>NC_141691.1:1986384334-1987762695 GCF_964263255.1 Lissotriton vulgaris | reverse complement strand
CTAGCATCTTGGATCTGGTGCCGCCCAGATGGTTGATATATCGGACCGCAGACACGTTGTCCATCCGCAGAAGAACACACGACTGCACCCGCTCCTTGGTCCATCACTGGACCGCAAAGGAGCCTGCCAGCAATTCTAAACAGTTGATGTGTAAAGACTGCTCGTGGGGAGACCAAGCACCGCCGGTAGAGAACTCTCCGCACCGGGCCCCCCAACCTGCTCGACTGGCGTCCGACTCTATTATAACGTCGGGAGCCGACCCAACTATGGCACGACCATTCCAGGCCTCCATGTGCGTCAGCCACCAGCGCATTTCGTCCCTCACCTCCACAGACAGTGGGATCAGCTGCGAGTACGTGAGGCCTTGCCTGAGGTGATGCGCCTTCAGCCGTTGCATCGCTCGGTAATGGAGCGGCCCCGGGAAGATGGCCTGAATCGAAGACGACAACAGGCCCACAATCCGTGCTAGATGCCGCAACAAGACCATTGATTTCGCCAGAGTCTGGCGCAACTCATGGCGAATCTTGCACATTTTCCGTGCGGGGAGACTCAAGGTAGCCGAAACTGAGTCTATGCTGAAACCGAGGAAGGTTGCGCACTGAGCCGGGACCAGGAGTGATTTCTTCTCGTTGACCACAAACCCTAGACCCTGCAACAGGTCCACTGCAAACTGCAACTGGGCCCTCAAGCGCTTTGGACACTGGTCCATGAAAAGCATATCGTCCAGATACACTATCATCCTGACACCGCGAGCCCGCAAGGCCTCTACCGCGGGGTGGAGCACCTTTGTGAAACACCACGGCGCGGAAGAGAGCCCGAAGGGCAGCGTGGTGAACTCGTACACCTGACCCTCCCACTTGAATTGGAGGAAACTGCGGTGAGGAGGGAAAATCGGGACCGCCAGGTAGGCGTCCTTCAAATCGAGACGGACCATCCAATCGGCCGGCCGCAGCACATCCCGCAGGAGGTGGATTCCCTCCATCTTGAAATGGCGGTAAACCAGCCACTCGTTGAACTCTTTGAGATTGATAACCGGACGGCGGCCTCCATCTACCTTGTCGACCAAGAAGAGATTGCTGAGGAAGCCGTCCGGGTGTTCGCATGCGCGGCAAATCGCCCCTTTGTGAAGGAGGGCGGAAACCTCGTCCCGCACCAAAGCCGCATCGCGCTGCGAAAAGGTAATGGGGCGCGGACGCTGGGGCTGCGTGGGATGGCCATGGAATTCCAGCTGAAACCCCTGAACCGTCTGAAGTACCCAGGCGTCCCTGGTAAGGGAAAGCCAAGCAGGGAAGAACTGCGCCAGTCGGCCTCCCACCCTTAAAGTCGCAGAAGGAAGAACACTCACCTCGTCCACCCTGTTGTTGTCCACGATAGACACCACGTCCCTTGAACTTCTGACCCCTGGTGGGGTAAAAGTTGTTGAACTTCGATCCATGGTCTTGTCCATGTCCACGTCCGGAGCCTTGGCCTCTGTCAGAGGGAGCGCCCCGGCCGAACGAGCGGCCCCTGCCTCGTCCGGCCCCCTCGAAAACCCGAGGGGCAAACACCTTTTTTATGTTGGACTGGGCCCGGTCCAAAGACGTAAACGTCGCAACGAACTTGCCCAACTCCTTAATAAAAGGATCGCCAAATAAACCGCCCTGCGCCACGGCGCCCGCCTCCGAAGAGGCGAGGTTCCCAGTTTGGGGTCGATTTTGATCAGCAGCGACCTCCTCCTCTCAGTAGAGAGTGCGCAGTTAGCATTCCCAATGAACACTATGGCCCGCTGCGCCCAATTCGAGAGCACCTCAGGGGAAATGGCGTCCCCCGACACCTTAGCCTCCTCCGCCATGTCGAGGATTTTAGTCAAGGGGCCCACTGCATCAAGCAGCTTGTCCTGGCATGTGCGCCAGGACCGGTCGATGCCCTTACGGGGGTCTTTCACAAATTTCGCCAGAAAAGTGGCCATCTTGGGATCTATATCGGGGGTCATGGCCACTTTTCCCTCTAGGGAAGGTCTGGGACACTCCGCCCTAAGACGGTTGCGAGCGTCCTTGTCCACCGGCTTACGGAGACGGTTCGCCACATACGCAGCCACCTTGTCACCCGGCACCCAGTCGTAGGAGCGCGGGTGAACGATCTTGTCCGGGTCCAACATGTCTGAAGGGGCCGCGGACGTAGAGGGCTGCTGGGAAGGCAGCCACGACCTAGAAGATAAGGCCTCCTCCTCATCCGAATCCGGAGAGTCGTCGTCCTGCCTAGGCTCTGGGGACATGGCACGGGGAGTAACCGGAGCGACAATCGCCGGTTGAGCGGGAACAGGCACCGGTTCCTCAAGCGCCTTGAAGGCGTGCCGGACCTTGTCGAAGGCGACCGGATCAATCCCCTCAACGCAAGCCTTTTTAGGCGGGGGGGAAGCGGCGACGGGGAAGGATCCGAGCCCGGAGTCGGCGCCCGAATGAGGGCCGCAATCTTCGCGTACGCCTCGTCCAGACGCGCCGTTAGGCGTTGTTCCAGTGGTTCCATTGCCTGATCCACCGCCTTATAAATGGAATCGTCCACCGCCTGGTAGAAATCCTCATCCCAGGTGGCATAAGAGAGAGGGTCCTCCTCATGGTACCGGCCTGACTCTCCCTGCATGATGAGGTAAATTGGGCTCCACAGGAGAGAGGTACAGCACAGCCAATATCAAGACCCCTAAGGGCACAATATGGATCTGGGCAACCCAGAGGATGTGGCGGCCCAAAGGCACAAATTGCGGGACTAGCCCAGGGAACGCACAGCCCTCCGCTTCCTAGGGCGCTACCCAGCAAGCGTTCCCAAGCGCTGCGCACCAGCGCCAGTTACGACCCGGTGAGGGTGTTCAAGAAACCTAATACAACCCACTCAGGGCGTCAGAATCAAGGGGAGACCTAATTTCGACCCCGGAGGGTGTCAACACTGGGTAGCCAGGGACAGCGCCAAAGCTGCAGAAAACGCGAAGGAAAGCGCGCCTAACGCAGAGAAAGCGCTGACCCCCAGCGGCGCTCCTAGCGCACCGCACTCTACTGGGGCTGCCAATCGCGTAAGGAGCGCAGGAGCGTCCCGCGATGCCAAAGGGGACCTGTAGGGGTCGCAAAAACCAGCGCCAACAACAAACAACGCTTCGCCCACAGAATCCCCAACAACCCAGGAGAAAAGAGAAAAAGCCACTTAACTTGCTGCTGAGCAGCGAAGAAAGAGGAAGAAGGAGTGGTTGCAAGGCATGATGGTTGCTGCCGGTGCACAGAGACTGAGAAAGGACTTACTGTTTAGTTTCCTGTTTTTCCCTGATGTTCATGGGAAAAGGAGTTTTTTTACATGTTTTTCTTGCTGCTGTGAGAAATAAAGTGAAGAAAGTAAGGCATAATCCGAAGCCTCCGGTCCTGCCATAGAATTAGCAGTGCATGGCGAATGCATGGCGAATGTGCAAGACACCCCTGGACATAGCATATGAACTAGCCGTCGGGGATAGGGCCCCCAGGGCCATTAATGGCTTAGGGAGGGGGTGCCACACAATTCCCTTCCCCTTTGTAATTGCAGCCTGGGCCCCCAGGCTGAAATCCCCACTGAGAGGTTGCTGTTTGCAGTCTTCCTTTTTTTACTACAGACCGCCCGAAGGATGGAGTTCCCAGGGCCAAAATTGGCCTAAGTAGGGGAGCCACGCTCACACCCCACGCCCTATAAATATATATATTGTTCCTCCATGGGACCTGGCCCACCCAGGTGTCGAAAAAAAAAACAAGCGAAGGAGACCGCACTTTATTTTGTTCTATTTTGTAGCGGATCCTCTGCAAATTCGCTGCAATATTTAAAAAAATTGGGGGAGGGTGGAGGGCTACCACCTGGCCTAGGGGCTCCAGGTATTCATACCCTGCCCCTTTGTGGCTTTTGTTTTGGATTTTTCTTAGGACCCTGGCAACATTCCAAGATGGCTGCCACCATTTCCTGGGTGAAGTGGTAGCAGCCAATCATGTCACTGGCATAGGCACGTAGATACACATTTTTTTTTATTACTCAAAAACTACTGAACAAATTTATACCAAATCACTAAAAGCACTCTTTCTGGACAAATCTAGCTTTCTGCCAAATTTGGTTAATTCAGTTCAGAAGTTTGGGCTGTAGTTGTGTCTAAAACCCCTATGGTTTTTTTTGGGGGGGGGGGGGGACCACCCCCCCCCCCCTTCTTTTTCTCAGCCCCGCTTTACTAATTACCCTGAAACGTCTTAAATAACAGCTGAAGTAAGGGGCAAACCAGTTTCGAAAATTTTGGGAGGATTTGTCAAAAAAGTGCCAAAGTTATTAGCAAAACAAACTCTTTTCATATGGAAACTAAGGTTTTTTTTACATCACCCTTCAGCCATTTACAACACTTAGAAATGGCAGATCTTACTAGTACTTCAGTCAGTCATAAATTAGTTTATTTGCATATGTAGATATATATATACAAAAAAATGAGAATTCCATTAAAAAACCTACTTTGCTTAAATTGACATTCGGCACATAAACATTTAATTTCATTAATTGCTGTTCAAAACATACCCCTCCACCCCACAATGTATATCCAGTGTTTTTATTCTAAATAACAATTAACCAGCCCCGTTCACATTTCTTATTTCATAAGTTTGTAAAATTCGGTTTAAAACCTTAACTCTTCATTTTATACAAACTAAACAATCCAATAAAACATCAGAGATGCTGCATTCAAAACCAATCCCACATATGAATTTCCTATCCTAGTCCTGAATCTTGGCTATTAGCGGATTACAACCGATCCTAAACCTCAATGGCGCCTTTCTCATTTTCCTTCTTGGCAGAGAATCGAAGTACATTGCACAGGCCTGCCATGATCCATCAAACATTCAACACATTTTTTGTGTTACTTAAGTAACATACATCTTTTCTTCTTGCTTGGAAGTAAACTTTCAAAGTTTAGTTCATTTTGTATAGATTTGTCGGGCAGTTAAGGACCATCAATTCTAGGTCCACGCTATCTTTAATTCTACATAACCTGTGCCTTAGCATTTGTGCCCTTGATGTCTCACTAGTAGGAATGTTTTAATGGCAATCATTAGCTTTTTCTCAAAGGTAGTTATTTACAACTTTTTCCCAGTATCATAATGTAAGCTATTCTGCCAAGGATCCCCCAGCTGTTGAATCTACTTCGGATCTTATGGCCTGAACCATGCAGGTTTTTGGAAGGTGTATTAATCTTTTTATGTTTCAAATCCATTATTTTATTGATTTTCAAGTAGATCATGAGAGTGCTTTTCGCCTGCGTCCAATGGCTGGCGAGGATAACATAAATGGGTGATCAGGGGAGAGGAAAGTGAGGCCAACTGGCTCATAGATCAAGAAAAGAAGGGGGTTGGTAGGGGCTGGGAAGGGCGTGAATGGGCGTTACCTTTGCAGCACCCATAAGAACAAGCTAAAAATTACTAGTATTATTTTTCTGAACTGAAAGATAAAACGAGGCTGTGCACGAATCATTCATCTTTATAAATCCTGACTCTACAGCGCCACCATCTTGGGATTTGCATAGTCTCATTGGGGGTGGGGGTGGTAAATGAGGTAGGTCAGGTGGGGTCAGACACTGATAGTTTGTTCCACAGAATTTGTTGTGGGCATTAGTCTAGGTATGCAGAGATATGGCGGGCAGGAAATGTCTGCACCCTGCCTGGTTGTATTTGGGTTATGGCTGCAAGGACATTGTTCTCTCGTACGTCTTGCTCCAGTAGTAGGACCCCCTTCTCGGGCGGGCTGTCTGCACCGTGGAGAGATGGGCAGTGGCTTTCTCAGAAGTAATGTGTCTGCGGTTTAGAGGCCTGCATAGAAACACCCAAATGCCTGGGCTGTGAAGCAGGGTCCAGATTTTCCATGAAGTGCCTCAGCTATGGTTCTCCACACCTGAAGTATGAGAGTTCGAATGTCCCTGTTAGTCAATAGGTAATGGCTGCTGCCTTAAGCATTCACTGAAACGGTAGGCCTTTGTCACTTGTTCTCGGTTTAAGATAAATGACTAACCATGATTTTGTTCCAAATCATTAATATTGAAAATGTTTAGATTCTGATATTGCCAGACTTTGAATTAAACATCACTGGGGATATGACGGTAATCGTAAGAGTGTCAGTCACTTCCGTTTTCTTTACTCTAGGTTAGAAATCTTGTCGCCCAGTAATTCTTTTCTCTCTGATTTTTGCTGTTCCATTTTTTGCTTGTTCTGTGTTGTTACTCTACGACTGGTTTCAATAAAAGCGCCGGGACACTCTTTGGAGTAGCCGTGCGCTATAAAAGACATAACATTTGCATAACTTACACCTCATCTCTTTTCCTTCAGCACTCACTTTTCACTCTCTCTTGAATGCACTTCCGTGGGACCTCTTTCACTTCACCTCCCCCCAAACACACAACCACCTGCTCGCCCGTAAGCACTGCATTTTCTTTTACTTTCGTCTTGTCAATATTTTGGCAACTGTGTCCCTCCTTCACACACATACATGGAATCCTAGCTGTATCGGGTGCATATGACCCTTGCTGTGTGCTCTGTATGCTCTGAGCAGAGGTCAAGGATTGGGTGACCATGCATCCTTGATACCTTTTGACCCCCTCACAGGCATCAGTATAGCCAGTTCTTTTGTGGCCTCTCGTGCAATTGCAAAGAAGAGAATGGCCCCCCTGGTCGTTATTTGAACAGTAGAAAACTGCACTATTCGAGGTTCAGTGAGTGCTGGTGCCACCGCACCGACTGCACCAATGAAAGCTACGCTACTGCTGACAAGTACTGTGCACACACACACACACACACACACACACACACACACACACACACACACACACACACACACACACACATAGCCTTCAGACTCAACTCCACAGCTCTCGCGGAGGGGTGGAGGTCACTCAGTTTAAAGTAAGCACTATACAAGTGTAACAAACTACACGAAAAAAATACAGAAATGCAACATCCTGGAAATAGCTATCATTCTTATGGGACGCAAGATTAAGTAAAACACATGAAATATAAACTGGAACTAATTCGCTGACATGGATTACTTAGGACTATGTTCAGAAATTAATCGGTGTTTTTGGCAGTAAATTTAAGCACATGAACATGGAGCCCGATAGGGACGCCTTTCAATGTAAGTGTATCCAAATATGGTCAGATGGCAGATTCGTGGGATAGAGGTTTATTGAAATAGATAAAAAAAGGACAGCATATGGTGAATCCTGGCGACTGCTCCAGCTCCCGCAGCAACTGCCAAAATCTAACACTCATCAAGGAACCCTCAAGTGAACATTCTAAAGTAGAACATAACACACATCTTTCCCCTTAAGAAAATGACAACAGGAACAGGCCACAGAACATTATTCCCAAGAGAGAAACGGGGAAAAATTATAACCCAATAAAGATTGCTCCCAAAGATTAAAAAAGCCTAATCCATAATCAATCCATGTTACCCCCAAAATCAGCCACGCCAAATTTGTCAACAGTATAACAACATAGTTGAGACCATATCCTGCAAGATTATCAACATAGTTAAGGGCAAGGTCCTTCAAGAATAGGATAACATTAGTTCAGGACATAGTCCTGCATGTGTTTGGGACAGTGTGTAACCCTCCTGTCCATCCTTCCTAAGAAAATGGGAACAGGAACGTTGACCACCTCATCACCTCCCTCAGGATGCGTATCAGCATTCCCTTAGTGAACAGTGTGTCTGTGTCCTCCTCTCCTGCAGGAAGGACTCCAACTCCATCTCCTCTCCCACCACTAGATAACCTCAACCTCCTGACTTGTTCTGAATCCGGAGTGTCGACTCCATACTTGTTCTCCAACCACGAACGCTCAGCATCCATCGCGCTCCCATCTGGTTCCCTTGTGGTAGCAACGTCCACCTTCCACAGACCATCCCTCTATCTGATCACAGCACCACTCCTTTTGCTTCACCACTTTCCAATCTCCACAAAAATTGGATGATTAGACACTTTCACCATCCGCATAGCAGAAAAGAACAAAACTGTTTTTCCTTATGACCAGGAGGTCCCTTAATCGTCACTACATCTCACCTGAAACTGCCATCTCTCACTCTGTTCAAATCATCATACTTTTTCTTGCTTTTCTTCTGAACACCCTAACCTTGTAACCCACATCACTCAACTCAGTCTGTCTCTTGGCAGCAGCTGTTTTATCTAACACCCAAATAGGTGACAATTTACATGAGGAATACCTACCCCTACTCAACGCAAACGGAGAGATGCCTGTGGAAGAGTGTGGAGTCTTGCGATCGCTCCATAACCTGTCTTGAACTGAATCCATAACATAATTTCCAAAAGACAAAGCAACCTGTTAACATCCTGTTCACACTTTCTACCATTCCGTTACCTTGTAGACTATACAACACCACGAGAAATGCTTGATACCACATGAACGTAAGAACACCTGCATAGTACAGGACTTACACCGTACCCCTTTGCCAGTAATCCAATATTGGGGATCACCCTCTCTCCTGAATAGACTGGATAACAATTCAATGGCCAAATGCTTGTCAGGCTTCCTCATGAATTTACATTCCACCCACCTTGAAAAATAATTCACCAACATTGAAGCATACCTCATGTTCGCAGGTAAATCATACATCGACCTAACAAAAGTCCATGCCTAACTTTTCCCAAGGTCCTTTGGGAAGTTCGACAGGACACCCAGTCTTAAATACACGTGCAGACTTATCAGCCTCATTGCAACCAGTGCCATCACCCAAAATCACCTCAATCTCTTTGCCCATTCCAGGCCACGAATAGTAAACTAGCACCACCTTCTTGTTGCCAGTCATTAGTACATTGCCTTGGTGGGCCAATTTCACAAATTGCACCCTCAAACTGCTCGAGGAATTCAATTCCCTTGCAAAACCAAATCCCTTTCCAAAGACAACTTATTCTTGACCTTGAAGTAGGACTTAAACTCATCAACCAAATTTCTCTAGTGAGGCCAGCCCTGGCAATTAATTTCCTTAGAGCAAGCTATCAGGCATGCATCACAAATTGAACAAGTACTCTACTCCTGAAGTGTTATTGAGCCTCCAGCAACCACAACACTATCAACTTTGCCAATAACACATTATTATTATGGATTTGTCGAGCGCGTGGCTACCCTAAGGCTTCCCAGCGCGAAGACTCGTAGCTGGTAGGAATCTGACTGGCCTTAGAGGTATTGCTTGAACAGCTATGTTTTAATTTCTTTGCGGAACTATAGTTCTTTATCCATCATTCAATGTTCCAGTGGTAAAGAGTTCCAACGTTTAGGGGAAAGGTGGGACAAAGATCTTCCTCCCCATCGCTCCTTCCTGGCCTTTGTTGATTTTAGAAGTTCCTCCGTACTTGAGCTCAAGTCCCTGTTTGGAATGTACGAGGATATTAGACTCTGGATTTTTCCGAGACCTCTATTAAATCGGGCTTTGTGGGTGATGACCAGAATCTTTAATTTTATTTTGGCCTCTACTGGAAGTCAATGTAGCCCTTTTAGGTGTTTTTTTTACCGAATCCTGCGCCGGAACATTTCACAGCAGCCTTGCAGCTGTGTTTTGGACCACCTGCAATCTGTGGGTCACATATTTAGGTGCCTCCAGGAATAATGAGTTACCGTAATACAACTGCAGGGTGACCAAGGAATGGACTACTGTCTTCCTAATCCTAAACTGTGTAGGGATCCTGTCTAGTATTTTTCGGAGACTTCTAAGTAGTCCAAAACAGGTAGCAGCAACTTTTTTAGCCTGTGTCACAATGGAAAGATCTTTTTCTAATCAGAAGCCAAGATTCTTAATTATTTCTTTGGGAATAGGTGGACTGCCTAGGCAAGTGGGCCAGCCTATGGAGGTCCTAGGTATTTCCTTACTCCCAAGGATCAGCAACTCTGTCTTGTACCCGTTTAATTTTGGACCGCTTTTTGTCATCCATTCCTTGACTTTTTCCATACATAAAGATAATCTCCACGTATCCTTGCTGTTTTTTTGGGTCCAGGGAGATCACCAGCTGAGTGTCGTCCGCATAGGACGTCATACAAATGTCAAATTCTAGGACAATCTTAGCAAGTGGTTCCATGTAGACATTAAATAGCGTGGGGTGAAACACTAGGATCCGGCACTCTTCACAAAGAAATATTCTATAGCAGACAAATAGATAAACAAAAAGATATTGTAGAATCCGTTCTGTAAGGCTTGAAAAGTTTTTTATTATTTATTCTTCACAAATATACGTAGCCAACGCGTTTCGTCCAATGGGGCTTCTTCAGGGCAACGGAATAATGATTGGGGCTTTGCTGTCTATCTTCCACAATGTCCCCGAGAATAAATTTTCTTTTAAGAACAGCACCTTATAAAAATGTAGGTCAAATCCTTTCTGTACTTATTAGTCTTTTTATATACATGAATATATTTGATCCTGAAGTGTATTATATAATCAACCAGTTAGGGCGCGGGGACAACCACCTTACTATATATGACAAGTGGTTAATTGTCTAGAAAGGGTCCACATCTGATCTCTGTGGTTTTATTCGGTTCCCATTAATCTAGAAAGAGCGCCGTAGTCTCCAATCCTGTCGGTGTCCTGGAGGACAACGACACGATTGGAGACTACGGAGGACACAGGACACAGGTTCTATAGCCCTTTCTGAGCATACATTATCTAGGTGTTCTTTGAGTGGACTGTTAATACTCAACGGAACATTCCTGACTGTGTACCATAGAAATAGCACCATTCTTCAACACTATTTTGTGCTTGAAGCACTTGGCAAGCGCTAGCTGATCTGCAAATAAAAGACCATGAGGCACAAAAGCAGGCGGTAGGGTGGCAATTAGCGAGATCAGGCATTCAGTACTCCGTCTCAAAATCATTCCAAACACTCCCTGGTCCCTCCAATAAAGGATATTGTACCCTTTCTTGGCCGCATACATTTTGTTGATAATTGAACTTTAAAAGTGACTATTTCAGGAAAATAACCAGTGGCGGCTGGTGATATTTGAAAGTGGTGAGGCGTAAGATTAATGTAGTACTGCACTGCGGCGAGCTAGTCCGAACAACCTACAGGGGTTGAGGGAGTCTGCGCCTCCCAAACAAATTTTTTTTTAAAAAAGAGTGGACAAATGGTGCATTTTCAAGCAAATTTGAGGCAGCACGAAGGTTAATAAAGCAATATGATTGAAATATTTATCATTTAAGAAATGGTTAATTTTTATGAGCTATAGAGGACAATCTTTGCATATGCTGATGTTATCACTTGCCCATATACAGCAAAGCTTATGTACGTGCCTAACTGAATTTTTTTTTTAAGCTGCTGTTCTTCGAGTGGAAAACATTCCCACACTAGCAATCTTTGGCTGGCAGCTGGGGAAAGTGGCAGTATTTGCAAACGTGTAGGCAGGCATACAAAACCTTTTTCAAATTGCAGGCCGGAATTATTGTACTGGGGGTTTCATGCATTTGACAGCCTAGTTAGATGCACCTTTATGCCATCCTGGAACCGGCCGCCATTTCTTTCCCAATTGCAACCCAATGTTTCATATAATCAAATTTGTATGGATCAGTGAACTATCCGTGAATTCTTTTCATTGTTCGGTTCTGCTGTGTGCTGTTTCGACCAACAATGGCGACATTGATTTTAGAATCCGAGAAGTGGGTGCGCAGAGCAAACTTTAAACAAAAAGCACCTCCTTAAAGCAGCAGTGCACAGCGGTCTTATCTAAATGTGCACATCCTTGGTGAAAGCAAGGTGCGATGAAGTACGGAATACTGAATGAGGCGAGGAGTGCATGTGTTCACTGCTTCCTCATATGCGTGTGTAGACTGCTAATTACGGAATACTGCATGAGACTAAAGGTGAAGGGTGCATGTGTTCACTGCCTCCACACATGCGTGTGTACACTGCTATGAAGGACCGAATACTTTATGTGGCTAGAGGCGAAGGGTGCGTATGTTCACTGCTAAAAAGGACGGTATGCTGCATGCTCCAAGAACGGGTGGAAGCCCACAGACCGCAGGCCAAGACTTCTCACAAACCAGAAACCAGGGTCTCACAGCAGCAGAGACCTGTAAACTCTAATGCGCCTGGGTGGGGGTTACTGACTGCAAACTCCACTTACAAGGTGTGGCAACAGACACCTAGAAACACTGCTGCTTGTCAGGAAGAGTGTAATGTCCAGCATAAGTCAGCATTCTAGTGCTGAGCCTGTAACTACACTGAACACCCACCCACCACGTGCTCTGGGCCAGTTGCACCGAGTAAGCAGTGTGTCCTGCGTCTGTTATTTCCAGCATGAGGGCTTAGGGCCCGCCCTTTACAATGGCGACGAGGGTTTAGCTGTGCCCATGCGTGCCAGCTAAATGAAAAGCTCAAGAAAAAGGGGAAGAGCAAATTGGCCAAGGTCGACATCGTGATGGCCGCACGGTAGCTCGGCTCCGCCGACCTCCCTGCCCAATCTCATCTATCCTGCCGCCCATCCTGCCCAAAAAGGATAACATTTTATAGATAATTGTTTGCTGATACTCACCACCCGTCCTGGTGGATCCGGCGTTCAGCGGGTCCCCAGCGGCGTCCTCCCAGGAAGTACGGCCTCCGCGGGGTGGAGACCGGGGCCTTGCCTTCAGCGAGTGGCCGGCGAGACGGTGTCGGCGGCGGCCTCAGGTGGAGGATGGAGGCCGGCCGGAAGATGCCGTTGTGCGAAAAGGCCGAAGGCAACTGAACGCGCCTGGGACTACCGTCCGGTGTTCCAGAGGTGAGGTGCGGCAAGTTGTGTGTGGGGGACGCCGTGTTGTTGGCTCCCCCCTTTGTTGCCTTGCCCGGCCATTCCGAACCTCATCGCTCGGTGGGGTAGAGTGGTTCCAGCGGAGCGGTGGCGCCGGCGGGTCCTCCTCTTTTGATGGTTCTCATTTCTGCACCGAGGGTGCTGTTTGGGTGCTTGAGGGGGATCCCGCGGGGGCCCTACTGGTGAGCCCACCCCAGGAGTTGGTTTGCGCTGTACTCGCAAAATGGCGGCTGATGTCGTGTGCTGTGGAACGCCCCGGGATGTCAATGCTGTACCACTGTACTGTGCTGGGGCCTGCACTGGGGAGCGCGAACCCACGATTGGCGACGTCCTGCGAGCGCTGAAGATTTGGCAAGTGACCTTGGCCCGGGATTCTTGTGTACAAGACAGTGTGGTGACCGCCATTGCTCCCGGGCCGTCCCTCAGAGATGCGGATGGGCCCGAGGTGGTCGCTGTTTGTTCCCCGCTTTCTGGTGGGGGTAGCGATGTTCCGGTTCGCATGCAGGAAGATTTGCTGGTGACCATTGACACTGGTATACATGACTGCCGTAAACAGCTTTTGCATTACCATCGGCGGAGGAGATCCCATGGGTTGCTTCCATTGGCCGTTCAGCGGCTGCTCCACGGCCTTTTCTCACCGCTTTGTTTTATGCCCGCTATTTCGACATACATCGTGGCGATAGCTAAGAAAGGACTGGGGTGAGCCCAGTGCTTAATCCGGAGGACTGCTGTTGAGTGCATGGAGTTATGGACTGCCCCAAATTGTGATAACTTGTCGAATCCTTAATAAGTATGGCTACCTGAAAACTTGCCAGTTTCGTTTTGGGCCGCACTAATTGTTTGTATGGGCGGGGGATGGGGGGCCGTGCGCCCTGTTACATGGTTTCCTCTCCCTTGGCTTTCCTTTTTCCCTTTTTTCTTTCCCTTTCCCTATTTATCTCACTCTATATTTCGGGTTCATGTTTAGGGCGACAGGCACGCTGCCGGGGGGGGGGGTAGGCCATAGCCTTCTGCAGGGGTGCAGGGTGGGGTGGGTGGATTGGGGTCTATTAGATAGTTATTTGTTTCTATGGCTCTTTTGTGTCCTTTTCTTGGGTCTCCATGACTGTGCGTGATTCCCGCGGGGTGAGTTACTGGGGGGGGGGGGAAGGATTGGGTATTCCTATATAATAAGCTACTTTTGGTTCTGCTTATCCTGACTTAGCCGCCCCGCCCCTAAGCATGTTTGCTATCTGGACTGTTGATCGCCATTATCGCCGTGGGGTGGGTACAGTAACGTGGAGTCCCCCTTTTCCTTTTTTCTAGTATTTTTGTTTTCTTTTACTCTCCGGGTTGGGCTGTATAATGATTGCAACTTTATCCGTCTCTCTGATGGTTTGACTGTTATGAGAGTGATGTTCTGCTTGTCTTTGGGCACATGAGGTTGCGGGTGGACACTACCGAAGAAGAATTGCAAGGGCATCTATGACTTGCATGCTTTGGACTTTTCTGATGATTGATCTATGGATTCCCTATTATAATGTTGTTGGTTTTGTTCCCCGCCATGTGCACCAGGACGCTTATTATACAACCGATCCTTTATTCTCTTAATATAAAAATTAACCTTCTCTGATCCTATGCCGAGTGGTTCCACTTAGTTAGCATCACGGAGTCGCAGCATTGTGTTGTATCGCGTAACCACTCCGTATTTTTATTGATAAAGGTGCTTTCCAGTTTGTTCCGTGGCCGGCCTCTGGGTTGTAGGCCCGTATTTGTATGCAACCATCTACACAAATAAAGGTTTTCAAAAATTAAAAAAAAAAAAAGAAAAAGGGTAAGAGAATGCTGCCCGTCTGAAGGCACCCCCTAGGAAGAATCGATCTGGCCGCCTAGAGGCCCTCGGGGCGTGTGTCGAGCTCCGGGACTGGAGAAAAGGAGAAGGTGACCGAGAGACCACCCGCACCTCTCCAGCCTGCCGTGGCCCGCCCTGCCGTGGCGGTGCCCTGAAAAGACAGAGAAGCCATTGCGGTGCCCACCCGCATAAGAACAGGCCTGTCAGCCGAAGGTGAGCCCCGGACTGTAAAGCAACTAAAGCGGAGCCCACCTGCGTACTAATGGCGCTCTGCCGAGCGAAATGCGGCCAACAATAAACTTTATACACTAAAGCAGGACCAGCGGACCCCACCCGCGGCCTGCCTGCAGCGACGCGGCGTCGGCCGCTATTGACCCCGTTATTGAAGCAAGGCTCGCGGATCCCACCTGCGGCCTGCCTGCAGCGTCCCCGCCGTGCGTGTGAAGTGCGGCGGCGGGGTGAAACACTTAACCGTTGAGCGCCCGCAGCGTGAGGGGAGCTGCCAGGCGCCGAATAGTTGAAGCGGAACCCACCCGCGATTACCCCGAGTAGCGCTATCGCCCCCCACCCCGCGCAGCATGTGAAATGCGGAGAAGCAGCTGTGGGGTGGAGAAATGAGGAACCAGCGTCAAGCCCGCCGCTGGGAAGGCAGCGTCTGAACACGGCCCGGGGTGAGAAGTGCCCAGAACAAGTCAAGCAAGCTCCGGCAGCAGCACCGACTCTCCCCGCCCCTCGCAGCTTGTGTGTGGAGAGGCTGCAGGCGGGCGAGTAAAGAGGGGGTCGTGGGCTGAGAGTGAGACAAGACACACAATGTGAAAAGAAGTCTACACCGAGATTGACTCCTATGTATCTCGCCACCCCCTGCCCCTTGCAAACGAAAAATACATAATAAAAGTATTTGTACTCACCGGCGGTACCAGGTAGCAGCCATAGGCTCAGGAAGCAGGAGACTGGTGGGAAACCGAAAAAGAGTACCCATGACGAGGTATTTCAATTCTTCCTGCCATCAAGGATCCCTGCAGTGGCAGAACACCAAGAAGACCACCACGGTACCGAACGAGGTTCCAGATCCAGAAGCTAGAAAAACGTCCGGGATCTGCCATAACTCAACCCTGCAGTGTCATCTAGTGGCCAAAGTACAATATTGCGCTCGCACAACAGAAGACACTGGTAGCGGACTTCAATGCCACGAGGTGAAACAAGCATTGGACTAACACAGGGAAAGACTCCAGAGTCTACACAAGCCAAGGAAAAGATTTTAACCCCTCCCATGCTTGTGACGGAACCGCTCCGTCACAAGCCACGGGTGAGCTGTGCTTGTGACGGAACGGTTCCGTCACGGCCCGCCCGCCGCGCCTGCGCGGCGCTGATTTTGCGCCTGCGCTGACGCTTTAATGGGCGGGCGGGTTCGTGACGGAACCGTTCCGTCACAAGCACAGCTCGCCCGCGAGCCGTGACGGAGCGGTTCCGTCACTAGTATGGAGCCGCCGCGCGGGTGCCCCACCCCCTTAGCGCTGCGGCGGAATATCCGCCGCAGCGAAGGGGTTAAAGGAAAACAACCCTGCGACAAGCCAAGGAAGTACCAGCTGACACACAGTGACTGACCATAGCGCAGGAACACCCTGATGCCACATAGTGCACAGAAACAGGAAGAACAACATTTTGTTTAAAGCCACTAAGGAGAGCCAGCAACGCCAGAGTGAGACAGGGACATCTCCCCATATCACAAGGAGGAAGATAAAGGACAAGCCACATCCACTGCAGCTGAAAAAGGTTCTGACCCCAAAGCCAAAGGACTGCAGGAACACTACCACGCCCAAGTGACGCCAATTCAATACACAACCTCCTGAGGACAAAAGGAGACGCCGCAGGAACATTCCAGAATCGCAAGAACACTGTCACACCGGAACACCACCAAGCTCATCACACAGCCTGAAAAGAAAAACGCGATGGTGCAGGAACATGCCAGAAGCGAAAAGAACGCGACAGAGCCTAAGAAACGCGCATGAAGCCCCAGAAGCGCGTCAGGAGCGCCGCAACACCACGCAGGACATTCCAAAGAATCGCAACCGACAACGCAATGAAGAAGCAAGACCAGAAGAAGGTCAATGGAGTGGTGCAGCAACCCTCCAACACGCAACACTCCAGAAGCACCTACGCCACGCCAGAAGAAAAGACAGTGATGCCTGGTGGCCACAGGCCATCGCTGCAGCAGAATGGCGAAAGTAGTAACACCCCCACACGAACCAACGATGGTTCTAGAACCCAGCACCAGGAAGTGCAAAAGCGCATGACGCAAATGCACAACAGTGCGGCCTGCACTAGCCCAAAGCAGCAAGTCACAAAGAAGACACGAAGAGCGCACCCAGATGCGCACCAAAGCAACTCAACTGCGATGAAAAGATAATGGTTGCGCAGTCAACCCGCAGCATTGAAGATTCAACACAGAAGCAACCGGACCACTCAACATGGTCACAAAGCACGAATCCGACCAGCCAGATGGTCGCACCACGAATCCTACATGCCAGACCTCGGCAGAAGGGACCAGCACGAGGTCCAAGAAGTTCAGACAAGGCGCGGTCCGAGGACCTGGACCCACGAACTTCAACCACATAAATTAACGAGAGCAACAGGAAGATGAGATGAAGGTCGCAACGCTAACCCTGGAAGTGAGTGACAAGACGACAGTGTCCTAGGACAAGACCAGGAAGACACGTGCAGAATCCGCGCGCTGCACCGGGAAGCCTGGCCAGAGAGGATGAAGAAGATTGGGCCAGGGCACGTCACGAGAAGAAGGAAGAAAGATCTAAGTGGCCACCGCCACTAAGAAGAAAAGAAGGAAGAAGTAATCAGAGTGGCACGACTGTCAGGTTAAGAAGAAGGAAGAAAGAACAGAGTGGCCACCGCCACTAAGAAAATAAGAAAGGAGAAGTCGGAATGGCACACTGCCACTGCAAGAAGAAGCCGCCCCTGCGGAAAGAAGGAAGGTGACAGGCACTGGAACACCTGAGTGCAATGGAAGACAAGCCTGGTAAGAACACCGGCAGCGCAGACCAAAGACAACCACCTACGAGCCGTCCATCCACATGGCGATCGCAGAAGAGAGCAAGATAGACTGTTGGCGACATCTACCTCTGGGGTTGAGCGGAAGATTGGATGGCGAGAGTGCTCACACATCCGGCTGATGAACTGACCACTCCACACCGACCTGTGGCAACCCAAGAAGCAGAGGCCTCAAGGGACTCTGGTGGCAGCAAGTCCCGCACGGGAGACAGATCTACAGAAGCACGTCTGCAGGACCCAAGGGGAATGAAAGCCTCGCGAGCAATGAAGAGTCGACAACTCAACCTTCAGGTAGAACTAGGACACGACGGTGAGGCTCGTGGAGCGCCCTGCTCACGGCCCGAAAGCTATGGTAGAGCAACACGACCGAAAACACCAGTCCAGTGGAAACCTGGCTAAGAGGTCCTCCCGGACATCTTGTGGCAGAAGAAAACCGGCGAGAGGGGCATCCTAGTGAGAGGGATGTTCGCACCTACTCTCTTCACCTGCCAAGAAACATACTGAAGCCTGCCCGGAAACATCACGCAACCAGCATGGAGAAAAGAATCCGGAAGACAGACAACAACCATGTCATCCATCTCTCTTTAACTACTCCTCACCAAGAGAGCAAAGCAAAAGGCAGGGCTGAGAACAGTGGACAGACAGCACAGACAAAGAATGAACCCGCCGAACAACTGCGAACCGTGCCACTGAGAACTGTTAGTCCGAAAATGCAAGAACTATACTGCCTGCGGTTTGCAAGCAGCCAAAGAGACTCATCTTGAAAGCGCAAGTCCAATGTTATTTTCCGTGTTTTCTTTCCCCCACAGGTTTTCGGACTTTTCACGTTTGGTTTAATTTTTAACCAATTTGGGGAGGGATGTAATGCCCAGCATAAGTCAGCATTCTAGTGCTGAGCCTGTAACTACACTGAACACCCACCCACCACTGATGTCACTGGTCATGTGACACAGTGCTAATAAAAGAGGCCGAGCCCAAGTGCTCTGGGCCAGTTGCACCGAGTAAGCAGTGTGTCCTGCGTCTCAGTTATTTCCAGCATGAGGGCCTAGGGCCCGCCCTTTACAAAGAGCAGCTTTGCAACCAACTTGAAGGAAAAACTCAATTGATCCTGCAGAGGGGCACTGGAGGTATTTATGAATAAAACCAAAGGCTTCCTTAAAGAGGATAACCTACAGGAGCCGTGCAGGAAGAGCAGAGCGGCGGGCAGGTGTAACCCAGGGAAGGCCAAATGGTGAGATCTTGTTGTCCTGGTCCTTCTGCAGCATGTCCTGAAGTGAAATGGCTCATTCTACCCCAAATCTGTGCCTACAGGTGCAACACTGATCTTCTTGTCAGTGACTGAGACAAAGCAAAAATTAGACCCTAAAGGGGGATCCTTGTTCGAAGCACTTTTGACAGTACGAAGCTACACAAGATGTACCACTTGTTTTGCAGTGTCTACCACCAGAGCACCAATGCCTTCCTAGCTAGCCACTAAAGAAATCACCACAGAGATACATGTAGGGCTCATTCCTTTGCAGCAGGTTTGATTTTGGGCTCAGCGTGCACATGGTTGGAGTGGTACAATGACAGACCCATTTCAGAGAGAAGATGAGCCTAGAATTAACCTCCTTGAGGGCAAGAGTACTACTGCACGCATACTGATTGTATATGGACGATGCCCTTTATGCAGAAGATCATTGGTTTACCGCACACCCCATGCCACCCCACCAAGGTAGCGATTACCTTCCAGAGTAGATTTATGCATGATTATGCCGTCCTTTTCCAAGAAAAAGAATTGGCTAGATAATTTCTTTTTTTTTCAAAAACATTTTTATTGTTTTGCAGCGAGAAATAAAACAGAACAAGGATGTCACTATCAAGCAGTATCCCCGCGCCCCCACCCCTCATCCCACCCCACTTTCTTCAAGATCCAATACCCCAGTGTCATTTTTCATATGCTCATCCACAGCAGATCACCAGGTCTTTTAGGTACACTCTCTCGATCCCGAGCAACATTCCCCCTCCTGGTATGCCAGCGTGCACACGTTCGGGTCTCCTTATAGTCCTCCATCTAGGCCATGGTAATGTCCATTTACCCCACACTCTACGGCACTTTTTCGGGCACCCTCTCGCTTTGTATGTGACCCTTTCGGCCGGCTAGATAATTTCTTAACTGCTGTTATGCACTTTTCTAAGTTTTGAGCATCTGACTCCACGCCACCTCCCTTACTAAGGCTTGGACCACCACTGGACTGGACAATCCTGGGGATCAACTGCTAAAGGGGTGTAATTGGTGCTCAGTTTTGGTCCCATAAGTGAAGCTCCAGGACACCCATCTTAAATGGCTTTCATTGTTACAATTTGAGCCCAGGAAACCCTGGCTGCCCGGCGGCTCATGAAAAAGCGCTCTATGCTGGAAATAAACCTCGGACTCATTTAAATGATCACAGGACAGGAGAAATATTGATTAAGTCAGCCTGTGATCCTTTGCTATGATATACAATCTGTACAGCAGGGAGCTAGTACTGTACACATCTCATGCCACACTTGCTAGTAATGTGTTGCATAGGCAGATGTTAAAAGCGCTTTTGCTTTATACTTTTCTATTGTGCATTCCAGCTTACTTCTCTAACCAGGTCAAATAATATTTGGCTCAAACAGCTGGGGTTCCTCTTGAAATAGGTTTTGGAAGGAAAACTGTCACTCTATATTTAGATGACCAATTGTTGAAAGAGAATGAGTAAGGGACACCCTCAACAACAAACATTTCAAATAAAACAAAGTATTAAAATGTAATAGTGCCATTTACAATAAACCACAAATAGTGAATAGGGTGCTGTATAAATAATCTGGAAAAACAAGATTTTGACTATAATGAGGGATTATAATTGATGAAGGTATTGTTTTAGGCCATGGACTTTACCTGATCATAAAGTCAAAATTAGAATGTCAGGGCCACTTATGTAAAGTTGATTTTCAAGCCTTTAGAGCAGATCTGCAGAAGTGGTGGTGTGGGGCAAGAGAAAAAATGTGGGGAAAAAAACTTACAGAAACAATTGCCTATTTGGGGCCATCTATAGATAACATGGTATATGAATAAATACATCATTAGTAGGTATAGACGAACAGATGAAGTATTTAAAATATTCAGATAGTTTACATAAGACTGTTGGGACAGAAATGTCCTCTGCATAGTAATGGACCAGTACCCCTGCCCTGAGCAGTCTGGATCCCGAGTGCAGATTTTTGTTGTCATAGGTAAGCACGGACCAGGCATGTTCATCAGGACATAGGCCGGTCTCCTGGATTGCGGTCTTCTTGGACCTGAAGGGCATCCAAAGACATCAGCAAAGCGCTATCCTCATAGTGGTGACAGGTTACGGCCTTGACCAGGAGTTCAGCAGCACAAGCACGGTGGTGTCAGTATAGCGTGTAGTGATCAGTAGGGGCGAACAGGTCCTTTTTAGGTAGCGCCTGCTGGGGAGCGCATGCGCTGCTCTGCGAGCCGTGCTGTATTGG
The DNA here is from genome assembly GCF_964263255.1 of Lissotriton vulgaris. Taxonomy (NCBI): domain Eukaryota; kingdom Metazoa; phylum Chordata; class Amphibia; order Caudata; family Salamandridae; genus Lissotriton; species Lissotriton vulgaris. The sequence continues at coordinate 1,987,741,511 of NC_141691.1, read as the reverse complement.
AGTATGTACTTGAAGCCCCGCCCACTCTCCGCACATATTTGTCACTGTCCTTCGTAAATGCTGCCTTTCAATCAGTTTATAGGCTTGTTAGTCCCTCCTTAGTACCGCCTTGTCTTCCCACGAGGACTGGCCCTTTTACTTCGGTTGTTACACGGTACGTCTTTAGTGTGTAAGCACCATTTTCTTTAATGAGTTTACATTACAGCAGGAGGGCAAGAGGGTCTCTCGTGCTGCACAGTTATGACCACCATTGCTTATGTGTGCTCTCTTTACTTGCCGCAGGCTGAAGGGTTCCCAGAAGGGCACAAGTCCTAAAAAAAAAAAAAAAAGTGGAGGGGACTACCCAGGTTAGGCAGTATGCAAGTGAAATCATGACGTGTGCCATCACAGCGCATGTTATTACCACGAGTGACATTGCACGGGACCTCACTGGAATTGACATCACAAGAAGGGACACCAAACATTAAGACCTCACACATATGTGTATTAAGGTATATCATGAGTACATTTAAGCGTATTAGGAGATTTAACAAATTACTTTTGGAGTTGTGCCAAAAAAGTGGCGCAATTCAGATGCCTCAGAAATCTAGGTCTCAACTAATACATATATTTTTTTAAACCCTGCAACAAGGTGAAGCATGGTGATAAATCTGTTCAGCTTAATTTGTTGCAAAGTCTACATTTTCAAATATTTGATTGGGGTAAGGTATCTGCTATGAAGTTACTCATTAAATTTCAGGGAATAGCAATAATGGTGAGATAACTCTAGTGGTTAATTCACTTGCTAGAGATCTGTGTTTTGTAAAGTCCCAAAGCAGATGACAGATTTTTATTTTATGTTGATAGTAAAGTGGGTTACTGCTTTAAACACAGAGATCCTTTGGTTATCTGCAGTTCATAAATTGTAATCCTTCTACAAGACAATGGTGCGGTATGAAGGATATGACACCTACACATTGTAACCCTCACAGCCTCATGTAACTCATCTGGTACATTGATTTACACATGTACATGATTTATTTTCAATCTATTATGTGTATGTTATGTAAAGTGCGCCGACACCCTGCATTTTTTCCTGTAGTTTTATATAGCGCAAACTTGCCCCAAACCTATCAGGTATCAGAGCGCCTTACATGAGTACAGTTGCGTTACACATTCATTCTTTTTTTGTTAAGCACAGGGATATTAAGTAATTTGCCCAGAATCACAAGATGTTGTGTCCTAGGCGAGACTCGAACCTGGTTCCCCAGAGTCGAGCTTGACCGCCCTAGCCGTTAGGCTACATCCTCTCCCAAGCACTGGGTTGCAGCGCTATAAAAGAAATAAAATAGTACTATTGAAATTGTAATTTGCATAAATACTGGGACAGACCAACACACCTGACATTCTTACATCTATTATATACAGGGTGGTCTTCAAACTTCTCGAAGCCGCCCCCCCATCCCACCCCTTTTTGCAAAAAATAAAATAATTAATACTCCGGCCCCTGCTCATTTTTTTTTTTTACAGTTATTCTGCCAAATTGGCAGGGTTTAAAAAATGTATTAACATATTTAAACATTTAGTTAAGCTCAGTTAAATCTTTTTACACATACTCCCAATCAGCATATAAATGACAAAAGTTGTTAGTGATAGCCCATTACAAGGTAGCTTACTGCTGCTCATGTTTTAACACTTAAAACAAAACATGATGCTTTGCGTGCCCAGAGACTGGTGCCACCGCCCTCTCAGAGATCACTTAGGACCCCCAGTTTGAAGACCACTGATAAACAGTGACTGAACAAAGGAAAAAGCTTTCCTCTCTTAAGTACTTGTGAAGTGATAACACACTGTGTGCCTTTGTTAACCCTCCATGGCATTTACATTGAAGTGTGAGGTTTCAGGCCAACGGCAATCAGGAAATTCAAACAAAAGGAGGCCTGTTGGCCCCTTAACTTTGGACCAGCTGGAGGTGAAAAAAGCTCCTGCCTGCACGTTGTTGCTGGGAATCGAAAGCAGACAATGAGAGGCTGCCCCGGGACACCAAAGGTGGCCACCTACGAGGGCGGCCACCCTTAGTGCCATAGGATGGCACAGACCCTGAGCGGTCTAGTGGTTGGGGGGACCAGTGGTCCCCCTGTGATGTCACTTCCGGTCAGGGGGGGGAGGGGTTGTAGGGCTGTATAGTCCGGGGGGCGAGGGTCAAGCGCCCTCTTTGTCCTGGCTGCTGCTCGCGTGACCCTCGCCCTGCCCTGCCCTGACCTCGAGCGGGTGCTGCCCGTTCCGTGTCTGAAAATTACACCGGGACAAGTTCAGCATATTTCTATGAGGCCCTACTTCTTGGCGGGGGGGACGGCGTCCACCCTGTGAAAAGAGTGGGTGGACGCTGTGTACCTACCTGTACCCTGGTTACCGGCCAATTCATTTGCCAGTGCTACATCTCTGCAGCACATGCTTCATGGATGCGGGACGCTGCGCTTCAAACGCAGCTTGTAAAAGTTAATTTACTGTCTCACAGCCTGTAGTTCATTCCCTGTCCCACAGCAGTCGAACTAGTCCCGAGCACTGTGGATGGCCGACCAAGCTGCACGTACGCCTACAGTGAGGGTGGCAGCAAACTGTAAACGCATGCATTCATCTCTGCCGTCCGCTCAGCAATGTACTTTTAGGTATATCGCGACAGATATGCAGCTGAACGGGGACAGCAATTTAAAGCAGAACAGCTCAGCCCTGGGGCGTTTAGAGCAGGGAGACCGTGCACATCACCGCTTCTGAGCGGGCAAGATGGCCAAATGCAATTTTTTAGGGCGTCATTTGGTAATTAAGTAAGGACCTGTGGGGTCCTTTTAAAATCAGGCACTTGTGTCTGAGAAGTGGGGGGGGCGTCAAAGGGGAGGGCGTAGAGAAGAAACAGTGCCTCAGTCCAGCCTGTGCGCCCCTACATCGAGGACTTGGATGACTTCCAGGAGGATCACCTCTTACGATAAACGTACACACACTTACCAGTCAATGTAAACAGGGTCGGGTTATAGTGATAATGCTAAATCAGGCCTAAATTAATCCCTTTTGGACCTCAAAGGGACAGCCCTGTGCGGAGGGAATCTCCGAGTCCCAAGGCCAGCCACGGAGTATTTCAGAAATAAAATACTGGTCATGCACAAATAATTTAGTCATCCAAGCTCTCAACCATCGAAGCTCTCAACCATCGAAGCTCTCAACCATCGAAGGGTTCATGAATCTTCAGAAGTATATATATTCCATGGGTTTTGGAGGAAAATAACTAAACAGACCAACTTTATAGGGACCTGTTCACGGATATCAAAAGTATGTTCATTGCTGAAATAGAAGGTTTTTATTCCGCCTGCCAGGAATTCAGAGGGTTCAAGGCAATCATATCCAACAAGCATTTGTAATGCATAGGTCTCGCATTTTAGAAACTTTGACCTATTGGTTTTGCAAATGACCGAGCCTTTTATTTATGTGTTGTTTTTTAAACACAAATAAAAGGCATTATCATTTACAATGCGAATAGCTCGAAATCTTGCAATTTCGAGACCTATTGCATTGCAAATGATTAACTTGTGTCACTAGAGTGAGGCCCACAGGCTGACTGACTTTTTAAGTTCCGCGCCTGTGTACTCAAGTCGCCCTTGGCCTACATCAGTTAGATGTGAGTGCAGGAATGGGGACTCAGGGTCGGATTGGGATCACAAGTTGGCCCGGGCACTGACGAAAAAAGCGGCCCACATTCAAGAGGCGTGGCCTACAATTAAGGGGCGTGGCCGACATTCAAGGGGCGTGCCCTTTCATGAAACACCATTTGGTTGCACACATCAATGTCCTTGAATATTAAATGTAAATACATTAAGAATTTGGACAAGTATGGTAGTGCACTGTCCAGTGACCAGCTGAAAGAGGGCATCAAAGAGCAGAAATTGGATTATAAATTCAAATCTGTTCTGAACAGGGGCCCAAAAATATGTCAAGTCAAGTCAAAGAATTTATATAGCGCACTACATACCCAGAGGGTCTCAAGGCGCTTAGGGAGGGGAATAGGCTTACTTGTCAAATATCCACGTTTTAAGTTGCTTTCTGAATGCTAGGTGGTTCTGGGTAAGGCGAAGGTCAGTGGGGAGTGAGTTCCATGTTTTAGCAGCCAAGTATGAGAAGGATCTGCCTCCCATGGTTGTCTTGTTGATGCGAGGTACAGTGGCGAGGGCTTGGCTGGAAGAACGTAGTTGGCGGGAGGGGGTGTAGAAGGACAGTCGTGAGTTGAGACATTCTGGTCCGATGTCGTAGAGTGATTTATGTGCGTGGGTTAGCAGTCGGAAAGTGATCCTCTTATTGACGGGTAGCCAGTGGAGGTCTTTCAGGTGACCAGAGATGTGTTCGTTACGCGGGATGTCTAATATGATCCTGGCTGATGCGTTTTGGATTCGTTGGAGTTTCTTCTGGAGTTTAGCGGTAGTACCTGCGTAGAGGGTGTTTCCGTAGTCCAGTCGGCTCGTGACCAGAGCATGGGTGACTGTTTTTCTGGTTTCGGTGGGGATCCAGCGAAATGTTTTTTTGAGCATGCGAAGAATGTTGAAACAGGATGAGGATACGGCGCTGACTTGTCTGTTCATTGAAAGTGAAGAATCCAGGATAACGCCTAGGTTCCGTGCGTGGTCTGTCGGGATGGGTGCTTTTCCAAGGGCTTCCGGCCACCAAGAGTCGTCCCATGCAGAGGGGGATGTGCCTAGGATGAGGACTTCTGTTTTATCTGAGTTCAGTTTCAGACGGCTGTGTTTCATCCATTCGGCAACTTCTTTCATTCCTTCGTGTAGGTTAGTTTTGGCGGTGCTGGGGTCATTGGTGAGAGAAAGGATCAGTTGAGTGTCATCCGCGTAAGAGATGATGTTGAGGTTGTGTTGGCGTGCGATGGCCGCGAGGGGGCTCATGTATACGTTGAAGAGGGTGGGACTGAGTGAGGATCCTTGTGGTACGCCACAGATGACTTCAGTGGCCTCGGACTTGAATGGTGGAAGGCGGACTTTCTGGGTTCTTCCGGTGAGGAACGAGGTGATCCATTCAAGTGTTTTTCCTTGTATTCCGATGTTTCTGAGGCGTTGTAAAAGGGTGCTGTGGCAGACTGTGTCGAAGGCTGCAGAGAGGTCGAGGAGGATGAGGGCGACTGTGTCTCCATTGTCAAGTAGAGTTCGAATGTCGTCCGTTGCTGCGATGAGGGCGGTCTCAGTGCTGTGTTTTGCTCGGAAGCCAGATTGTGAGGAGTCGAGGGATTTGTTGGCTTCGAGGAAAGCGGCGAGCTGGTTGTTGACAGCTTTCTCGATGACTTTGGCCGGGAAAGGAAGGAGTGATATGGGGCGGTAATTTTTGAGTTCGGTGGGGTCCGCTGTGGGTTTTTTCAGAAGGGCGGTGAGTTCAGCGTGTTTCCAGCTTTCCGGGAAGGTGGCGGAGTTGAAGGAGCAGTTGATGACGTCTCGGAGGTGCGGTGCTATGATGGAGTCTGCTTTGTTGAAGATGTAGTGAGGACATGGGTCTGTGGGGGATCCTGAGTGGATGGAGTTCATCAGGCGGATGGTGTCCTCAGTGGAGATTGGGTTCCAGTCGTTAAGGGTGTTCAAGGGGGGAGAATGTTCAACATATGGTTGGGTGGGTTGGTCTTCGGGTTGGTTGTCGAAGCTGTTGTGGATGTCTGCAATTTTGTTGTGGAAGAATGAGGCAAGGGAGTCGCAGAGGGCTTGAGAGGGGGTGATGTCGTTGGAGTTGGCTGAGGGATTGGTAAATTCCTTGACGATGTTGAAAAGTTCCTTGCTGTTGTGGGCGTTGTTGTCTAGTCGATCCTTGAATGCTGTTTTCTTGGCCTTTCGGATTAGTTGGTGGTGTGAGCGGGTGGCGTTTTTGAAGGCGTCCTTGATGCTAGTGGTTGGGTCTTTTTCCAGGCCTTTTCAAGGGAGCGGCAGAGTTTCTTGGACTTCTTAAGATCATCGTTGAACCATGAGGCCTTCTTGCTGCCAGGTTTGCTTTGACGTTTTTTCAGTGGTGCTAAGGTGTTGGCGGTGTTGGATAACCATAGGGTGAAGTTGGCGGCGGCTTGGTCTGGGTTAGAAGAGTGGGCTGGGGTGTTTAGAAGGAGCGATGAGGAGATCTGGTCGATGGTGACTTTGTTCCAGTTTCTTTGCAGAGTTGTGGCCCAGGGCCCCCAAAATCCTTAAGTTGTTTGGCACAGACAAAGAATGAAAGTGAGAGGATACTGTTCTTGCACAGGACACAGGGCCAAGGTGACAATGGCGCCATGCTGAGCAACTAAAAAAACAGCAAGGCCCCTTTCTGTCACAAAATTATTCGAGCCCTCCAGGGAAGGAGCACCTAATAAGCAGCGAAGCCCCTGCTATTACTAACCTACTCAGCCCTCCCAGGACCTTCAGCTCAGGAGCACATGAATAGCAGTAAGGCCCCTGCAATTAGTAAATTAATCAGCCCTCCAGGCCTCAGGGCAATGTCCTGGCAGGGGAGCACAAAACACAGCTGCTGGGTCATTCATGGTAGCCAGGGGAGGCTGAGGTGAAGATGGTGCAAGTTGCAAAGATCACCTGGCCCCCACAGCGAGACCCATTCTTTTTTTTTTTTTTTTTTTTACTTTATTTTGAAATTTTCAGGTGAACAACAATAATGGTGCATTCATGGGCATACAGTACAGTACAGAAAATAGCAATGCGTGCATGTATCTAGACTTAAAGCAGAGTAAAAAATACATGTCAATACAATCTATGGAGCCTTGGACTACGCCCTCATTGATGCATTATGGGCTGTAGTATAATGTAAAGTCTATATGGCAATAGTAGTACTCAATAATACCAGTTCCCTAGGTTGATCGAAGGCAGAGCTATGCACCTCCGCATGCACGAGAGGGATCAGCGAAAACCAGACAAGCAGACACACCGAACCGCGCCCTGTAGGATAGGCAGGCCTGTGGTGTATCATCAGTTAGCCGCTGTTAAGCGCTACAAACCACCCCTAACCCCGGTGTGTTAAAACATCGGAGTGGGTGTTCAGAGGCCCTTCTAACTAAAGGCACATAGACCGTGATGAATATGGTAGTTCTGCATCCTGGGGAACGTCGCTCTCCAACAGATAACACTGCAATGGGGCCCAAATATCAGCTGGCGTGGAGGAAACCGGTAGTAGCTCAGAATATGTAACAATCTGTTCCTGACAGTATGTGAGGTCGTGTAACCAAGTTTTACATTTCGGGGCTCTGCCCCTGCCCCACTTGCACGCTACTCTCCTCTTAGCCACCAGAAGCGCCAGTGCAATAAACGTACGGTGTGCCGCTGGTATAGGTTCCACATACCCCAGCAGAGCAAGTAGTGGAGAGGGCGCTATGTCCTCGTGTATCATCTTGGACATCGCTACAAAGACCTGATGCCAGTAGGACACCCATTCTTCCTCGCCCACTATGCCCTGAATGTGAAGGGCTAAGGGCGAGGTGTTAAAACTAACACTGTTTATGTGCTGCGTGGGCCCCAGGGGGTCCGAGATGAAATTGGCTCAAAGGCCTGAGCAACACCTGGCCCCAGGGAGGCCGATTTTTTTCAAACAATCACCCCCTCCCCAGTCACCCTCAGCGTGATTGCTTTGCAGGTGAAGGAGAGTCCACAGCAGAGAATCGCTGCGGCCGCACAGTGAAGTTGCATTAATTTCTCTGTCTCTGTCTCTGTGCCCTCTGTGGGCCGGTTTTCTTCCTCTCCTTTCCTAGTCCACAGAGAGCACGGAGTCAGAGAAATGAATGTAGCTTCAATGTGCGGCTGGGAAAGGGGAGAAAAGAACCAGCCCATGACAGAGGGCACGGAGACACCGGCCCTTAGGCCAATGCCCGCATTGCCAATCCGACCCCGTCAGGGGACTCCGCACTGGTTGTATGTGTGCTTGTGAAGGGTAGGCATAGAGCAGTGCTGTGCAGGGCATGCATGGTGAGTCAGAGAGAGTGCATTCACTGAGATCCACTAATAACGTACATCTCTGCAGCGTACTCTCGCTGTGCGCCCATGGCTTACACTGATCACCAGTGCACCACAAGTCTATGGTATCCTAGTAGTTGCATTTATATAGCGCTTCATACCCCTGATAAGACGCTGAAACATTTTCCGACAGGTATCACAACAATACATTGGTGCGCTTCAAGGGAAGAGTTTGAGCCTTTCACATGCCCTACTTGAGAAGTGCTTACAGCCTGATTCATGATCGGGCCGTTTTGCGAGGCTCAAATAGCGAATCATAAGGAATCGCTATTTGAGACTCGCAAAACGGTAATCATGTAGGAATCGCAATATTAATTGCGATTCCCACTGATTCCTTATTTGCGATTAGCTAATTGCTAATCGCAAATAAGGAATAACTCCCCATGCATTCCTATGGGCCAAAAGGCCCATAGGAATGCATGGGGAGTATTCCTTATTTGCGATTAGCAATTTGCTACTCGCAAATAAGATAGCGATTTAAAGGGTGCCAGGGGTGTCCAAAGGACACCCTGTAGCACCCCTTAAATGCAAATTGAAACAGGTGTTGCGCACACACATGTCCAAAGGACATGTGTGTGTGCAACATGCAACTTAGAAAAATGCTTTTAAAAGCATTTTTCTAAGTTTTTGCTATTTACCGAGAGGTCTGACCTCTCGGTAAATAGCGGCCCAAAATTGCATTTTCGCAATTTTCAAATGCTTCATGAATTGCATTTAAGGAATCTCAAATAGAGATTCCTTAAATGTAATTCCTCGCAATTTAGCGATTTAGCAATTACCGATTTTTGCATTTGGGATGCTGAATCCCAAATGCAAAAATCGCACTCCCAAAGGGCCGGATTCTCAGAATCCGACCCTTTGCGAGCCGATTTAGCCTTCATGAATAAGGCTGTTTGTGTGTGAAAACACAGTCTAGCTCAGCTGTGCACCCCATGACGTGTGCAAATAAAGTATAAATCAGCTTATTATTTTTATAATTGATGTATTCATAAACAAATGGACCCTGTCTTTTGTCGCACCTCTGGCCAGTGTTGCCTTCTGTGACGTGTATTATAAGAAGGGGCTTAAAAAGCCCAGGCTGCAAAGTGACGATGCCGGTTTAAAAGGTGAAACCGAGAGGATGAATCACAGGCAGCCAATGGCCTTTATGGACCCCAGGGGCACAAACACTGGGTTCACTCCAGGGCTGCACCATCTGCAGATCAGCAGAACAACCTCCAGCCTTTGAAAACATCCTGCGTCAATTTTAATACCTAAAACCACACCGATGGGAAGATGAACATACATTTCACGTTGGTGAAACAGTCTGCCAACGATTGGTTGAATAAAAAACACATACAGTATCAGTCATTAAATACTCAATTTAAATTCTTACGTTATATCTCGTCTATGCAAGTGGCACAGTAACACACAAATATGTTTTAAAAGGAAAGTTTTAGCTCTTCTTTTCGTGTCAAAATACGGACGACCGGATCCTTATATTGGACGGCCTTTATGCAGCTCCGTTATATAGAGATTAATTAGTGGTTAGAATGCTGATAAATATCGCAAACAAAATATGGAACGCTTCACGAATTTGCGTGTCATCCTTGCGCAGGGGCCATGCTAATCTTCTCTGTATCGTTCCAATTTTAGTATATGTGCTGCCGAAGCGAGCACAGTTCCACAGGTGTACACAGCGGTATATAAAGTCTTAGTTTAAAATAATTACTAACTAAGGGAGCCTATTTCTAAACACAAACTGTAAATATTACACTTGTAGTACCTTCCGTTCAGCTTTAATGTATGCCTCGCCCCCCAAAAAAGAATGTGAACGTGTGGGGAAAAAAAACCTGCATTACATAAATTACAGGGCCAGTGCATTGTGGGTATGCAAATAAAAAAATACGTCACCACCCAGGCTGGTTGGACTGTACTGCTGGCAAAACACGTGGAACTGCAAGACCTAGAAAATAACTATGAAGGTCGTGAACAATGTTAATGTGGCATATCTAGCAGCTACAACTATTCAGGAAATATAATGGGTTTGAAACTTTACCCCGGGTGTCATGACGGAGCAAGGACACCGAGGGCACCCAGGACACCCGCTTCCGCCAGGAAACAACTCGGGAGCTCGTCACGTGAGGGGACAGGAACCAGCAACACAATCTGCTTTAAATCCAAGCATGCGGAGTACTGCTGGGAAAACATCCGAAAGTGACGAAGGGACACGCAGGGCCACGTGCAAGGCACGTAAAAAGAATGTCCAGGAAAGTTAAAGTAATAATGCACAGCCAGCCACACACCAGAGCTGCAACCTCTCAGAAAAATATACCGGCCATTTGTGCACATTTAGTGGTTCCATAAACATCCGAGTACTGGCAGGTGATAATGTATGTAAAATTGTCAAGATTCTTTTGTTCTATGACATTGACGCCTCTGTCCTAATGATCATCATGAAAGTATTTAAACCGCTCTCAAATACGCTTTAGCTGTTTTCTTGTGTGTTTGATGTTCAAGGTAGTTTTTCAACAGGATGTCTGTTATTTTAATGCCCCAACGGTACAAAAATTTGCAAAATAACTTAAAACTGGTATTTTAGACCCTTTATCTGTACAAATATACAGCAGCAAATGTAAGAAAGCACATTAAAATATGTTCTACGGCTGTGTTATGGAAAAGTAACGTTACAAACAAACAATTTCCTGTACAATCCTATTTATGTAGTGCATCCAGCCCTTTGCATACACTTCACACACAAACAAATGGGCTGTATTTTACTCTGGGAAGGTGGCAACCCTATTCTAAGTTTATATTTTAGCAGGGAAAAATATGTTTGCATTTAACCATATTTTATCCAGTAACTTAATTTGGTGCCGTCAGTATTGACAGCTCTGTGCCAGCTTCACACTCCTTCACATAAAATGATAATTACGGTTGGCATATGCGTGACTATGAGCAGTCCAGACTGATAAAAAAAAAAAGCCAGCCATGTTGCAACCTTCTTCACATCAATCAATCAGCATTTGTAAATAGCCAGAAACCGGTCCTTGGATGCTTGATTCCGGTCTGGAAAAGACATGGCTTGGTAGTTCGGACTGGACTGTTCCCATGAGGCACAGGGTCAGAGCTGATTTGCCTATAGCCAGTGTCTAACCCAGGGTGGTGTGGAGTGCAAAATAACGATGAATTTAGGCCCAGATCCTTGTACTGGGGTGAATGTATGACCTTGTTCTACATTCTGTCCATCAACTGTGTTTTTTGCAAGTCAATGCATATTAGCCATATTAGATCAATAAATAATAACAGTAACTGTCATGAATAGAAAACGTTTGGATTCTGAGAAAATTATACTGTGAATTCAACATTAGTATGCCTGGTGGGGACGTAGTGGTTTTTAGAGTGTCTTGGTACCCCCTGGTCCTCCCTTCACACCACTTTCGTCTCTAGTTTCTAACTCTGACAGTCACTTGCACTGTTTTTTTCCTCAGATCTTTCTAAAATCCTCCATTAGTATACCTCATGTCATCATCTTCCACTTCACCACTGCCTTACAGTCTGTCTTTCTGCACGTATTTCCCTGTCACCCTTGTTGCCATGCTCTCGGACACATATACACACACATAAACACACACACTCCTCACCTGTACATACAGCAGTTTATTTTCCTTAATTTGGTACCGTCAGTATTGACAGTTCTGTCTCACCTTCAAACTCCTTCACATAACACGGTAATTACGGTTGGTAGGAATGTTCTGCGGAGAGGCTACTGATTTAATGAACGTTCAGTTCAATAACTCTGACCCATCGACAGGCACAGTTGGAAACTTTCACTGAGTTCAGCTTTAACTCCAGAACTCTCACTAGTGCTCTGACATGCACACCCAACCACAACACAAACTTATCCAGACACCTACTGGCAACTCCATTTACAGCAAGTACTATACAACAATCATGTTGCATGAAAAAAAAGTACAGAATTGTCGATTAATATAGCGTTGGGAGACATATATGACGTAGGATACAGATGGGCATGAAGGATGGTATAATTGTAAAGCAGGTGGTGGCGGGAACATTGTCCTGAAGGCCTGATGAGGTAGAGTGTGCCAGAACCTATTAAGGTTTTGTAAAAATGTGAAGTGTTGGTGGAAAACGCAATAACAATATATCTTTTTTTCTTTTTTAAATGAAAAAAAGTACAGAAACGGACCATCTTGAAAAACCACATATCCTTATCAATGCTTAATTTGAGCTGGTGGTATCCAGTGTTCAACACCGGCACTCATTTGTCAACCACTGCACTAATGACAGGTGGCACTATTTGTGTAAATTGGAGATGAGCTGAACAACAGTTGGTTATTAATTCAATATACATTGCTTTGGGGGACTCTTATAGTCTGAATTGTCATACCTAAGCAGTGTGATCGTTTCAAGTTGGGCAGGTACTGTCCCTGGCATGGCCAGTGGGTAGTGCAAGCTGCAGTGACCTCCCAACGAGGGCCCTGGGAATTACGTTTTTACAAATTAAGCACTGATTATGGAATGTAAAACGTCAAATGTAAATGGGGACTGAAATGGATTAAAGAAGACTCGGTTTATGCACTATACAAGGTCACATGTTTCATGGGAATGAACCACAGACACACCTGCAAAAGGATATACACTTATAGATTGCAAGATGAAGTAAAATGCAAACTGGACTGCATGGGTTACTTGGTTGAAACACTGAGCAATAGATCTGGCTAACAGTCCCAGCTGCAGTCTGGGTGAACTGGTTGGGCTGCTGTTATGAGACTGCTCTGTCATTCCTAAAGTCCTGGAGCGCCTCCATTTTACTAGGTCACCTGGTGCAGAATACTTTGCATTGACCTGGGAGCAGCATGCACCTTCATAAGTTGATCTAAAGAGCTGCATGTTGAGAGGCCCTCTGGTGCTACTTTCAGGACGTGCCCGATACAAATTCTAAGAACCTGTAGGTTTCCATGCAAACAAACAGTCTCCTCTTCTTTTGGGGTGGCTAACACTGTTTCGGGCACTACAGAAAGACAGCGGCAGCTGGTAAACTTTGAAAGTGATGCACCATTATACAAAATAAACTAGCCTTTTGTACAAGCATTTCTAAGGGAAAACATCTTGAAATAGTTCAGAGAATTCCTGTTTTGAAAAGCGAGCTGACCTTTGCTATAGTCTCATCTTTTCCTTGAATTTATTCTCATCTCTTCCTGGATTGTATTTATGTGCTACACATCTTCTGGCCTGCCACCTCAATCCTTCTTTAATGATCACCTTGATGGTCTCCTCGTCCAATCCTCCGCTATCTCCTTCGCTATCTCCTCCGCTATCTCCTCCGCTATCTCCTCAGCTATCTCCCTAGCTATCTCCCCAGCTATCTCCCCAGCTATCTCCCCAGCTATCTCCTCCTCCTTTCTTTGACGGTCTCCTCATTCATTTTTTATAACCTTACTCTTTCTTCTCATCACCCTAGTTGTCACCTCATTGCCTAATTGACTGTCTCCTCTTCACTTTCATAACTATATTGTTATCCTTTCCTTCACTATCTCCAGGGACGGATAGGCCTTTTATTACACTGAGCATTTCCCATATAGCCCTTGGAGACCGGTTTTGAAAGCCGAGGGCTACTCTAGGGTCATCTTTCACTTTTTCCAGCCTCCTATGTTAATTGCAACAGGAACAGGAGGCTTCAAGAGAAAGCGAGGGAGAGAAAGGAGCAGAAAGCTATCAAAGTGAGAGGAGAAGACAAGAGAGCAGAGGGAGAGAGAGGGTAAAAGAGGGAGAGAGAGAATGGATGGAAAGAGTTTGTGCAAAGAGATGAAGGGAGCAAGGCTTATTAAGGCATTTTTGCCAGGGCTCCTGTGGGTTCCCCAGTCTTGCCCAGAGTGCCTAGTAACTCCTTTTTTGTTACCTTCTTGATTGCACCTTATCCCTTTTCTGCATCGTCTCCCCCTTCACTGTATCATTGCTCCTTCCTTTTCGCCTCATCCATTTTTTTTAACTGTCTTCGCATCTCTTCCTTGATTATCACCTCAACCCTTGCTTAGATACAACCTCATCAGTCAATTTCTATCTCCCGGTTTACCACCACTCCTCTCCCTTACTCTATCCTTATCTTATCTTCACCTTTCTGCTAAATGTCCTCCTTGCATCTAGTCCATCACCAATTCCTTTTCTGCTTTCCCCTTCAAATTTCTTCCACTTACTGTTACCTCCACCTCCCTAAGCGCTGCATGAAAGCAGGGGTCACATCACTTATGGTAACCAGTATCATATGGGGGGGGGGGGGGGGGGGGGGGGTTGGCCTGGCACCAATTTGAGTAGGAGAAGACTCCGGAGCTCCGACCGCCGTCCATCCCGGTAACAGTCATCCTGAGCCCCGGGTGCAATTATTTTCAAAGTCTGCACAGTGGAATATCCCTGGATCACACTGATCCGAGGGAGGACCATAAATTGACCATGGGCAAAGGAGAAATTAACCATAATTGACCTGGTGCGGAGAAGCGCTGAAATAGCTTAAATGGCTGCTGCGCGGTAGCAGGGTGGACCCTGGTGCTGTAGGAAGCCGGGCGCAACCTGGGAAGCGATGGCTAGCGATCCCTGCGGCACGCAGCGGAACCCGGAAGATGGCGGAGAGGCCCCGGGGCTGTCAACCGCGTCACTGCGAGGCACTTGTAAGGGCCAGACAGCCATCCTTGCGCTAGCCCTTTGTGCCCTGCGGAGTGGAGGAAACACCTGCTCCAGTTGAGGCGTGCAGACTGGTACTGCCTCCCTGGAAGCTGACGGCCTGAGTAAACACGTCCCTGGAGCCAGGGGCGTATCAAACGCCCCCGCAGCCCCCGCAGTGCGGGGGGCCTCACTCCCTTCATTAAATAAAGGGGGCCCGTCCCCCTCAGCTCTTCTGAGGGCTGTGAGAGAGGCTTGCGCTGAAGCAAGACTCTCTCCATCTCGTCTCGTCTGAAGCAGGTGCAGCCTGCTCGGATCCCCTCGCCCCTCCCTCTGACTGAAGAGAAACAAAGTATCAACATACATTGTTTCTTTCCAGTCAGAGCGGCAAGGCCCGGAAAGAGGATGGGGTGGGGGCCCCAGAGAGCAGGAGGCAGCCCAGAGCACTGCTCAGGGCCCTGACAAGGGTGAGAGTGGGGGCCCAGAGAGATCCTTCCCCACAGATCAAGATTTCAGGGACACTGAGGGCAAGGCATAGCCAGCTGTGGATAAAAGCCATTTCCAAGAATTTGGGGTGAATACTCCCAGGGTGTCTGTGGGTTTTAAGTCCCAAAAATTGTAAATATCTGCAGGTATTTTACAAAAACTCTTCCAGCAAATTCGGACAAGCAGGCCAAAAAAAACCTGGGATTTCTTATTCTTCCAGTTTGAGGTGACATGGCCGGGCAGATTGGGTTAAAATGCCCTGTTCAGGCAGGGCCAAGGCTGATTTCTGTATGACTAATCCTTGTGTGTTATGGCACAGATGGAGCTAAAAACGACGGAATAGAATTCAACGTGAGTTATTACCAGTGTTTTTTAGTGAGTCCGAAGACCATACATTAACTACATCTCTCATCAGCCAAACATATGCTACTCAAATACAAATACTTTTATATTAAAAGATAGATATTCAACATAGGTGGAATGTACAGAATGTGCCAAAATTAAAACCCTTCTGCACAGATAGAATGAATTAAAGGCTTAGTGTCATCCCTTCAATAAACAGGATACACATTAAAAAAATCTCACACATCGCCTGCTATAAGGTAATGTACTCAAGTTAAATGTAAACTATTTTCCACTTTATACTTTGTGTCACACAGTGCCTTAAATGAAGTCTCTTGTGTTCAGGCTTGGCCATAGCTTACTATTTCTCCATTAATATGTTTTTTTTTTAAAAAAAACTCAACTCTGAAAATGTTTATAGCCACAACCTTTCTAATGATAAAACAATTCCTCCATAATTACAAAAATTCTGAACTTCTCTACCCTTCCAAACGGTAAGAGCTTTCCAACTCTTCCTTCTTGAAAAATAAGTCTGGTCATTAACGAGCCACAGACAGGGGCGTAACAAACGCCCCCGCGGTGGGAGGGGGCAACTCTCTTTGGTAAATGAAGGGTGCAAGGCGGAGGGGAGAAGGGTGCAAGGCAGAGGGAGAAGGGTGCAAGGCAGAGGGGAGAAGGGTGCAAGGCGTAGTTGAGAAGAGTGCAAGGCAGAGAGGAGAAGGGTGCAAGGCAGAGAGGAGAAGGGTGCAAGGCAGAGAGGAGAAGGGTGCAAGGCAGAGGGGAGAAGGGTGCAAGGCGGAGGGAAGAAGGGTGCAAGGCGGAGGGGAGAAGGGTGCAAGGCGGTGGGGAGAAGGGTGCAAGGCAGAGGGGAGAAGGGGAGAAGGGTGCAAGGCAGAGGAGAGAATGGTGCAAGGTAGAAAAGGGTGCAAGGCGGAGGTGGAGTAGGGTGGAAGGCAGAGGGGAGAAGGGTGCAAGGCAGAGGGGAGAAGGGTGCAAGGCAGAGGGGAGAAGGGTGCAAGGCAGAGGGGAGAAGGGTGCAAGGCAGAGGGGAGAAGGGTGCAAGGCAGAGGAGAGAAGGGTGCAAGGCAGAGGGTAGAAGGGTGCAAGGCAGAGAAGGGTGCAAGGCGGAGGAGGAGAAGGGTGCAAGGCGGAGGCGGAGAAGGGTGCAAGGCGGAGGGGGAGAAGGGTGCAAGGCGGAGGGGGAGAAGGGTGCAAGGCGGAGGGGGAGAAGGGTTCAAGGCAAGGGGGAGAAGGGGGCAAGGCAGAGGGGAGAAGGGGGCAAGGCAGAGGGGAGAAAGGTGCAAGGTAGAAAAGGGTGCAAGGCAAAGGGGAGAAGAGTGCAAGGGGGATGGTTTTCTGCGGACGCCCATGGCAATGCACACTACTTTGTGAGAGAGAGTGGAGTGAGAGAGATAGTGGAGTGAGAGAGATAGTGGAGTGAGAGAGAGTGGAGAGAGAGAGAGAGAGTGGAGAGAGAGAGAGTGGAGAGACAGTGGAGAGCGAGAGTGGAGAGCGAGAGTGGAGAGAGAGTGGAGGGAGAAAGGAGAGAGAGTAAAGAGAGTAGAGAGAGTACGGAAAGAGAATAGAGAGAGAGTGGATAGAGAGAGTGGAGAGAGAGAGGAAAGAGAGAGTGGAAAGAGAGACAGTGGAGAGAGACAGTGGAGAGAGACAGTGGAGAGAGAGTGGAGAGAGAGAGAGTGGAGAGAGAGAGAGAGGAGAGAGAGAGTTGAGAGAGAGTGGAGAGAGAGTGGAGAGAGAGTGGAGAGAGAGTGGAGCGAGAGAGAGAGAGTAGAGAGAGAGAGTGGATAGAGAATGTAGAGAGAGGGAGTGGAGAGAGTAGATAGAGTGAGAGACAGTGGAGAGAGAGAGAGTGGAGAGAGAGAGAGTGGAGAGAGAGAGAGTGGAGAGAGAGTGGAGCGAGGGAGTGGAGAGAGGGAGAGTGGAGCGAGAGAGTGGAGAGAGGGAGAGTGGAGCGAGAGAGTGGAGAGAGAGTTGGAGTGAGAGAGAGAGTACAGAGAGAGAGAGTAGAGAGAGTGGAGAGAGTAGAGAGGGAGAGACAGTGGAGAGAGAGACAGTGGAGAGAGAGTAGAGAGAGAGTAGAGAGTGTGGAGACAGTAGAGAGAGTGGACACAGTGGAGAGAGAGACAGTGGAGAGAGAGACAGTGGAGAGAGAGGGGGGAGAGAGAGAGAGCGGAGAGAGAGAGAGTGGAGAGAGAGAGAGTGTGTAGAGAGAGTGAGTGGAGAGAGAGTGAGTGGAGAGAGAGTGAAGAGAGAGAGAGTGAAGAGAGCGGAGAGAGAGAGAGTGGAGGGAGAGAGGAGAGAGAGAGTGAAGAGAGAGTGGAGAGAGAAATAGTGGAGAGAGAGTGAAGGGAGAGAGGAGAGAGAGAGAGTGAAGAGAGAGTGGAGAGAGAAAGAGTGGAGAGAGAGTGGAGGGAGAGAGGAGAGAGAGAGAGTGAAGAGAGAGTGGAGAGAGAAAGAGTGGAGAGAGAGTAGAGTAGAGTAGAGTAGAGAGAGAGTGGAGAGAGAGTAGAGAGAGAAGGGAGAGGGAGTGGAGAGAGAGTGGAGGGAGGCAGTGGGGAGAGAGTGGAGAGAGTAGAGAGAGGGAGAGACAGTGGAGAGACAGTGGAGAGAGAGACAGTGGAGAGAGAGCGAGACAGTGGAGAGAGTGAGACAGTGGAGAGACAGTAGAGGGAGAGATAGTGGAAAGAGAGTGGAGAGAGAGACAGTGGAGAGAGAGAGACAGTGTAGAGAGCGTGAGTGGAGAGAGAGTGAGTGGAGAGAGAGAGAGTGAAGAGAGAGTGGAGAGAGTGGAGAGAGCGGAGAGAGAGAGAGAGAGTGGAGAGAGAGAGAGAGTGGAGAGAGAGAGAGAGAGAGAGAGAGAAGAGAGAGTGGAGAGAGAGAGTGGAGAGAGAGTAGAGAGAGAGAGTAGAGAGAGAGTAGAGAGAGTAGAGAGAGTGGAGAGAGAGTAAAGAGAGAGAAGGGAGAGAGAGTGGAGGGAGACAGTGGAGACAGAGTGGAGAGACAGTGGAGAGACAGTGGAGAGACAGTGGAGAGACAGTGGAGAGAGAGAGACAGTGGAGAGAGAGAGTGGAGAGAGAGAGAGAGAGAGTGGAGAGAGTGAGTGGAGAGAGTGAGAGAGTGGAGAGACAGTGGAGGGAGAGATAGTGGAAAAAGAGTGGAGAGAGAGACAGTGGAGAGAGAGTGGACAGAGTTGAGAGAGAGGTGGAGAGAGAGTAGAGACTGATTGACTCAGAGACTGAATACTGACTGGCTGAGAAACTGACAGAGAGACTGACTTACTGAGAGAGACTGACTGACTGACTGACTGACAGACTGAGAGAGATAGAGAGACTGACACAGAGAGAGAGAAAGAGAGAGACCGACCGACCGACTGACTGACTGACAGAGAGAGAGAGACTGACAGACTGACTGACTGATAGACTGACTGATTGAGAGAGACTGAATGACAGAGAGAGAGAGACTGATTGACTGAGAGAGAGAGACTGACAGACAGAGAGAGAGAGACTGTGATGGAATTGGGGTCAAAGTGTGTATGAAGCTATGCAATGCCTCTTATGATTGCTATTGTCCACTAATAAAAATGTATTATCAAAATGTGCTCTTTGTAGTTACATCTGCTTTTGAAATACTGCATTGTAGCATTGTCTAATGTTTTAAAACGGAAAGGAGAAGGAGCATTGGATGCGCTTTTGTCAAAACTGAACGATGAGTGGACCCGATGTTGTTAAGTAGGGGTCCACAGATGTGTACACGTTGAGGAATGGCCGGACAACGACAGAGTGTATTCATTTGTAAAGTACTAATACTGTTACATTGAAATGTTCGAGCTGCTACAGGCGACTTGTGTGGACCCCAACATCAGAGATGTTGATTAAGATGTTTAGAGTTTGAGAGAGGAGAAAAGAGGAAGAGACTGTATAAGGTGTATGATAACTGTTTGTACGATGGTATATCTGATCGCAGTCACGAATAAAGAGTTAAAAAGAAAAAAGGAGTCTGCATCAGGAAACCCACATAAAATTGGACAAACTTCCCCATCGTACTGATGGCAGGGACCCTGTAATGAATGGACCACCACTTATGATAGCCTGCTGGCAGACTACGCCCAAACTTTAACTCCACCATCCAGTGTTACTTATATCGGCTGTATTGGTGACAGAGGCATAACGATCGACCCGCATCCCCTGCAGCATGGCGGGTCGCTGGCCTGAGAGCTCTAGACTGGTACGGAGGTTAGGAGGGGGGCCCCCTCCATGTAGTTTGCAGGGGGGCCCCCTCAAGTTTCGTTACGCCACTGCCTGGAGCCCGTGGAGGCTTGGGAGCCCTGAGAGAAATCAGGGGATTAATAGGTGGGGGCCCAGGCACTAAGTGAAAGCCCAGTCAGATCACATTGACAAAAATGATAGTATTACCCAGGTTATTGTACTAGTATGCTAATCTCCCAGTATACGTCCCCACACGTATTTTCCGCGAACTGGAAACCTCTGTTAGGAATCTCATCTGGAACACAGGGCGACCCCGCGTGGCGCTGAGGGCACTTTATGCCTCCACAGATACAGGGGGCCTGGCAGTTCCTAACCAGGAACTCTACTATTTAGCGGCACAGTTGCAGTGGGTGGCCAGTTGGCTCAGTGGGAAGAATTTGGAGATACTGCTACAGACACTACGACCTTGACACGCACACAGGTCCATACACTGTTTCACCCGTTGACTAAAACCCCTTGTCCACTGCAGTTGCACTTAGCGGTTGCGATGTCAGAAGTTTGAAACTCACTAGCGCTGTGGTACCGTATGCCCCGGTGCTTCCACCGTTTGGTACACCCAGAGATCGAGAAATAGTTACAGAGCCGGTATTGGAGCATTGGGTGCGGGCAGAGGTGGACACTGTGGGAGATTTGTATGCGGAGGGGTTGTTGGTTCCCTTTAAAACACTGGTCGCTGACACGGGCCTCCTGGCAGGACAATTTCTTCTACATGCAGCACTCATACGTACGCTAACACGGTCTTGGGGAGACCTTTCCAGAGAACTACCGAGACATCTACTGGTGCAATATTTGCACGTAATGGGGAACGGCTCCCATGTGGTACCCTGGCTTGCACAAGCACTCCTTGCCCATACACAGTTTTCTTCCCAGAGACTGCGGGACAAATGGGCGGAGGACAGGGGACGGCCGTGGACAGATAGAGTGGGCGATGGTGATGGCTGGCGCTACAAATATCCCACGTAATTCCCGCTTCAAGCTCATTCAGTTCTACATTCTCCCCAGCACATATCTGTCACCAGATAAGATTAATCGATATATTAAAATCACAACATCCGCATGCCCACGATGCACACTTGTAGCTGCAGACCTATTACACATGCTATGGACATGCCCCTTGCTACGAACATACTGGCGTACGGTGAAAGCCTCCCTAGCGTAAAGTGTCGGTGGGGAAAGCATGCATATTAGGCATATACAAAAGGACAAAACAGACAAAAGTCACTTCCAGATTTTGGGACCTCGGGCTCATCACGGCGAAGAGACTAATCACCAAGAGCTGGAAAAATAGTGAACCTCCCCAAGTGGCACAAGGGTGCATCTCTTTTGACAACTGGGCAAGAGCAGAAAGCGCGACCCTGCATAGAGAGGAAACAGCGGGATTGCGGAAATACCCCATAGCACAGTCCTGGGATGACACCCTGGAGGCCTTTCACCACACGTGCCTTCGACGTGGAATTCCATAGACACACCCTATCTGACCCTACCCGAAAGAGAGACCGTACCGGAGGCGATGGACCCAGGCGATCCCTCCATGCGCCGCATTAATTTGCGAGCAGCCTCTGTCAGGCTATACTGGCGCGCTGCTATCCTGAGTACCGACGGCTCTACTCCCACTGCGTCACAGACTTGTAATTGATATTGCACACGCTGTTGGCGCTCCCGCCTTAGCCGCTGCTCCCCGACGCGGCAGCCGCATGCTTCCTAGCTCCCACACAAGAAATACCCCACAAGCGATGTCTTGCACTAGCGACAGCACATAATTGATTTCTCTATTATTGTACCACCTTTTATTTATTCATTTATTTTTACTGTCTTGTGTTTCACTACTGTTTAGTTTGGAAGATTGTTCTAATGTTATGAATATTGAAATTATGCATATAATACCTAGTGCCTGTTTTCAATTGTTAATGCTGCATGTTTCAGACGATCCGACTTATGATTGTTTAATGATATAGATCAGTAGAGACACAGACTAGGCCATACCCCTTGATATTACATCCCCGAACACTATGGCGGATAGAAGGATAAGCCATGCTGCCATGTGCTCTCTGACGTTTATATTGCTTCAGGTATCTCCTTGGGCTTTGTTGCAGCACACCGTTTCTAGATAGGTTTTTCCTTCCCTGCATAGACCTGCCATTTCTCAGATATGTGATTCCTCAAATGCCATGCCCTCGGATACATACTTGGTGGGTACAATATGAAACATGTGTATATGCAATATGGCAAACTGATGTATCCGATGACTATTACTATATGGTTCTGGAACGTTATGCTACAATTTCATATCTGATGTTATGATATGTACTGTGAACAACATACAAAATGCAATAAAATATATTCAAACTAAGTGAAAGTCTCAGAGTGAGGAGGGCCAGGAAGGCTGAAGGAAAGTCCCTGCTTGAACCACGCTGCTGAGACCTGTGGTAGCCATAATGGAGTGAGGAGAATATTGTGGTGCACCTACTGTGGTTCTGCAGGAAGGGAGAAGCGGGAGAAAGTAAGCGCTGCACCGTCATAGGCCTCCTGGACCATAAGCCATCAATGTCCCAGTGAAGCTCGAGAAGACAAGGACCAGGGCGCACTGAACTGGCATACACCTGGATACATGGAGCACGTCCATCAGCAAGCAGGAGGCGTGCTGCACGAAGTCTGGCCAGGGAACCCCGCTGAAACACTGACTCTGGTGAGAGTCGCAGGGGGAGGCGCTGAGGAGACGACGGAGCACACTGCATAAACTCAGCGGCGGCTGATGGAGGAGTTGAGGAGGCGATACTAAGGGAGTAGTGTGATCCACCGGCCTGGAACTCGACAAGAGGCAAACCCCACCCTGGCTGCCACGGTTGACCGTGATATGCAACTGAGAAATGCACCAGAAGACCACAGAGAAATTAGCCCAGCTAACGCACGGTAAGGGAGGGAGCATCACCTGTACACCACCCGAGTAGGTTGATCCGTCCGGTGCCGGGAGGACAAGAACTTGGAGAGGAGGATGGGGAAAGAACCCAGGAAGAAGGGTTATATCGCCTTAGAATGGGGGCACTGGAACTCAGACGGATGATGACTGAGAACGTGGAGGCAGTACAGGATGCTGCTCCCACAAGGCCTACCCTGACGGACATCATGCGGGCCATCACGGTCTCCAGAGAGGTGCTGGAGGTGAAAATTGATTCAATAGAGACAGATCTCAGTCTGCTGAAGGACGACCACCGCAAACTTAAGGAGCATGTCGCAATTACGGAAAAAGCACTCAGTGACCTCCCTGAAGCAGTGACTACTCTACAAAATTCACTCAGTGCGGTAGAAGCCAATATCAAGGTCCTAGAAGTAAGGGTTGAAGACAGTGAGGGAAGATCCTGTAGAAATAATTTACGAATAGTGAGTGTGCCGGGGAGGGTGGAAGGCACAGACACGGTACACTTTCTTGAGGACTGGATCATAGCGGAGGTGGCGGGAGGGGGGGCTCTCCACCACCTTCTACGTACGGGAAAGATATCATAGGGTTCCAGCTAGATCGCCCAAGCATGGAGCCTCTCCACGTCCAATAGTGGCGCCGCTCCTCCATTTCAGGGACCAGGACCATATTCTCCATCAATCTTGCCAAAAGCAAGACCTACAGATGGACAACAGTAAGTTGATGATGATGATGATTATCCCTGACTTCAGTAGAGAAGTACAACGTCAAAGAGCGTTGTTATTGGCCTTCAAAAAGAAGCTTCAACAGCTGCAGATCCCATACGCAATGCTGTTTCCGGCAGGCCTTGGGTAACTGATTTGACAGGAGCAGCGTTTTTTACTATGCCGCAGGAAGCATGGAAAGGGTTGGACTTTCGACAAGGCCAGGACCGACAACTCCTCGCCGGACCAGACACAGCATACTACAAACAAAAGTAAGAGTACAACTCAAGCCTAGTCTCCCAAGGAGCTCACATTTGAGTGGTGCAAAGCACTGCAGGCAGTTGCAGAACTTCGTCAGCGTGGCTCTAGCCCTAACTTGAGCAAAGTGGGTTTGAAGTAGACAGATCAGAAGACTCCCTGGCAGCCTGTGGAAATTAGGATTCGGAGACGGAATTGCCAACGATCACACCCCAGACGGCGGATGACATTGCCCAAGTGGTGCAACCTGCGGTTAAAACTGGAGGACCTTTGAGCTGGGAGGGCATGCCAAGGAGAACATGACTGTGAGGCCTGCCACCTATACTAATAAGGCAGATAAACTGTGACATTTGAACCGGGGCTGCTGATCTAGTCAAGGTATTGGGGGATGCGGCCTGGTGGTGCTCCGGGCCCAGTAGGCTACATAGCCCCACAACTACCAGAAGACTTTGTCGCTCTTAGTTTAAGTTTAGATGGGAACTAGTTTTCTTGTACCTGTCCTGGGAAGGGGGAGTTGGGGTTTTTATTTTGTTAAGGGGTTGTTGTTTGGGTCGATGCGTGTCACACTTGGGAGAGTCACAGGGGCAGGATCCATTTAGCACCCACCATAGATATTAAATGTATACCTTGGAATGTACAGCGGATTCACACTATGCTGGAACGCCTTACAATACATGCGTACAAGGTCAGAAGGGGGGTGCAAATTGCGTTGCTTCAGGAGACACACATAATGGCAAAAGAGGGAGCTGCACTTCAGCGTTGATGGAGGGGTCAAGTGTTTTATACCAACTACTCTGCTTTCGCCAGGGAGTCCTGATCTGTGTGAGGGCAGGGGTGCCCTTTCAGTGTATGCGGCAAAACGTTGACCACAATGGGAAGTTTGTTGTAGCTAAAACACCCTCCCTAGACCCTGATTGCTCAAAAAATTACAGGCCCATCTCACTGCTGCCAAAATAGTGGAGTGGGTGGTCAGTAACACTCTTTCCAACCACCTGGAACATCATCTACTACTTGATGGGGACCAATTTGGTTTCTGGCCTGCTCATGGACCCGAAACAGCCCTCATCACTGTTATGGATGAACTTCAAAGGCGGGCAGACAGAAGACAGGCATCGTTTCTGATACTGCTCGATATGTCTGCCGCCTTTGACACAGTGAATCACAAGATCTTATTGAGGCGGCTGCTGGAGGCAGGAGTGAGGGACACGGTACTGCAATGGTTTCACTCTTTTTTGCAGGATAGACAGCAGGCAGTGTCTCTGCCACCTTTCCAATCTGCCTTTTCCCCGGTTACACACGGAGTCCCCCAGGGCTCTGCTATCAGCCCAATACTTTTTAATGTTTACCTCAGGCCGTTAATTCTACTTATCAAAGGTTTCGGCATTAAAACCATCAATTATGCCGACGACACGCAGATGATCCTCTCCTTGGAAGGAGAGGATTCTATCTCTGTGGAGACTCTACATAATTGCCTGCAGGACACATCAAGGTGGCTGAAGGATAACTCACTGCAGTTCAGTACAGGGAAAACTGAGGTGCTCTTTAGCGCTGGATCGAGGATTCCCCGACCGTTCCCTAACAACTTCTGGCCCCCGGAAACAGGGTCCAATGTACTGCCTGCGGACTCTGTCCGCAACCTAGGCGTCATGCTTAACCACAAGTTTAGCATGGAGACCCATGTTCAAAAAACATCGGCCTGCTGCTTTGCCATACTTCGCTCTCTAAGGAAAGTCCTGCCCCTCCTACCCACCCAGGCCCACGCCCAAGTGGTTAGATGTACCATCCTGAGCAGGCTGGACTATTGCAATGCCCTCCTGCTCGGGTCCCCTGAGTTTCTGTTGGACAGGCTCCAAAGGGTTCAATCTGCGGCTGCAAAATTGGCCTTGGGCCTGCCGAGAAGATCTCACGGACCATCTGCCTTGGCAAAATTGCACTGGCTCCCTCTTAGACAGAGGATCCAGTGTAAGGCCCTCTGTATTGTTTTTAGGGCCCTCCATGGTTCCGGTCCAGCCCCTCTACAATCCAAGTTTGCGTGGTATGTTCCTACCAGACATCTTCGCTCCTCTGATGCCAAACTGGCGGTCATCCCCAAATTTAGAAAGGTCAGAGCAGTAGGTAGATCCTTCGAGGTGGCTGCCGCCAGACTTTGGAATACCCTCCCCATCGAGATTAGGCACATCAATGATCTCCTGCCGTTTAGAAAAAAGGTTAAAACTTGGCTTTGCCCTGGTTAGCCTAATCCCCTTTGGTCCACTCTCTCGCTCTTCCTCTGTTTCTGTCAGCGCCAGGATGCCTGCAATGGTGATCGCTGCGCTTTATAAATTCTTAAAAAATAAATAAAATAAATAAAATAAAATAGAGTTATTGTACTGGGGAGCTTATATGACCCTAATACAGAGCAGCCCACATTCCGGTCACAGCTTTCTGGGACGCTGGCCTCAGTGTTGACGGGATCAGTAGTACTGAGGGTGGACTATAATTGTATTACGGATATTAGGCTGGACAGTTCTCACCATCCACTCCCTGACGCTCCCATACATAAATTAGCAGACACATGCAGACAGTGGCACCAGCAGTGGGGACTGGTGGATTCCTGGAGGGACCAACACCCTGGAGATAGGGATAACTCCTTTTTCTCTGTAATGCATGAGATCAATCTTCGCTTAGATGCTATATTGTGTTCCCCTGATTTTCATGAGTGGGTACAAACCAGTGAATATCTTACCTGAACAATTTCAGACCATAACCCAGTATTACTAGGAATGGTGTGGTCCCGCGTGAGGCCCACAATACCCAACTGGCGCTTGCGATTCGAAACACTGGAGGACCAGGTCTTCCACGCGGCAGTGGGTACCACTATTGGACAATACTTCATAGAAAATGCTTAATACGTCGATGAACCCGCTTGTAAAGTAGGACGCCTTTAAATCGGTCATCCGGGGGCATTGTATCTCGGAGATGGTGGGAACACGGAAGGTTCTCTTACAGGATATACAGGTGGCAGAGCAGTGACTCAGTGAGATTGAGAAGGAAAGGCCTGAAAGGCAGGACCACACTATCCCCTCTGAATTAAAAACTGCACGCCAATGCTGGAATAGGAGACTGAGATGAGTGCGGATCAAAATGACTTTACGCCCCGGAAATCCCATTGGCTATGTGTAAGGCACTGCCCCTTGGGGGAGTTTGGCTTAGATTGGAGGCCTAGGGGAGATGGGAATATCCACAATGGGAGATCTATAAGAATAGAGTACTATGAACCCATTTAATGACCTCTGGGGGAGATATGGCCTGCCGGGGGGGGTTCCTTATTGCACTCGGCCCTCACAGCGGCCATACAGAAGCACTGGCATGAGGGACTCACAGAGCTGCAGACGTCAGCAGGGTGCCAATACGTGGGGACAGCGGCAGGTACCTTTAAGGCGGTCACATGCCTCTACAGGCGCATAACACACAATACACTCTTACCTCTGACCGAGCTGCATCAAAAATGGGAGGAGGACTTGGGCGAGGCCATAGACGAAAAAGCGGGGGGGGAGCTAGTGGAAAGAGCATGGAGGAGCACTAAAAATGCTAGGTTCCAATTGGTACATTTCTATGCATTCCACAGAGCTTACCTTACCCTGGGCAAGATTAATAAATGTTTTGCTACGTAAACAGCTGCTTGCCCGCATTGCAATATGGAAGGAACAGAATTCCAGCATATGTTCTGGGATTGCCCGAATCTGAGAAGCTTATGGGACGGGTTAACCACATTATTAGCGGACGTGACCGAAGGAGAGTTGGTAGTAACACTGGTATGTTTATTACACTGGTTCCCCCACAGAGCCAAGAATAGGGTGACTAGTAAGTTACTGGACCTGGGACTGGTCTTAGTTGAAAGAGACATCACTGGGCATTGGAAAGCGAGAGGGGGCCCTAACATAGCCAGATGGCAAAAATAATTTGTTAAATGGGTAGAATGCGAGGGGGCAGTTAGATTGCAAATAGCAATAAGAACGGGGAGTGAGAAGGCATTGGAAATAGCCAGGGCATGGATAGCATTAGTGGAACGGCTAAAGAACGCAGACGGTGAGCGGGATGAAGACCTAGCAGGAGAGGCCCCTGAAGATGAAGGTTGAACCCCACACCCCAAATCAAGTCCTATGCTGAATACTAGTGCAGGCAAACCGGGGCAGCTGACCCTCCACTGATTGACCAGTGATACAGAATCATAATGGCTGTTAGCAGAGCGCAGAGTAGGGCAAACCCGGAGTAGAAGGATATGAGTCCGATAACATGTGACACGCCTAGGGTGTGCGAAGGGCGGGGGTTAGTTGTGGGTGGGTAAAGGTTGAACAGTGACTACATGGACCAATAGGAGAGATTTATGGACCAACAAGGATGTGTATTGTATTACTCCTATGCAGTTGGCAGAGATAGATGGGGACCTGGGCCACCGATAAGATATTCCAGACCACGTCAGGAAGTAACAGAAGATAATGGAAGGAACTCTGGACTAAATGTAATTTGTATCCAGAAGTCCTTTTTTTGGAAGATTGTTTAAAACCCAATAAAGTTTGTTTCAATTTTTGTTAAACACAGGACAACAAACAGCCCAGAGCACAGGGTCATTCAATACGTAACATTGAAGTTCAGTCCTCTGGCAGGTTTCCTACACATCAAGGGAGAGGGGTATTTTTTATACAAAGGTACTCAGAAAATGACCTCCTGCAGAAGGCCTGCCCCTGGTGCCCACCGACACGAGTTCAGTCTGCGGCAGTGCCTACAAATGAGTTTTTTTGCTGGTGTGTGCTGGTCTCTTGAATGCTCCCTGCACTTAGGTCCGTCTCTGGTTCGGCCTGCGACATCCCTGCACGATGCAGCCCGGGAGGCAGACCTAAACCTGCAGCACTTATCCATGACATGGGAGAGCGAAGGTCAGTCCTGGACAATTCTGAGCGCTCCCACATAACCCCAGCAAGCTCTCAAGTTAGCCTTTCCATCCTTGAGTAACACTGCCAAACCATGTTTTCGCTTTACATTCCGAGAATCATCCTTCTGTTCAGCCCATTAGGACTACATCTCCCTGAATGCAACACAATAATTGAGCCACTCCAGCGCCACCACGGCACTGGGTCTGCGCTTAGTCCCTCTGAACCTGATCTCAACCTCTTCTAAGGCAAAAATGTCTGTATGTGTTAGAGTCGCCTCCTTCACCTCACCTTCCACAACTAGTGTGTAGAGGATTCCCCGTTGCCACCAACCTACTTGGTGCAGGTTGAATCTCAAAATTAAATGCTCCTAGACTTGCAATCTTGTAGATGGGTTACTCATATTTCACTGTACTAATTCAACACTAATCCTTTATGGGTTCTGAAGTAGCGTGCTTCTCACAGGAAAAGCGCTTCAACACCTCATTAGGGGTAGTAAGGGGTTTATAAAGGAAATTACAATACATACAATATTCTATCACATCTGCTTCGATATTTTACGCATTGGATTTTCCATGGAAACAGTTCCCAAAAGATCTATTGTGCAGAAATGTGAACATTTTGCATAACCTGGTCATTTACTTCCCTTCCTTGTTCTTCGATCTCCTTCCAAACTCTTCATTTTGCTTTCACTGCAATGGCATCACAGTTTGAAGCCCACCCCTTTCCCAACTCATCACAGGGCCTTGTGGGATGTTTGAGGCTCTCTCATCCAACCCCGCCCTGTGACGAAGAAAAGGTGTACACTCGCTGATTGACACATAGCCTCGGGAAGAAGTTGCTGGAGCCTTACGCAGGGCTGACGCTACGGGACTCATGGAGTACTTTGCGTCGAGCAGAGTTTAGCTCGTCACTATCACAACAAGCATTGGCATAGCCAATAGGTTTCGCCTTTGGGGCCTTATAAGTATTTAGCTATGCAGCACAATATCCTTGGTGCAACAACATCAACGGTTGCATAGCTAAACACTTAAAAGGTCCCAAAGGACGAGACCTATTGGCTATGCCAATGCTTGTTTCAATATGGTGTTGATTCAGCAACTCAATGTGCAAAATGTCCCAATGTCGATGCACTTAAGTAAATTGATAGGATCTATTTGAAACCGTGCACACACTTTAAAACAGGACCTGAACCTCAAGCATGGCAATGCTCTTTTTTTCCTGGTGCCTTTAGTAACCATCCTTTCATCTACACATAGGTCTGCTCCTCACAAATCAGGTAGAAGGAGGCACACATGTTTCAGGGCTCAATAGTCTTGTGTAGAGGGGGCAAGGACTAGTGGTTCAGGACAGAAGGATCCTTTTGCACAAGGATGAATGACTTTTTATAAAAGTTGTGCTCCTCTTTAACAGCACATACAAGCTGCATATAAGCCAAGACAGGCCTTTTCTGCATATTACTGCTCAGAATACTAATGAAGAAGTCTCATGTTAACCAAGACTGCAGGAACAACCATTGGCAAAGTCGATAGTTCCCGCATTTTGGCTTTCCTAATGCTTTTTGCGGACTCTGTTCAGCCTTTTAATAAACAGTGGTGGGCCGCGGGGGACAGGGGTGGGGTAGCACCTCACGGTCCGCCACAAGTGGGGAGGGGGCGAAACCAAATCAAAGGGTATGCGGACAGCATGAGGTGTGGCTGACTGGTGAACATGGACAACCGGAGGGGGGTTACCTCACGGGTCGCTGCAAGTGGGTAGGGGGGGACAAAGGGAATGCGAACAATGGGAGGGGATGGGAGCATTGTAACAATGGGGTATATGTTACTTACATTAAGCACAATGCTGTGAGCCTTCATTGGCCTTCACAGTTATTCTCTAAGCCTGTCGCCGTCATTCAGTAATATATCATAGAAATTCTCCCAACGAATGCATGAAATGTAGAAAACACGTCAGAAATAACATAACCTAGGTGGATGGTTTAATGCTCTTTTTTGTTGTCATGTGTGACACAGAACGGTTAGTAAAAAAAACACAAGCCACAAAGCACTCATGTTTGAAAGAGTGCAAACTCTGCACAATAGATAGCAGAAAAAAAGAAGTCTAAACAGGGGTATCTTATCCGTTGCCTGTGCGCCACGGAAGAGTGTGCAGATGGCGCTTCAGCTCTTTGTGTTTTTCAGCCGCTGGGGCCTGTCCTGCTGCGAGGACACAGTGTTCCTGGTATCAAGTGGCATTTGGCAACAGTCCCAGGAATGTGCTTCACGGGAGCGGTGAATGGATGCGTTTCCAAGGCTCCCTGCCATGCACGCCTCTTGGGAGTGCGCGCAGAGCGCTAGACTTTTACTGCCCAGAACATGCCCTGGAAAAGCACCAACAGGACAGCGATGGGAGCTGTGCCGGTTAGAATATGTAAAAGTGGTGGCATGTAATTTTCCCTCGATTTTGGCTGTCTGATGAATGGAACGACAATTTACTTCTGTTTGTCTAACAGCCAACTACAAAAAAAAGTCCTGCACTAGGGCCGGTGCAGCAGTCAACATTTTGCCACCCCCCCATCCACCTCCCAACTTGAGCAGTTCCGATGTGACACATGGGGTAAAATTGCCGAAAGCTACTGCAGTGCAGATATATTTCGACATTTACACCATCCAGCGAAGGAGAAAATAACAATTTCCTCTAAGTCCTATGCAAAAGCACAAATCTTGCACCAATGGATGCACATGTCGATGTACTTTTGCACCTCAAACCCTATCAGATTGCATCCGGGCATTTTCTCATGGGCACTCGCCTGGAAGAAGCAACAAGCCCGCGAGTGGTGCGCGTGCACCACAGCGAGACATCTGGTTTAAATGATCGCGCCCGTGTCTGGGCACTATTATTGAAACCACATGGCGGCCGTATGGGTAACCGCAACCAATAGGCCATGGGCAATGCGCCCGCCTTTGGCCAATTGCGTGCTGTCTTTGTTAAAAAGACGCACGCAAAGGCCAATAGCGTAGGCCAAAACAAAAAGCACACGCACGAGCGTGTGTGATTCTTAGGTTAATTTTTGAAAGCCCTTATATTAAGTCTTCTCCAGAACAGCGCATGCCCGCTGTTACAGGCTCGACCTAAAAAGATCCAGCTTGGTCGCTCGTTGCAGTGTGTTAGCTTTATTGGAGTTGTAGTCCACACACCTGTTCCTCTTTTTGGAGGCCTAACTGTGTAGAACCACAACCCCCAGAAGGCCTCCAATGGATTACTCGTCTCACTAGAGATGCATCAAGACGAAGTCTGAGACAGCTTTCTCGGTCTGCATTGCTGACATCCAGGCCCGGACTGGCCATAGTGGGCACCGGGCAATCCCCCGGTGCGCCGCAGTGGTGGGGGCCAGTTTTGGGCCCTTGGTGGCAGTTTGTTACAGGGCCGTTTCATAGCTGCAAAATCGGTCCTGTAACAAAATCGGACGAAAACCGGCCGCGGCAAAGTGCTCGGCCGCACCCCCCCCGCCACCCTCCGAGTGGGGAGGGAGGCCGGCCGAGCACTTTGCCAGGGCCGGTTGTGGTTCCCAGTCCGGCCCTGCTGACATCGGTTCTGTTTTGACCAATCAGTGCACGCTGGAAGTAAGAGCATAAAGCCATGCTGGAGTTTCTAAGATGAATTCGTGTTATCTTATCACAATTGCTGTAGATTTAGAGATAGGTGGATCAAATGTCAGGCTGTCACTTGTGACAATTTGATGTTTATTATTTTTAAGGTGCAGCTTGGTGTATACTTTTTAAAAGTGAATTTTTTGACAATTGTACTGGCGTGAAATGAAAGCCTGTTGGGTGTCATTTTTTTTTCAAACACTCAACATTTAAATACCTATAAAAGAACTGTACATCTATGTCTGAATGTTTTAGCAGTTAAGAAATCCCAAACAAGTGTTTTAAATTTTAATTGAAAGTGCGACGGAAACTGATTTCAACAGGATCAACACAAATCAATTACTTGGTGCTGCGTAAATGACATTTACCGAAAACCATTTTTTGCACTAGTTTTAGGAGTGAAATGTCTGTACGAATAAGTGTCTGTTTCAATGGTGAATGTGCGGAGTTCGCGAGTCAGGAGGGCCACCATGGAAGACTGTCTTGGGATCAGGACCGAAGAATATGCACCACCCTAGTGGTGTATAGGTATGCAAGGAGGGGCCGCCATGATAAAGTACATTGTGTGGTAAGGGGTGAAACCTTGTGTGGCAGTAGTGCGGAAAACCTGTATGCTAGGAGGGGCTCCCAGGAATAATTATGCTGTGTGCACCAAGTGGAAGCTCATCAACTGAGCATCTAAATCACTCCTCCACCCCCTCCTTTGAGAGTGTGGAAACTTAATCTGCAGGAGGAGCGCGGAAGCACCTCCGATTACTCTCTAAGAACGACTAAGGAGAGAGCCTGCGCTTGCTGGGTACTGCCGTTAAGCCTGCTTGCAGATGATCAAACTGGCCAGAGCGGTTGAGTTCCTCCAGAGGAGGGCACCCACCAATACGCTACACGCTTCGTCCCTGCCAGGGTGGGTTGTTATGGGCCTACCAGGCACTTGGGGACTTGCTGCTGAAGTGCTGCTTTTGACTGTACAGGAAAACTCAGATTGGACTCTTGAGATAAGGCCTGCCAGTGAGCATTCCTTGGATGCAGCCACCAGTGAATGGGGAAGAACTCTGATCACATTGTGAGGAATGGGTGGGCCAGGGACTTGCCAAAGAAACACTAAAGCCCGACCTCAAGAGGGATATGGGTTGTGGTCTGGGAATGAGGTAACCTTCCTTTGAATGAGTAGAGTTAGAAATAAAGTACTTCTTTTGGTTATAAAAGTAGTATTTGGATGGCCACTGATTTATTGCTACTGCATGTTTTTTGTTACAAGCTGTGGTCATTAAACTGTATCCACATCTCCCCACCCAGAGGACGCCTTAGAGAGCTCGTTCACGTCTACCACTGAGGATCAAGTGCAGAAGAGGTACTTGGCCCAGTTGGTCAGGGTCCATAGTAGAAAAAAAAATGCAACTAAAGAAAGAGGAAGACTTACTAAACCCTCATAGCGGGCTGCTCAGATGGTATCCCTGGGAATGGAATACCACACCAGGCCATTACAAGTTTTCCAGTCTCTCCAGGCCAGGAGTTAGTGTGTTGATTCTGGGCCTCACCCACATGTAATGATGTCAATGGAAACAGACAAATATCAGAAATCGCACTCACTTTAGCAACAAGAAACTGTACGAAACTCTGCAGCAGGTGCTTTTAAATGTATTATTTCTAAATAATGAGCACCTTCCACCTTAACCTGTGCGCCAGGTGCGGGTGACCCACAAGTTGTTACAAAAGCAGCAACCCACTGAGCTATGCACATAAAATACAGTTCTGTAAATGCTGGTAGACTGTTTGTGCTGCAGGCATATTAACACACCGTGAATTAAAACTGGCAGTAGACGCGACTCGGACCTTTTTCCAGCGGGAACATTAATCTGGCTTCTGGGTTAAACCTACACTATATAAAACAGATCAATAAAGCATAAAATACTATCCAGGAGATCGGTTCGCCAGAGCATAACAATAATTTTGTTAATGGGTATATGTATTTGGGAGAATCACAGAGAAGAAAAACATTTGCCGTTTTGACTTTGGAAACTCTAAACAAATGTTTTCATAATGGTACCGCGTGTACTGCTCACAAGGCTGCCATAAAATAAATGCGCAGTAGTTAAGCCCGTCATCATTTCCCAGTGATGACAGACCGGCTCCCACTTACAGCCTCCTACGAAATACATGCAGGTGTATGAAAGAACGCATACAGTGCATAGCTGCTGGCTAATGCCATACGTGGTAAAATAGCGCTAAGAGACATTATTTTGACCCAACTGAGCTATCCTTTCGGAGGTATGTCACAAAACACGAATGCGGACTTCTCCTTATTGTTAAATATATGCGCATCATATTAATTATATGAAAACGGTAACATTTCCTCACAACTGATGACACAAGGCACTGTTACAGCCCATGCCTACACTCTCCCAGTTTGTCAATGATATGCGATGCAACTAGGGTGACCAACTGGCATTGGTGCAAATTCAGGACGGTGAGTGTAAAAATTCAGGACAAAGGGTCAAAATTCAGGACACAAATTCAGGACAGGAGGTCAAAATTCAGGACAAAACTTTAGGACAATTGGATAAGTTTTACAGACACATCAGAGGTCGCGCAATAGTATATAAGTAAGCCCAGCCATATCCAAACATTCAACCAGTTACAAACTTAGCCATCATGTATCCTTCCATCTATCATTTCACTCATCCATCCCTTCATTCATCCTTTAACTCATCAATCCATTATCCATCCATCCACCCTTTCACCCTATACATCTGTACACTCATCCATCCACTCTTCTACCCATCCACCCATCCACTCATCCATTCAGCCATTTACCCTTTCACCCATCCAGCCATCCTTTCATTTATTCATCCATCCACCCAGTCACTCATCCTTCCACCCATCTACCCTTTCAGTTATCCATCCATCCATCCTTTCAGTCATCCATCCATCCATCCTTTCAGTCATCCATCCATCCACCGTTTCTCTCTCCATCGACCCTTTCACTTAGCAATCCTTCCTTCCATCCATCCACCCTCCCATCCATCCATCTACTCATCCACTCATGAATCCATCCATTGACCCTATCACTCATCCATCATTCCTCTCATCCATTTATCCTTTCACTCCTTCACTCATCTATTCATCCTTTTGTCCATCTACCCTCCCTTTCACTCACTCATCCATCCTTACATCCACCCTTTCACTCATTCGTTCATCCATTCACCCTTGCACTTATCAATTCATCAACCCATCCATCCATCATTTCACTCATCCATCCACCCACTCACTCATCCATCCACCCTTTTACCCATCCAGCTACCCTTCCACCCATACATCCAGCTATTTACCTTTTCTCTCCTCCATCCTTCCAATCACTCATCAATCCATCCATCCTCTCTCATGATCCATCTATTCAATCTTTCATTCATCCATTCGCCCTTTCACTAATTCATCCAGCCATCCCTTCACTTACTCACTCGCCCGCCTTAACATATTAATTTTTATCTGAGCCTTTTTGAGAAGAGGCCCATCAAGAACTTCACCCTCGCTGCAGGAACCATTCCAGGACTGGAACAGAAGCCACCCAGGGCAGAGACAGATCCACCACATGGGGGGACAGGAGCCATCACAGGCGCTGGGTGGCGGTAGGGTTAGGGGGGGCAGGAGCCACCACATGGGGGGACAGGAGCCATCACTGGGGGGGAAGGGCGGGGGGGGCAGGAGCTATCTCAGAAGGGGGAACAGGATCCACCAGGGTGGGCACCGGAGTGGGCGTGCTGTATTCTAGTATCATCTTGGTCTCTTCCAGGGTGGGGTAGGGCTTTTCACCCCCTCCTGGACAAGACAACGAGAAGACAGGCTCTCTTTCCAAAATGTTAATTTTGCTATCTCCAACTGTGATGTACAGCACTTAAAGGAGATACTCCGAGAGAACTGATTGT
The DNA here is from genome assembly GCF_964263255.1 of Lissotriton vulgaris. Classification (NCBI taxonomy): domain Eukaryota; kingdom Metazoa; phylum Chordata; class Amphibia; order Caudata; family Salamandridae; genus Lissotriton; species Lissotriton vulgaris. The sequence goes on along the minus strand of NC_141691.1, from coordinate 1,987,705,405 downwards.
CCTCCATACTCTGTTAATCAGCCTGGGTGCGATTGTGCCATTTCTTTATTTTATTACATTATAGACTGCATGTTTGCAGAACGAGGTTTGTTTAAACCACGTGCTGTCTCGGTGTAATGGGGCCGGTTCTAGGATGTTTGGGGCCCTGGGATGTGTGAAGCCCCTCTAAATTGCAGAGACATGACGCATTCAGGGCTGTTTGCATCTGAATAGATGCCCCTGCTCCTGAAGCGGCAGCCCCTCCCTCTCAGTCACCTCCAAGCACCTCTTAACAGCTCTACCTTTGATACTGGCACAAGTGCCAACTCTGCCTACATAACACTTGTTCTTGTGCCGGAGTGTCTAGCACCTTTTGCAGTATTATACCCCAAATGATACTTTGTCTTCTCTTGTAACTGCACACTTGTCACTTTTTCCTCCTGTGCACTTTTTACTACCTCATGTATTTTTGGATGCGCACAATTTTTACTACCTCATGTATTTTGTTTGCTCACAATTGTCACTATTACCTTATGTACTGTAACGTATGCGTTTGCAATCTGTTCTTTTGTAATGTTTCTCATTATGTTTCATTTCTGTTCCTTATGTGAAGCGCTCTGACACCTTTGGGTAAAGTCCGCGCTATATAAAAATGCATAAATAAATAAATCAAGGGCTGGAGGTGTGAGGGTTGCCATCCCACTGTGCCTCTCCAATGCTGCTGGGTATCCCAGCTTGCATTGGAGTCTGCTAAAAACCCGACCCCAATAGCATCAGAGTCCAGAAAGGAGGTGGGTGTTTAAAATTACGGACAAATGGCGTCCGTTAAAGAATCCTTCACGGACAACGGACAGACGGCTGAAATTACGGACTGTCCGTGAAATTTACGGACGGTTGGTCACCCTAGATGCAACTAGTGACAATACAAGCCGACGTCACGATCCCCTTCCCCCGAAAGATACTCGTCCCAGTCTCACTTGTAGTTCCAACCGATGGGACAGTGGAGGTACTCTAATCCAGAGAGGTACGGCGCGTGAAAACCAATCACTACCTCCAATCTCTCCAACGTCCAACCTTCCTTCCAGTTCCATGTCGTACCTGCCGCCAGCCATCGAAAAGTTTCAATGGGAGAAACGCTCTCAATTGAAGGCAGTTTAAAAATGTCTCGCGAGACGATCGTGGGAATGGATGTCTGTAAGTGACATTTCCTAACCGAGGAGGTTCTGCTTAGGCAGAGCAGCAGGAAGGTGGGTACCTCCCTCCATGGAAACCTCAAGAAGATGCTGGACAAAACAGCACAAACAATAAGGCGCGGGCGGGGGAGATTAATGAAGCTAATCAATAAAAGCACTGCAAATGCAAAATGCCCCTCTTCCTGCGGCAGTGTGAGCTTTCTTTGCCGTTTTAGCAGCAGCCATTCGAGCTCAGAAGTGTTCTACCACTGAACCTATGTGCTCCTAGAGGGGAAGCTTACCCACTCCCCGTTAATAAGGACAGGCCGGTTTAGCTGTGCATGAGGCGGAAGAACAGGATAAACAATGAACTGCTAACCCAGTGAAATGCGCCCCTGAAATCCTTCGGCCTTAGCCCCCACGGAGTGGCGTGGGGGTGTCCAATTTGTCCCGGAGCAGGCACTGATCTCAGGCCGAAAACGATGAGCAGCGAAGGAAATACAGATACATGAAATGCACTGCCCATCATTTTGGACTCAGGCGAAATGAACTCGCACATTTTTTGAAAAGTTAGCCTCCTCCACAGCATATTCGGATAGCAATTGCTGTCAAGCTGGTCCTGCTTAGAGATTATCCCTGGGCGCGTTTTCAGCAGCAGTTCAGTAAACTCGCGGAGACCCATCGCTGTGTTTGTGTCTCTGCTGTGTTTAGGATGAGCCTCCTCTTTAACCCTTTCTCTCCGGCGGCTATTCCGCCGCAGTGCTAAGGGGCGGGGGGCCGCGCGGCACTCCGACGCTGGTGACGGAACCGCTCCGTCACGCCCCTCGGGTGAGCTGTGCTTGTGACGGAACAGTTCCGTCACGGCCCCGCCCGCTCAATAGAACGTGCCGCGCAGGCACGAAATCAGCACCGCACACGCGCGAAATCAGCGGCGAGCGGGCCGTGATGGAACTGTTCCGTCACCAGCACAGCCCACCCGAGGGGCGTGACGGAGGGGTTCCGTCACCAGCGTGGGAGGGGTTAAATCTGCGCTGATGATTACCATGTCATACAAAGCGGTTACATTACTAGGGCTAATCAGTCCAGTTCCCAAGCGCCGCGTCCCATGGAGCTGAAAATCTTCGACTGTTCTGCAATTAAGGCCTTTAAAACTCTACCTATTCTCGCCTCTGGCAGTAACGCAAACTCTTAAAGTGACCCGGGCCTGTTTTTAGATAATAAAAGAGGCTTTTATAACGGGAGTGGGCGGCAGGAGCCTTCTGACCGCGCCGGACACTGTGAGCGAGCGGCAGGTGCCTTCTGGTGCCTGGCCTGGTGACAAAGAGCAAGCACTCGGTGCTTTACGAGGTCGGGAGGGAGAAGTGGCAGCGGGATAGTGAGTGTGGGCTGCGGGGGCCTTGCGGGCATCGCGAGCACCCTGTAAATAAAACAAACAATATTAAAACGAAACATGCAACTTTTAGAATATATTAAAAATATACGTTTATTTGTAGTCCTTCAGCACTGTGCTCCTGATATGAAATCCACTTTAAACAAGGACTATGCGCCGTTGGTGCCCATGAGACAGCGAGTCTACAGCCTGTCTTGATCACGCTGCCTGCACGCGCCAGTAGGCTCTCTAATTTGTTGACAAGGTTCACCAATCACAAAGCTTATTTGGTGGTTGCCAACCAATAGGAGAGCCAACTAGCCCATGCAGACTGCCTGAACAACACACTTGTAGACTCGCTGTCTCATTAACCGCCCAGTAAGATAAGAAAGCTTTTACCACAAATGTAAGTCAAGGAGCCCAGTCTGAAAAGGACGGGGCTTAAAGATAAAGAAGAACATCACTAGGACCTCTTCTCCAATGGCTGGCCACCGTTTAAGACGCCAGCCAATGGAGAAGAGGGGCGGGGCTTAACCTCACTAGTGAAAGTTCTTCTATCTCATTGAGTCTTCGCCTGCTCGACTACGCATGTGCGCAGTCTTTCGCAGGCTTAAACCTAAAAAAATCCTACTGTAATATACCTGCTGCTTCTATAATGCGCCCCAATACTAGCTGAAACGTTTAGTTAAAGGGCATGCTTTATATTTTTCACCATTTACAAAATTACACAACTAGGCCGTGCTGCCTTTATGACACGGTAAATGTTCTGTTCACCTATGTAAGCCCTCAAAAGCACCCCCGTCTTTCTCCCCCAGGGAACCTTTAAATAGCTACACAAACACCATGGGCGCCGGAAGGTACAGATAAGGGCATGTTTGCAGTACTTGCTTCCACTACCTCTGCACATAGCACAGCCCGCTGTACAGCGCAGTGCACATAGACCAGCCCTGCCTTTCACAAAACCAGGTTGGAAAGATGCCTTTTTACCTATTACATCAGCAGAATGTAACCTTTATAACCTGCAAAATACGTTGAAACGTTTGTTGCTGGTCGCGTTTTATTTTTTCCGGGGCTTTAAAAGTTATTATAAAAAGCATTTCTGTGTTTCTTTTTAGGGCACCTTTTATATATTTTCTACTTCAAAAACCATTCATATGTTGCTTGCTATTTGTTTTGCAGTTGGGCGTTGTGTCCGTTTGTTTTGCGATTCTGTTTGAATAAATATTTACACTTTATTTAAGCTGCATGTCATTTAGAGATGTCCAGTAGTACACACTCACGAGCACAGGCACACAACATATTCACATGCACACACATTCATAAAGTAGTGCACATGTGTAACTCTGCATGTAAGTTTATATAGCGTGCCACACTACCCCTGCACACGTATACAAAATGTAAAAGCAAGCTGCTTTGTAAGGAAAATGCTACTTACCAGTATACATGACAAGAAGTGCTTGGCATGTAGAGCTGCAGATTCTCACACTTCGCATTAGATCGCCATCTGGTGTTGGGCTCGGATGATTGCATGCTGTTGTCGTCTTGGAAGAAGTCTTTGTAGTCACAAGATAGGCGACTCCTCCCTTGGACGATAGTGCGCATGGGCATCGACTCCATCCTTAGATTGTTTTTCGCCATGATGGAAATGATGGAGTTAGTAGAAAGAAAAAAGATGTCCATGTGTGTATATCTAATTAAGATAGAACTGGAACAGATACAGTTCTCAAGGAGGCGGGTGGGCTTGTGAGAATCTGCAGCTCTACATGCCAAGAACAGATGCATACTGTTAAGTAGCATTTTCCGTTCGAGGCATATGAGCTGCAGATCTCACACTTAGCATAGACTATACAGCAGTGTCTCTCCTAGCGGAGGTCACCTGTATCTGTTGCAGTAGTTTGAAACAGAGTTTTGAGGACAGCTTGGCCTAAAAGCAGCTTGCGGCTTGGCTTGCACATCAACACAATAGTATCTAGTGAAGGCGTGTGTTGTAGACCATGTTGCTGCCTTACAGATGTCTTCTAGGGGAATGTTCCCTAAGAAAGCCATAGAGGCTCCTAATTTGCATGTGGAATGCGCTCTAGGAGGAATTGATAATGTGCGTTTTGCTTTCTGATAGCATATTTGGATACATTTTACAATCCACCTTGCAATACCTGATTTAGAGATGGGATTGCTTTATGTGGTGGAGAGAAAGCTACAAACAATTGTTTTGCGAAAGAATTTAGTTCTGTCATTGTAATAAAGAATGGCTCTTTTCACGTCTAGGGTGTGTAGAGCTCTTTCAGCTACAGAGTCTGGGTTTTGAAAAAACACTGGCAACTCCACTGATTGATTAAGATGAAATGGAGTGATTAACATAGGAAGGAATTTTGGATTTGTTCTGAGGACCACTTTGTTACGATGTAATTGTAAAAATGGTTCCTGTATAGTGAAAGCTTGAATTTCACTTACTCTTCTAAGAGAGGTAATGGCCTCTAGGAAAGCTGTTTTCCATGTGAGGAATTGTAGTTCACATTTGTGTAAAGGTTCAATTGGGGGTCCCATGAGTCTGGTAAGAACAATATTGAGGTTCCACACTGGAGAGGGTGGTAACCTAGGAGGAATGATCATCTTTAGTCCTTTCATAAATGCTTTAATTGCAGGGACTCTAAATAGTGACAAGTGTTGTCTGTTTTGTAAGTACGCAGCAAGTGCTGCAAGATGTGAACATATAGATGAGTATGCTAGATTACATCTTTGTAAATGCAGTAGATAGCAAAAGATATTCTGGATGGAAGCACCTAGTGGATCACTATGATTATTAGTGCAGTAAATGGCAAACCTTTTCCATTTTGCAGCATAGCAAGCTCTAGTAGTGGGTCATCAGGCTTCTTTAATGATGTTCATACAGTCTGGTGGCAGGGTAAGGTAACCAAACTCTTAAGACTTCAGGAGCCAGATTGCCAGATTCAGTTGACTTAGAACCATGGAGAGATCAGGCATCCAGATCAGTGTTAGCAGGGATGGGGACAGGCACAGTCTTTGGTGTGGAATTAGTGAGAGTTCTAGCAGCGTTGTGAACCACGGTTGGCGTGCCCATGTGGGAGCTACTAAGATTAGTTTGAGAGACTGTTGTCGGAGCTTGCGCACCATTAGTGGGAGTGGCGGAAAAGCGTACTCAAATCTGCCTGACCAGTTCATCCATATCGCATTGCCCTTGGACAACGGGTGAGGAAATCTGGTGGCGAAGCTTGGGCATTTCGCGTTTTCGTGTGTGACGAACAGATCTGTCTGGTTGGCCCCACTTGTGGAAAAATGGTAGAAGAACTTGTGGATGTAGTTCCCATTCGTTAATCTGTTGTGTCTGTCGACTTAACAGATCTACAATCTGATTGTGAACTCCTGGAAGGTGTTCGGCTAGTAGATATATTTTTTGTGAAATGACCCATCTCCAAATGTTTTGTGCAAGCTGGGACAGTTGCAGAGAATGTGTGCCTCCTTGTTTTTGTATGTAGTACATGGCTGTCATGTTGTCAGTCCGGATCAAGACAGCTTTGTCTGTACATTTACTTGGAACGATTTTAGTGCTAGTAATATCGCTAGCAGGTCCAGGAGATTGATGTGGAGCACTTTTTGTTGAGTGGTCCATGTTCCCGGAGTTGTATGGTCTAGGAGATGGGCTCCCCATCCTGTGAGAGATGTGTCTGTTGTAAGCACTATCTGTGGAATAGGTTCGAGGAACGGCCTCCCTCTGGACAAGTTTTTGGTGTTCCACCACTGCAGAGAGCGATGTGTGAGGCTGTCCACCAACACCAGATCCGTAAGTTGTCCTTGAGCCTGATTCCACTGATGTGCTAGACATTCTTGTAATGGACGCATTTGAAGTCTTGCATATGGTACAGTAAAAAAACTAGTTACTTACCTGTACACTATGGTTCTCCAGTATTGTCTTTCATAGATTCACATGCTTGTATCTTGTATCAGATTTCCAACCGCCTTCGTGTGAGAAGGAGTCTCCCTGAGCTCAGCTCAGTTTTTCTCTCTACTGAACTTTTGACCTTCTACAGTTTGAAGTAAGGTACTGGTTTTTCATTTACTTCAAAGTGTCTGAAGGCTCCAAGAAGAGACTTTTCAATTCTTGCAGATCCTGTGGCAAAGCCAGATTATTATCTGAGGAGCCACACAAGGAATGCTTGTACTGCTTGTATCCCAAGCATGTTCCTAAGGACTGCAAATATTGCCGCACCTTCTCTGCTAAAACTCTTAAAGATAGAGAAGCTTGTCTATTGTTATGGCTTCAAAAGAAAAAATCTACAGACTCAGAGTACGATGGTGAAGTCAAAGGACACACCTCTAAAAAGCATAAGAGAGTCTTCTGAGGAAAAAGGAGATCTGAAGAGACAGAAAGCTGGTAAAATCAAAGAAGGTGAATCTTCTTCTCTTCCTCCAACTCCTCTCAAGGCTACTTCAAAAAAGAAGGCTGTCGTCGTTACCGTCTTCGAAATCTACAGATATTCCAGTCAGACCACCGACGAAGCCGTCAACGACTTCCGACGACTATCTAGTCAACAACGACGACCATCTCGACGACGATAGCCTCGTCGACATGGATGACGACGACAACTCGGTCGACGGTGAGGTCCAGGCCTTAGTCGACGGCAAGATCTTCGTCGACGACCATCCTGTCGACCATGCAATCATTGGTCCCGTCGACGGCCCCGTCGATGATCCCGTCGACGATCCCGTCGACGACGAGAAAATCGTCGACAATGACTGCTGTTGGATCTCCAACGATGAGGACATCTACTTACATATCCATAAAGAGGATTGTCCTGTCGACCGGCTCGTCGACGAGTAAAAAAGGAGAGTTTTCCACTACCAAGATTTCACCTCTCCTTCCATCCACTATTCTGGATTGCCAGGAATCTGAAGAAGGGCCTTATGAAGTTGCCTATAGTCCCTTGCAGCTCCATATTAAAAGTCAAGACTCGGAAGAGGAAGATTTTCAGGAAGTTCAAGAACACTTCTCTTTTAAAGATTGTCCAGTAAGAGGCCCAAAGCGCTATGAGTCTTTTCATCAGGCTTATCATTATGAGGATGAAGAGGAAGTAAGTCCCAATGTTGAAGAGGAGGCTATGTCAGTGCCTGTATCTTTGATTTCTGACTTACGGCACATGATACAGTTATTACCGTTGTTTTCCGGAGGATAACGCTCCAGTCCCTACTACTACTACTCCTGCAAATGTTTCTCAACCTGTGAAAGAAACACCAGTGGTTCAATCCCCTCCTCCAGTTCAACGTGTTGACTTTCCGAAAGTGATAACTATTCGGGAAGACTTAATGGATTCTGATCATGACGATCAAGCTGAGGAAGGAGAGATTTCCCAGGATGATGTGGCTGGGGATGAATGGGACCAATACATCTTTCCAACTTCTCCTGTGTCACCATTACCTCAAGCAAGTTCTCCGCCGAAGGATATAGCCGGCTTTCATGACCTAATTTAAAAAGCAGCTAAAAGGTTTGAGCTTTCTATGCAGGTTAAAGAAAGTGATTGTTTCCTTTATGACTTCAAAGATTCAACTCGGAAGTCCGTAAGAGCTATTCCGATTATCCAGCATATCTGGGATGAAGGAATAAAATTGATGAAAAATACTGCATCAGTTCCAGCTTCAATTCCTAAACTGGATAAGAAATACCGCGCTCTAGAGACGGCGCCTGCATGTCTAATGGAACATCCTCGTCCGGAGCCGGTTGTGACTCAAGCGGCACAAAGACGCTCCAAAAATCCGATTACAACCTGCGTAGTGCCTCCTGATAAGGAGGGTAAACAAATGGATGGTATTGGTAAGCGCTTTGCAGTCATGGCAGCACCATCTATCAAAGCGGCAAAAGCAATGGCACTTATTAGTCGATTTAACAGGCAGATGTGGTATGACATCGCACCAATCCTGTCACATCTTCCAGATGATAAAAAGAAGGAAGCAAATACAATTTTACAAGATGGAGCCAGAGCAGCATCTGAGTCCATAGATGTAGCGATGGACATAGTGTCTTTAGCTTTTCGACAAATGGCTGGAGCGGTTGCTCTACGGAGGCAAGGGTGGCTCAAGTCAACATCCTTAAGGCCTGAAGTCCAATCTAAAATCATGGACATGCCTTTTGATGGAGAAAGCCTGTTTGGAAAACATATTGACGAGGCAATTCAAGGTATAAAAGCAGACACTGATACTGCTAGATCTTTGGGATCTTTGCAGCAAGGCTGTTACAAGTCATTTCGTGGCAGAGGATCGAGAGGACATTTTCAACAACGTTCCTCTTTTCAATCAAATAGGTACTAACCGTACCATCAACAGGGTTACCGCCAGTACTCCTCCAATCTTCAATATCGATCCTCTAATACATCTTTTCATCAACAAGGGAGGAGAAAATCTGCGGCAAGAGGAAAGCAAGATTCTGGTCGCAGACAGTGATATTCTTCAGGCGCCTCCGACACCGTCTCATGTCAATCAGTTCCATTACCTCTCTCAATTCCTCCCACATTGGCGGTCCATAACATCAGACAAATGGGTATTAGACATCATTACACAGGGTCACACCCTGGAATTCTCCCAAAAACCTCCAAATCGCCCACCTCTCTGCAGGAATCAAAAACATCTAGCAGCACTCAAAGCGGAAATATTATCCCTCATAATGAAAGGGGCGATAGAAAAAGTTCCATCAGATCAACAAGGGACAGGATTCTATTTGCACTTTTTCCTAATAAAGAAGAGACAATCTTCCAAATGGAGGCAGGTAATGGACCTCAGAGATCTGAACAAATACATAAAGAAAATCTCATTCCGCATGCAGTCATTACAGGAAATCCTTCTTTTATTTCGCAAAGGAGATTACATGGTCTCTCTAGAGCTTTTGGATGCATACTTCCAAATTCTGATCCACGAGAAGCACAAAAGGTATCTCCGATTCATGGTGGCGGGGCGCCATCACCAGTTCAAAGTTTTACCTTTCGGCCTGAAGTCTGCCCCAAGGGTTTTCGCAAAATGTATGGCTCCGATCGCAGCACATCGAAGGTAGCAAGGTCTCCAAATTTTCCCTTATTTGGACGACTGGCTGATAAAAGGACCATCGTACCAGGAGACATAAAAGTCTTTACAGATCTGTATGAATCTTTTCCGAAGACTAGGCCTTCGGATAAACAGAGAAAAATCCTTTCTTACTCTGACACGATCTCTTCAATTCCTCGGAGCAATATTGAAAACTAAGGAAGTCAAAGCGTTTCCATTAGAAGAACGTGTAACGAAAATTCTAAATCTGACAGCATCAATAAAAATCAAAAAAGTCCACTTCCATCAGGATCTTCAAATCTTTACTGGGAATGATGTCATCCTGTATCCCATTGATTCCCAACTGCCGTTTGCATATGAGACCACTTCAAGAATCCCTAGACAAACAATGGGTTCAAGCTCTAGGTTCATTCGACGACAAGCTGGTCATCAACTTTCAAATCAAACGAGCAATGTCATGGTGGGGTATCAGGAGCAACTTGACAAAGGGCCTGCTATTCGAACCTCAATCTCCAAGTTATGTCATGACATCAGACGCTTCATTGCATGGTTGGGGAGCACACCTGCAAGACCTAGAGATTCAAGGTCTTTGGTCTCCACAAGAGGCAAAACTTCACATCAGTCGCTTGGAATTGAAAGCAGTTTTCCTGGGTCTTCAAGCTTTTCTTCCCAGAATTCACGGTTCATCGGTCTTGGTGAGGACCGACAGCACTACGACGATGTTTTATCTTCGAAAGCAAGGTGGCACAAGATCAAAGCCCCCATCTGCGCAGGCACAGAAAATTTGGACTTGGCTTCTTCATCACAACATAGCTCTGCAAGTAGAGCATGTTCCTGGAGTAGACAACGCAAGAGCGGATTTGTTAAGCAGATCATCCGCCATGTGCCACGAGTGGGAACTGAATCAAGACCAACTAGATCAGATATTCCATCTATGGGGCAAACCACATTTGGACTTGTTTGCAACTGATAGCAACAAAAAGTGCAGACATTACGCAAGCAGATTCGCACAGAAAGGTTCAAGAGGGAATGCTCTTCATCTCCGATGGACAGGGATGTTTGCTTATGCTTTCCCTCCTTTTCCTCTAATTCCGAGGATACTGAGAAAGATGAGATCAGAACCTTGCCAAATAATTCTAATAGCCCCAGCCTGGCCAAGGCAATTTTGGTACACAGAACTTCTCCAATTGTCAGTGGAGCCAAGGATACAGTTGCCGATAATCTGAACTCTGATTTCCATGAACAAGGGTCAAGTTCTTCACCCGCAATTGACCTCTAAAATTGTCAGCTTGGCACCTTTCGAGCATGAGTTTCAAGTCACTAGATATTCCTCAAGAATGTTGTGAAATCATGGCAAGTTCTAAAGCAATGTCTACTAACAAGATAAACACGGCAAAATGGAAAAGATTCTGTAACTGGTGTCTTGCACATAAGATTCATCCTTTTACTTCCTCACCAGAACAAATTCTTCCATATCTGCTTCAACTAGCCAGATCGGGACTTTCTTATTCTTCAATTAAAGTCCATTTGGCAGCAATATCCAGATACCATAGATCTCCAGTATGTCCATCTCTTTGGCCCAAAGGTTAATTAAAGAATTCCTAAAAGGCTTATTCAGAAACTTTCCTCCAATTAAACGTCCTCCGCCGCCTTGGCAGCTTCACATAGTCTTGTCACAGCTCATGAAAGCACCTTTTGAACCAATTCACAAGGCTGAGTTGCAATTTCTCTCATGGAAAGTAGCATTACTTCTTGCTCTCACATCAGCCAGGAGAGTCAGCGAAATTCAAACCTTTTAAATTCAAGATCCCTTCATGCAATTCAGATCGGATAAGGTGCTGCTAAGAACTAATCCAAAATTTGTCCCTAAAATACCTTCTCCCTTTCATCTAAATGAATCAGTGATCCTGCCTATGTATTTCAAGAATCCTATCACTGCGGCAGAGAAAGCTCTTCATACTTTGGACATTGGGAGATGTCTTAAGTTTTACATTGAAAAGACAAAATCTTTTCGTAAATCAAATCAGTTGTTTATTGCCTACTCAGGACCTCGAAAAGGTTTGGTTCTTTCAAGATCCTCCATCTCTAGATGGATTGCATCCACCATCGTCTTCTGTCAAGAAAAAGCGGGAAAACCTCTGTGTACAAAAGAACGTGCTCATTATACACGGAAGATGGCAACTTCAACTGCATTGCTAGCAGGCGTATCGCTTCCAGACATATGCAGAGCAGCAACTTGGTCAAATGTCCATACATTTACCAAACATTATTGTCTGGACACAGAATGGAAAGCAGATGGAGCAGTGGGACAAGCAGTTCTACTTTCACAACAAAAAATAGTAGTGGGTCTAACAAGTAGCAGGCTCAAGTATGTGTCTGGAAGGTAGGATATGTACTACGTCAAAAGTAGAGCACCTTTCCTGTGTGGAAAAATACCCATCAGCTGTCAATCCTAGGCGCCCTGTTCATCATATGGGTTTCCTTCACACCAGGAAGGTAGATTTTAAACCAATTGAGATGGTAAAAATGAAAACCAATTGTGTGTTTTCATGTGTCAGGGTAAGGAAGGAAAACTCAAGAGCAGTGCATGTGTGGAGTGAAAAAAATGGTGTTAAACTGTGAAGTGAACAGATAAAATTGGGTAATAGAATGGAAAACCAACTTTAATAACCACCTTTCTATTCCCAAAAATAAAAAAGCATGCGATACTAGAGGTTTTAACAAATAGCCTCTAGGCTTAATATGTGGTCAACATGTTTCTGCAGACTAGTTTATGGATCATCTCAGGTATCCTGCTGCTTTCTTCAGGACCTTATTCGCTACTGCTCATTAAAAAGTGACTAAATGAAGAAAATATCACCTGGGTATTTCAGTAGTAAAACATTCTCCTACCAAAGTTGTAGGAAAGTGAGCTTACGGCGCAGAGCCCTGAGACAAAGGGGGTCTAGCCTAGAAACGCTCTTAGAAAAGGACTGCTATCTATTCTGATACAAGCATGTGAATCTATGAAAGATACAGTATTGGAGAAAAAACTAGTTACTTACCTGTACACTATGGTTCTCCAGTATTGTCCTTCATAGATTCACATGCGCCCGCCCACCTCCCCGTTTCTTCTAGGTAGACCACCTTTATCTCTGGTTTCTTACAATGCTCACTCTTGGGCTGTTAGAAATCTGAGGTATGTTGGCTCTGCTGGGAATGGTGTAGGTTGGTGCGGACAGCTGATTGGCTGTAGTTTGGACCACATAATGAGGAGGAGAGGTTTCCTATTGTTTTACTACTCTATGGTTTCCAGGCAGTTTTTTCTTCTACTGCTATGGTTATTCTTTTGACGATGGGGAAGATACAAGCATGTGAATCTATGAAAGATACAATACTGGAGAAATGCAAGATGCTATCATGCCTATGAGTTGCATGAACACTCTGGCTGGGAGAGAGTGTTGGTCTTGAAATGTTGTGACTAAGGCTTGAATGCCCGCTATTCTGGCTGGACTGGGATAAGCTAGAGCTGTAGGTGTTTATTGTAGCCCCCAGATATTGGTGTATATGAGAGGGCTGGAGATGTGACATGGTGTAGTTGATAGTGAACCCCAAATTATGTAATGTTTGAATGGTTTGAGGAGTGTGTTGAACACACTGATTGAATGACCTGGCTTTTATTAGCCAGTCGTCTAAATACGGGAAGAACTGGATTTGTTGTCTTCGGAGATGTGCTGCTACTACTACTGCAAGTCACTTTGTGAACATTCGGGGTGCAGTTGTCAGGAAGGACTTTGAACTGTTAGTGTTGTCAGTCTAGTACAAACCTTAGATACTTCCTGTGAGAAGGATGTATGGGAATGTGGAAGTAGGCGTCCTGAGATCTAGTGTGGCAAGGAAATCGCCTTGTTGTAACAGTGGGAGCACTTGTTGTAAAGTGATCATGTAAAAATGATCTGAGTGTATGTATAGGTTTGAGGGGCCCGAGATCAAGAATTGGTCTTAGTGTCTCGTCCTTCTTGGGTATTAGGAAGTACAGCGAGTAAACCCCTGTTCCCTGATGTTGTAAGGGAACTATCTCTATTGCGTCTTTTTGAAGCAATGAGAGAACCTCTTGTTTTAGTAGCATAAGATGTTCTGTGGACATGGGACGCTGTCTGGGTGGTATATGTGGAGGGGTAGCTGTAAGTTCTAGGCAGTAAGCATTCTGGATAATTTGTCTCACCCACTTATCTGTTGTGATGGAATTCCAGACAGGTAGGAACTGTGCTAATCTTCCCCCGACAGGAGTGTAATGTTGTGGGGGGGAGCGGAAGGAAGTCACTGTTTTGTGGTGGGAGAGGTAAGATTGGTGTGGTTACCTCAACCTCTTCCTTTATTGCCGTTTCCCCTGTATCCGCCTCTAAAATATCTTCTGGTGGGGGATGTTTGTGTATTGGATTTAAAGGATAATGAGTTGTCTGCTCCCATTTGTTTAGAGGCTCCTCTGTAAAAGGAGCGACGAAAGGAGCTTCGTGTTTGGGGACTGTATAGATAGTCTGTGTCTTTCTTCATCTTTTCTAGTGCAGTGTCCACAGCCGGCCCAAAAAGCTGTTGTTGGTTAAATGGCTGATTAAGGATAGTAGTCTAGACCTCTTGTTTAAAACCGGAGATGCGTAGCCATGCGTGGCGTCTAAGGAGGACACTGGTATTTATTGCTCGAGAGGCAGTGTCTGCTGCATCAAGTGCACATTTGATTGATGCATTTGAGATTAGCTTACCCTCTTGGATTAGATCATTTGCTTCTGTCTTATTTTGGTCAGGCAAATGTTGTTATAGTCAGACCCTCCAGCTTATCGCGAGTTCGCGATTTGCAAAAAAATCGCGTAATCGGCCGATCTGTGGAAGTGCCACGATACTTAGGCAAAAGACCGCAAAATTTGCCGTTTCCGCCTTAGATTTCGCGGCGAGAAGGAGCGAGGAGGTCGAGGGGGGTCTGACTAGGTCGCAAAGATGCATCATATGATCGCGTGGTACACCACGGCAGGCTCTCAGGCAGGCATGAGGTAAGGTAGTGATTTAACTGTGAGCAAGGGTTTTAACTGCACCCTCTTCTGCAGCCGGATATTAGGGGGCCTGATGGAGGATTCTTAATAATGCTGTGGGTGATAATGAACGCGGCTGCTCGTTTCGCCTGCTGGGAGCAGACAAAGCCTTTGTTGGCCCAACAGGCGAGCTTCCGGCTCCGAGCAGCGCGTCCACGTCCAGGTTGTAATGGAAGCGCCTAAATAAACCCAGGATGGCTTCGAACGGCAGAACAGCTGCTTTTGTTTTTTTTTTTCCATTTCAGAAGCGAGGCAATCGGAGGAGTGATATTGGGAGCTCATTTGTAAGGGGTGGCAAATGAGGCTGGAAACATTAAGCATTGGCAAGCAGTTTGTAGCACCCGGGGGAGGGATAGGCAGTAGTTGTCATATGGAAAGGGGGGGTGGTTACGAGATACAAAACAGGGAGAGGTGAGGAGAGAGAATGGAGGGAGAGACACAGGAAAGAGAAACAAGAAGAGGGGGTGAGTTACAGAGCGGGGTGGGGAGGGGAGAGGGGAAGAGAAGGAAGTGAGGATAAAGAGAGAGGGTATGAGATACAAAATGGGAGAGGGCGAAGTGAGGGGAAAGAGTGGAGGGAGAGAGGAAAGGGAAACAGAGAGAGCGGGAGAGGGGGTGAGAATGAGAGAAGGGAGGGAGAGGATGGGTGAGGGGAACAAGGGGAATTGAGGAGAAAGAGAGAGAGAGGGTAAGAGATACAGAGCTAGGGGGTAGTGAGGAAAAGGAGAGTGGAGGGAGAGAAAGAGGAAACTGAATCAGAGAGAGGGAGAGAGAGAAAGGAAAAAGAAACAGAAGGAGATGGGGTGCGACATATGGAAAGAGAATCAGAGAGCGAGAGAGTGATGTGAGAAAGAGAGGGAGGGATAGAAGTGAATGAGGGAGAGAGAGGGAAAGAAAGGGCAGTGAGAAAGATCAGTGAGAGTGAGAAGGAGAGAGGTCAGTGAGGGACAGGGTAAGGAGAGAGAGAAAAAAGGAGTGGGAGAGAAAGCGAGAGAGATAATTGGGAAAGAGAGGTGGGAGAGCAGCGAGAGAGAAGCAGGAGATAAGCACAACCGAGGTGAAGGTAAGGCAGGGGAAGGAAAGAGGATAAGGAGGAGAGAGGAGTTGGAAAATGGGGAGAGCGAAGAAGCAAAGAGAAGGTGTGGGTGATAGGAAGGGGACATGAAGGAAAGAGGCGGGCGAGAGAGGGGGAGAGTGTGGAGGGAGGGGAGAAAGGGGGTGATAAGAAAGATAGAGAAAAGCGAAAGAGGGAGACAGACAGAAATGTGGAGAGAGAATGGTGAGAGAGAACAGGGAGAAAGAGAGGAAGAGAGCGGTCGAAGATGAGGGAGTGAGGAAACAGAAGGGGAAGAGAGAAGAGGGCACGAGAGCGGGTAGAAAGGAGAGAGATGGTAGAAGATGTGTGTGGGGGTGTGTGCGTGTGCTTCATGTTGTTAAATAACTAAAAAAAAGTAAGATATTTGTGTTTGTTATAGGAAAAATGGCCACATAAAATGCCGCAAAATTTCCATATTTGTGCCGCTAAATTTCCATTTTTGTGCTGTAAATTTGCTAATTCATGCCGCTATATCCTGGGGGGGTCTGTATAGTGTTTCTACCTGGTCGTAATGGGCTCTGTCATATCTTGCGAGCAGTGCTTGTGTGTTAGCTATGCGCCAGGTATTGCCTGCTTGGGCAGCTATTCTTTTACCTGAAGCACCTAGCAGTTTAGACTATCACGAGGTGGGCTTCTCCTGCGGTTTGGGAGTTAGCACGCTTTCTAGCATTGGAAACAACTAGAGATTCTAAGGGTAGTTGTCCCTTAATGTAGGCAGGATCTCCAGGGGGAGGCCTATAATTCTTTTTTTATTCTGGGGTTTAGAATCCTAGCACGTACGGGATCTTTAAACACTTCGGGGGCATGCTGAATGACCCCTTTAATCATGGGTAATATTTGTACTGACTTTTGAGACTTTTGTAAAGTATCTAATAAAAAATCCTCTTCTGCCTCATCTGAGTGCATTGTGACAACATGATAGAAGGCAGCTCTATTAATTAAGTGTCCGAAACCAATATTATCTTCTGGAGGAGATGGTTTTGAGGGGTATGTGTCTGGATCTGGGATGTCCGGTATGTCTTGTGGGACAGGGTACCACCAATTAGGTGGGTCATTTCGGTACGTAAAAGGGTCATCTGGGTCACCCCCTACCCCTATGCCATCATCATCATTGTTATGAGGAGGTGTATGAGGTGGAGAAAAATGAGGTGGAGAATTTTGAGGTGAAATAGGTTTAGGGAGAAGAGGTGGGTTAGAAGGAAATATAGGAGAAGTCCTTCTTCACAGGCACTGGAGGAACAGGTGCTATGTCTAACTTCCTCTTTCTATATGGTGCAGTGGTGACCTGTCCTGTCTCTGGATCAATATAGATCTTTTTCTGCTTAGGATCAGGATGAAAGAGCTCTTCTTCCGACGCCAATTTTTTCGGTTCAGAGCGGGGGGGGTTTGTTTTTGTCCTTAGCCTTAGGAGGCGTGATAGAGTCCTTGCTGTAGGTTTTGGCTCCGAGGATCTTGGTTTCAGAGCCGAAGTTCGTTTCTTCGGTATGGAAGCGTCCAAAGCCGGCCTGTCTACGGACTTGGGAGTTTTCGGGCCCGATTTATCTTTGGAAGTCGACGGTGTCGGAACTGGTTTGGGAGCCAGGACTTCTTTCGGGTTTGGTGCCGACGGCGCTGGTGGGATCGGCACGTGCGGTTTGCTCAATCCCAAGCTACCGGAAGGCTTTTTCGATTTTCTTCTAACCCGGGTTCAATGACAGGGCTCCTAAAGTATGTTTTCGGTCGTGACTGGGCCCAGCAGGCGGAGTGTTGACCATTGCCTTCGATTTCGGTGGGGGGGTTGGGGTAGGGGCAGTAGTACTCACTCGTTGACCCGGAGTAATGGAGTCATCTGCCTCAGATACGATTTCAAGATCTTCGGAATCTTCTTTTGGGACATCTGGACCTTCGTCGAAGATGTCCACTGGTTCCGGAGCTGATCTCTGCATGATATGTCGACGAGCTCTTCGATCTCGAATAGTCTTCTTCGATCAAAAGGATGCGCAGGCTCAACAGGTAGACTCGCCGTGTTCCGGTGATAAGCACAGCAAAGCCACAGGGGCCAACCTCGAGGTGGCAGTGGCTGGCCCACGCTTGTGAAGGTGCATCAAGGATGATTGCGCAAGCTCTCCACCAAGACGGTGAGGCAGAGTGGGGTGACCAGGCCTGGGTGCCGTGCTTCTGGGTGGGCCCCAGTGCCGGTAGGAGTGTGAAAGCCTCTCAGAGCGGGGTGGAGAATTGTGGCCTGTTGCTGCTCGCCCACTGACATCAAGTGCACACTCGCTACAGTAAGCGGGGTCCCTATTGCCTGCTTCAGACTCGCGGACTTACGAAAGCGACCTCCCCCCAAGCGCAAATACAGTGATCGGTTGGGCCCCGCGAAGACACCAACATAAGGCCAGGACACTAGTTGCGCCAGGGATCCCCTTTCACACAAGGGCCTGCATTACAGGTACTGAGGCGGAGGAAAGCAATAACCTGAGAGATGCAACGCGCATCAGAGCTGAAGGCCATCACTACAGAATAGCCAGGTCAGGGTGCCTCTTAAACGGTCCTAGGATGCTAGTTTCCAGTCCAGGGAGGACCTGGCTTGGCAGTTCGGGCTGGACCGTTCCCATGGGGCACAGGGTCAAGACTGATTTGCATATGGCTGGGTTCAAACTGGAACGGCATGGTGAGCAAAAAAACTATGGATTTAGGCCCAGAACTCTTAAACAAGGACATACCACGGTGACCGGGAAACCGCACCACACAGGGCCTACAGGGAAAGCGAGACACTAAGGGGACCACTTCCTCTCTTCCCCCACCGACGCATGGACCCACGACAAGGAGAAGGCCCACCCTCCAGCTTGCGGGCTGCGGCTCATGCTCGTCACCCTAAACGCACCGCGTCCTGATGCAGAGGCCGGCCCGGGAGGACCCTATCACCCAAAAGAGGAATAATACGGGTGGACGGTGATGAATTATGGCCAGTGCGGGGGGAAGAGGCGGGCGCACAGTCACTGATATGCTCCTCAAGGGTCCCCCTAAGGGAGAAAAAGGATCCACCTCTCCAGCGGCGTTGAAGCAACTCACAGATCAGGGAGACAGAGAGGTGCCCATCACCAAGTTATTCCTCAAATCTTTGTTCAACTCCCTGCGGGAGGATTTTCAATCGTTGAAGCAAGAAATGGCCGGGGAGTTTCGAGAGATACGGCGCGAGTTGGACGGTCTGGGGGGAAAGGCGGCGAACGTCGAAGACTCAGATCAGACCAGGAGCGAGGAAGTGGAACTTCTTCAGCAAGAACTTCTCCGCCTCCGAGACCAACAAGTGGACCTGCAAGCGCACGCAGAGGATCTTGAAAACAGGTCCCGCCGCAACAACATTCGGGTCCGGGGCGTACCATCTAAAGCAGAAGAAGCAAACGTCACCAGCTGACTGCAGGAAAAGTCTCGAGAGATCTTGGCGGAACCAGCAGACTTTGACATTCGTATAGACAGGGCGCACAGAGTAGGACTGGCGTGGCGCGCGCCTGCCCCCCCACCGGACATCCTGGCCTTCCTACCAGACTTTCCATTGAAAGAAAGGATCCTTAGAGAGGCGCGTCAGAAACAGCCTCTCAAATACTAAGGGCACCCAGTGGCTTTATTTCAGGACCTTTCAGCCATCACACTTCAAAAAAGGAAGGCATTTAAAGTCGTCACGACCTTCATGCAGGACAAAGGGGTCCTCTACTCCAGGGGTCACCCCTTCCGTCTGATATTCAAGTGGAATGGAACCTTGCACCAACTAAGATCCCTCCAGGACACCTGCACCCTGCTGGGTATTGAGGACATGGAGGGTGGGTGGCAAAGAGTCTGCTGCAGACGCTCACCCAAAGCGGAACTGAAACCAGAGCCCAGGAACAGGCCCTGGCCATTCGAGAGGTTTCTAGGGGCACAACGTCCGCAGACTGACTTATTTAAGTGATGGGGACTCTTTGGCAATACAACAATGCTAGTCCGGGGGGGCGGGCAGGGGGCTGAAGGGGTCGCCACTGCTACACGCTCATTTTTGTAACTTAACTACAGGCCTGTGCTACGTGTTGCCTGGCCTGGGACTATGCCACCATGTTGGGGATTTCTTGTTGGGTCAGGGCGGCGGGTGGGGGGGGGGAGGGTCTTGAGTACTCAGTTTTCGAGGGGGGTTGGGGGAAGAGTTCAGGTGGTTTGATGAGAGGGTAGGGAACCAGTGTGCCGACAAGATCCGGGGCTCGTGGGAGACACCCAAAGGGGGAGGCCCGAGATATCATTGGCAGTTACCACATTCTACCGGCGATCTGACAGGGGCCACGTTACGTGTCATCACTCTAAATGTAAAAGGACTCAACAACCCAATCAAAAGGAGGGCGGTCCTCTCATATCTAGAAAACTCAGGTTCCGCTATATGTTTACTTCAAGAAACCCACCTCCTCACAAAAGATTGGCATAAGATGAGGTCCCGCGCATTCCCCCAGCAATTCTTCTCCTCCACTGCCGACAAAAAAGCGGGAGTTGCGATCCTTTTTGCCCAACACTTCCACGGACAGGTCGGGGACAAGGCCGGGGAGATCAAAGGCAGACTTCTCGCCTACAACATAAGGGTAGGTGACAGACCCATGACGTTGGGATCCTTGTATGCCCCCAACACAGGTCAGGAGCCCTTTCTTATAAACGCATTATCGGAGACCTTGCGCTCCCCGGAACACTTCCTACTCATAGGGGGGGACCTCAATCTAGTTATGGACAAGGAGAAAGACAGGTCTGGTCATCGCTTTGGAAGCACAGGGGCACTCTCAACACACAGGAGAGACTGGCTGGCAGGGAGGGGGTTGGTGGACCTATGGCGGGCTAAACACCCCGAGACTGCACACTACACGCTTTACTCCCACGTACACCACACATACGGTAGACTAGACCATTTCATAGGTTCCACAGAGTTGGTGTCCAATGTGGGGGAGGTGGACATTATCCCGGCCGCCATTTCAGATCACGAGGCAGTGGAGATATTGATCAGTGTCCCGCGCACCAAGGCACCGCAAAGCCGCTGGAGACTGAGGGAAACCCTCTTACACCACAAAGAGATAGTCTAGCAACTGCACAAACGCATCACTGACTATATTAAGCTCAATGACAGGCCGGACACTCCTGTGACGGCCGTTTGAGGGGCGTTGAAAGCAGTGGTAAGAGGAGAACTGATAGCCATTTCGGCGGCAGAGGTTAGGGAACGTAAAGACAAGTGTGAATCATTGGCTGCCAGAGTGATGGAGCTGGAGAGGGTACATAGCTGCACAGGGGCTCCCAGAATATGGAAACAGCTGAAGGCCGCTAAGGCCCAATTTGCAGGCCTAGACACAGATAGGGCCGAGTATGCAGCCCTAAGGCTCCGTCACACATATTATGTGGGAGGGAACAAAACAGGGCGACTTCTTGCAAGCGCGCTCCGAGCCAAGATCCAAAGCTCCAAAATTACAGCCATACAGGATAAGCACGGGGAGACGATACACAACGAGACACAGATCGCTGCGATCTTCAGGGAGTACTAGGCATCTCTCTATAATGCAGATCCTCTAATCGACAACAATGCGGAGGCCTACCTACAAGGAGCAGCTGCCACGGCTCTCAACGCAGAAGGTGCGGCCTCACTTGATGCACCTATTAGAATTGAAAAAGTGATTAGCGCAATCGCCCACCTCAAACCCCTGAAATCTCCCGGTCCGGACGGTTTCTCCGCTGGTTTTTACAGTTTTATGCCCTTTGGTTGCGCCGATCCTCACTAAACCTTTTAATTCATTCCAGGGTCCACGTTCCATCCCTCCTGATATATTGGAGGCCGACATCATAGTGCTGCCTAAACCAGGTAAGGACCCCACCTGATGCGCTGCCTACCGGCCAAACTGTCTACTTAATCTCGACCTCTTCACTGGGGTGCTCGCCTCGAGGCTGGGACCGCGTCTTCTGGGGATTATAAATCCAGACCAATCAGGCTTCATTCCCGGTAGGCAATGTAGTGACATGACTAAACGTATTCTCAATTTAATAGATAAGACCCACTTCAGACAGCCGGACTCGGTGCTCCTATCCATAGACGCTGAGAAAGCGTTCAATAGAGTGGACTGGGGCTTCCTCAAGAAGACCCTGGTGCACTTTGGCATTGGGGAACGCTTCAGAGCGAGGGTCACGAGCTGCTACCATCGCCCACAGGCTCAGATTCGGACTAATGGCCTAGGCTCCAGCCCATTCGAAATCCAACACGGCACTCGACAAGGGTGCCCGCTCTCACCCCTCCACTTCGCGCTTTATGTCGAACCGCTGGCACAGAGGGTGCGTGACAACGGATGGTCCCAGGTCCCAAGGTGGGACCTGGGACCATCCAGGTGGGACCTTGGGACCATCCATGCTGTTACTTTGATGCGGACGAGGAAACTCGAATAGGTTCACTACTTTTGAACCACACTTGACTGTGGGAGAAGGAATGGCTACGGCTTCCTTCACCGGAATCTTAATCATCGGAGCGTGACACTTCACCAATAGGGGATCTGACACAATTATACTGTGAGGTTCTGCTGAGGTCCACGAACGATTTAAGGTGGAAATAAAGTATTTATACACAGCACTACCGAACCAACAGGATAACTAGGAATTCAAGCAAGGAGGCAAGGAACTTTCTTTACGTCTCTTGAGGATCTGAGCACGCGCTACCGGTTTAAATATTACTCGCCCTGAAGAAACTCCTTGGTAGGGAGTGAAACCCGGTTGGCTGATTTTGTTGCAAATTGCACTGTGACTGCTTTTAAAAGAATTAATAATACCAAATAAAAAAACTTTTCATATATTCAAAATTGACAGTTTTTCTTGGACTACTTTCCTATGCGCCCCCATACAAGCCTAACAAAATGATTCACAATATCGTCAATTTTTGAGGGTGCTGCCCGGGTGGCGTCTCTTGTCGTGGAAGTCAATTAAAACATCAAGAAAGTGATCCCAACGGATGTTGGAAGCATCCCCTGGCGCTCCACTCTCGTGTGAAACCAGAATTGGCCCAGCTGCTAGAGTTGCCGACCCTGGAACAAGGAACCCAAGTTTGAATCCTGGCATAGGCTCAACATTGTGTGATTCTGGGCAAATCAATTAACCTACCCATGCCCCAAAAAAAGGTGTTAACCGTTTGTGCTGTTAAGTGCTATTACGTTCTCAGGCCATGTTCGTGCTATATTAAACTACAAAAAAGAAATTTTGGAAAAACTAAATAGTTTGTTCTGTATGCTCTTGAACTTATTTCCTTTTGTCAATCAATCATCAAATTGAGGAAGGATTAGATTCCATTGACAATGCATATGTGGGGCTACAACTGCCAGATATTTGGTATCATATACCGGTGCAGGAAGTATTAGGATCTAGAATGATAGGTTCCTACCTAGCAGCTCAAACTAGAAGGCTTTTTTAAATGAACTGCTTATACATAAATGAACTGAGGAACATAAATGTTTAAAAGTCTTAGGTCTAGGATTGGCCACAACATACTTGCCTTCTTAGAGGTTTTAAAATGCATTAAATGAGGCTCTTGTGAGGATGCCTCTTGCTCCAGCTGATGTGTTAAATGCACCATGTTGGTCTTGTCTTGCACTTAGTTGAACTCAATGATATAAACTTTGATGATGAGTGAAAGTCCCCACTGATCTGAGGTTACTTCTGAGACTTCTGTGACAAAAAAAAATAAGCGTCTCACAAGAAGTGACAAGAGGTATAGGGAGGTGAAACCAGCTGCTTCTTTAAGGAAAATTGTCCTCTTGTTTGAGGTTCCCGATCTGGTGTTACCTCAAAACTTTACCCACTGTTGCTTTGCTGAGATCTGTGTCGTCTTGCAGAGTGTTATCCTGTAAACACCTGTAATGTGGATTATGTTTTTGTTCAGCCCCCACTGACTTTGCTTTCTCTGTGACCTATGGTTTACATGTTTCAATATTTTGTCTAGCTTGGGTCTGATCAAGTATTCCAAATCAAAGGCAAGTTGAGCTACTGCTCTCTTGGACTGAAACCTGATATCTGTGGATGCCCACGTCTCCTTAGCAACTGACTTGTACTGGATCTACCTGCAAGCGGTGCCAGCTGCATTTAGTGCACAACAAACCTCTAAAGATGGTTTTACCTCCTGAATTATCTCCTCTTCTGCATTGCCCGAAGACACTGGGGCAAGTACTCAGACGCTTTGTACTGGTAACGTACATGGCAATTTGTAATTCTCCAATTCATGGTTGCCCCTGAAGCCAGGTAATTGCCAGTTCACACCCAGCCTCTTTATTTCTTGCTCAGAGGTGCCCATTTGTTGAGCTTGATTTCAAGTTTGTTTATGAGCAGTGAGCCTGGTTGAATATGGCCACTAATGCATACGAGTACAGTGAAGCCGCCTTATAATATTCCCCAACACGCATGATGTCACCAGCTAGGCGAATCTGCATGAAACCTTAGCTGCAAACCTACGACCACTTCCTAGAATCATTCCAAAATGCTCCAAGTAGCAATTCTTTGACAGCTAGGAGTACAAAGACACTATTTGGTTAACAGACAAGTGCAATACCGTCCTGGTGGCATTATTCCCTGTAGCATCAGTGGTAAAACGTGCTACCCACCACCCTGTGCTTTACAGTAAACACAGAGTCTCAATATACACACATACCATGCATGCCCAATTGCAGTTTTTCATCCTTCTGTGTTGGATGAAATGAGGTCCCATTTTAGATAGGTGATGAAGCAATAAGAGTAGAGCATTACTCTGCATCCAATATACAGACAAAAGGGTTTACTATTTTCACATGCAAGGTTCTCTATCAGTGCAAGAGAGAAAATGGATTTGACTGACTTTATCAATCTAATAAGTATTACAACAACACATTAAAAATAAAACTACTTTAATATTTAGCAGATTAATTCACATAGACAAGACAATAGTTTCTTCCTACTGTTGTTTGAAAAGTCATCTGACAGCCTGGAAAAGAAATAGTGTTTTTATATGTACCGTACTATTGACTCTACACAGACAGCTTTGTCACCAAGGGAGACGCGTCATGGAACAGTTAAGGATCCCTCAGTTTCTAACAGAATGCCGCTCATCCTGATTCATCCCACTGAGAGATCCATTCCACTAGCAAAGGGTGAGAGGAAGCTTCTGAGAACCAATGGAGGTGGCAATCCTTCGCAAATAGTCCATCACAACAGAGCACGGTCCTGCCACTGCTCATCGGTGATGTGGCAGGAGTCAAGCTCCGGCACTTGGGTCGAGTCTGTATCTCGAGTATCAGTGCGAGAAGCATCAGTGCATTGACTCCGTATTTCCTGCAGTGGAGAAGGGAAGCCCAAGGGTACCGCTGCTCTTACTCCTCTTGCCAGGGCTACTTTTCCTGCTCCCGATAAAAAGTGCGCTGGCACTCTTGCTGTTCATGATGCTTTTCCTGCTGTTCTCCTTGTTGTGCTTTAGAAGCAAAGACTTCTTGTCAGCCTTTGAGAGGAAAAAGAGAACACATAAGATGTTAACAAAGCAACAATGGAAGGAGAGAGTATCTTTTTTATGTATATATGTATTGGTATGTGCAGCTACGAATCAATCAAGCTTAACATAACACCATAACATGTGTATTTGTAAAGCGCACGTTCCCGGCAAAGGGTATCTTGCAGCTAAATAACAGATGTTTATTGTTACCCAACTCAATGGTACTCCTTTTAAAGACCTCAGAAGCATGAAAGGCTGTGTGGACCTGCCACGATTTGAACCTGTGACCATGAGGTCAAACACAGGCCCCTACAGTGGACGCATTAGTAAACTAAGCATCCACTGAGCATCGTGCAAGAGTGTGGGAGACACAGCATGGATTAGTAGGTGGAGCCCTCTTCAGAAGCTGTCATGCATCTTTAGAAGAGGCCTCCCATCATAAAGGGACAAGAAACTGCTTAAAAAGGTGCGTCTACAGGTTCTTTCTAACATTAAAGATGGAAGGAAGGTTGGTATATGAATGCCCCCTGCATGGTAAACTGGCATATGATGTGAAACTGGTTTCCCCATTTTTAGGCACTGTGCAGCCGCGGGTGGGCGGCAGGGTGCACCCTGGGGTCGTCCAGTGTGTGGCGGGGGAGGGGCAGTCTGCCGTGGTGGCGGTTGTTTGTGGTGGATAGGGCAGTTACCACTTTGTTAAGAGTTAGAGCCTGTGCAGTTTGACTGGGCTGTTTACAGCCTTTGTGCAGCTTTGGGAACAGTTTGTACTCCTTGTCAGACAAGGTGACTGTCTGCAGTCTGTCGGAACAGAGGCAGCTTGTTCCCTGATGAGAGGAGGGGGCAGTTTGCAGTCTGCTTGCGGAGTGGCTTCAGAGAGCTGCGAGGGGGTAGTGCACAGCCTACTTGGGACTTTGTGCATCTCTATGGAAGGACCGCAGGGGAGGGGTGCTGTGCGGCCGGTGCAGTAGATGTGAGACTGGCTATGTGCAGGTGGATAATCTGCACTGGATAATGGGCAAGATTGCATTGTACGGAGGCAAGCTGGAGTAAGAGGACAAGACGAGCTTGCAGTCTGTTTAGGAAGTCTTATTCAACCTGTGTTACTATAATTTGCTTTCTTACTAAGGGGCGCTTTGCAGCTTTGTTATGCAACACAGTGCAGCTTGCCATCTGAAAAGCAGACTGGTTTGTGGCTAGGATTTGGGACACGAGGGAAGCCTGTTACAGAGGCATTGTTTAAAGACTAATCTTGGATGCGGGGTAGTTTTGAAGTCTGTTGTTGGGAGGTGAGTAGTTTGCACCAAGGTCTTGGGAGCAATTGGAATCACTGTTGTTGGATAATAGAAATGTTTACAGCCTGTGTGCGGTGGATAGTTCTGGGTGTGTGGTGTGCTGTGCTGGAGTTGGCAGCCTTCGTATGGTAAGGATGCATTTTGCAAGCTATACAGTGTTTGCATCATTATTAGAGATGGGGGCAGATCTAGTATCTATCGTTTTCTTGCCTCCGTTCCCTGCTTGTGATCGTTTTTAGTGCCTCTGTTCCCTGCTTGTGATCGTTTTTAGTGCCTCTGTTCCCTGGTTGTGATCGTTTTCTTGCCTCTGTTCCCTGCTTGTGATCGTTTTTAGAGCCTCTGTTCCCTGCTTGTGATCGTTTTTAGTGCATCTGTTTCCTGGTTGTGATTGTTTTCCTGACTCTGTTCCATTCTTGTGATCGTTTTTAGTGCCTCTGTTCCCTGCTTGTGATAGTTTTCAGAGCCTCTGTTCCCGTGCCTCTGTTTCCTGCTTGTGATGCCTCTGTTCCCTAGTTGTGATCGTTTTTAGTGCCTCTGTTCCCTGCTTGTGATCGTTTTTAGTGCCTCTGTTCCCTGCTTGTGATCGTTTTTAGTGCCCCTGTTCCCTGCTTGTGATCGTTTTTAGTGTCTCTGTTCCCGTGCCTCTGTCCCCTGCTTGTGATCGTTTTTAGTGCCCCTGTTCCCTGCTTGTGATCGTTTTTAGTGCCTCTGTTCCCTGGTTGTGCTCTATTTTCTTGCCTCTGTTCCCTGGTTGTGCTCCATTTTCTTGCCTCTGTTCCCTGGTTGTGCTCTATTTTCTTGCCTTTGATCCCTGCTTCTGCTCGCTTTTCTTGACTCTGTTCCCTGCTTGTGATCGTTTTTATTGCCTCTGTTCCCTGGGGCGTTACTGGGCAGATGTGGGTGTGTGGTGAGGAGGAGTGGGTGCCCAAGGCACGGACGCCAGCGCACCAGCTGACTTGTGTCTCGGTGTGGCTCTGTGTGTGTGTGGCCCTGTGTGTGTGGCTGTGTGTATGGCTCTGTGTGTGTGTGGCTCTGTGTGTGTGTGGCTCTGTGTGTGCGTGGCTGTCTGTGTGTGCGTGGCTGTCTGTGTGTGCGTGGCTGTCTGTGTGTGCGTGGCTGTCTGTGTGTGCGTGGCTGTCTGTGTGTGCGTGGCTGGCTGTGTGTGCGTGGCTGGTTGTGTGTGCGTGGCTGGCTGTGTGTGCGTGGCTGGCTGTGTGTGCGTGGCTGGCTGTGTGTGCGTGGCTGTCTGTGTGTGCGTGTGTGGCTGTCTGTGTGTGCGTGTGTGGCTGTCTGTGTGTGCGTGTGTGGCTGTCTGTGTGTGCGTGTGTGGCTGTCTGTGTGTGCGTGTGTGGCTGTCTGTGTGTGCGTGTGTGGCTGTCTGTGTGTGCGTGTGTGGCTGTCTGTGTGTGCGTGTGTGGCTGTCTGTGTGTGTGTGTGGCTCTGTGTGTGTGTGTGGCTGTCTGTGTGTGTGTGTGGCTCGGGGTGTGTGTCTGTGTGTGTGTGTGTGTTGGGCTCTCTGTGTGTGTGGGGCTCTGTGTCTGCTAATACTCTCTACTACTCTCTAATGCTCACCTATTGCCATTGTAAATGACAATACCATTTATTTATGTTTTAAAAAAAAATGAAAAAAATGTCATTTGCAATGCCAATAGCTCTAACTTTAACAAAGACGAGACCATTGCATTGTAATTGCTTCTTTGTTTAGTCTTAACATAATGCTGATTTAGTGAGTGTGCAGAGGCTACGGCCTGCCCCACGTAACACATAATCCAGAACCAGTTTTGCCACTTCCAGGGGTGTTTAAAGCAAAAGCATGTCCTTATAGCACTACTGTTCATGCCCTAGCGTGGAGTGACATGGCGTCGGCAGAATTTCACGGTTTTGTGATTACTGTTACAACCTTTTTCTCTGTTTCAAGAAGAGTGTGGTCTATTGAACGCTCTTGTGTAAAGTTTCATGGTTATTTGAACACCTGAACCTTGTGCTGAAATTCTGTGTGTGTCAAGTATGTGTACTGCAGGTGTAGCACAGGTGAGAGTCTGTGTATGTGGACCAATGGTATCTGTTCTAGATGTCCCAAATTTAGCATGGCACAAGCTAGAGGATGGCTACAGCTGCACCAGAAAATGGGCATGTATTGGCTGCATTCCTACGACTGGGGACAAAGACCCTGACACTGAAGTGACAGAGGATAGAGAAAGCCATAACCTGAGCAATTCAATGAGCAGAAAGGACAGGTGAAGAAAGAACAGTCAGGAAGTGAACAAATTATGAAAGTCATTAGTCGAATACCGATCATGTCCTGTCTAGCCCCAGAGTATGGTGCATATTGAATGCATTCTTGGTGCCCATGCTGTGGTCATTCAGATTTCAAACTTGGACATGTTTGGGGAAAAGCAAAGGAAGCCAACTTTGATCTAATGAAGAAGATATGAGCCCCGCCAAGTACATTAAACAGAAAAGTAATTCAAAAGTAAGTGGAAGTGCTGAAAGAGTACCTGGTGGGAGTATTCCAATCAAAAAGTCACAAACATTATACAAATGCTGCTTAATTCCATTGTGCAGTCAAAGCAAAGACCTTAAAAACATCACACATTCAGAGCAAACAAAATAACATGTAACATTGAGCCTAGGGACAATCCAGTGCTCTCCAGGAGGAAGTATATCTAATTAGGAAAGAAGACTGAGTATGTGTAGATCATACTTCAAGCTCTGTCACTGACCGCCAGTATAGGTGTCTACTTAGTAATGCAAAATTGCATTGTCAACAAACTAGGAAATTAGAGCAAGCATGATTGAGACGTAGGGTGGCTGGCCTATTCTCATGAAGATGGTCCCACTACTGTTCGAAGCCTATTCACTGGTTGATGATGAAGAAAGGGAAGGGAAGGGAAGGGTAATCTATTAACCACTTGCAAGCTCAGGTATCCATATAAACTGCAGTAAATGACCGACAAAGGGATCATCTACATCAATTAATAAAATGTTTATTGGATATAATTTGTTTGTCTGTATGAAAAGAGAGCAAAGGCCAGATGTGTCGATTGCGATTACCAAATAGTGAATTGTTGTGATTCGCTATTTGGTAATCACAAACACCAATGTACAAATGTGTCGGATACATTTTACGATTCCTAGTTGGTCACGAATAGACATACCTTATTAATATTCATGAAGTAATTCTCATTTGCAGCCCATTGGAAATCGAAAAAATCACTGGGGTCAGTAGACCACAATGTCTGTGATTGCTTTTCAATAAAGCAATGTTTTTCTTTTCTTTTCTTAAATGCAGCCCGTTTTCTTAACATCTTTTGTGCTGGCCGATGCGAGCACTCCCTTCCTGGTTCTGCGCACGACCGTTGGCCGAGGCAGCCCTGCCCTCCCTTTATAACACCCGCACCGCATCAGAATGTTTGCCGCGGTAAACGGGTTAAAGAAAAATGGGATGCATTTCAAAAAGAAAAACGGTCATTTTTTCTTTTCATTTTCTAAGAGTGGGCAGTGATAACTGGGACCACTGCCTGCTCTTAAAAAATGTTTTTACAAACATTCACAAAGGGGAATGGTTTCCTTGGTGAACCTTTTCTATTTGCAAATGGGTAACCATCTACTTGAAGTAGATAGTTAAATGCAAATGTTTTGCAACCGCATTTCAGTCGCAAAACATTCACATATACCACTGCAATTTGGTATTAGGAAGGGATGCCCTAAACACAGCCCTTCCTAATAATGAATCGCTAACCCATTTTGCGATTTGGTAATAGGTTACCAGATCGCAAATTGGGTCTTTGTACATTGGAAAATGGCTTTTTTCATTTGCAAATTGCCCGATTCTGTGAATCTGGCCTTTTTGCAAATGAAAAAAAGCTTTGTACATCTGGTCCCTAGACTCAATCTTAAGAAAAGTTATAAAACATAAAGCAGAACAAAATAGGCTTACGAATATAACCACCCTCAATTAATGAGCGTTATAATGAAATTTCAAGAAAAAAGCGTGGAATGGGACATAGGTGAAATAGATGGTCCTGAGACAGCAGGAGAAGCTCCGTGAACCAGAATTGGCGAGGCCACGCTGGTGCTATTAAGATCATCCTGCAAGGTTCCATCTTTAGTTTCCTGAGAAGCCGCGGGATCAGGGGAATTGGAGGAAAGGCGTAAACAAATGCGCCTGACCAAGACATTGAAAGAGCATTCCCCAGTGACCCTCGATGGTGAGTCGGCATTTCCTGTTTTCTGGAGTCGCGAACAGGTCTATGGTTGGAGTGCCCCAACGTTGAAAAACTTCATCCAGAATATCTTGATCAAATTCCCACTCGTGACAGGCCGATTTCAGACGACTCAAGGTGTCTGCTGTTGTGTTGAGAGTGTCTGGTAGATGCTCTGCTAAAAAGGACGACGTTGTGGAGAATCGCCCATTCCCATATTTCTTGGGCCTCTTGAGACCTCGTACCTCCTTGCTTGTTTATGTAATGCATGGCCGTTGTGTTGTCTGTCCTGACCAGAACGGTTGCGCCTTGAACCCTCGGCAGGAAAGCTTGCAAGGCTAAAGGAAACGCTCCGAGTTCCAAGAGATTGATATGGAGAAAGGGCTCTTCTGGGTTCCAGTGACTTCTCACCTGGAGGTCCTGTAAGACAGCGCCCCAGCCTTCCATTGAGGCATCTGTGGTTAGAATCAGAGGGGATGGAGCCATCCTGAAAAAGAGACCTCTTGAGATATTTTCCTTGACAGCCCACCAAACTGCTGCTTTTCTCATGAGAGGAGTGACCTTTATCTTGTCCTCGAAAGAGCCTTCCACCTGGAGCCATTGCATGTCTAGCTGTTCTTGCAAGGGACGCATTCGCAGTCTGTAATGCGGAACTAATGGTATGCAAGATGAGATCGATCCTAGAAAAGATTTGTATAGATGTACTGACCGGGACCGTCTCTTCTGTAATTGGCTGGCAGAGAAGATTAGCTTTTTCTGTCTTTTCTCCGAAGGAAAAGCTTTGCAGCTTCTTGTACCCAGAATGGAACCCAGGAACTTGACCCTTCTGGATGGAAGAAAGACTGATTTGTCTTTGTTGAGATGTAGACCCAGATGATTGAAAAGTTGGATGCAACTTTTGACTGCCTTGGTCTTTGCTTGAGAAGATAGATCTTTTATCAACCAATCGTCTAGGTATGGGAAAACTTCTAGAGATTGTTTCCCGAGGAATGCCGCTAGCGGGGCCAATACATTTGTGAATATCCGTGGAGCGGATCTGAGCCTGAACGGCAGTACTTTGAATTGAAAGTGGCTCTTGGCTACTGTGAAGCGTAAATATTTTTTTTCTGTGAGCTGGGTGGATCGGAAGGTGGAAATATGCGTCCTGGAGATCCAGAGTCGCCATGTAATCCTCTGGATTTACAAGACGCAAGATGTCTTGAAGAGAGACCATTCGAAAGGAGAGTTTTATGAGAAAGGTGTTGAGCTCCCTCAGATCTAAGATTGGGTGCCACTTTTCCTCCGTCTTGTGAATTAGGAAAAATCTGGAATAGAACCCTTTTCCTCTTTGAGAGAGTGGCACTGGCTCTATCGCTCCCTTGATGAGCAGTTGACGAACTTCGAGACAGAGTTTTGATTCTGTGGCGTGAGGGGCTCTTGGAGGTCTTGAAATTCTAGTGTATGGCCAAATTGAATGAAATATAGGACCCGCTGATCTGTTGTTATGATCTTCCAGCAATCGAGAAAATGTGTTATCCTGCCCCCCACTGATGTTACAAGGGGCGAAGGACCAGTAGGTAGAGCCAGGAAGCCACTATTGGCGTTTAGAGGTATCTCTCCCCTGACGTCCCTGTTTACCTCTTGAAGACTGGCGAGAGAAAGACGCCGATTGGCCCTGTTGTTGAGTACTGAGGCTTGAATGAATGAGAGGATTGTGAATAGGAGGAGTAGCGTTGTTGATAACCTCCCCTATACATAGAGAAACCTTTTCCTCTTGCACCCCGGAAAGGTACTTTTCGATATTGAAGTGTGCCTAAAGACCTTGCCGTCTCTGTATCTTACTTAATGTCCTGTAAAGCGTCATCTATATGCTTGCCAAACAGCTTATCTCCATCGAAGGGCATATCCCGAATTTTATTCTGCACTTCAGGGCGAAACCAGGTACATCTCAGCCAACCTTGAAGCCTTAGGAACGCTGAACCTGCCAAGGCACGAAAAGCCGTTGTAGCAATATCCATTGCACAATCTATAATTTCAGATGAAGATCGTTCACCTTCCTCCAGAATTTTTCTTGCTTCAGCTTTGGCACGCTCTGGTAGCTGATCAATAAAAGGAGAGAGATCGCCCCACATTTGGCGATCATATAGTCCCAAAATTGCGCTTCTGGATGATGTTGACCCAAGTAATAATCATCCGAATCAGAGTCCTGGTACTTCACCTGGAGCTGAGATAGACTATAATCATCTCCATATGGACTTTCATACTCCAGTTGAAGAGGTGGAGTCAACGGTGTCAACCTATGGGGCGATGTCATTTCCGGAGTAATTTGTCTTTTCTTTCTGTAAATTTAAATTTTTTTGATTGTCGAATGTGTCGTCGACGAGGGAATCGTCGTCGCCGGAGATAGAACTTTGATCGACGGTGGAATGGCCGTCGACGTCAGAATCATCGTCGTCGTCACCATCGTCAGCGTCATCCCCGGCGAGGTTGTCAATCTCGTCGACGAAACAGAGGTAGGATGTATCATCGACAAAGTCATTGTCGACTAAGCTCTCGACGACGGGCCCGTCGACGGAGCTGAAATTGAAACCGGCTGGATTTTTTACGTCGTCGTCGACGTACCTGAGGAAATTGTCATCGACGGACGAATTTTCTTCTCTGCTTTTGTCTCCTGAGGTGTACTTAAGGGTTTCTTGAAGATTTTCTGTTTTTCAGATGGTGAAGAGGTAGTAGAAGGGCCTTGGTTTGACTTCTTACCAGATAACACCTCAGGAACAAGTCTGTCTTTCTCCTTTGCACCTTGGTGAGGAGATCTTTTGGGACTAAGCCTTTTAGACCTTTCAGAGGTATTTTGAGAGGCCTTAGCAGGGGGTTCAGCAGATGTAGAAAGGGAAGACCTACCCCTTTTTACAGACCTCCTCGAAGAATTTGCTGAGGAGGAATCTTCACTATCACTAGAAAGTACCTCTTTCCATGACTTCATCTTCTGTAACCAAGTCAGAAGTCTTCCTTCCCGGTCTCACAGAGTCCTGGTGGAAAATGTCCTGCAGATCTTGCAATCAGTGGCCTTGTGATCCGGGTATAAGCAATAAATGCAGTCTTTATGCTTATCTTCAATATAGTCTTTCCTTTGAGCAGGTAGCACAGGCTCTGAACAAAGCTTTCTTTTCTGACATCCTGAAGAGAGATTAGATAAAGAAAACCAAAGTTGAAGAGAAAACTGAGCAGAGCTCAGTGGAGACTCCCTTAGCACAACGTGCGGTAAAAAATCTGAGTCTCTCTCAGCAGGGTTATATGGAGTGAGGTTGATCTGATTGGTTGTTGAAAGTTTTTGGTCTCTTTTACTAAAAGAGGTAGATGGGCTACAAAATGAGATGAGGCTTAGGCCTTACTTTCTCATTTGTATATACTGCTAAGGTATTTTCTATTTACCGAGGCTCCTAGGCTGACGACGAGGAATGATACAAAGCATGGGAATCTATGAAAGTTCCAATACTGGGGCAAGTGGAACCACCATTGATGTTTCGCTATAATAGATAAGTGGGACCATCTACAAGACCGTATTGCATGGGGAAATTTTGACTCCTACTTAAATTCAGGCGCAAATGGGAGAGTCGGCTCGGACTATGCAACAATCATTTTGCAAGAATCGTTTGGTAGTGTAAATATTCCTCTACAAATCATGGATTAAAGCATATGTTGTAGTTGATTTTCAAAAAATATTCAATCGTGGTATAGCAAAGTGGCAGGGTTCTCACTTAGATTAATGTGGAGAACTGTCCACCAACTGAGGATCGGCTGTGATGAAAGAAGCCAGTGCCAAGATTAAAGTGCTGCTGCCCCCTAGACCCCAATATAGGTACCCTAGTACCAGTTTCTGCTGTTGAGTAGAGGTTGCAAATGCAGAGTGAGGAGCTTGACAGCTTCTGTGGTGAAAACCTCAGAAGCACAGCCACATCTCCGGACATCTGAGAGACTTGCATTGGCTCCCCGTCAACAAAAGAATCACCTTCCGTCTCCTCACCCACGCACACAAAGCCCTACACGATCAAGGCCCGAGCTACCTCAACAACCGCATCAACTTCTACGCTCCCAAACGCCATCTACGATCAGCCAGTCACGCCCTCGCCGCCGTCCCCCGCATCCGAAGAACGACAACAGGAGGAAGGTCCTTCTCCTACCTAGCCGCCAAGACCTGGAACTCCCTCCCGTCCGACCTGCGCCTGACCCAAGACCACCTCTCCTTCAGGAAGAAGCTCAAGACCTGGCTGTTCGAGCAGTAGCAGCCCCCCCCCCCCCCCCCTCCAAGCGCCTTGAGACCCTCCGGGTAAGTAGTGCGCACTATAAATGTCTTTGATTGATCTTTGATTGATTTCTGCAGGTTGTCTGAGGGGCTCTTCCTCACCTGTGGCCATGCTGTTACATGTTGTGTGACATTCCCAGTCCTTGCAGGCCTTCCTGAACATGAGAATCTTCATTGCTACCCCATTGCAAATGTTGCAACCTGCACCAGTGATCAGGGACTGCTGACTGTATTGCCCTTGCCAGAATGTGGCAGCCCCCTTTCTGTAGCACCTGTGGAAATCCCCAAGGTGATGGCCCATTATGCTGGCACCTACTTAACCTAAAAACCTGGCTAACCTCGTCTCAATCACCTTTATAGCACTTCAACTGGAATCTCACAACAAACATTAAATGCCTTTGAGGATTAGTAACTGCCTGGGTTAAATCACATTTACATTGTCACAGTCAAAGTGCACACATGATCAATGCCTGACGACAGAGAATGGAGGTATAATCACAATCACTCTGAGCTGCTCCCACCTCAATAGCCAGGGAATGCTAACCTGCACTAAGTGTTGGGTGAATCTGCACTCTTAAACCTGCATCACCACCCAATGGTAGATTTACCAGACCACCCTACATAGCCTCAAAAAGCTCAGGGAGGGGGTATTTGGGTGGTGGGGGGGAAGAGATCTACTTAACCCCTTGTGTGCTCAGGACATCCCCCGGCCGTCCTACATTACGGTGGGAGTGTGCTTAGGACGGTCGGGGGGCGTCCGAACGCCGCTGATTCCCCTGCGTGGCACAAATTCCCCGCCTGTGCGGGAGAATTAATTAGTGGGTAAAGTTCGGACGGGCCCCGGCCGTTCTCCGCACACGCCTACTGTGACGTAGGACGGCCAGGGGCCGTCATGAGCACGCAAGGGGTTACGCCCCCTAATTAAATCTCCGCACCACGGCGGAATTTGAGCCGCAGGGAAGGGGTTATTAGACCGGACAACATTTGTGGCCCAATATTGTGAAGGTAAGCAAATATTTACTAAGTATTAACTCCACCTTTATGTATCTTGATGATGCATATTTCTTCAAGATACATTGATGTGCAGTTAAGAATAATAATTACATACTTAACCATTTGTTCTTACCTTCACAATATGGTGGTAGACATTATTTTCCTAGGAGAATAATTTTATAGACCATATTCTGACGTAGAACCGGTTCTAAGAACTACACTGAGCTGCCTGGCTGTACCCAGTCTCTGGGGTCCAGAAATAATTGGCAGTGCTTAATTTGTGCCAGAGGCTGCATGTGATAGGCACAACATTTGTTTTGAGAACCAGAACTTTTGATAATCTGAGTTCTACCCTGAGCAGGCGTGAAAGGGAAAAAGAAGGAGGAAGTAAATGAGAGGATAACAGTGCGAAAGGAAGAAAGCAGAGATGAAAAAACATGCATGAGTGCGATAAGGATCCAGCAAGTGTAGGACGGTGGAAGAAAGAGGCACAAGCTACAACTGTAAATGGGTAGCTTTGGTATACAGTAATCCCAACAGTTAAAAGTCCTGGCAGTAAACTCCAAGGAAAA
The DNA here is from genome assembly GCF_964263255.1 of Lissotriton vulgaris. NCBI lineage: Eukaryota > Metazoa > Chordata > Amphibia > Caudata > Salamandridae > Lissotriton > Lissotriton vulgaris. Next base: position 1,987,668,878 of record NC_141691.1, on the reverse strand, counting down.
ACAGTGTTCCTGTGTAATTATTTATTTTTTACAATTAAGCATTGGTAACAATCAATGCTTTTACAGTGAAGACCCGGTAACTTTACGTTTCCCAGGTCCTGGACAGATACACGTTTCACATTCAATGAATATCATCTGTGGTGCTCACTCCTGAAGTAAAATTACACACCACCTGATGGCACTTGGGCAACAAGGGGGCTTGCTGCTCCTCTCAACTACTACTTACCATGCTTTGAGCATCTGTGTTTTGCAAGGTAACAACATCAAGGTCCACCCCTTCATCGCCAACGCTCTTCAACAGCTGAACCACCTGCGCATGCTTGGACCACTTGCAGTCCTCGCCATTGACTGAGACAATGTAATCTCCTTCTTTCAGACCAGCCTCCTGCCAAACACAAACAGAATCTTCTTAGCAACACAGCATATAAATCAAAGAGGGGTTTTGTATGTTTGTGCTGAAAATAAGTGACTGATCAATACTGTAAATTACCAAAAGTGTGGTAGCAGATCTTCATTCAACAGTACAATCCGGCTTGTTCACACCTCTCCATCTCCCAACCTTTCCAGCAGCTCACATCAACCTGCCTACCTTAGCATAATCTGAAGAGGACATTTCTTATGCACCCAATATCCTTCGAACCCACATGACCCATGTCCTGAAAAAGATTCAACCTTTGAGAACCTCCTTCATATTTTATCTTCCGTCAGTTGATGTCAGTTTATCCACTCTTCTCTGACCCCATTAATGAGCATACCATATGTAACTTCTTGTATGCAGCTCACCAGGACTGAGAAAACCATGACAAAAAATCTCGGGTCCTTGCTCAGATTTTTGGAGGCTGAAAAGGAGTTTGACTGTGTGAGGCAGGAGTTCCTGGAAGTGATCCTGGTTAGTACAGGTTTGTGGGAGAGAATGATGTGTTGCATCCTAGCTAGTGAAAGATCTCTAAAGGTGACAGTAATGGCAAATGGGCTATGCTCACCTAGCTTTCCTCTGTATTGAGGCACCAAGCAGGTGTTCCCTTTGTTGTCTCCGCTTTTTGCACTGATGGTAGAGCCATTGGCCATCACAATCATCTCATCTAGGGATATTGGTAATCCTTTTGCAAAGGAAAGAAAATGAGTTACTTACCTAGAACTTTAGTTCTCCAGTATTGGTATCTTTCATAGATTCATATGCTGGAATCATTACCCGTCGAAGTGGGAGTTCCACGGTACAATAATAAACCCTTATGTATCCTTATCATAGGCTATCATGGTAATGAACAATCACTTTAGCCTATCTATGTCCTCTTTTTAAGCGGACCAAAAATTGAACTATAACCAATTAGGCAATAGGACCATGTAGATACTGTCAAGAGAGTCCAGATTTTCAAAGCACATGTGGGAAATAAACTCCAAGCTAAAAGGGGAGTCTCTCCGGAGAGGAGGGTGGGTCAATGTGAATCTATGAAAGATACCAATCCTGGAGAACTACAGTTACAGGGAAGTAATTTATTTTTTTCTCCAGTATTGGATCTGTTCTACATTTACATGCTGGAAGCAGAATAGCAAGCAGTTAATGTATTTGTATACTTTATAGTATCAGCACAATTAGCGGGTGGTGGGTAGAAATATACACATAACATTCCTATGCAATGTAAAATAAACATATATACATGTATCCATCTCTCTCTCTAACTTTGTATCTATATGTATATAAATTCCATTTAAGTTAACAGATGCAACCTAAAGATGAAAAATAGAGACCACTTCACTTCCTTGGGGATGTGCAAGATCATTTCTCATCTTTCATGTCCACTATTGATTTTAACCCTGCCTCAGAAACTCTTTAATAAAAAACTGTCTTGCAATTTGATATAGTATCCTGGAGGTCGTTTTAAGGTCTTCGCTCACTATATATTCACCTATCCACCTCCCAAAAATCCCGCCCTGCTGTAATCAAGCGTTCAGCACACCTAGGAGGCCTTCGGCCCCTAGGTGGGAACCTAATGATTAACCATTCCACCAACTAGGTTGGTGGGTGAGGGTTCTTTTAAAAACCTTTTTTTTTTTTTTTATTTTTTTTTAAGGGAGACCACTTTTGTGACCTATGAGATGTTGGTCGTTTGAGACCACAGTTAGCACATTCTTCTTGTTTCTGTATAGGATTTTGGGGAGACGAACGAGCCTCCTCTCGCATTCTTGGTTTAGAATAAGCCACAATAACAACCTCATCTCTCTATACATGAGAGTTTATATGAAAAGGTTAGACACAAATCTTGTAGTTCTTTACCTTGTGGGCAGCATGAAGATAGTGGATAAACTCTTAGGGGCTTATTTACAAGCCCCTCGCGCCACTGGTACGTCACTTTTATCATGGGAAAAATGTACTGTACCCTGTCTTCAGGGTGTAATCTTTTCTTTTTTCTGCTGCTCTGACATATTAGTGCCAGATTCAGAGAAATGAAATAGGAAATGTTATCTTATAAGATACAAAAAGAAGTAATATCTGAAGAAAATGAGCAGAGATGTGCGGTAGCAAACGAGGAACTCCGCATCTCTTGGGACTGTTCTATAGGGTGTTAGCCCCTGATTGGCTATAGTTCAAGTTTGTTCCTTGTATTTAAAAAAGGACATAGATAGGCTATTAAAGTGATTGTTCATTGCCACTATAGCCTATGATAATGATATATACTGCTTTATTATTGTACAGTAGAACGCCTACATCAATGACGGGTAATGATTCAAGCATGTGAATCTATGAAAGATCCAACACTGGAAAATCAGTAAGATCTGCCTAGTCACATGACATCTTGCTCTCCATGCTCGATCCAAAAGCTCCTTACAAACAACGGTTGTGGGAAGTGATCACATTCAGAGGGTGTTTGGATTTAAAATAAACACAAATTTGAGATTAGGAATATCACCACGTTTCCCTCCCATCATCAAAGTAACAGTGCATCTCCAATTTGAAGCGCTAATTAAATTGAATACTAATTAAATCAATTATTGGGGCCTAAATCTCAATGAAAACTTTGAAGGCTGGCAAGGGGGCCAACTGGAAAGGGCTTAGCAAACAAATATATAAAGACATAAGGAGATGGAAATATTTCCATGTATTTTAGTTAAGGGAAATTAACATATAAATATAGTTAATTTACCACCCGGAATTCACCTTGCAATCACTCAAAGTTTCTAAACCACTGGAAGAAGCAGGAGGTATGAAATCAAAATGATTGCAATTGACTATGAATTTTTAAGAAAATCCTGATGGCCCCAAAATATCAGGAGTCCAGATCTCCTAAAATATTACCAAGCAGATCACCTTTCTATTACCTCCGACTGAGTGGTGATGGAAACTGAGAAATGATAGGTGTTCGTGACCCAAGTAGTCTTTTGGACTTGATCCGGCTCAAGAAATCCTTGATGCCCCAAAATGATTAGTTAGCGACAGGACTGTGTTGGACGTGAGAGACCAGGATGCTGTGAGGAGATTACTAATTTTGCTCCAATCTCCTAATAATCAAATACGCTTCAACTCTGCGTTTCCTCCTGTATGGAGGCTGGCTGAGTACACTATTTGTGGAACGTTTCCATCAGGGATATATAAAGTTCCTTGAGGGGTCCAAGGCAGAGTTTGAGGTTAACAAGATGGATAGATGAATCTATTGTTAGCTTAGGCACTAAATCCGGTTTTGCCACCCAACTCAGAATATCCGAACAGGACATTAAAACCATTTGAAAAATGTATTAGGGCTTACAATGGCTCAAGGGGTTTAATCTGGCCTATTTATTAGATGTTACAAGAAAGTCCCAATACACCCACATGTGGTATCTGAGTGGGTGGAACAATGAATAAGCCTCCTTTAGAAGAATGGTTGAATCTGTGGAGTGATATCCCCATGATATCTATCATATACCGAGTAGAGAATTAACATATAACGTAATGTTTTAGTTTTATATGTTGCCCAGGCACCCAACAAAGATCTATTTTTTCTGACATGCCAAAGGGAGGAGTGTTCCATGGTTCACATATATGTTGCTAGTGATCCATTATCTAAACATCCTGGAAAGATGTTCTGGGTCATGTTACTAATGTTCTAGGTTTTCCATTTCCAGCAGACCTGGTTATACTAGTATTAGAACTTCAAGATCCCCAGCTAGAAGGTACTGTCAAATTGGAATGGTCCTTACTACCTCAGATGTTCGGTGTTCACTGCATAGTTTTAGAAAACTGTGAACCTTCTAGGATCATACACCAGTTCCATAAACTGTGGAACATGCTGGCAACAGAAAAAATTACACCTTGTAAGAAACTGGACTCTGTAAAACAATTGGGGGACCCACCGGACTCTATACAAAGTGTGCTTCTTTTTAGTACACTGTATAGAGAGCCAAGTTCCTACACACCTAATCTAGTGCCCCACCCCTATAACCTACCTTTGAAACCAGGAAAATGTGTGCTCTTTGCTGCCCGGGCTCAGGGATCTGCAGTTCTTGCAGTAGCAGATTGGGCACAAGATGGGGTTGTCAAGGACCATCTTTAAGATTATCTCTTCATTTCCAGAATTATAAGAAGATGAATAGCACATTGATTTTACCTGCTGGGTTGCCTCTACCTGTGTCTCATATTTTATTTTCTGTACAGTTCTTATTCTGTTTCTGGACATAAATAGGAAACCAAAAAAAACACATTCCTTTCAGATTTCCATTATACTATCTTTGGATATGCCAGTCTGGATGAAGGTAACTAGCAGCATCTACCCCCTCCCCCCACCCCAGCCACTTAATAGTGGAAATTAAAATAGCACAAGTTTTGACTCACATCCGCACAGCCATCAGGCACTACTCCAGCTATGAGAACTGGCGAATCCCCTCGTAGTGTAAAGCCAAAGCCATTCTCTCCACGCACGAGGTGGGCTCTTCGGGCCGGCTTCCATTTGTTTTTGGCAGAAAATACTGATAAAGGCCCCTGAAAACAAAAACCAAGAAGGAGCTTATTTCCAGTATCTACGATTATTTAACCACAATACAAAAGGAAAACCAAAGATCTTATGGGGATAGGGGGCTTGACCTCAGAGTGCACCTTAATAACAATCAATGTAACACCATTCTATTTTATAGGCAGTTTTTGATTACAAGGGCTCAGCCTGCTTAATATCACAGACTAAAAACCTAATTACAAGGGGAGATTACTTATAATATTAGTATTGTATCCTTGTACAATATTAGTAGAAAAATTACACCAAACCAGCAATGAGTGCCAAAATAACAGGCTACTGCTGAAGCAAACATACCCATTCAGTTAAAATAGCATATATTCAATACTAAGTTTCAACTTATTCGTTGAGATGTGATGTGATGTAAACAGATCCAATGACATCACGCTGTTCTAAAAGACGAAGAGGTCAGATTTAGAATTCTAATTAGGCAGTTTGATTTCACAACAGGAATTTGGAACTACTTTAAGTTCACAAAAGTAATTAATAATTGTATTTTAGTCAAAACCAGATAGGGCTGGTGTATCAAACTCTTGCATTAGCAACATCTTCAATATCCATGGCATAAAGATTTACAGGATTAACAGGCAACTATTATTAAATTTGTGAAATGCAGGTTAGACTGGTAAAATGAGCCTGATATGGCACTCTCGCCTTCCCTGTGTACTAACATATTCACAGACATTTCCAAGATCAAGCCGAACAGGATACATCACGACAGGCAGCAAATAATTTGCCTACAAAAGAAAAATATTACCCTGCAAGCATCTCATCGAAGAGTGTAGTGCTGTAGATTCAGACGCTTTGCATACTACTGCCATCTAGTGCTGGTCTATGATATTACAACTTGAGCTTCTTCAGAGAAGCTTCAACGTTGTGGGACTCCTCACTTAGCCCACAATGTGCATGGGCATGGACTTCACCCTAGATTGTTTTTTGTCAGTGGTTGAAAGGTAAAAGTGGAGAGTAGAGTAAGATGATGTGCCCTGTGCAATGAAAGTCGGTAAATAATGTGTAATTAAAAAAACGTGCTATTACTCTTGGCTTTTGGGGAGGATTGTGGGTGCATGTGAATCTACAGCACTACAAGCTATGAACCAATGCTTATAGGCTTAGTAACATTTTCTGTTCCTTTCATGTGTGTCTGTAGACACCCCCCCCCCCCCCCGCTTTTCATCATTTGCAAAAAAAGCTGCCTCCCAGCGGTGGTAAGCGGGCAGATGATGCAGATGTTTGAAACAAGGTCATTAACAGTCTGGCCAACCATAGCTTATTGACTAACTAGTATATCCATATATTAATGCTTTGCTTAAGTGTGTGGTGTTGACCAGGCAGCTGCTTTGTAGGTGTCCGCTAATGGGATGTTACTTTAAAAAGCCATATGGCTCTTTTTACTGTAGAGTGGATGCAGGAAGTACATGCTTAGCCTTGGCTTAGCAAGTTTTATGCATTTTACACTGCATCTTCTGAAGCCTTTCATAGAAATAGGGTGTCCCTAGTAGGGTTTAGCAAAATCAACAAAAAATTGGTTAGTCTAGCTGAAAGACCTCGGGCCCAATTTAGATCTCGGCAGAAGAGTTATGCTAATGGTTATATAGGATATAATGGGATTTATATTTCGGCAGACTGGATATCAGTCACCGTTGTGAAGCAGTAACTCAACCGCAGAGATCTAAATCAGGCCCTTAGTCCTGTCAATATAATACATGAGTGCATGTTTAACATCTGAGGTGTGTAATGCTCTTTAGGCTACGAATCCAGGAGGTGGAAAGAATACAGACAGCTCAATAATCTGGTTAATGAGAAAGTGACAGATTACCTATGGTAAGACCTCCAGATTGGTTCTAATGAGTACCCGTCCTTGTGTACCTGGAAGAAAGGGTCTTGAACAGTTGGAGCTTGTAACTTACAGATACACCTAAGTGAAGGTGTAGAAAAGTCTGCCCTGATCAGAAGTTCTCGTTGTGGCTCACTGGTTAGAGGCGGCAGACCCGAGAGCAGAGGACGGCCCGGGACCAGGGTTCGATTCCCGGCGCGGCAGGTTTCTGGACCAGGGTCAGCGGACTCGATAATTCTCTCGCCTCGGTGCCCACTCTGATCAGCGATCACACTCGGCAACTCTGGGCATTAGCTTGCCTCATCTTCACTAACGGCCCCCCAGACCGCCGGGGATGCCTGGTCTCAACCTGGAGATACCCATTAAGGGACCATCTCTCAGGGAAGCCAGGAAGGGTTTCGCGGCGGTCGAAGCGCCAGGACGCCTACGGGTAGCAGTGCGCTATATAAATGCCAACACATTTACATATTTCCAAGAATATTGAGTAACAGGGTTGACTGGCCCAAGTTGGGGTAAAAAGGATGAGGGGCAAGGAGATCTGAAGTTTCCTCACGACATATGCAATGAGTGAGAAAGTCAGAAAAGAGTATGCAAATAACCCTGATCAGTTCATTCATAGTGCACTGCCATTGGAAAAAAGGTGGTGTCAAGGCACAAGCACATTGTGGACTACGTGAGAGGCACAAAACATTTCGTGACTCGAAGTTCTTTGAAGAAAAACAAGTTGCAATTACCAGATCACTAGAAAATTGCAGGAGTATGCAAAGCATGTGTATATAAAGCGACACATGCTGCGAACATACTCTTCACCAGAGTGCTGGAAGTGCAAATCTGACAAAAGTATCCCTGTTCATTTACTTATGGTAGTCATGACTACAAACTTTGGGCTGGTTAGAGTCAGAGGGTTGCACATGTTAATGTACCAAAAGATAAACTTACAGTTTTTTTCAATCAACAGAAGATAGGTAATCTTCCACAAAAGACCAAACTCTGTTTGAAAAACAAATCAGTCTGTTGTACTACAAAGAGCCGAATCCTAACAAAATGGAAGTCAAAAAGAAACCTAAAGCGGAGAAATGTACAATCTAGCCATAATGGAGGACTGCATGCTTAGTTTAGGGCACCAAGAGGATTTTTTTTACACCTAATTAGTCAATATTTCTTAAATTAAATGGTGCCAAATGTATTTTGTTTCTTATTTCTCGCACTCATAAGCTCTAGAAATATTTAGCCTTGGAATTTATATATAGCACAAAGACCAATGTGTTTAGTATCTGCTTTATGTATAGATTGCTGTTTGCGTTTGTTGTGATGAGTTTGCCGGTCAGCAGATTCATTTGGATGTAGGGTATGAGATAGTAAACATTTACACTTATAAGTGATTAAGAATACAATTTTATGACCAGAATTTTGATTCATTGAGTACGACAATGAAGAACTCTAAAATGCATTTTTTAATAATCCGAAAGCAAAACTTTTCCAAGCTGCATCCTTGTATAGAGAAGTCCTATGCTCGGCCTGTCACAATTTGGGAGTCTGTGACTTTGAGAAGTCATCAATCTACTTTGCATGGGAAGGGACTTGAACTGGGTTCATCAGATGCCTTCTGGAGACTCTGTGACAAACGTGCCTTCACGTTTCTTCCACTGCTGGCTAAAAAAAAAAAATCTGAAAAAATCACAGTTCTAAAAAAACATAAAAACATCGGTATATAGCCAGGCAATATAGGTGCCGCCTGCGTTTTGGTCTTGAAGTTATCACGAGTCACTTTAAAACCGAAACTCCTACTAGGAACTACAACTTGCAAGGTTCAAGACCAACGCTAGATGGCAGACCGCACAGCATGCGGTTTGCAGCCTGCTTATGATTCGATGTTTCCTAATTTCCATCCGTTTTAAACATTACTATTCGGGAGCCAGTGAGCGCCACAGCACAGCTTGTCCATGGGTGCAGAGTAACTGGCCACCGCGCTACTTCCAGCATCTTCTCCACTGTCTTTCTGCGTGAATGAATTGAAGCGGTTTATAAAGCGCACAGCTAAGAGGTCAATGCACTTCATACTTACCAGTCTGTGGAAAATGTCTGTCACTTTCACTTTAGAAACATTGGGAGTTTGTATTTCAGGCTTCTGGTGAGTTTTCGCTACATACAAACAAAACAAAAAATAGATTTAGTTTTTTGCTCATATTCCAAGATCTTGACATTTGCTGGTCTGTAGCCAGATCCACAACGCATTTGCGGTCAAAGAGCGGAGGCTGATAAAAAGCTGTGCAAAACCCGACCAAGAGACTGACTGACAAGATTCAAACCACAATGCACCAGCATGCCAGACTCAGTCAGTTCACAGACTAAACTTCACTTACATAAACTGAAATCCAAATGCGGAGGCCAAGGGAGAAGGAACTCTGATAAAACCGATGGCGGAGGATCTTGGTTCCGTTTCCATCCCAGTCACAAAGGTGACAAATCTGGGGGTTACCTTTGATAACCATCGGCCATTAGACAAACAGGTGAGCACCATTACCTCCAGCGCCTTTTTTAAACTAAATGTTCTGAGATAGATCTTACCTTTTATTCCTTTGGAGCTGAGGAAACTAGTAGTAACTGCCCTCACCTTCCCTAAAATAGACTACTATAATGGTCTACATATTAATTCACAGAAACGGCTCCTTAAACTCCAAATCTTGCGGAACTTGGCAGCGCGTCTATTGTTCGGAAAACCTAGACAAAGTTCAGTGGCTAAGGCTTTAGTGGAGCTTGACTGGCTGCCAGTTGAGAAGAGGATAGACTTCAAGGCGCCTTGTATCGCTTTAAGGCCTTACATGGCGAAGGCCCAGACTACTTTAAAAATAAACTGGTCAGATACATTACCGTTAGGCCACTCCGATCCTCCTCAGCAGCCAACCTTAAAGTGCCCAAGTTCAGAAGAACGTGTGGGGGGAGAGGGTAGAAACTTTGTGCATGGCACAACCAAACAGTGGAATGCCTTAACCTCCTCTTAAAAACCAGTTCATCCCGGTCAGTTTTTAGGAGGAATCTCAAAAAATGGCTTTTTATTGCATAGCTCCATAAGGATTAGTTATTTACCTGTAATCCTAGTTCTCATCCAGGGGTATACTCATCAAAGTCATAATCTATGAATAATATCCGCCTATGTGCGGGATCCCGGAGCATATAGAAAATACATATAAATATATATGTGAAAAAATATATTTGCAGCCATTTCCCAACTGGCAAATCTGCTGCAAAATTACATAAATTAGCATACACACAGTAGTACTCTCCCAACCCCTAAGGAAGAAAGAGAGAGCAGTAAACATTTGTATACAACAATGCTTTATTTCCATAGGAAAAACCTGTAATTGCAGGCATTTGCCAGTAGGCTGCAGTAGAGTATAAAGAAACAAAGAAAACTGACACCTTGCCTTTAAGGCATTAGAGTAGGGGTACCGTGCCTTTAAGATCTGAAGGCGACCCCCCTGCTCCCATGGTGCACCACAGGTGGCTGTTGGGTCAGTTCTTTTTGGAGGTGCATAACACCTAAGTAGATCCACAGTAAACATCTCATAACATTATGAACATGCTCGTCCGCGGAGGTGGGCGGGAGCTTATGACTTTGATGACTATACCCCTGGATGAGAACTAGGATTACAGGCAAGTAACTAATCCTTCTCATCCAGGGGATACTCATCAATAGTTATAATCTATGAATAGATTAGCAAACTCAAACCCAAAGTCTCGCGGACGAGCAAAAATGTATACATAGAGACATTGAAAAAATTGTACATTTCACATACAACTTATGCAAATAAATTCCTCAAGGAGGCCTGTCCCACTTGGGCATCGGCCTGTGTATCTGAGTCTAGGCAATAATGGCGGGTAAAGGTATGCACAGACATCTATGTCTTGCATCTTTCAGAGATTGGTACATTACGAAGGAGAGCAGTAGTAGAAGCTTTCCCTCTTGCAGAATGCGCATGAGGTCTACCCTGTAAAGCCTTGTTAGCTAGTTAATAAGACAGAGCTATACAGGAGACTATCCAGCGAGAGATAGATCTTTTTAAAGCTGATAGACCAGTATTAGTGGTTCCATAATTAACAAAAATCCGGTCAGACTTCGTGGTTCCATGATTAACAAAAAGCCGGTCAGACTTCCTAAGTGGAAAGGTTTTAGCCAGGTAAAACTTCAGAACCCTCTGGAGGTCTAGAGAGTGTAAAGACCTCTCCGGGGGAGTGGTAGGTTGAGGAAAAAAAGTAGGTAGGGTGATAGACTGGTTGATATGGAAGTCTGAGACTACCTTAGGCAGAAAACCTGGGTGTGTCCTCAGTACCACCCTGTTGGCGTGAAACACTGTGTACGGTTCCTTACAACACTGGGCCTGGATTTCGCTAACCCTACGGGCGGAGGTAATTGCCACTAAAAAGGCAGCTTTCCAGGTCAAGTGCTGCAAAGAAGCCTTATGTATAGGCTCGAAAGGAGCACCCATCAGCTTAGTAAGTACGATGTTAAGCTCCCCGGGAGGAGAGGGGGACCTCACTGGTGGAAACACTTTTAAGCCCCTCTAAGAAATCTTTAACCACAGACATAAGGAAGGATGATGTCTGCGTAGGTGACTTCCTATAGGTTGTGATCGCAGCTAAGTGAACCCTGATGGAGAGGTATTTGAGGCCTGACTTTGCTAAATGCAACAGATAGGGTAGAATCACCTGCTCCTGACCGTGGATAGGGTCAAGGGAGTTGTCAAGACACCATATGAAAAACCTCTTCCACTTGTAAGCATAAGACATCCTAATGGATGGTCTCTTGGCTTCTTTTAGAATGTTCATGCAGTCTGCTGGGAGGTCTAAGTGTCCATACTGTATGACCTCAGGAGATCCTTCCCCTGGTCCTTGGTTAACAAGTCTGGACGGCAAGGGAGTCGCCGGTGCGGGACTTTCGACAGCTGGATTAGATCTGGGTACCAGAACTGGCGTGGCAACTCCGGCGCTATCAGGATCATCCTGGTGTTGGCACTGTAGAATTTCTGAATCACCGCTGGGATCAGAGGTAGGGGAGGAAAGGCGTACAGCAATGTCTGCGACCAGCTGATCAAAAGTGCGTTCCCCCGTGAGCCCTGTTGGGGGAACCTGGACGCGAAGACAGGGCATTTTGCATTTGCGGCGTCTGCGAACAAGTCTATATCTGGTACCCCCCATAGTTGAAAGACCTCCTGCGCAACTTGTTCGTTGAGCACCAAATCGTGCGCTTCTATGAAGTCTCTGCTTAGGCTTGGACATTTGGTATTCCTGGAAAATGAACTGCCACGATGGATAGATCTCTTGCCAGGAGCCAGCGCCAGAAGGCTTGCGCTTCCAGGGATAGTAATCTTGACCTGGTGCCTCCCTGCTTGTTCAGATAGAACATGGTTGTCGTGTTGTCCGTCTGAACTTGGATGTAGTTGGTGCGCAGAGACGGGTAAAGAGATTTGAGCGCCAGATGAATGGCTCGAAGCTCAAGGAAGTTTATGTGGTAGCCTCGCTCCACTTCGGACCAGAGGCTTTGAACCTGAAGCTGGTCCATATGAGCACCCCAGCCTTGAAGAGAGGCATCCGTGATCACTGACTGCGATGGAGGAGGGCGATGGAATGGAACTCCCCGGAGAAAGATTTATCCACCATTTGATTGCGTCCTTGGCACCTTGTGGAAGAGAGAGACAGTCCTCCCAGTGACCTGACCTCTGAGACCATTGGTCCTCGAGAGCCTGCTGCAGAGGCCTCATGTGAAGGCGTGCATTGGACACGATGTAGATGCACAAGGCCATCGATCCCAGGAGAGAGGACACTTTTCTGGCTGTGGGACTGATTGTCCAGTAGAAGATGACACTTCGTTCAAGCAAGCGTGTGTCCTTCGGAGGAGAGATTGTCATCTATGCATCTGGAGTCCAGGGAATTGCCCAGGTAATGAATCCGTTGGGAAGGATTGAGTACTGATTTCTTGAAGTTGACCTGCAACCCCAATAAGCTCATCAGGTTGAGACAGAACCACAGATGGTCTTGAAGCAGAGCCGGAGTGGAGCTTTTCAGCAGCCAATCGTCTAGTTAAGGATAGACGAAGATCTTCCGCCTGCTGAGAAAAGCAGCCACCACCGCCATGCACTTTGAGAATGTCCGTGGCGCGGATTTGAGGCCAAACGAAAGCACTCGATACTGGTAGTGCTGGCGCCCGATCTGAAACCTGAGAAACTTTCGGTGCCTCACTGAGACAGGTATGTGAAAGTAAGCGCCCTACATCTCGATGGCACACATCCAGTCCCGCTGATGGAGATGGGGAAATATCTGATGCAGGGCTAGCATGCAGAATTTTTCTTTGCGGATGAATCTGTTTAGTAGTCGTAGGTCTAGAATGGGCCTGTGTTCTTTGACTGCTCCTCTTTTTTGGACAAGAAAATAGCGGGAGTAGACTCCTTGAGTCCTCTGCATGGAAGGAACCTCCTCTATAGCCTTCTTCTTGAGGAGGGCAGAGACTTTGTCCTGCAGCAGCTGACTGTGGAAATAGGGAAGTAGCTTTACTTGAGGAGAAACGTGCGGAGGAGGGGACTTGAACCTCAGCAAGTAACCATGCTGCACAATATTCAGCACCCATCTGTCCTTTGTTATGGATCTCCACTCTTCCAGATGATGAGAAACACTCCCTCCCACCGGAGTGGGGAACAGTTGAGGAGGAAGCAACAGCTCAGGGCTTGGGAGGCTGTTTGGAGGCAGACTGCTGCTTGTTATTGTTGCCTCTGCCAGGGCGTCTCTGCTGAAATTGGGTTTTCTGTTGAGTTTGGGAAGACTTTTGAGGGGTTTGAACCCTCTGCTGGTAAGGACGCTTATCACCCTGATGAAAGCGCTTTTTAAATTCCTTATGCTTTTCAAAACCCGCAGCCTACACAGTGTCCATTTCGGATTTCATTTTGGTCATTTCATCGTCAGCGTGTGGGCCAAAGAGAGAAGAACCATTAAAGGGGAGGTTCAAGATTTTCTTTTGGGCATCAGGTTTGAGGCCCGTGAGGCGGAGCCACGCCGAACGTCGTGAACAGATGCCATGGGAGTAGCCATGGGCCGCGAGGTCAGAGGCATCTGCCGCGGCACTAATTACCTGGTTGGCTACGAGCCCTCCCTCCTGTAGGATTTCGACAAAATCCTGTTGGTCTTCTTTCGGAAGCTTCTCTGTGAAGCGAGTAAGAGAGTCCCAGAGGGACCTATCGTACCTCCCAAGTAGAGCAGAAGCACTGACCACCTTCATATATGAAGCAGAGGTGCTACATACCTTCCTGCCAAACAAATCCATTAGTTTGCTGTCCTTCTCTGGGGGTACCGAAGATGAGGTAGAGGCTGAATGAGACTTCATGGCAGCCGCCACGATAACTGAATCAGCCGGAGGGTCCGATCTTAGGAACAAGGGGTCCTCTGCGGGCACCTTGTACTTCTTGGCAAGCCTTGATGGAACTGAACCTACCACTGCAGGCGTTAGGAAGGTAGCCATTGCCGGTTCAAGGAAGCTCGGCACCAGAGGCAGCAGAGGTCTAGGCGCTGTCCGGTGATGAAGTGTGTCGAAAATTATAGAAGTAAGGACCACAGGAGTATATAGAGAGATGTTCAGCTTCTTTGCTCCCCAGCGCATCTGTGAAGGTTGTGATGTCATGAATAGGTGAGACTCTTGACGGAGGAGTGGAGGAGAAGGTCGGAGAATAGTCCCGGACCGTAGACCTCGTGGAAGAGGACCAAGTTGGAGATCAAGTGCGTCCTCTGTGATGAGACCTGTCTCGATGGCTATGCCGACCCCTGGATCTAGACCGATGTCTAGGCGGAGATCTTGGTCTGGGGGAAGGTCTTGGCTTGGCAGGTGTTCTGGGCCGCATATGAGAGCGTGATCTGGTAGGAGATCTTGGTCTGGGTGAAGGACGAGGCCTCCGTGGAGGAGACTTAGTCGGCCTGACCGGAGTGCTTGTTCTCGGAGCAGACGGAGAGAACGTGCAGGAGTAATCCGAGCCCGGACTACTGCGACTGCCAGAAACAGCTCTCTGAGGACAGTGAGATGACACACTGCGTGATCTGTCCGCAGATCTGGGGGGACGCTTCTGGAGAGATCTCCACGATGTTCAAGTGAGGAGATGAAGACCGATCCCCTGATGACCTGGAGCCAGGAGACTCCACAATACTGTGTCCTGTTCCCTCGACGGCGAAAGCTTCGACGTCGAAGACGTTTGTGTGACCAATGGCGTAGAACGAGGCCTTGATGTTCTTGACATCGATCGTCCACGCCTCGGCGATCTCGACTGAGACCTTCGGCGTCGAGACGGTGACCTCGACGTCTATCTTCCTCGACGTCGAGTAGAAGGCGAACCTCCATGGCGTCCTGTCGATGACGACCTTCGATGTCGTGTCGACGGCGAATCCTTTGACGTCACCTAGGTGTCGACCTCCTTGATGTCGAATGGTAGGATCTCGACGACCCTCTCGACGGCTGTACGCTAGCCGGCGGCAATCTGGAAGCCGTCATAACTCTCGACGCTGACCCTCTCGAGGGCGGCGGAGAGTGTCTCGACATCGACGGAAGCCTCAACGTCGACGGAGACTTGGACACATCAGCAGCCACAGACTTTGAGCCCGAAGTGTGGTGTCTGGACGTCGACTTACTTGGCTGCGACGGAGACATTCGACATCGCAATGGTGATCCAGAAGAGCGTCTGGGCCTCTTCGACAGCGACTTCAAAGTCGACGGAGATCTTCTTCCTTCCTTCCTTTTTCTGGAGGCAGGAGATGCGGAACGTCACCGTTTTTGAGCATGCTTGCTTGAAGAAGACGTTCTGGGGCCTTCATGGCCCACCTGATGAAGAACTGACCCAACTGCCACCTGTGGTGCACCATGGGAGCAGGGGTTCGCCTTCCGGTCTTAAAGGCACGGTACCCCTACTCTAATGCCTTAAAGGCAAGGTGTCATTTTTCTTTGTTTCTTTATACTCTACTGCAGCCTACTGGCAAATGCCTGCAATTACAGGTTTTTCCTATGGCAATAAAGCATTGTTGTATGCAAATGTTTACTGCTCTCTCGCTCATCTTTAGGGGTTGGGAGAGTACTACTGTGTGTATGCTAATTTATGTAATTTTGCGGCAGATTTGCCAGTTGGGAAATGGCTGCAAATATATGTTTTCACATATATATATACATATATATTTATATGTATTTTCTATATGCTCCGGGATCCCGCACACAGGTGGGGATTATTCATAGATTATGACTATTGATGAGTATCCCCTGTATGAGAACTAGGTGTCCTAATCTCCCTTCGGCTGTGCTACCAGCACCAAGTCTCGCTAGGCCCTGGGCAATCGAGCGCTATATCAAACATATTTTCAATTCATTTCATACGGACGTTCCACTTAATAAATAACATTTCAATGACGCTCCTGCTAGAGCAGCAAAACTACATGTTACAGCACGTGGGCTCCTCAAGAAGAGGGGCAGCATGTCTGAGGCCGGCTTACAGCAGAGTGTCTTGAAACTGCCTCACTTGCTGTGGCCTCCTGAGCAATGTTTAGTGGGAGAGGTGGTGGCACGTGCACGCCAGCCAGTGTCGCCATCTCCCTCCTAATGCAAATTCTTCAGCAAAGAAATGATGTCCGACATTCGTGTTACCAGACATTCCAACCTCCGTGTCCCTCATCCATTTTCAGGAAGGTGAGCTGGTATGTGTGTTGGACCCAGAACACATTCAAGGAGGCACACCCAAGAGAGTGGAGAAACCCTTCAGTAAGACAGGATTCCAGCATCTTCATCAATGTGTTGTGAGCAGGTCAACAACTGTTTTGCTAATACTTAATGCTGGATTTCTGCACAGCTGAGTAAAACTCTGGATTTGATTACTTGACTCTTAGAAGCCGAAAAAAAGTTGTCCAGAGTTTTATTCCCAGGGGAGGAGGGGATACTGCTCTGGGTGGTTCTGAGTGGCCAGGCTTTGCTGCACCTTGTTAGTGGGTGGAGGAGCACAGTCTTTCATTTAGATGGCTACGGTAATTTCCAGAAGCCTGCACAGAGAAATTTGTCCTTAATGACAAATAGTAGGTTGTTCCACATAGATCTATAGATATTAACATGAATGAAACACATTTCGGTCAGCCTTTGAGAAGCCACGGACTTCAAAACCAGTGGATTCCTAGTCATGTACACAGGGAGTTCTTTGCAGAAAGCGCATCAATCCTATTAAAACTAAAATAATAGAAACTCAATAAATTAACTCCCTACAGGCTTTGCTTTTTGTAGGATTAAACCAATTTGCGCTACGTTCGACCCTTATCCAGCAAGTCACAGATTGATGGGCCTCCTACTATTCTGATGACAAGGAAAGGCTACAAATGAGCTGCTTTTCCAGTGTAGAGACAACATTTAAATATTGCAGTTTCTTCGTTAATGAATTATATTATTTTATACCTTCTAAATTGACCAAAAAAAGGCTGCCACAAACAGTTCTTGCCCTGTTTTAGTCCAGTTTAAACATAATTATTCCCTCATCTGGATAAAACTCATTGGCAAATACTTACGATGGATGTCCGGGGCATCCCCGGTTTCAAAGAAGTCTTCCTCGTCATCTATGTCCGAGTACTTGCTGAGTGAGCGCTTGTGGGCCGAGGACAGCACCTCCTGCAGAATGTCCATCTTCCTCAGGATCTTGCAGAGGCCATGGATCCTCATGGCCTCCTCGTGCCTCATGATGGCTCGCTTGAGGTGAGCTTTTCCTGCACGAGAAGGTATCTTTAAGAGCCTGGGTTGTGTATCAGCCAGAGCTATGTCAAACCCAAAGCAGCTCCACACCCCACCCTCAAACATAGGCCAGATTGGAAACCCAAAACAGCCCGGGGAAATTTGGTCAGATCAGCCTACGTATGGTGCGCAGTGAGCCGGACCACTACAAAGAGGGTTTTGTGAGGGGTGGGGTCCTCCCCTCTCCATGAAAATGTGGGCATAATGGCAAAAATGGGGCATTCTACAACACATTTTTCATTATACATTCAATGTTATTCATTTTTAAAGCATAGTAAATGGTGAACTTCTAGAGCACCAGGCACCCAGTCATCCTCACATCTTCCGGAGAACACAAAAAATATGATGTGAAGCATGAAACATGAATTTCAAAAGAACATAAGTGCACACATTCACTGTTAAGCACAGCCAAGAAATTGAAGAAAAATGAAAGACCATTTCAAGGGATGTTAGCTTCCTCCACCCCAATAAGCAGCACAGCAGGGCCGGCATAAGCGCTGGTGCTGCCCGGTGCGACAATATTTTTGGGCACCCCCCAATCACCTCCTACTCCACATATTCCCTCACCATCACTCATCAATAGTGCCCATCATCTCTCCATAGTGGATAGGGTTGGTTTACTAATGATAATTTATTTGTACCCAAACAAAGCCATTTTAGCAACATTAGGATAATGAAAGACTGGGGAAAACATAACGTTCTAAGCTGTATCATACAGTTTGCATGCAGCTCTGATGGCAGTTCAGAGCTCACTGTGCTATACTACGATTGTAGCTTATGAACAGCAAGTAACAAAAGGATCAGTATAACCCACTAAGCTATTCACATAACATACAGTTCTGTGATCAGCTTGGTACATGATGTTTGCAGCAGGCATGTTTATGCTCTGTGTACATTAGATGAGACAAACGTGGCACTAGACAAATCTCAGATCCCTCTCCAGCAGGAATAGTATTCACCAGAGTTGTCTTGACATTTTTATTGTTGCCTGAACACTGCTGGATAGAAGGAACTCTGTAGTAAGTGCTTTTAAACCCATAACAATTTGCAAACAAAGTGCCTCCCAGCTCAGAGATAAAGCCGCCCTCAGTAACGAAATGGGCCCCCATGCCTTCCAGCCTCCCAGGGAAACGCCTGATGCCTGGTACAGCCAGTCCGGCCACTCTCACAGTTTGCCACAATATGGACCCAACCTGAGGTAAACCACATTTGCTGAGCAATAAAACACAAAGGTCCTGCCATGTCCTTTAACTATGGAAAACAGTTTTCCCATAACAAACAATGCTTTTTCTTGGTAAGGCTGATCTTTCCCCCTTCTCTGTGCCATAGGGCCTATGTACTGTTCCAATGCCTGAGTAAACAAAGCGACTAATCAAAGACTTGGTGATTGGTTTTACCTGGCTATTGCTGTGCTTCCCAAATTTTTCAGAACCAAGACCCACTTTTTAGAATGGCAAACATTTGCTACTCACCTACCTTTAATGACCATGAGGCAAGCAATTTTTTAATGTAACTACAGCATCGTGTGGCAGCGCAGTGTCATTTACAAACAAAACTTTTTCCTTTGAAATTGCCACTACATTTCCACAGACCTACAGTTTGAGTAAAAGAACTATATTGCACGCAAATGATAATGTATGGAAAATTCAGTCAATATTTTTCATTTTTGCATCACCAAGTTGTGTCTAGGATTTTGATCCTATTAAAATTGTTGTTTCCACTACACTTCAGAATTGCAAAAGAATGTGCTTTATTTTTGCTTTCCTAAGTTCTGAACGTGTACAGTTAATTTACAGGTATTTACATGTTTTGTATGCTGCAAAAAAGGACATCCTACAGTCTTTCCTTTCATACTCTCCACCCCAGCAAGAGTCTTCCATAATTCACTTTCCTTTTCTTTCTCTGACTGCAAGTGAGAGGAGTTTGTAAACACCAATTCAAGTGTTAAAAAATATAAGCAGCGGGGGCGTGGCCAAGAGCGTCAAGATGGCGGTCACACTCAGAGTGTGCTCCGGAACCCCGCTCAACTCCAGCCCAGCTGCATGAAGCCAGATTGCTCCCTAAACATCCCAGAGAGTCTCTGCACGACCCCCAGGGGCATCCTATGCTACAGGGACACCCGAGGACCAAGGTGGCCGATTTGTTGGAGCGGAGAAATCCAGACAAGATGGCAGGCCCAGAAGGCGGTGAGCCCAGACACTGGAGAGACCGAGTCTGGCTGTTTGAGCGGATGTGCGGTGTTCCTACGTATGCTGCAGTGGGACCTGGACTAGACCTTTGTGCCGAGGAGGTCGATTAAACAGAGGTTTGTAGGAGAGACAGCCGTAGACCGAGGTGAGACAGTGCCGGGTGGTGGCCCCCATCATTGAGGAGTGGCGCGTCTGAGCAGCACCAGGCCTTGACGGCAACAAGAGGCCTGAAATGCGGAGTGTCCATCGGGATATTGCAGAGAACAGATTGAGCCAACCGGAACCGAACTGTATTCGGCAGAGCCTGCCCCATGCAATGGTGGTCCTCCGTGGAGAGCGTGGGGATGCAGAGTGCCCGTTTCGGTGGGCTCGGGCTAAGGATCCAAACTCTATGACCCAGCGCCCAGAGCCTGGCCGCTCCGCCATCGCCGCGTTGGCAGATGAGGAGTAGAGGGAGACGGTTGAAGAAGACCGTTTGCCTGAGCTGGCTGCAGGAGATCGACCAGAAGTGGTGCGGTTGTCCACCAGACAGCAGACCCCCCTTCATTCAGCATTGTGGTCCGGTGACTGCCTGGGATCGGGGGCCTGCCCAGGATCGGGGGGAGGTGGTGCAAGTGGAAACTCAAAGACAAGGACGGGGTACTATGGGGCGGTTTATGACCCCAGTTCGTCAGGAGAGTAAGTGGGTGCAGGAGAGGCGGCAAGTGCAGAACCGGGGTGACACAGAGAGGGGAAATCGCTGGGGCTCCGGACATCAATGGCACTCTGCCTTCCTTGCCCATCCCATCTGAGGGACATCTGAGGTAAACCCCCACCCTGGATTTGCAGAGGCATGCCGGGGCTATTCAGAGGCATGCCGGGGCTGAACTAGATACAGTGGAGCCGCCCAGAGACAGTGGTCCTCCAAAGAGAGTGTGAGGGCGCGAAGTGCCCATCGTGGTTGGCTGTGGGTTCGGGTTCCACACTATGCGACCTGGAGCTTGGAGCCTAGAACCTGGCCGCTCTCATCGGCACCAAGTTGGCAGGTGAGGAGTAAAGGGGGTGGGGGGAGAATCACATTCATCTGGGCCAGCTGCTGGGGTTGGACCTTAATTCTGGAGATGTGGCGCAGCCATCAACCCGAGAGAGGACCCCCTCCCCTGCGCAATGGTCAGACAACTGCGTGAGGCCGGGGGCCTTCCCATGAGACGGGAGGGGCAAACAGAGAAATGAAGACAAGGCCTGGATACCCAAAGGTGGCACATGACCCCACCTCGACCTCTCTGATCACCAAGAGAGAGGGCCGATCTGCAAGAGATTTGAGGCCTCTGTCCCAATGGGAGGAGAGGCCACTAGTGCAGCAAGCGCGAGGCCGGGATACACAACGGGGAGCACCCTCTCTGGCGGCACTCCGGACATCAACGGCACCGCATCTGAGACTCTGCCCTTCCTGCCCACCCTATCCAAGAGCAACAGAGAGGTCGAGCTAGGCGCCTGGTGAACCAAGAAGACCCAGAGGGGGAAAAGGACCTTAGGCCCTCATAGGAGCTGTCCGGTCCATCATACCCTCCCTAACACTTGCTGCAGATCAGTGTGGTTCATACGCGTATTGGTGAGGGTACAAAGGGAGCGCGACCAGGGAGGCTTGAAGATTCTCGGAGCCGGTCCCCACTGAGACCCACGCAAGGAAGAGACCTGCAGGCCCACGAAGAACCAAAGTGATGCAGGGGTGAGCCAGGGGTGGCGTGGTCAGAGGCTAGTGAGAGCCATCCAGTGTGAAACCTTGCCCCTCCCTGGCCCAACTATGCTTCTCTTCACGGAGGCGCCTTGAGACCGTAGCGGGTGAGTAGCGCGCTCTACAAATTCTTGATTGATTGATTGAGGTGAGTGGCAAACAGATAGTAGACAAGCATAGGTAAAGACAGGCGGTTAAAGCCACCTCCCTCCCGGACCCGAACAGAGCAATACACAACAAGTGATGTCGGCACTGGCTCTGCCGTCACGACAGGGCCTCCAGTACCGGAGGGCGATTTGGCCACCATTCTTCAAGCGATCCATGCTTCCCAAGACTCAGAGGAAACCAAGATTGGGGAAGTGCGGGTAGATGTAGCCCTTTTTCAGCTAGATGTCCGTAATGCTACTGCTAGGATCTCAGAAGCGGAATCCTATTGATCCTCCGTTGAGGATGAGGTTTCTGCAATGAAGCATCAAGTTTCAAAGCATCTATCTCACACGACTGAGATGCACCGGCACAAGACGCTGAAAACCGGTCCCACCGGAAAAACATTCATCTGGTGGGGTTCCCGGAGGGCTCAGAACCCACTCAGGTGTCAGCCTTCATTGAAACATGGATAAAATTGTGGATGCCGGCAGTTCGTGGTGGAGAGGGTACATCGTGCTCTTGCACCTGAACTGCTTCCAGGGGCTCCTCACAGGCCCATTGTAGCGTGCATCCTGAACTTCAAGGAAAGAGACGCTATTCTCCAGGAAGCACGCTCGCAATCCAATCTCTCTTATCAAGGATCCAAGGTTATGGTGTTCCCAGACTAAACTAGGGAGATTAATGCTCAACGGAGATCTTATATGGAAGTTAAACAGAAGTTGCGAGCCCTCAATCTCTCATATAGACTCCTATTCCAAGCCTGCCTCAGAGTTATCTACAACAACAAGAGTCATTTCTTCGACTCCCTGAAGGCGGTGTGGGCGTGGGCCACTGAGGATCGCCCCTTGGCTAAGAACAAGGCAATATCCTCCTCTCCAGCACAAATGCCCTCAAAGATTGCAGAAGAACAACCAGTGAAAACACAGTGGAGAAGCACCAGGTCCTGGCGGCAGAAACACACACTAAGAAGGTAGTCCTCCTCACCAGAAGGAACCTTGAGAGGCGCTTCATGCTCTCATCTAGCGGCAGGAACATGCTCCTCGTAGCAGGAGCGTTTCCCGAGCAGAGAGACATCCCACTCCAGAATATAGACGCCGGTGATGGAGAAGATTGGAGACTCAGACCTGTCTCGTAGTCCAGTAACCTGAATAAGGGTCCCGAAAGCTACAGGTGTGGAGTCACACTGACCACAACAACCACAGACACTTATGGCTGATTATAAATCCTAGTAAGTGCCACCACCTTGTCCCTTTTCCCAATGTGCATGTCCGCACTAGTTCTGGTTTATACTGTTCGGGCGAAAAATCCTTCCAGACCTCACATACATCCCCTTCAAAGACAACACCCATGGCGACACCCAACCTTGACCTGGAGCCCATGCATATCCTCTACTGGAATGTCAATGGTCTTCTAGACAAGGTGAAACGTACAGCAGTTCTGAAGTTCTCACCCGCTCCACACCGTCGGTCCTTATGCTACAAGAAACCCATCTATTAGGCAACCACTGCCCATTTCTAGGCCGCCAAGGATTTGACAAGCTATATCACAATGGCTTCAAGCGGGGTTCCCGAGGAGTAGCAATCCTGTTCCGCAGCTCCTTTCCCTTTGTGGTGGCACGAGAAACCCACAACCCTCAGGGACGGTTCCTAGCTGTTACTGGGTCACTAGGGGGTTGTATAATTAACCTGATCTCGGCCTACGTACCCCCTGCAACTCTGGCGTCCTCCCTCCGTGGTCTGGCCACCTTGCTAATCTCCCACCTCCACGGACTGACGGTGCTCGCCTGAGATTTGAACGCAGTCATGAATCCAGAATGGAACACCACCGGCGCCTCCTCCCCACACAGGAGCTTGAATGCCAAGAAACTCAAGGATCGGTCACACAGTTGGGCTTATAGCATGTATGGAGAGTTTGGAACCCTTGTCTGACAATTTACACACATCTCGGCTGCCCATCACACAAGTGCACAAATTGACCATCTGTTCATGCCCGCCCTGGGCGGTCGCTTGATTGCAAGGATGCACACACTTGTTCAGGGAAGCTCGGACCATATGCCCCTGGAGCTTGCGGGACCTGCGGGTGTGTTGCGCCCCATGTGGTGGTTTAACGCCTGACTCCTGCAGCAAAAAGAGTATAAAAAAAGCAATTTGGGAAGGAATTGGAAAGGTACATCCAAACCAATAAAGGGTCGGTCACTTCCCTGGGCATGTTACGGGTGGTTGGCAAGGCGACAGTGAGAGGCTTTGCCAAGGATATGTTAAATAGACATACCAATCCTGAGATGACCGCCTCTTCGAAATTGAGGCCAAGACAATTCAACTGGAGCAGGAGTCTGAGGTGGACTCCGAAGGCACAACACTCCATCAGCTGTCCCTAGAATGGGAAGAAATTGAAATTTGTAATGTCACCCTTGACGCGGGCAGGTACATTTTGAGGTTCTCTAATGCCCTTGTGTACGGTTGGAGTGACAAGCATGGCAAGCTGCTTTACTGGCTCACATCTCGCCCTTTAGCCAACCGAGTAATCCCTGAAATATTAGATGCTGATGGCAACATCCAGCATACCTCAGGAGTGATCACAAAGACATTACTCCAAACCGCTGGACATGAAGGCAGTTACGGGCTTATCCTTCTTAAGGGATGGGCCGCTCCCATGGCTGCCTGAGAGGGAGAGACAAATGCTTGACCAGCCGCTCTCTGGGGATGAGATAAATCAGGCCTTAACAGCATTAGCCAAAGGCAATACCCCTGGACCGGACGCATACCCTGCGGAATATTACTTGACGCTCAGAGAGACCATCGTGCCACATCTTAAGGCACTATACACGGAAGCAATAGAAGTAGGGACCTTCCCAGGAGATAGACGCGGCTACAATCGTAGTCATCAGCAAATCTGAGCCTCCCTCAAAACCTATGCTCAGACTATCGTCTGATATCTTTGATTAATACCGAAGTCAAATTATTTGCCACGATCATTGCCATTTGTCTTAAAAGAGTTGTCACGACCCTCAAATACCCCGGTCAGTGTGGATTCATACCCCGCCGAAGCACGAGACACTGCCTGCATGTGGCGCTGGCCCACCCTCATCTCCTATCACCGTATCAGGCCATACTGCTGGTCGATTTTGAAAAGGCCTTTGACACAGTGGACTGGAGGTATCTGGATGACATGTTAATCTGAGCAGGATTTGGTCCCTACTTTGGTGGACTAGTAAAGGTACTCTACTCCAACCTGTCAGCTTGTGTATTCGTAAACGGAGTCCTATTGGATGAATTCTACATCGGTAGGGGGACTAGACCGTGCTGCCCCTTCTCCACCCTGCTCTTTGCTCTCGCTATAGAGCCACTGGACAGTCACATCAGGTGCGATGACCAAATCCAAGGGTGGCAATGGAATGAGTCCCATGAGGAGCGTATAGCCCTCTACGCAGATGATGTGCTCCTATTCATGATTCAGAAAAGGGGGTGGTGATGAACAGAGTGTCTGAATTAAGCAGACCACTCTTACCCAGTCCAAAGATCAGGGCTTGATCCATCACCGTTATTTATCTCACTGCCCCATCCCAGCTCAGAACCTGGCTATATGCAAATCAGTCTGTCCCTGGCACAGTGCATCATGGGAACAGGGCAGACTAAACTACCAAGCCAATTCTTCACCAGAAAGGAGACAAGCTACCGGGGACCGGTTTCTGGCATTTCAGCCGTCTTCGGCCCGGCTTGCTTGAATCCTGATGGAGCAGTGAGAAAGGGACTCATGTCTGAGTATACCCTGCCACACCTATAGTGGCCAAAAACGATTCAGAAAAGGGGGTGGTGATGAACAGAGTGTCTGAATTAAGCAGACCACTCTTACCCAGTCCAAAGATCAGGGCTTGATCCATCACCGTTATTTATCTCACTGCCCCATCCCAGCTCAGAACCTGGCTATATGCAAATCAGTCTGTCCCTGGCCCAGTGCATCATGGGAACAGGGCAGACTAAACTACCAAGCCAATTCTTCACCAGAAAGGAGACAAGCTACCGGGGACCGGTTTCTGGCATTTCAGCCGTCTTTGGCCCGGCTTGCTTGAATCCTGATGGAGCAGTGAGAAAGGGACTCATGTCTGAGTATACCCTGCCACACCTATAGTGGCCAAAAACGATTCAGAAAAGGGGGTGGTGATGAACAGAGTGTCTGAATTAAGCAGACCACTCTTACCCAGTCCAAAGATCAGGGCTTGATCCATCACCGTTATTTATCTCACTGCCCCATCCCAGCTCAGAACCTGGCTATATGCAAATCAGTCTGTCCCTGGCCCAGTGCATCATGGGAACAGGGCAGACTAAACTACCAAGCCAATTCTTCACCAGAAAGGAGACAAGCTACCGGGGACCGGTTTCTGGCATTTCAGCCGTCTTCGGCCCGGCTTGCTTGAATCCTGATGGAGCAGTGAGAAAGGGACTCATGTCTGAGTATACCCTGCCACACCCGTGGCCAAAAACGATTCAGAAAAGGGGGTGGTGATGAACAGAGTGTCTGAATTAAGCAGACCACTCTTACCCAGTCCAAAGATCAGGGCTTGATCCATCACCGTTATTTATCTCACTGCCCCATCCCAGCTCAGAACCTGGCTATATGCAAATCAGTCTGTCCCTGGCCCAGTGCATCATGGGAACAGGGCAGACTAAACTACCAAGCCAATTCTTCACCAGAAAAGAGACAAGCTACCGGGGACCGGTTTCTGGCATTTCAGCCGTCTTCGGCCCGGCTTGCTTGAATCCTGATGGAGCAGTGAGAAAGGCACTCATGTCTGAGTATACCCTGCCACACCTATAGTGACCAAAAACGATTCAGAAAAGGGGGTGGTGATGAACAGAGTGTCTGAATTAAGCAGACCACTCTTACCCAGTCCAAAGATCAGGGCTTGATCCATCACCGTTATTTATCTCACTGCCCCATCCCAGCTCAGAACCTGGCTATATGAAAATCAGTCTGTCCCTGGCCCAGTGCATCATGGGAACAGGGCAGACTAAACTACCAAGCCAATTCTTCACCAGAAAGGAGACAAGCTACCGGGGACCGGTTTCTGGCATTTCAGCCGTCTTCGGCCCGGCTTGCTTGAATCCTGATGGAGCAGTGAGAAAGGGACTCATGTCTGAGTATACCCTGCCACACCTATAGTGGCCAAAAACGATTCAGAAAAGGGGGTGGTGATGAACAGAGTGTCTGAATTAAGCAGACCACTCTTACCCAGTCCAAAGATCAGGGCTTGATCCATCACCGTTATTTATCTCACTGCCCCATCCCAGCTCAGAACCTGGCTATATGCAAATCAGTCTGTCCCTGGCCCAGTGCATCATGGGAACAGGGCAGACTAAACTACCAAGCCAATTCTTCACCAGAAAGGAGACAAGCTACCGGGGACCGGTTTCTGGCATTTCAGCCATCTTCGGCCCGGCTTGCTTGAATCCTGATGGAGCAGTGAGAAAGGGACTCATGTCTGAGTATACCCTGCCACACCTATAGTGGCCAAAAACGATTCAGAAAAGGGGGTGGTGATGAACAGAGTGTCTGAATTAAGCAGACCACTCTTACCCAGTCCAAAGATCAGGGCTTGATCCATCACCGTTATTTATCTCACTGCCCCATCCCAGCTCAGAACCTGGCTATATGCAAATCAGTCTGTCCCTGGCCCAGTGCATCATGGGAACAGGGCAGACTAAACTACCAAGCCAATTCTTCACCAGAAAGGAGACAAGCTACCGGGGACCGGTTTCTGGCATTTCAGCTGTCTTCGGCCCGGCTTGCTTGAATCCTGATGGAGCAGTGAGAAAGGGACTCATGTCTGAGTGTACCCTGCCACACCTATAGTGGCCAAAAACGATTCAGAAAAGGGGGTGGTGATGAACAGAGTGTCTGAATTAAGCAGACCACTCTTACCCAGTCCAAAGATCAGGGCTTGTTGTCCTATTCATGACCGGCACAGCTCGCTCAGGCCCCTGTTGCCTGCAAACCCTGAAGCTCTTCGGGGAGGCATTCGGTCTGAGACTTAACCCAAACAAATCTGTTCTGGTCCCACTGCATCTCTGCCAGGTATGTGTGGAGTGGCAAATAAACATTCCAATCAGACCGCTCAGCTTTCGCTACCTGGGAATCTGGGTGGCACTTCGCCCAGATCTCACCTGGTCTCTCAATCTCACCCCGCTAAAATGGATGCAGTCTTCTAGTGTGACTAAGGCAGGAAGTAGAAAAAACCAGCAGCAGAAATCCTTTCGTTCTCCTCCACACCTGTCCTTCACAGCTGAGCAATTTTTACTGAACTTTATTCAACACATGCTGTTAGGAGATACAACCAATTATTTCGACAACTAAAAAATCAACTCAGTTTACTGAGTCTTAACTGTTTCGCTTGTGGCCAGGGATCTAGTTACTTGAAAGTTTGTGAGCTCAACTGTAAAGCCTGTATGGGCAAGTAGTCTCAGAGTGTCTACACTAGCCCCAGCTTGTCTGACGGGTACATGGATAGACAGGAGGTCTGAGTGAGCTTCATGACTCCCTAAAGACTGAGGAAACTACCTGGGGTAGTTCACCATGTGCTGACTGGAAGTGATCATCGGTCTCCACTGTGGCAGTGAAGGGATGCTGATTGAAAGAGAATCTGTGTGTGGGAAAGAAAGACAGAGAGTGAGAGAAATAGAGACACAGGCATTGTTGGGGAAACATATACTTTGTCTTCTGTCCTGAAACTGTTTGTCTCTACTCCTCTGGAAAAATGTGTGAAGGGCTCATGGAAATCTGTTTCACAGTCCACTTTTTCTATTGTTTGGGTTATCGCTCCACTTGGACTTAGATTTCTGTTACTATTTCTACTTTCCCTCAAGCCTAGCTAGTTCCTGACCCAAGACTGGAACATGGGAAAGGAGTGTATTTCTCTGTCAAATAGACAGCTGGGTATACTCCTCTGGCGACTGGATCACCTGGGGTGTCCAACACCAGAATTCCTATACCTTAGGAATTCCATTCAGGGGTCAGATTTCTTAACATATGACTGCAGATGCTTTAAGCTGATTTATTTATTTTGGATTTGTAATGCGCATGGCTGCCTCAGCAACGAGGCATCCCAGCGCAACCAGAAACCAAGAGACAGGAGACCAAGGAGAGCGGGGTAACGAATTAGACTGCCAGTGTAGGGAAAAGCCAGGTCTTTAAGGCTTTGCGAAAGGCCAGATGATTCGTAGTGCTTCTCATAAAGGCAGGAAGCGAATTCCAAAGCTTCGCCGCCAGGTAACAGAAGGAGCGACCTCTGGCCCTCGCTTTCCAGACTCGCGGAACGCGGGCCAACGCGAGATCAGCGGAGCACAGTAGACACCCCGGCTCATAAGGCGTCAGCAAATGAACTAACCCTGCTGGGGCCTGAGGTGTCAGAATCTTGTGAGAAAAACACAGCACCTTAAACTCTATGCGCTTTTCAACCGGTAGCCAATGGAGTTTAGGGAGCACATGCGCGACCGAGCAGGATCTAGGCAGTGCAACCAAGAGCCGGGCCACCGCGTTCTGAACCCTCTGCAACTGCTTGATACTCTCCTTATTTGCCCCCAAGTAAAGAGAATTACTATAATCCAGTCTGGACAAGATAGACGCCTGTACAATGGTCTGGCGCACCTTGGGAGAAAGAAACCCAGCAGCGGTCTTAGACCCCGCAACAGCCCAAAACAAACCCCAGCCACGGCTTTTGTTTGTTTAACAAAGGTCAGACCATTATCCAACCACACACCCAGGTTCTTCACAACCTCCTTGGGAAGTGGGGCAGGCTTGAGACAATCTGACCAGCACTGCTCAGACCAAAGCTCCAGTCCCTGCCGAACAACAAGATCTCAGACTTGCTGGCATTTAGCTGCAAACAATTTGCTGCCATCCAGTCGGAGATGGCCAGGAGATCGTCCTTGAACTTTCCCAAACTGGTGTTGCATTTCTTAGAGAAAGCAATCACCAGTTGGGTATCGTCTGCATACAACACCAGGGATAGCCCCCTGCCCTTTGCCACCTCCGCCAGGGGTCGAACATAAAAGGTAAACATAAGTAGCCCTGTGGCACCCCCCGATGCATGAAAAACTCCTGGGAATTAAATGGAGGAACTAAAACCTGGAAGAACCTATCCTCCAGAAAGGACCGAATCCAGGCTAAGGCCACATCCTCAATCCCAACTTCCAGGAGGCGTTTCAGGAGTAGGTCATAGGAAACGGTGTCAAATGCGGCACTTAAGTCCAAATGGACCAGTGCCGCCGAGTCCCCAACAACCAAGCTGCCCCGAATAGCCTCCGACACAACCAATAGCGCAGACTCAGTGCTATGCCTGGGTCGGAAACCATGCTGTGACAGATCAAAAATGTTGTTCTGCTCAATGACATTCGCAAGAGTAGAATTCACATGGAATTCCACTAGCTTAGCCAGAAAAGGGAGCTGGGAGATTGGCCGGTAGTTGCCAGGTTCCCCCGGGTCCAGAGAAGATTTTTTTAGTAATGGAGTAACTTTAGTATGTTTCCATGCCAGAGGGACTGTGGCTGACCTAAGCGATAAATTGGCCAGTTCTAAGCACTCAGGAGAAATCAGAGAGTGAAACTGGCAGAAAAAGGCAGGGGACAGGGCATCAGCAGGGCATTAGCTGGAGAACCTGATTTAATTTTTAAACAGAGCTTCAAAATCCCCAGGTGTCAGGAGCGGGAATGATAGCAAACTTGCCCCCCATATTTTCCGCCACTTCTGGCATCTCCCCCTCCAAATGAGGGGCCATCGAAGGTAGGCCAACATAAATTTGGTCAACTTTATTAACAAAGTGCAGTGCAAGCGCTTCGCATTGATGGTTGGAGGCAATAGGAGAGACACTGGCCACCCCTGCTTCTTCATACCTTTGAGCAGGGAGAAGATAGTCCTTGCGGGGTTTAAACCGACTAAGATTTTATTGGCCACAAACTCCTCTCTGAATAACTTTGTGATATTGTTTGACGGCCGCCCGATATTCTAATTTAGCAGACACATCATAACAGCGTCACCAGGCACGCTATAACCGCTTGCAGCCCTTCTTTGCTTGTGTGAGTGACTCGTTGAACCTCGTTGATTGGTCCGAAGCCTTCACAAAAACAGATTTATTATAGTCAATGAAGGAAAGCTTGGTGAACCGTATCTTGAGGTGAGGCTTTTATTTACAGAGACATGGGAAAAAAAGTCTATGAAAAAGGAGAACCTCAATGTTTCTCCTAACCACCACTGATGCCGCATGGAGATCAGGGAGATGTTCCGTAATAACAGAATTCCATCTGCGGTGTATCCTTTCAAGGGTCATGTGCATTCCTTTGCTGTTTCAGTTTATAACATATAGATAGGAATTATGCATTTTAGAAGCAGAGTAAAAATGTTTTGAATTAGGAAGTAGCAGCATAATTAGTGAACCAGATGCCAAATATTTTTTTTTATTCTGATGGCACAATTGAGCACTTTGCACAGTCTAATTATAGAAGGACCTTTCATGCATCTATAAAAGTTATGTGAGTCACTATATATGATATATTATGTCAGTGTTAAAATTGAAAATCCAAATATTCTCCAACTGAAATCATGCACCAGAATGGCACAATGCATCAGATTTTAATGTATGTTAAAAATCTTACTTTACTAAAAAAAATGGAACAAACTTTAGCTTTGCACTCAAACCTAGGACTTCAGAGTGCTGTGACAAGCTTACTTCCCTAAGTTTCATTCTTTCCCAGTCAGAATTTCCTAAATATATTCTGCTTGGTTGTCCCTTGCATGCCATAGTGTGTGAAATGGATGCACAGCCATGGCTGGGACCTCACATCCAGTAAAGTGGTAAGCCCCACTTTCCAATCTGTTTGCATGGAATAATTGCCCCCCCCTCTCCTTTTAGTACAATTTCTCAACATTTTCAGTTTCGGCGTAAAGTGAAAGAGTTCACAACCACATATAAACAATGATCACTCACGACAAAACCGGAGTTTTCATTTTTTGTAAAACTGACCAGAATAGGGGCTTACACGTATGCACTGAACTTCTTGGAAATTTTTTCCCCATTTGGGAAATCTTCTGAGAATTTAGAAACAAAGCAATAGCTTGACTAGCTTTTCCACAAACAGGATATGATCCAGCAGCAAAACCAAGTCACTGGAGTAAAGAAAGATGTCTAGTGCGCCAAGTAGATTTACCCCGATCCCTCAACCATCCAGGGGCCTTTGTTGCCTCTGATAAGAATCTAGGATTCTATGCAGACAGTAACCCAGGTATGCCACAGAAACAGTAACTAAGCTGATGATGGAAATGTCCACTTATGGAAGCTTATTTGGAAACATTTGAAGGAAACGAGTAATCATTTATATGCAGAAGAAAAAAGGCACATGGCCATTTTATAATCTAAAATTAACACAGCCCTCCAGCAGCTCGTACTCGAGGAGCTGATCCCCATGAATTTACTACAAGTACAAGATGCGGAAGGGAAACCAAATGTTACAAAGACCTCAGGTATGAGGACAAGTCATAGGTTTGAGCAACGGCCACAGAGTATATTATTGAAAACAGATAAACAATAAGCATCCACAAAACCAAAGTTATGTTTACAAGAAATAGGTAGCCAGGCTTTGAGTAGAGAATTAATTATCAGACTTTGGATTTGGGAGTGAATATACAAATGGACCTCATCATAAATAATATAAAATGGGAGTTCTCCTGCATATACTAAAAGCATTACTCAGCTTCCCAAATGACAAGCCCATTGAAGTTCTACATGAGGCATTGGGGGTATTCAATTCAATCACAGCATCACACCTGCATTTATTATGTGAGTCCTATCCTATCGCATGGTGCTGTGGTGCGGAGAGACAGACTGTATAGCTTTAGATCGCTGTAGGGCCATCAAGTGGAAGATGGCTTTGGGGTTTCGTAATCAGCTGCAAGGGCCGCACGAGGGCTAGACGGCTGTCCCAGGATTCTAGTGGAACCTGTATGCCTTACCAATATAACAAGACTATTAGGCCGGTCGCTAAACTGAACTTAAGGCCACTTGTAAGTACTGAGTATGCAAAAACAATTTGGGAAAGAAAACTGATCCGAGATCTTTTAGTAAAGGTTGGTTGTGGGGCCCTTTATTAGAGCAAAAATGCCATGAAAATAAGAAAACAAAATGGCTCAATTTTGTACTTTAGAAGACTATGAACTAATCTTTAACAGTAATACACCAACAAATTACCTATTGACCAAACTCTCTTTGATGTCCTAAAGCGATTTGATAAACTGAAATGAAGTATGATGAGAATATGTAAACTTTTGATTGGGAAGAGTGACAAATAGAGAGAGAAGAAAAGGCTTGTAAATGTGCTGGGTTCCAACCATACACACTCCAATAAATCCTAAATGTACACCCAAGAATGACAAATCTGAAAAGACTGGTTTTAAGACTTGTATAGAGACAGGGATATGAACAGTAAGTGATGCCATGGAATAGTTCATAGGTACTCGCAAACTTTTTCGCAGGGGCAAAGTGTTCAGTCTGGGGTGTGACCGAACATCAGATTGCTGTCCGTAGCTTATGAAGGTAGGACAAAATCTATTTATATGATACTGAGGGTCATGGCACACATTGTTGGAGTTTCATTCCATGCCACCCTCCTTTAAATTAGGCTTCTAGCCTCGTTAAGAGATGCAGATCTCTCCAGATATTTAGTTTATTAAAGATGATGACTGCCATACCATAGTGAAGTATCAGTTCTAGCCTAAAAGCAATTAAGCAACAGATGGACATCAATAGCAAACAATGGCATCCAGCAAGGAGTCTGCAGGACCCAGGGAAACGTCCTTCTACCTCCATTTCTTACCATCGGAGTAATGGAAGTACTTAGAAACACACTCAATTACACTAGAGAGTGATATAAAAACACCATGGCAGGGCCACTCAACTCAAGGTGTGCAATTTACTGGTATGTAGACACCACAACCCCAGCCTACCACTACTGTGACTGAGTGGGTAGCTGGTACTTATGGCAATTGGGGTGCTTGATATCTAATCCTAGCTTTACCACTTGACTGAAATGTGCTGGTAGTAAACACTGTATTAAAACTCTGGGGATGTCCCCTCAGCACAGTGGAATTTATACCAGGAGTGCAGTCACTGGACCTACTCAACAGAACAACCACCACCCAAGTTGTGGTGCTGTGAGCAAGCTAGATCCTATGGAACCAAAATTCTGGCTTCATTATAAGACCAAACTATGTGTAGTTGAGTAATCACTTTTTGAACAAATTCTGCAATGATTGGAAGTATTTCAAATCATGCTAAGCACTGGTAGTGAGTGTATGATAAGAAAACTAGACTGTGGGGCTACAGGATGAGACCATCAAACATCAGACCTCTGGAGATCGCTCGATCTTATGGTTGTGTCTTGGAGCTGCCAAGACTGCATTGACTCCAACCTGGAAGAGGCCTGAGGCTCCCTGGACATCCCACAGCTTTGACAAGTATAACCATAGAACAGGTGGCAGATGACTATAAACATTTTGAGTATATTTGGGGATCCTTGGTGTGAGTTCTTTCGCTGTTTATTTGCCCCACGTATACTAGAGCCCTCCACCATTTCCAGATCTAGTGATTATTAGAGGCTTCTGTTCTTCCCGCTTCATCCATTGCCTCAGTTCACACACTCCTGTTAGTTCATTTTGGATTATTGAGGGGGAAGAGGAATTAAGTTGGGCAATGAATCGAATAGGCTCAGGTGTAGATTTTGACAGTGTTGTTCTTCTTAATGTTTGTTTGTCTGTGAGAGACTGCTATCTTGATATAATTGTGTATCTACTAGCATTTACAATGATTATTAAGGTCTCCACCAACTGGATTGCTGTCAATCTACTGGTAAATACCTTTTAAAACTCAATAAAAAAAGTTTGAGGGGAAAAAAAGGAAACAAGACTGGAACCCAAAACCTTTTGAATATAACCCCTTGGGGAGCCAGCACCCAGTCTCATAGTTTATTTACAGCTGGAACGCTAAACCTTAATAGAAGATGTTTTGTGTTTTAATCTGGGTCTCCTATTAACCAAACTGTTTGATCTTGGGCATATTATATTGTGTTTATTCTGTTGTTCCCAAATGTACGCAGTGCGTTTTTCATTCATACAGGATAATGTTTTAATAACTTTCATTGTAGATGGGTAATGACCACCTGGACCACCACTGTTCTTGATTGATTACATATTATAAACACTATATAACTGGAAAGAAAGCTCTACCAGTTGTATGGTCGCCCCCTGCCCAACATGGTGATCTGAAGGTCCAGAGTTAGAATGCAGGTATAGCAGACTCAAGACTTCCATTATTCAGGGATTGGTTAACAGGGCCATGTGACTTACAGTGCTTAGAAACCACAGATGTATTATGAATAGCTCTAGAAAATACATATTATTAAGGTTACATCTCCAATTCGGTCTATGAATCTATAGTACACTATCCTGACAAAGTCATGTTGAAAGACCTCCTGCAACACTGTCTCTTTAGTGCGTTTTATCAAAGATATTCACATTTCTTCTATCGGTGTCTTAATGTCTCTAAGGAGAAGCACATTCGTAAACTTGTGCTGTAAAGGATACTTCAATGCTGCAGCATCTCAATCCCAATAAACCTT
Organism: Lissotriton vulgaris; assembly: GCF_964263255.1. Classification (NCBI taxonomy): domain Eukaryota; kingdom Metazoa; phylum Chordata; class Amphibia; order Caudata; family Salamandridae; genus Lissotriton; species Lissotriton vulgaris. The sequence continues at coordinate 1,987,633,568 of NC_141691.1, read as the reverse complement.
TAAAGCTGGCCCCACACAAGCCCTTTTTCACGGCTCCGGTTTATAGTGCACAGTGCTGTGGGAAGCGCTTCTCCAAGGGCTCCTTGAAGACTGAACGTTCATCCCCAATTTACTCAAACCTAATTGTCAGCAACTGGGAAGGTGCACTGAAGAGGGACTGTGAGAAAGTGCCATCGTTCTTGCATTGGTATGCCCCCACTTTTTGCTGAACTGCTGATGTGCTTTGACTGAGTGTGCCCTGGGCTCCTGCCAACCAGGTACCCAGGGCCTGTGTTCCTTCCCTAAAACTGTGTTAAAACTAAAACCGAATTTTCATCTCTGGCCACCTGTCAGCCCCTAGTAAATGGTACCCTAGGTACCCAGGGTATGGCACACAAGATGATGGACGGAATGTTGCACAATGGCAAAACATTCAGATTTGAGTTTAATCCATCGTTATTTTGCTCACAAAGCCACCCCAGTTCAGACATGGCCATATGCAAATCAGTCTTGACCCTGTGCCTCATGGGAAGAGTCCAGCCCGAGCTGCCAAGACATGTCTTCCCTGGACCGGAATCAATGCAGTCTTCAGCCAGGATAGCTTGACTCCAGTGGCTTAGTGAGCACGGGACCCACGACTGGGCATACCCTTCCCACCCAGGGCATGGTGACTAGAGCAGACCTCTAAGGGCTGCAGCACTTATTGTACCACCCTTAGGGGCCCTGTACCCTGACACTCACACACTGCCTTTGCAGGCTGAGTGTCTAAGTGCAGACCTAACAAAGAGTCGACATGGCACACATCCTTGTGTGCCATGCCCACAAGACCCACTGCTCAGGCATACCTCAGTCACCCCTCTAGCTGGGTGCCCTATGCCATTAGTGTGGGCACAGGCGCATGAGCCCTGTGCCCCTACAGTACCCAGGGCCATTCCTCCACAGCACCATGATGGCCCCACTGAAGACTGAAGTTTGGTATCAAACTTCTCAGCACATTAAAACCGCACTGATGCCAGGGTGAGATTTAATGTAAAATGCACCAGAGGGCATCTTAGAGATGCCCTTCGAAACCTAACCTACAATCCACATCTGAACTGAGAGGCTGCCACACAGCAGACATGTTGCTGGACCCCTGGGTGGAGAGCCCCCCGCTCTCCTGGGCCTGCAACAATGCACATGTAATGTAATGTAATGTAATGGGGTTTTATAGAGCGCACTTCTACCCTGAGGCCTCGTAGCGCTTAGGACGGTTGGGTGGAGGCAACTGTCAGATTGTGCAAGTTACTGGAAAAGAAGGGTCTTCAGCCGTTTGCGAAACTTGAGTAGATCTGGTTCACTACGTCTGGTGAGGTGCAAGGAGTTCCAACGGGAGTCGGCGTTACAAGAACTCCCCCCCCCCCCCCCCCCCCCCCCCTCCCACCTAGCTCGTTTGATTTTATGAGTTACTTCCAGCCAGGTACCCCCAGATCATAAGGTTCTTGGCGGATGGTAGGGGGAGACTAGGGATCAGACTAATGCTGGACCAGTGCGTCACATGGCTTTGTGGGCTATACACATCGCCTTGAATTGGATCCGAGCCTGTATTGGCAGCCAGTGGAGTGTTTTCAAGGCGGCTGACCCTGAGTGTCCACGAGACAGTCCAAGCAGTAGGCTAGACAGTCCAAGCAGTAGGCGAGCTGCAGAATTCTGAGTGACCTGTAGTTTTTTGATGGTACTCGCCGGGGCGCCTAAATGCAAGGAGTTCCCATAATCAAGGCGGGACAAGATGATAGCATCCACCATGATCCTCCGGGCCTGGAAGGGGAGGAGTGGCAACATTTTCCTCAGCATCTTCATCAGACCGAAGCAGGTTGCCGAAAGCTTGGTGGCTTGATGGTTAAACCCTAAGGTGTTATCAAGCCATACTCCAAGACTTTTAATCTGGTCTTTGGTTTCTGGTATGGTGCCCATACAGGTCGGCCAGTCAATAATTGATCTGGGAGAAAGGGTCTTCCCCAGGAACATCAGTTCCGTCTTTTCCTCATTTAATTTCAGATGGGAAAGTGCCATCCAGTTAGCTACTGCTTCTAAGCAGCTGCCCAGAGTGCTCGACGAGCCCTTGGGATGGTTTAAGCCAACCACCAGTTGGGTGTTGTCTGCATAGGTGACAATTTCGATGCCGAACGGGCGCACAATCTCTGCTAGAGGTTCCATATAAACATTAAATAGGGTTGGACTTAGAGAGGAACCCTGCGGGACCCCGCAGTTGAGGGGCCATGGCTTGGATTGAGTGGCACCCTCTGAGACCTGAAACACCCGATATTCCAGGAAGGATTGCAGCCAGGAGAGAGCTAGCCCCATTACTCCGAGGCGTCTAACACGAGCTAGCAGGATGTTGTGATCCACTGTGTCAAAGGCGGAACGCAGGTCTAGCAAGATAATTGCTGTGGTGCCGCCTTAAATCATGTCTCTCCGGGCTGACTCTGTCACTGCCAGAAGGGCAACTTCCGTTCCGAGCTTCGGGCGAAAGCCTGCTTGGGAATCATTGAGTAGGTTATGTTATGTTAAAAGTTTTCTAAAGCGCACAGCTGCCTCAGCGAAGGGGCGTCCCGGCGCTACCAGATCTAATAGCACATACAGTCCAGAAAGAAAGTTGCAAAAGTAATTAAACCCATAGACTATACTGAAGGGAAAAGGAAGGTTTTGATGGCATTTCGGAAAACAAACAAGTCATCCATGCCCCGGATATGTAGCGGCAGAGAATTCCATAGCTTAGCAGCCAGATAACGAAACGAGCGGCCTCCTGCCCGGCAGAGTTTGAACCGCGGCACAGTCACCATATGCTGTCCCAGCGAGCGCAACTGTCGGTGGGGAACATACGGGATCAAAAGATCGCCCAGAAGCGCCGGGCTGCCAGATTTTAGAATCTTAAAAGAACGTCAAAGAGCTTTAAACTGGATCCGCTCATCAATCGGAAGCCAATGCAGCCCTTGAATAGTGGCCCTAACCGGGCAATAGCGGGTGAGACCTACCAGAGTTCTGGCTGCAGAGTTTTGAACTCGTTGTAGTCGCCGTATCTCTGCTTTATTAGCCCCCAAAAGCAGAGAGCTAGCATAATCTAGATGGGAAAGTATATTAGACTGCACAATAAGCTGCCGTACTGCTGGGTCAAAAAATGTCAAAAGAGGTTTAAGACCCCTTAAGAAGCCTGTGCAGGTGGCGGCGACTCTCTTTGTATGGGTCTGGAAGCTGAGCGTGGAATCCATCCAGACCCCAAGATTCTCTACCACTGTCTTAGGCATGGGCATAGCACCTAGAGGTGCTGGCCACCAGTGTTCATTCCAGAGAGCAACGTTCTTACCCACCAGTAGAACCTCCGTTTTACTCACGTTCAGTTGTAAACAATTGTTTGCCATCCATTGAGCCACTGCTGTCATCCTGTCTCTAAATCTAGTGGCCGAAATCGATGGTCCCTCAGCTAAGGTGATAACAAGCTGGGTATCGTCAGCATAGGAAACCATTGTAAGGTCCCATTTCTTAGCGACAGCGGCCAAAGGTTTTATATAAAGATTAAACAGCGACTGGCTCAATGCTCAGCCTTGTGGGACCCCCTGTCCGATGGAGTGGGATTGAGAGAGGAATGGAGGGGCCGACACATGGAAAGATCTCAGTCAAGAATGACCTGAACCACTCTAGGGCTGTCCCGGTGACCCCTACTGCCTCCAAGCGATAGAGAAGGATGTCATGTGACACTGTGTCAAAGGCTGCGCTGAGGTCTAACAGAATCAGCGCTGCACTTTGACCGGCATCCAGGATGGTCCGGAGATGTTCTGAGGTGGCCAGCAGGGCCGTTTCGGTGCTATGGCCAGCTCGAAAACGTTCTGCGACGGGTCCAGAATATCATAGGAGCTCAGAAATTGGGATAGGATGTTATTGACATGAGCTTCTGCAATCTTGGCCACCCAAGGAAGAAGAGAGATTGGTCTACAATTCTCGGGTTTAGAGGGGTCTAGCGTGGCTTCTTGATAATGGGAGGCACCCAGGCCTGTTTCCAGGCACCTGGGACGGTTGCCGTGAAAAAGGACAAGTTCAGTATTTGACACATCGGCTGCCGAAGAAGCGAAAGAGACTCAATAAATTGAGATGGCCTCATAGGATCAGAGGGAGAGCCAGATTTGATTCTGCCACACAATCTGGAAACTTCCTCCTCAGAGATCTCCGGAATGGCTGATAGCGTAGGGCAGGACTCATCCCTAGCGGCTGAGAAGGTGGCCTCAAGGGACACGTGTGGAAAAGATTGATAAATCTTTTGAACTTTTTCTACAAAAAAAGTCGCAATCTCCTCACAATGTTGTGTGGAAACTATACCAGGCAAAGCCGCTTTACTAGTCCTAAGCTCTTTAAAGATTTTAAATATGCATTTAGTCGGATTAGATCTTAGCTTTATTTCCTTAGCATAGAAAGCTGCACGTGCAGCACAGATCGCTTTGTGGTAAAGCTTGATTTTGGACAGATAGATTATTTTATCTCCACCTATGTAATCCCCTTCTACAAGCGCGTTCCGCTTTCTTGCACACTTTCCTGAGGGCTCTCAATGAATCATTATACCAAGGACTCGAGATGGAAGTACGTCCCTTGGTCCATTTAGCAGGAATAAAGGTGTCCAGACCCTTTGAGGTCCAGTCGCTAAAAGCGGTGTACGCCACCTCAGGGTTTGCCATATCTCCTAAGGGATTGGCTGTAAGAAAGGCGTGAAAATCTTCAAGTCTAAATTTATGCCATGGGCGTCTAAGGACCAAATTATCAGTATCTAGACTATAAGGGTCTGTAATGGATAACCTTATTTCTATCAAAAAATGATCGGTCCATCCCATGGGCTTGGGCATTACTACATTTATGGCAGAGATGTTTGAAAAAAACGGATCGAGTATATGTCCGGCTATGTGCGTAGCATCGGACACTCGTTGCTCCAGCTGCAGAGCATTCAGGTCGGCAAATAGATTACATATGGCGCTATCATGAGTTAGGTCAAAGTGGAGATTAAGATCACCCAAAATCGTGAAAATGGCCGAACCCATCACAAGTGCGCTAGCCGTCTCCAACAGTGCCTCCATGAATCTAGTAGCCGTCCCTGGGGGGCGGTAGATAAACAGTCCAGAGAAGGTGAAATGTGCGCTTATAGCTACCCTAAAACGGGTGCATTCACATTCCCTGATATCCTCCTTAATAAACGAACAGGGGTACTGAGATTTATAAATTATCACAATGCCCCCACCCCTGGAGTCTCGGTTTATGGTGCTGATGGAATAGCCCGGGGGAAGGGTGAGATTGGGTACAGCTGTCATATCGTCCTTGAGCCAAGTTTCACATACAAAGAGAATGTCCGGAGACTCCTCAGAGATAAGATAGTGAATTTCCATATGGTGCTTGACAAGTGATCTTACATTTAGTTGGAAAATTTTCAGCTGGGCTTGGTGGATTCTTTTCGCTGCTACACGAGCACGACCAGGGGCGGGTGAGTTGAAATTACAGATAGAACATTTCATTTCTGTTTCCCCCATACAAGAGGTTAGCTTACCACATACCCCGGCACCTGAATTCAGTGCTAATAGGATCTATCATAGCAGAGAGGGTCATTCAGTTTTTGGCCAGGGGTTGTGAGACTCCAAATGGTTGACCAGAGAGAGATTGATATGCTTCTCTAACAGTTTGCTCAGCCATGGCAGGAGGGAGATCGGGCGGTAGTTAGCCATAATTGCAGGATCAAGATTGGGTTTTTTCAATAGGGCTCTAACTTGTGCGCATTTCCATGCCAGCGGCACTGTTCCTGTGGCAATGGAGGCGTTTAGTGTACTCAGAATTGCTGGTCTAATTATATCTGCGACTGGTAGCAAATGACGAGGAGGGGCTGGGTCAGTAGGAGAGACAGATGACACTTTTAGCATTAAGGTATGCAATGACTCCTCATCAAGCAAAGGGAATTCCGTAAGAGGGCAGTGTGTAATTGCAGAGATGTTCTCGGCCTGCGGATGGTTGGATTCACTCTTAGAAGGGGCGAAAGAGAGAGAGATAAGCTCAATTTTTTGTTGGAAATACTCCGCCGGTTTATCGCTGCGGTTTTGGGCCTCTTTGGGGTCAGGGAGATTTTGAGGGATCTTAACGAGTGTTTTCGCGATCTGGAAGATTTCCCTTGGGGAATTGGCTGCAGTCCTTATCTTCTGCTCATAAAAGGAGGATTGCGCCATTTTTATTTCCACCTTATATTTCCTGATTGCTTCTCTATAGTTGGTTCGACTTTCTACCCCTGAAGCCTGCCTCCATTCCCTCCCTAGTTTCCTACACTATTGTTTTAGCTCGCTTAGTTTAGAGGTGAACCATGGTGCTTCTTTAGCCTTGGTTTTTGTGTGTAGGATTTTTAGATGGGCTACCGAGTCAAGCGAGGTCTGGATCCAAACGTAGAAGTTCCTGTTAGATATCTCTGGGTCTTTGCCCAGCACCGGAGGCGCGGCGGTCAAAGAACGAGCCCATTGGCTGGCGGGGAGATTCGACCAGTTCCTCCCCGTCAGCGGGGCTAGGGTAGGAATAGGGGGGAGAGGTCACAGTTTCCCAGATTAGTGGCACAAGCAGATGATCGGTCTTGGGCGAGGTGCTAGGTCTCCTACCCCAGGATGGGCAGGGGGAAGCTTCAAAGGCCTGCCACCTCTGTAAGCTTCTCCAGACCATTCGCTGTACCCAGCAACAGGCCCCCACCGGGTCTGACCCCCACTTTGGCGGGAAGACAGGCAGGAAACCCTACGTCAGGAAGGGGGGAGTGCCAGCCTGTGCCAACCCCACCCCTTAGGTGGGAGAGGCGAGGTGAAGCACGACCCCGGGGTCCGGCCATCTTGAAGATGGGGAGCCCTGCCCAATCACAGCTAGGCTCCTGCCCCCCTCTGACCGGGAAGGAGCAGACTAGGGGGTGTACCCACCCCAGGATAGGGACCTATTGGTCCCTGCCCTTGCTCTACTTGTAACGCCCTAAATTCAGTATTTAGGGGCTCCCCGAACCTTCCTTCCTCAGATCCCGATAAGAAAAGAAGATCAAGAAGAAGACGAACCGCCGTGCAGCTGCTAACAGGACAACCCCAACTGACTTGGCCCCAGCCCTATCGGCTTGTCGATCCTGGAACCTACACCTGCTTAATCCCGGCGACTCCTGCGGACAGCAACCTTGGGAACCCCGGAGGACCAGTCTGCCTTGATCCTCTTAAAGACTAGGACTCACATAAGCAAAGGCTCTACTTCAACAACCATACCCCTGGTGCCAGCCAGGAAGCACAAGACCAACCCACTCTGCACCCGCCGAGCCCGGCCCGTGTCAGAGTGATCCAAGACCCGGCGACTGGGACCCGAAGTCCAGTGCCCAAAGACCCTCCTTGACGAACCAGACGACGCCTGCAGCCTCAGAACCAGGGACCCTACCAACGGCGACCAGCCGAGAGTACGTTTCCAGACACCCAAAGACACCCCTGCACCTGGCGCCCACGGCCCCCTGTGCCCTCCTTTGGGGTATTCACCTCTTCTCCAAGGTCCCAACTTACTTCTCAAAGTGGTGGTGGCACCTGAAGAATCTCCGTCCCCGAGTTTGCAGCCTTTGTTCCCTTTTCCATTGAATAACATTGGGCGCCCAACGGTTCAAAAGTACCCTGCACCCAGCCGCCCGAGTGCCGCTGGAAGTGTAGCTACTACCCTACTCTACTTCCCCACTTGCCCTGAGTAAGTGACCAAGAGCTCAGCTCCCACAGCCGCGTGGCCTGCCTGCTTGCAGCCATCAACCGGAGGCCCCCTCTCCTCCGTTGGATAACATTGGGCCTAACTACCTCTGCACCTGGATGCCCCTGTGCCGCTGAGGGTGTACCAACTGTACCTACCTGACCCTGGGGGACCCCTGAGTCCATGCCCAGAACCTTAACTTCACTGGTCGAGTCCTCACTTGGAAACCGATAACCCACTTTCCTGCCAAAGGATAACATGGATTGGTTTGACTCGAAAAAACTTCAAAGTGTGAAGTTTTGAAACTCTAAAATATTCCTATAAAATCAACCAAATACCGAATTCCGAAGTACTCACCTGTGATCAGGAGAGAAGCAAGTACTGTACCTTGTAGCCCAGGAGTGAACCGCAAAAGTAATCCTAACCGGGTTTACTAGTAGCCTGAGTTTTCTCCATAGGAATCCATTGTCTGCTTTTCTATGAAATTTCTTCTGTCTACTTTTGAAAACTTGAAATATTCCTTAAAAATCGTACCTAGTACTGAAACGAATAGTTTCTTACCTGTCGGTGTAGTTTTGCAGCTTGAAGATCTTTCTGGATTCACTATGCTGTGCATATTCCGCGGTCTTGTGGTTGGGTCCGGATTCGTAGTCTTTTCTTTGTTTTTTTTGTTGTTTTTTTTGTAGCCCTTGTGGGCGTCGGCGTCACACCTCCTCGGGTGCATTTCCGGTGACGTCAGCATGCTTCCTGCGGAAGCTCCCACTCTTGGGCACCATCTTCGTATTCTTTTTTTCCGTGTTTCTTTCTTTTCCGAAGCAATGGCAATGTTTTAATCAGGTGATAATTTCTTTACCACTTGTCCTTATATTCTCTTACTACTTCTCCTTCTTTTTTTTTTTTTTTTTTGACCACCTCTTCTCTCTCCAGCCTCATCTTTCTGGCGGAGGTGGGTGGGTTCGCTAGTGAATCCAGAAAGATCTTCAAGCTGCAAAACTACACCGACAGGTAAGAAACTATTCGTTTTGCAGCGTGAATCTTTCTGGATTCACTATGCTGTGCATAGATTTCGTAGCGGTTTCTCATTTCCGTGGCGGCTGGGTGGAAGATGAGCTCTGGTTTCTGAATATATGCTGGAGCACCCTTTGTCCGACTTGTGCTTCTTTGTTCATCTGAACATCCACGCAATAGTGCTTCGTGAATGTGTGCACCGAAGCCCATGTTGCCGCCAGGCATATGTCTTGTATGGGTGTATTGGCCAGGAAGGCTATTGTAGCCCCCTTTGTCCTAGTGGAGTGGGCGCGTGCCCCCTCTGCCAGTTCTTCTCCTGCCCTTTTGTGGCAGAGCTGGATTGTTTGCGCGATCCATCGTGCAATAGTGGTCTTTGCCACTGCCTTGCCCATGTAACTGTTGGCGAACGACACAAAGAACTGTTTCGTTTTCCTGTGTCCTTTTGTCCTTTCAATGTAATGCATGACCGCCCTTCTGGCGTCCAGGGTGTGCAGAGCTCGCTCTGCGCTAGTGGTTGGTTTTTGGAAAAAACTTGGAATCTGTATGGACTGGTTCATGTGGAACTTGGACACCACCTTCGGCATGAAGTGTGGGTCGGCCCTCATCACCACCCTGTCATTGTGTATTTGTAAGTAGGGCTCCTGTAGCGTTAGCGCTTGCAGCTCGCTCACTCTGCGTAAGGACGTAATAGCAACCAGGAAAGCAGTTTTCATAGTTAGCATCTTCAAGGAGGCCTTGTGAAGCGGCTCGAAGGGCTCCTTCATGAGTTCCGTCAGGACCACGTTTAGGTTCCATGCCGGTGGTGGCACCCGCTTGGGTGGTGCAATCCTTTTTGCTCCTTCCAGGAACCTCTTTACAACTTGTGATGTGAAGAAGCCTCTGCCCATCTCCCCCCTTGTGTATGCCACTATAGCCGCCAGGTGAACTCTTAAGGAGGACGAGCTGAGATTTTTCTCCAGCAAGTGTGTCAGGTACTTCAGTACCGTGGAGTCCTTTCTCATTTTATTGTGGAGTCTCTCCCTCCTGCACCACATCGTGAATCTTTTCCACTTTGCGACATAGCACCTTGTGCTGGGCCTTCGTGCCTCCCGAAGGACCCTGAGGGTGCTCTCTGGCAGTCTCAAATGTGCGAACTCTATGTCCTCAGGAGCCATGCTACCAGGCTCACGCTCTCCGGTTCTGGGTGCAGCACCTCTCCGTTCTGCATGGAGAGCAGGTCTTTTCTTCTGCCGAATCTGTGGGGTGCACACTGCGCCATCTCCATGATCTGCGAGTACCATGTCTGCCTCGCCCACTGTGGCGCGACCAGTATCAGGGTCATGGTGCTCGCTCTGCACTTGCTCAGTACTCTGTGTATCAGTGGTATCGGGGGAAAAGCGTACGCAAATTTCCCGGACCAATTTATCCATAGGGCATTCCCAAGGGACCCTTCTTCGTGTTGTCTGGATGCGAAGTTTCGGCATTTCGCATTCTGGCGTGTTGCAAACAGGTGCACTGATGGCGTTCCCCACCTGTTGAACAGCCTCCTCGTCTCCTGAGCATTGAGCTCCCACTCGTGGGATGCCGAGGTCTGTCTGCTCAGCCAGTCTGCCTGAATGTTCTCCTTCCCTGGTAGGTGTATGGCTAGCAGGTCTATCTGGAGAGGGATGGCCCACCTCCATATCTCCTGCGCCAGCGTCGAACGCGTTGTCGACTGTGTTCCACCCTGTTTGTTTATGTAGAACATCGCCGTGGTGTTGTCTGTCTGTAGCAACACCCTTTGCCTGTACAGTCTTGTCTGGAAGGCTTTCAGTGCAAGGAAGATTGTCTTCAATTCGAGGTAATTGATGTGCTTTGTCGCATCTGCTGGCGTCCAAAGACCCCTCACTTTGAGTTCCTCCATGTGAGCGCCCCATCCCTTCAGGGATGCGTCCGTGGTGATGGTCACTGTCGGAGTTGGGAGTGTTAGAGGCAGTCCCCTTTTTAAGTTCTCCAAGGTCCACCATGTCATCTCCTCCTGCACTGCGTGCGTCACCACCACAAGATCCTCCCAACTGCCAGAGGACTGTGACCATTGTTCCTGGAGCCATTCTTGCATGGGTCTCATGTGGAGCCGCACATTCGGCATTAGGTGGATGCACGATGCCATCATCCCCATGATCTTGCTCGCAGTCCTCACTGTCCGAGCTTGTCCCTTCCGGTAGAGGCGAGCTTCCTTGACCAGTGCCCTTGCTCTCTTCTCGCTGGGGAGCACTTTGCCCTGTAAAGTGTTGATCTCTGCCCCCAGGAAGATCTTCACTTGCTCCGGCTCCATTGATGATTTCTTCCAATGGACGGAGAACCCCAGGTTTATGAGCGTGCTCGTCACTGTATGTGCATGCTGCTTGCACTTCTGGTACGAGTTTGCTTTCACCAGCCAGTCGTCCAGGTAAGGGTATACGTGTATCCCTTGTCTTCGTAAGTGCGCTGCGACTGCCGCGAGGCACTTCGTGAATACCCTCGGTGCTGATTTCAGTCCGAAGGCCAGCGTTGTGAACTGATAGTGGCCCCCTCCGATTGCGAACCTGAGCATATGCTTGTGCTTCTCGTTCATCGGTATGTGTAAGTAGGCGTCCTTGAGGTCTATCGTGACCATGAAGTCTCCGACCTGCAATTGTGGCAGCACCTCCTGCAGAGAGGTCATTTTGAACTTTTGTGTTCTTATGAATTTGTTGAGGAACCTTAGGTCTAGGATGGGTCTCATCTTGTCGTCGACCTTTGGTACTAGGAAGTACGTTGAGTATATTCCCTTGTTCCTTTCCCTGAAGGGAACTCTTTCTATGGCCTGTTTTTGTAGAAGTTCTTGCACTTCTTCCTGAAGCCTCGCCAGCTGTTCTCTTGCTGGTGGCTTTCTCCTTGTTTTTCTGTTTGTTGGCTTTCTCTCCAACTCCAAGCAGTATCCGAATTGGATGATGTTTAGGATCCATTTGTCTGATGTGATTTCTCTCCATTCTTGGAGATAGACCTTTAATCTTCCTCCCACTGGTGTCATGTGGTCGTAGGTGTTTAGATTGTCCTGACCCCTTGGTACGTGGTGCCCCCTGGGATCTTTTCTGTGGTCGGGCACCCGGAGGTCTCTGAAGTCACTTCGAGGTGGGCTGCTGCCCCCCTCTTCTATTCTGGCCACGTCCATTCCTCCCTCGAAAGGACTGGCCTCTTGGCTGGTACTGCCAGGACTGCTTCTGGTGACCTTGCTGAGCCTGCGAGTCTGCCTGGTGCGTCTGCTGGAAGGCCTGGTGCGATGTACCTGGCTGGTTTCCACCTCTCTCGCCGGGCCTCCGTGCCGGGGTGCCTCTCCTGTTGCCTCTGAACTGCAATGCCCCCATGGATCTTGCCGTCTCGTTATCTTTTTTGAGTTGGCATAGTTTCTCGTCAACTGTTGCTCCGAAAAGCGTTTCGCCGTTGAACGGTGTGTTCAGGATACTGTGTTGTACCTCGGGTTTGAACCCTGAGATCCTGAGCCAGGCGTGCCTCCTTTCCGTGACACCCATCATCATGAGCTTGCTGGCGGTGTCTGCCCCGTCCAGGGCCGTCTTAAGGCAAGAATTTGCCGCGTTCTTCCCTTCTTCGATCAATTTTTCGGCCTTCTGCCTGGCATCCTGGGGTAGGTCCTTCACCAACTGTCCCAGCCCCTCCATGATCTGATACATGTGCCTGTTTAACAGGGCGTTGGAATTAGCCATTCACCAGTGGGTCGCGGCATTTCGCTCGATCCTTCTCCCCACCAGATCCATCCTCTTGCTCTCCTTATCCGGTGGTGGGCCCGAGGTAGTGGATACGCTCGCCCTCTTCCTAGCTGTGGCCGTGATAATGGGGTCGGCGGAGACCTCGCCTCGAATGTAGGCCGGGTCCTTCGAGGAGTGTTTGTATTTTTTCTCTGTTCTGGGAGTTACCGCCTTGCATGTTGCGGGCTCTTTGAACGCTTCCTTTCCCTGAGACAAGATGCTCTCGAGCATTGGCAGGAACTGGCTTCTTGTTTGTGTTGGGAGCAATGTCTCTAGCAGGAAGTCTGCTTTCTGCTTTTCCTCGTCGAGCTTTAGCTTGAATGCAGTTGCGGCAGATTGTATCGCCGAGTTGTATGCCCCGATGTCGTCCGGCGGCGAGGGTCTCGAGGGGTATGAGTCGACCGCCTCTTCCGGGCTCTCGGTGTCGACGTCTAGGTAATCCTCCTCGCGTGGGTCAGAGGTGGCCGACTCGGCGTCCAACCTATTGCCCTCATCGTCCTCATAGCTGTAATCCTCGTAGGGATTCTCTTCACCTTCCTGGTCGTCGACCATCTTGTCGCTAGGCACATGGTCGTCGACATGTTCTTCTTCCTCCTCGACCAGATCTAGCACGACGTGCTTGGTCTTGTGTGGAATCGTGAAGGCACTCATCTCGGCGGCGACGTCTTTTCTCCGCTGCAAGAGGCTTGCCATATCGGCTTCTAGCCGACGCCTCTTCCTTTCCATCTCGGCCGAGTTTTCGGCTTCGGAACGTTCGGCCCCTCTCTTCGTCGTCTGGTTCGGCGGCGAAATTTTCGGCGTCGACGGCTTGGACGTCGAACTGGCTTTCGGGTCCTTGGACGGTGCCGAGGCTTTAGGGTCTTTCTCCCTCGACGTCGATCGGTCCCTTTCGGCGACGATCTTCGACGCTTTCTGCTGGTCAACAGCTTTCGGCGCCAGGGACTCCTTCTCCGAGGATCCGCTGGGCCTGCTTGTGGTCGCGGACGGCAGATGTCGCTGCGTCGGCGCCTTCGGGCTCTTGGCCTCGTACTTTCGAGACTCAGAGTATCTTGTGCTCTTGTGGGACGTCGAGTCTCCTACCTTATCGGGCGTCTTCTTGTAATCGGTCTCTACGACCGTGTAGCTGTCGTCTTCGGCGGCAGCGTTGTCCTCCTCCTCCGAGGACATCCCCAGCTCGTACAGCGATGGCGTCGGGGATTTTCCTTCGAGGGCGCCGTGTGCTACCCTCGGTCTCTTCCTCACACGAAGGGTCTTCTGGGCGAAGACGGCGCAGGCGTTGCAGTCCTAGCTTCTGTGTTCTACCGGTAGGCAAAGGTTGCAAACCGGGTGCTGGTCCTTCTGCGCGTACTTGTGTCTGCAGTTCGGGCAGAACTTGAACGGCGTGTTGTCCATCCTCGTGCGTTCAGGCCTCCCTGACCGTGTGGACGTCGACGATCGTCGAAGTTCTCGAGGTTTTCACCTTCTTTTCTCCTCGTCAATGTTCTGTGAAGTCTTCCTTAGTCTTCTTCTTCCAATATCTACTCCAACTTCCACTCTTTTCAGTACTTTCTCCAAAAATGTCTGGAGCCCAACGGGAACGATCCAGACCCGACCGCGGAAAAAAGACTCTGAAGATGGCACCCAAGAGTGGGAGCTTCCGCAGGAAGCATGCCGACGTCATCGGAAATGCACCCGAGGAGGTGTGACGCCGACGCCCACAAGGGCTACAAAAAAAAAAAAAAACAAAGAAAAGACTACGAATCCGGACCCAACCACAAGACCGCGGAATATGCACAGCATAGTGAATCCAGAAAGATTCACGCTGCAAAACGTAATTACTTACCCGTCTTAAGTAGAGATCCCAGTGCTGGACCTAGGAGCCCAGTACTGGATTACAAAAGTAACAAGAACGTACTTTACCTGTAACCTGAATTTCCTCCCATTGGATAACATTGCTAGATTTTCACTGAAAAGTTTCTAAGTGTGAACTTTTAAAATACCTTTATATTCCTTAAAAATCACTGCAATAACCAAAATGTTTTTACTAAACTGTTTTCAGCTTAGACCCCACCCCAGGACTGAATCGAGGATCCAGTCCTGGAATTACAAAAGTAATTTACAGAGTAATCAACTGCATTTTCTGTAGAAAAACCAGTTGAGCACAATGTTAGATTGGGTTTAGAATTGTGTTGCCTACTGCAACCCCTGTGCCTGTTGTGTTTACAAAGTTATTTCTTTTCTGCAAAGTAATCACCTGAGATAACTCATAATTGAGAAAAGTATATTTTGATACCTGTTGGTTCTAAAAATAAAACAACTATATCTTTTGATATAAAAACAAATTCCCTGGAGTTCAGTCCTTGAGTGTGTGAAACCTTTTGCTGACTGAGTGTGTACAACAAATGCTTTACACTGTCCTCTGGTACTGCCTTACTGCTCGACCAAGCTACCACTTTTGAGAGTAAGGTCATCCCTGACTTTGACATCGGTTACACCTCTGGGGTTGGTGGTCTCTATACACACTGTACCTTACTTTGGTGCAGTATGTATAGAACCACTTTCTCACAGTGGCCACATGAAAAGGTCTGGAGGGCCACATACAACCCACAGTGGCGCATTGAGCATGATAAGAACAGACCCATAAAGGATCCATGCACTACTAAGTTTGTTAATTACAGGTTGTCAATGATAGAAATGTTTCAAATAAGGTGGACATAGTTTGGTATTTCACTTTATGCATAAACTTTTGATGTAATGTAATTCTTCTATTTGCTATTTCGCAGAAGCCAGTTTAGAAATATTTTATTTATGGTGCCCTTGGCTCCTGCTTGTGCTTTGATGCTTCTCTGGCCAAATCCTTCAGAAATGGTCTGGAGAGAGTTGTCCTCTTAGTACGTTATCACATGGAATGCAACCCTTTCTTGGAAGAGGCTTCACATTTTAAGGCGACATATACTGGGAGGCAGTCGATATTAACAAGTACATTCTAGTTGGACAAGTCATTTGCCCTCAAAGAGTCTGACACGACTTTACACCAATATTTGAGCACATGCACCACATCCCACAGGCAGACGTAGAAGAGTTGTTACCTAGCTTGCGGCGTTCTTCGGGGTCCTGCAGCACCATGTTAAGCGTTGGCCCTTCAGGTGCATTAACGTGGAACTGGAGAAAGGCCTTTTCAAACTCTGGAACTTCAGACTCAAATGCCACTGCAAGGAGAAAACAAAGAAGACAATGCGGTTAAGAAACAATTTATTGGCACTTAACAGAGGCTGGACGAGCCTATCTCACTGTTCACTGGGGCGTTTTGGTTGTAAGAAAATTACGGCTCTCTGCCCGAAACTATCCTGAAAGTCTTAATACAGTTATTTCTCTGGGATTAGGCCTGCAATCAATGTCTTTGTAGAAATACTTTGCCTGATTAAATCCAGCAGCACTTTCTCCCTCAGTCTGATATCTACTAGGTAGGGCCTACTGTTCTGCTATCTAGGGCTTAATTTTCAATCCTCTTTTAGAGATGCTCATTATGCAGAAAGCGCTGAAGGCCATCAACCAAGCTTGAATATTCTGAAGCAAACACTCACAATCAGAGTTGATCGACTATCACCAATGAAATGAATTAAGGACAGAGCTAATCATTTTGGGAGGAAATTAAATTTGGCACTCTCGTCCCTGCTCATTCCTTCCACCCACCACCCCCGAGCCTGCAGGGCCAGAAGGTGCTCCAGTGAGGAAGGGCCACCCAAATATGAGGTTAATGGGCTGATAAAATTCACGTAGTTGGGTGGGAGTCGATCCGGCTTTCGGATACTCTGGGAGGCGTGGAAACCTCCAAGGTGCAGGCTCCGCCAGAGCTAGGCCTCGAGTGCCGACGCTGCTTCTTCTTGTCTGATGACTTCGACTGAAGTAGCAAAGTTAAAGATCGCTTGGAATTTTTCCTCTTCTTGTGTCAGTGGGACTTATCTTATGTTCTCGACGACCTTGACATGCGACAACGAGCAATTGGTGTGGCTCAGCGACCGATCTCGACTACGTCGTGGAGGAGCTTGAGGGACCGCTCACTCAGGCCTTGGGGTGCATGACACAGCAAACGACGCAGGTCTTTGGCATCGTTGGTGACCTCCAACCCCCCTAGACGCACATCGAGTTTGGGTCCGTCACCCACATCTGTCGGTGACAAGTGCCACAAGGCTTGAAACCAGTCTTCCTAGAGGACATCCCTAAAGCAACAGGAAACAAAGCTGCAGATTTCTTACTGAATCACCCATCCTCCTCGCTCTGCGAAGGGATTTCCCCTTTCAAGGGCCTTTGTTTGATGTACCAGGTGTCAGTGTTCCTCGTGGCTTTGTGCTCCTGGCGTGGAAAGTCACGAAAAGAAATGGATGTCAGCGTACTGGGGTGATGCCTATATAGGCAACGCACGCATCATTTACGGCATGGACGATGCAGATTCCTTACCATAGAAAATTTCCCAGATGCCAGACTTGATCTGGAAATTTCTCCCAAGCAGTACCCCTGCACACCGGTAGGTGGCTTCATTCAGCTCCATATGGTGTTGTTGGCTTCGTCCGTGCAAGAAGTGACGTGCGCTATGCCCATAGGCACCACCTCAGTATGCTGATGTCAGTTTCTCTTCGTGACTTTCCTCGACAGGACATACATATTAACCCCAAATGCACTGTCCGAACACACTCCAATAACCTTGACACTTAGAGTGGATGGAAAGAGGGGACCACAGGAATCTGGAGGTCGCATAAGAAAATCATTCAACACCCCACTCGTTTTAAGCCACTCACTGCAGCCCTAGTGCACTACTTACATAATGACGAAACTGTGGAGGTGGAGACGGCAACTTTACAGGAGACGTTAAAAAACGTGATTTGATTGAGATTTCCGCAGATGAGAACCAAATATGACGGAACAATTGGATAAGACTACAGGATGAAGTCAAGGAATTAGAAGATGTACACAAATAATACACTGGAGCCCTCAGAATCTGGACAGCCCCGGGCAAGGCAAGTAAACAACTTAAAAGACTAGATGTGTATGTCATCCTACGCTTGAAACGTAAATTCTACCTAAAGGGGAACAGAAACAGACAACTGCTAGAGAATCACTTATATGTTAAAATAAATACAATTATAGTTTAATCAAGATTCTGGCAATTTTCTGGCATACTCAGAAGAGGGGCAGGTAATGAAACTCACTCAAACACAGGCAGAGGCACAAGAGAGACCTGTTGAACTATCCAAGGTATTCTCTGCCATAGGTCTTTTAAACCTCTAAAATCCCCCTTTCCAAACGGCTTAACATCACTATTTTATAAGACTTTCTGCTACACCCTGGTCCCTACACTCAGCAGGCTTTTCAACTTCTTTGCTGATAGTGGGACGATTGAAAATTCCATGCTTGAAGCCTCCATTCCAGATTTGCCAAAACCAGGAAAAGTGGCTACAACAGACCTAATGACATCACTCTCAGAATTAATACAGTAATTGCAGAATTTTGGGGATATCTCCGGGATTAAAGTCAGCCTCTCCAATTCCCAAATAATGAAGACTGTATCTGAGACACACCAGGATCCGTTGAAGGCTCACTACTCGAATACTTGGTGCACGGCCTACCTCGCGTACTTGGGCATACAATTGTATTCTTTCCTAGGCCAGCCCCCTCTTCAGTACAAGAGTGCCAGCCAGATGGGCTGCGAGGCGGAGATTAGGAGACACATAACCCATAAAGAATGGGAGGACATATTTTATACAGCCCACTACACAGCAGGCAACATATTGAGCATTGAAACGGCAGTTAAGATTGTTTCATATTGGTACTGGACGCCCGCCAGAAAACAAAAAAATGTCTATCATCTCTTTTGTCTTTTAGCGTTGGCATAACTGTATTCCATGTAGCGATCCCCACTCTATCCGCTGCCTGTCTGCAGTGCGATCAAAGAATCACCTTCAGCATCAGACCATTTTTGTAGTTTACCCCGCCATGCATCAACAGAGGGTGTGCCTGAGTCTACTTTGAGAACCTAGCTACTTGTCATTTGGCCAATAGTCTTGCCAAAGAACCAAACTTATTTTCCATGTTTGCCATCTTTACCCTTTTGTACAGTCCTTGGATATTGGCCTCCATGATTAAAGTACATCTTCTGCCTATCATTTCCCAAACCAAGCTCTAAACCGCATCCCAGAATAGAGCAAGCTCGGGACAATTCCAAAATATATGATTTATGTCCTCTGCAGTATGACGGAATCTTGGGCACACATCAGATACAGGATGAAATGTTTTATGCAACTTACTAGTGTTCAAGTATGTCCTATTAAGTATTTTAAATCAATTTGAACACATTGCTCAATACCTTTGAGGGGGTACCAGACTATTCTGAACTATTTAAGATTATTGCTTGTACCTACATCTCATTCCCAGAGGTTCATTGGGGAAATATCCATCTTAGATTGACACGTAAAGCTATGATACAGAGCTGTGATACCTTTCCATAACCCGCCATGTGTCAATTTTGCATGAAAGGTATTGTATATAGCACATTCAAACTTGCATTCTTTCCAAAGCAACTTAACCTGCCTTGTCCGTGCCCCATATGTCAGGAACTTATCCACTGGGAGTTCCATGTCGTCTCAGTTCCTCAAACGTGTAAAATGATTGTTTGACATACATAACGTAGACCTCCCCTCGCATCTGTACGATAAAGATATCACTTCCAACAATATTTGGCTGTGTTTGTGCTTAAGATAGAGATGAACCTCATTACCCAGATTCAGCACCATTGACAGTAGTTTTTCATTAGTCGTGGACCAAATATTTAATTTCCTTAAGTTGCAAATTTACCAGCCACTCACTGAAGCTGGCTCACGATGTAATAAATCTCATAATCTGGGGGAGCACATCCTCCCTCTAGAACTGGTAATTGTAATTTTTGCAGTGCCACCTTGTTCTTATCACCTCCCCCAGTAGATCCTGCCTTCAAAACGTTATCTGGCAAAGCCACTGGTAAATTCACAAAGAAATAAAGGAAACTAGGACAATCCTTTTGGAAAAAGCTAACCTACCCATATCGGACAAGGACAACTTGGTCCAAAATTTGATGGAATTGATGAAGTGGCAGGGGGACAGCGAGAGCTCAGATCCAAGGAGATCTTATCTTGGTATAGACTATTTATCATAAGGCAGGCTGAACATTTATTAAACTGCTCATGAGAAAAAATGGAAGGCCAAAGCAGTTTTTTTTATATACTTGCAATGAGACACAGCTAAAACATTAATTGCATTTACCTTAACGATAGGCTAAATCAGAAATTTGAGGCCATAAAAACTAGAAATAATTACCTCTGGTGGGACCATCAATTCAGCGTTTAAATGAACCAGGGCATGGGATGTTATTGTTAAATTCCCTCACTGAGGAATAGCAAAGGGTTGTCACCTTATGGCACTTCGACATCTTGCCGACCAAAAGGAAAAGGCTCCAATATTCTCTTTTTTTACCAAATTGAATCACATACAATACCCAAACCATACTTTCTATGCAACAGACCAGCAGTTCTTAACCTTTTCACTTCTGTGGACCCTCACTGAATCACTCCTGGAAGTTGTGGACCCTGGCCTAGGCAATTTCTCTGATATTAATCTAGTAAAACACATAAAATTACAGAAAAAGTATACATCAAATAAATACACAAATTATGAAATATTTTTTATGATTCACAACAGAAAAATGGAAATTTGAATGGAAAGGTTTGAGATTTTCACAATCTGGCTATACTTCTAAAAGACAAAGCCATATGTTAAACTTTAGCATAACACTTGTCTTTTTTGCTCCTAAGGCATCATCTCTTTTTGTCAGCGCAAAATAGTGCTTCTCCTGAGCCATTAATCTATTCTTCCGATTGCTCTGCTCCCACAAATCAAGCGAAGGGTATCAACCCAATTTCTAGCCTCCAATTTCAAATGCCTCCACTCTTACAAAGCGTTATATTTTACATTATGCCTTTTTATGTGTATATACCTTATTAATCAATGAAGCATATTTAATATTATAAACAGTTTTAGACCCGCTAAGGACCACAGGTTGAGAATCACTGCAGCAGACCTATTTAACACAGAATAAGAGTTCTTCTTGCTGCTTATAGGCAATTTAATAGCAAACACAAAATGGACAGTGTTTCTGGAACTCTGCATACTGGAGCTCAGTCTTTCTTCTACACACTCAGTTAAACAGGTTAACAAAATGAATGCCTTGGTGGTCTCCATTTTGGTAAAGCGGGACAACAAGAGTAAACCCTAGGTCTTTTGTATAAAATCTGGGAACCTGACCACATCCCTTCCAATGTGACTACTTATTTTCAGGATACTCACCGTAATGGTCACAAAAGGTAATGGCTGCATGATAGTGGGACAAGGCCTTAAAGTGTTCCGCCTTAACTTGAACCATGGTGGTCCAGGAGAATGGCACGTAATCCTTCACTGGAGGCTGTGTCATCATCTGGCAGACCAAGGAATAGGCTTCTTCCACCTGCAGAAAAAACAAAAGCGTACCAATTTAAACTAAGACATTTGTTGGACATTACTAAGGGCTGTAATTTCCCTCAAAGAAACCCTATATTCCTTAAGTTCTGGAGTAGCAATATAAAATACAAAATTAGCCTACTGGTTGTTACCACAGCAAATGTGCCATTAAGGTCTTGACTTTATTACGTCATACACAATGACAAAGCTTATGCTAGACACTTTAGTAATTTTTTCTGATACCTTTACTTCTCGTATCGAAGTAAATTTGAGGAGGCTATGGATTTTGTTGATTCTTTCTATTAATGTGTCCAGACTTGTTTTGAATACAAAAAATTAAATAATCCGGGTCAATAAAATTGTCAGGGGTTACATTTTAAAATCACTGCAAAGAAAACATGCAAAAAGTGGTTCAGTGAGGTTAAAATTGGCATTCTAGTCACATGGTACCTCACGTATGCAAACATGCTAGCTACCCAAGTGGCATCCAAACACAGTTGTCTAAATGTATCATGGCAGCCATTCCTGGCAGCCATACCCTTCTGCCAGTGCACTCGCAAGGCTTCACAGTACCCCAATCAATCGTTATTAGCCAATTGTATCTGGAGGATACCTTGCATTACCATCACTGCCTTCTACCTGATGCTTCTGGCATCAAGAAATTCCTATAACTTCTGCCTCAAATAAGCGCAAGAGAAAAATTATTCGTTTAACGTGAATGAAGATAAGGAGGTGAGAGAATGTGGCCTAACGGCTAGGGCAGTCGACCTTGAAGCTGGGGAACCGGGTTCGAGTCTCAGCAGGGACGCTCAACATTCTGTGATTCGGGGCAAATCAATTAATCTCCCCGTGCCTAACCAAGATGCATGTGTCTGTCTATAACATAACTGGTGCTCATATAAAGCGGTCCGATACCTTCAGGTCTAGTTTGCGTTATTTAAAATTCCCCCATCTCAGCCCACACAAAAAAGTGGGAATGCCTTGATTCCCCAACGGCCGATACAGATATCTGTCACTGCCTTCCCTTATTTATCACTGGTGCCAGCCACCTGGTGTAAAAGGCATCCTGCTGCTTTAGAAGAAAAAGGAAAATGTATGTCCATCTCTCTCCTGGGAGAGACCAACTTAACCACAAAGGCTTGTGTTGTAACTAAATCTTACAGCTATTCAAACGTCAAGAAGTCCAGTGAGAGGGAAATTGTGGCATAAGGACTGCAAAGAGGATGAGTAAGTGGAGGTAATGGAGATTACCAGCAAGTAATTATGTTATTACCTTCTCATTCTCATCAAAACATTCAGTCAGTGACTTTATAAGATTAGGTGGGCTTCGAACAGTGAAGAGAACAATAAAATAATCAAGTACAAGAAATACGCCTTGGCAATTCTTCAAAAGGTAAAAAATGTTGCAACAATTGTTGAAAGCCAGTGGTTTTGGCTGCAACGTTGCACTGTGTACAGTCTTGTACTCATAGCTAATTAAAAGATGTTTCAAAATAAAAGGGAGAATGGAAGGAAAGAGATCACTTGTTCGATGAAAAATAGACAGTGTCTCCATTAGCACAAAATCAGAACCTGATCCGACAACACTTGACACCCTAATATAAGAACATACCACGAAGCAACACTTTCCCACTCCTAGTGATGGGGAAGCTGCATCGAAGCAAAATTACAAAAACGAGCTTCCAAACAGAGGTCTGAAAATGCAAAATCTCTGGAATTGACTTTCAAGGTTTAGGAGAAGGATGTAACACCTTTAATTGCATATGAGAATTGCCTCTACATTGTGCCAATCAGGAAGGCAGAGGAACTGGTAACAGTCATAGAGGGAAGAGTAAGTTTCATATCCAGAGAAGAGAACTTGAGATTCAAATACACCCTGAATGAATGCTAAAGGAGACCAGTTAAACTGTCACAGTTACACATAAACTGCATTCGTCAACCTTCCATAATCTATGGAACATCATACAACTATGTATGTATGTATGTATGTATGTATGTGGTATTTCTACAGGACAAACCTTGCCAATGGCACACTGAACAAGGCCAAAGTCACGCTTAAAGTTGTCGGTAATACGAGGGAAAGTAGGAGCCGCGTTGAGGTTGTGCTGATGGATACCGAGAATGTATTCTAAACCCTGGGTGCACAGATGGAAAAGGTTTGACATCCTGTTTTTTTTTTTTTACACCTCTTAGTCTACAGTCCAACGGTGCCCTTGCTGTGGTGTGCCAAGAACCACCAGTGATGGTTGCTTGGCTGCATGATTGGCGGGAATGCTGGGTGTGATTGCTTTGTAATTGATGCAGATACAGTTGAAGATGCTGCTGGGTGGCGGGGGGAGGGGATTGAGGGAGTAATTGAGTCCCATCAGGGTGGGGACGATGTGATCATATTTCTCAAGGCCCTTGATGAGATGTGCTGTGGTATCACAATGTATCATACTGCAATACGCTGAGCTGGCCAGCAAAGTCAGACCACAATGAAAAATGGTAACAAATGCCCACTGTGCCTTTATCGGGTCAGTTTATCAATTCATTGTCAACTAAAGAAGCTAAATGATTACAGGAGTGACTATTTCAGGATATTGCTCATAGGTCATATTGTATCCAGTAAATTAAAAACAAAAGCATGTTGGAAGATAGCCTATATGACTTTGCCATCAATGAACCAGCACAATGGTTATCACGGAAACATGTAAAACAATAAGTTAGCATCATCCCACACAAAGGCACAAAACAGGGTAAAAAAAAGGCTACGAAACCCATTTAATATGCCTTTTTTCCGGCTGATACAACTTGCTCATGTTCTACAAATATGACCCTTGAATACTCACAAATACTAGTTCTTTGTGTTTGCCCAATAATGTTTATTAAACTCATATCATTTTAATCTCCAAGACAACTGTAAGGATAGTCAATGCTTTTTCTACTCTTTGTAAATAGAAAATGTAACCATATCCCTGTCCTTTGCCTCACTATTCTCATATTGCAACTCCATTTTAGTAATAAAGGCTTGCCTCATGTAAAGTGAATTTATCACATCCTACATCTTTTTCTATAGATGATTAGTTATGAAGCGGATAGTAGGATTTTAAAAGCCTGCATACCACTCACCTCTGGAGTATACATTTCTAAACATAGCGCTGCTCTTATAGGCATTGTGATGTAAAGTAAGCTGCATTTTAAAAGGTTCAGTTCTGTTATATGTGTACTATTTTATGAAGGGTCACCATGATTTCTAAAGTGGTCCTGCATTTCATCCCAGTTCTTACATTTTAATAGGTAAAGAAAGTTAATGTTAGCACTAGTTGCATAATGTAAAATTCCCAGACAGATGCCATCAAATGCCTCTTCTCAATCAGCCAAGTCATTTTCAAGTTCATCAGGTACGAAGAAAGTTACTTGTCTGTAATAATAGGTTTGCAACTTGAAGCTAATCTACGCACAGCAGATGTGCATTATTGTGTTATATAATAGTCAGGCTCAAAATAGCATCATATTTACAACAAAGAGCTTTGTTTGCGTATCAAACGTAGGTGTGGCGTGACGTGTGCAATGGGTGTGTAAAAGGTCTCCCATGTGCCCTGGTCCCTGTGGAGAACCATATCCCAATGCTGTAACACTGGGAGCAATCTCTATGAAGGTTCGACTCTTGGAAATTGTTACTGGATGCAAAGATGCACCATGTGTCATATTCTCTATTGGAACCACCAGGGCTTCCCTTTTCTACATGAAAAGATGGAAACGTTTATGGCTATAATAAGTGCAACTTGCCATTGAATTTGAAGCTACTAAATGCATCCTTTATGTTGGTGAGATCTGTATGGTTATACCTCTAGTTAATATTTAAGATTATGTTATCCTTCCTTATGGTGCTCTAAATCCTCTGCAGCTATGACCTACAGTAACATTATGTGAAGTTGTGAACTTTTCTGGTTTGTGATCCTCGCCATATCACAGAGGTGTTGGGAGGGTTAGGGAGTGAAGGGTGGTAAATTGTACATCTTTAGTTCCATTTTTGTATTCTACAATTTTCGCTTAATGTTTAAAGATATGTGCTAAGCTGATAGTGTATCTTCCTTTCATGGTTACAAGTGATGAAGAAAAACTGAAAAAAGGTGAAGGAACTGTGCAAAGAAACCGATAACTCACCCTTGCTGCTTCTTGTGCAATATGCAGCTCGGTCAGGAAATCCCTATGGCCCTCCACTAGGGTGATCTTTTCAAATACGCACTCCTGGACCTGGGCAATCATGAGCTGGACCAACATGTTCAAGGATGCAGAGCTCATATCCAAGCTGGGGGCATTGGAGAAATTTTCCTTCAAGTAATTGAAGGCACCTGAAAGAATAAATGACCAAAGATCCTATCAGTGAACGCATTAAGGATTCCAGGACACAACCTAAGATGTAACTGCAGGTAAAACAGGAATCCCAGCAAACAATCATTTACAAAGGAGTGCAATCCCACCATCCCTAACACTAAGCATTTTTTATCCTTTATCCTGCTACGCTTATTCCTTTATGCCCCACTTACTGCTTTTCTCTATCTCTGTTTGGAACCCCATCTCACTTTTAACTGAAACAAATTGTGTTCTTTCCCCGATAACTCACAATAAAATCAAATGTTTGCACCTTGTTTTATGAATATTTTACAAATGTTCTACAAACTTATCATATGTGCTATTAACTGTGTGCAAAATCTCAACAGTTACAAATTCCTAATTACCATCTCTTCATGGTTGGCATCCATTCGAAGCAGAAAATTAGTGTTAGAGAAAAGGTAGTAACTGCAAGTGAAGAATAGTATCCCTCTTTTCACTCATCTCTCAGATATACTCAGTGTACTGACTGGCAATATTTCTTAATTGTGGTTCTAATATTGTTAAGGGATCACTATGTCCCAGTAAAATGTGCCATTGTTAAATTCGGACTGGACACTGTGTGAAGCAGGTGCAATAGGATCCCCCTGCAAAAATCAACCAGCATTCCACTAGAGCCGTGTTCAAGCTGCTTTCTTAAACCTTGATAGAAGTTATTTCCACATCATAGACATTTAGCGATATCTGCAGAGAGCACCATGTCACATTTCCATACCCTTTTGTCCCCTGTGGACTGCTGAAGGGTTGTCATATTCTACTGGTGAGCCTCTGTGTAGATAAGACTATATCTTTGTCTGTCTGCCTGTTCGTATCCTTCTAACTGGCACTGGCTGTCGTTCTCAGTAGTGTCCTGAATCTGTGTTCCACTGTCTGTAACTGTCACAGTGTCTGCGCCTCTGTCTTGGTATCTGCTTATCTGGGTTTATATATCAAGGTCTTCTTTCTAGATTCTGTACACCATAGACTCTGTTGCATGGTCAGCATATTTGATCTAGTGTCAGTGCCCGAGTACCAGTGCCTCAGCACTTCGGTGAGGAAACTGCATGCAGTTAGATGGAGTCATTACCAGAAAAGGCGCTATAGAAGCTAAGTAAAGAACAAGTTACTTACCTTCGGTAACACCTTATCGGGTAGAGACTATCTAGCTTTAGATATTTTACCTTAAAATTATCCTCAAGTGTCAGACTGGACTCAGACACTTTTCGTGAGCAGTACCCCTGCAAAACAGTAGGGGGCGTTCTTGACGTCGTCCACACGGAAAATGACATTCACAATGCCTATATAGGTGCCACCCAAACGAACAGGCATCAGTTTGTTTTCACGACTTTCCACACCAAAAGTGCAGAGCCGTGGAGTAAACTGAGCACTGTTGTGGAAAACTAAGGCCCTGAAAGAGGAAAGCCCTGCCCCTAGAAATCCATTAGCAGAGCTGGAAGGGTGGGTGGGTGGGTCTGTAAGGAATCTGCGGCCAGGATCTCTACTAGATAAGGCGTTACTGAAGGTAAGTAACTTGTTCATCTGATAGACACATCTAGCCGCAAATTCCTTACCTTAGATTAAATACCAAAGCAATACCTTGCCGGAGGTCGGTCTGCGGACTAATTTCACACGAGAAAGTCCTGAAGGAACAACAAACAAAATGCCCATCCCTACAAACCTAACTGTACAGGCAGTAGTGTTTGGAAAACATGTGCAATGAAGCCCAAGTTGCCACCTGGCGTTTACCGCGAACATTTGAAGAAGTGAGGGGAGTTTATACGGCCACGCGAGACGCCTTGATGGTCGTACGGAGTCAGTGGTACCAAAATCTTCTCAATTTACCCTCCATTGGAATATACCGCAGTACTGATAAAAATTATTTAGAATCAGACTAAGCCCCCTCACGCGAAGACACGCTGTAACTTCCTGCATAAGAGAATTGGTAGCTACGAGCTGACTAGGAGTTGCCCTGACCATAGGAAGAACTGTCATATATTACTATGGAGACCTGAGCCATTAACAACAACGGATCGTATATTGCACCCTTTATTGGTGCTGTTTGTACATCTTGTTTCTCCAAATTGGTCAACTTATATGAAGATAGAACGTAAGCAATAGGAAATATCTGTTTTTACCATCCCCTGATATCTGGTAAATAAACTGTGAGAAAAAGGTCCTGAGGAAGGTGGCCTAGAGCCGCCGAAACGCGTGTCGACCTGGTGCAGGGACCTCTAATTGCATCTTGAGGCTCTAGAATTGGCACTTAGATCTTGCCAACTATAACTCAGCCTTTCCCTTTTTCCTTGATGGTGTGGTTTGAATGTAGTATGGGTGTGAGAATGTTAGTATTTTGAGTTTGTGTGTATGGTAACAGGTGGTGTCTTCTTAAATAATCTGTGTCAATTGATTTTGTACATATTTATAGCCATTTTTGTAATATTTGTTTATATGTATTAAGAAAAAATATTCCCAAAAAAATGTATTCATGATGAAATAATGTTTTACAAATATAATAAGAAATCATACAAAATGAAAATAAAAGTAATGTTGAAATAAAAATTGTCTAGAATAACTTTGTCGCCAAGCTTTAATAAGTAGGATGTATACCAATATTTGAAGTGTATGGCCATTGAAGGAACAATTCTTTCACAGTGATGTTTTTTCTTTCCCCTCTGTTCCTTGGCCACAATTAATCTTGTTGAGGGGGTCCCATCATACATGCTGCCACCTGGCAGATGTCCAGGAAGGAACTTAACATGTTAACGCACTGGTGGCAGCGTTTGCTCTGGTGGAATGAGCATGTAAATTCTCTGGGCGTTGCCTCTTATCCAATGCGTAGCAACTCTTTATACAGAGCATGATCCATTGGGAGATGGTCCACTTCTGCATGTCCCTTCATTTCTTCCCTCCGACATACCCCACAAAAAGTTGGTCGTCCACCCGGAACTCTAGTGTGCGGACAAGGTAGAAAGACAATGCTCTTTTTGGATCCAGATGGTGAAGTTGCTCCTCTTCCTTGGAGGGATGAGGTGGAGCATAGTGATGGTTGCCTTACGTGACATGGAGTGACCACTTTCGGAAGCAAGAAAGCTCTTGCACAAAGTACACGCTTGTCTGGGTAGATGTTTAGGTAAGGAGGCTTGGATGACAAGGGATGAAGCTCACTGAAACTCTGGCGAGAGGTTATATCCACCAAGAAGGAAGTCTTGATAGTAAGGAGCCGGAAAGGACAGTTGTTAAGGGCTCAAACGGAGCATAAATCAGGGACGACAGGATCAGATTAAGGTCCCACTGAGGCATAACAAAGAGAGAAGGAAACATGCTGGAAACCTTTAAAAAACCTATGTACAATAGGGCATTGGAAAAGGGACTGTTGGTTAGGCAACCGCAGAAATGCAGATATCGCAGAAAGGTATCCCTTAACAATGCCCAGAGCAGAGCACTGCTGGGCAAGGGAAAGATCAAACAGAAGAACCTGAGATGGGGAGCAGAAATAGGGTCCACTTGTATTTCAGCACACCATGCCACAAATTTGCCCCTATAATAGGAGTACACTGTTTTGGTGGAGGAACGCCAGGGTGCCAAAATTACATTGCAGACTTCTGGCAAAAGGTCAAAAGCTGGCAAGTGTGCCTGTTCAATTTCCACGCAAGAAGGTGGAGCGTTCACGGGTTTGGGTGGAGAACCCTCCCTTGGTGCTGCAACAGAAGATCTTCCCGAAGGGGCAGCCTGATCAGAGGACCGATGGTCATGCTCAACAGCTCGGGATACCAGACTATGTGCCCAATCCGGGGTCTCAAGAATGACTTGGGCCCGGTCGTTCAGACCTTCTTGGGAACTCTTGGCAGGAGTGGTATGGGCGGAAAGGCGTACATGAGGCCTGAGTTCCAATCAAGACAAAAAGCGTCCTTGAGTAAGAGCTGTCTTGAAAACCCCAGTAAGTAGAACTGCTATCACCGCGATTTCTAAACAGTAGCAAACGGCCCCCTCCGGAGACACTGACATCCGGGAGGGCTGCGGGCGAAGTGTATTGATGAGCCTGGCGCTGAGCCTGTGGGACCGGGCGGCTGCTGAAGGGCTGCGGACGGCGTGACGCTGACCGGCTGGCTGCTGGAGGCGGCAGATACCCTGAGAGAGGCCTGAGCCTGGAGAAGCGACCCCGGTGAGTGTGCACTGGTGGTGAGTGTGCACTGGGGGCGCGCAGTGGCTGGTGTGCGGAGCGGAGGGGAGCACGTGGCGGATCCGGCGGTTAGGTCGGACCGCAGCTGACCAGATCCCTGAGGCGCGTGTACGCGTCCTTGACCCGGGGTGCATTGGCTGCGCACTGAGAGGTCGCTCCCCTAGTCTCTCCTGAGAGACCTGGTATCGTTTGCTGCCTGCATTTCAATTTGCTTTCTTCGTGTGTTGCCTGCACTGTTGTTGTTCATATTGTAGCGCTTCGCCTCGCGCCCACGTGTTGCCTGCCTCTGTTGCTGCTAGCGCTTTGCATCGCCTCCACTGCCTTGACTTGTTATTAATATTCAGAGCGAGTTTACCCCCGGCGCTGTGCTCTGCCCTCCCCTCCGCTGCCATTTTGTTTATGTTGTTGTCCTCGTCAGCCCGCCCCGCCTCCCAGCTGAGACGCCCTCGCCCCTCCCCCTCCACTATCCATATATGACAGGAGTTCCCGCGCGCAGCGTTCACGCGCAGCGACCGCGCCCAATCCGCGCCGAAGGTGCGCCAAAGGTAAGCCCGTCTACGCCCGTCCGCGCCTGGACCGCGCCCAGCGCCAGACCCCCTGGCCCCCGTCCCTCCCAGCCCCCCGCATTACCTACGATGCCGCCACCCTCCTAGCCCTTAACCCCGGTCGAGCCCCCAACTGCGTCCAAGCCGCCCCTGGACAAACCCATGGACCTTTCTCCTGCTTCTCCTGCAAATTCAGCGGCCCGACAACATCTCCGCTACGACCACACCACAGATTCCCGACCCCAACCACCTACAATGCATCCTTCTCAACACCCGATCGGTCCACAGGCACGCCATTGACCTATGGAATCTACTAGACACCATTTCTCCGGACATCGCCTTCCTTACGGAAACATGGATGAATGCTTCCTCCGCACCAGACATCACCATTGCCATCCCTGAAGACTATAAGATCACTCGCAAAGACCGTACCAGCCACACAGGAGGAGGAATCGCTATCGTCCATAAGAAATCTATCCGCATCTCAACCAGCTCTGACGCCAACCTCGCCAACTCCGAACACCTTCACTTCCAGATCCACATCGACCCCAAGACCACACTCAGAGGCACCCTCCTCTACAGACCACCAGGACCCCGCGCAAAATTCAGTGAAGACATCACGGACTTCATCACCCCACACGCGCTCCCCTCCAAAGACTACATCCTTCTGGGAGACCTCAACTTCCACCTTGAAAAGATCAACGACCGCAACACCGCCACCCTCGTGGACAACCTTGCCAACCTCGGACTTAAACAACTAGTCACTTCCCCCACCCACATCGCAGGTCACACACTCGACCCCATCTTCACATCCAGCAATCATGTCTCCTTCAACCACACCACGGACCTCCTCTGGACTGACCACAGCTGCGTTCACTTCACCTACAACAAACCAAAACCCAGCATCCACCTCCAACCTACCCTGCAAAGAAACTGGAACAAAATCACCACGGACCAAATCTCCGCATCGCTCCTTCGAAACACCCCAGCCCTCTCTTCTAACGCTAATGAAGCCGCCGCCAACCTCACCCTATGGTTATCCAACACCGCCGACACCTTAGCACCACTAAAAAAACGTCAAAGCAAACCTGGCAGCAAGAAGGCCTCATGGTTCAACGATGATCTCAAGAAGTCCAAGAAACTCTGCCGCTCCCTTGAAAAGGCCTGGAAAAAAGACCCAACCACTAGCACCAAGGACGCCTTCAAAAACGCCACCCGCACTCACCACCAACTAATCCGAAAAGCCAAGAAAACAGCATTCAAGGATCGACTTGACAACAACGCCCACAACAGCAAGGAACTTTTCAACATCGTCAAGGAATTTTCCAATCCCTCGGCCAACTCCAACGACATCACCCCCTCTCAAACCCTCTGCGACTCCCTAGCCTCATTTTTCCACAACAAGATTGCTGACATCCACAACAGCTTTGACAACCAACCCGGAAACCAACCCACCCTACCATTTGCTGATCATCTTCCCCCCGTGAACACCCTTAACGACTGGAACCCAATCTCCACTGAGGACACCATCCGCCTGATGAACTCCATCCACTCAGGATCCCCCACAGACCCATGTCCTCACCACATCTTCAACAAAGCAGACTCCGCCATAGCACCGCACCTCCGAGACGTCATCAACTGCTCCTTCAACTCCGCCACCTTCCCGGAAGACTGGAAACACGCTGAACTCACCGCCCTTCTGAAAAAACCCACAGCGGACCCCACCGAACTCAAAAATTACCGCCCCATCTCGCTTCTTCCATTCCCGGCCAAAGTCATCGAGAAAGCTGTTAACAACCAGCTCGCCGCTTTCCTCGAAGCCAACAAATCCCTCGACCCCTCACAATCTGGCTTCCGAGCAAAACACAGCACTGAGACCGCCCTCATCGCAGCAACAGACGACATTCGAACTCTACTGGACAATGGGGACACAGTCGCCCTCATCCTCCTCGACCTCTCTGCAGCATTCGACACAGTCTGCCACAGCACCCTTTTACAACGCCTCAATAACATCGGAATCCAAGGAAAAGCACTTGAATGGATCACCTCGTTCCTCACCGGAAGAACCCAGAGAGTCCGCCTTCCACCATTCAAGTCCGAGGCCTCTGAAGTCATCTGCGGCGTACCACAAGGATCCTCACTCAGTCCCACCCTCTTCAACGTATACATGAGCCCCCTCGCGGCCATCGCACGCCAACACAACCTCAACATCATCTCTTACGCGGATGACACTCAACTGATCCTTTCTCTCACCAATGACCCCAGCACCGCCAAAACCAACCTACACGAAGGAATGAAAGAAGTTGCCGAATGGATGAAACAAAGCCGTCTGAAACTGAACTCAGACAAAACAGAAGTCCTCATCTTAGGTACATCCCCCTCTGCATGGGACGACTCCTGGTGGCCGGAAGCCCTCGGAAAAGCACCCATCCCGACAGACCACGCTCGGAACCTAGGCGTCATCCTGGATTCTTCACTCTCAATGAACAGACAAGTCAGCGCTGTATCCTCTTCCTGCTTCAACATTCTTCGCATGCTCAGAAAAACATTTCGCTGGATCCCCTCCGAAACAAGGAAAACAGTCACCCATGCTCTGGTCACGAGCCGACTGGACTACGGAAACACCCTCTACGCAGGTGCTACCGCAAAACTCCAGAAGAAACTCCAACGAATCCAAAACGCCTCAGCCAGGCTCATATTAGACATCCCACGCAACGAACACATCTCTGGTCACCTTAAAGACCTCCACTGGCTACCCGTCAATAAGAGGATCACTTTCCGACTGCTTACCCACGCACACAAATCACTCTACGACATCGGACCAGAATGCCTCAACTCACGACTGTCCTTCTACACCCCCTCCCGCCAACTACGTTCCTCCAGCCAAGCCCTCGCCACTGTACCTCGCATCAACAAGACCACCATGGGAGGCAGATCCTTTTCTTACCTAGCTGCTAGAACATGGAACTCACTCCCCGCTTACCTTCGCCTTACCCAGAACCACCTAGCATTCAGAAAGCAACTTAAAACGTGGATATTTGACAAGTAATCCTCCTCCCCCTCCTAAGCGCCTTGAAACCCTCTGGGTATGTAGTGCGCTATATAAATTCTATGACTTGACTTGACTTGACAGTAGTGGCCTACGGCTCGGCGGTTATATCGAGCCGCGGCGTGCCCCCCCTGGAGTGCCCTCTCGCAACGGAGTAGAGACCCAGGGCATTAGGTGTGCGGGGCGGTACGCCATCCACAACGCTGACCGCTATTGACTGAGTGGGGCTACCCAGGGCCGGACGATTGCGCTGCCGCCCCATGATTGTGGAACTGTGTGGAGGCTTGGGGTGAGTCGTGGAGATCTCCGGGGGCCCGCATTGCACAGCGGAAGATTGCTGTTTCGCCGTGCCGTGGATTACCTGGCCGTCCATACCCGGTATGTCACCGAGGGACCAACCGGTGGGCCTGCCGGCGGGTGGCTGACGGAGGGGCCCTCATGCTGCGACGAAGAAACCTAGTGGGTAGCGTCTGGAACTTTCTCCCGGGCGGGTCCCACTGGTTGCGGGGCATCGGGTCCTCGAAGTAAGGCACCCTCGACAAGTTTACGGGTGCGGGTGGAGCAGCCGGGGCCTCCGGGGGCCCTCCGCCCCAGGGGCCGGATAATGCTGCGCTTTTGCCGGCAATCACCCAAGCTAGAGATACCCTGGATGCCAAGATAGGGGCTGTTGGAGCTGATGTCACGCTGTTGCGCCAAGACTTGCGAAACGCGTTGGCGCGCATCACCGAGGCTGAAACGAGGATCACCGGAGTGGAAGACGACGTGGCAATATTGAAAAAGAAAGTGCCGCCATGGAAGGGATCCAGAAAAGCCTGGTGCTCCGGGCGGAGGATGCTGAAGGACGGGCCCGGCGCAACAACCTGCGGTTCGTTGGCTTTCTGGAGGATTGTGAAAAGGGGAATATGGAGGCCATTCTTACTCAGTGGCTGGAAGGGTGGTTGCCGCCGGAGTCCCTTTCTCGCTGCTTTGTCATAGAGCGGGTGCACAGGGCGCTCGCTCCGAAGCCGCCGGTTGGAGAACGCCCGCGGCCAGTGATAGCCTAACTGCTTAACTATCATGATAGGGACACTATCCTGAAGCAAGCTCGGCTGAAGGAACCCCTCATGTATGACAACCATCGGATTATGATATTCCTGGACTACACCAAGCTAGTGCAGCGACAACGGCAATCATTCACAGAGGCCAAGGCTCGCCTGACGGGACTCAAAATCCAGTACGCCCTCCTTTACCCAGCCCGCCTGCGAGTGATCTTTCAATCCCTGACCATGTTCTTCAACTCTCCGGAAGAAGTGTTTACATGGACTGATGAAACGGTCCAGGTCCGGCCGCGCACTCCGCCGGCTCGAGACTCTGATTCGTCCTCCTAGACGGCGCCGCGGCAGACCCACCGGCGCTCTCGCAGTAGGAGTAACTGGCGGTCCCGCTCCACTAATAGGTCCCCCACCAAGAAGGGTGCTGCGGAGGAGACCGCTCCTCCGGACTCTCAGGAATGCAGATTCTTGAATAAAAGAGGGACATTTGGTACCTAATTGTGTGGCGTTGCGGAGCGAACTCTGCAGATGACTGAGAATGGCCCAGCCTGAGGCGTCGGACGGTGGCCGAGACGCCGCTGACCTGTACTACGGATTTAATCAGCAGTTATGAGATGTGGGGTGGGAGCGGGTGGGGGGAGATGGCAAGGCGGACTACTACCCCAGGGTAGCGGTAGTCCAGTTGCCCGCAGACGTTAATTCCCCCCTAGGGGGTTGGTTGGGGGTTGAGGGTGTTGTTGTTGGGGATCCATTGGAGTGGGTGGCCCCTGACCTCCCGTTGGGGGTTGGGGCAGTCCTGCACCGCGACAGATACTTCAATGTTGTTGAGGTATAGGGGAGGGGGAGGCCAGTTTTCCGGGAATTGGGTTGGGGTTGGCTTCAGGGGCGGGGGGGTGGGGGGGATGCACAAAGTTTGGGTTTACAGGGGTAGCTCGTTGTAACGACCGGATTTTCGGACCAGATGGAATCAGCTCCTAGGAGCCCCTCTAACCCAGTCCTTAGAACGTATTTACAATGGGTATAGATATATGTATGTACATTTCGTACCTAAGGATGGGGAAAATAGCAATAAACATGCATAGGTTTTTCTACAATATCCTATTCATACCAACTAGTCTCGCGGCCACTTAGGCCCAGACTAATCTACCCTAGGGCAGGTCTGATTATGTACCATTACACACTGATCACTCTCAGTGCTCACTCGACACGCAATCCGGCGTGTCTACAAACGGCCCTGCAGTCCCAGTGCTCTCTCTCTCTTCCGGTCCACAATCTGGCGGACCTACACACCGTGTCCTCCCGGTGCTCTCACTTACTTCCAATACGATCCACAATTCGGCGGATCTACACACCGTGTCCTCCCGGTGCTCTCATTAACGCCGCGTACAAACGACAATCACTTTCCTATGAACACCTATGGAAGAAATCTCTCATTGTCTACTCAGGATAATACTACAATAATAAAAGTTAGTGCGGCTTTCCAAATTGAAATATGTACCTTCTGCTCTTGGCATCAAACGTTCCCCTTCTCCCTCATTGCTCAGTCACCTCTTACCTGACCGGGATTCACATCCGTTCATGCAAACAATATCTGACTAGAAGACCAGGTTACCCTGATTGAACAAGAATACAAGGCACATGTCGGTTCACTAAGAACTGGGGTATTTTATTACAATGATTATAAACACAATACTATACGATAATATATATTCTGCAAAGAAAAGTGAAAGGTTAGAACGTGCACACTATAGGGGAAAGGGCGGAGGCCACCTTATTAACGTGAAGTCGGGGTTCGGCAGTCATCTAGGTTTCCTTCTCGTCTCTGTGCCTTGGCTCGTCTCGAATCACACCTCAGCAGTCACGAGTACACGTCTGCACCGCTATGCTCGATCTCCTCTGCTTCCCTCCAAGTCACTGGAACCTCTCTCGTTATTAGCTGCTGTCTCTCTCTGTCTCTGATCGCTCTGCGCTACTTCTCCTTCTCCTTCAATCTTTCTCAGAGAGTCTCAGTTTCATGATCTGTCTCAGACTTCAAAATGGCGACTGTCTGCCTGGAAATAATTAATGGCATAGATGCTAACGGCTAGCTGCCGCCTGCGGACTGACTGACTCACTGCCTAACACTTTCGCTAATATGGAAGCTTGTCCTTTCATGGAAAGTTACGGCCAGTAACCTGCCGCCCACCAAATTCTTGTACCTCCCCGTACCAAGGACACGTTCCCAGCCGGCCGGCCTGAAGTTGTGTCTTTGGAGTGGAGAAAAATACAGTCTTTCGATAAGGGCCAGCCTGAGCCGGTTCTCTCCAAGCGAACAACACTTCGAAACTAAAACATTACACTTGACCTAGAAAGCCTCTCAAGCTGCCGGGCAGAAAGCAAGATGGAGTTTCTCCCGTTTGAGGCCTACAAGGCCCGAAATAAGCATAACTCCATAGAAGGTATACTAACACTCTTGCAAAAGGACGGATTATCACTAATACTAATGAATCTATCCCCTAACTTAAGTTTATAAGCCCTGATCTAAGGAAAAGGGTACGAAAATGCACTACTGTGCCTTATGGATAAGTCCTGTTTATAGTTCTAATCCCTGTACTAGAAGGGTAATAGGCTGGAGGCATCTTCCATCATTCTCCCTCCAAAGAGGGCCGAAAAAGTCGGTCAGAACACTCGTTCACACATGATGGTCCACCAGGCTCGATTCATGTTCTTTGGACAGTTGCACTCACCTACACCCGGGCGATTGTTGATTTTCCCAGTTGATGGCGGATAGGGGTTCAGATTCGGAGCTCCCCAGGGCTACGCTGCGAATAGTGAGCTGGAATGTGAGGGGCATGCTAAATAAAATTAAAAGAGGCGCTGTTCTGCGACAAGGGAAGAAGGAGAGGGCTGATGTCTTGTTGTTGCAGGAGACTCATCTCCTAGGTACCAAGACTCTTAGTTTACAGCGCTATGGTTATCATCAGGTGTTCCATGCTGGTTTTGTCCGGGGATCCCGGGGTGCGGCGGTCATGATTCACCGCAGAGTGTCGTATGTGCATTCTACCCATTGGATTGACGCCCAGGGCAGATATGTCTTTGTTAAAGGAATGATTGATGGGGAGCTGGTGGTCTTTGGCAGTGTGTATGCCCCCCCCAGTTGCAATGGTCCTTGGTGGAGAAGTTGTTCACTGTCTGGGCCGAGATTCCGGACGAGCTGGCTGTGATTAGGGGCGATTGGAATGACGTTATGGATGGGACTGTGGATCGCTACAGGCCGAATGGCGGTCAGATGGTAGCTGCCCCCACGAGATTGAATGACATGGCGAGAGGCATGGGTTGGACAGATGCATGGCGCTATCAACACACATACAGCCGGGAATATACGTATGTTTCGGCGGTCCATCGGTCCTTCTCACGGTTAGACTATCTGTTCGTCCCCTGCACCAAGATGAGTAGAGTGGCTTCGACAGCTATACTGCCGCGTGGGCTCTCTGACCACTCCCCCATTGCGATAGATATCCTCCTCGACAGGAGGCGGCAGCCTTTTCGATGGCGCCTCTCTACCTGGCATCTACAACAGGATGACTACCAATCCCATATGCGGGAGGCCATAGCTCACTACTGGGATGAAAATGAAAGGTCAGGATCGGATGTGGTGACCCTCTGGGAAGCCATGAAGCCTACCCTCAGGGGAGTAGATATAGCCTGGTGCGCGAAGGCCCGTAGGGCGCGGGGAGAGGACCTAGAGAGGGCGGCAGATCGTATCCGCACTCTAGAGACACGTTCCACCGAAACCGGAGCGGAGGAGGATATAAGACAGCTGTTGCAGGCACAGAGGGATGCTGCTTCCCTACAACTTGAGGAGTCTCGCCACATATGGCTTGCAACGCAGAGTAGAATTTACCAGTGGGGGGACAAATCCAGCTCAATGTTGTATAGACTATGCCAGGGCGCGTTCCAGGCTCAGATGTTGCCGGCGCTAAGGGACGAGGCCGGGAATTCTTTATCAGATCCCAGGGTCATTGCCGACAGCTTTGCGCGCTATTATGAATCTCAATATGCTCCTAGAGATCTTCTCCCTGCCGAGGATGTGGACAAATTTTTAACGGATCACTCCTTTGCAGTAAACGGACTTGGAAGACGGCGTTTCTGTTTCCTTTAGGACCCACCACCCACAACTCGCGGTACCCGCTGCGCGGGTCCCGCTTCGCTGCTCACCTGCCTGACTCGTCGGTGGATCTTACGCCCAGCTGCTCCTGTGGGGTTCTGTGAGACGGTGAGGCGGCAGGGCTGCGAGCGCGACCCGGGACTCGCTTTCCCAGGAGTCCCGGTGTCTCTGGCCGTGTCACCTGGCCCCGCTCTCCCTGACCGCCCCGCCCCCAGCAGCCCCAGGTGAAAAGGAGGGAAGGATCTCTCGGCAGTGGGACACTCCTTTGCAGTAAACGGACTTGGAAGACGGCGTTTCTGTTTCCTTTAGGACCCACCACACACAACTCGCGGTACCCGCTGCGCGGGTCCCGCTTCGCTGCTCACCTGCCTGACTCGTCGGTGGATCTTACGCCCAGCTGCTCCTGTGGGGTTCTGTGAGACGGTGAGGCGGCAGGGCTGCGAGCGCGACCCGGGACTCGCTTTCCCAGGAGTCCCGGTGTCTCTGGCCGTGTCACCTGGCCCCGCTCTCCCTGACCGCCCCGCCCCCAGCAGCCCCAGGTGAAAAGGAGGGAAGGATCTCTCGGCAGTGGGACACTCCTTTGCAGTAAACGGACTTGGAAGACGGCGTTTCTGTTTCCTTTAGGACCCACCACCCACAACTCGCGGTACCCGCTGCGCGGGTCCCGCTTCGCGGGTCCCGCTTCGCTGCTCACCTGCCTGACTCGTCGGTGGATCTTACGCCCAGCTGCTCCTGTGGGGTTCTGTGAGACGGTGAGGCGGCAGGGCTGCGAGCGCGACCCGGGACTCGCTTTCCCAGGAGTCCCGGTGTCTCTGGCCGTGCCTCCGTGGCCTGCAGTGCCTGGCCTGGGCGCACCCTCATTAGTCCCTTGTACCATTGGCTCGTATTGATTGCTACAGTTGCCTTCCTGATTGAAGCTATTGGGGTCACTTTTCCTTCGAGTAGTCTATTTGCTCTCCTTGTGTTTATAGTTATCTTTGGATCATTTGTTGTGATAGTTTGTTTCCTTTTTTAACCTTCCAGAGATGTCTACTCGTAAATCTAGGAGCCAGAGAGCTGGAAACGATAAAA
This sequence comes from Lissotriton vulgaris, assembly GCF_964263255.1. NCBI lineage: Eukaryota > Metazoa > Chordata > Amphibia > Caudata > Salamandridae > Lissotriton > Lissotriton vulgaris. The sequence goes on along the minus strand of NC_141691.1, from coordinate 1,987,594,226 downwards.
CTAAAAAAGTAATTGGCACCCTAGATAATTTTATTTCTCGAACACACTCTTTGATAGACGAGGGCATTTCTATCATGGAAAGGAGAGTATCATTGGATCTTGCCCACGCAAAAAGATCTTCATTGGGCAACATTGCAATGGTGCATTCCCCGCCGCCAAGTTTGATAAACCCTGTTGTTACTTCAGCTGGGAATTCCATTAATGATTCTACTCCCGCCAGCAGTCAACCACTAATTTCTACTAATGCCCCTGTTACGAGCATACTACCCTCTAATATCCCCCATGTTCCCGTGATAGTTAATCATGATGTTACTGACTCCTCCATTACGGTTGGGTCAGATATCATTACGTTAACTGCAACTGATGTGATTCCAACAAATCCTCCCATGGACAATCCCGCCATTACTTCGCAAGGGTCTATGGGTTCCAACTCCGGGGGGGACAATACAGGTGTGGCGACAGCAAATGATGTGACTCTCCAGGCACTCACTGTTCAAACTGAGTCTGACCCCTTAGATTCTACCCCCCATTTGTTATCTTTAGGGGTTCCGGACGATACAATTCCTGATAGCAGTCTGGCCAGTCTTCTGGATGTGAGCGGAAGTAATGACTCACTAACTAATTCAGGAGACGGGCTTGACTCCTTAATGGAATCTATGTCTAGTTTGTTAAAATCTCTGCTTTCACCCCTGGAGAATAGGCTTTCCAACATAGAACATCAATTGGCTACTATTCTTGCGCTACAAGACCCTAGGCTGACTACCCCTGGCCCCTCTATTTCGGTGGTTTCACCGCCTGTTATTAACACTGGGATTGATGTCACAAATCCACCTAACCTACGGGGAGTGCTCCAGCACCCGCAATTATCCCCCCAGCTCCTTCCCTGACAGCAACCAAAACAGTGAATAAAACCAAACCCTCCACTTCTACAGGTCCAAGTGCAGTAAATAGAAAGGCAGCTACCAAAAAGACTCCTGACAACCCAGCCCCTACTATTCCACAGTCCCAGTCCAGAAAAACCACATTGCGGCGCAACATCAATTTACCGCCAGATGCTTGTCCGTATGTGGTTGTTCTGACAGGGATTCCTGAGCTGCCAATATCCACTTCTGAGCCTTTTTGGGCGATTAAAAATAAAATATGCCACTGGCTTGACAAAAATTACCCTCCACCACCCGGCCTAAACAAGAACATACTTATGGTTGAACGGGCTCCTTGGGTAGGTGGGAAGAAGAAAAGTTTAAAGGGCGATTGTGTCGTTATCACGTTTGAGGACCCACGACTTGTAGAATTTATATGCTCAACTCCTCCCTGTGATAGTAAGTCAGTGGTAGCAGCCAAACCCCTGTCTTTTTTTTATATGCAGGAGGGCCATGAGGATGTTAGATGGAGTTGGATGAGGCCAACTAGGAAAGGCTTGGGTAGAGGTGGTACATACCAGAATCCACAACAATGGGGAATGCCTGCAGAGGAAGGATGGAACTTAGTCCATAGGAGGAGGGGGCACCAGTGGAAGGGGGATTCACATTTCAATGGAGAAGGGTGGGGCCCACAGCTCAATTACCCTTTATTTCCCTGTTATAATCGATTTGGTGGGTTGGAAGAAGTGGACTGACCATCACCCCAGTGCATTGAAGATGGCGGGGGTTGTGGGGTTCTTTCCACTGTAGATAGTGGTTCTATCGTTCCTACTATGGAAGAAGTACCGGAGCAGTGTAGCACTATTCCAGAGCCCCTGTTAGGGGATGTTGACACTCAGGCCGCCATGGATACACCTATGCTGTCCCCTTCCCTTGTTAAAATCTTGTCCTGGAACATAGCCGGCCTAAAGAAAAACCGGCCTGACCCGGAATGGAACAATTTTGTAGATGATTTCCATATTTGCATGTTCCAAGAAACCTGGTGTGTAGAGCCACAACACAAACAGGGCTATTCTACGTTTTTTGTCCCTGCAACACAGCTTGGGAGGGGGCGCCCATCGGGAGGATTACTTATTTGGATCAGGATAGATTTGAACTGTAAAATTACTGTGAATTATGTCCCCTGTAATGATATTTTACATATAACTGTTAAAAGGCAGTCTGCCAGGAAGGCTTTTGAACTTTTTTGTATTTATGCCAGGGGGCTCCCAGGGGGCCAATTGTCTCCAACACTGGAGTTGCTAGACAACACGCTTTCTGCCCTCTCTTCTAAATCTTCAGTATTAGTGGGAGGCGATTTTAATTGTACATTCGAGCCTCTTGATGAGGATGAATTTTTAGGCTGTTATAATAAGCCAGGAAACCAGTTAATTCCATCCTTATCTCTGGCCCCAATTCAGAAATGGTCGGCTCGATCCATACAGTTGAATGCTCTGGTGTCTGCACATGATCTATGTGCCTTAAATGGCCGCACCACATCCGATCGTATGGGCGCTATGACCTTCAATCGATTAGGTTCCCCGTCACGGATTGACTACATCCTTTTGGATGTAGGGTCATGGGTTAACCTGGTTGATATGGAGGTCAGCCAGAGGATTGATAGCGACCATAATCCCCTTTGCATGGGTATGTTCTGGGGAGACAACAGTGGTAAGGAGGTTCACAATGAGCTGATTACCAAAGAACTAGTCCCCTCTAACTGTAATCGCAGGATTAAATGGAATGTGGTTAGGTGCAATGAGGGGACACTTGAGAATATTAGGGTTCTAGTTTTGGCTGCCTCATCTGCCTTGGCCCCAGTGAACCAAATTGCACTTCAGCTTCAGGGGTCGGTGCTGGCAACTAAGTATAAAGACTTAATAGGGGAGATCAGTATGTTTTTCTCAAAAAAAACAAAGGGTTGTCATTTGTTTAATTGCACGCAAAAAAAGGGGAACCCTTGGTACACTGCCTCCTGTAGAGAGAAAAGGAAAGCAATTTCACTAGCTATTAAAAATAAGGATGCCCCAGCTGCTAGATTAGCTAGAAATGAGTACCGCACTAGTATTATGAAAGCCAAAAAAGATTGGGAAGAGGAACATTGGCAGGCTCTAAAGGAAGCGGCTCATGGGAAAAATGCCACTGCATTTTGGAAACTGATCAACGTCATGGATAGACGAGGCGCTGAGCCCATACCAAACCATATTACTGAGTCCCAATGGTATTCCCACTTCTCAAATTTATATGGCGTGGGCTCCTTAGAAGCTGCGCCAGTATCCCCTATACTAGGTACTGATTGTACGGTCCATGGGAATGATGGCTCTACCGATGTACTGTTTTCGCCCCGTGAGGTACAAGAGGCAATCCTTAAAATAAAACCGGGTAAGGCACCTGGCCCGAATGGAATACCGGGTGATTTATTGATGTCTAACCCACTGGTTTGGGCTGATTTTATTGTAAATGTTTTGAACCTTATTCATCTAGGCCACCAGGTACCGGACTCATGGAAGGGTGCTGAAGTTGTTACCGTTTTTAAAAAGGGTGAGAGAGAGGACCCTGCCAACTACAGACCAATTAGTCTAATTGACGTTATTCAAAAAGTAGTTGGCAGGGTAATTGTAAATAGGATTGAGGGTTGGCTTATGGAAGGAAACATTCTGTCCCACTTTCAGGCCGGATTCAGAAACAATGTTGGGGCCATTGACCAAGTCTTCAGATTCTGTGCAGTTTTCTGGAAAACAGTGTCAATAGCCAGAGGGAGCCTCTACCTGGCTTTTATTGACCTCAAAACGGCTTTTGATGTAATACCCCGTGTTAAACTTTGGAATGTCCTATTGGATATGGGTTTCCCATCTTACCTGCTAAATCTTATCATCAAACTCCATGAGGGTACATATGCAAAGATACGCTGGGGGGTGCAGGGGCAACTCACTAAGAGTATACCTGTCAACAGAGGGGTGCGGCAGGGGTGTGTGATGGCCCCTACTTTATTTTCCCTCTTTATAAATGGGGTTGTGAAGCATCTGCAAGATACACCGGCCGATGCCCCCATTGTGGCGGGGGAGAAAATACCATCCCTCCTCTTCGCCGACGACACCCTCCTCTTATCAAAAACCCCCACAGGTCTCCAAACTCTTCTTGATCAGTTTAGTGTTTTTTGTCAGGAACGGGGACTCACAATAAACACGACCAAAACTAAACTAATGGTCATGACCGCTAAGAGGAAATATAGGAATATCCACGTTACCCTGAATGGATCTCCTTTAGAGGTGGTCGATGAGTTCGACTATCTTGGTGTTAGGATTAATAACCACTTGAAATGGGAACCCCATATATGTAAAATGATTTTAAATCTTAAAAGGGTCTCCGGCACTATTTTAAAAAACCAACGCCTTTCTATAAGTAGGCCAGTTGCCCCTGCCTTATCAGTTTACGAGGGGAAAGCAATTGCCTCAGCTGTTTATGGCTCGGAACTGTGGGGCAATGAGAATACCAACGACCTTGTCCGATCAGAGAACAAGTTTATGAGGGACTTGGTGTCGCTTCCATCCTCTACCCCACTTAAACCTTTATTCTTAGACCTGGGAAGAAAGTCTATTCGGGATATCCCCCAACTCCGTCCCCTCTTATATTGGGTTCGTTTGAGGAGGACCCCCGAACTAGCTAATTATGCCCTTGTGCTAGATGAAATACTAAAATTAAACACCTCAGGCAAAATCAGATGGCTAAATGCATTAAAAAAGCTTGTAGCAAGTGTGGGTTTAAGCGACGCTTGGGTATCCCAATCACCTCCACCAAAACAAGTGGTGAAAAAATTATATTGGGATTGGATAGAGACCAAGGCGCTACAGAACCCAAACTGGGGTCATCTGACCGAGACCTTTTTGACCCATAAATGCACCCTAAAACTGGAATTGTTTTTGGACTTCATTCAGGTTCCTCGGGAAAGGACTTTATACCTTAAACTTAGACATGGAACACTGCCCCTCAAAACTTTTACATCTAGATGGAACAATAGGAGGGAAGAGGATACAATGTGTCCAGGGTGTACAAACCCCGAGGAATCATTGGGCCACTTTTTCTTTGCCTGTAAGGCATATATCTTACCTAGGAAGAAATGGTTAAAACCAGTACTAAAGATTCTTGGGGTTAGAGATTACAAATCAGCTTTGCGTATTCTTATCTCCGACACCTCTTCTATGGTTACTATTTGTGGGGTTGCAAAGTTCTTATCATGTGCCTGGATCATTAGGACTAAGATTTTAAAAAATGCTCATCAAGTCAATTTTTCCACATAACTCTTAGATGTCTTTTTTAAAATAATGAACTGTTTTGTAATTATGTATGTAATGAACTGTTTTTATAATTATGTATGTATTTCATGTTTGTACTTTTTATGATACATGTGTCGAGTAAAAGTATAATGACTTGACTTGACGGATCTCCCGCCACGGGGAGTCTCCGATGAGGAGCGGGACCATCTCGAGATTCCATTGTCCGCGGAAGAATTGGGTAAGGCACTTGGTGAACTGAACGCTGGGAAGGCCCCAGGGCCGAACCGTTTCCCTTGCGAGTTCTTCAGGAAATACCATCTCCAGCTAGGGCCACATTGCAAGAAGGCATTAGATGCTGCTAGGGAGTTAGGCCATCTGTCGCCTGATTGGAGGCACGCCGAGATCGTGGTGTTCTGCAAACGGGAAGGCCGCCGGATCGCCATGAATCGTATCGCCCTATTTCACTTCTGAATATCGAGGCGAAGATATTGGCGAAGGCGCTCGCCAACCGCCTCCTCCCATTGATCACCACTCTGGTCCACCACTCTGGTCCACCACAGGGCCACCAGACATAACATTAGGCGGGCCCAAGTGGCCTTGGAAATGATGCGAGCCACTGGCTCCCAGGCGGCGCTTTTGTTGGCCGATATTGATAGAGCCTTTGATTCATTGAGTTGGGCTTACTTGCAGGCGCTTCTATCTCGTCTAAATCTCGGCCCTCACCTTCTGTCATATATACGACTGCTGTATACTGATTTGACCGCGTCTGTGCGAGTGGCCGGTGCGATTTTGGGCGCCTTCCCCATCGGGCGGGGTACCCGTCAGGGATGCCCACTCTCTCCGTACTTATTCGCTCTTGCGATGGAACCTCTCGCGGCATGGGTGCGTATAGACGCGCAGATGAAGGGGTTTGAGTGGGACGCTGGGCCGTCAGATAGAATTGCGCTCTACGCAGACGACGTGCTATTCTTTCTTACAGATCTCAATAGGTCGGGCCCGAGAGTTCTTGACATCATGAGGGTGTTTGGACAGGTTTCGGGGCTTAACCTCAATGTAAAGAAATCCACCTTGTGGACCCTGGGCAGCGGTGTGGCACTTGGTGCTTGGGCGTCCGCCCTGCAGGAGGCATTAAATATCTTGGGGTGTTCATAACAGACATCCCTAGTGTTTCGTGGGAGCGTAATATAGTTCCGGTCTGGGACATGGTCCGATCGGATATGAAAACTTGGTCCCGTATGCCCTTGAATTTATATGGCCAGTCGGCCATCTTTAAGATGGTGGCTCTCCCTCGTCTGCTCTACCAGCTACAGAACCACCCCTATCCTATCTCGCCGCAATGGTTCCGCCAAGTTAACTAGGCGCTGGGCCGCTTTCTCTGGGCAGGGGGTGCTATTCGCGTAGCCCTTCGCACCTGTTTCCATTCATCGTACTGCGGTAGCCTGGCCTCCTCGGATATCCTCTCCTACTACCAAGCGTCCCATCGCTTAATACTTAATGAATGGTGGTATGGGGATCGGGGCGATCCGGCGTACGCTCTGGAGCGATATTTAATGAAACCAGATACTTTGCACATGTTACTGTACTCAGCGGGAAAGAGGATGAAGCTCCCGGTGGTTACGCAGTCTGGCGTCGAGCCCTTTGCCGCATGGGATGGTGGAATAAGCTCACTGAGGAGACTCCGCTATGGCAGAATGGCCGCCTGCCGCCCTGCTGACCTTGCAGGGGTTTCGCGGCTGGGATGCGATAGGGATCTCGGCGCTGGGACATGTCATGAGGGGCACGACCCTTAAGTCCTTCCAGGAACTGAGGGATGAGTACGATATGCCGCATACCCAGTTCTTCAAGTACCTGCAGTTCCGGCACGCTATCTCTCCTGCTTTGGAGGGACTGGACTCCCTACCGGAATTTAGTTCGCTAGAAGCCAAATTATTTATGGGAGAATTGACAGAAAAGAAGATATCCTGCATCTATCAGTCACTGGTCATTCATTGCTCCTCCTCTGTAGACGGCTTGCGGTCTACTTGGGAGCAGGATATTGGAGAAATTGACGAGGAGGGATGGAGGGAGGCCCTCGCAGCCCCAAGGGAGGCGGCCATAGCCGTACGACTGCGCTTTATTCAATTGAAATACTTACACAGGGCTTACTACACGAGAGAGAGGCTGTGGCGAGCCGGACTGATTGCCTCCCCCGATTGTCTGAGGTGTGGCAGGGAAGTGGGTACGTTCTTCCATACTGTGTGGTCCTGTGGAGCGCTGGAGAGGTATTGGGGGCGTGTATGGGACTGTTTGGATGAGGTGCTGGGTTGGCAGCTCCCACGTACATCGCAGTTGGGTCTCCTGCATGTCCTGCAGCAGGTGGGTGGTAACATATGCAAACAACACCTGTTACTCCTGGGTCTTACAGTGGCCAAGAGGGATGTGGCCCGTGCCTGGAAGGACCCTAAGGCTCCCCCGATAGAGGTATGGAAACGGGTCTTGGACTACTATATGGGGCTGGAACGCCCAGTGTGTGAGGCCCGTGGCTGCCCTGGGAAGCACTATAAAATTTGGAAAAGGTCGGCGGAATACAGGGGGCTGTGGCTGGACCCGCCGCCGCGGCAAGATGTAGCCGGAGATCACTAGTCTTGAGCGCCATGGTGGGGGTGAGAATGTACTACCACTGTTGCATAGACTGATTAGCTTGGATCCAGGTGAGCGTCGTGAACGGGGCTAGGGTGGGATCCGGGGGGTGGAGTTATGGGGTTGGGGGGGTACGGGTAGTTAATGTTAATATCTGATCCTACTTACTGTATTGATTGCTATATTTTGCTTCTTGATTATATGCTCACAGCCCCTCCAGTGTTCGGAGTACTGTTGATATCTTGCAATCATATTCGAATAATCAATAAAATTGGTTCTGAAAAAAAAAAAAAAGATAGGGGAAGACTGGCATTCCTGATCTCCCCAGATGAGCTGCAACCACTGCCATCACATTGATGAACGCCCGACGGCGATGGTGAGGCCAAAGGGGAGCACAGCGAATTGAAAGTACTTGTGGCCCGCAGTGAAACAAAGGTAACTCTTGTTGGCAGGCAGGACAGGAATGTGCAAATAAGTGTCCTGCAAGTCCAACACTACCATCCAGTCCCCAGGGTTCGGGGCAGACGGGACCTCAGCTAGAGTAAGCATTTATTACTTCTCCTTGAGAAAGTAGTTGAGAGAGCGCGCAGATCTAAGATAGGACAAAGGCCTCAGTCCTTCTTGGGCACCAGAAAGTAGCGGGAATGACAACCACGACCCACTTCTGGCATCGTCACCCACTCTATGTCACCCTTGGCCAGAAGAGCTGTCACTTCTTGACGGAGAAGAGGCAGGTGATCCTACGTCCGAATGTCATATGTAGGTGGCATGGAGAAAGGGGTAGTCTTGAAGGGGAGGAAGCTGCCTCATCGGACAATCCGCAAAACCTCTATCCGATGTTATGGACTGGCAGTAGCGGAGGTAATGGTGAATCCTGACACCCACTGGGTGCCCATGATGATAAACGGGCAGGCTAAGATGGCTTGAAGGCTGCGTTGATGGGGGGTGGGGAGGGGTTGGTGCACTGACCAGACTGCTGTCTACCCGACCCATGGGGCCAATAAGAGGTGTCTTCACTGCCACGGAAAGGCTGGAAAGCTTGCTCACCGTGGTGAGTGGATGGGTAAGGACACAGCTGTCCACCCCTTCTGTGGCCACGAAAAGAGAAAAAGGCGGACTGATGGTGACGAAGGGGCATGGAAAGGCCCAAAGATATGGCTGTAGCCCTGATGTCCCTAAAGTGCGCCATCACCAAATCTGCCACATCTTCGAAGTGACCAGAGCCATCAAAAGGTGTGACTGGACAACCCCAGACCACAAAGCCAAGCTAGCAGAAGAACACATTTTCTTGCCGAATTTATCCAGCTTTTTGGATTCCCGGTTGGGCGGGGCCCTAGGGAATGCGCCAAGGTTTACCTGTGAGGTGGGGGCTTGGACCACCAAGAAGTGCGGTGTGGTGTTGGATGAGAAAGTTTTGGTCCTCTGGAGCGGGGGTGGGGGTGGCGGGCAAGAGTTCTGTTCACAGGAGTTCCTGTGCTGGGCTTGGATGAGGTCCCAAGCAGGGCTTGGACCAGTTCCAAAGCAAGGCATCAGTAAGTGCCTCACTGAAAGAGAGGAGCGGTTCTGATTGGGACACTCGTGGCTGAAGGACTTCTGTCAAGACATTAGTCTTGATTGCCACCAAAGGCAAAATAAGGTCCAGGACCTCAGCATCCCTCCGCAACACCATTGCAAATGATGCTCTATCCTGCGTAGCCATGGTATGGGAAGAAAGCATAACAGCATCTGGAGATGTGTCCAGTGAACTGGCTTCACTAGGATCTTCTCACCAGTCCAGAGGGTCTTACTTAGTCTTGCATTTTTCAGGGTCCAGTTACCCCTACCATTCATCCCGGAATCCCATCCCGCGCGAACAGAGCTCAGGCATGGTGCCAGAGGCTGACAATGCCCCTCCAACTCCATGTCGGAATCGGGGAAGGGGACCGCACCTCCAGCGGGCGTTGGTGGCGCCAGGGGCGTTAGCCTCGGGACCGGCGCTTGGCAAGGTCGGGATGGTACAACTGGAGCCGGTCTGGAACGATCTGTGGATTTCTGGGTCCGAATGGCGCCAGAGTCGACAGCACAGATCCAGAAGGGACCTCTTTAGAACTAGCAGAGCCTGAAGGCATGCTGACGGCAATGGGCCACCCAAACAGTAGGAGCATGGCCTCAAACAATTCTCAAAGACGTGCGGAGGTCGCTCCGGCTCCAAGAAACTCGGGCTGCTCCTAGCTGACCCAGACACTAGCTCAATCGCAGAGCCAGGCATCGGGTGGCGATGCTGCCTCGTCTCGTTGGCCGTAGGACGAGGAGAAGTCGAAGCACACTTCAATTTCTTCTTATGCTTGGAAATACACAAGTGGCTCGATGACAGAGCGCGACGACGACCTCTGGCTCCGCGACCGTTCTAAGGACCTTCCTCTCATCCGGGTCTTTGATTGTCACGCCGCTAGGAGCTTTAGGGATAGCTCTCTCGAGGCCTTTGATTGCATGTTGTGGCAGTCCGGACAGGCCTTTGGGTCGTGGTCCCGCTCGAGGCACCAAAGGCAAATAAGGTATGGGTCCATCACCCACAACTGCCGGTGACAGGCGCAGTATATCTTGAAGGTGGCCTTCCTAGATTACATATTCTTGCAACGCAAGGAGGATACCATCAAAACAGTCAACAAAATATCGAACAAACTTAGTCAAAGAATGACTAAGTTGTAGCTCTTCCTGGATATGCGCTGACTGGTGCGGAAAGAAAAGAACGGACGCCAGTGTATCTGGGTGGTGCTTCTATAGGCACAGCGAAGGAGTACTGCTCACAAAAAATTTACGGATCCAGTCTGATGCCTGGGGATAATTCTAAGTTAAGGAATATTCGGCTAGAAGAGTCTATTAGATTTGTTACAGAGACATCTAATTGCAGATTCCTCATCTTGTGAATAGATACCAAAGAAGTACCTCCCCGGGATGTGGGTCTGTTGAATGGCTCAGAACAGGAAATCCTGCAGGACAGATAAGGCAAAATGATGTTGGTGGAAACATGGGTCAGCTCCTTCAAAAACGCATCACAAACAGTGACTTGATGAAGGATGGCTGATCTGGCAAACATATGAAGGCTGAAAGGGCCAGGAGGTAACCCGTAACTGTTGTAACAGCAAAGCCTTATTGGGCTAAAGAAAGACAGAACTAGAGAACATCAAACAACTTAGCATTTAAAGGTTGGCTGCTAAGAGACGAACCGTAAAGAACAAACTTCTCCCAGTATCTGGTATATACAGTCATGGTGGATGGATGTCTGGCTGCCAAGATAACCCCAACTACGTCAGAAGGGAGGTTGAAAGCCATCAGATGTCACTGCTCCATTTCCACATAGTGGGGGTGAAGATTGAGCAGGATGGAAAACTGTTTTTTTCTGCTGCAACAGGAGGTACTCCTAGAGGGGCATCATGATTTAAAGACGTACTCATGATGAGGTTTCGGGTACCATGTTCTCCATGCCCAGTCTGGAGCCATTAGGACGAATATAGGACGTTACAATGCAAACAATTACAACACATTATTTTACAACGCTGTTTTTACATCGCAACTATCATTACATTTCATGATTTTACAACACATGCCATTACAAGGCATATTTAAAAACTGCCATTACAATGCATTCTATTCCAACGCATACCATTACAAGCATAAAACTTTTAGAGCAACAGTAGAGTAAGTGTTGGATAGTGTAGGGGTAAAATTACTAATCCCACTCTAGTGAGTGCAACAGTAAGGAAAGTGTTGAATAGTGTAGGGGTAATTACTATTCCCATCTACCTCAAAACCCATACCCTCCCTAAAACAAAAAAAATTGCAACTACTTGCCTTATAATGCGCTGTAACGGCATGCCTTGTAATGGCACATGTTGTAGTGACATGCGTTGTAATGGCATGCAATGTAAAGGCAATTGTGTTGTAAAAGCAATGCACTGCAATGAGTAGGTGTAATGGATGGCTTGGGTCCGGTCTTTCCTATCTTTTTCAGCACCCTGGACAGGACAGGTAGGGGTCTTAGAAATGCGTAAAGGAGTCCAAATCCTGAATGCAGTTGGAAGGCATCTCGGAGGGAGGAATGCCTTAGGAGCTCCAACGTACGAAAGCTTTTACACTGAGCATTATCTGTTGTGGCAAATAGATCAAGCCAAGGTTCTCCCTAAAAGTGGAAGATGCCCTGTGCCGTCTCCAAGTGTAGCTGCCATTTGTGGTCCACCATGAAAGGTGGGATACGTTTTTGCGCCCTGGCATTTAAAGGTCACCCTAGGTGCTGTGCAATCAGGGAGATTCACTGAGTATGCAGTCACTTCCAGAAGAGCAGGGCCTCCAAGCCCAGGACCACAATCAGACTCTGCCCCGTTTGCTGCAGTACAACATGGCAGTCGTGTTGTCTGTGAGAACATGCACCCGTTTCCCCGTGATGGTCAGGAGGAATGAGTTTAGTGCCAAGCGGATCGCTGGCAACTCCAGCAAGCTGATGTGGAGGAGAGTCTTTGCTGGAGACCAGATTCCGCTTAGAGTCTCTTCTCCTGGTTGACCTCTCCAGCTCAGCATCGATGTATCTGTCACAACCGCTTGCTCTTGGTGGGGTGGGAACAGAGGTCTGGTGCAACTGGGTCGAGACAGCCACCACTGCAGGTCTTTTAAGGTTCCCTTCAACACCTGGATGGTCTATGAAAAGTCCCCTTGGTGCTAATCCCACTGAGACTTCAGATCCCACTGCAAAGCATGCAAGTGCCACTTTGCGTAGTGCACAAGCAGGATTCAGGAGGCCAAAGAGCACAGAAGCCGCTCATTGAAACTCCGGCCATGGGTTGAAACATCAGCATCATAGCCTGAAAATCCTGGAATCGTTGAGGCAGAGGAAAGGATTGGAAGAGCACCTGTATCCAAGAAGGCTCAGATGAAGGGCAGCCATTGTGAAGGAGTTAGGTGTGACTTTGGCATGTTGATGAAACATCCTAACAATGTCAACAGGTGGGTAGTAGTCTCAAGGTGACTTACGACTGCTTGAGGCGACCTCACCTTCAGGAGTCAGTTGTTGAGGTATATAAAGACTGGCCATCACCTTTGTGAACATCAGAGGTGCACTTGTAATGATTAAAGAAGCGGACTGATTACTGGGCCTCACAATTAAGTGCAATCAACCATGTGACGTACTCTCCAGGACCCGCTCCCGCTTTCGCTATGGATAAACTCCTGTTGCCGGGCGGCAACTTCAATAGAGCCTTATATTCGAAGTCACCACTCCGGCTCTTGCCTGGTCCCACGAAGTGTGCCGTACGTGCCTGGAAGGATGCGACTGTGGCTACAGGTTGGGGCGATAGATTGACGCGCATGACCCCGTTGTATGATTCTGAACGGCTGGGCAACCTGTGGCGGACGAAAGGGTTTGATAGATGGGATATGATTGGTATTAGCAAGGTGGAGGATCTTTGGGTTAGAGGAACAGTAAAATCCTTTGAGGCCCTGAAGGTAGAGTATCAACTGGATGACAAGGAGTATTTTCGTTACCTTCAGGTGCGGCACGCCCTGCTCTCTGTTTTTCCCCCGGGACGGAAATGCCCCAGTCGTCCCTGCTGGAAGATCGTATTCTTGACGGCCATGTCCCGGATAGAACGATTTCCTTAATTTATAAAAAAACTCAATAATACTAGGGCTGACCTTCTGGTGAAGCTTCGGGCCTCCTGGGTGGCAGATGGTCTCGAATTGGATGACGAAGACTGGCAAATGGCGATTTCCTCCCCTAAGGAGGTGGCTATTCCGGCTCGGCTCCGTATTGTGCAATTGAAGATCCTCCATCGAGTCTATGTGACTGGTATGCGTCTGGTACGAATGGGGCTCGCAACTGATGGGATTGTGTAGGCGTGGCTGTGGTATGAATGGTACCTTTCTTCATATTTTGTGGGAATGCCCGGTTATTTCTGCTTTCTGGTCTAGGTTTCATGATGTGATGGGGCGTGTTACTGGGGTCCCCCTCCTTCCTGAGGCGAGGCGCTGCCTGCTTAATGTATGGGAGCCTACGGATTGTACGGCCGCTCAGACCTTTTGGATCACCCTGGGCAACATGGTTGCCAAGAGGGACATAGAGCAGCTCTGGGGCTCCCACAGACCGCCTGGACTCAGTGCCTGGAAAGATAACATGGATTGGTGCATGTTTCGGGAGAAGGCGGTTTATGAGGCTCGGGTCGTCCTAGGAAATGGGGTAGAATCTGGGTGCAATGGAACGAATACCGTGGTGACATTTGTACCCCGCCACTTGATTACACTGACACCATTCCCTCCTCCCCATAATTGACGTTCCCTTAGTCAGCGTCCATTCTTACCACTCCTTTCATTGTTTCCCTCCCCTAGACCTGCTTCCATTCTTATATACTGATTTCCCGCTTTTCCTCCCCTCCCGTGAACTTGCCATTGCTTTACCATGTATTTGTTTTTGTTGTTTGTTCGACTTCGACAAAATTACAAAATTGAACCTTCAGTATCCTTTATATGATGTTTAATGCCACTACACCGTAATGAAGCGATATACGGCCTTTTCCGCAGTGTAATGTGGTGGATACTTTGCTCTCGTCATAGCGGCCGGCCTGAATGGGTTGTAAGCAGACGCTGTGTATTGTGCATTTGATAAATAAAGGTTTAAAAAAAAAAAAAAAAAGCGGACTGAGAACTTGAAGTACTCTTGGCCTACCTGAACAGGAATGGGGAAATAGGAGCCCTGCAAATTAATTCCCACCATTCAGTTTCCTGGATTCAGGGCACAAAGAACATGGGCCAGGGTGAGCATTCTGAACTTGTCTTTTTGGAAGAAAGAGTTCAGAGGGTGAAGATCTAGGATAGGGCAAAGGCCTCTGTCCTCCTTTGGCACTTCAGAAAAGAAAAAAAAAGGAGTAACAGCCAATCCCGATCTCCGACACAGGTACGCTTTCCAACGCTCCCTTTGCTAAGAGAGTATTAACTTCTCTGTGAAGGTGCTGTGGAGTTGCAGGCATATGTTGTCTAGAAAGCGAGTAGTGCCATTGTTCTCTTTAAATCTTTCTAAGGCAGAGTCACAGATTGCTTCAAAGAGTCTAGGACTGTCAAAGAACATGTCCATTAAGGATTATTGGACATGGTGGTATCCAGTTTCGAGTGAATAGAGTACTTCACTGAATCCTGACCATTCAAAATCAAATGCTACAAAATTGGTCAGATGTGTTCTGGAACAGCTGGCAAGATGGCTGCCACTATTTATTTTGAAAGGTTTTATATAGCGCTGGCTAGATCCGGAGGTATCAGAGCGCTTTACATGAATATCAGATCATAGTGGCAACATAGTTACTTGTAAGGTCAAGATAAATAATAAGCACAAATACGTAAGGGGAAAAGCAGGCAAGTCCCACAACATTTGCGAGTACCTGCCTAGGAGGTACAAGATATTTGCGGACCTGTGGGCGAGGCTGGCGGTGGAGAGCATTTGTATGGAGAATGTCTCCATTTGTTTAGACTTTCGGTCAGGGGCGATTGTGGGCAACGAACTGGGGTTCAGGTGACTGCCTGTACAACCAGAATCTCTGGAGTAGGAAGCTGGAGGAGAAAATACAGTTCACCAGGAGTAGGTCTGTGCTGCCTCATCATTTGCTTGTTCACTGGGAGGGGGGGGGGGGGGGGGCAATCCTTTTTGGAAATTGGGTTACTGTGTTGTAGAGCTTACATTTAGCCTCTATTTTAGCTTTAATTTTTAACTTACCATTTTTTAGAATGGCTGTTTGCACATGTTTTCCCCTAATACGTGGAAGTGCCATGCATGCATTTATGTCAGATAGATATTGCTGCCCGGTAGTCTGCACAATTAGTTCCAGGATTAGACAATTAGAACGTGATACCCTAGCTATATTGTTTTTACCAAAATCTTTTTATTGAGCAGTTGCTTTATGTACATCAAGCATAACTGGTTCATCCCTTGCATGATAGACATCATAGAAAATCAAGTTACAGTACATTCAAGTAAGACCGTTAGGATACATTGAGAAGTAACCTGCATAGACAGTAGTAATCAGTACATCCCGTCAGTAACCCAGGTGTAACTCGCATTGTGTCAGTCATCCTTTTTTTTTAGTGAGGCTCATTATCCTCTGTAATTGCGCCAGCTGTCCCAAACTTTCTCCCATTTCTCCGTGCAACCCCCAGCTCTGGTATACAACGTGAACAGCCCCTTGACACCAATCTAGATCGCCTTCCCAATCAGCAATTCGGGTGACCCACTTGCCCCCCCAGGCCTGTGCTATGTTTCACTTAGCTATCCCCGAGGTCAGTGCAAGCCATTTCTTTAGATATTTGAGACCCTCCTCATCGCCAGTCATACACAGAAGGTGCCACCTAGCCTCCAACGGCATGTTGAGTCTGGTGACTCAGGTCATAATTTGTATTACCCCCTTTCGGTAGGATTGAATTTCCGAACATTCCCAAAGTATGCGGAAATAAGAACCTACCATACTGCTACTTCTGGCACATAAGGTGTTATCGCACCTCCCAATGCAGTGTAGAAGGGTTCTAGAGTAGTATGATCTATGGAGTATGTGCAGCCAAATTAAATGGAAGCGGGCACATCTCTCTGGGAATGTGTGTTGCGCCAACCCAGTCATTCTCCTCTATAAGACCAAACTCCCCAT
The DNA here is from genome assembly GCF_964263255.1 of Lissotriton vulgaris. Taxonomy (NCBI): domain Eukaryota; kingdom Metazoa; phylum Chordata; class Amphibia; order Caudata; family Salamandridae; genus Lissotriton; species Lissotriton vulgaris. The sequence continues at coordinate 1,987,577,783 of NC_141691.1, read as the reverse complement.
CCCATGCTTCCCGCAGCTTCTGCAAAAGGTCAGAGGAGTTATTCATTAATTTCCTGTAGGTCAACCAGACGGCCTTGTCCGTCATGGGGTCCATGAGGAGCTGAGCATCCATAGATGATGATTCTGACAATTGCTCACCCTCTAGTATGTGGCACCGCAGAGCATGCCCCAATTGCAAATATTTAGAGAGCTCTGACTCAGTCATCTTGTATTCCTGCTGTAGCACCTTGCACGCTACCAAGGCTTGGCCTCTCTGTACATCCCATAAGTGTTCAATGCCTATCCGATTCTCAAACTGCCCCCGTCCCACAGGAGTTGTCTCAAGTCCCTATCAACTTTCTTAAAGACTTCAGGTGATATTTTATATGGGGTGCTCGGGAGAACACAGAGCAGACGCGGGAGGATCATCGTCTTAAAGAGAACAGCCCTGCCCATCAAGGAAACCGGAAGAGTTCGCCAATGGGCGACGTCACCCCGGAGGCGATCCAGTTGTGTAAACAAGTTTATCTTCAGGAGTTCTTCAGCTTTTCACGTAATTTAAATACCCAAATAATTGCCTAACACCAGCTGTGGGTAGTTCCAATACATAATTCAAGAAGTCCTCTTATTTATTTTGGTCCTTTCCCTATAGACCCATTTTCATATTATTATAAGCTTACACCTTCCCCTGCAAAGAAAAATATGCTCATACAAATGAAACAGATTTATTTTGATTTGTTCACTTCACAACTAGCCCTAAAGGATTATGAGTACTGGAAGGATAAGGTTGACCTTAAATCTGTTTGGCAGGTACTGTTGCTTTATTTAGGGCTTGTCTGAACCCTCGCTTGACTTGGTTTCTTTCTTTTCAGTACAGATGCATGAACAAGAGGTTTTTGATAGTCTACATAAGTGTGGAACTTCTTTGGGTCACTACATCTGTAAAAAGATAAGACTTCATGGCGTTTGTAATGCGTCCATGGCTAACCTTGCGTGTTATTTGAAAGATGTTCCGTATCATTCGTAAAGTCTTCTGTTTTGTTGCTTTCTAATGGAAGCTACTACATTTTAAATGATCATAGTTGTTGTGGGATGAACCCAGGCGTCCCTTATTTAGTCAGTTTCCAAGGTTGTGACTTGTTGCATAAATATCTTATGTCCTCCTACACATTCTATCAGGGAAGTTACCATGTGGTCAAAGGTTACTACCGTTCAAATTAACTTTGACCGATTACGCAGAGTGAAAGGCTTATTGAATCAAAAACGTAGTTCTAACATCTGCCAGAGAAATTTTAATCTACAAGCAGCATGTTTCTCGTCTGAGGTGCAATCACTGTTGCACACTTAATTGCTACAGCATTTTGGTAAGCTTGTACACCGTATTTCTAATGCTTCCAACACCGTGGGAGTGGCATACTTTTTTTAAGTGACTGGGTTTCACACTGCTTGGAGTTATTCTGGCTCTTTTACATTTGTTTTATTCAAGTGGTTTTGAAGGTATTCTTATTGTGCTATTTCTTTTTGTTGCTATTTTTGTTTCTCTGCAATGGATGTCACACACCAAGGTCTAATGGTAATGGAACAGTGCTTCTGAGGCGTGAGCGCATGATACAGTATTTTGGAGTATCTTTGTTATTGGAACTGAATGAGAATGGTCACGATCCTTCCAGACAGTGTAGTTTTAGAGTGTAGCCTGTGGTTAGCTGTCTATAGTGCTCTTATGAGTGTGTGGAATCTGCTTTTGCATCCTTTGCAGTCGCATCAGATATCTTTTTCTGTGATATTGCTTCCTTTGCTACAAGATGCCTACTATAAGTGCCAATTCCAGATGTTCCTTTGACTTCTGGTTTCCTGGCATCTTGATCCTCTTCTCAGGCGAGCACGTTTGCCTTCAGCTTCTGCTGAAAGGGCTGATGACCCCACTGGTTCCTTCGACCTTGCTCTTCAGGCCACTGTTGATATGTTGTCTGCAGATGCGGGTTCCTTCCTGCATTATTGTTTTTTTTCTTTGTAACACCTTGGGTATGCAAAAGTGACAAACCAAAGGGTTAGATCTGTTTCCACGAATTCCTCAGGAATCAGAGTTGTCATGTTTGAGGTTACCAATAACATTTATAACTCTGAAAGGTTAGGGGTTTAGATGTTGTACTGCGAACAAGCGAAAAAACATTTTATTTTATTTATTTATTTTAAAGGTTTTATATAGCGCTGGCTAGACCCGGAGGTATCAGAGCGCTTTACATGAATATCAGATCATAGTTACAAGTTACATCGATTACAAAGGTTACAAAGTTATAAGAGCATGGCAACATAGTTACTTGTAAGGTCGAGATAAATAATAAGCACAAATACTTAACCCCTTCCATGCTGGTGACGAACCCCAGCCGTCACGCTCTGCGGCGCTCGTGTGCTGATGACGGCTGGGGTTCGTCACGGCCCCGCCCTGTTCTTTTGTTTACCGCACAGCGGCGGAAACGGTCCAGCATGGAAGGGGTTAAGGGGAAAAGCAGGCAAGGGGAGAGATTCAGGGGAGGGGGGTAGTAGCAGGGTAAATAGACAGATAATGATGGCGGGAAACAGGAGGGCAGAGTGAGAGACAACGCATGGAAAGAGGAGGGGAAGGGCGACGGGGACACAAACCGGAAGACTAGTCAAAGCAACGTCCAAAGTCCAGTAAGCTGTGATCCCAGGGGAAGTGGTATCACTTCCCGATCTCTGTTGCGAGAGGCTCCCTTTACGCAGTGGACACTCTCAGAGGGGTCTCTGATACTCCAAGGCCTACATACTGGATTCTTCCCCAAAAATGGGAGAGGGAGTGCTTTGGCAAGGGGTGCCATACCATACCTCAGCTGTGAGTGACTCCCTTGGCGCAGTGGACTCTCTCAGCGATTGCGCTGAGACTACAGAGTATAAATATTGGATCTTTCCCCAACAAGGGGAGAAGGAGTGCTTAGTCAAAGGGCACAAAGGACAGGGGCTAGGCAGAGTAGCAGACAAGGGGAGAGATTCAGGGGATAGGAGCTAGGGAAGTAGACAAAGAGAGAAAGAGTACTAAATGGGAACATATTTAATGAATGAGTTATAATATAGAGCTGGCTAGACCCGAAGGAATAAGAGCACTTTACATGAGGAACAGTGATGTTGCAATTTACATCAGTTAAAAGTTACATAAGTATCAAGAAAGGCATTTAAAGAACATAGGGGAGCAAGGAAGGGTAAGGGGATAGGGTAAAGGGGTAGGATTAATAGGACATAGAGACGAGTGGAAAATCTGCCCAAGGGCCGGCTGGGTAGGTGACGGCAGTGGGGGGGGGTGGGGGGCGGGCTGTGAGGCCACAACCCATCTCCTCTTTAGCTATCTGGTAGATCCACCGGGCATCAGCCAAATCGCTTGGTCTCCACAGTCTGGGGTAAGATCTGCAGGTTCCAAGTCATGATGTGTAAGCAGGTTAGGGGATAGGTTCAAGGTCTGGTCAATGTTCAATTGTTGTCTCAGGGAAGTAAAACAACATGGAGGGGACCACTATGGAAGCCATCTTGGGGTCAGGTAGGGGATTGTACTGTACACTGGTGGCCATCCTAAGGTCAGGCAACAGGTAGAGTCCTTAACCAGGACAGCGGCTGCCATAGAATAATAGTCCCAGCCCTAGAAGGGACACATGGAAAGGGGTGCCCAGCCTACCGTAGTTCCTGTGATCATAAAGATGCAGTTACAGGATCAAGAAGAAGACAGCTCCTAGAGTGGGCACCATTTTGGGGTCAAGCACGGCTCCACAAGGAAATATTTCCTCATGCACCAAAGTCAGAAACTGTGCAAATGATGTTGGGAACCCATCTGCCCGCTGCGGTCATTAGCAGTGATATCTGTGCCCCTCGGACCATTTACTCACAGCCTGCTGCGCTCAGAACTCTGCTGTGACATCCAGGTCTCCTTCGCTGATTCATACTGCAGCGACGGCCGCCCTAGTCCTTCAGGTGATGCGGCTAGGCACCAGGATATATTGCTGAGGGAATTGCCGATGTTTACCTCTGGGGAGGCTCATCAGTGCTGGTGGGATCGGATTGGATTATTGGTCGCAAACGTAGCTCAGCAAAGAAAAGCTAGAGCGCGATCCGTATAATTTAGCCGTCATCTCAGGGTCAGGCGGGTATTAGTGCACGAACGCCGCAAGGTTAAACAGCAACACTGATCTTGGTATCTCAGGTTATCTTGAATAGTCAAGAAATAGGGTGGGTGAAATCCTTATAAGACTAGAGCTCTGGTGGGCAATACGGTTGTTGATTACCTTCTGAGCTGGTTTGAAGTCTCTCGTAATGCGCCATTTTGAAACTTCGCTTTTTTTCGTCCGACAGGAAATTGGCTGCGATTCTGCTTAAATCAGTACCTTCCATCAAGCTACGATCAGACCATTGTGGCAGTGCTTCATGTGTCGGCGTTGTGAAAGTCTGTCACAGAAATCTGTTTGAGACAATCCATACACCGCTTGAACACTGTTGCATTAGAAGGTGACCTTTTTCACGGAACATTGGAATTTGTTTGCAAAAAGGGTTTTGAAAAGTAAAAGTGCAGCTCTGGATCTGCGTATAAAGGCTCAAAAAGAAAGGAAAGGATTGTCAGTACACACCCCGTCAGGGTGAAGTTACAAGCAAACCCTACAATAACCTGTGCTTAACGCTCTGGTAGCTTGGAACAAAAGCAGTCAGGCTTAACTTAGATGCAATGTGTAAAGTATTTATGCATCCCATCAAACAGTAATAAAGTGAAAAAACAACAACTGAAAAATTCCACATAAATTTAGAAAATTAGGGTAAGATGCAATAAATTGAGACCATACAACAAAAATCTAATCAGTAGAACCCTAGATATGCAATTTTAAAGATTTCAGGTACGTATAGACCTTAAAAGCACAAAGCGCCAATTGCGGTTACCTGGACACACGAGACCGAGTGAAATTCACAAGTTCAAGCTGGCCGTGATGGCAGGTGGACTGGATACAGGGACCAGTTTAGCCCTGCTGAAAGAGTTACCTTCAAATGTACAGTGCAAAGAGTTCCGTTTGGAGAGGAGGGGGTTGCAAGGAGCAGGGAGAGTGTTGCAATTAGTCGATGTACCGCGAAGAGCAGGCTGGGTGTCGTGGACAGTCGTCGCTGTGCACAAAGATCCTGCAGGCATCACACCACCATTGCTGAAGCTTTCAGTTGCCGGCTACAGCGGGCTGTTGACGTGTTGCGTAAAGTTTCAATGTAAGTGCAATGGCGCGAAGAGTCAATTTAACTTCGCATTGGCAGGCGGCAACAGTTAACATCGGGACGCCCCGCCAGCTCCACGCTACCCTTTTACCCTACACCCTGGCTCCCATCCCTGCGTCCATCTCATCCCTGCTGGGTATTGCCTTCCACGAGGGTCAGATGGGTACAGGGACGGGTGCTCTTGTCGTCTCTGCGGAATTGCGTCACAAGCAAAGGTAAGACTTGTGGGGCACCTGACAGAATCCGAAGCCCACGGTAATCATTCCGCCCAGACGACATGGGCGACCCGGAGGTCACTCTGCAAGATATCGCAGTCATGCTGGCTGCCATGCAGACAGAGAACCTTGCCTTGGAGGTGTTAGTGATGATTTTTCCCTCTTGTATGAGGTCATTAGCCCTATTTTTATATTCGTCTGGGAGGTGCTGCAATAGGGTCTCTAGTTCATCGTAATGTGCTCTATCATACCGGGCTAACAGAGTGTTGGCGATACGCCATATGTTAGCTGCTTGTGACGCTGTTCTTTTGCCAGAGGCGTCCAAGAGTTTGGACTCTTTATCTGGGGTGGAGCGTCCCCTGATGTCTGAGAGTTGTCCCTTTTCCTAGCATTAGAGACTACTAGGGTATCTAAAGGTACGGTGCCCTTAATGTACACTGGGTCCACAGGGGCAGCTTTGTACTTTTTCTCAATCCTGGGGTTAATAACTCTAGCCCTCACAGGATCTTTAAACACTTTAGGTGCATGCTTGATGACACCTTTTAACATAGGCAAAATAGATGTGGACCTTCACGCGGTATCAAAATTGTCCATTAGGAAATCCTTTTCCACAGGGTCTGTATGTAAGTTAACCCTGTAGTATTGGGCAGCTCTGTGCAGTAGCTAATTAACACCTGGTGTGTTCTCTGGAGGGGAAGGCCTAGAGGGGTAGATGTCCTACTGTGGAACATTAGGCACATCTAGAGTGTTGTATTCGTTCCAGGGATCAGGGGCAGAAGGAGGACTAGGATCCCCTAGTGGCTCCTAATCCGCACCCCACCCCCCCCCCTTCATCAGAGGTGTTATCATCGTCCCTTGGTGGAGGAGATGGTGGAGGAGAATGGTGTGGTGGGGGAGGTAGAGGAGCAGGTGGAAGAGGTGGTGGAGAAGGGACCCTGAGGGGAGATGTGGCTATGTCCCTCTTTCTAAGTGGTGGAGCCGGTGCAGGCATATCCAATGGTATCTTCTTTGAACTTAGGGTGAGCTGACCAGTTTTAGGGTCTTTTAGAAGAGTTTTCTGTCTAGGGTCTGGTGTAAAGAGCTCTTCTGATGAAGGCTGGTCTTTTGGATCCGGCTTTTTCGGTTCGATAAACTTACGCGGCACCGACTCCGGAACGGTTTTGTGGTCCTTTGGCTCGGAATCGTGATGTTTTACAGTCTCTGTGGCTGTCTGTGAAACAGGTTGTTTCTTCGGTTACAAGACTTTTTTCAGCTCCGTAGGGTTTGAATCCGAACTTTTAGGGAGCGTTTTTTTGCTCGTCTCCGGGAGTTTTTTTCGGAGCGGGTGGGTCGGTGCTTGTAGATTTGGGTGCCGAGTGCATGGATGTGGAGGCAGCGATCGGCACGGCGGATGAGGGCGGTTTCTTTTTTGGTGCCGGTATCTGGGTTTCGGTACCGATGGCAGACTGACTCGAGCCAGAGTCGCCTGAAGGCTTACGAGGCTTCTTTGCCGAGCTCGAGGGCGGGGTATGGGAAGCAGTCTCACGGTGTGCACCTGGGCCCGAAGGTGAAGGTGTGACCGAAGCCTTTTTCGATGGTGTATGGAGGGGGGTCAGGGTCGACGTCTTTACTTACGACCCGCTGCGCAGGAGTAAGTTCCTCGACGTCGGAGTCCTCAGCTTCGGAGGCGCTGATGAGGAGTTCTTCAACCTGCTCTTATTCTGGTACGTCAACGCCCTCTTGGAAGATGTCATCGGGAATGGATGTCGACGAGCGAGGGATCGTTCTTCGAGCTTGACGATCCTGAATGGTATTCTTGGAGCGGAAAGAGGCACAAGCTGCACAGTCTCTGGCCTCGTGCTCCGGTGAAAGGCAGAGGTTGCACACCTCATGCAGATCGTTGTGGGGAAACTTCGAGCCACATTGAGGACATTTATTGAATGGAGTCCTTTCCATGAGCCAGATGCCAAGGCCCAAGTAGGCACAAAGGTCCTCGTCAACGACCGGAATCGAGGTCTTCGAAGTTGAAGAGAGGCGCGACGACTGGGGATCGCGATCGAAAACAATACCATAGAAAGAGTGAAGGATAGCGCGTTGAAAGTGGAATCTGTGACGGTTCAGAACTGGAGCACGAGAAACACATCCGAGCCCAATGGCGGGAAAAAACAATCTGAAGATGGAGTCGATGCCCATGCGCACTATTGCCTACGGGAGGAGTCACCTATCTTTGAACTTCCAAAGACTTTACCAAAACAAAAACAACTGATACCGATCTATGGATAGTGTGTGATCTGCAGCTCATATGCCTCGAACATCCATTTCAGCCAATGCAGCCAGGAACTGGAAGAACAACTCTGTATCCGTCAGTACTGCCCTAATCCAAATCGGGAAATAAGTGAAGAAACTCCCCCTTAAAGAGCATTGTATCATGATGCAGTAATAGTCCACAAACCAGCTACTTTCCAATTGCTCATTGACTGTTTCTGTACCTTTGACCCTGTCCAGCGCCCAGTGCTTAATAGCTAGGTTTGCCCGCTACAAAATGCCACATACATACAATTGATCTTTGTACGACACCTCATCGCATACTGTGCTTGCTATCTTTAGGTGGAGTGACGCAATTTGGGGCCTGTTTGCATGGAAGGCACTACATTTGAGTACAAGGCCACGTTCTACTCAGTAAGCATCATGTGGTTCTCCATGTTGAAGGTCAATATTGTTTCGAATCGCATAAACTCTACTGCCTCTGGACTGCTAGCCACTTTCCTAGATTCCTCCCATGCAGTGATTAGAATGGGGTTTGTTCTCTTTCCAATCTGAAGCCAATTTGCTCTTGGCCTCCTAGGAAGTTGGCATTAATGAATTGCTAATGCTAGATGAAGACCACTCATTTACGCAGATATTCTGCGTATGACAGCCTCAAGGTCGAGCTTTAGTAGATCCTAGGGAATATATGATAAAGCTCCCTATTAAAGGTATAAGAGGACTACTTTGAATTCAGCCTGCACTTTACCATACTCATTGACTTGGGTGGAGTAAAAACATAGAGTAATTCTTAAGTGATTCTGAAAAGGGATGATCTGGGGATCTTGACTTCCTGCTGTTGATCATGATGTGTCTCAACTGAACAGATGACAGAGGGGCGTAAGATTTATGAAAGTGTGGGCTATTTGCTATGTATCGCTATGGGTGGGGGTATCCAGCAAGTGAGCAGTATCCGGGTTAATAATCAATAGCATGATCATACATGTACCATAAAAACACACATCACATATCAAATCTCAGTACATAAGTTCATCATTAATATGTACAATATTATGATAGGATATGCCATCAGATCAAGGATTAAAAAGATTATAAACAATGAAATAAAATGTATAAAATCAGTTATATGTTGAGGAGAGCTAAGGCATTTAGCTTACAGCACTAGGCTCGCAACTGGGCCCGCACTTATATTTCCCCCTGCTTCAATTGTGGGTGTTCAAGTAACCGCTTTTGACCTCAATTAACTTCTATGAGATGTTTTATGTTCATTCCTATGCAGAGATTTTTCCTCAGAAGTGGCAGCACTACGCTAAACACAATCAAGATCTGGGTGGGCAAGAGCAGAAGCGTTAGCATGGGAGATCTGTGGTAACCATTAGTGGGAATTAACACCATTAAACCTACCGGCAGCTTTTTGAAAAGCATCTATAGTATTGTCAACCCCTTTCAGAGTGGATCGATCCTGGCGTGCTGCAATTTGAGTGTAGAGAGCCCCGGTATTAAACAACACACTGCCCTTCTCGAAGGCTAGTGCACGCTGGCAAGCAGGCACTCCAGTCAGGGAATCATACCTAGAACATGAGATGAAAAGAATCAAAAGAAAGCACTTTGAATAGTAACAGGCGATGACATTATGAATTCAAACCAAGTGCCGACAGAAGAATTCTACAGTACATAGAGGTCAGTGGTACACTTACACATTATACCAGCAAATGTAGCTCTTTCACGCTGTGGATACATTTCCAGCCCATGAAATAAGAGTTGACATGCAACACATGATCATCACAGTCTCATAGCGAAGCATCAAAGAACACTCACCAGTGAAAAAAAACACCCAGGTTTTTATTCAGAGGGAAGAACCTGTAGTCCAGGAAATAGAGCTGGTTGTAGTATTCCATCAGTAGCTCCAGTCCCGACTCATTCCGACTTGGCGTCCGCATTGCCTGCAAGGAACACCACAGAGATGTAGCTTCATTTTTGCAATGTTTAATAAGGCATTAGAGTAACTGTTTAAAGAGAAATAAAATTGGAATATCGTTTCGCTTCTATACAAGCATGAAGCTAGAACGCTGAACCTTTGGAGAGCAATTTAATACTCTTTCAGACACTGGTAAAGCAAAGCATCTTTGCTGACTAGAACAACTTCAGGCACCTTTGATCTTATCTGCTTCTCTCTCCAATGAGTCTTAGTCACTTTTGTACAGGTCTAGTGACAATCTGGTTCACCATCAACTGTTTACTCACAGCAAATGAACTAAACCTTTAGTAGTGAGTGTGGCAGAGGGAGCTCTATAGGAAAAATGCTAACCAACAGACCACAAATTCTAGCCCATCTATGCAGACAGAATGAAAATCCCTTACAGACTCCCTTACTCATCCTGTTCTCTGTATCAGAATGAAATAATGGTCTGTGGATTTCACAGCATCAACAACAGGACTCCCTACTGTGTGAAAACAGCGGCATCAGTAAAATGAATTTCAAGTAGCAGGTTTAGAAGCAGCTGGCGGCAGGAACTGGTTTGAAGAACAGTTCCTCTACCCAGGTTCAGTGTTACCATTTCCAAGGGAAGGCGAGTAAAGGTTGTAGGTATCATCAGGTGCGCCCTGCCCTGTTTGAGTCAAGGAGGTTTCACCTAAGAGTAATAATAAGTTTATTGCACAGTTAATTAAAACTCACAGTTTAAAGTAAGTACACAGCTTTAAAAGAGATACGTGTCAAAGGTAAAATAAATTATCAGGAGTTAAAATTATGAAGTTCATATTAAGAGTTTACGTTTTTGTTATTGTTCGTTTGAGCTGCGGACCCATGGTTGTGCTCGGATGCAGTGTCTAACTGTTACTCTGTTTCCTCATTTGGTGTCTCCTTAATTCTCTCCGTCACTGCGTCAAAGTATTTTGTAAGTCTGCAGTTTAATTGGATCTCCTGCGGAATAAAACATAATTTGACTGCTTGTCTGCAGGTTCTGATGCCCTTCTGGTTCCATATTGCGCGTAATAAGGATCTACTTTTGTCCGTTAAGATTGGACAGATACATATTATGTGGATTAAATCTTCAGGTCCTGCACTGCAGAGACTGCAAGTTTGGTCTTCCTGGTTCCTTTTCCATGGGGCCAGATGAGGGAGAATTGGTAGTATACTGAATCGTAATTTTAAAAATTTCTCTTTAGTCTTCTGTTTGAATCCGTGATCCAATATCACGCTGTCTAATATACAAAGCCCTTCAGTGCAGGTGTCCAGATTTTCTGAAGTCACTCATCGTCACGTACTGCCCGGTCCGCAACCTTCGCTCAGCCCATTTTCACCTTCTGGTCACCCCCGTGGTTAAACTTAAAAAGCTGGGAGGTTGCAGATTCAGTTACTTGGCACCCAAATTGTGGAATTCCCTCCCCCTCGCAATTAAGACCTCTGACACCCTGTTGAGTTTCAGAAAGAGTCTGAAAATCTGGCTCTTCTCTAAGTCCAACTAGTCTTCCGGCCGCCACCCTACAAACATAATTTTAGCGCCAGGAAACTTACGGTATCAGTGCGCTTTATAAGTTTCGCTTAACATTAACATTAACATACGCTTGGGTCTTTAGTGTTTTATAGTCGTTTAAGACTGTCCATCCATGTGCCCTTTTTGCTAGGGTTTCCTTGTCCTCTAATAGCGATGTTATTTTTGTAACCTTTGTTACTAGCTTTTTGAAGCTTTTGTGATCTACTGAGGTGTTCCAGAGGTCAGACAGTTCGAGTACTTCTAACGATTCCATCAGATACTTCCTTGCGTATGATGATTCTCGTCGCTGCAGCTCAGTCCAAAGGTGGCGTTTAGGGTGCCTTGCTCTGCATTTCTAATCTTATGCCAGCATTTTATGAAGCTGCCCCTTCTTTCCACTGTCTGTTTTTGAACCCCGAACTCCAGACGGGTTTGGGCAGGGGATACGTAGCTGGGTAGCCGAAAGATGGTTCTGAAAGTTTTGCTGATTACTCTATCAAGGGTAAGAGCATCTTTTCTGAGAGTTGATTCGCTCCCATATGTTAGCATCGGTTGAAGGGGAGCTTTCAATACTTTTAGAAGCGGGTCAAGCGTGTAATCTGGCAATATTTTCTTCAAGTGGATCATCGCAAAGCAGCTCATGGTGCCTTTTCGATGCAACGTCTCTAATTGCGGTTTAGACAAGCCTCTGCTGTCTACTAGGACTCACAGATATTTGTAGCACGCTAGATGGTCCAATTTGTGACCGTCCAGATACCAGCAGTTTTTCCTGGCCTTCTTATAATTCACAGCCATAGTTTGTTTTCTTTGGGTTGATTTTTAATCCATTACTCTGTGAAAATGTGCTGGTAGTGTTTAGGAGTTGCTGAAGGCCAATTGGAGTTCGACTTATTAGAACCAGGTCGTCAGCGTAGAGGAGGTTGAACAGCGTAATGTCCCCCAGCCCTGGGGCGTGCGATTTGATGTTCTCCAATTCCCCTGGTAGATCTGCCAGGAAAAGATTAAACAAAGTAGGGGCTAGGACGCACCCTTGTTTTAGTCCTTTAGAGGTGTTGATTCTCCTGGAGAGGTGCGTCCCGTCTCACAGCTTAATCTTAACCCAGGTGTTAGTGTGGAGTAAGATTAATTGCCTCAGGAGGAGTTGCGGTATTCCCCATTTGTCAAGCTTTTGCCATAGTTTGCCCCGGTCCACATGGTCAAAGGCTGAGCTGTATTCGATAAAACATAAAAACAGGGAGTTCTTTCCTACTTTGGCCGCGTCTGTTAGCAGAGTTAGTGCCATGACATTGGTAGTAGTTCCTTGTCCTCTGCAGAACGCTGTTTGATTTGCCGGGATTATGTGTTTTGACGCTGCCCAAGATGTCAATTCATCCAATAAAATGCCCACATAATACTTTGCTTCTATGTCGAGTAGAGCGATCAACCGATAATTGCAAGGATCACTCCTGTCTCCTTGCTTGTGAATTGGGCTTATTGGCGATCCTTGCCAGGATTCAGGGCAGGTTTTTAATTCTTGCATGCCCACAAAGAGTGGTAGTAGTGTGTTGCTCCAGAATTCGATGTCGTGTTTAAATATTATCAGTGGTATTCCGTTTGGGCCTGGAGCTCCTTCCATTTTCCCCTTCTTTATTTGAGTTTTTATCCGATCCGCTGTTAAGTTGATTTTGTTCTCTATGGCGCTTGTTAGTGTGCTGTTTTTCTTTGCCTCATCAGTCTTCTTTTGGTCGTATTTTCCAGTTATGCTTTCCTTGGGATTTCTGGACCCTCTTTGTCTTTCCTGTTTCGTTGTCCATCTGATTGTTGACTGTTTCTTGCGTTGACGAGGTTGTGGAGTTACTATCATCAGGTTGATTAAAATAATTGTGCAGGAAGTCAGCCCAAGCTGCCTCTGATATGTAGGAGTTTATTCCTTGAAGACCCGGCCGCTGCAAGCTGTGAATTGTTTGCCAAAATTTAGCACTGTTTTTTTGTTTCGAATCGTACTTTATTTTTGCCCAGAGCTAGTCGTTCGCCTGTCTTTTGATTTCCCAGATTGCATGTCTTAGGCTTACTTTTAAGCCGCATAGAGCATCTTGCAAAGGCCCTTCTTCAGGCTGTGTACGGAGTTGGTTAAGAGTTTGCTTTATATTCCGTTTAATTCTTTTTATCTCCAGCGTGTTTGCCTTACTCTATACAGACTTCGGAGTTTTGCTTTGAGTGGCCTTAGTTTTGTGGCGTATTTGGACCCCAGAGTCTGTGTACCGCTCCCAGGCCTCTATTGGGTTTATAACCAAATTGCACTGATGAATAAGCTCCTTTGCGTTTGTAGACCGTTCTTCGATGTTGTGTTGTTTGTATCTTATGCGTTTGAAGTCTGATGTATATTCAGATCTGGCGCATGCCCTATCTTCCGTGGGGTTTTCTCTGGTTGTCCTTAGAACGGTTTCACCTAAGCACATTCTAATAGCTTTATCAGTTTTTTAGATATGTTGCACATCAGCATGGATTGCTGTGCATCATGGCTTAAAGTAATGAGAAAAATGTGCTATGATGAGCTCAGCACCGACTGCATTATAGAGCTATTTTGTCTTTTAGCCATGCTTGCTTTGCTGTGCAATGTGTAAAAAAAAATATAACGCGGGATAAGCAACACGAGGGAAGCATGTGGAGGGAGCAGCAACAACAGACAGTGGGGGAAAGCAACACGAGGGAGGTTTGAGGGACGAAGGGAGCACTAACAACAAACAGCTGGAAGAGGGAGACAATCAACAAGAGGAAGGTGTGGGGGCGGGACAAAGACTTCAGACACATGCACTCTTATAGACTGCATGGCAAAAAGTAAAATAAGAAGGACACAGGAAGCTATATTAGGTCAATGCTCCAAGAGCAGGGACAGCAAATGAAACCACAGGAGGAAGCCGAAGGAAAGTAGGAGGCGCTGACCAATAAGAAGAAAGGCAGCAAGAGCGACATGGAAGCTAACCAATGTTAAGAAATAGTAAGCAGTGGGTTGGCTCGAAAGCGGTTTTAAGCTTTTTTTGTTATTAACAAAAGATTTTACAGTCAGGGTATGTGCCTTCTCATGCAAAAACTAAACAGAGAAGTACCTATCACTCATTAAGAGAGAAAGAGGTTGTCAAGGATGGAAAAATATGGCCGTAGTGTTAAAGAATTTCTGCAGCTATTTACATGCCCAGACGTTTTTTAATACAAACAAAATTATGTGAAAATCATGAGCGAGGGTTGAATTAGTATAGAAAATTAAGAAAATAAAAAAATCAAGTATTTAATTAAACACATCTGGTACATTAGGATTTAGCTCTGCTGGTCCTTCATGAAGTGAAAACCAAATTGAAAATATCTGGAATCGGAAACACGTGCACTTTTTTAAATTACGCAGACTACACAGGTACACTCCTGGCACAGTTTTTCACCAGCAATTGCACTCCTTAACACGTGCAATAAGAGAAACTGCTGCAAGGGGCCAAGTGCAAAAAAAATGGTTATTTAAATTATTGGGTCTAAATGTCAGTGCAGAATTTTACCCCTGTAATTTATGTAATCTGGTCCATTTATTGGAACACTGTACATTTAGTGCAGGTGTACAACTTTTTTTAAAATTTTGATAAGCAAGCCAAGAACCTGTAACTCCTTATTTCAATTAAATTAGTTTACCTAACCATTTGTTTTACAGGGTCTCATCTTATACAACTTTCCTAGCGCGAAGACATCAAGCAGTTTGTGACTAGGCGCTTTGCGGACGACATAGCATAGTAAACAAATGGCTAACCGTGACCTTGAAAATAAACCAGACAATGGCTACTCGAACTACCACATCTAAAAAAGAAACATATTTCAATTCCTTCTCTTTTCTCCAGTGTTATTCCATCACTTGTACGTTTGGCAAATATTATTTTATTTATATTTCAATAAACACTGGCAACAGTGCATCCACCGGGAATCAAAAGGCATACATTTCATAAGTATGTAAATGAGTGTGACTTGTCGTGTATTACTGCTTACTTGCATAAGCATGCAGCGGCGTCAGCTGTATGATGGTGATCGGTTAGATTCACCAGCCACAATCACATCATCACAGGGTCGCTGCCCCAAGCCCAGGGCCGCAGGGGGGTAACTGTGGGGTGGGAGGCAGAGTTTTTTGTTTAGGAGGGGGTCCCCTTACCCTCTATGAGTCTATGCCATGCAAATGCATGCCTTGCAAAATGTGTTCTAACGCATGGAATAAGAAATGGTTATTCCCACGGGGATGCCCCTCCGATTACCCGAGCAGGCCCCTGCAAACATGTTCAGGGGGGCCCCATTGGGCCCAAGACCAATGTTACGTTAAAAATATTTGTACCGCGCACGTTCACCAACGGTTTCATGGCACTCTTGACATAGCGGCAGCTGGGGTGGAGGAGTTACTCAAGTGTTGACTGAAACAGGAAGGTCTTCAACAGTTTGCGGAAGTGATCGTAGTTGGGGCAGAGGCGGAGTGCAGTAGGGAGGGAATTCCAGGTGGAGGGGGTCATGGCAGAGAAACTGAGGCCACCATGCTTTTTCTGTCTGGTTTTAGGAGGACCCAGGAGGTTGAGAGTTGCAGAGCGGAGGTCTCTGTGGGGGACATACCGTGTAAGGCAAGAAGAGATGAATGCAGGGGCTAGATCAGATAGGGCTTTGAAAGTGACACAGCCAAGTTTAAAGATGCAGCGTTTAGTGATGGGGAGCCAATGGAGGCTACGCAGAAGAGGGGTGACATGCTGGTATTTTGGCTGGCTGAAAATCAGGCGGGCTGCCTGATTCTGGACAAGTTGCAGCCGGTGGAGATGGATTGATGGAATTCCAGCATACAACGTGTTAGCATAGTCGAGTCTGGAAGTGATCAATGCTAGGATGACTAAGATTAGAGCATCTCTAGTGAGGAACCTACTGATTTTACGAATCCGCCTTAGGTGGAAAAAACAGGATGAGGTGACTGCATTGATTTGAGGCCTCATGGAGAGGTCCTCAGAAATGATCACCCCCAGACTCTTCACAGTGCTAACTGGGCTAGGCGGAGTCCCCAGAGAGGAGGGCCAAAAGGTGGAATTACACGGATTAGTGGAGCCCCCGACAAGTACCAGCTCAGTTTTTGTGGGGTTCAGTTTTAACTGACTATGAAGCATCCACTCAGCGATTTTGAGCATAGTGGATTGAAAGTTGGAACGAGAGGAAGGAAGTGGGTCAATGGGAAAAATTAACTGAAGATCATCTGCGTAGTTGAAGATGGTAACCGGGGTATTACGGAGGGAAACAAGAAGGGGCTGAAGGTACAAGTTAAACAATAAGGGTGAGAGCGCTGAGCCCTGAGGGACCCCGCACGTAAGGGATGAATAGGGCGCAGAAAAGGTAGATAGATGGACTGCTTGAGTCCGATGGCTCAAAAAAGATCTGAGCCAGTCGAGGGCCACCCCCTGGATGCCGGCGTTGTTGACACGGTCGATCAGAATAGTATGATCGACCGTGTCAAATGCAGCCGACAGGTCCAGGAGGACAAGGGCCTGAGAGATGTTGTTGTCGGCACCTTTCCTCAGGGCATCCAGGACGGCTACTATGACCGCCTCGGTGGATTGGAGGAGTCTAAAGCCAGCTTGTTGGGCATCCAGGAAGGAGGAATTCTCTATAAAGGTACTCAAGCAGCGAGTAACATAGGTCTCCAGAATTTTGCCCAAGTAGGGAAGGAGGGAAATAGGGTGATAGTTACTTAGAATGGTGGGGTCAGCATTAGTTTTTTTAAGAATGGGTATGACAGCTGCCTGTTTGAAGGAACGGGGGACCTCCCCAGTAGCAAGAGAGTTGTTGAGCAAAGCTAATGGAGGGCCGGGGCAATGAATTTGTCTGCACGATCTGGGAGACACCGGGGTCCCTCATCCCATTATGGGGGGCCCCATCATTATGCGTTACACCACTGCAGGCCATGCACAAAAACCCATGAATGCTGGGCCCACTTTACTCCAGCAGGCAAAAGCACCAAAGAAAGCAACACGCGTCCTGCTCTTCCGCGCTAGTTCACAGCTTGACTCCAAGATATGGTTGTTGTAACCGTCATGTGGTTGTTTATTATTAAAGGATGTAAAGCGCAGTAATGCCGTCCGTTTTCTTTTCTAACAACGCTATATAAAACCACGTTTCACGACATGACATGTAAGCATATATATATTCTAATAAAACCTGAGCAGCGTGTGTGCAAAAACACAACAAATGAAACGCCCTTTTCATCTCTTTAGATAATCAAACTCGGAACGTCAAAAACGGGGCAAAACGATAACCTCTTCACAATTTCGATTTGCACCATGCCTGCAGGCGTACAAAATATTATCATAATTACAAATGATCACATTCTACAGTCCTATTTAGGAAGACTGCAGGAACAACTTTATTCTCAGCAAAACAGTGCCCTAAATAACCACGGGACAGACTGAGCAGGCAATAAAATGAACATGCGCTGAAATCAAAGCCCCAACCCTATGTGGCAGTAATTCGGACCTCTTAAATCTACGACATGTTTTAAGTATTTTGTATAGTGTATATCTGTCTTTAAAGGAGCAGCTGTGCATTTATCATTTTCATCGTGGCAGGAACACCTCAACATATAACAAAATGGTGCACAATGTCGACTTGAAAGGAGATTACAAAATGGACAGCAGGTGCAAGGCGTTTTGGCGAATCAATACGAGGCAGAGGAGGGGGAAGGGAGAAGCAACAGACAGCGGGTGGAGGGTTGGATTGGAGGTCAGGCGGGAGAAGACCTTACGGTGCCATGCTCTTTCTTAGAGTGGAAAAAGGTGTATAATAAAAAATAAAAAAAGTACCAGGAACAGAAGCAGACAGTGGAAGGGCACTGGCAGCAACCAGGAAGCTGTGACAAGTCCATGTTTCCACTGCAGGGGCAGAAGTCACAGGAAGAAAGCAGGACGGACTGCAAGCAGTCAAGAGGAAGCAGGAAGTGTGACTAGTAAGATACACTGCTCTTTCATAAAGCACAGCAAATTTCAAGGGTTGTCCACCTACCTGAAATCCAGTCCTGGGCGGTAAATTCCGTTCCGCTTGTGGAATTTGGGTGATTTCATGTTCCGCGGAGAAAGCCAAATTGCCCAAAATTCTACGATCCGCAGAATTTTTTGCTTGTTTGCGATCTCAAAATGCGTGTTCGCAAGATATTTTCCCCCCCGAGCACGCAAACAGTGATCGCGAACAGGAAAAACGCAATACGTATGAGCAATTCCGCGTGTTTGCAGAATTTCTGCATGTTTGCAGAGATTTCTTACCGTTTCGCGGAATTTTGCATAGCCCGACTAAGCAAATTCCGCCCACCCCCACTGAAAACCCAGGCTGAGCAGCATCTGAAAGTTAACAGTGAAATTCCTGGTCTGGGTGGCAAAAACTGTGATACCTTAGAACAGGCATAGGCTAACTTTGCTTCTCATGTGTCCACAACATTGCAGTAATTTACGGCAATGGATTCAAACACATTTACTGAAGATCAGTGCTTTAAATGGACCGGTACTGACCGGTAGGGAGTACTGGCACTTCTCAAATTTATCACTCTGAGTACCGGCACTTCTCTGCTGCCGTGGAGAGTACCGGTACTCACGAAAAGTAAGGCTCATTGGCTGTGCTCGTGAGCCGAGTGGAACGTGTGCCTGGCAGTCAAGGCGCCGCTTCTGCAGTCCCGATCTGAGCCCCAGCTGAGCTATTCAGCAGTCCTATGCAAGGAGAGATATAGTCAAAAGGTAAATATATACACAATGGAAACTATATTGTAAATTGACTTGCCCAGCCGGGCAGAGGTCTAATATTTAATTTAGAACCACAATATTAGGAGATACCTTCAACAATTTCTTGGAGATGGGCACAAGCCTGTGCCCAGACGTTTACAAATTGTCATGGTTAGCGGAGTGGATAGAAGGTAGAGAAAGGTTTTTAGGCAACAGCTATTGTTTTCTGTGCATATAGCAATAACAGAATTCACATTTACACCATTACTTGAAATATAGTAACAGATACACAACAGAGTATATGGTGTAGAAGTTGTCGACGGCGTTTCGATCCAATTACATAGTTACAGGGATCATCATCAGGACTGAGTAAAGCCTAATCATTCCTAGCCATGATAGCCTAAAGGAAAGGGTGGAGAAAAATAAGGAAGTTTGTCCAAGAGAGGACACATTTTAGTTATCGCTACACACTTACATTTGTACATAAGTGATATTCAGTGTTGCCTTAAGGGCCTATAACAAGGCTTTGTGCACGAGAAGTGAAGTAAAAGAATTTAAAAATTTTGCTTTAAAGCTAATGCATTCATTCAACGTCCGTGTTTTTTTCTTATTGTGCCTGACAGAAAATAATGACCTTCATACTGCAGTGTGCCTAGTTGGTGCCCAGGCCGTGTGCTAAACACCAGAGTTTTGGCGAAATCCTGCAGTAGTGATGGGTGCGTGTCCTAAGGCGTGCATAACATGCATGTAACGCACAGGCACTTCTACTTCGGTGAAGAAAGAGCGGCACGTACTCGGTACTAAAGAAGTAACTAGGTTATCGGTGAGAAGTGAGGGGTCGCGATCGCCTACCAAGCAATCTACAAGCTTACCGCATTGGACGAGGCGCACACAGTGGGTGCCGGCCGGTGGCAGGGAGTAGGGGGCAGTCGTTATCTGCAAAGGGACCGGAGGGTCTATAAGTAATCAATTAGTTCTGAAAACAGGAATCAAAAATTGGGCACTGGCTAAATAACTCACCCGCGGAGGAACCGGATAGTCCCAATTTAAACAGGCAGCTTAAACGGTGATTACGTTTCTGGCAGGGTTGGGTTTCAGGCAGGTATGCCACGGAGATCAATCTCCTAAAATTACGAGAGGGAACATTAATAAGGTAATGGGAGTCCAGGTCGTTCGTGGTGAAGCGCCTAAGAAAAGAGCTTACCCCGTGGAGTGGTTGAGGCGCCAACAATGGGCTGATTCCTCACGAGCCTCAGGGAATCAAACAAGGGGGAATGTAGGCTTAGTACGCAAAGGGGTACAAAATGCCTCAAGGGATTGGAGAGGGGGGTGGTGGGTAGCCATGCGCTTACCTTAACAGACGACTGAAAGTGCTTCCCGGGCCGGTGCACAAGCGAGCAACCAGAAGTAAATTTATACCTTGGTGATTGGAGGGAACGGTCACATGATGGGAGTGGCGATAGCGGATGCACACTGATTGGGAAGGGCAGTCACATGGTCAAAATAAAAATAGAAGAAGGACATGGGGCGGCCATGATGGGTGGGAAGGGCAGTCACATGGTCAAAATAAAAATAAAAAAAGGACATGGGGGCGGCCATGAAGGGTGAGTGAAGGGTTCCTAGGATTCAAGCTATTAGAATTCCGGACTCAATCAGCAGAAGGATTGGACTAACCTTGCATAGATTGTGCTAGTTGGGCTCTGAATAATGAATTGCTAAGTCGAATATGTGGAACTTTGAACTGTGCATGTTTAAATTGTCCTTCACTGGTTTTAGCGTCACGTTATGCTATCACACTCTCACTTTATTCACTTTCACTGTAATCCTAGGAACCCTTCACTCACCCTTCATGGCCGCCCCATGTCCTTCTTTTATTTTTATTTTGACCATGTGACTGCCCTTCCCAATCAGTGTGCATCCCCTATCGCCACTCCCATCATGGGACCGTTCCCTCCAATCACCAAGGTATAAATTTACTTCCTGGTTGCTCGCCTGTGCACTGGCCCGGGAAGCACTTGCAGTTGTCTGTTAAGGTAAGCGCATGGCTACCCACCACCCCCCTCTCCAATCCCTTGAGGCATTTTGTACCCCTTTGCTTACTAAGCCTAAATTCCCCCTTGTTTGATTCCCTCAGGCTGTGAGGAATCAGCCCATTGTTGGCGCCTCAACCACTCCACGGGGTAAGCTCTTTTCTTAGGCGCTTCACCACGAACGACCTGGACTCCCATTACCTTGTTAATGTTCCCTCTCGTAATTTTAGGAAATTGATCTCCGTGGCATACCTGCCTGAAACCTAACCCTGCCAGAAACGTAATCACCGTTTAAGCTGCCAGTTTAAATTGGGACTATCCGGTTCCTCAGCCGGTGAGTTATTTAGCCAGCGCCCAATTTTTGATTCCTGTTTTCAGAACTAATTGATTACTTATAGACCCTCCGGTCCCTTTGCAGATAACGACTGCCCCCTACTCCCTGCCACCGGCCGGCACCCACTGTGTGCGCCTCGCCCAATGCGGTAAGCTTGTAGATTGCTTGGTAGGCGATCGCGACCCCTCACTTCTCACCGATAACTTAGTTACTTCTTTAGTACCGAGTACGTGCCGCTCTTTCTTCGCCGAAGTAGAAGTCCCTGTGCGTTACATGCATGTTATGCACGCCTTAGGACACGCACCCATCACTACTGCAGGATCTCGCCAAAACTCTGGTGTTTAGCACACGGCTGGGCACCAACTAGGCACACAGCAGTATGAAGGTCATTATTCTCTGTCAGGCACAATAAGAAAAAAACACGGACGTTGAATGAATGCATTAGCTTTAAAGCAAAGTTTTTAAATTCTTTTACTTCACTTCCCGTGCACAAAGACTTGTTATAGGCCCTTAAGGCAACACTGAATGTCACTTATGTTTAAATTACAAATGTAAGTGTGTAGCGATAACTAAAATGTGTCCTCTCTTGGACAAACTTCCTTATTTTTCTCCCCCCTTTCCTTTAGGCTATCATTACTAGGAATGATTAGGCTTTACTCAGTCCTGATGATGATCCCTGTAACTATGTAATGGGATCGAAATGCCGTCGACAACTTCTACACCATATACTCTGTTGTGTATCTGTTACTATATTTCAAGTAATGGTGTAAATGTGAATTCTGTTATTGCTATATGCACAGAAAACAATAGCTTTTGCCTAAAAACCTTTCTCTACCTTCTATCCACTCCGCTAACCATGACAATTTGTAAACGTCTGGGCACAGGCTTTTGCCCATCTCCAAGAAATTGTTGAAGGTATCTCCTAATATTGTGGTTCTAAATTAAATATTAGACCTCTGCCCGGCTGGGCAAGTCAATTTACAATATAGTTTCCATTGTGTCTATATTTACCTTTTGACTATATCCCTCCTTGCATAGGACCGCTGTTGTCTTTACTCATGTGTTCCCCGAGGTCCTGTGCTGACTCGATTGGGTGCCCTTATTGTTTTTTTATAATTTGAGCTATTCAGCAGGGCTCATTTGAATAATGTCAGGGTGCTCACCATCACGCTGTGCTTGAAAGAGCAGGGTTCGTTCAGGCCCTGTGCTGTCAATCACAGCCACACTATCCTGCGCATTTGTGCAAACAAGTGTCAGATGACAGAGGCTTCCGAGAGAGTAGTCAAAAAGAGCATGATACGGGGAGGAGCCAAGACGGCGGCCAACATGGCCGCATAGACGCCCGGCTCCGCCGCTCGCCCTCGCCTCCTGCACCATCCTGTCAATGATCCTGCATCCCAGCCGTGGCCCCGTGCAGATGAGCGAAGGCGGGGCCCGACCATGTAACTCCGGTTCGAATACCGCCCCGGACGACCGAGAACCGCCGTCGTGAAGTTTCCGGCCTTTGCTGCGGGCGAGCCGGGACCTCGGGTGGCGCTGCAGCCGACTCGGAAGTGATAAACATCGGCCCTGGTCGGCCATGATGGTCCGGTGCCCCGAGTTGAGAACTGGAACTGCACACTGATGTGGGTAAAGGGCGAGTAGCGGCGCTGGACCTCCGAGCTCCGTGGCACAGGTTTTCCGTATGTGCCTGTGATTGTGGAGACAATAGGCTGCGAGGCAGAGTGAACTGCCCGGACCGGACTTTCTGCCGGAGTGTGACCATACACCGTCCGAGGCTGCTTTCTGTGGGAGATTTCTCGCCCAGTTACGGCTGGTAAGCGGAGTGCGGCACTGTGCGTGTGTGTGGGCTCGAGTGTGCTTCTTTATGACCCCTTCGCACACTGCAAGTTGTTAATCGGATCCCGACTGCCTGTTGAGCTGGCTCTCTATCTGTCCCTGGAGGAAGGAGGTTTTGTGTATATTGGAGGAGGAGGGATGGCACCTACAATGAGAGATGTCTTGCTGGCTATCAAAGACTTGCACTAAGCCCTGAAAAGTCGGTGGATGGTCATAAATGCCTCGCAGTCGGCCACTTCTCCTGCCACAGGACTTCTAGAGGCGGACGGATGCAAAGAGGAATGAATGCCCGAACTATCTCAGGTTGTTGACGCCGAGGACTCCCAGGGGTGTGTGGTGTTGGATTGCGGGATCAGTGAGCACAATGGCCGGGACTGCGTGTCTGTTGCCCTTTTTACCTCCCTGCCGGTTGATCCGCTTCCTGACCATCAGCGTCTTGCTTTCTGGATGACGATAAGTGTACCCTGGTGGATTGATTCTGAGTCATTGTCGCGATATTTGCCGAGGGACTGGGTGGCCCCTCCTGATACTGTTGGTCCATTGAGTTTTTTTGCTCATGTAATGGGGAGATTGTTGACTTCTGCTCGGACTGGCCAGGGTTGAACGCTGACTGTTTATGATATTTCATGGGTGACCCCGGTGCCGACGTGGAACATGGCTTGTGCTTGAGACCTTGGGGGGTTGGGATGAACGTAAATTGATGCTCACTTTTCATCTTGGTGGGCTTACGCTTTTTAGGTTGTGAGGGGGGGGGGGTGTGATTGGGGCTGGAGCTAGGGCCCTCCTCCGTTTTTTCCCACTTTCGGGGTTCTTACTGGGGCGACAGGCATGCCTATAGGGGGGGTGGGCTGTGGCCTTCCGCTGGTATGCAGGGTGGGAGGGTGGGGGGTTGGGGGATGGGACGTGTTTTATGTTATTTCTTTGTTTCTATGGCCCTACTTTTTCCTTTTCTTCTTCTTTCTGTATCCTTTTTCCTTATTTCCTATATACTTAGTTACTAGATGAGGGACCGGGGTCCAGTTTCATTGGGAAGACTTCTGTAATGTGTACTTATGTAACTTTGCCGCTGCCTTTTGTTTTCGTGAGTAGGACGCTGCGGTCCAGTACATAGTGGTTGTTACTTCACATCCTGTTTTAGCTTCCCACCTGTGAACCTCTATTGAAGACTATTATCCTGTTCTGAGACTTGCTCAGACTCTGATTTTGCAATATCGCATGCTATAAGATCCTCATACACTTATTATAAATTGGAATCCTCTCATATTCTGGAACATTGTGGACAAAATAATTAATCAATCCTGATTTAAGGGGCTACGTCGAACTTTACAGTATTGTTGCCTCTCGCTGTGCGAGGCTTTAAATCCTTCTGTGTTGTTGTCCAGTGATTTTTTGGCCTGTGCCTGCAATTCCCTGTAATGCTACAAATGAGGTTTTCCAAAGATTTTTTTTTATAAAAAAATAAAAAATAAAAAAAAGAGCATGATACGAGTCACAACTTTCATGGAGAACAAGATGAGGCAATGGATGTTGTATTTCTAGTGTAAATGTTATGGATAGATGAGTGAACAAGGGTGGATGTATGGATGGATGAATAGATGGATGGATGAGTGAAAGCATGGATGGCCTGGTGAAAGGGGGTGGACAAATGGATAAGTGATAGATTGGATGAATGAAAGGGAGGGAGGATGGATGATGGATGAGTGAAAAGAGGGATCGAGTGAAAGGGTGGATGGAGTGAAAGGGTGGATGGAATAAAGGAGTGAAAGGGTTGATTGATAGATGAGCGAAAGGATTAATAAATGAGCGAAAGGGTGGATAAAGAGATGGATCAGTGAAAGGATGAATGGATAGGTTTGGAGATGGATAGGTTTGTATATGAAGGGTGGACAGACTGAATGGTGAAAACTGAATGATGGATGAAAGAAAGAGCAGACGACACAATGTAAAGGTTAAATGGCGGACATCAGCAGATAAATGGGAGGATGAAATAATGAATGGATAGATCTATGGACGAGACCAGAGCTATCTTCTGTGGAAGGTCATGATGATTTGCTTTATTTACATTGTGCCATAAGAGATTTGGGTCGAACTGGGGGTATTTTCAGTGGTGAGTGTGTGGATGGATGAGTGAGCAAGTGTGGATGTATAGATGGATGGATGAGTGAAAGCAGGGATTGCTGGGTGAAAGAGGGTGGATGATTGGATAAAAGGGGGGTGTTGGGTGGATAAGTGAAAGATTGGATGGATGAATGAAAGGGAGGGAGGATGAATGAAAGAGATGGAGATGGATGAGTGAAAGGAGGGATTGAGTGAAAGGGTGATGGAATGAAAGCGCAGATGGAATAAAGGAGTGAAAGGGTTGATGAACAGATGAGCGAAAGGATTGATGGATGAGCGAAAGGGTGGATAAAGAGATTGATGAGTGAAAGAATGAATGGATAGGTTTTGAGTTAGAAGGATGGATAGGTTTGTATATGAAGGGTGGACAGACGGAATGGTGAAAAACTGAATGATGGATGAAAGACAAAATAGACAACAGAATGTAAAGGTTAAACGGTAGACATCAGCAGGTAAATGGTAGGATGAAAGGATGAATGGATAGATCTATGGAAGAAACAAGAGATATCTTCTGAGGAGGCTCATAATGATTTGCTTCATTTGCTTGGTGCCATAAGAGCTTTGGTGCGACGTGGGGGTAGGCTCAGTTTCTTCCTACTCATGTGCTGAAAAATATATGGTTTTGTGCCAAACAGCAATTAACATTATGGCATTACGAAGGTGCATCTATTGCAAAAAAAAGGGAAGTTAACATATTATAGCACTTCTCTTTCATTTTGTGTAATGAGTTAACTTGCTTTCTTTTATATAAACACATTTCTCGTGTGTGTTGGTGTGTGCTGCAACTAATATAGAAGTCATGAAGTATCATCATGTCTTGCCTTTAGCCCAGCCCCCTCACTACACCTCTAGCTAATTTTAATGAGTACCTGCATTTATTTTTTCCCATTTAAAGCACTGCTGTAGATACACATATCTAATTAGATGATGGCATACCCAATCAATAATATTGAAAGTTAAAAATCAACAGACCTGCCGCAGGTTCATGAAATCCTTGATTTCCTTCTCATATTGAGACCCATCTTCTCCAAAGTGCTCACTGATCAAAGTCTGCAGAGAAAAAAAGAAAGCAATCAGTTCTATTGGTCTGACTCCAAACGTAGAAGCAGATGCACTCGGGTACATGCAAACTCTACCAGTGGTGTAACTGATGGACATCTGCTGCCATTTCCTAGGAGCTCTCTAAATAAATAGCAAAACAGTTAAAACGATGTACTAACACACCCAAAATATTACCTTGGGTTGAACGTCTGCTCTCGAAACGTGTTTTCAAATGAAGGCAGAGGATTATGTGGCTTTTGTTTTTACATGTAATTCCTTTATTACCATTTGGACAAGTGCAGCTCTTGCCGGATGACCTCAGTAGTATCTGCAATTGGCTTGACACAGTCCTTTGTATTGATTTCACTTATGCTGTGTTTCCAGTGTGATGTTTCGTTGAAACCATTGACAGCAAATCTCAGAAATCTCCTCCTTCAGTGTTTCATGGTCACTACCAAACGGTAAAGGCACCTCTTCTTTCAAAGGGGAGGTATTTAGCATGCTACCCCCTTAGGTAGCTGTGATCAGGTTCCTTCCCATAGGTGTGGTGCACACTAACCGCTCACATGACTCAGACATTTTAACAGACAGGTGTGAAAGCACTTCAGGTGTTGCCAGTCGTTCCAACAATTCATAGATGAAGTCACTTGTATCAATGATATTTTTTACATCTCCAGTTTTTCTAGGACTATTTAAAGTTTCAGCCGGTGCTCAAGAAGTTCAGAGATATCCTTGCACAGTGTTTCATTGTCCATGACTTGGGTGGCACATCAAGGGCTGCCAGACAAAATTATTGATGAAAAAGGAGTGTGTGGCTAATAAGTGTTATCAAATAGCGACTTAGCTTGTGTTTCTAAGCATACCAGACACAAAGCCTCAAACTGTATCGTACATGGACACTGCAGACACCAGGAAAGACTCTTCCAAACTGTTTTCCAGGGTCCCAGAGAGCAGATAACAGAATTGGTAAACTCCAGGATGCCGAACCAAGCCGATCATCGGTCAATGCGTCCAATGACCAAAGACCCCACAAGCTAGAAGACATCACCAATTTAGAAGATCAAGACAAAGAAGACGAAGCAAAAGAGAAACTAAAAAAACAGGTTAAAACTCACCTTCCTTTCAGAGAGGACTCATCTTTTATAGAACCATTGTGCACCTCAGATCCATGACTGCATTGGATTTCAGCTGGACAAGGACTGAATGCCGACATTAAATGTTTCCTGGTCGTCTCTAGCCATACCCCTAAAGACTAAGCTATGGTGAATGAACTTCTGATGATCCCGCAAATGGATTAGCTGGACCGCGTACTCTTTTAAAAGAAAAATTATTCAGACAACCAATGTCACTTTTTTTGTGGGATGCAATGAAGGTCACTTACTAGAAGTATACATAAAGATACTAGGCTGATAAAATAAAGCCACGAACAGTACAGATGTGTCGCTTAAAAAAAGCATCAAAGACACCTAAACAACCCATCTCGCAAGAAAGAACCGCTCACGTTCCCAGAAGTATAATATACTAGTGAGTAAAAGAGTTTGATTTTGGGTGCAGTGTCCATTTCCTAAATGGGGCTGTAATGGACATTAGGGGGCCGATTAGGATGGCGAACAGAAAGCGTCCGGACCGCCAGTCTCGCGGGAAATGACCGTCCGACCGCACCGTGGGGAAACCGGCGGTGCTATTAGGATTCCCCTCCAGCAAAACCCGACCGCGGCAGACGGATGTCTCCAAAAGACCGCCGACAGACCCATAGAAAAACCGACTGCACAGACAGAGTGGCCGCGGTAACAGGCCCAACCGCTGACAGTGCAGCGGAGTGACCGGCCGCACGATTAGGATAACACCGCCAGGGCAACGTAAAGAATCAACCTCCACGACCGTAGCGGAAAATAACATCGACAAATGTAAGTATCAGCGGAAGGGCCAAAGCTAATCTACCGCGGCAGTCAGACCGCAAAAAAAATGGCGGCCGCAAGGTACCATGCAATCCAGCAAATCAGGACCCAAAACTACCATGAACACACCCTCCCCCAATAACCCACATCAAAAACACACCCCCATGATGGAAAACCTGACAGGCAAGGGTCCACATCCACTAGGGCTGGGTCCATGGCAGTTGGGTCCGTGCGGTGGGTCTCGTGGCAATGCTTTCCCTCTCCGTTGTGGTGCTTCTGCCGTCTATGAGATGGAGGTGTTTCTGCTGCGGTGTTCTGGTTTGTTTGCGACATTGTAATATTGCGGACGGCCGGGACGTCTTTCCGCACGGCGGGGAGCCTGGATTGGCTCCGTCCGCCATGGTGTCTGGCGTGTTCCTGCGGCGGTTCACGTTTTTACGCGGCGGACGGTAAATGTGCCCAGTTCCCCTTCCTAATATGGCGGACGGAAGGCCTGCTGCTGGCGGACGATGAGGTGCATTTTCCGCCGCCTCACGCCCAGCGGTCATGCATCCGTCCGCCATCCTAATTGGCCCCTAAGTAAGGCCACTTTCCTGAGGGCTCACTACAAAGCAAAACTTGCAACCACAGATTAAGACCTCATTAGCAGTACAGTGGAATAGTGTTCTAATTTTTATTCTGAAAACTTTAGACTCCTAGGTGTATTGCATATCAACATAAAATCACCATGGTAAATAATTTGCACATAAAGCGGAAATTTACCACTGCAAGAAGCAGAAATTACATGTGCAATATACGCACTTGCCTGGCTAGTTTGGCTTCTCTATTTATTTTACAAACATACTTGGATAAAAAAAACAATGAATGGAAAATAACTTTCCATTTTCCAAGAATTCATGAAGGGAGAAAAAGTGACATACACAACTCCGAAACATAACAACGATCCGGACTGGCAGAGATTACAGGCTGATCTCCCTTGTAAATTGAAAATGCTGAGAAGGCATTTGAAAAGGTAAACTAGACAAATCTGGAACTAGTCATGAACCAATTCACTCCGGGACCATGATTCTTAAAAGAAGCAATGGCTCTATATTGCTCACCCAAAGCCCAATCAGGGGGGAACGACCTATCTATATCCTCCTTCACATTAACACCCCTCTTTTTCGTTCTGTCCTTAGAACTCCTCTCAACCTCCAGAATACGAAATGAGTTGTTTACTGGATTCAACGTGATGACCTATTCCTACAACCTTGCCGCAAAATCGAATAATAATCTTTTGCTTCAGGTATGAAACAATAGCTCTACTGATTGTCTCTAATATATCCGAAAGTTCCAAAGTCATAGGCTGCCCCTTTACTGAGTTACAATCATTATGTAAGACAATGAATACTTACTGTATTCGCAAAATGAACGGTCTCAAATGGCAAACTGGTCCCTTAAAATACCTGGGGACTCTTTTTGGCTTGGGTATTAGGAAACAAATGTAACTAAATGCAGTGGACCTTGGAAATACCTACAAAAAGAAATCAATTCCTCAGGAATTCTAACACCGTACTGGTCATGGCAGAATTCGCACATATGGGTGTGACCCACTTAGTTGCGTAATCCACTCCAAGACGATAAATCTCTCTAACGGTAAAAGCAAGTCAAACGGTTCCACAGTTTCTACCCTCACCTACACCATAGCTCTTCAAGAGCATCTATTGATGACATAGGCTTCTCTTGCCACCCCTTTTTTGCTAACCTTGGCAACAGCATGCAATCTCTCACAGCACCTACCATCGGATTCATCTTTAGCCATCACTACTTGTCTGACAATTGCATTCATCAGATTCCTTCACAAATGACAATCACATGCCATCTTAATATTGTTTTCTTTAACACCAACAGAAGGAACCCACCAGTCATCCTAGCTTAACTCCTTCTCCTGTACAATTCATCTCCAATCAACTAAAATCCTTTCTGAAAATCAGAAAGTAGGCCAACCCTTGACGGCAATCTTCCTCAAACTATCTACTACCATGCAGTTAAGTTTGACCTCCTTTCACAGCTTTCGTATAAACCTACATAATATAAGAACTCTCATCAACCATGCTTCGGCCTCCAATAGACAGATAACAAAGATATTTTATTTAGTCCTGGTAATTATACCATAGAGAAATTGAATTCTCCAACACCCCCATTCATCGAATAATCCAGGGTGTGGCTCTCTCACTTCCTTTACAAAACATATTCACTAAAAGTCAGTGATTATTCATGAAAACAAAAGATACACAACAAGGGAAAAACTTAAACGGTATGATAACCCATATGCAAGCCAACGCTTTCTATTCATTAACCTGAAAAACTGACGTATGTACCTTTGAGGGACCAAGAAGCAAACACCACCAGCTTCTCCTCCTCATTCTCTACCTGAACCAGCACTAAACCAAGACCTTTTCAACTAATACCTTTTGCAGACATCATTTTCCAATGCCCACCGGCCGTATAACGTGGATATCTTCTCCATCTGCACTTTTATGGCATCAAAGTGTCTTAAAATTCTTAAAACCACTCATACTTCTCACCCTTTTTCATTAAGACTTTTAAAGGATGTAAAATGCTAGAAGAATTATTGTTTAACTTCGAATACTATTCGTGCATTGGATCAATGTCCTTGGGAACAGGCCCCTTAACTACAGCATCCACCATATAAACCTCTGAACACATACACTTACCTGAGACGGTGTGTGTAAATTATGACAATGCCTATACAGGGGCTTGCATTTTCCTCTCATGACTGTAAGCCCACTCTTTTTCAGCTTTTCCAAAACTCCTTACACCTCATCATACTTCTCTCCATTCATACCTTGTACTATAATGGTATCCTGATAGAACATCATTTGCTTAACCTCCACTAGAACTTTCCTCAACAAATGTACAAGATGTTACTGAAGGCATCAGCCCAAATGACAACTTAACAAAATAAAGTAGATGCCAGCTTAAATAGCATCCTAACTAAATACACACCTAACAGAATGTCAAATGGCATAAACGTTATGGACTACTATTGAAACTACACAATGGAAAATCAATTACATGGAACATCTCGCTTTCCTTCAAAATCAACAAATTCTCTTAAAAAGTCGGTAGAAGCTGTCAAACCAAGTATTATTACTCAAATCTCAGAGTTTCAAATGCATCCTTTTTTTTAGCATTTATTTACCTTCAATGGTACAAAAGTATTATTTTCACAAAGATTCACTCCTTCAGAGATAGACATTTAATAGGTAATGTGTTCTCAGACTATTCCATTAGTTGTCCTAGTTTAGAAGAGTTACTAAGAACTGAACTACTTTGCTTCCCAAAGATCTATAGAAATACTCACCTTTAGAGAGCTCTATGCAATTCATTTGAGAACAGAAACAAGAGCGAGGTTAGACATGTGCAAGTGAATGAGCCATCAGTTTACAGATGCAGGGTACTTTGCCACCCAACACTTGGGCGTAAAGGCTACTTCTAGTTGGGTAGAAGGAGCAGGTGTGTAATAGAAGTGCATCTTTTAGGATGGCTTGCCCCACACCAGTGTTTAACCTTGACTGGAGATTACGGTTTGCCATTCCCGTTGATGGGGCGTGCATTGCTGGCATCCGACTCCAGGAAGGCCTTGAGGTTGGGTTGCGCAGAGACACACTCAACGTATGCCTGGAGGAGTGGGAAGACCTTCAGGCAGTCTGGAGCAAGTACCAGGTGAGTGAGCAGGATGTCCAGGAGAACATAGTCCGCGTACGAGATCTTGTTTCCAACAATAAACCCTTTCCCACCATGATTCTTTGAAAGGAGACACTCAAAGGGTTGAAGATCTTTAGGTTGTTTTTAGGTCTCGCGACCTATCAATGCGCGCAAGCGCATTGAGCGGAGCGAGAATTCATGTCGGCAAAATCCTCTTCAAACCAAGGGCTTTCAGCCCCGCGGTTTTCTTGCAGTTCACGTGAATCACGTGTGCAAACATGCACGCGCATTCACGGCCAGGGCTTCTCCTCCCCTAATTATTCATGGCCGGCCGCAGGCCGGCCGTACATTCAGTTTCCCGCTTCTCCTCCCCTAATCATTCATGGCCGGCCGCAGGCCGGCCGCTCACAGCACATCAAAGGGCTTCGCCCAGCATGCGCTCTGCGGCTTCTCCTCCCCTATGCCCCCAGGCCGTGTTCCCTCCCCTGCTACCCCATCCTCACTCATCCCTCGCACCCCCTCCTCCTTCAGGCCCCCACCATTTGCTTTTGCTTTAAATTTCCCTTTCATAACCCTTTACGAATAATGAAAATTATAGTTCTTTTGCACCTGGTGACTTTCACTTTTGCAACGAAACCGAACGGCAGAATTCATATTGATTGGCAGCCGTGAACCTGCACAACTCACAACATGCACGATTAATGTGGTAAAGTAATAATCGTGAAAAACAAAGCACACGGGATTCTGGACACGAATTCATATTGATTGGCAGCCGTGAACCTGCACAACTCACAACATGCACGATTAATGTGGTAAAGTAATAATCGTGAAAAACAAAGCACAAGGGATTCTGGACACAGCTCGTGTGACAAGGCTCCGACCTCGAGCACCAGCAGAGTTAGGAATATTAAATGATCACCCGCCAGCGGCCTCACTTCATTTGTAACGCTTATCACTGCTCCCTTCTCACTGCTCCCTTCTCACAGCTCCTCCCCCCTAATTGCTTTTTTTTTCACGGGCGCCAGGCCGTGAACTACTTCATAAGGGTTCGGCTTCTCCGCCCCCCTGGTGTTTCTGGCTTTTCTTCTCGCTCGCTAATCACCACCCCCTCCCTCTCCATATGGTCGCTCGGTGCCTCGGCTCCTTTCATGCCTCAGACTTGTCTTTTTAAACTGCGCAACCGGTTTGTTGAAACTTTAGTGAGACCTTTCATTACCCGAACTAACCTGGATTTTCACAAACAGAATTAAAAGCATCCGGAAGGCATACACATTACCAGGTGAGTCCACATCATTAGAGACACCATGTTCTGATAAAAAGTTTGTTTTTATTAACAGTGCATACTGGTAGTGGAGGTTACGTGCACCTCAACTGGACTAATTTGATTGACGTTTCAGATCACAACTGTGTTGTAAAAGGAAAAGTGGGTTGCAGGGAGTGCTCTGGTAATCCCACATAATTCATGCTTACAGAACTTGGCACTCGTGAGATTTTCAGGCCATATTACTCAAAACTCCGTATTTGAACCCTTTACGAATAATGAAAATTATAGTTCTTTTGCACCTGGTGACTTTCACTTTTGCAACGAAACCGAACGGCAGAATTCATAATGATTGGCAGCCGTGAACCTGCACAACTCACAGCATGCACGATTAATGTGGTAAAGTAATAAACGTGAAAAACAAAGCACACGGGATTCTGGACACAGCTCGTGTGACAAGGCTCCGACCTCGAGCACCAGCAGAGTTAGGAATATTAAATGATCACCCGCCAGCGGCCTCACTTCATGTGTAACGCTTATCACTGCTCCCTTCTCACTGCTTCCTTCTCACTGCTCCCCTCTCACTGCTCCCCTCTCACTGCTCCCCTCTCACTGCTCCCCTCTCACTGCTCCCCTCTCACTGCTCCCCTCTCACTGCTCCCCTCTCACTGCTCCCCTCTCACTGCTCCCCTCTCACTGCTCCCCTCTCACTGCTCCCCTCTCACTGCTCCCCTCTCACTGCTCCCCTCTCACTGCTCCCCTCTCACTGCTCCCCTCTCACTGCTCCCCTCTCACTGCTCACCTCTCACTGCTCACCTCTCACTGCTCACCTCTCACTGCTCACCTCTCACTGCTCACCTCTCATTGCTCATGTGTAACACCTCTCACTGCTCACCTCACTGCTCACGTGTAACACCTCTCACTGCTCACGTGCAACACCTCTCACTGCTCACCTCACTGCTCACGTGCAACACCTCTCACTGCTCACCTCACTGCTCACGTGCAACACCTCTCACTGCTCACGTGCAACATCTCTCACTGCTCACGTGTGACACCTCACTGCTCACCTCTCACGTGTAACACCTCTCACCGCTCATGTGTAACACCGCTCACTGCTCACGTGTAACAGCGCTCACGTGTAACACCTCTCACTGCTCACGTGCAACACCTCTCACTGCTCACGTGCAACACCTCTCACTGCTCACGTGCAACACCTCTCACTGCTCACGTGCAACACCTCTCACTGCTCACGTGCAACACCTCTCACTGCTCACGTGCAACACCTCTCACTGCTCACGTGCAACACCTCCCACTGCTCACGTGCAACACCTCCCACTGCTTACGTGCAACACCTCCCACTGGTCACGTGCAACACCTCCCACTGGTCACGTGCAACACCTCTCACTGGTCACGTGCAACACCTCTCACTGCTCACATGCAACACCTCTCACTGCCCTCTCACTGCTCACGTGCAACACCTCCCACTGCTCTCGTGCAACACCTCCCACTGCTTACGTGCAACAACTCCCACTACTCACGTGCAATACCTCTCACTGCTCACGTGCAACACCTCACACTGCTCTCGTGCAACACCTCCCACTGCTCTCGCGCAACACCTCCCACTGCTCTCGTGCAACACCTCCCACTGCTCACGTGCAACACCTCCCACTGCTCATGTGCAACACCTCTCACTGCTCACGTGCAACACCTCTCACGTGCAACACCTCTCACGTGCAAGTAGTTCTCACTCAAAACCAGTGGCACAAATGTGGGAAGCAGCAACAAAAACAAGCACTGGCGTTGCCAATAGGTCTCGCAGTAGGAAAGTTGGAGCTATTGGTTTTGTAAATGACAAAGCCCTTTATGTTTTTTAAATTTAAACAAAAATAAAAGGCATTGTTATTTGCAATTGTAATAGCTCCAACTTTCCTACTGCGAGACCTATTGGCAACGCCAGTGCTTGTTTAATATATGGAGCCTTTCCATCCTCGTAGTTCTGGTAGATCATCTTGGCGTACTTCATGCACAGGTCCTCCACACCATCGACCATGTCCATGTAGGCGGCTTCATGATTACCCTTTCCGTACAGATCGTGGTTCCGGGCCAGGTAGTGCAGGATGGTGTTGGACTGATACAGCTCAAAGTTGCCATCTTTAAAGCCCGGCAGCTGCCCAAACACGCATTTCTTTTTGAGGTCTCCTTGCATCCAGAAGTCAAAGGTCACAACGTCCTCCTTCTAGTCCTGCCCTAGTCCTGCCAGCAGTATGCGGGCTGCCTCTGGCGACCTCGCACGTTGAAGTAGATGAAGGTGTAGTCATGCATGTTGCTCATGGGTGTCTCTAGGTTGGTGCTGAAGCGGTCTGGAGCCGGTAGGGCTGGGGCGGGCGGCACTTCTGCTATAGCACCTGTGGACTGGACAAGGAGGAGACCAGAGGAGTTCCAAATGCATCTTGATGATTTTGCCTACTTTCTAAGGGGCCAATACCACTATCACGAATCACTCAGACTTCCATCTCCTCACTAATCGTTTAATCTTTATAATTCTAACTTCAAAGACTGCAACATCAAATTCCAGACCTTCCTCACCAAGTAAATGGTTACCTATTTTGGACAGAAATCTCTCTTCTTTTAAAAAGGTGTTTTCATGGGAATAAAACTGATTGAATCAATTCTAGACCCTCCATAGCTACCAGGATTAATGTCTGGTTCTTGCCACACAATCTCACCTGCCCTGAAAACGATTTCCCAGATATGACCATAGGAAAGGGAATATAGCGATCTTCCCACTCAGAGACTCTCTCACACTTCCTTTCCCAATTAATTCTCATTTACTGTCATCGACTGAGACACACACATTCACTCAGACCCTCACTGATTCATGCATAGGATCATTTACTCACGGACAAACTCATTCATGCACGTATTCTCTTACACTTTCTCGAACACATAAACGGTACAGTACATGAGATTGTTCCTTTTTTCTACACCTTACTTCCTCTGCTGGTGACTCCTCCATGACAGCAATAGAACTGGAGCCCAGAGGAGAGGAAAGGAGCCAGAGGAGAGGAAAGGAGCCCAGAGGAGTGAACAAGACATTGTCCTGTGCTGGAAACGAGGAGCCATCCAGATCAGCAGGGCCAGGATTAACGAGAGGAAGCCCCCCTTCAAGCGCTCTCCCACCTTCTGCTTGGGCTGGAAGCAAAGTTTTGTCAGGGGATTGGACTGTCCGTGCTCTTTGTTGGACTCTTACTGCCCACAAGGATGCACTCTGATGCACGTTCTGACGGCCCCACTTCAGTAGCTCTATACTGTGCTGCTTGAGTCATGTGCCGTTTGTCTGCTAAACAAAACGGATTGTGCCTGTGTGAGTTGACAGTAGTTGAATTAAGCCCCTCAGCCATTCGAGACCCAGACATCCAGGTCCAGAGTGCCATGCTTTTAAATGGCAGTCTGTAGATGGATCGTAACACTCCTCCTCCGGTCATTAGGAGCCTGACGAGGGCTGCACGCTGGCTGGTTTCATGCTGACACAGAAGTCCTATTTTCATGAACTCTGCTAAATGAAATCCATAGAAGTGTGAATCCCTGTCATTTTCCAAATGTAAGAATTAAGAAATCGTTTTAACCTGGTTAAATGACATGATCCTCGATGGCTACACAACCAAACTTTCACCTAATGCCAAGTCACTTGTATTCACCTGGGACACCAACATCATTCTCAAGGAACACACTCGCAAAATAAACACATGGCCTGGTACCTGCTCTCTATTCTAAATATAGTGAAACCGTTGCTTCAAGAAAGCAACTTCAGAACTGGTGTTCCGGCTATCATACTCTAGAACCTGGATGGTCACAAAATTATTCAAGCCCTCCAGCGAAGGAGCACCTAATAAGCAGTTAGCCCCTGGTATTACGAACCTACTCAGCCCTCCCCAGACCTTCAGCTCCGGAGCACATGCCCCTGCAATTAGTAAATTAAAAATGAATCAGCCCTCTAGGCCTCAGGGCAATGTCCTGGCAGGGGAGCACAAAACACAGCTGCTGGGTCATCCATGGTAGCCAGGGGGAGGCTGAGGTGAAGATGGTGCAAGTTGCAAAAATCACCTGGCCCCCACTGTGAAATCCATTCTTCCTCGCCCACTATGCCCTGAATGTGAAGGGCTGTGGGCGAGGTGTTAAAATTAACACTGTTTATGTGCTGCGTGGGCCCCTGGGGGGCCGAGGTGAAAATGGCTCAAAGGCCTGGGCAACACCTGGCCCCCAGGGAGGCCGATTTTTGCAATCACCCCCTCCCCAGCCACACTCAGTGGTTGCTTTGCAGGGCAGGGGGTGAAGGAGAGGCCACAGCGGATAATCGCTGTACAGCCGCACAGTGAAGCTGCATTAATTTCTCTGTCTCTGTGCCCTCTGTGGGCCGTTTTTTTCCCCTCCCCTTTCCTTGTCCACAGAGAGCACGGAGACCAAGACAGAGAAATGAATGCAGCTTTAATATGTGGCTGGGAAAGGGGAGAAAAAAAACCGGCCCACAGAGGGCACGGAGACACCGGCCCTTCGGCCCCATGCCCGATTGCCCGCATTGCCAATCCGCCGGCAATGGCACCCTGCAGCGAGAGGTTTACCCGGTAATGACAGCGGAGCCCCCGGCATAGGCGTTTCCACACAGTGGCAGTTCTTCCCGGCCTCGGGAGTGTCAGCGTCCCACTGCGGAGCCCCTTATGGTTTTACTGTCAAGTAAGGAGGCGAGGGGGTGTATATGAGAGCGCCCACATGGGACTACAGTGACTGGGCAGCGGAGGCAGGCCCCTTGTGCTGGTGCTTGGGGCTCCCGGGCGTTTGAGCACCACAGAGGCGGCAGCATGCTCTCACCCTTGCCCACAGGCTGCGAACATTCATCAGGGCTGCGAGCGCTCCACCTGGGACACCTGGCGCTGCGGTCTGTGTGGGGCCGGCAGATAAGTGGCACGGACACTGTGGAATGCTGAGGTGACAGTAAAAGAAAAGACCTGGTATCTCCTGAGGCCCTGTGAGGAGTGTAAGTGAGGCCTACAATAAAATGGAGACCTTCGTGGCTCAGGCTGCTTCTGGGGGCATATAAGGACACGGGAGAGCTCCCTGATCATAGGAGATCTGGCCCCTGCTGCAGTGACCCCCATGCCCGCTGCTGGGACGGGCAACGGACAGGCACAGGATCGACAGCGCCGGGGGCTGCTGGTGGAGTGAAGGCCCTGGTGCTAGAGACTGAAATACCCAAGGGTACGGGTGCTGGGACCGTTGTACCCTGCCCCTGTTTGCACCCGTCCCATACACGGGGAAGCAGGGGGCACAGGAGCTCTACCTGTGGACCCTGGTACTGTGGCTGGTGACGGTGCAGCTAGAAGATTGCCCAGGACTGCGGCGGCCGCCGAATCTGGGGTTGGGCATCGCCAGGGGCCCAACAAGGCGGTGAGACGTACAACAAGTAATACTACAAGGCTCTTCGTGGGAGATCTGACCCAGTGGGCTGCATGATAAGAGACCTCCCCCGGAGGCAGCCATCTGTAGAGAGATAGGCGACCTAAGTGGATCCTAGGGGGAGGGCCACAGAGTGAGGACACGTGGCGGGTGGTGCGGTGGGTCCTGGTGGGGCAACCTGGGGAGCTGCTGGCCTTAAAGTGGTGTGGCAATGTGAAAAGAAGAGTGCTTGACGCTCCTGTGGTCTGGACAGTGAGATTGTGTGTCCCGGGAGTCAGACGACTAGGATGACCAGGTGAGGGCGCTGGTGTGGATACGCAGGCAGCGCTCCTGGTGGATATTTTATGAGATTCTTGGCTGGTGCTGGAGGGAGTCGGTGGAACTTGAAGGCTCCTGATGCGCCCCGGGCTGGGTTTGGGGAACGAGCGGACGTCGCACAACTAACGGAGCACAAGTACGGGACATGCCCCGAAAGAAGCTGTTGTGACGCCTCGCAACTCCACTGCTAGGAAGCCGCTGTTATTGCATTGCTGCCTACTAGAGACCTGATACTGGCTAAGTTACCCTGATTTGTAATGCACACGCCATTGGGGCCGGGTGCGTCACCTCATTTGGTAGACGGGATCTACTCTCCTGTTGGTGGGCCGACCGGTCAGAGGTTATACACGGGTCCCAAGACCTGGTACTTCTGACATAGTACAAAGAGGCGCGGTGAGTAACCGGTGAATACCCACAGCGCAGCAACTTGTGATGGGCAGGATACGGGCCCAGTCACAACAAGGACACCTGCGGGCTGCCAGCCTCGACCTTCTGCAGGGAACTGCGGGAGAGATGTCGGAGCCGACGACCACGGCCCTGGCGGCAAAGATGGACTCTGTCCTCGCAGCAGTGGAGCGGATTGGCGCAGCACTGGACCACACTAGGACCTCCCTGGAGACTAGAATCGACAAAGTTACTTCGGACTTCACCTTGCTTCACGCAGCTCACCGGAAGCTAGTAGATAAAGTCAATACACACGACCAGACGCTGAAAGAGCTTCAGCTTGTGACACAGACTCATGCGGCCGCATTGCAGGACTTCATAGACCGTGTCCACATACTGGAGGACCCGGCAGAAGATGCAGAAGGGCGCTCATGCCATAACAATGTCCGCGTGGTGGGCCTAACGGAAGGCAAGGAAGGTAGGAACCCGGAGCAATATACGGAACGATGGTTGCGCGAGCTGCCACCCCAAGGAACCTTGTCTGCACAGTTTGTGGTGGAACGGGCTCATAGTATCCCGGCGCAGAAGCCGCAGCCCGGTGCCAGACTGTGCCCGTTCATATTTTAACTCCTCAACTATAGGGATAGAGATGTGGTGCTTCGTGAAACTCGGAAAATTGACCCTCTTTGTTGTAATTCAGCAGCGATTAGGTTAAGCATTAGCAGAAGACATCTTGTATTTAGAGACTATCTTGCCCATTTTGCGGAATCCATTTTGTATTTCTGTCAGCCATTTTGTTTGCCATGTGCTCTGTCCTACCTCCCTGTTAACTGCTCTTGAAATATGCCTAGAGACGAGATATATTTAGTCTCTTCTGCTTCGCACATGCTCAGTTGAGCTTACAGCTGTCCTCAACTTGTAACTGTCAGGATTTGTCCACCAGAATTAGCTAACTGTTAGCTCCTCCCACTTGTTGCTTGTACACTTTCTGTATGACCTTATATGTACTTACAACCAGCATTCTGTACTTGTACCGCCTTCATTTGAGCCCCTGTGTGGGTATAAAAGGACCAAGCTCCTTCCATTCAGTGTGCTACTTCATGCATTACCGAAGGGTGATGTGTGAATGTAGTTTCACCTCATGAGGTTTAATAAACTCTGTCTTTTCTATTCCAGTTTCTGTGCCAACTTCTTCCTATTGGTCTGAGGACTCTGTGCAGAGAAGGGAAAACCCCCTAGCACTGGTAGGCCTTGCTGAGGCTCACCACCACATCTTCAGGTGAGCGGCAGTTCAGTAATGTTTTTCCCAGACTACACTGCTCTTGTACAGAGGCGTCGGAGCAACTATACGGCCGTGAAACGCCAGCTTCGAGCCCTGGAGCTCTTATTCGCTGCTGTTCCCTGACCGGCTCCGAGTGGTCACAAAAGATGGGGCCCGCTTCTTTGATTCTCCTGGGGAGGCCTGGGACTGGCTAGAGGAGTCGGGATTGAGGACAGGTGTGCGGCCCTCGGGCCCGGACGGAGACATCATATCGAGCAGGAGACCGAGGTGTCAGCGGAGGAGGGGGCAACTGAAGGCAGCCAGTCCGGGGGCTTCCGCTCCCATCCTAGACAATATGAGGAAGGAACAACGCGACGTGTCGTTGAGGCACTTGCGACCCTTGGATCCCCACAACCTTGTGACCGGTCCGACTGTTACAGACAAACCAAGTTGGTGACCAGCGGCTCCTCGTCACCATCGACAGAAATTTCAGATGAGCTTGACCTGCCAGTGATTACCCCACAAACTTCTGACGCCACTATAGGATGAAAGGACGAAATGATGTACTTTACCGCCCGCTGCTCACACAAGTACACTACTGTTCACTGTACTGCATACTCTGGCTGGCTGGTACGTCGGAGGGTGGTGGCTTATTTGGGTTACATGTCACGCATCCCTCACCTTGAGATGATGTTTTGGTGGTAGATCTCTTATTGGGCACAACAGGGCTCCACCAGCTATTCCATATATGACTATTCGGGTTAACAAACTCACGAGCTGCTGGCCCCGTGGGCCATTTCTGTAGCTTAGCGAGTTGGCACACTCAACACACTGGTAATTAAAGGGGAAGGCTATAACATAACATCACCAGCCTGCACCCCCTAGGTATCACATTGACTTAATTCGAGACTTGTCCATGTTTCAGAAGTTTGGACGGCCATCACGAGATGACTGCCCCAGATGTTCCAATGTTCATGGTTTGTTTTATGTTGTCATACCGGACGCAGCAATCCGACACACTTACGCGATCCCCTATCCCCCACGCCCCGCGAAACGCCCCACCCGACGCCCCGTCCCTG
Source organism: Lissotriton vulgaris (assembly GCF_964263255.1). Taxonomy (NCBI): domain Eukaryota; kingdom Metazoa; phylum Chordata; class Amphibia; order Caudata; family Salamandridae; genus Lissotriton; species Lissotriton vulgaris. Next base: position 1,987,536,158 of record NC_141691.1, on the reverse strand, counting down.
GCCTCCATGTTGATCACTGCAAGCAGTAATGGCGCGAGCTGATATAATCACATGGAACGTACAAGGCATGTACATGCCTGAGCGCCGTTACTCCATATTTATAACGTCACGCAGCCGCAATCGCCCTACTGCAAGAAACGCACATGACTCAGTCAGAGCTTGATAGGTTGTGTAGGCGCTGGAGAGGACACATTTACAGCACAACATACTCGGCGCACGTGAGGGGCACACTAATTTTGGTGAGGGCAGATACCCCATTCATTTGCGAGGACATCGTGATAGACCCTGATGGTCGCTACACCTTAGTAAAGGGTACACTTAATAACCAGCGGGTGCTTTTAGGCTCCGTATATGTCCCAACCACAGATCAATCCTCGTTCTTGGCGCAACTGTCTGTAATACCGTCTCCTTATGTTGGGTTGCCCGGGTTGTTGGGAGGGGATTTCAATGCGGTCCTTGAAGTACACATGGACAGATCCTTCCCACCGCTTCGGGCAACGACTTCAACCTCCAATGCGCAGGCACTTGTAGACTGGTTGGCACAATGGGCAATACTATATGTATGGTGTATCTTGCACCCCATGGACCGCATTTACTCCTATTACTCCGCAGCTCATGGTTTACATTTGAGATTGGATCAGATGGTGGGTTCGCAGTCTCTGGTCACCTTGGTCGAGGTAGCGGAATACCTAGGTAGGACATATTCCGACCATAATCCTTTACGGATTCGCCTGAACTGGGATCCCGGTCCCCCCCCATACCCACCTGGCGCCTCCAACCTGCTGCACTGGAGAATCCAGAATTTCGTGCATCACTGGGAACGACTGCCCTGGAATACTTCGAGCATAACGATGGGACGGCGAGCTCCGCATTAGTGGAGTGGGATGCCCACAAATTAGCTATTAGGGGGCACTGTCTTGGGGCCAAGTGGAACCTGCGTAAGCAATTGTCCTTAGCGCTCTCAAAGCTAGAAACGCAACTGCTTCAATACGAAAGAGAGGGAGAGGGTGGGGGTGGACAGTCTGGATAATTAGAACATCTCCGGGCTCAACATGCAGACCTTATGGAGAGATTGCGCTGCCATAATTACGCGGCCCACACAGCTCGCACACACGCCAAAGCAGACAGAGCGGGCAGGCTCCTGGCCTGGCTGCTGAAGCAAGAGAATAAACGTGCACCAATCGGGGCAATATGCACACAGGAGGGATCTCTGGTGCACACACAAAGGGAGATACACAGGGTGCTGACGGACTATCAAACGAGACTGTACAAATCCAGGGGGCGTTGCTCCTCGTCTGATCTAGAGATATTTTTCGCATCTTTTAAACAACCGAAAGCCTCCAGTGCACACCAGGAGGCTCTCAATGGTCTCCTCACTCTGGAGGAAATCGGAGAGGCAATTGGGTCCATGGCGTCCGGGAAGACGCCGGGTCCGGATGGCCTGCCTGCTGAGTATTACAAAGCTTATCGGGACATTCTGACGCAGCATCTTCACACTGTCTACTCCACGGCCATGACAGACAGCGGGCCGCCGTCATCGATGCGAGAGGCTTTCTTGGTGTTCCTTCTCAAACCGGGCAGGGACCCCCGAAAGCCTGGGCTCATATAGACCCTTGGCGCTATTGAATGTGGATTACAAATTCTTAGCCAAGCTGTTGGCGGAACGCCTGGCGCCGGTAGTCCCAGAGTTGGTCCATACGACCAAAATGGGTTCGTACCCAAGTGCAGCACGTCGTTAAACTTGTGGAGGTTCTTCAGAGTGGCGGCGGATAGCGGGACGGAGTGGCCCAGGGCGGGATACCTGGTGTTGGATCTTGAGAAGGCATTCGATTGCTTGGAGTGGAGCTATCTTGCGGAGGTGTTGTCGCGTTATGATTTAGGCTGGGGGTGAGGGGCGTGGCTAAGCACACAATGGTGATGGACGCACTGGGGTAGAGCTCCGATCCGAGCTCCCCCCCCGAAGGCCATCGCTCCGCTATACTTATCCGTACCCAGCCTAAAATAATAGCGGAGCCGCAGAGAGCAGTCGACCACCGCTCCGCCGAGTTTGGGACCGGTGAGGCATTGTTGGCTGCGCCGGGGGCTCCACGCTGGGTGCTGTCGCCTACATTGCTTCCTGCCCGGCAGGCACATCTACGCGAGGCCGGGGACTAGGCTTCGCCCACAAGGCCCCGAGGTCATGGCCTGATTAACGGAGCAGCAGTGAGGCGTTGGAGACGTTGTGCCCGGCGGGGTGCCCGATGCTGCGATGGAGGGGTGTGCTGACTGGGGTGCCCTTCTTGCAGTTGCCTGTTGCGAGTGACCCCCTGGCCTGCGGCGCTGTGTTTCTGGTGGGGGCGCCTGGACGACATTTTGTGCGCTGCCGTGGCTGCGGCGCCACACACATGGCTGGTACTGCCTGGGACTGTGCACGGCTGTGTTACCGCCCGTGTGGAAGGAGCAATACCTACGATTTATTGCCTATGCCCCCATACACAGCAGCTGTTTCGCGACGCTGGCCTCTGATTACGGAGGACACCTGCGGTGGAGCAGTCGGGGGCTCACGCTCAGCACTGTGCGGTGCACTGGCTGACTCGGGGTGGGGGCGCTGGCTACCTCCCCTCCCGCTGCACCACTTTCTCATTGCAGATCACGGAGTCACGGCACACCTGTCCCATCCGGCAACAACGCTGCTTTGCGGATGCTCACCTTCTGACGCCCACCCTCTCTCATTGCTCCTGGGGCTGGCCAGCACCTCGTGGACCGTTGGACACTAGTGTGTGAGGCAACAACTCGCTATCCGCTGCGCCGCTCATGTCTGGGGGTACCAGGGGGAGGACTGGCGCTGGTGGCACACAGACGAAAGGGAGATTGGACAAAAAAACACAGCCAGCTGATTTGGACCAGACAGCATCCAAGCTTGACACGATGCTGGCCGCCATGGAGCGTCTGGAGGAATCAATCCAGCTAACCCGCACCTCCCTGGAGACCAAGATAGACGGTGTTGCGATTGATCTCACGCATCTGCGAGCCGATCACAAGAAACTGGCGGAACGCACCACCGCCATAGAGGGTACTGTCGCTGACCTCACGCCCAGGGTCGCTCAGACAGACAAACAACTAGGAAGCTACAAGAGGTCCGCATTGATAACAATGTTATCCCAGACTACACAATTCATGTTCAGCGCCAGATACACTCCTTTATGGCAGTCAAGCAACGGCTCTGTCAACTAAATTTAAAGTACTCCCTTCTCGTCCCAGCGCGCTTGCGGGTGGTGGCGCAGGACAAAACCCATTTCTTTGCTACTGCGGAGGAAGAGGAGACCTGGTTGGATGCTGGCATGGCCGCGGAATCCCAGATGACATTGTGTCATTACCTATGCCACGCTTTAGAGGACCCCGACGTCGGCGTGGAAACAGATCATCTCCAGTGAATAGAACACACGCAACGACAGAGATGAGTCTGCCAGCGGACCTCATCTAAAGTGAGCAGCAGGACGCCCTCCGGATGGTGGCGGAAATCAGTGGCTCCCCGAGTACAGATGCGGCTCCAGATGCCAGTCCACACGAGCTACCTAGTGATGACGAACACATCTATGGATTGCCAGACTCTCAGATGTCCATGGAACGGCCGGACGTTACTCCAGCAAACAGCTGACTTGATCCATTGACTGTGCAGTCATACTGCCTGGAACTGTTTGTTTGCCACTGGGCGTTCCTGCTGTGCTACCAAGCCTGGTATCGGCCAGGCCTTCGTGCAACGTTGCGACCGGAGCCTGGACATGCACTGAATTCTCTATCTACAGTGTACTGCGCAGTGAGTACTAATGTTGTGGTGGATGGACTCTGGAGGGGTGCAGTCCTTGCGGAGCTATCCAGTGAATGGCCGAGCCTGATAGTGATGGTTCCTCACTTAGTGGGCAGGGGAATGTGGGGGATGCTCCGCCTTCCAGTGGTGCCCTAATACTGAATTATGTGGCTTGCAGACCGTGGGCTTTCTGACCGGAACGTTCTGCATTTACCTTGGCTGACACAAGCTGCCCGAGTTGCAGACATAACAGAACATTCGTGCCAGGTGCACAGCAACCCCCCTGGACTTAGATGTTTGTTGCCTCATTGCAGAGTTTGGACGACAGCATGTTCCGCTGTCGACCTTTTGGCTTGTTTACTGATTTCTTCTATTCCATGTCATGATTGAATTGTATTCTTATTTTGTGCGAATTCTGCAAGTGCCCGCTAATCTATCCTCTGTAGCTCGGTATGAGTGGATTGTGGGGACACTGGGCAAACTGCCTGCTGTAAACCTGTGGTGGGGTGGGAATGGAGAGGTTACCTGGGATCGCCATGTCGGTGATTAAGATATGCACGTGGAATGTGCGTGGTATGCATACACCATCACGTAGGTACCAAATTTACTCTTACCTTAAACGGCACCGTATCCACATAGTTCTCTTACAAGAGACACATTTAGCTGGTACGGAAATACAGAAACTACATCGCAGGGGGCAAGGGCAACTATATGCAACTGGATACTTATGCCCGTGGGACGCTACTTTGGGTACGGCCTTGGATCCCATTTGCGATCTCGCATTCCCGGGTGGACTCTTGAGGGCAGATATGTAGTGGTACAGGGTAAGTTAGATGGCCAACTGATTGTCCTAGCCTCATTGTATGCTCCTAATACAGACCAGGGTTTTTTTTTTGCAAAGCTTGGTACGGGTCCCTTAGGTGCTGGGGGGCGACTATAATTGCATTCTAGATGATGCCTTGGACCGTTCCTTTCCACCCCTCTCTGGCGCACCTGTACACAGTGCTATGAGAGCAATAGCGGCCTGGGCTTCACAATGGGACTTACACGATGCCTGGCGGAGTCGTAACCCACAAACTAAGATATGCTCATATTATACAGGCGCTCACACGTTACATGTCAGGCTAGACAGGTACATGTTATCCAGTGCACTGCTCCCTCATGTCACTGACACTTACTACATGGGTCGCACCCACTCTGATCATAATCCACATGTCTTAGAATTAGCGTGGGAACGTCCGCATCCGCCAATACCCACCTGGAGACTTCAGCCCGACTTATTACTTGATGCACCCTTTCGCAATTCCATGTCTGCTTACGTTGTACAATATTTTGAGGAAAACAATCACACTGCATCCACCCCCCAAATTAAGTGGGATGCGTTTAAGGTTGTAACTAGAGGTCACTGTCTAGGCACACAAGCAGGTATGCAGAAACACTTAGATAGGGAGCTGAAGCGCATTGAAACTGATTTAGGGGGGGAGCAGGAAGCGGCGGAGGGAGATGAAAGGTCGCTTTCAGAGGCTCATGAGGAACATACACAGCTACTTGACAGGTTGCGACATTTAAATTAGGCAGCCCATTCGGCGCGCACCCACCATCTTAGTGACAAGCCAGGCAAGTTATTGGCCTGGTTGGTCAAACAAGATGCGATGACGGCGCAAGTGACAGCAATGCACATCAGTCAGGATACTGTAGTATACACACAGAGTGCCATTCATGCAGCTTTTGAAGACCATTATGCGGAATTATACCGCTCTAGATTACAGGTTTCTCCTGCTGACATAGCCGACGACCTTTGCGACATAACACTATCCAGACTAGAAGATGTGCAACGTGATGAACTGGAGGCCCAACTTACACCTGACTAATTGCGTACTGTCATTTTTTTCCCTTTCCAATGGCAAGTCTCCGGGTCCAGATGGGCTTCCAGACGAATTATATAAAGCTTACTCTGATATTTTAATTCCGGAACTTCTAAGAGTATATGCGGCGGCCATTTCTGATACTTCCTTCCAGCCCACGTTAAATGAAGCTAATCTAATTTCCCTCCCAAAGCCTGGCAGAGACTGTACGCTATTAGGCTCTTATCGCCCACTGGCCCTCCTGAATACGGACTACAAAATACTAGCTTCTGCGCTGGCTCAACGTTTGACCCCACTGGTGCCTACCCTCGTACACAGTGACCAAAACAGCTTTGTGCCCACTCGTAGCACTTTACTTAACATCCGACGATTGTTTAGAGTGCAAAGCTTTGCCACGAAACAGTGGCCCCGATTGGGGTGTTTGGTACTAGATCTCGAAAAAGCATTCGACTCCGTGGAGTGGCCCTACCTTGTAGCGGTGTTGAAGAAATATGAACTTGGTGATGATTATATTCAAATGGTGGGTCTATTGTATCAGAAACCCACGGTGCTGGTTCGCATCAGAAAGTTGTTGTCAGATGCCATTCGTGTCAGGAGGGGATGTCCCCTATCCCCGCTACTCTTTTCACTGGTGATGGCGCCCCTGGCGGAGCAGCTGAGAACACATGGTATGGATTGGGGTATCCCCCTGGCGTATGGCCTACATACGGTATCTTTATACGCCGATGACCTACTTTTATATGTCAGAGACTTGACCCATTTGCCATCGGCCCTATCTGATATATTTTGCACCTTTGAGGCAAAGTCGGGGCTTAAAGTTAATTGGACCAAATCTGGGGTGTATTCCTTCAGTGCTGACACGCAGGAGTGCAAGATCACTATCAATGGTGGGCGACTCACCTGGTACCCTACTACGTTCCGCTATCTCGGAATATATATTTATAGAACCCCAACAGACGTGTTGGAGGGTAATTTGGTGCGAGCTTTCTCCTCCCTGCAAACGCAAATGAACTTTTGGAAGACCCTCCCCCTAAATGTACCCAGCCATGTCACGCTGACGAAGATGATCGTCTTACCCAGACTATTGTACTACTACGCCAACCTCCCGGTATACGTCCCAACACGCATATTCCGTGAATTGGAAGCCTCAGTTAGAAATCTCATATGGAATACAGGACGACCCTGCGTAGCGTTAAGGAAGCTCTATGCATCTCCAGATACTGGAGGCCTGGCAGTTCCTAACCAGGAACTCTACTATCTAGCGGCACAGCTGCAGTGGGTGGCCGGCTGGCTGAGTGGGAAGAATTTGGGGGATACAGCGATAGACTCCACGGTCTGGACACGAACACAAGTCCACACACTGTTTCATCCACTGACCAGGACTCCCTATCCGTCGCAGTTACATTTAGCAGTTGCACGCAAATGCTATGTGAGAAGCTTGAAACTTACTAGTGCAGTGATCCCATATGCCCCAATACTTCAATTGCTGAGAATGCCCAGGGATAGGGATGTTGTCACGGAGGCGGCGCTGGAACACTGGGCGCAAGCAGGGGTGGACACAGTGGGTGACTTATATAAAGAGGGGGTCTTGGTTCCTTTTGAAACATTGGTTGTAGACACGGGCCTCCCGGCAGGACAGTTCCTCCTGCATGCGACAATCATGCACATGCTAACGCGGGCCTGGGGCGACCTCTCCGGAGAGTTGCTGACGCATTTACTGGTACAATATCTGCATGTAATGGGAAATGGCTCCCATGTGGTCCATTGGCTAGCACAGGCACTACTTACCCATACACAGTGCTCCTCTCAGAGCCTACGAGACAAATGGGCGATGAACAGGAGACGGGCATGGACAGATAAGGAATGGGCAGTAGTGCTTGCTGACGCCACAAATATCCCGCGCAACTCCCGCTTCAAGCTTATACAGCTTTATATCATACACCGCGCATATCTATCGCCTGATAAACTTAACCGGTACTTCCAAATCGCGACATCCGCATGCCCGAGATGCGCACTTGTAGATGCAGAACTCTTACACATGCTATGGTAATGCCCCGCACTGCAGACATACTGGCACATTGTGACAACTTCCCTTGCGGAAGGTGTTGGCAGGGAAATGCAGCACACGTGTGAGACGTGCATATTGGGTCTATATAAAAGGACGAACCAAACTAAAGTCCCCTCTAGATTCTGGGACCTTGGGCTTATCACAGCGAAAAGATTAATCACTAAGCGCTGGAAATGCAGCGAACCTCCGCAAGCGACGCAAACAGCGGGACTACGAAAATATCCCATAGCACAGTCCTGGGGTGACAACCTGAAGGCTTTTCATCAAGCATGCCTTCGAAGGGGTGCTCATTAGGCATGCTCTTACTGGCCCTGCCTGGGGGAGTGGCGATGCCGGGGACTGTGGGCCCGTGTGATCTCTTTGTGCCTTGCACCTCTATGCGGAACACTTTTGTCACAATGCATTGACGCGTAGCTGACCCAAATACTGGCAGCCTTATTCCCACTGCGCCGTGAGCCTGATGCTGGCGTTGCACAAGATAACGGCCCTTCCCTCCTCAACAGATCCTGAACACAGTAGCGCAGGTTTCCTGGCCCCCACACAAGATATACCCCACAACTAATGTCGAGCACTTGCGGTAGCACACCTATGATTTCATTATTAGCTTATTATTCTTTTCCCCTTTTTCTTTCTTTTATTATCTTGTGTCTCATTATGGTTTTAGTTTTAACGGTTGTTATAATGTTAGGAATATCGGACAATGTACACACTGCCCCGTACCCACTTGCATATGTAAACAATGTTTCGGACGATCCGTCCTGTGACTGTTTAAAGTTGCAGGCCAATGGAGGCGCATAGATAAGATCAAATCCTTTGTATTGCATCACTAGAGACCATGGTGAATAGTTAATATGGCCATGATACTATATACTCTCTGAAGTTCATCTTGGTTTACGAACTCCTTTGGTCATCCTGCGCCTTGGGCTTTGTTGTGGTTTGCTGTTTCCCGCTACATCCTCCTTTCCTAAATGGACCTACCACTAATCAGATACATGATTCCTCACACGACACACCCTCGGGTGCATCTTTGATTTGTATAGTATGAAACATGTGTAATACTGTGGCAAACTATTGTTTATACTGAATATTTCTGTTTGGCTACGAGATGTAATGTTACATTTTTACAACTATTTCAATGGTATGCATTGTGAATAAAAAAATATGCAATAAAAGATATTCAAACAAAAATGATTTTGTGAGTCTGTTATACAAAAACCCCACAGTCAGGGTGCGGTTGGGGCCATACATCTCGGACATCCTCCTGATATGCAGGGGAACCAGGCAGGGATGCCTCCTATCGCCCCTCCTGTTCGCCCTCGCAATCGAGCCTCTGGCAGCGGCCCTGCGAACAACGTTGGGAGTGGGGGTACTTCTAGGAGATGCAACACATAAGGTCTCAATGTATGCGATGACCTCCTAGTCTTCGTGAGGGATGTAGGAGCTATTTCGGCTCGCCTAGAACATATCTTACATGATTTTGCTGCTCTCTCTGGCCTCCAGGTGAACACCAATAAATCCTGTTTAAATGCGTTTGGAGGGGACATTCAGGACCCGGGCTATGTTCTGGCTGGCACGCGGGTGCAGTGGAAGGCTGACACGTTCCGCTATCTGGGAATACAGATATACCATGAGCCGGCTGACCTCTTCGATGGCAATCTAGGCCGTGCAGTGACAGCCATAAAATCGCAAATGAATTTATAGAAAACGCTCCCGTTCACAGTCAGAGGCAGGGTGGCGTTAGCTAAGATGGTGATCCTTCTGCGCCTTCTGTATTACTTCGCCAACCTGCCACTGTATGTCCCGGCTGCCTTTTTTTAACTAACTCACCCCTCTACTTCAAAACTTCCTTTGGGGTAATGCGGGCCGTAGGTTAGCGTTAGAGAAGTTATATTTGCCCACGGACCAAGGAGGCCAAGCTGCACCCTGCTTTGAGCACTACTATTTAGCTGCGCATCTGCAGTGGATAGCCTGTTGGCTCACGGACAGAGGCAGGGAAGATAGGGCGACTACAGCACCCCCCTCTCTTTGGACTGTATTATTGGGCTCGTTCATCCGGCTACTAAGGTGCAAACGCCGGCTCCTCTCCTATTAGCAGTGGCTTATAAACGCTTCCGCCGCTGGCTATATGTCACTAAAGTTCTAGTTCCTTACGCGCCTTCCATACCACTAGTGGGCTCCCCCAGCGGGACTGGGGAGCTTACAATCTTGGAGCTTCTAGAGTGGCATGAGGCCGACATACAGAACTTGGGAGATCTGTATCGAGATGGCACGCTTCTGTCATTTGAATCCCTAACTAAAGAACTAGGGCTCCCATTGGGACACTTTTTAAGGCACCGTTCTTTGATCACTACACCGACCACTATATGGGGGGACATGAAGGATGAGCCGAGTCAACATCTTACCATACATTATCTCCACGTAATGGGTAGGGGTCGGCACTTGGTCCGGTGGTTTGCGTCATCCCTCCGCACGCACATGACCCTAAAATTAGACTAACTTCGACGTGGGTGGGAAGACGACTTGGGGAGGCAGTTGGAGGATAGGGAGTGGGAAAAGATACTGAAGAGTCCTAAGCGAATTCCCAGAAATATGCGGTTCCGCCAAATTCAATTATTCATGGTTCATAGGGCATACCTCACCCCTGAAAATATCAACCACTACTTTCATCGTTCGGATGCAGCCTACCCCTGTTGTGCAGAGGTGGGGGCTGGCCTAGTGCACATGTTGTGGGGCTGTCGCACACTGCACACCTACTGGCGGGCTATTAGTTAAGCGTTGTGCACGTGCACGAGACGCATAATACATACCCTTGGAGTGCCACACCTATTTATTGCACCGATTTCGTAGGACCCCAGCCAGTAAAGTCACTTCGCGCCTCCTCGACCTGGGGCTAGTTGTGGCCAAGCGCCTCTTAACAAAGAGATGGAAGGTGCAATCTCCACAACACATGAGGGCATGGAAGTATTCCCTCATAGCATGGGCTAAAGCAGAGGGCATTGCCATAGCGCAAGACGCCGATAGCAATGCAATGGGAGGGTCTGCTTCAGGGACTTTTGCGCATGGAAGGGGACAACCTAGATAAACAGCGGATATTGAGTGAGACATTCTTGCAACCTGAGAAGGGGGACATGTCAGGTGCACCCTCATCCCATCACGCAGGCACATTTATACTGGCCGTAGATTAAAAGGGGGCGTGATTATGTGTGCTGGCTGACGTAACTGTTTTGTGGAGAATTGTGGGAGGGGAAGCGAGGGACGGGGGGGGTGGAGTGGGAGACAGACTAGGTTTCATGGGGGGGGGAGGGGGTGGACTAAGGGAAAACTGTGTAATCAGAAGTCGGAATCAACTGCTGTGGTTAAGTTTCTTTTTTCTAAGTTACTGTTGGTTTCCTTTAGAACATCTGTGCGTTTACATGAGATGCATGATTTGTAACACTCTTCGTAATATGTCTTCAAAATGACATTATGTCTGCACCATGGCCTTTATATCTGTTGACGTGACACATATGTTGTGGTCCCATCTGGCCCTGTGGCTATATGGTCACCAAGATACACGATGGGTATCCGAAGCTTCTCTGTGTGTGCTGAGCGTCACAACCAAAGACTCTTACTGTGGTTGTATTGAAATGTTGGATATTTTCTTACATACAAATGTAAAATTCTGACGCCCTTTGAGTCCAATGGGCGTTGCGCGCCTGGTTATGTTACACTTCTGCCCATGACACCAACCAACACATAACTCACTCCGAACACACTAGCCCGCATCCTGGTGAAAACCAGACCCTGGCCTTCAGAAGCCCAGAGGCGTTCACACAACCCCTCTCTACCAGACCACACCGACTGCTGCTGTGAAGAACGCAAGGGGTAATTAACACACAAAAGACAGGCTCTTAAAAATATTATTACTATGGACAGACGGGGTCAAAGGGCACGAAAAAATGCATTACCAGCCAGCTTCATTCAGCTCCAGCTATGTGGGCCTAACTGGCACTTGGCATCATTCAACCTCAGTCATTAAATGTTTATTAACGAATATAAATATATAAGGGAAAAAAAGGCACGAGTAAGTGCCCATCAATGTAGGAGTGGTAGACAAACACGGTAAAAACGCAACCTGATGCAGAGCTGTTATTTCACAACTCCCTTCAATTATCTCCTCGGTGCCCAGAACAAACATCCCTGTTTGTCCAGATTGTTCCTGTTAATGAATCTGGTCTGCACACTGCACACATACCGAGCCCTCCCGCGTGTAGTGTAATCACCCCGTGGGCAGCGCCGCCTTGCTCGCAGGGCACGGGTCAGGCTTCCTTGGAAACGGCTGCAGAGCAGTGATAAACGGCTCGAGCACGTTTGCCGGCACCAGGCAGCAGCATCTTTTAGGAAACGGCGCGCTGTATTCTAGGATTTGTAGCTCGGATTTTTCCAACACCAGGTTTACAAATTCGGACTCCCTGGAGGTTTCATGCCGGGGGAAGGGTCCCGGCCACTTAACACAAACAATACAATAAAAGACCGAATAGAGCCGCAAAGAGTCGTACTGTACGAGGCTGAAACTAGATAGGAAGGGGCAGTGCTTTAAATGGGGAAAAATAAGTGCAGGTACTCATTAAAATGACCTAGAGGTGTGGCAAGTGGGCGTGGCTATGGGCGTGGCTAGGGTCAAGATATGATGATACACATTGACTTCTATACAGGTTGCAGCACATGTCAAAACACAACAGAAATGCATTTATGTTAACAAAACAGTTTAAATCATTACAAAAAGTGAAAGGCAAACAGGATAATATGTTAAAAATGTCCTTGTTTTGTAATATTTGCAACTTCTTTATGTCATACCGTTATTTGTTGTTGTTTGAGACAATGCTATATATCCTCATGTGTGCACACACACAAAGAAACAAGCAGAGGTACAGAAAAGCGGCTGAGCTAAGGACTACAGAAGCGCCTTGGCTGTCAGAGACAGCTTCTTCTCGGACAGCCTAGTGCTCACCAGCCCTATCAGCCAATGAGCTTACCTTTCATGAGTACTGGTGCACAAGTTACTACTTGTGTAACGATATATCTGTAAGAGACATTAGTTAGTGATAGATTCCTTACCTTAGAATAGATTCCTTACCTTAGAATATCCCCAGGCGTCAGACTGGATCCGGAAAGTTTTGCGTAGCAGTACCCTTGCGCGTCGGTAGGCGTCGTCTGCGGCTCCGCGTCCGTCGTCGGCGTCGTGGGCGCCGTGATGACGTCGTCAAAGTACTTAGACGCCGCCTCCGCGTGCTGATGTTAGTTCTTAGCCACAGCTTTTCCGCGCCAGAAGCGCAGAGCCATGACAAAAACCGACACTGGTGCCAAGAAACTAGGGCCCTGAAAGGGGATGACCTTAACCCTAGATATCGGTTCGCAGAACGGGGAGGATGGGTGGGTCGGTAAGGAATCTATCACTAACTAATGTCTCTTTCAGATATATCGTTACACAAGTAGTAACTTGTGCATCTGAAAGAGACACGTTAGTGATAGATTCCTTACCTTAGAAAAGATACCCCAGCAATACCATCCCCGTGGTGGTGGGTCTGCGAACCAATATTCACACCAGAAAGTCCTGGAGAACGGAACGGCCGAAGTAGCCATCTCTCCGGACTTGACTGTCCAGGCAGTAGTGCCTCGCAAACGTGTGCAACGAAGCCCACGTAGCAGCCTGGCAAATGTCCTGCAAGGGCACACCTCGGCCCAAGGCAGTTGTAGTGGCCGTGGCTCGAGTGGAATGAGCCTGCAGCCCAACAGGTGGTTCCTTCTTAGCCAAGGAGTAACACGCCTGGATGCACATGATAATCCATCGAGAAATGGTCCTCTTGTGCACCGCTTTCCCTTTCTTAGCGCCCGCGTACCCAACAAAGAGTTGATCATCCACCCGGAACTGGCGTGTGCGATCCAGATAGAATGAGAGCGCACGTTTTGGGTCCAGACGGTGGAGCCTCTCCTCCTCTCTCGAGGGGTGCGGAGGCGGAAAGAAGGTGAGCAATGTGATGGACTGCCCAATGTGGAAGGCCGTGACCACCTTAGGCAAGAAGGAGGGCCGAGTCCTCAAAACAACCTTGTCCGGATGGACTGAAAGGAAAGGAGGTTTACAAGAAAGAGCCTGGAGCTCACTCACTCTCCTGGCAGAGGTGATGGCTACCAGGAATGCAGTCTTCAAAGAAAGAAGGCGAAGCGGACAGTTATGAAGTGGCTCAAAGGGAGTGCACATCAGAAATGTTAGAACCAGATTCAAGTCCCACTGAGGCATCACGAAAGGAACAGGAGGAAAGGTATGAGTGATGCCTTTCAGAAATATGTTAACTATAGGGGACTTGAACAAAGAAGGTTGGTCAGGCAGCCTCAGAAAGGCTGAAAGAGCCGAAAGATAGCCCTTGATAGTGCCCAGAGCAGAGCCCTGCTGGGCAAGAGAAAGAAGGAAGAGAAGAACCTCAGAGAGAGGGGCATTGAGAGGATCCACAGCCTTTGCTGTGCACCATGCCACAAATCTGTTCCACCTGCAGGCGTATACCGTTTTTGTGGAGGGACGCCTGGCTGCCAGAATGATGTTGCAAACTTCAGGAGGCAAGTCAAATGGCCTCAACTGCCGCCGCTCAATCTCCATGCATGGAGGTGGAGACTGGACAGGTTCGGGTGGAGGACCGTCCCCTGCTGCTGCGACAGAAGGTCCTCCTGAAGAGGCAGACGAACTGGGGGATCGACTGACATACTGAGTAGCTCGGGATACCAGAACCTTCGTGCCCAGTCCGAAGCCACAAGGATGACTTGTGCTCGGTCGCGCTTGATCTTCTTCAGCACTCTGGGCAGAAGTGGTATAGGCGGAAAGGCGTACAACAGACCGCAGCTCCACTCGCGACGAAAAGCGTCTCCGAGCGAGTGCCGCCTTGGAAATTCCAACGCGCAGAACTGATGACATTGCGCGTTCTCTTCGGTGGCGAATAGATCTAACCAAGGCTCTCCCCAACGCCGAAAGAGGCCTTGCGCCACGTCCGAGTTCAGACGCCATTCGTGATCCATCGAGCACCGACGGCTGAGTTCGTCCGCCCTGGCGTTCAGAGAACCTGCCAGGTGTTGAACCACCAGAGTCACGCCCTGGTTTTTCCAGCCATTGCCAGAGGCGCAGAGCCTCCTGGTATAGGGTCCACGACCCCACACCGCCCTGTTTGTTGCAGTACCACATGGAGGTGGTGTTGTCCGTGAACACCTGCACTGCACTCCCTCGGACAGACGGGAGGAATGCTTTCAGTGCCAGACGAATCGCCCGTAGCTCCAACAGATTGATATGGAGCCGGGATTCCGCCGGAGACCAGAGTCCTCTGATCTCCGCCTCTCCCAAGTAGCCACCCCAGCCCTGGAGGGACGCGTCCGTCACAACTACGTGCTCCGGTTGGGGAAGGGAGAGGGATCTGCCGTTGACCCAATCGCGGTCCGTGAGCCACCACTGCAGCTGTCTCGCAGTGCCCTCCGAGATCAGGACATGGTCGGAAAGGTTGCCCCGGTGCTGGGCCCACTGAAACTTCAGGTCCCACTGCAGAGCCCGCATCCGCCACCGTGCGTGATGCACCAGAAGGATGCAGGAGGCCATCAGCCCCAGAAGCCACAGCGTCAGCCTGATCGAAACCCGGGATAACGGCCCGAAGACCAGGATCAGGGCCTGAATATCCCGGACTCGCTGTTCGGGCGGGTAAACCCGAAACTGCGCCGAGTCGAGAACCGCTCCGATGAAAAGGAGCTTCTGAGAGGGGCACAAGTGTGACTTCGGCACATTGATGGAAAATCCCAGTCTGTGCAGGAGATCCGCCGTAGTCTGGAGGTGGTTGACGACTGCCTGGGGCGAGCCCGCCTTCAACAACCAGTCGTCTAGATAGGGGAAGACTGAAACCCCTAACCTGCGCAGGTGAGCTGCGACCACCGCCATCACCTTCGTGAACACCCGTGGGGCGCTGGTAAGGCCGAAGGGGAGCACGGTAAACTGAAAGTGCTCGTGGCCTACCGTGAACCGCAGGTAACGCCGGTGGGCCGGCAGGACGGGGATGTGGAAATACGCATCCTGCAAGTCCAACGCTACCATCCAGTCTCCTGGGTCTAAGGCAGTCAAGACCTGAGCCAGGGTCAGCATTTTGAACTTCTCCTTCCGGAGGAAGCCGTTGACGTTCCTCAGATCCAAGATAGGGCGTAGGCCCCCTTTGCCCTTCTTGGGTACCAGGAAGTAGTGGGAGTAGCAACCACGTCCTACTTCTGGCCCAGGAACGCGCTCGATGGCCCCCTTGGCCAAAAGGGCCGAAACTTCCTCCTGCAGGAGCCGCAAATGATCCCCCGATACGCGGTGGTGTTGCGGTGGCATGGCTTGAGGGGTCGTCTCGAAGGGGAGGGAGTAGCCCCTTCGGACGATCTGCAGCACCCACCTGTCCGAAGTGACTGTGCGCCAGTGAGAGTGGTGATGGCGAACCCTGCCCCCCACTGGCGTCACATGGGCCGAAAAGCACGGACTAGTAGGGTTTAGAGGCGGATGCTGCGGGGGCAGGTGTGGACTGGCTCCGCTTGCCTCCCCGACCGCCTCCACGGCGGTTTCCACGGCCGCCCCCGCGCTGGACGACAGTTTGCGGCGAGTGGCTGGCGGCACGCGTGGGGACGCCCCTTCCTTGGCCACGAAAGGAGCGAAAGGCACCCACTTGCTGGCACGGGGCCGAGAGGCCCAAGGACTTGGCCGTAGCCCTGGAGTCCTTAAAGCGCTCAAGCGCGTGGTCTGCCTTGTCGCCAAAGAGGCAACGGCCATCGAACGGCATGTCCATGAGGGTATTCTGGACATCAGCCGAGAAGTTGGCGGATCTGAGCCAGGCGTGGCGTCGAATCGCCACCGTCGTAGCCATCGCTCTGCCCAGCGAGTCAGTCGTGTCCAGTCCGCACCTGATCGAATATTTCGCTGCGTCCCGGCCCTCCACCAGGGCTTGGCCGAGTTTGGCCCGTACCTCCAACGGACACACTGGCAGCAATTCCGCCACCGTTTCCCATATAGAATGGGTGTAACGGCCCAAGAGGCATGCGGTGTTAGAAGACCGCAGTCCACAGCTAAGGGACGAGAAGACCTTTTTGCCAAAGGCCTCGTACCTCTTGGATTCCCGATCAGGGGGAGCTGACGGGAAGGTGGTCTGGGAGTTAGAGGCCTGGATAACCAGACTCTCGGGGGTGGGGTGGGTGGACAGGAAACATGGGTCGCCCGGAGCCGGGCGGTGGCGTCTGGCCACGTTCCTATCTACAGGCGAACCTGTAGCGGGCCTGGACCAAGTGCCCAACAGAACGTCCGACAATGCCTCATTAAACGGCAGCATAGGCTCCATGGAGCATGACTGCGGCTTAAGGACCTCAGTGAGGAGATTAGTCCTCACGGCCGCGACGGGGAGCTCAAGGCCCAAGGCCTTAGCAGCCCTCATCAACACCACACTATATGTAGCGCCCTCCTCCGAAGCCACGGAAGGAGGAGAGACGAATCCAGTGTCTGGAGAGGTGTCCAGGCCACTGGCCTCCCCAAGGTCTCCTGTCCAGTCCATGCTAGACTGACATTCCCTTGTCAGAGGGTCCTCAGACCCCTCCCAATCCTCCTCTTCCCTCATCTCCTGAGACTCAGGGTCGCTAGTGAATGAGGATGGGTCATACGGATAGAAATCCCCGAACGGCGTCGGGATCGGCGCCGACGGGCGCCGTCCCGACGTCGGGACCCATAGAGAGGAGGTATTGGGGACGGCGTCGGCCGGGACCGACGCCGGAGGGGACACCACACGGACCGACCCCGGTAAGGTCCACCGGGGACGCTCCATCGCCCGACGAGGACCGAACGGCACCTTGCGGCGTCGGACCCGAAGGCACCGACGACACCGGGACTGCCGAACCCTGCGGCGCCGAGCCCGAGGGCAGCGGGGGCGTCGGGATCGCAGAGCCCTGCGGCACCGGCGTCGAAGACACCGGCGGCGTCGAGGCCGAAGCACCCGACGGCGTCGGGGTTGTACCCGACCCACTAGGGCCCCCAGACGGGTTCGCTGGGCCCGAAGGCGCCGCGGATCCCGTCGGAGAAGAAAGGGACCTCATGGCCATGAGGAAGCGCTCTATCTCCTCCGGCGTCGCGTTCAGCCCAGGGACCGGGGGGTATGGAGCCGAACGCGGCCCCCCGCGACTCCTGAGGAGCCGCGTGGGCGGTGTCACCCGAACCCCCGGCCGCATCGCGCGAGCGTCGGGGGGAGTCGGAAGAGCGATGGGTCTCTTCGACTTCTTATGCTTCTTACCTGACGACTTGGACCCGGAGGAGTGGCGCCGACTCCCGGAGCTGTGACGGCTCCGCCCCCGCGACCTGTCCCTCGACCTCCCGTGGGACCGGGACCGGGACCTCACACGGCGCGGGGCCGACTGGCGGATCTCGAGTCGCCTGCGGGACCGCTCCCGCCTGGCCTTCCTCGAGAGGGCCCGACAGTCGGAGCAGGCCTCGTCGTCATGGTCGACGCCCAAACACGTCAGGCACAGTCGGTGCGGATCCGTAACCGACATGAGTCGTTCGCAATCGCCTCAGTGCTTGAAGCCGGGCATCCCTAACGGCACCGTCGGAGTCGTGAAGACTTCGAAAGAGATCAAAAAGATCCAAAAAGTTAGTCAAAAAATGACCAGGGAACTGCTTTTTCCAGATCTGCGCTGGCTGGCGCGGAAAAAAGAAGAACTGACGTCAGCACGCGGAGGCGGCGTCTAAGTTCTCCGACGACGTCATCACGGCGCCCACGACGCCGACGACGGACGCGGAGCCGCAGACGACGCCTACCGACGCGCAAGGGTACTGCTACGCAAAACTTTCCGGATCCAGTCTGACGCCTGGGGATATTCTAAGGTAAGGAATCTATTCTAAGGTAAGGAATCTATCACTAACGTGTCTCTTTCAGATACTCTCCTACCTAACGGCGAAGGGGCGGCATTGACAGTGATAAAAATAAGAAGTGCCAGTACTCAGTACCTGCGAGAACCGGCCCATTTAAAGGACTGCTTCAGCCCTTTGCCCTAAGGCCAGGCTCTTCCTATCTCCTTCTGGTTCTACTCTCCTTTCACAATTAACCTCTCATTTCTACCCAGCCTCTAATCTTCTCTCCCTGGATCTGCCCCTCTTACTGCCACCTCTCACTTATTTTCTCCACAAGTCTCTTACATTTTGTCACTGTTTTTTCCCCCACTTGCCTCCTCTTCCCCCCTCCATGATGTACCCATACCCTAAATTTGCCACCTGGCCTGTAATTTGTTGTCCTGTACTTCATTGTTTGTGTTGATAGAGCACGCTTAATGTTGAGGCCTGTATTTTGTAAATATTTTTTCCAGTAAATAAAAGCAGTACAAAACGATTTCCAAGGAGATAGATGGAGAGAGAGAAGGAGAAGGAGAGAGAGAGAGAGAGAAGGAGAGAGAGAGAGAGAGAGAGAGAGAGAGAGAAGGAGAGAGAGAGAGAGAGAGAAGGAGAGAGAGGAGAAGGAGAGAGAGAGAGAGAGAGAAGGAGAAGGAGAGAGAGAGAGAGAGAGAGAGAGAAGGAGAAGGAGAGAGCGAGAGAGAGAGAAAGCGATAGAGAGAAAGCGAGAGAGAGAAAGCGAGAGAGAGAGAGGAGAGAGAGAGAGGAGAGAGAAAGAAAGCGAGAGAGAGAGAGAGCGAAAGCGAGAGAGAGAGAGAGAGAACGCGAGAGAGAGAGAGAGAACGTGAGAGAGAGAGAGAGGGGGAGGCGGAGGGGGAGGGAGAGGGAGAGGGAGAGGGAGAGGGAGAGGGAGAGGGAGAGGGAGAGGGAGAGGGAGACTGCGTGCACGCTCCCCCACGCCCTGTAAATTCTGCAGGGCGAGCGTTTCAAACTGAATTTCAGGCATGTGGTTCATCAATAACTAAACCAATTACTTCAAGAAATACAGTAGATTTGAATGTGTACTAAAATGCAATTCCTAAGCACCCATTTCAAAACTAAACGAATATCTGGCATTATATGAAAAAAGTGGCAATTCTAACTTAAGTGGTCACCTCACTTTTTTTTTACAATCCTCCCTCCCCCTTCCTTCTATGTTATCTCGGGTTGTCACCTGAGCTCATTTCTCGAGTGTTGCAGTGTTCCCTGCAGGGCTACTTTCACACCCATGGATCTGTCGCTGTTGATATGTAAATGCAGCCACACAAAGGAAAGCAGCTCCTGTGCTGAAAAAAACAAACAGAAGAAAACCGGCTTTTGGAAAAGATGGACCGGATTACTCACCAGCAGCCCGGGCCAGGCTATTTCACACACATAACAGGGGGAAGAGGGGAGGGGGTGTGGGTGCTAAAACACTTTCCTATATAATGGTTGTTAACACCTAATCAACAGTGCAGGGTCTGCCTTGACCCTGTCCTGTGTTAATCACAGCGTTAAGCAAGCCCTCCCCAACCCCTACAGTGTGGGGAATTCTAATGAGCACTATTTCAGGGGCTCCGTGTGACTGAGAGATCCAAACGCAGAGAGGCATTTGTCCCGCATTGGAGGTGATACCAAACCTTAGCCTGCCATGCCATCAACCAGGGTACCGGTACTCTCCCTGACTGAAAAAAAAGTGCCGGTACTGACGGCTCGGAAATTTGGAAGTGCCGGTACTCAGTACCGGTGAGTACCGGCCCATTTAAAGCACTGGGAAGGGGTAACATCTAACAGAGAATGGCACAATTATAAACACTGGAATGTTGAGCGCTCCATTGAAGACAATGGAGAAGCTTCGAGTTTATAATGGCGCGTTCTGCTGCAACATTCCAATTTTTTCTTTCTGTTTCTACCTTTTTTAATTTAGAACATTCTACCCTCGGTGAGTGGCATGATCCAATAGGCTTGGGTTTTATACCTGTTGTTAAAGGCCCTCACCCTCATTATAGGCCCTCGTCTGCAGCTCAAGCCTATAACTCGGGTGCAGGGACTTCCACTCATATAGCCCTGGGTACAGTGCAGCCTTGCGAAACAGTTTATTCAAAATATTACGGCTAAAACCACCAGTCCTGCAAAACAAACAATTAAAACTTGAGGAAATCTTACAACTGTGAATCAAAAAAACTATTTAGAAAGTTATGTAAAAATAGATAACTGCAGGGGGAAGGAGGTTCCTGACTTGAGCCCAAGCAAGATGGCCCAAGCAAGCTGGTTGTTCCACTGCAACTAAGAGAGCCGCTCTGTAACATGGCTTCTCCCCGTCGTTTCTCTTACCAAGCAATAAAGCTTCTCTTAACGGGAGGAGAACCTGGCTAAACACTAAACTCGGCGACTGCGCGGCCACAAGTAAGAAACGAGACCTAATCTACACTCCTCACCACAATGCTAGACAAAATGGCAGCCAATCGATGCTGCCGCTGAGACTCTCTGGACTACCTGTGCCGTGGCCACCCGATTCCTGAATGGGAGAGGTGCCTGGCAGGACCCTGCTCTTGGAGACTGCTCGCCCACAACATTCTTGATCGGCAATGCGACCTGACCGGCACTTCTCACTGCACCTCTAGAGGGAAGCCTCCTTAAGCTGCCGCAGTGCCCACCTTGGCGCCCTAAACCATGGATGCCAAACCGGCCAATAAAATCCCTAATGCATCATCTGGTCTGTATAGGGGGTCGCTCTCTTGGGTGCCATCACCAACATCTAATCGGAGAGAAACCGATTCATCGCCTTGATACAGAATGCCAGACTCTTATCATTACGTGGGACAACTAAATGGCTACAGGCACTTTATGATCTTCTATTCTGATTAAAAGACACATAATAAAAAAAGTCTAGTGCTAGGGATATTACAGCTTTGTCATACAAATCTACTCGCCCCTCCATGGTTGCTAATACACATAGCCTGGTAAGACAGTGTGGTTTTAGTCTTTTATATCGGGAGTTTAGCGACCCTGTCAGATCTACGCCCAGCCTCTATTGTTTTGCCTTTAGGAAGCATCCAACATCTAATATTGGCGAATTCCAATGTATCAATTGATGACTAGTCGGTCTGTCTACCCTGAGAGGGTTTGGCGGTGCGCAGAGATGCAAGTTATCTGTCTTCGACGCATTGTTTCCCTCATGCCATCTGAACCTCATCCTTATAACTAAGGTTTGTTTTAGGCTGCTAGCATATCAGAACCAGCTAAGGGGTCAGGCTCTACCACTTGCTATGTTGGCTCCTCATGGTTACTAAGACCTAAACCCCCGGAACCCAGTCTTGGACAGTGAGGTCTCCAGGACCTGCGACGTGTGACACCTTCCATCTTGTGACAAACGCTTTTCATGCTGTAAAGCAGATAATGGAAATACCCATAGACCTTATTCAAAATCTGCCACGTCCACCACACTCAACCCTGACCCATCAAGAAACCCTTCTATTGAGAAATGGTAGATCAGAATAACAAATAGAGAGACCCCAAAGATGGTAAGGAACAAAATGTAGGTCAAAAGAGAAAATAATTGGAGCCGTCAATTCCGGACTCACAGATTAAGAACAGATCCAATAAGGGGACAAATATGGATCTGATATTAGAGAAACTGAATTCACTTCTTGACCTAACAAGGTTGATAAAGACAAACACTGATCTCTGGCAAATAGAAATGCAAGGCATAAGGAAAGAACTCTAAAATACGGCATCAGGAGTGGAAGAAGCAGAATCTGGAATAAGTAGAGTAGAAGACCAGACATCTTCATAGCAAAAAAACTCGGCATTTACTGCAAAAAACAAAAAAAAAAAAAAACATGCACGATCCTAGAAGAAGAGATCCCAAATCTTGAGGAACCTTAGAATCATTTGCCTACCAGAAAACGCAGAGAAAGAATCCAGCTCATGTGTGTCCTTTTTAGGAATCTTAATAGCACAAGTTACAAAGATTGACTTCAAGAAATACTGTGAAATAGAGAGGGCTCAGAGTGCCAACAACAATGCTTGATTACTCAAAGTCACCCGACCAATGATCTTCAGACCCTTGCGCTATCCCCACACAAAGTATCTGACACCAAATGAGGAAAATAAAACCCATCATCTTGAAGAGACCAAAAATTGGGCTATCACAAGACTACGCCAAATAAAACCGTGACTCGCAGAAAGGTTTTTCATCCAAAGGAACAAGATGAAGGCTTTGAACATATCCTTCTCTTTTTAGTAGGACAGTCGAAAATGAAGATTATTGTAAATAGTGCTTTATTTGTAAAAAGGTGAGTGCCAGGGCCCATCTAGGGAGGCCACTGCACCCTGCACCAGCCATTGCCCCAGCCAGCACTGCCAATGGCCGAATCAATACAAGTACTAACTATCATACTGCTACACGCGTCACAATTGACACTATTCCAGACCACCCAAAGCTAGAATAATGGTGTGAGCTGCAAATGTAATTAATTTTTAATGTATAATGACTTATTAAATATGGTTGTTGTGCTTATCTCAAAATCTTTCAGACAGCGCCACCATGTGGTGGACTGTCACTCGTGCTGAAGCTGACAATTAAGTACTGGTGCCGAGCACCATAAACCACCGGCTCAAATTAAGAACTGATTGTAATTGGGAAACCTAATTCTTTGACGAACCAGCCAACCTGGAATCCTTCCTGGACAACCTTTCACAAACTGAAATGGTCTTGTATTGTATACTCTGTATGACTATCTTTTTCAGTCATCTACTTTCACAATGCTGCCTTACTAGCCATATTTTATACTATAAAAATGTGTTTGCTCCACAGACACCAACTCCGCTTCCTGTACCAACTCTACAAAGTCCTTAAATGTATGGCATGAAGCGTACCACACGCACACACACACACACACACACACACACACACACACACACTACAAGCAACATAAAACTCCCAAATACCATGGCTAAAGGTGTTGATCACGTCACTAACGTTACCTTTCTTAACACCTATCTTAATGCTACCCTCTCTCAATCTGTACCATTCATCCTATCTTACTAAGAAATTTAAAAAAAGGTCTACCTAATTTGGACCACATTGATCTCGAGTGCGACTCCATGTGATTACACCCTACGATCACACTCTCAATCTATAACATTACTAACAATATTAGCAGTACTAACGGGCGCATTAGGTATATTTGGGTCTTAACAGGACATCACTTTTTAGGGCGACATGAAACCATTTTGTCCATTTGACTCCTGCATTTATAAGATCACAATTTTTATTGTTAAGTGCAACCAGTTTCAAATACCGTCTTTAACCTACACTATGCGCAGGCAGTACAAATGTACGAATTACTTACCTTCAGTAACGATGTATCTGGTAGAGACGCTGTCTAGACGCAGATTCCATAACTTAGAATATCCCCAGGTGTCAGACTGGATCCGGAATTTTTTTTGCAGCAGCGCCTCTGCGCGCCGGGGGACGGCCCTTTACATCCCCGCCCTGACGTAGTCTACGGACGTGACGTCAGCGAGGTCATATAAGTCACTCCAGGTGCGCTGACTTCAGTTTTCTTTGGAGAAACATTTCCACGGCACAAAACTCTGAAAGTATGGGAACAGTGTGCAAAGGATGAAAAATCTGTAAAAGAAAGAAGGAGGATGGTGGAAAACACCATCATAAAAGACAGTCTTAGTCACTGTCTCCCTTTAAGAGAAGAAGTAAGGGCAGAGCAAGCTCTGATAAAGAATCCCCCAAAGCGAAGCATGGACCCTCCCCACAGGCTGAGTAACAAGGGAAGAATATCCCAACAGACAAAGGTAGATTGTTATTACCATGTAGAACTGTGCCGCCCAACAAGGACTGACACAGAAAGAACAACAGTGTACTGTGAGAAAGCATGAAAAGGATAGCACCTCCCTTACAGAAGAGGGAGGCCGAAACACAGCCCAGCAGATCCCCAAGAAGGCGACTATAGAAGTGACAATAGCCCTAAGTCAATGGAGAAGGCAGGAGGGAGGGAAAGCAACAGGAGAAGAAGAAGAATCTCCTGATGATGGTGAATCAAAGGCACTGTTTACCAGGAAAGAAGCCCCCTAGAGGGAGGCAGCCACATATGGCAACTTTTAAAGGAGGGTGTAACCATTCGTGCACCCTGGAAGAAAATTAATGGCAACTGAAAGGAGGCCAAATGGAAAAGCCCACCTGGCAAGTTCCTCGCAAAACGAGGAGGATGGGTGGGCGTTAAGGAATCTGCGGCTAGACAAAGCCTCTACCAGATACGATACCGAAGGTAAGAAACTCGTACATCTGACAGAGACATCAAGCCGCAGATTCCTTAACTTAGATTAGACACCATAGCCATACCCCAAGAGGGGAGGAGGGTCTGCGATAGAACAACAGAAAGTACCTGAAGCACTGAACCGGCAACTGAGTGACGGACTATGGGGAAGGCTGCAGTGGAGCAGCCAGACAGCAACCCAAGTAGCTCGGAAGAGCATAGGACAAAGAGAGACAAGGTATCATGAAACTGCCAGAATGGCACAACGCCATACCTGTGTGAATACGAGATGTATAAACGGCAGTAGCCACATCCCTGGACAGAAGAGAGTGTCCAGAACGAAGTAGGAAGAAGGACTACTCCCAGCTCAATGGTGCACGAAGTAGACACCAACCAAGATAGAGGATAACATGAAGTTAGGTAACCAGAGCCTACCAGGCTAGCCCACGCAAGGGAGGCCGGAGAGGCCACATCCAGGAATCGAAGGGCAAGAGGCAGAAACTGAGCAATGCCTTAGAAGTACATGCGGGAACAAATGACACAGCAAGTGCACACCTAGTCACCAAAGGGGGCGACAGGGCCGAACAGTACCACTCTGAAGCACGCTGATGCAGGCCACAACTAAAACATGCACAGAGAGGACAACCAAGGAGACAACAAGGTGGCATAGCTAAAATGAGCATGGGACTGCCCAACCAGACAGCTTGAAGGCCAAGGTGAGAACTTACTCACAAAATACAGAGATGCAGGGTGCAGCACCTGGAAAGATCGGCATCAGAGGAGCTGTCCCGCAGGCACAGCAGACAGAGTGTAGGGTGTCACCCAATGAAAAATGACACATCCGAAGGGAGTGGCAGCAGAGGCACCAAAAGTGCCAATAGGAGCTGTGAAGAGGAACACGCATAAATGTTAAGAACCTCAGATCTCCAGACCACCTCCTCCGAATGTGAGGGGGAAATTTAACCCCCAGAGAAGAGAGGAACTGTTTATTATATGAACATTAAGAAAGGAGCATTGTGAAGCAGGGGTACCACCCCAGGGAGTGGAACGCAAGTAACCCTTATGGTCGAAAATGCAGGAATAGGCACAGATGTGCACTCAAACGTACCAAGAAAAGACAAAGCCGTGTAGAACGAGGGCAAGCTCGAATACAGCATTGAAATGCTCCTTGAAACACGGAGACATAGGACCAGCCCTCGCAGTAGCGAAGAGATAAAGAGGAAACCCTCCAGGGTAATCTGATATATATATATATATATACACACACACACACACACACACACACAACTACGGGTGCTATAGGAGGAACCCACCTAGTGCACCCGTGTTAGTAAGTCGCTGTATTTTGAAGCGTGTTAAAGTACAGTGAAAACCTCCAAAGGAGGAGAACGAGCCACAAGGCAAGGCTCAACAAGGCAACCCATGGCGTATAGGAGATAGCGCCAAAAGGCACAACACTGAAACCGTGCAACTGTAAGACAATGGCGTCATTGGACTTAGAGAGCCCAAAGGGGCCTCCATGCCCGCCTGACGCAAAGCAGAACTATACAATAGCATACAGATACCCCACTTGGAGTATGGCACATCGCCAAGAACCACGGGGGAACACCTCTTAGGACAAACCATAGTCAGAGGACCAAACACAAAAAACCTGCGGAACACCGCCACAGTAGGCTTACCGCCAGCCTAAAAAACGCATAGTGCAACTGGTGGATGCTGAATAAAAGGATAAGCACCCCAGAACACGTCAAATGGAGACCTGCGAAATACAGACCTATGGGGGGAGGATGAAAGTCGACAAGGAGACGCCGAACAGTCGAATCAGCATGGGCATCAAACAAAAGGACCCTTTCAAAGGGTAGATCAACAAGACGTTCCGGGATATTTTCCGGAAAGACGCCATCCCACAACCAAGCATGGCGCCGTAGGGCAACTAAACCAGTCACAGCATGGCCTAAAAATTCTGCAGTATCCAAGGCCGAACGGATTGTAAATTCCACCAAATCACGGCCATCACGGCGGAGATGAAGAAGGTCAACACGAGCCCCCTCAGAAGTGGCCGTTAAAAGAGACTCAGCAGAATCCCAAAGGGCAGAAGTAGCCCAAACCAAAACACACACTGTATTTAGTGATCGAAGAGCTGAGCTAGTGGAGGCGAAAATGTTACGGCCCCACAACTCCAGCCATCTGGACTCCCGGGAGGGAGGAAGCAGCAGCTGAGACAAGGAAGGGAAAGCAGTTTGCAGGACAAACCCCTGAACATCTGGGTGCACAAATAAGCAACATGGATCCTGAGGAGCAGAACGGTGGCGGTGCAAGATAGAACGAGCCACCAGATCACCGGAGGCCGGCCGAACCCACGTGCCCAAAAGGGCGTCATAAGGCGAAGCTTCAAATGGTAGAAGCAGCTCTATATTCCCAGAACAGTGGTGGAGAATATACAATAGAGGGTCAACTGGCAGGGGGACCGAAGGGGGTTGCATACTCGGAACACGAGCGGCAAAGGAGACAACCCTAATGAACACCGCACCGGCCTCGGTAGCCCTCCAAGGATGGGACAGCAACTCTCCCACCCCAAGGAGGTTGACCAATGAACTGAGGATGTGACCAATGCTAAAAAGAAGAAAGCTCCATTGACGAATGAGGCTCCTGAGAAGGCGGGGAGTCTCTCGGGCCACAAATTCCAAGGGTGGAAGAGGCAAGGACAGATCCGGCGTTGGGGCACCGTGGGACTCCCTCCGGAAGCCTCCGGAGAGGAGTCAACAATCCGGCGTCGGGGCAGCGCCAGGGCGACTTCAGATGGCACTGACCTTGCCCCGCCTGGCGCCGAGTCGGCCTCGTCCGGCGCCGACTCCACGTCAACGACGACAAGCTCCACTTCCGAAGATGGGGACGGCGCCGGAGCCAGGGAGGCAAGCCTTTGGCGGCAAGCCTTTGGCGCCAGGCCGGCGCTGACCCTGCCTCCCGACAGGCAGCTGCTAGTCCGGAGGGCTGAGGCGTGCTCCAAGCAAGGCTGCGAGCACCAGCAACCTCTTGCGGTGCCACAGGGAGCCCCACTGGGTTATGAGGTGCGGCAGAGGTGCTCTGGGTTGAACAGGCGGACCCAGCCGGGCTGCGCGCTGATGACGCCATATCGCCATCATCCCTAGAGGCAAGTAGCCCAGACTGCGCCAAGGGCAAAGCAGCCGGCGAGTCCGCCGGCAACCCCGCTGGTAGAGGAGGCTACGAGGATGCCGCAGGGAGAGGAAGGGACCCAAGGGAGGCCTGCAAGGCAGCCGCATAGGTCTCCATTTGCTTCTGAGTCGCCCCTGCACCAGGATAAAGTGAATAAGGGAGGGGGGACTCCCAGGGGCGCACATCCGGAGAATTCCGGGAACTAGTGTCCCCGACAACAGAAGGAAGTGAGGTCGAGGAACTCGGCGACATGCACCGTGACTTACCCGCATCCGTGGGTGAGGGCTGTAAGTGAGGTGAACGACGCACCTGGAAACCAGAGGGCGACCGATGCCACAAATGGAACCCACTGAAAGAGGGATCTGCCGCTGATGAGGAGGGTGGGGGACGAGAGAACTCTAACCGGGACAGGCGAGCCGAAAGCAGCTTCATCCTGCGCTCCCGTCGAGACTTCGGCTTGAGGTGTTGGCAGGCATCGCAATCCGTTGAGTCGTGGTGTTCACTGAGACACTACATACAGATGAGGTGTAGGTCCGTCACGAACATTTGCAGCGAACAGGAGGTACACGTTTTAAAGCTCGAAGGCATCGCACACTGTTCCAGACGCGAAGCGTCAAAAAAGTGCCTGAAAACAGGCTATAGTAACCGCTTACTCCGGATCCGCGTTGCGTGCGTGCAATTTGTGTGGCCAGGGAGGCAAGCCTTTGGCGCCAGGCCGGCGCCGACCCTGCCTCCCGACAGGCAGCAGCTAGTCCGGAGGGCTGAGGCGTGCTCCAAGCAAGGCTGCGAGCACCAGCAACCTCTTGCGGTGCCACAGGGAGCCCCACTGGGTTATGCGGTGCGGCAGAGGTGCTCTGGGTTGAACAGGCGGACCCAGCCGGGCTGCGCGCTGATGACGCCATATCGCCATCATCCCTAGAGGCAAGTAGCCCAGACTGCGCCAAGGGCAAAGCCGCCGGCGAGTCCACCGGCAACCCCGCTGGTAGAGGAGGCTACGAGGATGCCGCAGGGAGAGGAAGGGACCCAAGGGAGGCCTGCAAGGCAGCCGCGTAGGTCTCCATTTGCTTCTGAGTCGCCCCTGCACCAGGATAAAGTGGATAAGGGAGGGGGGACTCCCAGGGGCGCACATCCGGAGAATTCCGGGACTGCTTGCTTCCCTGGTTCTAGGTTTTTTTTTCTAAAAAAGGTACCAGAGGCGCTTTCGTCATGTCCCTGTGGCGTTTAGGCGTTTATCACTGCTATTCCGTCAGGGACTGCCAGCCTTTCTCATTCTGGAACCAGAGAGGCAGGCAGTCCCTGACGGAACAGCAGTGATATACGCCTAAGCGCCACAGGGACATGACGAAAGTGCCTCTGGTACCTTTTTTAGAAAAAAAAACCTAGAACCAGGGAAGCAAGCAGTCCCTCTGCGCCATAGTGTGAAACATTAATTCACGACGCAAGGACATGACTGAAGCGCCTCTGGTCTTTTAGTAAATAAATGAAAACGTACCACAATGCCTAAATAATAGACAACAGCCAAAGTCAACGCCTTCAAGTTCCAATACCAGGGAGATCATACTGACCCACTCACTATGACAGATAAATGTTGTCTTGACAGAGGTGGATAAAAACGTGGAAACCCACCGAAACGCGTCGACGCACCATGACAGTATAATTCATGACTCATACACCTTTGTTGTGTGCTATTCTGTGGTGTGCACAACATAAGTGTTGGAAACAGAGTTGGAATATACATCTAGTACTGTACAAGCTTCATGTCTCACTGTGTTCTGTCTTTATGTTTCAATCTTGCTGGTCAATACTGAATGTCAAACAGTTTTATTGTTGTTTTTTTAAATTTTGCTACAGTGGTTCTTGTATGTCCACTTTTTTAACATTTGTATTTTCAATAAATTGTTAAGAATTCTTTTTACATTAGTGAATCTTTTTATTGTTTTTTTGACCTTCGTGCCTTGCTTATCTAGTCCTGTTCAAGGGAATTCTTTCTTTGTACATTGGGTGTAATATACTCATGACCAGTCTGGACTAGAGTAAATTAAGACTACAGATCTGCGAGATCCCCAACAATGTCAAGATAATGGGCAAGGATATGTTTCCTCCTGACTGAAAGTAGATTTCAGCTTTTAACGTTACCTGTTAGTTTGCTCAGGATTCCGGTCTGTGCCTTCAAAATTGGATACAAACTGGTCCATAATTAGTTATTAGACTTTGAGAAGACCTGGAACAACAGAGCTATAATGGCTTTGGCCAGAATTTTGCAGATGGTTGCCTCTCTTAAAGACATTAATAAGCCTTGGCGTCAGGTATATCCTGCTTTTCTGGGTTGTATGTGATTTAGCGGAAAAACGATTTAAAGGAATACCATTACTGAGAAACCATATCATCTAAACGGTTTAATCAAACTTTTCAGGATGAAGGGCACTTATCAATTCATAGAAAGTCTTTTTTTTCGAAATTGGCTTCTGCATACTTATTTTTAAGGTGTAAATTAAATGATTGCAGATCTGACTTTCATAAACATTTTTGCTGAAAGTCTTTATTGCAGTCCTTTCCATCAGGGAACATTATTTCAGATTTATACATTTTACATTGTTGAGCAATTACTTTGGATGTCCACCCATCCCTGAACCCCAAAAATCCCTCACCACCCCATGCCCGATCAGTAAAAAACCCTCACAAACGCTAAACTCCAGCACCCAACCTTAAAACTAAATTAAAAAAAAAAACTCATTGCCCACAAACATCACCCATCCTGGATTCCAAAATACCCTCACTATATCTAATCTTCATGTGCCTTTAAAATTATTTTTTCTTAGCACCATGAAACCTTCCCGGTGTACGTGCGCTTCATACATTTATTTTAACATAACATAACATTCTTTAAAATGTTTCCTTTAATTTTCGATGTATTTGTATTTCCTTAAGATTGGATTCCCATTATTTGGTTTCCTCCAATATTGTTTTTCAGATTTTGGTTTTCAATTAATTCACATACATGAGCTTCTATGCCCCAAGCAAAAGCTGTAATGCCCAGCGAGGAAAGGAGCAGCTGGCTTGATTGTCGGTAAGCTCTGCACAAGGTTCAACTGAACACAGATCTGCGTGGAGGTGCCAGACCAAGTGGCCAAAAGCCGTGAGATTTCTGCAGCTCAGTTGACCAAATTCAAGGACAAAGCCTCATCGAGTTTAAGATACTAGATATACACCTTTCGTGATGCTTCATCTGGTGAGTCTGCAATGCAAATGACCTACCAGTTACCTTATGGTACAAGGGACCGGTTCCCATTCAGCCCCAGAGGAAAGCAAATCTTTCGCCCCTTCATCCATGCCTCTGAATATTGGAAAAACTAGACCAGCTGCATCCTTAACTGGTCTCACCCTGAACTGGTTCCAGCTAGATAACGACTACTAGATCACCAGAAGGTCCTGTTAACTAGGTCAATATAATGGGAGCAAAGGGGGAAGAGGCCGCCCCCCACTCAGCACAAAATATACAAAGTGTGGCCTCACCCTCAAGACACTAAATCTTTATTTTCTGTGAAAAAAATGCGGGTTTGCTAAAACTTTAACAATACTCTGCATGTATACAATTCAACTGTTTATTTAACCCCTTCAGCGCGGCACGAATTTTCGCGCTGTGCTGAAGGTTCTAATGAGCCTATCGGCTCATGACGGAACCGTTCCGTCATGAGCACAGCTCAACCGACGCTCATGACGGAACCGTTCCGTCATGAGCATGGAAGGGGTTAAGTCACAGTGTCAATTTTTCATTGGGAGTGTAAAAAAGCGAAAAATATGTCAACTACCATCCAGACACCCCACCTTTCATCCAGTGAAAATATGTGGGAGAAGAGAGAGTCCCTCACGGTAGAACCGCCAATGGGGTTGCTGGCTGACAATTGCCAGTGTACCCACTTCTCATCATAGGCAACTCTCTCTCTTTTAGTGAAAAAGAAAATGAGAAAGAAGGAAAGAAAATGACAGTTCAACATGAAACAGTGCTTTTTCTCCTTCACGAAAACCAAAAAGAGTGATGGTCACTCGTGTAATAGTAAGCCAAGATAGACAACACTTACACACCAAGACATTTCTTGAATTGGACCTTGCACATAAAAAACATCTGTTATTTCGATGGGATTTTTTTGGGACAGAATTATCATACCCAAGTGAATAATTAGTATCTTTCTGTCTGATAACTCTGGCACACTGACTGAGATCTATTAAAAAACTAGTAAACCTTGGCCCTAAAAAGTGCTAGCACTTTCTATTTTTTGTGTACATCATAATTGTAGCTGTCCTATTTTACGCAATAAAAGTACTATTGTGGTGTTTAGGTTTTATTATTTAAGTGTGTAACTTTTGACAGTACTCTTGCTTTACAGGTTACTCACAGTGTTCTATTTTCTACTTGTGCATGTATTATGAGTTTTACTACTAATGGAATGTTTGAGTGACGGTCTGAAACACTGCAGTGTCAGTTGAAGCAGCCATCCTCAGCCCTCACTTCATGTATGACTTACTTCTGCTGTTTTCCTCAAATAAACCTTGGAAACAATTGAAGATCTCTGGTAAATCTTTTATAAGGAGTTGGAGATTCTTGAAGACAATCCAGAAACTCACTTCAATTATTCCATTTTTTAAGTTATTGTATTAACTACACACTCAATATTAGTGTAATCTGAGATACTAACCCCTACCACTTCCTAAAGTAGGCTAGGACTGCTCAGCTTTGCTACCTCTCCAGAGTCAAGCACCCACATGGATACGCAACTGAAGCACAACCTTAAGGGTCCTTTTGATACCAGAGGTAAACAACATTGTCCTTTTATAGATGTAATCCTATACATATGCTTATTTTATATTTAATTTGTTGTGTCACACTGGGTTGCCCACTTGCTTCGACTAACTCAATATGAGGTCTGTTTGTGTGGTACCCTAGTCAGTTACTGTGCTCGCTGGGCACATGCTCACCTTTACGGTTGCTAAAAAAAACATGCATTGGCATAGCCAATAGGTCTCGACTTTGGGACCTTATAAGTATGTAGTTATGCAGCAGGTCCCAAAGGGGAGACCTATTGGCTATGCCAATGCTTGTTGTTATATCTGGGCATGTTGAGAGGCTAGAGGACTGGGTCTTGATGTCGGGTTGGGAGCACAGCAATGACCTACTCAATTTGAATGCGTAGGTAATCCAACCGGAGGCGTGAAATGAAAGGTTCACTACCAGGATAACAGGAAGGTAGAAAGTTAGGCTGGTTAGAAAGGTAAGGAGGGGTAGAGGCAGGCATAGTGGTGAGGGGAGAAACAGATGCATGCTAGGAGAGAGCTGTGAGGGAGGGAGGCGAAATGGGAAGAGGCACTGAAAGGTGGGTCGGGTAAAGACCATAGTGAGGCAAACAGAAGGGTAGCGAGGGGTGAAGAAAAGTGTAGAAGAAAAAGATTCAGGTGCAGAGAAAGGTAAATCAAAGATGGAGAGGGGAGAATAACGCAGTCGTAGAACGAGAGAGGGCCAGGTAGAGAGAGGGAGAGGTGTGTCAGAGACAGGTAGAGACAGCTGAGGAAGAGGGAATAATAAAGACTGAGGTAGACAGGTGAGGTAGAGGGGTGCATCGATATAAAGAAAGTGCAGAGATGTGTCAGAGAGCGGTTACTGAAGAGGAAAAGAAGTAGAGGTATTTAGAAAGGAGTAAGGTACTAAAAGAAGTAAGGGGGTGAACAGAGGTAGAGCGAGTGGAAGGGGAGAGAACACGTAGAAGATGAATGGCAGGGTAAAGAGAGCAATCAGGCAGCGAGTGTGAGGAGTGAGATACAGAGGGATATGTGGCAGTGAGCCCGAGGAGTGGGGTGCAGAGGGATATGTTGTGGCAGTGAGCGCGAGTTGTGGGGGACAGAGGAATATAAGGCAGTGAGCGAGGTGTAAATCCTCTGGAACATAAAACGGGACACTATTAGAACCTGCAGTGGCGTAGCAAATATAATACATAGACCTTTTGAAAACAGGATACTTCATTTTACACTACCACCCGGCATAAACCTAGATTGTAATGATGATTCAGTAACCTCAGTTTTCTGCAAGATGCTGTACACAATGCATACTCTCTTCTCCACAGTGATGCATGTAATGCCACCGATGTGGACATCTCTTGTCCCTTCTGAGACCATAATCTTCGCTAGGTAGCATTCTTCCAGAATTAAAAGTATGCGCTGTGTAGATAAAAGTTAGGCGCATGGCTGCCATACTGAAACATGAAGCAAGGTGCCTGTGAAGAGGGCGCTGTGCAGAAAAAATAAAAGGTGCGTGGCCTCCAAAATCACACACGCTACCTCCCCGATAAAAAAACAACAACAATATTCTGAAACATCCTTTAATGCGAATAAGTCTCTGGATGACCTGCAACATTACTTGTATGAGACCAATTGAGAACCCAGAACCATCTTCTTTAAACAGTTCGAGATTACTGGAAGCTGCAGCAGTCTGGGCAAAGATACATTTGGAGGCAGCTAAGACTAGCATTTTTAACCTGGATGTGTGGGCCTGCTCACAGGCAGTGTGCATTATTAGGAATTGAACAGCTTTATGTCCCGAGCCATATTTGGCATGGCTCCGTTGTTGTACAAATTAGTTAGGATTACGGAGGGAAAAGGTCTCTAGGGAAAAGCAAGTGTGCGAGAAAGCAGTGCAGGGAAGAGGAAGCACGCAAGCACACCACAGGAAGCAGTGACAAGCAGAGGTGAGTGCAAGAGCACAGCTAGGAAGAGACATACAAGACTACTGCACCACAAGCACTAATGGACTGCTTAACCAAAAGGAAACAAGTGGGAGGGGTGGAGGGAGGAGGGAGTGCACGCGCACACACACAGGAAACAACTCTTGCAGCTGGGCGGGCTGGGAGCCTTGCGGCTCGAAGAAGTAAACAAGTGGGAAGGGTGGGGGGAGTGCACACGCGCGTGCACTAAGCAGCAGGTTTCGGCTCTAATTTTAAAGGACACACTCTTGCTTGTGGCGCGCTGCTGCGCACTCCCGCAAGCTGTATGCCGCCACAAGCACGAGTATGTGCTTGGAAAAAAGCTGTACGACAGCTAAAAGTCTCATAGGCAGCGTATGCATGCTGCGTAGGCGAGACCTAAAAAGGACCATTGCTCAGATTAGAATTTTGGAAAATAGAGCGCTCCATTAAAGATAATGAAGTAACTAAGGATTAATATATGGCTGGTAAGGACTTTATGCTCCAACATTCCAATCCCTGACTGACAAAGAACCACAATTCTAAGGCATCTTACCTTTAGAGGATCCATTAGGTCAAGTTCCTTAGTTTCCTTCAACCCCAGCGGTATCATTGGGACACAGATTGCATCACTAGAAAAAAGCACAGCAGAGTATTAGGGTCACTCTCCAGTACATGTTATCGTCGTGCCTACATACGTCATATCTTGAACTAACAAGTCCAAAACACCAAAGCACTGCAAAAACACGAGAAACACGTGTAGGGCTGGTCAATAAAATGAAACAAGGCCACGCACACACAGTTGAAAGAGCAGACTTAAACATATGATGTCCAATATCAACTACTGCATCATAGGAAGCAGAAGACTTGAAAGGGGTGCCGTAACCAGGAGTCTTAAGGTGGAGTCTCCAACACAACAGTGAACCTCGGCTACAGGAAGAGAACGCCAGAATGGAAGTGTCCAAAGCTACATAAACCCTATTCAGAAAAGATTGAAGACATGTTAAAAGTTCCTGATTTAAGCTGTCCCCGCCAACCGAAAATGGACTTTCAGGTCCAAAGAGGGCGTTAAAAGTAGATCCCCAGTGACAGCATAAAAATGTAATATGTATGCATGAACAGACAACCAACATACGATTTCTTGAAAGTGGCCATATAAGGAAATTGCATACAATCTTGGAGACTAAAAATAGTGAGCTTTTATAACTTGATGGACTGGAATACGGCATAGAGTAATTAAAAGGGACGTACATTAATTCAAGAATTCCACCCATCATTTTTTTTCTCAATGTAATGCTCCAAGTGTGTTGGGTATGCCTAGATAAGTCACCATGCTCAATGTGCTATAAGATTCGAGTGGCACCACACTAATGAAGATCCATAAGGCTGAAACCAAACAGGGAATGCTTGTTTTCCCAGTCAGAGAGGATAGGGCTGGACTGTTTCTATTGGAGCACAACCATGACTAACTTGCATATATATGCTTGCATACTATCTGGGTGTAAAAAAAAACAAAAAAAGATACATATAGGAATTAACTTCCAAATAAACAATAGTGGCTGAGAATAATTCAAGCATTCTATTGAAATGTGGTGGCTTCTCAAAATAATTCAGTTTTCCTACTATTTTTCATTCATTTCACAAATTAAACAGCAAAATAGAACGGATTAAGAATATTGAGGCATGGCAGGCATTCATAATTGATTCTCCCTCACAAATGTATTGAGATATAACTACTCTTTGGTTGAATTTATGTGAAATGATAATGCGTACAGGATGTCAGTAACCAACAGCTGTCTTTTAAAATGAGTTTTGTTTAGGACCAGCATTGCAACCTCATAGGACTAACACTGCAACGGAACAGAACCACCACTGAAACCAAATAGGGCCACATTTACAGCTAAACAGCAACACCGCTGCTAAAGAACAGGATCACCATTGCAAATGAACAGGACCACCAATCACTACAATCACTCAACTACCATTTCAACCTCATGCTGCCAACATTAAAACCACGTATGACCAATATTGCAACTGCATACAACCAACATTCATTTATAACCACACACGTCTAACAACCGCAACCACATATGGCTAACAGATGTAACCACAAACGACAAATTAAACTGCATATGAAAAACAACTGCAAACATGCACAAACAACAACTGCAGCCACTTATGACCAACAACTATAAACCCATACTAACAACTTTGCAACCTCATATTACCAATGTCAGACCCCGTTCGGAAGGCCACATGGGCAAGAAGGTACATGGCCCAGTCGCCGGGGCAATGGTTGTTTGTCTCTGATGTTCAGGATCCGTTCTATGGCTCTTCAAACTGGACCGAGAAAACCACTATAGCCCTTGACTTTCACGGATAGCAATAGCGAGTATTGACTTCCTTCTCTGGGAGGTAGTTTGGGAGCATATCAAGCTCAGAACTAAATAATCACCCAGTAGCAAAATAACCGACTTCCAACCCAGTGCTGATCTTTTTAGAAAAGAATGTACTTTAACATACTTAAAGAAGTTACTTATCTTCTATAACACTTTCTGTTAGAAACTATCTAACAGCAGATTACTCTCCTTTTGAATATTCCCCAGGAGTAACACTGACCGAGAAACTTTTCAGTAGAACCTTTTTGTGCCTGGAGGTGGTGCCGTGTGGCTCTGCAATGACGCCATTCCAATCCGGAAATGATGTACAGCCCTATATAGGTGCCACTACCGCGCACTGAAATCATTTTCTTTCGAGGTTGTCCCTGCCCCAGACCCAGAGCCCCAACAGCAAGTAGATCATGAACAGTGTGCAGAATTCTAGACTTGGGATCTAAGTAATGGACTGAGTCAAACTCAAGAACAGAGAGGATGGGAGAGCAGGTGAGAAATCTGGGGTTAGATAGTCTCTACCAGAAAGAGCGTTACCAAAAGAGAATAACTTGTTCTTATGGTATATACTTCAAACCACAGATTCCTCACCTTTTAAATAGATACCAAAGCAGTACCTTTTTGGAGGTGGGTCGTTGGATTGACTCAAACCAAAAGGTTCTGTAGGACCACGCAGCAAAATGCCCCTTGTGTTGTACCTGGATGTCCTTAAACATATGCAGGGACGTCCACGTAGCTGCCTGGCAAATGTCCAGGTCAGGAACACTGCATGCCAACACAGCAGTAGCAGCTTTGGCTCTGGTGGAATCAACACAAAGTCCTTCTGAAGGCCTATTCTAGGCCAACAACTGGCAGATTTTAATGCAGAGCATGATCCAGTCAGACATGGTCCACTTCTGCTTGGGCTTGACTTTTATTCACTCCAGCGAACACAACAAAAAGCTGATAATCCACCCAGTGTTCTCTGGTGCAATCAATGTAAAAACATAGTGCCTTTTGGGGTCTAAGTGATGGATACGCTCTTCCTCCTTAGAGGGATGAGGTGGAGCAAAGAACCCTGGAAAGGCAATATTCTGACCGACGTGGAACGGCTCACAACTTAAGGTGAAAAAATAGGCCTGTGTCAGTGAAATCATCTGGTCTGTGAAGAAGGTGGTGTACTGCGGATTAACAGAGAGCCTGAAGCTCGCCCACCCACTGCCTTGAGGTTATAGAGATGAGAAAAATAAACTTAAGGGTGAGAAGAAGTAATGGGCAGCTATGACACAGCTCAAAGGGAGTGCACATCAAGCATGTGAGGACCAAGTTAAGGTCATATTATGGTATGACAGGAATGAAACAAATGATGCAACAATTTTTTTTAAAAACATATCAAACAGGTGATTTAAATAACGAAGGTTGGTCTGGCAACTGTAAAAAGGCAGAAAATACCCTTTAATTGTGCCCAAAGGAAAGCCTTACCCGGCAAAGGATGGCATGAACAATAAAAAGTCAGATAACCTGTATTAAAGACAGTAATTTGTTATTTGCCTCACCAAACTACAAATCTGTACTAATGACAGAAGAATACAGTTTTTGTTGAGAAACACTTGGTGGCCAATATGACATCAACCACCTCCGGAGGAAGGCTGAAGGTATTCAGCTGTCATCACTCAATCTACAAGCATGAAGGTGGAGATTGTGGAAGATCAGGTGCAAAACCCATCCCTACTGCTGTGAAAGATCTTCAGAATTCTGGGAAGGAGAGGTAGCAGCAGAAAAGAGTACAAGTCTCCAGAGTTCCACTCTAGGTGGAACGAGTCTCCTAGAGGTAGAGAGAATGAGAGATGCATTGGAAACTCCAAAGCAGACAACTGCTGACATTGACATTTCTTAGCAGTGTCAAAACATTTAGCCAAGGTACTCCCCATGCATGGAAGAGAGACTGCCCTCCGGGTGTAAATTCCACTCATATTCCATTAGGCAGAAATGGCAGACTTCATGTGCCCTGGTGTTCAAAGATCCTGCCAGGCGGTTCACCAGGCGGTTCACCACCAGGAATATTTCAGGATTGTCCCGCCATCTCCAGAGGCGCAATGTTTCCTGGCACAAGGTTTGTTGCAGTACCACACTGTGGTGGTGTTACCCATGAACACTTGCACCAGCTGTCCCTCGAAAGATGGCATGAAGGGCTTTCAGCCCAAAGCAGATGTCTCTCAGCAAAAGGTTGATGTGGAGCCAGGTGGACACCAGAGCCCTCTAATATCCACCTTTTCCAGGTGGCTGCCCCAACGAAGCAATGCATCAGTCACCCCAGTCAGCTCTGAGTGGGTTGGGGAGAGGGCTCTGCCGTTAACCCAACCACAATCCAGTAACCACCACTGCAAATAGGTCACACCATGATCCGCAGATAGTGCTTGTGGGCCTGCCAGACATGGATGTGAACATAAGCATCGTGCAGATCCAACGCTACCATCCAGTTCCAGGGCTGAGGGCAGACAAGCTCTAAGCTAAAGGTCACCATCTTGAATTTGTCCTTACGCTGAGAGAGTGTAGGCCTAAAAGAGGACAAAGTCCTTCATCCTCCTTCGGCACCAGGAAGTAGAGGGAGCAGCAACCACAGCCCATGTTTGATGCAAGAAAAAGCTGAATCCTGCCACCAACTGGATACTGAGCTCCACTTAGGGTACACTTAAGAGGTTTTGCAGGTGAAGGTGTGGGGGAAAGATGACTAGCAAGTTGTCCTTGCGAAAAAGTTGGGAACCTATCTGAGGTTGAAGTGGCTGCCCGAAGGAGGCACCTCTGCCACAGCCACAGAAAGAACACAAAGACTAATGCAGTTGGCGTGGTGGTGCAGATAACCCAAGGAGTGTGATGTGCCCTGCTTTGTTTAAGGCATTCCAGAACAGAATCTT
This sequence comes from Lissotriton vulgaris, assembly GCF_964263255.1. Classification (NCBI taxonomy): domain Eukaryota; kingdom Metazoa; phylum Chordata; class Amphibia; order Caudata; family Salamandridae; genus Lissotriton; species Lissotriton vulgaris. Next base: position 1,987,496,059 of record NC_141691.1, on the reverse strand, counting down.
ATTTGTCCCCAAACAAGCGAGTCCTGTCAAAGGATATGTCCAAATAAAACAGTTGATTGCAGTCAAGCATAGCAACACTATTGCCAATGTCCTGTCCGATGGAGTTCGTGGTATCCTGGTTCCAGTGAGTCATGAATTTAGCAGCGCCACATCCCACCTGCAAGGCCTGGGTTAGGCCAGAGCGAAAACTTCCAGGACACTTGGCAGGACTTGAGTGACTGAGTCCAATGGAGCAAGGGTGTAAAAGTCAACAAGGCAACTAGCATGGACGGATCTGACGGTCAAGTTAGAGAAAGAAAATACCCTCTTCTCAACGGTTTCTACTCTTTTGGACTCCCAATCAGGGTAGTAAATGGAAAAGTATTCTGGTTTGTCTAACTGGTAGAAGCCTGCACCAGTAAACTCTCAGGAGAGGGGTGTGGAGATAAAAAGGTGGGGTCGCCAGGGACTGGTTGTGGCGTCTTGAAATCTGGTGGTTTACTGGGGGTTCCAGAACAAGGTTTGGCTGAGGCCTTTGGATGCGTATCAAAGAGAACCTCATTAAAAGGAAGGAGGTGTTCAGTACAAGTAACTCCCTACTGCAGTACTTCAATCAGGATGTTAATTTGCACCTCTAAGGTGGTCAGCTGAAGGTCGAAAACCTTGGCCACATCTGCATGACCTCCGCGAAAGACATTTTCTTCAGTGGCAGGAGCAGGGGGTGAAACAAAACCAGCATCAGGAGAGGTGCCAAGGTTACTGGCCTCTTGGAGATCATCTAACAGTTGTCTTCGTGGTGGGAATAATCATAATCATTGTTGGAATCTATCCCAAACAATGAGAGTAGCGTATGATATCTGCCTTGAGGAGGTGGGACAGCAATTGAATCATAGGCAGAAATTTGCAGTTCTGTGGAAACCAGTCTCGTCTAGGTTAGAGCTGCGCCAACCCAGAGTCAGAAACCACATTGGTACTTCGTCTTCCAGTCTCGGTGTCGATATCTGGGAATCGGCGTGGATCATGGAGGGGAAGTCAGTACAGGAGTCAGGAGAGGCCCAGTGATAGGTTTGAAAAGTACAACTAGCGCCAAGGGCGAATCCATAGGCAGTACTCCAGATGGAGGGCCTCCCAGCTCCTTGGGGGTCACATGTGCACCAGAGGGAGTCAGAAGAAATTCAAAGAGTTGGAGATTGGCCTCTCGGAATTCTTTGATCTGCCTTGGTGTCACATACATCCCCAGAAACTCAGGTTGTGCCAGTACAAGTTGCAGGCTGGGCTCCGATGTAAAACTGACTTGGGAAGCGAGATCAAGAGGCAAGGTGTTCGATTTGGAGCGTGACGATCGGCCAGGGTTTTACTCCAATGACTACTAGACCAGGACAAACTCTTGGACATGGACCAGTCATGACGTGCAGTCTTGCACTGCTTGGCGACCTAGTTCCCCTAGCAGTCGCATATGGTCTTTGGGTTTATCAACCTGCAGTCACTGCAGGCCTTGGAGTCATGACACGACCCCAAGCGCCGCAAGCACACTTAATGGGGGATCTGTCATAGACATCTGCTTGAGATAGTTCTTAGAGTTTAAAACCTCTCATTTTGAGAGGTGAAATTTCACTTTAGCCAAAGGTGCAGCGCTACCCTACTGACATTTAAAGTTTGTGTAAGTTTCTAGTTTCACTTTCAATTTCGAAATAGTAGTCTTTTAGTACTTCACCGGATGCAGTAGTGCCTGTAGCATGCTTCTGGTCTCTCCTTCCTCTTCTGGGAGAGAAACACATACTGGCTAGGAGTGCAGCTCCACTCCAGATCCATTCTTGAACACAGAAGTTGTGGCGCTGCTTCCAGGGGATTGGCTGTCGGCAGACTCCAGCATCACTGATGGTCCTCTATGGTCACAGGCCTATTCTTGGCAGGGGCTGAATCTGGTGGGGTCAGAGTTCACAGGGCCATCATCAGAACTTCATAGGAAAGGTGGCTCCAACTCCTCTCTGCAGGGACACAGCAGCTTGGTCTGCTTTGGGGTGCACTGTTCATGACCACAGCAGCACAATCTGCTCAAGCACATTTCAACAGGGTCATGGTCCTTCAGAGATGCGCAGTCCATTACAGGCACACTTCAGGACAGTGCAAGGACACAGGCCATTGGAGGCAAGAATGACAAAACTCTATTTCAGGAGCATGTCTGTCGTTCTCCTTCTGAGAGGACTGACTCTGAGCTCTGGGATCAGCAGCTTCTTGCTTGTCCTGGTAATCAGCACGTCCTGCAGTGTTAGTTTACTTCTTTACTCTTAGGCAGGCCAGCTTATATGTGCTTCTGGACAGAGAGACTGCTCTACATTTCATATCAGCCCAACTCAGCCAACCCTCAGGATGCTTTGTGGAGCCACCCTTCCTTGGTCAAAGAGAACCTGGAAATGGAACAACAAGTGGGTCAGCAGCTCCGAGGTTTATACAGGTGAACCGGATAGAAAATGTTCATTTCCTGTCTGCACTTTCAGAACTGGTTTACTTAGATTCTCCTTTCATGTGTCCTTTTCATGCTGTCTTCCAGACTCCGCCTGTGTGTACAATGATGCTCCTCACAACAGGGTCATCTCCAACTTACAGCACCCACAACAGAGGCACAAAGAGGTGTGAGAATTCTGCAACCCACTATCACAGCCACATGATATGGAAGAGAGCCAGTAGTTTAGCCTCACCTAAGGGCCCTTCATTCTCGGAATAGCAGCGAATGTATTCCCACCCTGCACCCCCACCCTCTGCTAGACAGGAGAGCTCAGGAAGGCTCATCAGCAGTTCCTAGCAGCGAAAGGATCTCACCGAACTTCTACAGAGAAGCTGAAGCCTGTAGCATGTCGCTCGATCCCCACGTCAGTGTTTAGGGCTCCTCCCACCAGCTTCAGGGATGTCCGCAATACACCCAGTACACATGAACAGGGCATTGGGGCTTCCAAAATGGAACTCAAAGGCTTCCATAACACTAGTTCACTCATACAAACCGTATCTCTAGGCAGGTCATACACATAAACATTCATATAATTTTAGCACTTGGACCTGGGTTAGCGAGTAGCAGCTGAACTTCACATGAGCAGGCCTGCAGGACTCTACTCCTGCGAAAGGTTCGTTTAGAACTGAATTCACAAAACAAAGGACATACCCACCACCCCACGAGCTAGATTAGCGCGAGACTGGGGACAGAATCTAAAACCAGATTACCAGACTATTCACCACTGGGCACTCAGGACAGAGTAACACCATGCCCACCACTGTCCGCCATGCAGGGGACATGGCCGTTCCAACAACCAGAGGCAATTTCTGCCAACCTCCATTACAATCTCGACAGAAAGCGCCTGATCATGAATAACCACTGAAACACCACAGAACAAGAGGAAATACTAGAGCTGGAACGGGGCGAGAAAGTCTGGACGTTCCACAAGCATCTGGTTCTTCCAGAGCACTGTTGTGAGGGAGCACGTGGCGGGGTCATTGACCCGGGGCGCGCGGGAGGACCCTTCACACAGCAGCCAATCACAGACCCACGTCTGCTCTCTTAGGGTTCGGGGCTTATCCCAGAGTCTTAAGCAGCGCATGCTCACCACAAACACGAGGGGTGGGGGGTGGGGGAGCACACGGGCAGTTCATACTTACTCCTCGGCAGCAGACTCAGCCTCCTGAGAGCTAGAATTAGTGTGGAAAAGCAGTTACCACGCTTCCGCTAATGAGATTTACATTCGATGCAAATAACGAAAAAAAACAAACGGCGGCCCAATTATTTGTCCACAGAGAAGCAGGGTTCAAAGGGGTCATTTGTGAGAGATAAACAGCAACAAACAATGCGCGCTTTCTGCCCCTGCGAAGAGCGGCTCGCGCTAATCGGGGGTTCAGTCGTCTCTGTCGGGGGGAGCTTTACAGTGCAGTTATTAATCCGCCTTGTGTGGCAGCGAATCAATGCAGGGTGTGGGAACCAAATGTACGCTTCTCTGCATAGCCCGGGGATTAAAACCCAGAGGAATAACTGGAGGGCTTATACATGCATGTCAGAGCTTATTAACTTATAATATGTCAGGGAACAAATAGGGAAACTGGGAGCACAAATTCCAATATTATTTGTAAACCAAATATTCTTTAATTAAGGCATGCCGATCAGAAAGAAGAAGCACAGCAAAGGGCCCCAACAGGCGGAAAGTAAAGATTGGTTCCATGGAGCTGTATGATCAAAGGTGCTTCACGTCACCAGGTCAACGACAACCTTACAGCTCCATGTCACTGTAGACCCGACTGCTGCATGTGGGGTTACCACCTCCCTCCAGATTATTACATACTGAGTTTCCAGTCCTGGACTTTCGAGTACCATGTGACTGCATTCTGGGTCTTGTAGTCTGCTTCCTTTGAGCTGAACAGACTAACACACCTAAAAAGGTTGATTTGGAATTGAATAGCTCATGGTTGAAGACCGCGCAGAAGTGACCTAGAGTGAGGTGGTCACACCAGCTCCATGAGCCACACTTCCCATATCTGCATAATGCTCCATGGCATGAGGATACCATGGACCACACGGCTACATGTCAAAAGGACTTCATGGTCTATTCTGCTCTATGTCCCAAGGACACCATGAAATATACTGCTCCACGTCCTGGTGACATACAGCGGTACTATCAGCAGAGTCCAGCCTCAAAGTCTCCAGTCCTGAACATTACTTTAAACAAAAAAAAAAGTGCCCTAGGAGTGGTTATCGTGTTTTGCTTTTCATAAATCGGCCAAGGCTGAAATCAAAGTGTTGCGTGTGACACAAAACCTTTCAGTTACAATTATGCCCACTATATTGCCAGATGCATGAAGATAGACCCACAATAGTTAGTCAAACCCATTAAAAACGATAAGACAATCCAAGTGTACAATGAAAGTCAGGAAACCATATCCAATCAGAAAAGAACTCCTAAAACAGAAAGACACAGGAGGGAGAAAGGTTGTCTTCCTATTTTTTTTATCAAACATTGCTGTTCAAAGCAATAATAACGTGTGGCTTTAATCTTTGTCCATACTATTTCTACTCGACCATTCATTCTTTTAACTCCACTTTTTCTTGCACCCGCTTGGTGTATGCCGCAATCTTTAAACAGAAGGCACCTCTAAAAAACACAAACCTTCCATAGATCTCTGATTAAAAAAACTCCCCCATACTGCAACCAGTAGATGCAAAAAGCCTTATTTGTGCTTTTGAAAATGGTCACACTGGGGAATATGGCAAAGAGGGTCAGTCAACTCAATTTTTTGGTTGCTGCCTCCACAAAAGAGATTATAGCACAGAAACAATCTAACAAGTGGTCTTCTATACCCTTCATTTTGAAAGCAAAGTATTCTTATTAAAGGAGGCACCCCAGCATATTAAAAGATGTTGCACAGAATTATATAGATGACAAATACATGAAAGTGGTTTTAAACATGTGCTGGATTACATTAGAGGTAGGCAAGTGAATACAATACAAATGGGGAATTTAGATCTGATGGGGCCACAGAAACTCAGGTCATCCCAAAGGGAAGTCAAGAAGGCACTGTGGATTTTTCATTTTGCACACCGAATCCCCAAGCTCCCACTGACCTGTAAATCAATAGTAACGAAGCCTCTTTGCCAACAACTAAAACCCCTCGAAGCTTCTCTCTGGCATCTACACTGGCACTGCCAGTAGGTATGGATGCAGTTGTAAAATTAGCGAATTAACAGCTTAATCTCTTCAGGAAAATACAACTCAACCTACTGCAGGCAGACCTCAGAACAGTGATGCAGCGGCCCAGTCAGGGCTTATGGGTGCACAGATCAAGTCTTTCACCCCTTCTAGCAGTGCAGCTATGGCAGGCTGGATAATTTCTGCAGCCTGCAGGAGAGCTATTCTCTTCCGCTACAGGCAAGGATATTGTTTACTGGGCTAAACTGTACACAAAATGCAAAAGCGTCGGAAGCCTCATATTATTTAAGTTCCATGAAACCCCACATAGTACAAGGAGTTTTGGAGATGTCGATAATGAAAAGGTAGGAATAAAATCAATAATCTTCGGAAATGAGCCTACAAAAAAAATCAACTATGACACCCAAAGAAATAATATTGAGTTTGCATGCTTCACCACATTAAATAAAACAGGAGCTTGTGGCTTTGGCAATACGTGCTTATTATTTTAGTTTTTTATGGAAATTGAGGGGGATACTGGTGGGACATAAAACACAGCTGTGCTTGTCTACCAGTGGCACCACCATTGTTTCGAGTGATGTGTAAATTATCAGGATAAAAGGCCACATCCTGACTGTTGTTATCTCCGAGGCCCAGGCTCACTGCAATCAATCCCATATTTGCGTCACACACGCACTATCGGGTAGAGAGAGCAGGCTGGCGAGCTGCTGCCCTTTCCCTTATCACTGCCACAGCATCCCTGGCCTCTGCGGCTCCTGAACAATGGGTTCAGAGGAGGTCATCTCACCTGTCGTTCTGGTAAACATCCACAGAGCTGTTCAGCTCCTCCAGCTCTTCCTTCAGTAGCTGCAGGTTGGAGTTCACATAGCTGAGCTCTAAAGCCACTGTTTCTTTCACCTTGTGGTTGGTGGTAGCTCTGAAAATGAAAATTAAGACACGTTACAAACTGTGGCATCGTTCTTCTGCGTATGTTTAAGGTAACGGTGGTACATTTTCTTAATGGCTAAGGACGACAGAAAGTGCACAAAGAAAACTACCTGAGCCACAGTTTGTGCTGCAACCTGTGCCGGGGGAGGGGACCAGCGGTCAGGAACAACCCCTGGAGCCGGGACCAGTGATTGGAGCAGAGACCAGCACCTGCAACCAGGACCAACCCCTGGAGCCAACACCACTGCAAGGAGCAGAGACCAGCACCTGCAGCCTGGACCAACCCATGGAGCCAACACCACTGCAAGGAGCAGAAACCAGCACCTGCAGTCAGGGCCAACCCCTGGAGCCAGCACCACTGCAAGGAGCAGAGACCAGTACCTGCAACCTGGACCAACCCCTTGAGCCAGCACCACTGCAAGGAGCAGAGACCAGCACCTCCAGCCAGGACCAACCCCTGGAGCCGAAACCAGTGAATGAAGCTGAGACCAGCATCTGCAGCCATGACCAATCCCTGGAGCCGAAACCAGTGAATGAAGCTGAGACCAGCACCTGCAACCAGGACCAACCCCTGGAGCCAGCACCACTGCAAGGAGCAGAGACCAGCACCTCCAGCCAGGACCAACCCCTGGAGCCAGCAGCAGTGCAAGGAGCCGAGACCAGCACCTGCAGCCAGGACCAACCCCTGGAGCCAGCAGCAGTGCAAGGAGCAGAGACCAGCACCTGCAGCCAGGACCAACCCCTGGAGCCAGCACCACTGCAAGGAGCAGAGACCAGCACCTCCAGCCAGGACCAACCCCTGGAGCCAGCAGCAGTGCAAGGAGCAGAGACCAGCACCTGCAACCTGGACCAACCCCTGGAGCCAGCACCACTACAAGGAGCAGAGACCAGCACCTGCAGTCAGGACCAACCCCTGGAGCCAGCAACAGTGCAAGGAGCAGAGACCAGCACCTCCAGCCAGGACCAACCCATTGAGCCAGCAGCAGTGCAAGGAGCCGAGACCAGCACCTGCAGCCAGGACCAACCCCTGGAGCCAGCACCACTACAGGGAGCAGAGACCAGCACCTGCAGCCAGGACCAACCCCTGGAGCCAGCACCACTGCAAGGAGCAGGGACCAGCACCTGCAGCCAGGACCAACCCTTGGAGCCAGCACCAGTGCAAGGAGCAGGGACCAGCACCTGCAGCCAGGACCAACCCTTGGAGCCAGCACCACTGCAAGGAGCAGAGACCAGCACCTGCAGCCAGGACCAACCCTTGGAGCCAGCACCAGTGCAAGGAGCAGGGACCAGCACCTGAAGCCAGGACCAACCCCTGGAGCCAGCACCACTGCAAGGAGGAGCAGAGACCAGCACCTGCAATCAGGACCAACCCCTGGAGCCAGCACCACTGCAAGGAGCAGAGACCAGCACCTGCAGCCAGGACCAACCCCTGGAGCCAGCACCACTGCAAGGAGCAGAGACCAGCACCTGCAACCAGGACCAACCCCTGGAGCCAGCACCACTGCAAGGAGCAGAGACCAGCACCTCCAGCCAGGACCTACCCCTGGAGCCAGCAGCAGTGCAAGGAGCAGAGACCAGCACCTGCAGTCAGGACCAAACCCTGGAGCCAGCACCACTGCAAGGAGCAGAGACCAGCACCTGCAGTCAGGACCAACCCCTGGAGCCAGCACCACTGCAAGGAGCAGAGACCAGCACCTGCAGCAAGGACCAACCCCTGGAGCCAGGACCAGTGATTGGAGCATAGACCAGCACCTGCAGTCCGCACCAACGGCTAGAGCCAGCACCAGTGCAAGGAGCATAGACCAGCACCTGCAGTCAGGACCAACCCCTGGAGCCAGCACCACGGCAAGGAGCAGAGACCAGCACCTGCAGCCAGGACCAACCCCTGGAGCCAGCACCACTGCAAGGAGCAGAGACCAGTACCTCCAGCCAGGACCAACCCCTGGAGCCGGGACCAGTGATTGGAGCATAGACCAGCACCTCCAGCCAGGACCAACCCTTGGAGCCAGCACCAGTGCAAGGAGCAGGGACCAGCACCTGAAGCCAGGACCAACCCCTGGAGCCAGCACCACTGCAAGGAGGAGCAGAGACCAGCACCTGCAATCAGGACCAACCCCTGGAGCCAGCACCACTGCAAGGAGCAGAGACCAGCACCTGCAGCCAGGACCAACCCCTGGAGCCAGCACCACTGCAAGGAGCAGAGACCAGCACCTGCAACCAGGACCAACCCCTGGAGCCAGCACCACTGCAAGGAGCAGAGACCAGCACCTCCAGCCAGGACCTACCCCTGGAGCCAGCAGCAGTGCAAGGAGCAGAGACCAGCACCTGCAGTCAGGACCAAACCCTGGAGCCAGCACCACTGCAAGGAGCAGAGACCAGCACCTGCAGTCAGGACCAACCCCTGGAGCCAGCACCACTGCAAGGAGCAGAGACCAGCACCTGCAGCAAGGACCAACCCCTGGAGCCAGGACCAGTGATTGGAGCATAGACCAGCACCTGCAGTCCGCACCAACGGCTAGAGCCAGCACCAGTGCAAGGAGCATAGACCAGCACCTGCAGTCAGGACCAACCCCTGGAGCCAGCACCACTGCAAGGAGCAGAGACCAGCACCTGCAGCCAGGACCAACCCCTGGAGCCAGAACCACTGCAAGGAGCAGAGACCAGCACCTCCAGCCAGGACCAACCCCTGGAGCCGGGACCAGTGATTGGAGCATAGACCAGCACCTCCAGCCAGGACCAACCCCTGGAGCCAGCAGCAGTGCAAGGAGCAGAGACCAGCACCTGCAGTCAGGACCAACCCCTGGAGCCAGCAGCAGTGCAAGGAGCAGAGACCAGCACCTGCAGTCAGGACCAACCCCTGGAGCCAGCACCACTGCAAGGAGCAGAGATGAGCACCTGCAGTCAGGACCAACCCCTGGAGCCAGCACACCTGCAAGGAGCAGAGACCAGCACCTGCAGCCAGGACCAACCCCTGGAGCCGGGACCAGTGATTGGAGCATAGAAGCGCACCTGCAGTCAGCACCAACGGCTGGAGCTAGCACCAGTGCAAGGCGCATAGACCAGCACCTGCTGTCAGGACCAACCCCTGGAGCCAGCACCACTGCAAGGAGCAGAGACCAGCACCTGCAGCCAGGACCAACCCCTGGAGCCAGCACCACTGCGAGGAGCAGACACCAGCACCTCCTGCCAGGACCAACCCCTGCAGCCAGGACCAACCACTGGAGCCAGGACCAGTGCAAGGAGCAGAGACCAGCACCTCCAGCCAGCACCAACCCCTGGAGCCGGGACCAGTGATTGGAGCCGAGACCAGCACCTGCAGCCAGGACCAACCCCTGGAGCCGGGACCAGTGATTGGAGCCGAGACCAGCACCTGCAGCCAGGACCAACCCCTGGAGCCAGAACCAGTGCAAGGAGCAGAGACCAGCACCTGCAGTCAGGACCAACCGCTGGAGCCAGCACCACTGCAAGGAGCAGAGACCAGCACCTGCAGTCAGGACAAACCCCTGGAGCCAGCACCACTGCAAGGAGCAGAGACCAGCACCTGCAGCCAGGACCAACCCCTGGAGCCAGGACCAGTGATTGGAGCATAGACCAGCACCTGCAGCCAGGACCAACCCCTGGAGCCAGCACCAGTGCAAGGAGCAGAGACCAGCACCTGCAGCCAGGACCAACCCCTGGAGCCAGCACCACTGCAAGGAGCAGAGACCAGCACCTGCAGTCAGGACCAACCCCTGGAGCCAGCAACAGTGCAAGGAGCAGAGACCAGTACCTGAAACCAGGAACAACCCCTGGAGCCAGCACCAGTGCAAGGAGCAGAGACCAGCACCTGCAGCCAGGACCAACCCCTGAAGCCAGCTCCACTGCAAAGAGCAGAGACCAGCACCTGCAGTCAGGACCAACCCCTGGAGCCGGGACCAGTGATTGGAGCCGAGACCAGCACCTGCAGCCAGGACCAACCCCTGGAGCCGGGACCAGTGATTGCAGCTGAGACCAGCACCTGCAGCCAGGACCAACCCCTGGAGCCAGGACCAGTGCAAGGGGCAGAGACTAGCACCTCCAGCCAGGATCAACCCCTGGAGCCAGGGCCAGTGCAAGGAGCAGAGACCAGCACCTCTAGCCAGGACCAACCCCTGGAGCCAGCACCAGTGCAAGGAGCAGAGACCAGCACCTGCAGTCAGGACCAACCCCTGGAGCCGGAATCCAGTGATTGGAGCGGAGACCAGCACCTGCAGCCAGGACCAACCCCTGGAGCCAGGACCAGTGCAAGGAGCAGAGACTAGCACCTGCAGCCAGGATCAACCCCTGGAGCCAGGACCAGTGCAAGGAGCAGAGACCAGCACCTCTAGCCAGGACCAACCCCTGGAGCCAGCACCAGTGCAAGGAGCAGAGACCAGCACCTGCAGTCAGGACCAACCACTGGAGCCGGGACCAGTGATTGGAGCTTAGACCAGCACCTGCAACCAGGACCAACCCCTGGAGCCAGCACCACTGCAAGGAGCAGAGACCAGCACCTGCAGCCAGGACTAACCCCTGGAGCCAGCACTACTGCAAGGAGCAGAGACCAGCACCTGCAGCCAGGACCAACCCCTGGAGCCAGCACCACTGCAAGGAGCCGAGACCAGCACCTGCAAACAGGACCAACACCTGGAGCCAGCACCACTGCAAGGAGCAGAGACCAGCACCTGCAGCCAGGACCAACCCCTGGAGCCGGGACCAGTGATTGGAGCTGAGACCAGCACCTGCAGCCAGGACCAACCCCTGGAGCCGGGACCAGTGATTGGAGCAGAGACCAGCACCTGCAGCCAGGACCAACCCCTGGTGCCGGACCAGTGATTGGAGCTGAGATCAGCACCTGCAGTCAGGACCAACCCCTGGAGCCGGGACCATTGATTGGAGCTGAGACCAGGGGGTGAAGCTTAGACCAGCACCTACAACTGGCGACCAGTACCTGGGGGCAAGGACCAGCACCAACTGCAGTCAGGACCAACCCCTAGAACCAGCACCAGTGCTTGGAGCAGAGACCAGTGCGTGGAGCTGAAACCAGCACCTATAACTGGCAATCAGCACCTGAGGCAAGAACCAGAAGCAACTGCAGTCAGGACCAACCCCTGGAGCCGGGACCAGAGATTGGAGCCGGGACCAGCACCAGCGGCCATGACATGAGAGCCTGGAAAGGAAGCAAGGTGTTTTTTGTGGAGAACTTGATGGGCTAGCCAGAAAACAGGCATAAACATAGATGATACATCGCAGCCCGGCCCACCAAATAAGCTGGGTGCTGCCCTGTGTACCCCATATTCAGGCACATAACTGAGTGTAACACCATATAGGGCACTGTAGCTAGAAGTCTGGTAGAGTTCAAAGAGGTTAGAAACATGCTCCAAGACTGTACACTACCATTAGTAAAGTTTACGTGAATTCCCTAATAATCCCTTCAGGGAAAAAAGATCTTTTAGGCGAAACGTTTGAGTGACATCACAGGTTTGGCTTCCAAATAGATGGATACCAGGAGGACAACAAAGATGACTCAACGGTAACACTGCCCATGGAGATCTAGCACCTGGAGAGCGGCCATAGAGTGAGCCATCCCACATTAAAACCCACAGAAAGGTGCTGAGGATCCATAAGATTGTTTACATATTCGTGCAATGTGAAGCAAAAGTAGCCACTGATAGGAAGGAAAGATGAAGGAACTTAATGTTAGCTGGCACCAAGAAGGAACTTTTGAATTGGAGCAGTGACAGGGGCATGCTTCTGTTTTGGAACTTTAGGAGGAGTGGTGGATGTAGGTTCCCCTGTTTGCAGACAGGTCTGTTTTGGGGATTATGTTGCAGTTCACGCTGCTATGTTTGGTGACCAACACATCATAGTAGTTTGCACACATGATGGAAAGCCCTATCACAAGAAATGAGCAGATGCAGTTTCGCAAACAGGCATGGTACATTAATGGCCTGACAATAAATACATTCAAGCATAGGGTGGTACTGAAAAAAGCCCCCAAACTGAAGTACAGTAACTGCACATTTCTGAGTAGTTCTTGATTCAACAGTGTATTAAAGGAGGGGTTTTCCATGGGACCCAGGGAGATGTGAACATTCTCCCACAAATGGTTTCCATTTTAAATACACCACACAGACTTGGATAGTTTTGGTAGGGCGGCGGGGGGAGACCTTCCTGTATACCACACCTACTTTGGTTGGCGATCATTTGTGGGAACTTCACATGCCCATCACTTTCTGACAGATATAACTAGCATACCAAACATCCTCACTGGGGTTACTCTATGTCCAGGGGACTTTCGGCCAAGGAGAACATCAATACCTATTCTACTTGAAGCCACAGTGAACTAAAGATCGATCAACAAGACCATGCACAAGTGCACATACACTAGATACTAGCAGCATGTTGGGAGCTGGCATGTGGAACTAATTAATCCAGGAGATATCCTGCTCCCATTTAGATTAGTTCCTTATGCCAGCTTCTGACATGGCACTGGTATCTAGTGAAAAGATACTTGCCTGCGGTCTCTCAAATCTGTTTCCTGTTGAGTGGTAGGTAGTCTAGGTGTCCAAGCGACCTCTAGATTTGGTGGTTTAAAGCATGGTGGCTTCAGGGCAACAGGTTTGTTGACATTATAAGGAAGGTAACGGAACAATATTTTCAATAAACTTCTTGCTCTGTGGAATCACACCGGACTCTGTGGGAAGTCTTCCAACTTGTTTTGAGGGGCAAGACTATGGCATACGTTCCCAGGGTTGCCAAAAGCTGGAAGAATTGCACGGCAGACTTGGAGACCCAAGTGTTAGAAAATGGTAATGGGAACAGGTTGAGGGTCATGGAACGGAACAGGTTAGTTTTGCAGTAGAGGGTACTAGTTAAGGTCTGAGTGTATTGTACAGCATCCCGAAGGAGCATCTACAAATGTAGGAATCAGGACGGAAAGGTATTGTATAGGGTCGACAGGTGGGAGGAGATGATGAGATTGATCGGTAATTTTGAAAATCCCTCCGTTATACCTCTGCCTAGGGTGGGAACACATTACCCCTTAAGCTTCAAAGGACCTCAAATCATTCAGTTGCCCAAAAGCCAATCAAAACATGGCTCTTTCCCTTCCCAAACCTCTGGATTTCACCAGGTTTTCCCCAGTGGTAGGATACACTTGTGGGTAATTGTTGGATTATATAAATGCTGAGAATTACTAAAACGAGAACAGAATTGATGGCCTGGCACTCAAGTAGTGCCAAACCTAGATCAATGTTCTAACTACTCCAGCTTCTGCAAAAATTGGCCCAAATCACTTATGTTTCCATGCATCGTGGTGGACTACACTAGAGTGGTGAAGCAGCAGCATAAATTCTTTAGGAAAGTAAGTAAGTAAGTAAGTAAGTAAGTAAAGCTTTATTTCGATATAGAAACATATCATAAAAGCAGAACATCACAGCATAAAGACGATAATCAAAACAGAGCAACTTACAATTCATTTTACCATTAAAAACATCTCATCATTTACACGAGAAAAGCATAAAATTAATAAGAATGAAAGGGGACACTTTATTGGATCATCAGTTGTTTAGCAGTTCTTATGCGCCAAGCCCAGCCTAGGAATTTTGCCAAACAAATGGCAAAAAAGGGTCTTGCATCTGAGAGCAGTATTCTTATAGCTTTCAGATGTGAGCGAGTTCTCAAGCTCCTACAAAGAGGCTTCAACCACCTCCGTCTAGGGACCATATAGACTCGACACTCAAATAAAAAGTGTGCGACAGATTCGATTTTTAGCTCACAGAATGGGCAGTAGGGTACAGTTTGCAGGGGTGGTTTCCAGGTAGAGGTAAACTGACATAAAGGTAAGACCCCAACCCTGAATTTAAAGTATAATGCCCTATCATGTGAACTATGGATCAGGTCCAAATATGGTTCCCTGGAGGGGATATCTTTAACCATCAAGAAATTGGCAACAGTTTTTGGATGATTTGATTTACCTAGTCTCTCGTTATCCACCCATGTCCAATAAGCCTTCTTCAGTTCTTGTTTAGGAGGTGCTGTTTTATTTTCCCACGCAGCTCCTAGACCCAGCATGTACAGAACCCTCTTAAACTCTTTAGGAAAGTAAAAAAGAAGATGCACACAATAAACTTGATCTTACAACCAGCAAGGCTGGTCTAAATCCTACTGGGGGCATGGGGCAAGTTGGTGTGGTGAGGTACAGGGAATTGGTCTCACACCGGCACACCTCCCAAATCACTGGGTGTGGGTCAGGAGAAAGGGACAGAAGAATTAATAAACAAACAAAAAAAGTATCACTCATACGGAACATGATCTCAGGATGGAGACGTGCAATGGCTCCAGCATTCAGCACCATAAGGTGGTACATCGAAGGCCGATTTTCTCTTCATATCACAGTACCTCTGTTTAAAATCATGTCCCGACCTAAATTGCTATTTCAATTTCATTGCTAACCTTTCAGGGCCATATGGGTATTTCTTAAGCAGACTACTGCCCACATTCGTTTTTTTTTCTGGCCTTGAGCTTAGAAGGCCAAATGTTGCAATTTGATGTCTAATAGAAGGCTGGCAGGTCATGGGAAACAGTTGTGTATTAATAGGCTACTCACCTCATTGCATTCAGCAACGGGCATTTTGGTATCAACCCTGATTCCACGACTTGTTTGGGATTGTGAGCTCCTGGCGGCACTGTTCCGTGCCATGTTCTGTATGAAGCACGGATACAGGCTGCTCTCCCACATGCAACATGAACTGTTTCATCAGTGGCAGAATTCTCTAAAGGCAATGGGATGGTATGGCCATTTCAGGAAAGGAGAGGGCTTGGCGGCTTAGCGAGGTGGCAAACCTGCACGTTTCGTGGGATGGACCATAATTTAAATTTCTGAAGTGGGTGATGTCATGAGTCTCAGAAGAGGATGATGTCCTATTTATACATACAGCAGCTGTATAAGACGCATAAGTCTGTCATTCAGGTAACCACCAGTTATGTTAAGTTACTGGAATTTTTAAAGCGCTCTGTTACCATGAGTTGTCCTGGCGCTGTATGCTACCAACTGATAGAACATCTGTGACTGTTAGCGGAGATGACAATTTAAGTAAATAGCCATGTTTTTAATCCTTTCCTAATAGGGAGAAGCTCTGTTGAGTTTCTAAGAAGGAAAGGCAGGCTATTCCAAACCTTGGTGGCGCAGTGACGAAAGCTCCTACCACCCCAGCTAGTTTTGTTATAACGGGGGAGGATTGCTTGTTTGGCTTGCATGGAGTGCAGAGTTCTTCCAGGAACATACCACTGTATTGAGTGTCTCAAGAAGTCAGGACCAATGCCATTAAGGGCCTTAAAAACTATACGCAAGGCCTTAAACTGAATCCGTAGCTCAACAGGGAGCCAATTAAGAGTTCTGAGTCCCGACCTCACAGAGACAAACCTGGGTGTACCTGTAAGCATCCTGGCTGCTGCATTCTGCACGATCTGGAGTCTGACCAAATGTCTCTTCTGGATGTTGATATAGAGACTATTGCAGTAATCCAGTCGTGACAGAATGAGCGCTGTGACTGCTGTCTTCAGGCTGTCTTCCGGGAGGAGAAATTTGATTTTTCTCAGAAATCTAAGAATAAAGTAGCAGGATGAAACTACCCTGCTAATTTGATCACCGAAGGAAAGGTTCGAATCAAGGATCACTCCCAGATTTTTCGCATTTTCCAAAGGGATTAGAGGCATGCCCATTGTATTTGGCCACCAATCAGGTGTCCAGAGGTTGGTGTCCTTCCCGAATACAATCACCTCGGTTTTTCCTTCATTAAGTTTAAGGCAGTTTGATGCCATCCAGGCTGAAATCACCTGCATACAGTTATGACATTTAGAGCCAGCATCAGTCTCTGACCCTTTTTGAATAGACAACACAATTAGCGTGTCGTCGGCGTAAGAGGTTAGCTGAAATCCAAAAGATCTTATCAAAACTTCCAGCGGAGCAACATATACCTAAATAATGTAGGACTGAGCGAGGATCCTTGCGGCACTCCGCAAGGGAGAGAGAAGATCTATCTCTGCCAAGGTCCACAGTTTGTATTCTACTGGTCAGGAAAGATTTCAGGAGATCCCAGGCCTTGCCTTGGACTCCGACCGCTGATGAACGGTCCATCAGAACTTCATGATGGACTGTATCAAATGCGTCCGAAAGGTCCAGCATGATGAGTATGGCGGCACTGATCTAAGGCCTCTCTGATCTCGTCAATAGATTTAATTAGTGCCAACTCAGTGTTATGTTCAGCACGAAATCAAAACTGTGTGGTGTAACAAAGAGTTGGTATGAAGGAACAGGCTAAGTTGGTCATTCATAGCCAGTGTCACTCATTATCAGTGCAACAAAGATACACTAAACGATTTCAGCTCTTTTGCAGACAAAACTATGACAGTAGAACCACTACACAAAAAAACAAAATCCACTGATACCGTACTCTGGTCATGAACATGCCAGATGCATTCAGGAAATTTAGGGAGATATGGATGTCTGACATTGGTTAACTTAATTATACTGACTAGAGTGATACACATGATGCAGAGAGAAACAGCAGAATTGCCACAAATCAGGTTGATACATTTCAAATAGCTGCACAGAGTTAACTAAAAGGAGTGACTCGGGCACGGGGGGAGGGGGGAATGAGGATACTTCATACCCATTTGCTTGTTGATGCCTTACAGTGAGGGGGGTGGAGGGGTCTGTCTTTATTCACTGTCTGTGTCTCCCATGTGAGCGAGGTGTTGGTGGCCAAAACTCCCATCTAGAGTCCTAGAATAGCATCTAGTTCCCACTCCAAAAATTGCTTTTTTGATTGTATTGGGAGACTTCGAGGCCACCACAAATAAGGACAATGTACAGAAAGAAGACCGAGATAATGAGAGCCCGGTGCAGGAAATAGATCAGTGTATGTTAATAGAAAAGTCTCTCTATGACGCAAGAGGCTGTCCTGCCAAGCATGGCTTGGAGACATTATTTCCACATAGAGTAGGCTGGTTTGTCCAGCAGTGATTGGGACTATGGGGTGGTGTTTAGGGAGTACTGCAGCAGATGCTAATCTGTGTATTGTTGGCCATCTTTCTTGTAGGTGGTGCTTGTGTCATTTAATTTTGGAAAAGGGGGTGGTGATGGACAGAGTTTCTGAATGATGCAGAATACTCTTACCCAGTCAAGAGATCAGGGCTTGATCCATCACCGTTTTTTAGCTCACTGCACCATCCCAGCTCAGAACCTGGCTATATGGAAATTAGTCATATAGTGTGTACACACATAGTGTGTATACACTATATACACACATATAGTGTGTACACACATATAGTGTGTACACACATAGTTTGTACACACATAGTGTGGACAAACCGATTTTGGAAAAGGGGGTGGTGATGGACAGAGTTTCTGAATGATGCAGAATACACTTACCCAGTCAAGAGATCAGGGCTTGAACCATCACCGTTTTTGTCCACCATAAGCGTGGAAGGGTATACTCAAATGTGAGTCCCTTGCTCATTGCACCATCAGGATTCAAGCAAGCCGGGCCGACGACGGCTGAAATGCCGGAAACCGGTCCCCGGAAGCTGGATTCCTTCCCAGTATAAGAATTGGCTTGGTAGTTTGGTTTGCCCTGTTCCCATCATGCACTGGGACAGGAACAGACTAATTTGCATATAGCCAGGTTCTGAGCTGGGATGGTGCAGTGAGCTAAAAAACGGTGATGGATCAAGCCCTGATCTCTTGACTCGGTAAGAGTATTCTGCATCATTCAGAAACTCTGTCCATCACCACCCCCTTTTCCAAAATCGGCTTGTGTCATTTAAGACTGTGCATCAGTGACATGGAATATGTACCTTGGGACTGGTAGATTTAAGTTTCATCGAGTTTCCAATAACTCGGGGGCCAATGAACGTAAATCATGGGAGCCCCGGTAAACTCTGCCGACATCGGCTTGCATCAGCACACCACCAACGAAAATTAGTGACCATGTTCCACGATTAGGTGCAGCTATTTTTGAATGAAAAGAGGGAGGCAGTAGGAAGCATCTGGAGCGATCTGAAGGCCTGGACCGAGACAAGCAAAGATTTAATCAACATGAAACAACCAGTAAGGCGCTAAAAAACAGCAACAGAATCCTGGCACTGGAGCAACAATACAACAATCAGATGTTAAAACACAAAGATCTCAATAACACATCAAGACACAATAAGATAAGAGGGCTACACTGAGAAAAACACAGGGTCTGAGTAGTAGGATATATGCGAACAGCACAAGCACTGCAGGGACCAATATTATTCACCAATTGATTAGTGAATGGTGCTATGCAACAAGGTACATAGGATGCAATGGCAGGGCAAGAGGCATAATAGGCCACAAAATTATGCTACTTCCTTTTGTGTTGTCAATTTCTTTTGGGATACTACATCAATAATTTTCTCCCAGTGGCACTAAAGCATCACTATGCCAAAAATAAAAAGTTTGCTTCATATAAATACTACTATTACTATAAGCCAGAGTTGGTTGAATCTCTTTTCTCCAATTATTGTTTTTGGAAGTAGTTAATGTGTCTTAGGTAAAGAGTTTGAGTTTGAGTTTAAAAAGTTTTCTAAAGCGCTCATACACCCAGCGGTTTCTTGGCGCTACCTGGCTACTGCTACTCAGGGGGCAGGAAGGTTGGGGAGTCTGACTATTTTAAGATGGGAAGGATTGGGTGAAGAGGAAGGTCTTGAGGCCTTTACGGAACAGAGGGTACTGGGTGCACGTTCTCAAGGAGGTTGGGCGGGAATTCCATAAGGTTGGGCCAGTGGTCGAGAACTTGGAACCCCCCCACTTCTTCCGTTTGAAACGGGGGACCACAAGGAGGTGGTGGGAAGAGGATCGGAGATTTCTCGAAGGAGTGTAGTTTTGAATGGCTGAGTTGATGAAGGAAGGGGCAGCGCCTGTCCGGGCTTTAAAGATGGTACAGCACAGCTTGAATAAGGCACGTTGCCGGACAGGGAGCCAGTGCAGGGAACGGAGGAGAGGTGTGACGTGATGTGATTTTTCTAAGTTGAAAACCAGCCGAGCGGCTTGGTTTTGGACCAATTGCAGATGCCTCATGAGGTAGTCGGACATGCCATGATAGAGGGCATTGCTGTAATCTAGGCAAGATGTTACCATGGCCAGAAGTATTAGCTTGAGCGCCTCGGAGGAGAAGAATCGTGAGACTCTGCGTATTGTCCTGAGGGAGAGGAAGGCTGAAGATACCACGGCGGAGACTTGAGAGTGTAGGGAGAGTTGGTTGTTAATTTTGAACCCAAGAGTTTTAACGGAAGAAACAGGATTAGGTGGGGAGCCTAGGGAAGGGGGCCAAAAGGAAGGGGACCAGGGACTGGAGCATCCACCTGTCAACACCAACTCCGTTTTATCGGGATTGAGTTTCAGGTGGTTGAAATTCATCCAGTCCTGGATGAAGGTCATGATGAACTGAAAATTGGTTATTGAGTCGGGGGAAGAAGAGAGGGAAAAGATTTATTTTATTTTTATTTCGAAAGTTTTATATAGCGCGGACAAGATCCTTGCAGATATCAGAGCGCTTTACAAAGAGAAGTACATGGGCATGGTTAAACAGATAAATCAATAGGTCAATTAGTACAAGTAGGTGGCAACTAAGCCCAACATGAGTACAAAGTAGTACAAATAGGTGGCTACAAGGCCAAACATGTGAGTAATAGAACAGTTAATACAAAATCAAAAGGGTCAAACAAGTAGTATAGATCGGTGCAGAGTACTAACAGTGATCCAGATAGTAGTTCAGGTGTATTTAGCCATGAGGATAGCTTTTACTTCATTTTTAAAGAGTGTGGTGGAAGAGATAAGTCTTGTTTCGGGCGGGAGAGAGTTCCAGATCCTGGGCGCCATTCCCGAGAAGGAGCGCTTATATGTTTTTTCCTTCCGGAATCTTCGAGGTTTCAACAGAAGATTGTTTGAGCCTCTGGTGTTTCTAGCTCCTCCAGAGATTGTCAGTTTCTGAGCGAGGTATCTGGGTGAGTTTAGATGTACCGCCTTGTGTGTCAGGCAGGCGATTTTCAGATGTATTCTAGCTTCAAATGGCAGCCAGTTCAGGGATTTCAAGTCCGGGGTAATATGGGAGTGTTTTTTTGACCCAGTGATGAGTCTCGCTGCAGTGTTTAGAGAAGCTCTTAGGGGTGCGGTTGTAGTTAGGGGGAGTCCACAGATGGCGATGCTGCCCTATTCAATTCGAGGGATGACTAGTGCTTGTACTGCGGTTTGGAAGTCTTTGGCTGGGAGGAAGGGTTTAAGTTTCCTCAGAGTGTTGATCTGGAAGTTTGCTCCCTTTGTTGCCTTGCTGATATGTTGCTGCATGCTCAGATTGGTGTCGAGTGTTATGCCTAGGGATTTTGCTGAGTCCACGATGGTGGGTTGGACATTGAGTGCAGTTAGGTCTTTAAGCCAAATTTGAGTGGTGGAGGCCTTCGCTGGAGGTGAGATCAGAAGGAATTCTGTTTTCAGGGCATTGAGTTTGAGATGATTATCGCCAGCCAGGATTGGGTGCATCTGATCGTTGAGTTCAGGAGCAAGATGTCCTTGGGGGACTGTAATTTGAGATAGAGTTGGGTGTCATCTGAGTACATGTGTAAGTGTACATTGGATGCTTGTAGCAAGGTGGTGAGCGGTTCCATGACTAGGTTGAATAGAGTTGGGGATAGAGAGGATCCTTGGGGGACACCTAGCGTTACAGGTATTGGCGAGGACATCCTGTTGTTGCTCTTGAATTTCTGCGACCTGTTGTGAAGAAAGGAGGTGAACCACTTGAGAACAGTTCCTGATAAGCCCATTCTTGTGTTTAGAAGCTCTAGTAGATTCTCATGTTTAACCGTATCAAATGCTGAAGAGAGATCAAGGAGGATGAGGAGGCAGGTGTCGTTCCGGTCTAGCATTTGAAGTGCGTCGTCAATTATGTGAGTCATAGCCGTTTCTGTGCTGTGCCGTGCTCGGAAGCCTGACTGATGCAGGTTGAGAAGATCAAATTGTTCAATGTGTTTAGCCAATTGTAGTTGTGCGCATTTTTCCAGCAGTTTGGCGAGGGTGGGAATATTGGTAATGGGACGGTAGTTGTTGAGATCAGAGGGGTCGGCTGTAGGTTTCTTTAGGAAAGGTGTGACCTGACTAACTTTTAGTGAGTCAGGTATGCTTCCCTGTTGGAGAGAGCTGTTGATAATTTTAGTCCAGAGAGGGATAAGCAAGGGGGTCCGTGAGGTGATTGGATGGTTTCAGGGTGCTGAGCAGTTTGCTAATTTCTTCTTCTGAGTATGTGCCAAAGGTTGACCATGTGGCATTGTTTTTTGGTTCAGTGGCTGCTAGGCACTGTGGTTTGGAGTAGAGGCTTGCGTCAATGAGGAGATCGCTCTTTATGTTGTCAGTTTTTTGGGAAAAGAAAGCAGCGAAGTCTTCACAGGATGGCGCCTCACGCGCAGTGATGAGTGGTTGGGGTTGATCCTTGGATTGTGATCTGATTAGCTCAAACAATTTTCTCGGACGGTTTTTTGCTTGGTCGAGCTGGAGGCTGACGAAGTCTGATTTTGAGCGTTTTATTTTCCTGAAGTAGGCGTTTCTCTTTTTCTTTAGGTCTTTTAGGTGCATTGCCGAGGGAGCTGATCTCCAGGTACGCTCTGCCATTCGCATGTCTCGTCTATCTTCATTGAGTCTCCCGTCGTACCATGGTTTGGAGATTTTAGTAGAGGCTCTTTTTAGCTGCAAAGGTGCAGCCTCATTAATTATAGAGGTCATAGCGTTGAGATACTGGTCAGTCAGTGTTTGAACGTTCGTATCGCCTGTCGGTGGCAGTAGGAGATTGCACCTGTTAGGGGGCAGAGAGCCTGGGTTGAGTTTTTTCATGTCTCTTTTCCAGGCTTTTGGCTTGGATACTTGAGCCGGGTTAACTTTAACTTTTTCATTGATGAAGAATGTGACAGTATGATGATCTGACCAGTCACAGGGTTGGATGGAGTAGAGTTGGATGGATTCCTCTTTGGAGATGACCAGGTCGAGGATAGAACCTTTCTCGTGGGTCGGGCTGTTACATATTTGGATGAGGTTGAGGGCATCGAGGAAGTTTTTAAGACTATTTACCACCGCGTCCTTGCCATCATTCCAGTGGAGGTTGAAGTCACCAAGGTATATTTGGGTGAGCTGCCGTCCAGAATTGTTTGAGATCATATCCATGATTTGTTGGGAAAAGGTGGAGTTGGAGTTGTCCCTGGGTGGGCGGTAGATGCTGTGAAGAGAACATATCGGTTTTCCCTCACTGATAATGTCAAGGCAGATGTATTCCCAGGTTGTTGGGGATGGTAGGGAAGTAGAATTGACTTTCTGAACAGAGAGGTTATTCCTGTAGATGCATGCGATTCCACCACCTAATTTGCCTGTTCTGTCTAGCCTGATAATCTGTCTAGCCTGATGAGCTGGAGATCGTCTGCATAGTTATACACAGAGACCTCCAGTTGCTGTAAAGCAAAAATAAGGGGGGCAATGTAAAGGTTAAATAAAAGGGGGGATAAAGAGGATCCTTGGGGAACCCCACACTGGATGGGTCGAAATTCAGCTGAGTACTCTCCCAGACGAACTGCCTGAGTCCGACCGCTCAAGAAGGAGGATAGCCATAGCAGGGCTGACCCTCCGATTCCCGCCGCCTCGACACGTGAAAGTAAGATGGTATGGTCCACCGTGTCGAATGCAGCGGAAAGATCCAAAAGGATCAGGGCCTGAGGTTGATTGGTGTCCATTTCTTGTCGCAGGTTGTCCAGAAAGGATATTATTACGGACTCAGTTGAATGAGCCGGGCGGAAACCGGCATGTCTCGGGGCCAAGACACCATGTCTTTCCACAAACTCACTCAGGGTTTTTACTACATGCCGTTCCAATACCTTTGCCAAGAAAGGCAAAAGAGAGATGGGGCGGTAATTGGCTGGATCCGAAGGATCCGCCCCTGTTTTTTTTAGGATCGGAACGATCACTGCCGACTTTAATGCTGGGGTGACAATACCCTGGGACAGCGAACTATTGAGAAGGGTTAGGGGTGGTGAGGGGCAGTGAGAAAAGATCTGCGTCAAGATATGAGCAGGGCAAGGATCCAGCGGAGAGCTGGATTTAACCAGTGGAAGGATGGAGGAGAGTGAATCGGTCGTGAGGGGCGGAATTGAGTCGAGATGTACTGTAGCTGGTGGGCAGCAGGGGTCGGTGAAGGCCGGGGAAGGCGGGGGGATTTTGGCTTTAATCTTACTGATTTTGTCTAGGAAGAAGGAATTGAGAGAATCGCATAGTGGTTGTGAAGGGGAAGGTTTGAGTGAGGCTCTGTCAGAGTAAGCGAGCTCTTGGACGATGGAGAATATTTCTCTTGGCCGGTTCTCCGCGAACTGGATTTTGGATAAAAAATAGGCTTTTTTGGTTTCCAGAATGGATTTCTTGTATTGTACAAGAAGATCAGTGTAATGGGTTTTGGAAACAGGACAATAGTTCCGTCTCCACTGTCGTTCCGCTAGGCGGAGATTAAGTTTCTGGATCTTCAGATCATCCGAAAACCAACGGTTAGCATCTTTGGGGCGTTTGGACGAAATGCGCCTTAAAGGGGCGATGGTGTCGCAGCCCGCTCTCAGCCAGCTGCTGATAGCTTCTGCTTGTCCAGAGGAGGGCAGTCCAGTAAGGTCAGGGCTGGAAGAGGAGAGGGTGGTAGATAGGGCCTCAATATCAACACGGTTCCATGATCGTGCCCAGACATTTCTCGCCGGGGTGGGTTTAGGTAATGACAAGGGGGATAGGGAGAAGGCGATCAGAGAATGATCTGACCAAAGGCAAGGGGAAATGGATAGTGAAGTGACAGGGCAATCACGGTGCCAGATTTGGTCAAGGATGTGTCCCAGCCTATGCGTGGGGGCCTTAACGACTGAGGTGAAATTGAGCGATTGAAGCGAGTCTGAAAACTCTTTGGAAGTAGCACATTCCGCTGGGTCAGAGGGCCAGAAGTTAAAGTCTCCCAAGACTATAATGGAAGAATGATTGACTACCAGAGTCGCCATTAGGTCTTGGAAGCTGGGGAGGAACGTCTGTGGGGGTGATGGAGGTAGATAGATAAGAACGCACGTGAGTGGGGGGGTAAGAGAAGTTGAACGCACAACTAAACAGTCTTATGTTCCCATGGAAGGGGAGACTAAAGGATGGAACGCGAGTTCTTTACGGGCGATCAAAGCGACCCCTCCCCCTGGCCTGCCGGAGGAGCGGTCGGCTCGAATGGCGTAGTAGGATGGAGGAAGTATAGCCAGCAGGGAGGGGAGAGAACTGTCCGAGAACCAAGTCTCGGTAAGGAATAATACGTCGGGTTTCTGGGATTCGAGTAACGTGAAGAGGTCAAGCTGGTGTTTGACTGCCGATCTAGTATTGAGGTACATTGCTGTTACTGCTGTGGGGGAAGGGCCAGCCGGAGACACGGTTGGGGAGTGGTTAGTCGGAAAAGAGGCCGTGGTGTTTTAGTATGTACTTGATTATGAGGAGACAATAATCCCAGATTGGAGATTCGGGCTATGGTGGTAGCAGGTAGAGACCACTTGCCTTGCAGATCGATGAGTTGCAACCGGGAATATTGCTTGGGAGAGGCAGAATGGGTGGCCTCTGGCCTCGGTCGGTCGCGGACGGGCGCAGACGGGCTTTCCTTAGGCGCGCCTTTGGCGCGCAATCGGCGCGCCCGCTGCGCTTCCTGGGGAGGCACATTCTTATGGGATAGTTGGTGGATGAGCGGTGGGCGTGGCCTCCACGGGGGGCGTGGCCTATCGATAGTTCGATGCGCTAGATAGCGTTTTACACGCCGGTGTCTGCTTAGCGGAGGGTCCGCTAGTCAACACAGAAGACTGGGGTGAGTGAAAGTTTTTAAAAGCACAACACAAGTAACAGTTTTAAAAAAACGACTCTCCCGGCTTTCCGCCTCAGGAGCAGCGTGGCAACAGGTGGAGACGCTAGTGATCAGCGTCCCTTTTAAGCTGTGGGCGGTGGGCGTGGCCTCCAAGGGGGCGTGGCCTATCGATAGTTCGATGCGCTAGATGGCGTTTTACACGCCGGTTTCTGCTTAGCGGAGGGTCCGCTAGTCAACACAGAAGACTGGGGTGAGTGAAAGTTTTTAAAAGCACAACACAAGTAACAGTTTTAAAAAAACGACTCTCCCGGCTTTCCGCCTCAGGAGCAGCGTGGCAACAGGTGGAGACGCTAGTGATCAGCGTCCCTTTTAAGCTGTGGGCGGTGGGTGTGGCCTCCAAGGGGGGCGTGGCCTATCGATAGTTCGATGCGCTAGATAGCGTTTTACACGCCGGTTTCTGCTTAGCGGAGGGTCCGCTAGTCAACACAGAAGACTGGGGTGAGTGAAAGTTTTTAAAAGCACAACACAAGTAGCAGTTTTAAAAAAACGACTCTCCCGGCTTTCCGCCTCAGGAGCAGCGTGGCAACAGGTGGAGACGCTAGTGATCAGCGTCCCTTTTAAGAGTAGATGCCATTGCCACTAGAAGGCACGTGTTGATAACAGCCTATAGAAGGAGTAACATGCTGGAATAGTCTTGAACATTTCTTACACAGCAACTATCAGGGCCCGTTAGGTATACCACAGTTTTGGATCTGGCTCTCCGCAATGGAGACAGCACCAGGTATTCTAGTAGGGCCACCACTGAATTTAGTGCACACCGTAAGATGTCAAGCACTCCATGACCACTTGCAAAGACTGTCACAAAGAAGGCCCATGACGGAAGACACATACAACAAAGGAGCCATTGCAGAATAGGATTATTAGTGGAGAACAGATGAAGGTACTTACCTTCAGTTACGCCTTCGTTGGTACAGACTCGATCAAGCCACAGATTCCTTAACATAGAATAATCCCCAGGCTTCAGACTGGCACCGGAAACTTTTTTAAGTGTACCTTTGCGTGCCAGTAGGTGGTGTCGTTCAGGGTGACCTCGTCGGAAGTGACATGCGTGGTGCCTAGATAGGCACCACCCCAACCAGCTAACTACCATTACTTTTCATGACCCTTCCAGGCCAGAAGTGCGGAGCCACGAAGGTTGCTGATGCACCAGTGTGCATACACTACCAGGTAAGGAGTTACCAAAGGTAAGTGACTTGTTCATCTGACATCCGCCGAATCCTTACCTTAAAACAGATACCTGTGCAATATCTCTTCAGAGGTGGGTTTGCAATCAGATTAGACCAGGAAATTCTGAACGGAAGAATGGGCAAAGTGCCCATCATGACTGACCGGACTGTCCAGGCAATAATACTTAGCAAACATGTGCAGAGATACACACATAGCTGCCTGACAGATGTCCAGGAATCGAGCTAGAACAATGGTTGCAGACTTGGATCTGATGGAATGAGCACTCAAGCCCTCAGGGGGTTGTTCTTGGCCAAAGGGTAGTGGATTTTCATGCAGAGCACTATCCATCGTGAGATGCAAGGCCCTTCCTTTCTTTGCACCAACAAAAAGAAGAGTTGATCGTCCACTTGCACCTCTCTAGTACAATCAATGTAGAACATGCTATTTTTGGGAACGGAGTCTCTCCTCTTCTTTGGAAGGGTGAGGTGGATTAAACAAGGTAGGAAATATGATTGACTGCCCTATGTGAAAATATGTTACCACTTTTTCATAAGAAAGAGGCACATGTTCTTAGAACCAGTTTGGCTGGGTAGAAAGTATAGTGAGGCAGGTGCACAGAAAGAGCTTGCAATTCACTCACCCACCTGGACGATGTAATAGCCATTAGAAAGGCTGTTTAAATTCTCAGCAAGCAAAGGGAGCAATTGTTCAAACTGCACCCACATCAAGAACATTAGAACTAGGTTCAGGCCCCATTTTGGCATGATGAAGGGTTTTGGCGGGAACATATGCTGGAGTGCTTTAAAAAACACAAGTCAAGCAGTGGGGACCGTGTGGCCTTTCTGGCTAAAGAATTCTAGGAACTCTCTAGCCTCAAATATTTGCAAGTGCTGCGACTTATGAACTTGAACTAATGTGCAATGCTGGGACCCTTGCCTGAGAGTATATAGCCCACCTATTTGTCTTGAGCTTCACTTTTATCCTGGTGAGCGTTGGGAAGTTTGTTTCTCATATTTGTTTTTCCAATGACCCCCTTCAAGATTTCCCTGCTACCCCCTTGGAAACTCCAGCGTGCAGAAGTGCTGACATTGCGGTGGTGAATACATCTGTGAGACCCCGCCAGATGTTGAACCACCAAGGAAATAAACAACCTGATATTCCAGCTATGCTACGCAGAGCCTCTTGACAGAGGGTCCATAAGCCCACCCCATCTGTTGCAATAACACATGGCAGTGATGTTGTCCATGAACACCTGAACTAGCTTCCCCTGTACAGAACAGAGAAAGGCTTTCAATGCCAGTCGGATCAGCAAGTTGATGTGGAACTGAGGACTGACTCATCTGACACTACAGTCTGTTCTGGTTGGGGAAGGGAGAGGGGTCTGCCGCTGACCCTCAGTCCAGATTTCCATTGTCACCTCAGCTAGTTGAGCATAGCGGATACATTTTCCCATCCCCCAAGTTAAAGGAGTTTCGAGGTTCGTCATATGTAAAAAATTGTTTATTCAGGTAAAGGTCTCCTCCCAGGCGGCAACCTCCCTATCGTTATTTTATCAAAGAAATATTGTTGCTAAAGGCTTTGAATGATTTCAATATTCACAGCGGGATGTCTGGGTAATACAGTGTTTTTTTCAGAATTGCCATAGCCACTCTTCCCAAAATCACACCAGTCGGTCTCACCGAAGTCTGGGAAGGTAGAAGGGATGCTCCTCCCCATCCTAGCGACGTCAGTCATGCTGTTAGAGTGATGAGTCCCAGCCAGTAGTGACTTCTGCCAATTGCTGTTCGGATCAAACCAATGTATCATGTGCTGTAATTGGGTAGCAGCATAGTAAAGGAATAAGTCCAGACACCCCAGTCCGCCCATGCGAGTTGCAGTGTTTATAGTTCGATCCTATTACACTTCCTGCTCAGAGCAGGGGTCCCATCAATCTGTCCAATAGCAGAATATCTTGGTGGGGCGCAGGGGAGTAACGGGCACAGTGAGGTCTGCGACATATATAAACATCATGGTTGAAAGACCATTTATACTGTCAGCACGGTCCGTCCCATAATTTAACTTTGGTAGAATTTTCCAAAAGTCTACTGAATTAGTAAGGCCCATAAGACGTTACCGATATTCAACTTCTAATGCTTTATCGGGTCGGTGGTTACTTGAATTCCTAGATACTGGAAATTTTCCCTTTATTCCTGCCATCCTTACTTTCCTGATTACTACCAGTCTTGGTACTCACTTTGCTCTTACTCTCACTCCTTTCCTCACATTTATTGAAGGCGGCTTTACAGCTGTTTCTTCTTGTTGCCCCCTGGGCTTGAGTTGGGTCTGGGCTGCCAGTATTAGCCCTTTGACAGGGTGGCTGTCCTACTCCTGCCATGACTCTCCCATTGACTTGTCCTGGGACCTCAAACGATTAACCTTTTGGAATTTCCCAGCCCTCAGCGCAAGCTGTTTAAAATAACCAGTAGCCCACTTAGGATTAAAAGTTTCTAGCATTTTGATACGTCAAAGGTGCTTTGGGAATTGCTTTGACTTCTAAGTGCTGATAAAGAAGACATTTAAATGATTTATTGTTGCAGGTGTCGAAATGTTGACTTAATCATAATTTGTCCCAAATTCAATGTATTTAATGTGTTTCAGAGTCTGTATTACTTATCTACAGTTACCATTTAATATTATAATTAAAGTTATCTCCAAGGCTTATCGGCAGCCAATACTTTCATGTTTGTTTTATTGTTGTTTTTATACTTTAGCCATCATGTGTATGACACATGAGTACTACACTGTCATTTCACTTTGTTTTGTCTCACTTTAACCCCTCCCCTGCTGATGACGGAACCGCTCCGTCATCAGCTGTGGTGGCGCTGTGCTGATGACGGAGCGGTTCTGTCATGGCCCGCCCGACGCTCATGCGTGGCGCGAATTCCGCGCCTGCGCTGAGCGTTCTATTGAGCGGGCGGGGCCATGACGGAACCGCTCCGTCATAAGCACAGCGCAACCGACGCTGGTGACGGAGCGGCTCCGTCACCAGAATGCGCCCGCCGCATTTTTGCCCCGCCCCCTTAGCACTGCGGCGGAATAGCCGTTGCAGTGAAGGGGTGAATCTGTATTTACTAAAAAAAACTATTAGTTCAGAACTTTTTATTCTTTTGAGAACCCAAACGGACCCCGTTCTGTACCTTTTTCGGTCGAGCCATGGACAGCGCATGCGCAGCTCTGCGGCATGCTGTATTGGAGTACGGAATAGAAGGCCCACCCACTCTCAGCCCATATTTGTCCTTGGCTTGTGTCATTGTCCTCTGTAAATGCTGGCTTCTGATTCGTTAATAGGCTTGTTAGACCCTCCTTCGTGCCAACCTTGTCTTCATTTGTAACCTTCCATGAGGACTGGCCCTTTTACTTTGGTTCTTACACGGTATGTCTTATTTAGTCTATAAGCACTATTTTCTTTTTTTTCTTTTCTTTTCTTTATTTATTTTTTGAGAGGAAAAGGGGTTTATTCAAGATCAAGGAATACAGAGACCCCACCCAGCAGCAGGCTGAGGCTAACTGACAAAACCAACAGTTATAAACCCAGTGCCTGGCAACCTTTCCCACATTCCAGAACATGGAGGTTGTAGATTTTTTTTTGTAAAATATTTTTATTGCCATTTTTCTTTATTACATACATCACATCTGTTATTGCCGATGGTTTTGGCATACAATTGGCCCCGAATGGGGACTTAAGACTGTGACACACAAGCATAGGGGTTAAAGGTTGTTGAGCCCCGTCACTCCGTCTATTACTTAGCAATGACCCTCTCAGGTATGTGTCCATATATATGTAACCTTCACATATGTTGCTCGCCATGTCACACTGAGGATGTGAGGTGCATGGTCTCCCCGCACGCGAGCACGTAGGGACTTGGAACGATCAGCCTTATTGTAACCGTGAATAAACTTGGGATAGAAAACTGGGATGCACTGTGTCTTATGTTATAGTCGCGCGTATGGGAGCGTTAGAGAGCTGCATGAATGTGGAAGACCATAATGTAATTGTGCCGCGGCAGATTGGGGGAGGGGAGAGAGAAAACTCTAGGAGCTGTCTGTGTTGAAGCGTGGGGACGGGTCTATGTCAGCCATTAGGTCTGACCCGCTGGGAGTTTGGGCCTTTTGCATAGCCTCCCAAGCACCCCCCGGGACCCACCCTCCAGCGTTTCTGCCCCTGTCACCGTTTCATGTGTAAAGGAGTGAAGCAGCATGGCCCACGGCATGGAGATTGGATGCTTGCGAGTTCCCTGGGCTTCCTCCCTTCGCAGTATTCCCTCTTCGGTTGCTCCCCACTTCTTGACTGCACCCACCCATGCCTCCAGGGGAGGACCGTCAGGTGCCTTTCAGTACATGGTTATGCACCGCTTGGCCCGGAGGAGCACTAAGGAGGCAAAGCACATTTCGACTTTCATGTGCTTGTGACGCTTACCAATGCCGAGGGCGCTAGCTTCCCAAGTGTAAAGGTCCCGGACACCCGTCACTGCTCCCAAGGTAGCATGGACGGTACCCCAGTAGCTGTGAAGGGACAGACAGTCCCACAGCATATGCAAAAAGGGCAGGGGAAGGCGCCATCGGGGAAATATTTCTGGAGCGTTGCAGGAGTGAGATATGCCCGATGCAGGATATGCAATTGTATGTTTTTGAAGCGGTAGTTGCGGGATACCTTCTTGGTGTATGTTAGTGTTTTGACCCACTCCCTATTTTGTAAGGGCCTGCGAAAGTCTGCTTCCCATTGTTCCCTGAGGGACGCAAGTGTGGGTTGCGTAAGGGATCGTATAGCTTTATATATCCAAGTAACTAGGTGTCGCCCTCTACTCATCTGTAGGATAGGGTGGAGGACCGGGTGTGTAGGGGGCGCTTCCTCAATTGTGCGCCAATGTTTACGACAGTCATTTATGCGCTGCCTGTGCACCAAGAACTGTCCCCTAGGAAGCTCAAAGTCATTCACGAGTGCCTCAAACGTCTGCAGTTGTCCATCCAAATAGAGCCCCCCAACTTCTGTCACGGCGTGTTCCGTCCATAAGTGTAGCATTCTCCCTGTATAGTGTGTGCTGCCCTTGGGTAGCCCCACCAATGGCAGGAGAGGGGAGTACGGGGGCGCTGCACGATTCATTCTATAGATGCGTGCAAGACAGGTGCGTGCCGTCATCAGCTGGAGTGGCCTTGCCAGAGAGGGGCGCAGCT
The DNA here is from genome assembly GCF_964263255.1 of Lissotriton vulgaris. Taxonomy (NCBI): domain Eukaryota; kingdom Metazoa; phylum Chordata; class Amphibia; order Caudata; family Salamandridae; genus Lissotriton; species Lissotriton vulgaris. The sequence goes on along the minus strand of NC_141691.1, from coordinate 1,987,464,123 downwards.
CCTGGTAGTAACATGCGATGCATGGCGGGGGTTTGTAACTGCCCAGCCGCAGTGGCCAATTCTCTTTGCCCCCGGCCCGCTGTCCAATGGGACACCCATTGTAATTGGGCAGCCAGGAAGTAAGCCTGAAAGGATGGCGCAGCTAGCCCTCCTTGGTCAAGAGGTAACTGCAACTTAGCCAGGGCGATGCGGCCAGAGCCCCAGATAAGAGTTCCCAGCAAGGTATCTTGCTCGCTGAAAAAAGAGCGAGGGGGAACCACTGGGAGGTTGGAAAAGAGATATAGGAGCTTTGGGACTAGGATCATTTCGGCGATTGCTTTCTTACCCGTGAGTGGGTGATCCTTCCAGAAGTGTACAGATGATCTAATGACAGCCATCAGCTTTCGATAATTACCTTTGTAGATGTCCTGCGGTGTGTGGTACAGTCGAACTCCCAGGTACCGTACTGCCTGAGGGCTCTATGAAAGATCAAAGTTACCCAGCCGCAGCTGGCACTGGGGCATTGCCTGTACAGGGGGTAAACTGTGGACTTGGACCAATTAACCCGTAGTCCTGCCACTTCTTCAAAGTCTTGCAGAATGCGTAGTATAGGGGTGAGATCTGCTGCAATATCCTGGACATAAATCATCAGCGACCCTTGACCCTTCCAAGTAGGTCGCTCCCCCTCCGCACAGCACCGCATGTGTGTCCCTGCCCCAGCTGCCGCTGCTGAGGGGGTTCGAGGCCCTCCTCCACCCGCAGGCTACCACCTGCGCCTACCTTCAGGAGGATACTAAAGACCTGGCTGTTAGTTCAGTAGCGGCTCCCCCCAGCGCCTTGAGACCCTCGCGGGTATGTAGTGCGCTTAACAAATGGCTGACTGATTGATAATGACAGAGTATGGATGGAATTGGCAATAGGAATTCCCCATTCCTCACCCTCGGCACGGAGGCAGGCAACTAAGGGCTCCATTGCCATGGCAAAAAGGAGGGGGGAAGCGGACAGCCCTGCCGGGTGCCACAGCAGACCGTAAAAGAGGCGGAGATAAGGGGGCTCAGTCGAACTCTGGAGGTGGGAACGGTGTATATGAGCCCAGTATATACCTGAAGGCGATGTCCTATTCCCATATGTTGCAAGACACGAAATAAGTATGCCCATGAGAGGGTGTCAAAGGCTTTTTCCATAAGCACTATTTTCTTTAATGAGTTTCCCCTACTGCAGGCACTACATGCTTTCCTGCAATATTCAGCGAGCCACGCATTTGTTCACTTTCTGAGCAGCCTGGGACAATGGCAGCAGCTTCTTTGAAATGCAATAGGTCTTGCATTTAAGAGTTTGAGCAATTGGCATAGTAAATGACAATGCCTTTTATTTATGTGTTAATTAGTAAAACAGATAAATAAAAGGCACTGTCATTTACAATGCCAATAGCTTAAACTCTTGCAAATACAGGACCTATTGCATGGCAAATGCTTGCTTTTTGTTTATTTTTTACTCTTGGAGCAGGAGTAGGCCCCAGAGCCAGGTATGAGCGGCATGCAGTGGTGCCCACCCTCATTCTAGGTCCATGCCCCGAATGCATCAGAGAGAAGGGAGAGGGGCACTGGCGGAGGAACAATCGAATTAGTACAGGGGCACAGAATATTAGGCGAGTGTCATTGGGGAGAGGAATGGATTACTGCAACAAGAGCCAAGAGCATAGATTTTGGTACAGGCACACTGGGGCAGCAGCAGAAAGAGAGAATAAAAGGGAAGGGGTCCTGTGATGCAGGGTGCACTGGACTAACTTAGAGAATCGTATTTGTAGAGTAGCGCAAACATAGTGCAATTAAGGAATAGTTCTCACAAATGTACTAAATAGAATTTAAAACCAATTCCATGGTTCCTGCGCTGCTCAGCGACCTATTAACCCCCCCACCTAGGAACTTGCAGCAATTTATTAGCCAAGTAATCACGACTCCCAGAGGGCGCCTCTCTCCCCATCTTCTGGGTTAGCACCCCTGTCTGCAAAGTAAAACAAGCATTTGCAATGCAATAGGTCTCGCCTTTGGGACCTTTAAACTATTTAGCCATGCAGCAGATTATGCTGGGTGCTGCAATATGTACTGTTCTTTATTATGGAGGCTATCATACTATAATATTGCATTATACAATGTTTATGATAATAGTTATAAACCAGTTGCAGGGGCTCTGTAGTAATTAATACAACCTGTGTTTATGGGGAAAAAAACACAGGCTAATTTAGAAATCATTGTTTCACCCAAGTTGAAGGAGAACATGTTTAAGAACAACATATGGCACCTTGGGAGCCATTGAGGTAATTGTGGAAGAAGACATGCAGAGGTGTAGTTTGTTTAATGTTGAGCGCCCAACGTAACTGTACTCAGTGTGCGGGTAAGAGGCGGGGCATCAATCTGTTAAGTACGCTCACCGATGTGCGACGCAAAGAAAGCAGGCACTAGGGATGACAAACCTCTCCTCTCATCTATGTAAGCACACGCTTGGATGGCATCTGGGTATAGTTTAGACATCTGGCCCAATATAAGCAAGCCCTTTGCATTTAAATGCCCTGCTGCTTCTAGAGCGAGTGTGATTTGAGGGCTGGGAAATAATCTTCGCTGGTTCTGTGCTTTGGACTTACTAACAGGAGACACGACTTGGCGAATGCTAAAAGCACCTCAAACACACTCAGAGCAGGAACAGAAACTGAAACTCGGTGAAAATACTGACTTAATAGGGTTCTCTGGGTCACAGTAGTCCCCCCATGTTTGTGAAAAGCAAAGAAAGCAGGAACTATGCAGCTAACACACCTCTCCTCTCTTCTGTGTAAGCACACGCTTGGATGGCGTCTGGGTATGGTTTAAACTTCTGGCCCAATATAAGCCCTTCACATTTTAATGTACTGCTGCTTCTAGAGCGAGTGTGATTTGAGGACTAGGAAATAATCTGCGCTGTCTCTAGTTCTGTGCTTCGGACTTACATACAGGAGACACGACTTGGCGAATGCTAAAAGCAGCTCAAACACACTCCGAGCAGGAGAAGGAACAGAAACGGTAACCCGGTGCAAATACTTAGTAGGGTTCTCTGGGTCATAATAGTCCCCCATGTTCATCGGCTGTCCGGAGGACGAGGAGCTGCTGCTTCTGGGATTCTGAAACATCCAGCGTGGGAGAGGGGTGGGGTGAAAGCAGAGCAGCTACACGCAAGCCTGGATTTATAGGCAGAGGCACTTCTAAGAAGTGCTGGATGTCAATAATAATTAAAAGAATATCGCGAAAGGGGACCTCATTGGTATTACTAAAATAGGAGATCTATGGGTAAAAGGGGAGGTTCTACCCTTCGCAAAACTGCGAGAGACGTACGGAATGGCAGAGACTGAACTCTACAGATACATGCAAATCAGACATATACTCAGGAGTGCCATTCCCCCCCAGAGACGCAATTAGCAGAGACCACACCCTTGGAGGACAGGCTCCTAACTGATCATATGCACAAAAAGGCCATCTCCCAGTAAGATCGTAAATAACCAACCAGACCCCACGATGACTCTAAGAGAACTATGGCCGACGGAATTGGGGGACATGGAGGACTCAGACTGGCAACATGCGTTGGCATCGCCCCGGGAAGTAGCGATTCCATCTAAGCTTAAATTAATACAGCTCAAGGTGCTTCATCGTATATATTACTCACGCACTACACTGCATAAACTGGGGCGCGCGCCTGACTGTCTACGAAACTGTGGACTCACAGGAACATTCCAACACATAATATAGGAATGCCCACGAATGCAAACATACTGGGAAAGGGTCATGAATGTGGTCTCATGGTGGGAGGGGCTGACGTCCCGTCGGGCCCCAAGAGATGCCTCAACATCTGGGAGCCAACAGACCTAAATTTACGGATGCAGAATTGGGCAACATTGGGAATTACGATAGCAAAAAAAGGAACCTAGCTAGAAACTGGGGCTCGGGAGTAACCCCTACATATCAACAATGGAGGAATGATATGGATGCAGCAATGATGGCTGAAAGGGTAGTATATACCCACAGAGGATGCCCTAAGCAATGGTCCGGGTTTTGTGGGAAGTGGAACGAATTCAGGGGAAACATATGCGAGCCTCCGCAAATAGAATCCAGCCCGGACAACAGCCCATGAGGGATATAATGACACAGTTGTACTTTGAATGTGGTTTTGAAACACAGACACTGTTATGGGGGTGGTGGTAAGGGGCAAAATCAGAATGCTGTGGTACAGTATGGAAAGTCATAATGGGAAAATCATAATGCCGCTTTGATATCTGTTGTAAACCAAACAATAATGGAGAATGTTGAGTTTTATCTTGAAAACGAAAAAACAAATTGTTTTAAAAAAAGACCATCGTGTGCAGCACGGCATCTCGTGTGCAACAACAGTTTGGGGGAACTGTGAGGACGTGAAAGCATGGCGGAATAGAGGCCAGAGATGGGGTGGAACAAACAGAGTGGGAGGTGTACGGGCGTGGACAGCGTAACACGAGCAGCATGCACATACACTCTGTAACATAAAATTGACGGCGAAGCTAACTTTGCCCTCCACCTCGGAAAGCCCATGAAAGAATGAAGAGCGCAACTCTGGGAAGTTTGGTTTGGAGGAGCGGGTAGGCTTTCCAATGAGAAGCCAGTAGACAAGTTACCAGCACACCCTCTTACGTCATGGCAAACAAAGATGGCGTTGGCCTGTCCAGATGGGGCGTCCGAAATATTAACAGGGCATTAACAAAGAAGCCCAATTCCCAATTAGATGCCAGCGTTCACCCTAAATGATGACACCAGCCAATGGAAAAGAGTGGCAGGGCTTCAAGTCCCCTTCTGAAATTGTATCGATTACAAGAAGCCCTCGCATAACATGCAGCGTTTTGCGCTGCAACGCCAGGCGAGACTTAAAAAACATCTTTCAACAGTCAATGACTATGCTCGCCCTACGAAATAAGGAAGGAGGAAAACAGATCTTATGGAAGGACGATAGCATATGACCTGCACACGAAAAACACATGGAGAGATGGAAAACCATCTTAAGATTTAATAGAGTGGACAGAGATGCATTTTTAAATTGATGGACCCCACTGATAGTAGAGCACCTTGAATTAATCAATAGACAGCAATAATCATTCAGAGAAATTGTTAGCCAGATAATGCATAATCCTGACTGCATATACAAGATGAAAGTTTAAAAAAGACCGTACCTGGTGAATATGATTTGAATATATTTTAATGGTGAACATTTCTTTCGTTGTTTTGAAAAAGTCAACAGAATTTATTGTAAAAAAGGATGTCTGGAGAGATGAGGAGGGTCAGTTAGAGGAGAGAGAAAGAAGTTTGAGTTATAGGGGTGACAGGATTGTGGACGAGAAGAGTACAAGTGTGCTGGGTTCTTGCCTTGCTGGATTCTGGATGGACCTAAAAGCAAGTTGCTTGCACTCGGTGTGTGCAGGTTTTATTACTGGGTGTAGATCTCCCAGCCTCCCTAGGGATTTAGTCCAGAAATGCGTGAGTCAGGGAGCAGCAGAGCAGCAGTGATTCTGGAAGGCAGAGATCACCTGCACTGCTGTCTGGAAGTTTGTTCAGGCATCTCTGGTTTCCCTGCCTCAAGGTTACCAGTCAAGAGGGAGGCAACCAATGCCAGACTATTTATGTAGTCAGTGTTTATTAAAGTACAGAAACTAGTCAGATGGCTGAAGTTTTATCTCTGTATATATAAATTGGGCAGTGGCATCTTCTTTGACCCTCCTTGTGCTTTGTCAATGGGAGGCCCAGTTGCTAGCAACACTTGGTACGCATAGCATCTGCGTCACAGTACCAATTAGACAATGCAACACAATTTTTAAAGTATCCTTTATTCAAAACAGCTGCTTTACCACAACTAGTTACGAGGTGTTGATTAGAAAACAGCAAAGTTGAAATCTGTGGGCTTGCCATGCTCACCTTGCCTGACAACTTCTCCTTCACCTCATCAGACTGGCCACAACCAACACCCATGACTCACCATCCAGCATCACAAGAACCACTGAATAACAAACGCAACACATACAGCAGACATGTCAGTATAAACCATACAACCATACAAACACTTCACTGGCTGGTCCATCAAAGAGGAACAAGTATTCAGACGGTGGGGAGGTGGGGAAATGGGGGCAAAAAGAACATTTAAAGACATTAGAATGAGAGGATAAATAGAAGTCAGACTAAGCATAGGTACAGCAAAGCAAGTATATTCGGGAAACGGGCCAGATAAAATACTGTTCAGAACCCTTGAAGGATAACAGCAACCCAACTCAGCTAGACAATTTACCTGATCCTATATATAAAGAAAAGATCATGTTACTCTACCTATAAAACAACTCCAGGCTCAGCTTAAGAACAACTATGCAAAGGATATCAGCAGCTTACACCACACCATCACTACCAGCAAAATCGCCCCTTTCTGCAATCTAGCTCGAGAATGAGATTCCTTGCCTTTTGCTGTATTCTTGGTGTTTGATTGGAGTCATCCGGCGTGTAGTGCCAATCTGAGAGGGGCACGAGACAACTGAGGCCTCGTAAGTGATGGAACGGACAGTTAGGCAGCGACAAGCTTTGGTAGCCGTGGGCCTGACCTGTGAGCAGAGAACAGGCCAGGTAGACGAAAGAACCCTTGCCAGGTGCCCCTGGGAGAACAAAGGCAAATTGCCATTGCACGAGCTGGAGCCTACAGCGGTACCTGGATTTATCCAGCTTGCTGTGCCATGCCAATTGTTGCTGGGTGTCTGCTAGGCCTCCCCATGTAGAGGCTAAATTGAGCGAACTGTGGAGTGCCACAGGGACAAGGTCCCCAACACCACTTGCAGCCTAGTGGGGAGGCACCCTGAAGGGAGAACAGAAAGTACGAGACCAGGGGGTAAAGAGGCAGCCAGTGGAGAGTTGGAGCCTTCGTCTGGAGTCAGTTGGGCAGGATACTGAGCAATGTCAAACACTGCCAGTTTGGGAGGGGCCCTGCAATAGCGGGCCTGGACATTTTTTAGAGTGGTGCTCCTTGAACCCAAGGAGTCGAAAGAATGCTTGGCTGGTCGTGAAAGTCACCAGAGGTACCCTGTGGTGTCAAGATGGGGTAAGGAGGGAATAAGCTGAAGCAAAATCCTGCTCTGTAACTGGAGTGACCCCGGATCCATAACCAGCAGTTGGGGGGAATAAAGCAACGGCCCATACAAACCTGGAGCATTTAATGTTGCATGCCTGCCCCCCTCTTCATTAATGCTGGACATCAGGGTCTGGGAGGATTGATGATAAACATGCAGAAAGGTCTAGTCCCGCTTGGGGGTGAAGTACCTGGTTTAGGGAGTATATGCTTTGTATAGCCCGCGTTCACCTACGCAAGCTAAACCCTGAAAGCCTGGAGAAGCAAGACTCTTTCAACAGTGTCTAAACAGCGCCCGGACAACATGACACCCCTTGAGATAGAGAAAGACAACTCCCACCCCCAGACACAATGTAAGCTAAACACGTTTGCTATAACAGAGAGTCACAAGAGTGGCTGTGGGACGGGGCAGAACACCACGAGAGGAGCTCTGACAGATCACCTATTCAGAGTTGACAATAGACATTGCAGTGATCTTACAGGAAGTCAAAGACACCCCATTGGTATTAGAAATCCAAAACTGGGAGGTGGACACTGACGTGACACTCTTGAGCAAAGTGGTGGAGAGGGTCGCTGACGTAGTATCAGGCCTGGAGGGCAATGCCCCACAGACACTGATCTCCATTGGACATCTCATGTCAGTCACCAGCCTGCTGGAAGATAGGGTTGAGGATGCAGAAGGCATGCTACACCAAAGCTAGACAAAGCAACATTTGCATAATCTGTCTTGCGAAAGGAATGGAAGGTAGTCAACCCAAAATATTTCTAGAGGATTGGCTGTGCACATTGATGAAGCCTGAAAATCTGTCAACATGCTTCATAATTGAGAAGGAGCACAGGGCTCCAATTCAGAAACCTCAGTCCATGGGCCCCGGCATGGCCGAACACTGCCATGTTCCTCAACTACTGGGACAGGTGCGCCATCTTCAATACAGCCAAGGAGCAAAAAGAAGTTGCCTTCAAGGGCTCACAATTCATGTTCTTTCCAATTACACTAAAGCAGCGCAACACAAAGGCTCTCCTTCAAAGAAGTCAAGAAGAAAATGAGGGATTTGAATATTCAGTACATACTGCTCTTACCAACCCAACTGAAAGTGGGCTTAACTGAAAAAATATCTTTTTCTACACACCTGAGGAAGAGTGGTAATGGGTCTATGAAAATACACACTCTTCTAGGACAGTGAAATCAAATCACTCATAAGAACAATTAAAGATTACCCGAACTACCGGGATATAGTGAACAAAGAGAACTCTTGGTGTGATTCCCCCACCCCCAAAAGAGGGAGTGGTGATGGGAGTGGAAAATGGACTTCGAAGTGGAAGAAGCTGACATACAGGCAATGGAACCAAGCCAAAGCCCAAAAGACAATGAGCAATCTGTGCGCTATGTGACAATATAGAAACTGTGTAGTGTATAAAAACGCATGATATGGGGTAGGGACAGACCTTTATAGAGTTGAGGAAGTGGGTGGTTTAAACCTGCACAAAGGAAATATAGGAAGTGGGGAAATGTTGTCGAGTTCGAAATTTGGTATTGCTTATACGCATGATAGTAGGTCATGAGCATACTGTCATATTGGTTGGGGTTTCTCCAGAAAGACAGACTATCTACACCTCCCTGATGAGCAATGGCCCTCAGCTAGAGATGCTATGTGAATGGCCTTGAGAACAACATTAAAAGAGGGTTTGTGGCTCAATGCATTCAGAGACAGGCCGGATCTGATGTTGCCACAAGAAACCCACATGATGGGCTCTTACTGTAAATGCCTCAAAAGAGGCCCATACACATCTCTAGTACCTGCTGGCTATAAAAGTAGCTCCACGGGGGTAGTAATCCTGGCTGGGAAAGCTCCCCATTCCAGATAAATAGACAATGTATGGACCCAGAAAGTTATGTTGGCGTTCACGGCACACAGGGTAGGAGGTCGCTCTTAATCCTGAATGTGCATGCTCAGCTAGAGGTAGAAGCCACAGGCCATATAGTGGGAAAGGACTCTAATGATGTCCTAAACATAGACCAGGACAAGGAGAGAACCCTTCACTGCGCCTACATGCACTACAACAGTATTAGCGCAGTTCACCCGTGCACTAGGTCTTTCCAACATTTAGAATGGTATGCACCCCTGGGAAAAGCACTATTCCATTTTTTTAGGGCCCTTAGAACGTTGTCTTGTCTGGACTCCATATTTGTTCTGACAGAGGAAGCTACAGCAATCCTTGGGCCAGAATGCCTTCCAGAGGTATTTCAGATCCCTCTCCCCTTAAGATTATAGTGGGAAGAAGAAAGGGTGGACAAGTTAGACACATGTGGAGACTAGACACCTGGGAGTTCAAAAACAAAGACATAGGTAGTGGACTCCAGAAGGTGGGGGGGGGGGGGTTGGAGGGGGAGAACTTAACCCCAGATCTGTGTTGTGCGATCATAGTAGCCATTCACACAAAGCAGGTAAGCCCAGGAATACCTGCAATTCTTACAAGTTTATTTCACTTTTTAATATAGAATTTTTCCTCCTGGTTAAAAGAACAATGGCTCAGAAAGGTTATTGGCACCCTAGTGGAAAGAGATCAAACAGATTTTATGTCACGTAGGTAGAGCAGACAGAACCTTAGACACTACATAACCGGCTGGAAGAGACGAGACGAACCACAAGCCATAATGTCACTAGACGTCAAAAAGGTGCTTGACTCCACTGACTGTACTTAATCAAGATGCAGAAAGCACTTGGGGTAGGAGAGGAGTGGCATTATTATACAAGGTACTAACAGCTGCTATGAAAGTAAATGGAGTACTATCATAAAGATTCCCACTGGGGCAGAGCACCAGGCAGAGGTGTCCGCTATTCACCCTAAGCATAGAACCTTTGGCATGCTGATTAAACTGTGGGCAGACATAACATAAGAATGAAAGTAAGAATAATAGAAAACAACTGTTCGAGTCCAGCCAATTAGCCCTGGAATCTGGGGATAATATAACAAGATTTTTGGGGTGGCACAGGAAGGTACCCAAACAGACTCCTTTATGCAAAGGGCACACGCTTCAGGATAATAGGAAGATGACTGGCTTCCAACTGTGGGAGGTAATCAATCAATCAGGACATTTGTTAAGCGCACTACATACCCGTGAGGGTCTCAAGGCGCTGGGGTGGGGGTGCTGCTACTGATCGAAGAGCCAAGTCTTGAGAAGACGTCTGAAGGCCGGGATATCCTGGGTCTGCTGTAGGTTGGTGGGGAGGGTGTTCCAGGTCTTGGCGCGAGATGGAAGAAGGATCTGCCGCCGGTGGTTGTCCTTCGGATGCGTGGCACTCTGGCGAGGTCGGTGGAGTGAAGCCACCGGGTAGGGGCGTAGAAGCGGAGTAGTTTGAGGTACACTGGGCCGGCGTTGTGGAGGGCCTTGTGTGTGTGGATGAGGAGTTTGAAGGTTATCCCCTCGTTGACGGGGAGCCAGTGTAGGTCTCGAAGGTGGAGTTGGATGTGGCTGCGGCGGGTGATGTCGAGGATCAGTCGTGCCGAGGCGTTCTGTATGCGTTGCAGTCGTCTCAGGAGCTTGTTTGATGTTCCTGTGTAGAGGGTATTTCCGTAATCCAGCCTGCTGGAGACGAGGGCCTGGGTTACTGTTCTTCTTATTTCGGAGGGGAACCACTTGAAGATCCTGCGGAGCATCCGTAGGGTGTTGAAGCAGGATGAGGAGACGGCGTTGACCTGTTTAGTCATGGAGAGGGTGAAGTCAAGGATGACCCCCAGGTTGCGTGCGTGGTCAGTGGGTGTCGGGGCTGTTCCCAGTGATGTCGGCCACCGGGAGTCATCCCAGGCTGAGGGGTTGGACCTCCGTCTTGTCAGAGTTCAGCTTCAGTCGGCTGTTCCTCCTCCATTCAGCGACGGCCTTCATTCCTTCGTGGAGGTTGGTTTTGGCGGTGTGAGGGTCTTTGGTGAGGGAGATGATCAGCTGGGTGTCGTCGGCGTAGGAGATGGTGTTGAGGTCGTGCTGACGGGCGACGAAGGCGAGGGGTGCCTGGTATATGTTGAGCAGCGTTGGGCTGAGGGCTGGGCCCTGAGGTATGCCACAGATTATCTCGGTGGCGGTGGAGCTGAAGGGGGGAGGCGGACGCTCTGTGTTCTGCCGGAGAGGAAGGATGTGGTCCAGTTCAGGGCCTTCTCTTGGATAATGGCGTAGTGTGGCGTGTTCGTAGTGTGTGGTGGCAGACCGTGTCGAAGGCGGCTGACAGGTCCAGGAGTATGAGGGCTGCTGTTTCTCCATTGTCGAGCAGGGTCCTGATGTCGTCGGTGGCGGCGATGAGGGCGGTTTCGGTGCTGTGGTTGTTGCGGATGCCTGATCGGGATGGGTCCAGGGCGTTGTCATCGTCAAGGTATCGGTCAGTTGCTTGTTGACTATTTTCTCGGTGACCTTCGCCGGGAACGGGAGCAGGGAGATGGGACAGAAGTTCTTGAGGTCTTTGGGGTCCGCCTTGGGTTTCTTAAGTAAGGTGTTCATCTCGGTGTGCTTCCAGCTCTCTGGGAAGGTTGCTGTCTCGAAGGAGGTGGTGATGCCTATCCGGAGATGGTGTGCGATGATTGTGCTGGCTTTGTTGAAGACGTAGTGTGGGCATCGGTCAGACGGGGAACCAGGGTGACTGAGTTCATGGTTTTGATGGTGTCATCGTCGTTGACGTTGGACCATGCGATCAGGCGGCAGGTGGTCGCGGCGATGGGGGGTCTTGGTAGTTGGCGGGGCGGTCGTGGCGTTGAAGCTGCCGTGGATGTCTGCGATCTTGCGGTGGAAATAGGTGGCCAGTGAGTCGCACAGGGCCTGCGAAGGGGGGATGTCGTTGGTGTTGGAGCTGGGGTTGGAGAGTTCCTTCACGATGCTGAAGAGCTCTTTGCTGTTGTGTGCGTTGTTATCCAGGCGGTTCTTGAATGCGGTCCTCTTGGCGGTTCTGATGAGTTGATGGTGTTTGCGGGTGGCGTTTTTAAGGGCCGTGTAGTTGTCTGCTGATCGTTCTGGTTCACCTGGAGGTCTTAAGTGAACCAGATGTCTTTCTTAGTGGTGTGGCTGTTGGAGGGTGACTTGAGCGGGTCGAGGGTGTTGGCGCAGTCGTTGATCCACTGTCGGAGGTTGAGGACGGCTGTGTAGGTTTCGGTGGGGTCGCCTGATGGGCTCTGGGTGAGGGCGGTGGCTAGCTGCTCTTCGGTGACTTTTCCCCAGCAGCGATGGGGCATCTGTTGGGTGCGGCGAAGTGAGGTGGGCTTCCTGAAGGTGAAGTGGACGCAGCGGTGGTCGGTCCAGTGGGGTTCGGTGGTGTGGTTGAAGGAGATGTGGGGGCTTGCAGAGAAGATGGGGTCTAGCGTGTGACCGGCGGCGTGGGTGGGTGTTGTCACAAGCTGTCTGAGTCCGAGGTTGGCGAGGTTGTCGATCAGGGTGGTGGAGTTGACGTTGTTGTTGTTCTCGAGGTGGAAGTTCAGGTCCCCGAGGAGGATGTAGTCAGTGGAGGCGAGGGTGTGGATGCTGATAAGGTCGGTGATGGAGTCGCAGAACTGTGGTCTTGGTCCAGGGGGTCTGTAGATGAGGGTTCCTCTGAGTATGGTGTTGGGGTCGGTGTGAATCTGGAAGTGCAGGTGTTCGGCGATGCTGAGGGGGTCATAAGAGCTGGTCGAGACGCTGAGGGAGTTCTTGTGGATGATGGCAATTCCACCTCCTGTTCCATTATGCGGTCTCTGCGGGCGATCTTGTATCCTTCCAGGATGGCTATGGCGATGTCCGGTGCTGATTTGGGGGGTCAGCCAGGTCTCCCTCAGGAAGGAGACGTCTGGGGCGGTTGTGTCGAGGAGGTCCCAGATTTCGGCGGTGTGTTTGCGGGCGGAGCGGGTGTTGAGGAGGATGCCCCTCAGGTGGTTGGGTTTGTTGGTAGGTGGTTTTGCGGGTCGGACACTGGTGAAGCTGCAGTTCCGGTAGGTGAAGGGCCCTTGGGTCCCCTTCAGGGTGGCCTGGTAGCATGTGTGTTCTAGCCCGGGGTTGAGTGTGTGGAGGGTGCTGGCGTCTTAGTGTAGTCGGGTGTTGTGGTGTCTTCGGGGTCCAGGGGTTCTGGCGATGGGCGCGGTCCAGGTGCAGACGGGCTTGCCTTAGGAGCCTCCGCTGCACGCGTCCACCATTTAAGGGGATGTGGGAGGGAAGAGCAGCTGGGAGATGGGAGCGGGGCGGCGAATGGGGGGGCGGCCGCAGGGAGGCAGCAGCGGGAAGGGACGGGACAGAGAGAAAACCGAAGGCAAAAGGGGGCGGGGGCAGGGGCGCTATACAACAACTCAGGGCAACAGAACCGGAAAACAGTGAGAAAAACAAATGGCACAGTGCAGCTTTAGAGTAAACAACAGAACAGGAACAAAACGGCAAAGTACAGTATTTTCAGCGGAGGGGGGGGGCGGCGAACTCACGAGGCAGCAGCAGCGGGCGCAGAGGCAGGAACACACAGGCGGAGCTCTGCAGTGAGGGGGCGGTCCTTGAAGCTAGTGGAATGCTGTTCCTCTTACAGTGGTGCCTAGTTAATTAAGATCAGAGAACCAGCCGCCATCTATCGGCACTCACTGGCTGTGTAGTTACACACTCTGTCTCTAACTATCCTGATCAGCCACTTGGTTCTGTTTCTCGATCTATGAAATGATGGTGGTGATGGAACCCAAGGACCTAGAGGGATTCGGAGGGGGTCCTCACACACCCAGCAAGCTAGGTGTCAACATGCTTCATCATCTAGAAGTGCTTCTCGTTGGGTCGGTGCTGCAAAACCCAACGGGCACACACAAAGGGGTTCTTAGTCGGAGATCTTTTGTTCCTTTGCCGTTTTATGAGGGGGGGGGGGGGGAGGGGGCCCGTGTAAGTGTAGATAAGTAGATAAAGTGAAGTGCAGTTGGTGCGTTAAAAAAGGTTAGATAATCCAAATAACACTTTTATTCAGGCTGGTTATCCATCTCAGTAAAAGCGCAAAGAGTGGCAGCTTACCTGACGTGAAGGTTCAGTTAAAGCTATGCTCATCTCATGAGGTCAACATGTTTCTTGCCTAGGGGTTAGTACAATCTGTGGCAATTCTTCAAGACTTAATATATTTCCGTTTAATCTATCTACACTCAGTGGTGCGGCTAATAGCTAACTACCACAGGTAACAACTACATGTCAAATCTTCAGTAGTGGGGTTCAATGACCTCCCACTGTTGGGAATGTCGCCTCAACCGGTGCGGCGATTCAATGAGACACCTTGGAGTGTGGTGTCTTGTCCTGCGGGGGACCAGGGTGGTACACCTACCCTCCTCACCTGAACCGGGATGAATCCCTCTGCGTCCTTGGGTTCCATCACCTCCATCATTTCATCAATGGCAGCTGGTTCTCTGATCTTAATTAACTAAGCACCACTGTAAGAGGAACAGCATTCCACTAGCTTCAATAACATACAGTTAACACGGAAGATGTGGCCTGAGAAACCCTAATGATGCACCCTAGAGAGGTAGTAAAAAAATCTAGACTGAGGCTAAACCAGCTAAAAATCCTACATGGAACATATTACAAAAGGAGCAGGCTTTTTAAAATGGGCAGCGCCAGAGCCCCACCTGTGTCAAATGCAGTACGGCAGAAGGCCCCTTTCTACACACAATCTGGGAATGCCCCCTTAGTAGTAGTTATTCGACTGTCACCACAAGGGATCTTCAAGCGATATTATAAACAGGCCTACCATGGTACATACTAGGAATACCATGTGATTTGGAGCTTCCGCTGGCCAATTTACAACGCTGGCTGCCCTATATGAACATGCTCGTGCAAGCAGAGACAGTGATCTATGCAGGGAGGGTGTGCCCAGGGAAGTTTGATAACATTTGTGGCGGTTGGATAATATACTATGGGCTGACATGGGAGAGGTGGGAATCAACAAGCAGCAGCCTCGGTATACAGCGGGAATCCACACAGAAGTGAGGACAAAACGACTCTTAAAGTATGCAAAGGAATGAAGTCCCTGAAGGTGTTTAGGATTGGAGGACGGACGGCTAGAAATGTAGATATTGGCTAAAAGATCACGCGACACAGACACTCGGCAGTAATGTGTTGACCAAATACATCAATACTAAGAGAGCTCTGCAGAGACAACCAGAAGATGCATCAATTCATTTAGACAGCCGGTCACAAGACTTCCTCCACTGCTTCAGCAGAAATCCACTAAGAAACTCATACGCCCATTCCACAACATACATACTCACTGGACCAGAGCATGCCTAGTTATACACTTACACAGTGTGCAATCTACAGCTGCAGACCAACTTTGCGCCAAAGCGATATGAGACCAAGTAATTGGAGAATGTGGAATGCACATTAACAGTTACATTAAATGACATACATTTTAAAAAACATCACTGATTAGATTCAGGGCTTCATTCAAAATTCACAATATATAATTTTAGGTCCAATGTGGCTGGACATCAGCCATACATCGCTGGTATTTTTATGAATCTTCTGAAAAGGGGGAAAGGTCTGAGAGCACCGCAGAACAACTTTTCGCGGTACACGCCTTAAAGGGGTGGGTCACATTCATCCTTGGTCAGTGTGCGAAGAAATGTCCATTAACCCCAACTACGGGTGTTGGGATCCAAGAGGTTGAATGAAAAGGTTCAACGCTGTAGTACACTGCTTTCGACTTCTGCCACTATTCCCGGTGCCAAAATAACTTCAGCGTTATTCGGTGCTATGTTAACTGATGCTCAGCATCTGGTTCCTGTGTCCTGACACCCTTCAGCATTGCCAGAAGCACTGCAAGACTTTCCCTAAAAAGAAGCTGCACAGTCGACTTCCTTTTAGGAGAAAACAGAGTACAGTACTGCACCGAAATAAGAAAAAAAGTGGACAGAAAGTTTGGGTTCCATTGATGTACCTTCCTAGCAATAGCAGGGATCTGGCAGTTTTGTTGTGCTTGCTACCACTATGTAGCACAAATATATATGCATCACAGTGGCATCCCACTCGCTTAGGCAGAGCACGAGCATTGGTATCTGGCATGGATTGGCACTCGGTGCATGCATCTTATAACTACCACCAATTCAGAAAAGAAAGAAAATTTCAAAATAGTGGGAGAAGCTCTAAGGTAAAAAAAAATGTAAAAAGTGATACCCAATATGAAAACGACACCCACAACTATGAAAATACACCACTAACGTTCTTGAAGAAACAAAACATCAGAAATCGAAGCACATTGGGAAGCATGCGTTAAACAAAATAAATGGGGCGAGGTCCCTCAGGACACACTACTAGTTGCCCCCCTGGCTCGTACAAAGCTCCTTCTTAAGTGAATTACCAAAGTTTGCAAGACTACTCAACAGACTGGACATTAACTGCACGAGGATGACAGAGGGAGTTGACCTGCTTGTGTTCAGACTGCTCTGTAGATAGATGCATTCCTGCTCCAAGCAAGCTTACCATGACATAGGAGGACAAACACGTGAAGTGTCTCTTTTTGGTGTCCCAGTTCTTCACAAATTATTCCAGGCACCAGTCTGTCTATGGACAGAAGTTCATGCACAGCTCTTGGGCCTCACCGTACTGGTTTTTCTCCCTAATTACAATTTATAACATTTATCTCATTACATAACCTTAACCAGGAGACAGAATGCACCCTTAGTGTTTTGTAAGGCCTACTCATTAAAATTAATTTCCCACCTGCCGCTAACCACTGAAGCAAGGCAGAGGAATGCAATATAGGTTAGCCTGAAGTGGGTCACTGCTCAAACTCACAGCTATTGAAGTCGGCCACTGACAAATTGCAGATGAAAACCATTCAGCATCGCTGGCAGTTTTGGTAGCATGGATGCGGGGACCTTGTCTGTAACATCTCAAATAAGAATGATGAACAGGAAACCCTGGTTGTAAAGCTCTTTATTTTGTGTCATAATTCAGTGATTCCCTTCCACAGGTTCCAGAAGAGTGATTCGAGGGTGCAAGACAAAGTGAAGTCGATGACAAGAATGAGTATAAGTATGTCAGATACTAGACTGAACATCAAAGAATGATCACTAAAGCCACTAAGAACAATGTATTCCGTGATCACTAACCAAGATCTGTGAGGCAGAATCTTTTTGGTTACTATTCGGATTTGAGCCACCCCTAGATTTGATGGTCAAAGAGTTTTGTTAAGTTACATGCATATAAAGCATAACATTCACTACACATAAATCTCGCCTAAGCTTGATACAACTAAAAATCTTGCACCACGACAGAGAGTGGTTACACCAAATGCGACAGGCAGCCTCCTCGGCCTCTCTCCAATGTGAGGATGAGAAGGGCTCCTACATACACACACTTCGGAGCAGCCCGGCCATTCAGACATATTTGACACTGGTGACGAGAGAACTAAGTAGGGTGGTGGGTGGAATAATTCCTCCTGACCCTAAGTACATACTGTTGGAGGTCATGGTAGAAGTAGACATCCCCAGGACACAACTTCTTTTCTGTAATTTAGGGTTGGTATTTGCCAAGAGAGATGCAGCACAGCACTGTGCGGCACCTGAACCCCCGACATTACTGGAATGGAAGAAAGGAATGTAACTATACATTCCAGCCTAAAGGGTCATGTACAAAAGTAGGGGATTACTGCGCAAATTATATAAGGTGTGGGGAAAGTGGTTACAATACTATGAAATTCATCTTACATTGGGAGCTGCGACCCCCTTGCCATAAATGTACTGTGAAGTTGCATGTGGGAGCTGTACTATATTCATCATTGCGATTGCGAAGGGCATAGTAAAGTCATGCCATTGCCCTTTGCACTGGAGGTGTGGGTATGTGTTGTATATTCTTACTTGGTTCAGTATTCATACTTGGTGTCTGTAATCCTTTCTTAGTGTTTCTTTCTTCTAACCTAGTAGTGTTCTATATGGTGTGTGTGATTCCAGCCTTGGCAGTTGGTCTGGTCAGCTGTGAGGTTTTACTGCTCTGCTGTCTTCTGCTGTCTAACTTAATAAATATATCTTAATTACCTGAAGACGTGTCTTGCTGCCTACCTAATCTATTTACAACAGTATGCCTCCTACATTGTTTGCTATTTTATCATTAGTTGCACGTTTTGCACCTTATTGCACCGTTCGCTGTAACAGTGTTGAAACGATGACCGAACAACAACAAAAATTATATATAAAAAAATACATTCACTACACGTGGGTTCTTAGTATTAAACCGATGATTTCTTAAAATAGAAAATGGACTTCTTGTTAAAACAGTTTTTTCCATTACTTAGGGAAGAGCCAGGTCTTAAGACGGTAAAGGAACATTATGTGATTCTCTGTACAAGTCACTGTCTTCCGTCAAGAGTTCCAAACACTGAGGAGTTAACAAAGAACCTGAATGCTCTGCCCTTTACCTTATTCCCTAATCTATGATCTCTTTAGCATACGATCGCCCCAATCACTGCTCAAATAGAAAAGAAGGCAAAGTGTTAAGGAAGAATCTTTGAATAACATACTTATTGACAAACAACGAGCAAGGCAAAACCAATTAGGTGTCTTCTGGGATCTCCATTACCAACTCAGTGTCAGCGTTGTGCAGACGAGGAATTCAATACTGCGGGAGTCCCAGATACAACTTCCATGCAATAGCCTAAGTGAAGAGAGTTCAGAGCTAAAGAGAAGATCTGAGCGTCAACGTTAACATCTGCCTGGGTATTCTTAGTTGGGAATACCAAGGTTTTGGCACAGTATCAGTCCTCAGAGAGAATGAAATTATCTTTATCAAGTTGGACTTCAAGCTTTCTCTCTGACAGAGCTGGAGTGGGAAGAACCAAAGGCAACACAGATTCTAGTCAGTGCAGACAGGTGGTTTTGCATCTCTACTACTGAATTGTCTTGAGTCAGATGCAGACTGTCCGGGAGACTGCAATGGAAAATTAGTGGAGATGAACAGTTTCCTCAAGCCACAAAGAAAATGATTCATCCGCATATGAACAGAGATTCTTTTCAAAAGGAGAAATCAGATGGCTGCCAAAGACACCTATTGATATTAAAGTAGATAGCAAGCAGAGAATACCCCTCTGGTCAGAAGTTGTATGGCTGGTATCAAGAGAGTAGGGCAATATTCTTACGGTCTACAAAAGAAGATTGACTTACAATGGCAGATGTCCAAGTGCAAAATGGGAAATATTGAAGGATCAAGAAAAAAATGAGAGCACCTACACTGTCTTCAACCACTTGGCACTGCCCATCAGAGACCCTCACCAAAACTAATTTGGTGCATATATATCACACATAAGGTATTTGCTTAAGGGGCCAGTCAGGGCATATGATAAAACATCAGATTGGAAATGAAACAGAATAATAAAATAGATGGAAGTTGCATAAATATTTGGGTATTATCAAGTACTCCAATTTATACCAATTCTCAGAAGGCAGAAATATTGTAACTGATGAAACTTTTCTAGAATTCTCCAGTGACAATGGTGGTCTTGAACACTGGCCTTTTAGTAAGGATTCCCCAAAAAATGGTCAACCTTGAAAAATAGAAAAGTGGCTTTCGCTCTTCAATCAGATCACTGAAAGTTAGGAGCAGATCCTTTTTATATGTGGTAAAGGGTGTCCCTGGGCTGTAAATAAGGCAACAGATTTCGGAGATCCAGAAAAGGATGGTTCCCATGGGGTTGTAACATGCACAAAATGGAGGTTAACAAATAGTTTTAAATACTTAAGAAGGGAGATGATTTAGAGCTGGAGGATTAAATAAAAAAACCTAGTGGGGAAGCAGGTTGCAAATTAGGCTCTGATATGTCCCATTCATTAGAAATTTGATACTACTATATCACTGAACAAGACACAATATGCTGACATGGATTCCAGGCCTCACTCAATGAGAAGAAGCTTCATTCCCCTCAGTGGGGAGACGTCTTGCGTATGAACTGTAACATGGACACACAGATATGGAGCAGGTTCCTAACCTCCTACATTAGTAATGACAGTTGTTTGGCGTCACAAATGAAAAGCGTCTGGATCGTACAGGAGGACAGAGGTGGTACTGCTCTAAAGAACACAGAAGACATTTCGCACTGCCTGGACAGTATAGGAAGTGAGTTCAAAAGACCTGTAAATTATAGGGAGAGTGAGGAGGCTTTGGGCAAGATTGTATAGGAGAAGGGAGTGTGTAGGTGCTTTCAGTAGAAAAGGATAAGGGGTGTATTGATCAAATAGTACAGGAGAAGGGTTGAGTAGGAATTTCAAAGACAGCAGGAGTGAATCAGCAGTAAAGTACAGAGGAAAGTTACTTCTGATGCTTTCAAATAAAATAAGAGGTGCTATGTACAGGACTGTAAAAAAACAAGAGAGGGATTATACATTTAAACTAGAGGCTTATCAGGATGGTATTGACTAGTGGGTATAGGCAATGTGGTTGGCAAAAGGGTTTTCCTACATTCTTGTGGAAATCACAAAGAAAATCACATTCTCTGAGATCTGGGAGCAAAAAACGTTTTATTGTAAGACATTGTTCCAACTGGAGGACACTGAAGAAGCTCCATAACTTCTATACGAGCTGTTTATGGGGATGCAGCAAATCTTGCAACACTTTTTTTGGTACTATTGTTACTTAAAGCCACTCAAGTTTTTGTACCTACTCAAATGAAGACATTTTCGTTCTAACAATAGAATACATTACTTTGAGGGCCAATGCAGGGTACATGATTGAGGAGGGGGTCTCTACCAGTAATAGGTTAGTATATTTTGGTTACTAACATAGAAGCCTTCAAAATGGGGGAGCTGTTCATCCAATATTACAGCAAAAAAGAAATAAAAATGAAGCATTAATGACGAGAAACGATTTCTATCTCTCACCTAGGATCGGTTGCACTCCCAGGAAGAGGACTAAGATTAGTGATTCAATAATGGAATTAAGGTGACCCGCACAGGAACAACTCCTAGCTAGATGCCGGCTAAGTACGCAGCTCAACTTTTTATGAGAACAACCAACAAAGTACTCCTCAAAGCAAGTGAGGGAAACAATTAAATAGCAGTATCCCAGTTCCTGAGGGGCTACAGATCCACAACCCACTGGTCAACAAAGTGCTGTCATGCCACAGCCATGCATGAAATCTCATCCAATGCTACGGTTTTTTATCAGCACAAGTTGAAGATGTTTCCAACCAGTATTGGTGAGAGTGATGGTGCAGAACAGAGCACGCCTTCTGTTCGCAGACTATCCGCATGACCATGACTGACAAATGAAGGCCCTTTGTGACAGCAAACAGTGGGAAGAAAGTGACCTGAAAGTATAGCCACTGGAATTATGCAGCATTGGAGGAACAATTTGCTAGCACAACTGACTATATTAAACGGCAAGAAATAGCCATTTACGTGGCTAAATGCGACAGATTCTATGTCAGGACCGGAGGCTTCAGATTATGCTTTTCCTTCTTCGCTGTTTATTACAATTACAAAACACAGCAGCCCAGAAAAGCACTGAAGTTCAGAAAAATGACTGTATAATCTCAAAACAAAGAGATTAAGAACATGTATCATTCAAATCCAAGAAGAAAACTACATTTCCCATCAAGTCCATGAATAACCATACAACAATAGTCCTTTCACAGTGTCCATCGCACGAAGATAGGGCGTCTATCTTGTGTCCCCTCCTCTTGCTTCGCTGCTTCGCAGCCAGTTAAGTCCCTTGCTCTTTTTCTCTTACCCTTTGGCCTTGGTTAGAGTTTAAACTGCATGTTTGGGGCTTAGTATACTGTAAAATGCTTGTGTGGCTATTTGAGGGCTCTGTTTAATATCGTATTGGTGTATTTATCTCCACATAGCCCTTTGTTAGCATCGCGGGGACGCTTTCGCCCCTCACGCGATGTCCCCGATTTGATGCGGCGCTGATTCGGCCGCTAGAGGGAGCCGTCGCGTCTCGTTCTCCTCGGCGCGGTTCCTCTCACTGACGGGAGCCGCGCTGAGGAGAAGGAGCTGCGCCAGAGCCTCGCCTTTGCCGCCTCAACCCAGACGCCCGTTTTCGGGCCGTATTGCCACAGTTAATCTTGTTGACGCCCCGACGGGGTCTGTATAGGCGGATTACCGCTTTTGAACGCCTGCGGGCTGTACCACGGCACCATAGCGGTTGTAACCGCAAACGCACAGCGTTCCCTAAGCAAGGGCATGCTCTAGTGAGCCTTATTGTAAGCGCGCAGGGGGGCGGCATAGACCCGGTCCTTGAGAGGGTCGGCGCGCTTAGAGATGGGTGCTGCCTCGATAGGTCTGGTCCCCAGCCCAACTTACCTGCTAGCCTCTGGCTAGTCCATACCCAGGTACTGCGTTTACCTGCGATCCCCGTGCCTACCACCCTTTTGTTCTTGGCAGGGTAGTTAATCATGGCAGAGGGGTACTATGTAGAGGAGGAGGAATCTAATCAATATCTTAATGATGATGAGTTCTACGACGCTGTCGACAGCTCCATTTATCGGTGCGTGCAGGAGATAGTAGGTCCCATGGAGGACAGGCTCTCTGCGCGCATTGTGGAAGAGTGTGCGAAGCTAGGGCAAGCGCATTTTGGGGCCTCAGGAGGCAACTCTGCGTCCTCGGAGGAGGTACCCCCTGCACCTAAGAATGTTTGTAGGGACGGGGCTACTGGGGCCCCGCAGGGTGTAGACAGGGGTGCCTTTGAGCGCCTGTGGGACGCCTTTTTGGCAAAGGCAACCGACCCTTCCCCTGCGGGATCTCCCCGGTAGACACGGACGATGACGACGACGAGTCGGTGCGCTCATGGCGGGCGTCCAGCTCCGCGGCGGAGTTACCACAGGATATCTCAGGCATGCTGGACCCGGACGAGATTGTTCATCCGCGGTCAGCAGCCTGGGTGCCTGGGGCCAAGGTCGCGAAGTTTGTGGCGGCACGCCGCCGGAAGCCACTAGAGAAGGAAGCATGGAGTTGTCTGAGGGGAGAATGTCCGCATCCTACCCTAGAGGGAAAAGTCGCCATGACACCAGAATTAGATGGCAAGATGGCCACATTCATGGCGAAATTTGTCAAAGACCCCCGTAAGGGAATTGACCGTTCCTGGCGTTCCTGTCAGGATAAACTGCTGGACGCCATAGGCCCCATAACAAAGATCCTGGATATGGCCGAGGAGGCCAAGGTTTCTGGCACCTCCATATCTCCAGACGTGCTATCGAGTTGCGCGCAGAGGGTGGTCATATTCCTGGGGAACGCCAACTGCGCCCTCTTGAACGTCGCCGGTCTCTGCTGATTAAGCTCGACCCCAAGTTATGAGACTTAGCCTCTTCGGAGGCGGGCGCTGTAGCACAGGGCGGCTTGTTTGGTGACCCATTTATCAAGGAGCTGGGCAAGTTCGTCAATACGTTTACCTCTCTAGACAAGGCCCAGTCCAGCATAAAGAGGGTGTTCCAACAACGTTTTTCCCGAGGGGCCGGTTGCGGTAGGGGGCCACGCGACCGGCCGTGGCGGTCAAAATTTACCCAACAAAGGGCAAGGCTCCGGCAGAGGCCAGTACAACACGTCGGCAAACTACACCAACTTTTACCCGACAAGAGGCCAGCGCTTCCGGGGCTTTCCGGAACGACGCCGGTGGCAACAGTTCCCATGGTAAGTGTGATACCTGCGAGTCAGGTGCAAATTGGGGGACGGCTGGCGTTTTTTCCGGATGCTTGGGCGGCGATTACAGCAGACGCATGGGTGCTGCAGACAGTGCGGGGTTTCCGCATAGAGTTTTACGATCAGCCCTATCAGCTAAGGGCGCCACACCCTATCGTTTTTTCGCAGGCGGATGCAAGCTTAATCGACGAGGAAGTCTCGGCGTTATTACACAAAGGGGCCATCTGCCGGACAGAGCGGCATCCCTACGGGTTCCTCAGCAACGTCTTCCTAGTGGAAAAGACGGACGGAGGACAGAGACCTGTGATCAACCTCAGAGATTTCAACGGGTGGTTGGTGTACCATCATTTCAAGATGGAAGGGATCCATCTGCTCTGAGACGTTCTGCTACCGAACGACTGGATGGTCCGGTTGGACCTCAAAGATGCATATCTGGTCGTACCCATTCATCCTCCCCACCGTCGGTTCCTTCAATTTCTCTGGAAGGACCAAGTCTTCGAATTCACCGCCCTTCGGTTCGGGCTTTCATCGGCCCCTTGGTGCTTCACCAAGCTGCTACACCCGGCGGTGAAGGCCCTTCGGTGTCAGGGGATCCGAATGGTAGTCTATTTGGACGACATCCTGCTGATGGACCAGTGCCCAAACAAGCTGCTTCTTCAGCTCAATCGAACAATTTCCTTGTTGCAGGGACTGGGGTTCATCATCAACGGGGACAAGTCGTTTTTTTCACCTTCACAGACGATGATATTCTTAGGTTTCGTAGTGGACTCCGTGCAGGCATCACTCAGACTTCCCTCACGGAAGATAGCCAAGATCCGTCATGTACTGAAACAGACGATTGCAAAATCTCACACCTCCCTGCGGCAGATTGCCAGAGTGGTAGGACTCCTGTCCTCCTCCATTCAGGCAATCTTCCCGGGACCCCTGCATTATCGTGCCCTACAGCGCCTCAAGGCGCATCATCTCAGAAAAGGTTTGTCCTACGACCAGCTGGTCCCTCTCTCACAGGAGGTAAAAGGAGAGATGGCTTGGTGGCTCTCCCATATGGAAGCATGGAACGGCCGAGCAATTTTCGGGTCAGTTCCGGATTTAGTCATCGAATCGGACGCCAGCAGATCCGGTTGGGAAGCCCGTTGCGGAGATTTCTCTACAGGCGGCGTTTGGTCGTCCGAGGAACAAAGGCTCCACATCAATTGTTTGGAACTGCTGGCGGGGTCCTTCGAGATCCGCTGTTGGATCAGGGACTTGGCAAAATCATGTGTCCTTTTACGGATGGACAATGTCTCGGCGGTTCGTTATGTGAACCATCTGGGCGGTCCTCGGTCCCGAGCGCTATCAGATTTTTGGGATTATTGCCTATCCTATCGAGTCTCGGTGACGGCGGAATACCTTCCGGGCCGGGACAATCAAGTGGCAGACTGGCATTCAAGGTATGTGCGGGATTCCAGCCTTTGGAAGTTGGACGCCCAAGTTTTCCAAAGGCTGAACAACCTGTGGGGTCCACTCTCGGTGGACCTGTTTGCGTCCTGCCTGGATTTTCAGCTACGGAGATTCTACAGTTGAAGACCGGATCTGCTGGCGGAAGCCACGGATGCATTCCTCCAGGATTGGAGTCGGGGAAAGCCCTATGCGTTTCCCCCTTTCTCGATGGTGCTGAGGGCGGCGGCTCACCTCTGCCATCAGAAAGCTGAGGTGATTTTGGTGACGCCGTTTTGGAGGTCTCAAGTTTGGTTTCCAATTCTTCTGGAACTTTCCTGGGATTCTCCAATCCTACTCCCCCGGCTCCCTCATCTCCATCTCAATCCAAACGGGGATCCACACCACCTCATACTGCAATATTCTCTCCACCTCATGGCATGGCGGCTTTCCGGAGACGTTGGTCACTCCCAGGCCTTTCGGAATCGGCTCAGAACCTTTTGTCTAAAGCCTGGGCGGCAGTACTGCAAAGAGGTACCGATCCGCTTGGACCAGGTAGGTTCGTTGGTGTCTTCGACGAAACCTGGATCCCCTGGTCGCAGGAGTTGTTCCCATCTTGAATTTCTTAGCAGACCTGGCGGCGGAAGGCTTAGCGTACCGCACCATTAATGCGATGCGGTCGGCAATTTCAGCGGCTCACGAGCCTGTGGACGGAGCTCCAGTGGGGGAACATCCTTTTGTTTGTAAGCTTCTAAGAGGAGTGAGGCTGTCTCTGCCCCCGGAGCCGCGTTATTCCGTTCTGTGGGACGTGAACATAGTGCTGAATCTTTTTCTCTCCTGGCAACACAACAAGTATCTTTCCCTGAAGGAGTTGTCCGCAAAATTGGCTATGCTCCTGTGTTTGGTATCGTGCCGCAGGTTTTCGGATGTGAGGGCCCTGGACATTTCCGCGAGAATTTTTTCACCAGAAGGGGTGACTTTTACAGTGGGTCGTCGCACAAAGTCTGCGACGAGATCGATCTCCTACCCAGCTTTCGCAGATGTACCCAAGCACTGCGTGGTTCAGTACCTTAAGACATATGAGGATGTCACTCTTGAACTTCGTCCTCCGGGCGAAAGGCAGTTGCTCATAGCCCTGCGTAAGCCGCACAAGGCGGTAACTTCCCCCACCATAGCTAGAGGGGTGCGGTGGGTGTTACAGGAAGCGGGCATTGACACTAAAATGTTTGGCGCTCATTCGGCTAGGGGGGCCATGGCCTCGAAGGCTTTTTAGTTGGGTGCGCGTTTGGAGGACTTGATGCGTGCTGCGGACTGGTCCTCGGATTCCACCTTTAAAAGGTTCTATTTTAAACCGGTGGTGGATATTGAGCATTTGGTGGTAAGTAAGCTTTAAACGAGCATAATCTGAAGCCTCCGGTCCCGACATAGAATCGAAATTTGCCTAGCTTTGTAACGGTAAGTTTCAATTCTATTAAGGACACGGAGGCGAGGATTATCCCTCCCGGTCCTTCGGAGGAGATCCCACCCGTATGGCTGTAAGTAAACAGTTTATTCTTTCATGGTTTTAATGGTATTACTGCATTCTTCCTTTGCGGGTACTGACGATTGATGTTGCTAATTGTCCTATTTAGCTTTGCAACGCTTACGCTGTTGTTGTCGTTTATTCCGTTAGGTAATGAGGGTTCGAAGCAGGACCGTTGATGTTTCGTAGTGACTCGCGCGAAGGAAGGGGACACAAGATGGACGCCCTATCTTCGTGCGATGGACACTGTGAAAGGACTATTGTTGTATGGTTATTCATGGACTTGATGGGAAATGTAGTTTTCTTATTGGATTTGAATGATACATGTTCTTAATCTCTTTGTTTGGAGATTATACAGTCATTTTTCTGAACTTCAGTGCTTTTCTGGGCTGCTGTGTTTTGTAATTGTAATAAACAGCGAAGAAGGAAAAGCATAATCCTCGCCTCCGTGTCCTTAATAGAATTGAAACTTACCGTTACAAAGATAGGCAAATTTCGATTCTACAGCAGTATTACTTTGCTATTTTGTCATTTTAAAACATATACTGTCAAGTCAAAAGCTTCACCCCAGTACCAGCAACGTAACATCTGTATACAGCATTCAGCAACTCAAAGGGGACCAGTTAAATGTGAGAAGTGTCTCCCATTGTGCCTTTTTAGAAAAGTTTGATCTGCTTAAGCTAGCAACACATTTTTTTTAAAAATCTACAAATTATGTGGCAGATGGATTGTGTGGCAAATCCTGTAAATCCATAATGCCATGGAAAATGCAGCAGCCGCCGCAAAATTGTATTGTTAAAGCTTTTTCACATGTGCAATTTTGGGTGAAAAATGTGTAATTGTAATAATTTTTAACCTGCATAACTAATGATGTTGCACTTCAAAAGATAAAGTTATACTGTTCAGAAAAGTATTTAAAGAGTAATATAATTATGTCACTTCTTCAAGTGATTAGTAAACAACAGGAGAATGGCACGACTAGAAAACACAGAACTTCACAAGGAATTATGTGAGGGACAGACAAAGAACAAGTGAAAAATGGTGAAGGCCACACACAGAATGATGGTTAGGAAAAATACTCACTCACCAACCTGGTGGTGACATGCTTCATCATCGGGTTCCCACTGGAAGGACCTAGCGTCCTCCCGGTGTGCTACAACGCCTGTTTACAGCGGAGCTGGTTCTTGTGTGTGTTGAGGTGATAATAGTAACCCAATTGTGCTCAGTGAAGTGCAAAAAAAGGGGGGAAGAAAAATAAAAAATGCTTGGTTGTGACTGCCAATTATTTTATTATTAGTCCAACCAGCACTGGTTAAAAACAAGTGATGAGTGGAATCATAGAGATAGTCTCAATAAATGGAGACCCCTAGTCCTCAATAGATATTAGAAAACTTCTTCAAGTGAGACACCATTTCATTAAAATAATATGCGGTTTTTGATGTCCTGTTTACCCTGCTCTTGCTTAGTCACTCTCCCAATCAGTGACCATCTGCAAGACTTCTCTCCTCACAGTTTCGGCAGTCTTTAGCGTGTAATGACAAACGTAAGAAAAGGTGTATTGCGAATGAAGCTTTCACCCTGTTCCTGATGTATCATTTTGAATGACGTCTCCTGGAAGCTCAGATGTAGGCTTACAGGAGAACATTTTCTACTGGGCTTTATTTTAAATGTTTCATATTGTATTGATAATATTAAGTATTTTAAAACCAATGACGATATTTCCAGAATGAACTAACCACGATTATACCATGATGAGTTTGCAGTTTACTTAATTGATATGCATAAAGTGTGTATAAAAACTACTGGGTTTGGGAGATCAAGGATGACTTCTCATTTTCCTCCCGAGGCTATGCCAGATATGATTGAGACTTATTTCCTTACTTTAAAATGCTTCTAGGACTGTTTTAGCGTCAAATACTTAATCTCTAAATGCTTAAATAGGTACAGAAAGCAGAAATCAAAATCAGAATAGCAAAAATCCCAGACTCTTCATGACATTTAATGCATTTTTCTGTAATTACTTTATTGAGATTACCTCCAATAAATCCTTAAACTTATTCTCCAGATTTAAGACTCAGTTATGGGGTGGTCCCAGTTAGTAATTGACTATGTTGATCAATACTTTGCTAATTTGATAAACTTGAGGAAATAGGGTGGTGTTTCTAGTTGCCATTTCAATGGAACAGTGGAGTGGAACCACTGACCTAAAATCTGGGGTGATTAGAATTATTTGGAGGGTGATATGATTATTGGCAATCGACGGCCACAGTATCTAGCGCCCAAGCCTCATAGCCCCACTTTTCAAGGAAATACCAACAGCTTGTGCAGAACCATAAAACCCTGAAACAAGTGTCTGTAAAAGAAGGTGGCTGCAAGCCAAGACCTGTTCTCCCACCCTGCATGACCAACATCTCGACTCCCTGTGCATCTCTGCTTCATGTATAAAGTCAATCATCAGGGAGCAACCCTCCCTCTTGCATATGTGACTATTTTGAGAAAGTGCCCTCTTTCTGCATGGTTGCCCCACTTTTTGCTGAACTGCTGATGTACTTTGACAGAGTGTGCCCTGGGATCCTGCTACTCCGGTACCCAGGGCCATTGTTCTTTCCCTAAAACTGCATTGAAGCCTAAACGCAATTGGCATGTCTGGCCACAGGTCAGCCCCTGGTAAATGGTACCACAAGTACCAAGGGCACTGTGACCAGAGAAGGCCTCTAAGGGCTGCAGCACTTATTGTGCCATCCTTAAAGGTCCTATACCCTGACACTCACACACTGCCTTTTGCAGGCTACGTGTCTTGGTGTAGAACAAAGTGAAAAGTCGACATGGCACACATCCCTGTGTGCCATGCCTACAATCCACTGCCCTGGCATAGATCAGTCACCCCTCTAGCTGGGTGCACTATACCAGTGGGGAGGGTACAGGTGCATGAACCCTGTACCCCTACAGTGTCTAAGTCCATTCTTAGACATTGTAAGGGCAATGTTGCCATTAAGAGTATATGGTGCTGGGAGTTTGTCATTACGAACTCCACAGCACCATAATGGCTACACTGAAAAATGAGAAGTTTGGTATCAGGTCCGAACAGCCATGCAGCAGCTACCAAGAGGAAGACGCCCGCTGACTTGGCCCCAGCCCTACCGGCCTGTCTCCCCCTCAAACCGCTCCTGCGAAATCCCGGTGTGTTCTGCAGCCAACAACCTCCAAAACCCCGGAGGACCTACCTGCCTGCCTTCAACCACAAAGACTTTGTCTCCTGTGAACACTGGAATTGTTCATCTGCAACCTCTGACTTTGGCTGGAAACCGCAAATACGCACCACTTTGCACCCTCTGTCGACGGCCTGAGCTCGAGTGGGAAAACAACACAAGGAGGTCACCCCGGCGACCCCTGACCTGCCTCAAGCCGGCACCTGAAGCGTAAATCCAGAAGGTCTCCCCAACTGCGACCAGGAGCTGGTAAGAAGAACCGACCCCAAAAGGCACCCTGCACCAGACGCCTCACGGTCGTGTGCCCAAACCGACAGTGCCTAACCAACCCCTAACTTCTCAACTTACCTCTCGAAGTGGTGGTTGAACCCAGAAGATCTTCGTCCCCAAGCCTGCAGTGCCCTCGCAAACTGGAGGTTCCCTATTGAAAACAACAGGGCGCCAGACGTCGAAACAGCACCTTGTACCTGGCCGCACAAGTGCCGCTGAGGGTGCACCTTTGGCACTACTTTGTTTCCCCATTTGCCCTGAGCTAAAGTCCAGGAGCTTTGCTCCCACACCCTAGTGGCCTGCTTGCCAGTAGCCACCAACCGGAGGCCCCCTATCCCCCATTGGGCCTCAGCACCCTGCACCCGGCCGCCCTTGTGCCGTTGAGGGTTTAACCCCTTCCATGCTGATGATTGCTCCCGTCCGTCATGCAACACAGTGGGCGAGTGCTGATGACGGCTGGGGGCCGTCATGATCCCGCCCACTCTTCAGAAGTGCCGCACAGGCGCAGAATCGCGGCAACGCCCAAGGGGTTAACTAGTTTGCATCCTTAACCCTGGGGTACCCCTGAGCCTACCCCCAGAACCTCAACTCCAACTACCAAATACTTACCTCAAAACCAATGACACTATTTTCTTCCATAGGATAAGAGTGACTGTTTTCCAGTCAAAAGTTTCCAAGTGTGGAGTTTGAGAAACTAAAGAAATTCTTTAAAATTACATTATCTAACAATAACGATTTTACGTACCTGTTTTCAGGAAATGTCCCAGAGTAGTATCTGTGTAAGCCTAGTAATCTCAAAAGTTACTTCCCTGCTATTTTACTATTTTACTAAAAAGCCTATTCAAGTCTATGTACTGCATTTACTAAGTATTGCATTTCTCTGCATCCATACTGTAAATCAAACCAAAGTGCAAATACAATCATTCAAACTGTATTTCAATACCATTACTACTGTAAATTATTTTTTGCTTACATGTGCCAGGCTTGCTTGGTTCTAGAAAATAAATTAACTAAAAGAATATTTGTATACAAACACCATTGGTCTGAAGTTCAATATTTGAGTGTGTGAATGCATTTGCTGACTGAGTGTGTACAACAAATGCTTAACACTGTCGTCCGATACTGCCTTACTACTTGACCACACTACCACAAATAGAGAGTGAGGTGCTATCTACTTTACCTCTGCATACCTTTGGGGATCCACTGAACTCTGTGCACATTATACCTCACTTTGGTATAGTACATACAGAGACAGTTACCTACAACTATGTCTTGTTACTGTTTTAAACAACCCCATAAATATTTTGTGTGTGTTCTGCTAGCTACCTTGTTATGCTACTTTCACCATAAACTGGGTACTATGCGCATGAGCATTAAGGAACATTGGTTAAGACAAGTCCAGGGGAAAACAAGTCAAGAATTATTGGGAGTGAAGTACTACTTCGGGGGGGGGGGCCTCTCCAATGAAGCTGAGCACTGGCATCTCGAAGTGCAGTTTCTGTGCAATCTGCTGTGCACAGATGTTTATTTAGGAGCTTTGTAAAGCACCTGTCACTGCGTGACGTTAATGAGGGGTGGGGTGCAGCAGAAACACATGTAGGCTCTTGCCCTGATCCTCCCAGGCAGGGCAAAGAGTAACTATGTGATGTCCTAGCACAGAACACCTGTTGATGCTTTATGAGGGGGGAAGGAGGGGCATAGCGGAAAAAGAGGTCTCTCTTCATAGGGTAGCAGAAAGTGAAGTCATTAATGGAAAAATCCGAACGCAGAGAAAGAGAATGAAAAACAAGGAAATACATTAATAATTCAAGAACAGAGGAGCAGCTGAGGCCAGTAAGGAGTTAGCTGAAAACAGAGATAAAGGGGATCAGGCAGGAGAGGAGTAAATGATAGGTGAGAAAGCAGAAGTCAGCAGGAAAGAAAAAGCCTACCTATCTACCTAGCAAGTAAGAAGTTAGAGATAGAAGGGAGCAAAGGGAGAGAATAAATTGGTGGATTATAGAACTGTATGTATGAGGGATGACGAGGGGACAGATGGCTAGAACAGAGTGAGTGGCAAAGACAGCAAGTGATGTCATAGGAATTAAAGGGTGTGTGCATAGATGGGTGGGTATAAAACAAGGTGGATGGGGGTGGGGGGGGGCGAGGGAGCGAGCGAGTGGGAGGGAACCAGCATATGGGGTGTGACGAGTGGGAGGGAAGGAGCATGGTGGTGTGCGACGCGGATGGGGGCGGTGGGGCGGGGGAGCAGGGGAGCGAGCGAGTGGGAGTAAACCAGCATATGGGGATGGGGTGTGAGGCCAAGCGCGTGCCTGGCGAAGCGGCACGCTTCAGTAGACAACATGCATTGGGAGGAATCCGCTTGTTCAAGAGTGTTGTTTCCCCTACAATAGTTCAGAGCTATAAATAGCTCGACCTAAAAAGTTTCCGAATGACCAAAACATAGTGGGAATAAAAGTAACTGAGTTGAGGAGAAAAAGGAAGGATAATGAAAAGGCTACGAGAAGTGCTGGAGAAACTGAGGAAAATCGTGAACATAAACCAGAAACAGGGCGAATAAAGGGAGAAAGCAAGCGATGAATGAGGGCAAAAACAGGAATGGGAATGAATAAATATGTTGAATGAGTAAAAACACAGAAAACGAGACAGTGAAAGATGGAGGAAAAAAGGGAGTATGAAGAAAGGAGTCAGGTCTGAATAAAATGTGTAAGCAAAAAAGGTAAAACATGGACAGTAGGAGCTGAGGGAAAATGAGGAAAAGAAACGAAAGATGGAGAGAACACAAAAATTATGAGGGCAATAAGGGAGAACTTGTGGAGGAAAAAAGAGTAATGCGATACAAGTGGAGGGAGAAAGGATATGAAAAGGAGAATGTGATAAAGGAAGGGGGAAAATTAGGCAAAGAAGCATGTATACAGAAAGGCAGGGTAAAAGAAAATGGAGGAGAGTGAGGACATATGACACAGTAAAGAAGAGATTGCTAGAAGAACAACCTGTAAGCGTGAGAAAAAGAAACAAGCATTTACAATGCAATGGTCTTGGCATCATTAAAGGTAGAGCTATTGGCATTGCTCATGACATTTCTTTTTTTTATTTTTTTAAATCATCAATAAATGGCATTGTCATTTACATTGCCAATAGCTTAATCACTAAATAAAGGGCATGCCAATAGCTACACCCTACACAGAGCCACCCTCACACAGACAGAGCCACCCACACATAGAGCCACCTACAAAAAAAAAATGGAATTGCCATTTACATTGCCAATAGCACATTCAGGGGGGCAGAAGCAAGAAAAAGGGCACAATCAGGGGAGCAGAGGCAAGAAAAACGAGTGCAATCAGGGGGCAGAAGGCAAGAAAAACGAGCGCAATCAGGGGGGCAGAGGCAAGAAAAATGGCACAATCAGGGGAGCAGAGGCAAGAAAAACTAGTGCAATCAGGGGGAAAGAAGGCAAGAAAAACGAGTGCAATCAGGGGGCAGAAGGCAAGAAAACAAGCACAATCAGGGGGGCAGAGGCAAGAAAAATGGCACAATTAGGGGAGCAGAGGCAAGAAAAGAAAATGGTATTGTTATTTACAATGGCAATAGGTGAGCATTAGAGAGTAGTAGAGAGTATTCGCAGACACAGAGCCTCACACACACACACACACACACAGACAACGCAGAGGGTGGTTCAGTCTCCAGCGGAGGCTAATTAGGCAACCAGCTAGCAGCCAGGTCCCTTAATGCCGACCCTTGGTCCAGTCCACAAACAGTCGAGGTGAACTGAACCATACCTGCAACAGCCAAGAGAGGGAGTGTGTAGTGTACTCAACAGAAACTACATAGAGATGCATACTGGGTCTCCTTTCACATCAGTAAATTGTGTGGAAATGTGGGCTCTCATATGGCAACAGTCACAACAAGTGGGCAAAAACGCATAATTGCGAAAGATGGAAAAGAAAGCCAAACAGACGAGCAGAGATATAAGGAAACGAGAGACGGACGTCGATGGCGTGCATGTGTGGTAGAAGGACAAAGTGCAAGGAATTAGATGGAAACAGAGAAGGGCTGGGTGACCCAAGGCTTTACGGGTAAGGGAAAAGTTCAGGGGAGTTTAAAGGGGGAGGGTGGTCAACGAAGAGCGTGCTGCTATTGGTCTTCGAGTGTCACAATCACTCCTGTGCTGCCCTTCACACCACCCTCCTCCTTGGCCTCTCTGTAAGACACGTACCGCCTTTTTCAAAGCAAATCTTCCTGAACTCCTCCATCTGCATGTTTGAAACTTTATTTCTTTCCTCACCCAGACCCTATTTTCACTTCCTATTTTCCTAGCATTTTTTTCCTTTTGGCATCCTCCACATATTCACCTGTAAGTACTTAATATTCTTTTACTTTCATAGTCCATATTTCAACAGCTTTGAGCCCCCTTCACCTAATTTCATGTATACTTTCAATTGGTGCATGCCCCCATTACTCTGTTCAGATGCCAAGGATTGGATGGGCACGTACTTTGAACCTTTATTGCTGATGGACAGGGAACTATGAGATGCTCACGCTGCCTTCAGCCTCAACCCCGTAGCCACACACCATGGCCTGTAATAAACATCCAGAACCTGAACTCACAGATACAAAGCTGTTCACAGTATGCACAACACAAGATTAATATATTACATGAAAAAAAACAACGGAACGACAGCATATTGGGAAAAGCTAACATTCTGAGAGGGGCAAATTAAGTACGAAATGTGAAATGTAAACGGGAGCTACCTCACAGGCATGGATTACATTAATCGCCTTAACAATCATTGTTAAGGTGTCGTAGTTGATAAACTGATCAATATGTTCCCTGTATATCAATATAAAATCCGATAAGAGCCGGATTTAAAGTCAATTTTAATTTATCCGGGTCTGACACCCGGGTGGGCCCCGATAAACTTAATCCTCAGAGGTGACCTTCAACACCATCAGAACACAAGGATGGAATGAACGTCATACATGTTTTATGTGAGCCAGAATGTGACTAAAGGGGGTGGGGGGGGGGGGGGGGGGGCGGAAATGCATCTCGATTAATTCTCGGAAACTACAGCATAATGCTGCAAGGTTGCAGCGCATTCCCTGGAAAAAATGGCCCGGTCCTCGGAAACACGAGCAAGCCACAGGACGGAAAGTAGATCCCGGAAAGGATAATGGATTGGAGTTGTTTGCACTCTGCGGGGTGCTCAGTCTGTCCTCACACTCTGCAGAGGGTGGCCGCGGCAGCCGGCATCAGCTGAGAAGAGAGCAGCGGCACGCGCTGTGATCCCGAGAGCTTTCCGAGAGTTACCCTCGTGAGACCAGGCTTTGCCGCTGCCAAGTGGCACGGGTTATTTCTTTCTCCCTTCAAAGTCCCACTGACGTGTGCTGCCTCTATGGGTGCCCTCTTTACCCTTCAACGAGTCTTCGCTGTTGGTTCACCCTAAGACACCTGAAAGACTTCCCGTTGCATTGTTTGCCCCTCCCTGCATTAACATACACCTGCTGCAAAGGTGTCTTCGTTCATAAGTTTTCTGTAGATGCCTGGTATAGCAGCGACGTGAGCTTTCCCTGTCCCCCCGGGGTATCATCCTTCATGTGTTGCCTCCTTGTACCTTTCTTTCCCCAGTGCCAATGCAATATATTTTAGTTCATTTAAGTCCGGTGCTTTAAATGCGCCTACCGGCAATTTTTGTTTGGGGAGAGGCAGAGTACCTACACTCCTGAAGAAAATCGAAATACTTTTTATTGGAGAGCACCGGCACTTCTCACAAACAAGTAGGTACTATGGTACTGAGTACCTACATTTCTATTACTTGTCCATTTCAAGCACTGTTTATGCCCCATTTACTTCTGATATGTCAGCGTTGTGTTGTTGCCCCCTATTTCAATGAACCTCCCCCCACACACACACACACGGAAATGGGCGCTGTGGTGCCTCCCAAGAGCAGCAGTGCTTGAACCTGCAGACGTGTATCGGGTGTGCCGCTGTGGCCTGGCGCCGGGACACTTGTTGGTGACCTGCCAGCAGGCCGTGGGCAGCTGCCTGTGAGTGGTGGTACAGGTTGGATGTGAGGTGGTACGGATGTGAGGTGGTACGGGTCAGATGTTTGGTGGTACGGGTCGGATGTGAGGTGGTACGGGTCGGATGTGAGGTGGTACGGGTCTGATGTGAGGTGGTACGGGTCGGATGTGAGGTGGTACGGGTCGGATGTGAGGTGGTACGGGTAGGATGTGAGGTGGTACGGATGTGAGGTTGTACGGGTCGGATGTGAGGTGGTACGGGTCGGATGTGAGGTGGCATGATTATTTCATCGCTCTCCCTGTGAAGTGCCAGGACACTGCAACCCCGGTGGTACGGTCAGCTCTCATACCTTGCTCGCATGTAGAGTGACACAGGAAGTGCAGCGCGGTCCCTTTGTTCCCTCCCCCATTATACCAGGTGATGAGGGTTACGTGGGGAAGGGGACGCGGCGACACCCCCTGCCCTCACCCCCGGCAAGAGAAGAGGCGGAATTCTTCGTGTATAAACATACCTGCTTCGTTGTGGCGCCCAGGCAACAGAGGGCGGCTGTGGAGAGCAGCAGCAGCAGCAGGGCCGGCAGCGGTGACCCCGGGAGGCGCATGGTAGCGTGTGTGTCTGTCTGGGCAGGCAGGTCAGACAGTGAAGGTTGCAGCGACTCGGCTTCCCTGGCTTCCTGTCTGAGTCACTGAGTCTCTGGAGAGAACTGCGCAAACAGCACGCGGCGACCCGGGGGAGGTGGAGGGGGGGGGGGGGCTCGAGAACGACTTGCGGCGGCAGTCCGGGGTAGGCTCCTGGTGAATTAAATAAATAAAACCGGCAGACAGAGCACACTGCAGTCTTCTGGCAGGCGGCGGCGGGGATGCAAGGGCCAGACGCGGTCGGGCAACAATGGGGGCCGCAAACATACGACAATTTCGGATTCAGGGGCGTGTTTTGGCATTCTGAGTGACGGATGACGTCACAGGTGGAAAGAATGCCAAAAACACGCCCCCGAATTCGAAAGAGACGGGGCTTTATTGGAGTGTCGCCTGTCTCCTCCAATGGCTGGCCTCCGTTTAGGAAGCCAGCCAATGGAGGAGAGAGGAGGAGAGAGGCGGGTTCAAGCCCCCATACTCCAGATCATAAAATCTCCGACCGGAGAATGCGCAAGCGCAGCCTTTAGGTCCTCGACCTAAAAAGGAGTGGTCGAGTGAAAGATAAAAAGCCGTGGGAAGGAATCTGTAATAAGTAACTCAAGATTAAATAAAACAGATCCAGACAAGAAAGAAGGAAATAAAGATTGGAGAGTAGAGAAAGATAAAAAACAGGATCAGAGAAGAGTACTGAATGACAAATCCGTGGGTAGAAAGGGCAGGGAGAAAACACTGAATGGGTGAATCCAGGAACGAAGATAGGAAGCTGCTAATAGTGCTGAAGTATGGGGGAGCTCAGTAAAGTATCCACACACGTTCTGGTGAGTGCCTGCAGCTTTGGTGCATCCTGCTGGGACTCGGTTGAGTACTTGTAAAACCCAGCTTGTTAGCCTCCAAAAATCTCTACTGGGTGCTTCCAGGAGCTGGTTAATGTGCCTGCATGAGCTTCACTGGGTAGCTGTGAAAAGCACAAATGAGCAAATTAAATTAAATGAAAAAGAAATGTATAAAGCACAATACAATTACCCGAAGGTGTCAAGGTGCTAGCTCATCAGGTAAAATATTCTGTAAAATCTTAGTTCAGCGTCAGAGATTGAAGAGCCATATTTTTAACGCTTTCCTGAAAGCCAACAAGTGTGCTTCGTCTTTTAGGCTCTGGGGAAGAATGAAACATTGATCAACAACATTAATAACCTACACTGTGTCTTAGGGTCCATTTGAATATTGGGGTGTGGGTCACGCACTCCTCAGTGAGATTAAGGTAAGCTGGTTGTGGTGTGCTTCAAAGATATCACCCCCTGACAGAGAAGGTGTGGAAATCAAACTTGTGGTTAGTGACACCTAGGGTAGGTGCCAGCTCTCTGAGCACAACCTCAGTGAAACAAACAAGTTTCTTTAACAAGTGTTTCAAATATCGCAATAAATTAAACCAAATTTGTTTTCATGTTCCTCATGTTTAATTCACATGAATCTCTCGTCAAAATCCATGAAGTTCCATTTCATTTGTAAATCCAAATTCATTGTGTACATAATGACATCATATCCCAATGCATTTCGGACACATGGTCCTTCGTCAGGGGAATCCTAAAAAATAATAATGATACAGTCTAAGTATGATCCACCGAGTAAAAAATTAAATGTACAAATGCATTATTATAATCATGAATGTGTCTTGCAAATAATAGCGGATAGTGAGCATATCGTGAAAAAGAAATAATAACTTTTTATTGCAGCGTGAAAACCATTGGATCAAATTCCTTCAGTCTATGAAACCATCTGGTCTCAATGATCGGATGGAATTTCAATGTTATCTGTAGAGAAGCGACTTTGATATGTACTGTTTCATTACGTTTTTTTGTTATCAACTTTGATGTCTTACTCTATTCAACTATTGTTTTGTTTACTTTTTCGTTTTTTGTGATTACTTTCCTTCCCTCTATACTCGATACACTGTCCATCTATGTTTGTTTCCTTTCGTGACTTTTTGTCACCATTCCAACATGGCCGCCAAACCTGTAGTCCTCTTTCCATACACATTGCATCATTTAACTTACTTCCGCATATATGAACGCCTGGTTCACATTCTATGGCGAAGGGCGCATCAGCAGACGCGTGATCTTGCTTCATTCTCTCCGTAAGTGTTGGCACACCACGCAACGCGTTTTAACTTGGTTCTGAACTCGCGGTTTTGTCTTTAAATGTTACGTGCTTTGTTTTCTTGTTCACGGTGATTGCTTAACTATTTTCCTTTCTCCGGTGATACCTGGTTTATCTGTCTTTGCTCATTTATTAGCATTCACTTACAGTTTGGGTTCGTTTTTCATTTTCTTCACGATCGGTGATCTTGGGGCGAGCACGTTCTCGGGTGCTTTTCTTTTTCACGATATGCTCACTATCCGCTATTATTTGCAAGACACATTCATGATTATAATAATGCATTTGTACATTTAATTTTTTACTCAGTGGATCATACTTAGACTGTATCATTATTATTTTTTAGGATTCCCCTGACGAAGGACCATGTGTCCGAAATGCATTGGGATATGATGTCTTTATGTACACAATGAATTTGGATTTACAATTGAAATGGAACTTCATGGATTTTGACGAGAGATTCATGTGAATTAAACATGAGGAACATGAAAACAAATTTGGTTTAATTTATTGCGATATTTGAAACACTTGTTAAAGAAACTTGTTTGTTTCACTGAGGTTGTGCTCAGAGAGCTGGCACCTACCCTAGGTGTCACTAACCACAAGTTAGGGTCCATTTGCCCAGCTCTAAAATGTATTGAAATAAATAATGTTTTACATTATTTCTAAAGAAAGGACGTAGCAGGCAAAGATATATTTCTAAATAAGGGGGCTTCGAGGCAAGGCAATAATGTGGAATGAACAGCAGGCCTGTGTACTACGTAAGCAATGCTCAGAGAAACAGGTATGGATGGAACAGGCAGGAATGAGAACACATTAACATTAACCAACCAAAGTCGAACTCTGTTGCAGAGAGTCAATAGAGAGCTCATCGGAGCACAGATGGAGGGCCCATCTTTACAAGGCCAATGATGATCCAGATCGCAAAATGAACGTTACTGAAGTTCATCAATGAGTTGACCTGGAAG
Organism: Lissotriton vulgaris; assembly: GCF_964263255.1. NCBI lineage: Eukaryota > Metazoa > Chordata > Amphibia > Caudata > Salamandridae > Lissotriton > Lissotriton vulgaris. The sequence goes on along the minus strand of NC_141691.1, from coordinate 1,987,424,215 downwards.
CCCTGCACATGGGTATTTGTATTAATCTAGACTGCCTATTAGGCAACCCTGGGCTAATGCTTCATAAGATGTGGAGGCAATAAACCTTCAGTTTGTTTAGCTGGTTATTTCAGCTACATACTACACAATTTAATCAAGGAAAGACAGACATTTAAGAGTAACAGCAGGTTGCAAATGTTTTTACCTTAAAGACTCGAGATTTCTTTTTACCGAATACTGCAATAGGCTTCAGATTAGTCTTGTCAGAACATGGTTTTATGTGATAAAGGATAGCTAAAACGGAATCATAATTTTTTTTAAAGAATTGAAGTCATCTTGGATACCACTTACATAAGACTCTAGCCAAAACTCAATAATTAAAAACAAATTAAACACTTGGGCCGAAATGTAAGGGGGGAGGAGGGCGATGCAGGACTGGCGATGCCCGGGGAATGGAACTCTTGCCGCCTCGCATTCACAATAATGCACTCAAGGTGTAGATCCTACTGGCTGCGGACCACTAACTCCGACACAGGCTGGTCAGACATCACACATGAACTGAGCTACTTGACGGCTGCTGGCTTATGCAGTGGCACGTCCATACACCTCTGTGACCAATCGATGCCCATCCCCCACTACCTACGACGACATAAGGGAAGAGACGCCATATCGCATATATATTTTGTTTAGTTATGATCTCCTCCCAGTTCCACCTGTCCACCTTTGGCATACACTTGTAATGTCTGAAACATACAATATGTGGTGACACTGTGTGCTCCTTAGCTATTATATCTGGGTTCTCTGGCTATAAGGCGCACGTAGTGCACATGCGCAAAAAAATCTTATGAGTATAATGTGGGATCGATGACCCGCCCCGGCTCCCATTGGCTAGCTCCATAAATGGAGGCTAGTCATTGGAAGCCGGATCTGTCCGTCAAGGCCGGACCAGATTCGGGGGCCTTCCCGTGATTTCTTCTCTCTGCATCGTCATCACGGCCGTGGGCGGGGTTTATTTTTTACGACGTCGAGGTTTCATTTCGTCATTTCGTGGCCGACCGCTGCCGGAGGAAGGCCAGGTGAGTGCCTTTCTTGCCGTTCCCTCCCCCCTCCCGCTGTCTGTGTGCCTGCCCGCCCCCCTCCCGCTGTCCGGCGCAATATGCTGCTAATGCTCGTTACACTTGTCCCCAAGTCTCCGCTGCACATGATTATTTTTTTTATCACGGCATTCCCTTGCAGCTCCGCTTCTCGCTCGCTGCGTTAGGCTGACTGACGGACATTGAGTGATTAAGCAACTACAAAGTCATACATTTGGCAGTGTTTTTGCAGAGCTAGTTTCCTGCTCTCGGCCATTGCAAAAAAGCATTTTTGGAAATACGTCTGTGGCGATAAAGCGAGCAAAACATACGCTCCCTTCATGTAACTAAGCAAACATAGTGCTGATGGTGCTAGCCCTTAAGTATATCCACGGGCTACCCGAGTCATCCTCACTGGGCTTCTGTGATCAAGGCAGATTCAAGAAGAACAGGTGATGACAATGAATGATTTGAGGGCACATGGGTGCTTCCTGTGATCTTTTCATGGTTCAGATACAATCGGGCTACGTGTACTAAAGCTTCATGTTTTACAGAGCGCCGAAGACTGTAGCCGCTTCTAAGTGCTGTAAATAACAATTGCTGCTAATACTCAATTTACTGATACTCAATTTTATCAACCACAGAAGGATAAGAGGCTGAGTTGATTCTGGTAGAATACAGACTCGTGATATGTCGGTCACACCATATAGCAGAAGCATGCACTTAACTCGCTGAGCTAACTTGCTGGCTGGTAAACCAAGTGTCAATCTTTTTCACGCCCAGGTTGCAGAAGGAGTCCGTGGACATCTCACCACGCCTCTTTGAATGCTCCAATCAGACTGGGACATTCGTTGCCACGGAAATAACAGATTACAATCAGGATGATTGTACCTTTCAGTCTTCTGCCGTGTCAACAGCCCCAGCCCCCTGTGCCTGCAGAGATGTTCGAAACCACTGAGGCCCACGTGTCAGCAGACCACCCCCACTCCTCTTCTGGGTGGGTGTGAGCAACTACTAATGCTCTGTAGGGGGTGTCCGCAGCCCCCTAGTCCGGTCATGTGGGAGCGTCCAGCCCCTCAGTCCAAGGTGGCAGAGAGCGCGCAGTCTTCTCCGCAGGAGGATGAACTTCAGTCCCTTGTCTGGGTGGCCCCTCCGTCTCCCCCCGCCCGGTGCTTCTTCCTTGCTCTGCCCAGGGTAGCTCTCCTGGGCTCCCGCTGTGTGAGCTCGCAGGGCTGCCCGGACCTCCACAGCTCCTCTTACTGGTGTACACACAGAGCACGGGCAGAGGGAGGATTTGTTATTTACAATGCCAACAGCTCTAACTTTGGCAAAGGCGAAACCGTTGTATTGTAAATCCTTGTTAGTTATGCACTGTGGATGACCTAACTCGATGGGAATGCTAAATTTGTATCTTAGTGATGTAAAGCTATGTTAATCAATGTTGTACTACTTCTTACCTGCGGCCTTGAGGCTATACACCTCCAAGTGGGATGCATGCAGTGGCCTGAATTTTGAAACAATATTATTGATGGAATACAAGCTATAACTGTAATGTATTACACAATGACCTGAAATGCCAATAAACATATCTTTAAAAAAAAAGTAAACACTTGCGCCAGATACATTTTAAATATGGCCAGAGATAAAGGAGAACCTTGTGGGACACCCTCCCTAACAGGAACTTCATTCGAGAGTTGGGATCCCAACTTAAAAAATGGATTCTCTGACTACAGAAATATTTAAACACTGTGTAGGGCAGCACTTCTGTGTATTTATTAACTTCTCCACTGCTCCATGGATCAGTTGTTACCATGGAGTAAATTAGCCTATATCGGTTTTCTGCTTCTGGGTATCCAGTGGTTCCCAAACTTTTTGAAATTGCGACCCAATTTTAGAACGACAAACTTTCGTATTCTACCTGCTTTTAAAGGACACAAGGCGGGGCGAGCTTTGAATGTAACTAAAGCATCCATCATGTGATAGAACATTCTCATTACAGACAGCACATTTTCCATTGAAATGGCTACTAAATTTGCAAAGACATACAGTTTTACTGATAAAACTATACAGCACATAAATGATAATACGTGGAAATCTGAATTCTGTGAATATTTATCATTTCTTCACCACCAAATAAAGTGTCTTGATATGTTTTGATACCATTAAAATCTGATTGCAGCACTGTTAGACCTGGCGCCATTGGCGTGGGTCTCCCTTCCATTTTTGCTGTTGCCTCATGTATTTGTGCTAGTATTAGATGCTTTGGGCACTGTCCCACTGCTATCCAGTGCCACATTGCAAGTGCTTCCTATTGTAAACATGATGTATTAATCAGTGGTTCCATGTTTGGCTATTTGGTTTACTTATCAGACCCTAGTCTAGTTCAATGAGTGTGCCCAGGGCGTGTAAATCCAAATGCTGCTGGTGGGCCAGCAGCACTGGTTGTGCCACCCACAGAAGCAGCCTTTAAAAATGTGTAAGGTCTGCCATTGCAGAGCCTGCGTGCAGTCTGGTACTGTGATGGTGACTGGCAAGTGCACCCACTTGCCAGTCCCTTCTTCATATCAGTCACCCCTATGGTAGGCCCAAGGGCAGGGTGCATTGTAAGTATAAGGTAGGACAAGCCCTGATGTTTGTGGCATGCCCTAATAGTGAATTACAGCCATTTTCGTTTTTCACTATTGCAAGGCTATCTATTCTCAATAGGCCAGAATGGGCTGTTAGAGTTATTACATTTTATAATGCTAACTGTCTCAGAGAATATGGTAGAAATTAGAGTTTAGTATTCCTGAACTCAGAATAATAAAATACATATTTTAGTAAAGTTGGTTTTAATATTCTGTGTTTCCAAATACCACTCTTAGAAAGTAGGTATTGCGCTTGTCTAACCATTCAAACCTGCCTCTGCTAGGTATTGTTTGAATGGTTTGTATGGTTTTGTGAGTGACAGGGCTGGGGATTTCCAGGAGAAAGGCTGAGTCACCAAGGTGGTGAATAGAGAGATCTGCATCTAGATGAGAGAGAGGAGTTGCACCTGAACCTTGAATAGGGCTATGCCTGCCTTCCACAATGCTGGCTCCACCCCCTGGGGAGCGGCTGATATCTCTGCCCTGCACATTGAAAGAAGAGGAGGAGTCCTGTAAACAAAGTGCTCCAGGACTGCACTTGCTTTCCACAATGATGGCTCCACCTCCTGTGGGGCGTCTGATGTGCATGCCCTGCACTGTGAAAGGAAAGGAGAAGTCTGGTAAACATAGTGCTTCAGAACTGGTTTGGACTGGGCAAAGGCCCTGTCCCCTCAGAGAACAAAGGATTTGGGGGTATACCTATTGGGACCCTGATCCCATGAAATTAGATCACTTTGGACTACAAGAAGAAACCTTTACTGAGGAGAGGAACCTGGAGAAACTGAGGAGAGACTATTTCCAAGCTGGAGTGCTGCTTGGAGGATTGGCCTGCAGTGGTTACCTTACTGCCAAAGGAAGGAGAAAGGAACTTTGTGTACTTTGCTTTCAACTTGTGAAGGATCTCCAAGGGCTTGGAAAAGAGCTGGTCTCCTGCTGAAGTCTCAGGGACAACAGGGACTTCACCGCTCAGCTCCCCAGAGATCTTTGGAAGTGCCTGCTGCTGTTTTGGGCCTTCTGAGGGACTGAGTGTTGCAAGGAGCTGGAAGCGCGACTCAACGAGAAGAAGCATGTCGCCGCAGCTGTGCCTGCCGTCGCAACTCCAAAGGAGTGTGTCGCCACTGGAACTGTCGCACTGCACCGCATTGGAGAGAAGCGTGCCGCAACGAAGAGGAAGCGTGTCGCCGTCGCAACTTCAAAGGAGGGTGTTGTCGCACTGCACCGCATCAGGAGAAGAATCTCGCAACGAGGTCGGAGCGTGTCGCCGTCGCTGTACCTGCCGTCGCAATTCCGAAGGAGGGTGTCACCGCTAGAACTATCGCACTGCACCGCATAAACCAAGAGCACCCTGCATCCCCGAGAAGCGCGCCGCCATCGGAGCTGCTGCTGTCGCATCTTGGATGTCGCCGCTGTAGTTGTCGCATCAAGTGGAAGCTTCACGCATCGTGGGAGAAGAGCGTTGCTGCTGGAGCTGTTGTCGTCGCATCGGAAGGGTGTCGCCGCTGCAGTCCACGCATCGAACCGAGAACTTCTCGCATCCCCGAGAAGCGTGCCGCATCTGGACGATCTTCACGTCTTTATTACTTTGTATCTGAACTTTGCCGCATTTTTGCCATCGCTGCGACATTGCTTGTCGTGGAAGCGCAACGCAACCTAAGGTACAATGACGCAAAGTGTTGCATATAAGAACTGAACTGAACTAAGCTTAAATCTACCATCTTAAAGTAATCATAGTGTGTATTGTTGTTGTTTATATTCTAGTGGTAATAACTCCATATAAAGTCTACTTATTTTTTATATAAAACCTGTGTGGTGTCCATTTGTAGTGTTGTCACTGGGTTACTGTATGTGGTCACAACTGCTTAACTTACGCCTCTGAAGTAAAGCCCTTCTGCTCTTGCCAAGCTACCAAGGGGGTGAACAGGGACTATTTTAGGAGTGTAATCCCCTTATCCTGACTAGAGGAGAGGGTCCTTATTTGTCACAAGTACCTACCTGTGCAAACTAGAGACCCCTAAATCTAACAAGCACACTTCAGAATAACAAACAAGATATGCTTCATTTGTGTTTCCTAACTGCTGAATGCATACATTTTATTTGCAGGTATTTACATTTTGTTGCGTGTTTACAGCTTTTCCTTTCATTCGCCCTGTACTCCAGAAAGATTGTCACATAATTTATTTTGAAAACTTCTCTCACTTCGCAGTCAGAGAAAGAAAACCTCAATCCTCATGTTAAAAATAAGCATCCTGACATTTCACCTCGGTCTTAAAGCACCGCAGATGTGACAAGATACACTGAAGGCCTTATTCACAAAGGTAAACTTAGACCTGAAGTTTACGTTCACAATAAACTTAGACTTCAGGTCCAAAGATATAAGTCAGTGAAGAAAGTACCAACCCTGCAGGCGGAGAATATCATGGAAGTGACTGCTGTAACTGACCTTGGCAGAGTGTGTCCAACAGACTCATGTAGCAAGAGGGCTGAAGGTATTGCTGTACTGTCGGGTTGGGCACTGCTACTGTCGTGTCATATCTCCATCGGGCCGCCAGGCCCCTTGAGTAGTGTGTTGCACTGAAGTTAGGATAGGCTCCTGCTGGTCGCCTGTATGTCCCATAAGGGAACTGTGTGATCGCAACACTGCCAGGTGGGTCGCTGAGTCAAAGCCAGACCTAAAGTAAGTTGACCTTATGCCGGCAAGGCCAGTCTTGAAGACTGACTATTGACGTTCCTTGGGGTGTGCCTAGTAGAGATTCAAGGTAGTCACTTCGAGGCATTGTGTGCAAAAGATAGCGCCAGATGCCGGCTGCACCAAAAAAAACATCTGAAAGTGCGCAGCCAGCCCACCAAAGACGAATCACCAAGTACTCAATGTAGTGGCCGGAGTAAGCCAAGATCTGCAGCTGTTGCCTGTAAGAGGGCCACCATCAGAAGCCTCTAGGCTTACCGGGACCCTGCAAGCAGTGCTCTGTAAGGCAGGCTGCCATGCCTTTTGAAGAGGACTGTTGTGTTATGTCTAGAGGCCTAGGTAAGAGAAAGGGTTCCCTTAAGGCACAGATAAAGACAGGTATAAAATAATGTACCTTATGACTTAACAAATACATACAACAAAATATGGAAAAGTTAAACATGTGTTTATTTGAATATATTAAAAAAACAATCAATAGGGATAACTAAACTAAATCCCTAAACCAAAACAAGATAACATTGAGACAATACATATAATTGCGACCTGCACAAATACAAGCAGACAGAACAGTTACAACATACATTTGTTGGATACAGGTTTGTATATTCTTTCTCTGCTCTAATATCACCAGAGTAGTATCACTACCAAATCAACGTATCTATTATGGTGTTGGAGACTTGAATTATACGCTTTAGGTTGCGTCGATGCATTTCGGTGATAACTCCTTATTATGATCACCATTATCAAGACATAAATTTTGTCTGCCAGAACCAGAGGGTATGTAAAATCGCCCTAGGAGTAAATGTCATGCAGAAAATTAGCATAATTTTTAACTCAGTGGACTTATAGCATTACTGTAGTTAATACGTGGAAAAAATCACAACATATTTATAATTCATTGTCTTCCGTCATCTCTATTACTTATGTTGGTTACAATGGACACCATTTTTTTCTCTAGGTTAACATGTGCATTTTTTCAAAATATTAGAAAAACCTTAGAAAAACAGAGAAACGATTTACTGGAAGTGGCTCATGGCTATTGACTTTGTTGCTCAAAATTTGGCCACATGGTTTATCGACAATAACAATTACTGCAAACATATCCTGTATTTTCCCAATATGTCTTGAGCTAACAAAGCAGTAAGTAAGGCTATTTATTCGGAAAACGTTTTAGAACCCTTCCTAGGTAACCCAATTATACTACCTAGATTCCACATATAAAGATTTTTTCTAGAAACGCAGGTAAGGGGCACTTGGGGCCTCAGATTTCACTACTCTTGAAACAAAGTGGGGGGTACGGGTCCACTAAACCAGTTGAATTGTAACAAAGAACACCCAAGTTTCAGAGATAGACGTATGGGGTAGTCATATTAATATCAGCTTACCCTGGGATAATATTGACGATCCTTTATAGGGATCACTTCACGTTTCCTAATTGGAGCGTGGGCTTCTGTAGTCGCCTTATACAATGCTGCTGGTAGTAGTATATTTCTGTTTCTGTGGTAATATGGAGTTTTGCATTAATGCATATATTATATAATGCTACATTGTTAGGGATAGAAGAGATAGTTTAGATTCATGCCTACCTGTTCTGAATAAATGCGATCTTTTGTTGTCCCCTGACCATAGGAGACCAAGGAAAATGGTTGTGTTGTAGACCATAAGTATTATATGCAATCAGGCCACAATTGCCTGCACCATAGGACAAGAAAGAAAAACCAAGGAATATGGGTTAGCTAGCGAGTTTTAACATAAAGCTCGAACAATCAATAGCATCTGTTGAAAGGAAGTTACCATGTATAAATATAAATATCATGAATTCTCCACTTCTGACGGGTTATGTTGCAGAAGGTTGCGGTTGTAATTCTCTTTTAGGCTTCGCAAAGATAACCTAAAATCAATTTAAGATGTAATTTAGCTGGTTTTTTTTGCTCCAATTAGGAAACGTGAAGTGGTCCCTATAAAGGATCGTCAATATTATCCCAGGGTAAGCTTTATATGTGGAATCTAGGTAGTATAATTGGGTTACCTAGGAAGGGTTCTAAAACGTTTTCCAAATAAATAGCTGTAGTATTCTTTGTATTCCCTCTCTCTATAATGTGCATTTCTACTTATGTTTATCTCTTTAGTTCTGTTACCATGGATTCTTGGAATCCTGTTGTGTTCTCAGAGTGCATTCCACAGGCTGTTCACTCTGGCCTAGACCACGACATGATCTGATGTTTGTACCTGTACTGCTTAATTAATTAAAACATCTTTGATCAACAACCTTGCCTCCCGTGGATTTCTACATAATTTTACTGGCGACGATGCGTGCTCAACATCTGTGATCTCCTTGGGACCCGCAAAGTTTTTTTTTTTTCCAAGAAGAGTGAGAGAGCTCCGTTTTCCGTCAAAAGTCCTCAACTTCAGCAAGTGACTCTGTGTTTCCTAAACTCTACAAAGTACTATCTCCCACCGACATTGTCATCAGCGAGACATCCATTAAGTACATCCTTCTACTGACTTCGTCAACACCAAGAAATCATCAAAACTGTAAGACTTTCATGTACTTGTCCGTCTGTTTGACCGTTTGTTTTTCTATTGGAAAGTGGGATCCTTCAACTTCTCTTCGGCGTTTACTTTTGAGACTTATTCAATATTTCCAGTTTTATTTGTGACATTTGGGGCCTCTCTATTTTGTGTCGACCGTTGGCTGTATCTTTTAAATAACGCTACTCTATGCAGTTCGGGCCTCCTCGAGCCTTACCTTCTTTGTCCGAGTCTCCGAACTCCGACATTCTTGTTTTTTGAGGAGTGCGTAGTCCATCTTCACGTTGCTCTGTGCGCGTCATCACTTTCCTCATTGGATAAGAGCGCACATTCACGCTGTTGTGTACTGCCTTCCCACTGGATGAAACTTTGGCAGTTTGGATTGGCTACTGACTACTGTACTTTGTGACGTCTACGTTGCCCAGCAACGAATTCTTCGTGCTCATCGCTGATGCGCACAGTTCACATATTGTACTTTATGACGCCCACTTTGCCCGGCAACGAATTCTCCGTGCTCATCGCTGATGCGCACAGTTCATATTTTGTGACGTCAACGTTACTTCGACGAATTCTCCATGTTCTTCGCTAATGCGCACAGCTCATTTTTGTTTCGACATTACAGCGCATTTTGTCAACCTGTCCACTGCTGATACGCATTTGTTACCAACTTCTCATCATTGTTGCACACATTTCCCTTTTGACCATCTGCTCACCGCTGGTACGCACAGCTTTCATTTGGTTGTATACACTTCATTTTACAACGCTTTTGTTACAGCAGGTGTGATAAGTTTTCATTTATTGTATACAAATTCAAGCTTCAAGTTCTTAACGAGTTCATCTACAGTTTTTCTATTATTTATTGCTGTTTTGCTTCACATTCTTTTATTTACTTATAGTAAAGTTATGTCTACCTTGCAATCTGTTAATCCACCTCCACCTTTTTTAGAAACTCCTGGTGAACCTGCAATTAGGTGGGAAATTTGGCATGATGCATTCGAAAATTATTTAGGAGCGATTGGAGCATCTAGATTTCGCCCTGAAAGAAAAAAGTGTCTTCTTTTACATTCTCTAGGCTTTGAGGGGAGGTCTGTTTTTAAGCATCTCCCTGATTTACCTATTATTGAAGGTGTTGTGTCTGATGATTACAGTGACACGGTACAGAAACGCAAGACTCGTTTTGATGAACAGCCTAATTTAATGGTTCGTAGACAAACTTTCTTTAAGAGAAAACAAGCTGAGTCTGAAGATATTGATACTTACATTTCTATCTTGCGGAGATTAGCATCTGAATGTAAGTTTGAAAATTTTAATGAACGGCTTATCAGGGATTCAATTCAATTTTCAATTCAATTCAGTAATTTATATAGCGCGCTACATACCCAGAGGGTCTCAAGGCGCTTGGAGATGGGTGGGGAGTTACTTGTCGAATATCCAGGTTTTAAGTTGCTTTCTGAATGCTAGGTGGTTCTGAGTGAGGCGAAGGTGAATGGGAAGTGAGTTCCAAGTTTTAGCCGCCAGGTAGGAGAAGGATCTTCCTCCCATGGTGTTTTTTTTGGTGCGAGGTACAGCAGCAAGGGCTTGGTGGGAGGAGCGTAGCTGGCGGGAGGGGGTGTAGACGGAAAGTCGTGTGTTGAGGCATTCGGGTCCAAGTTCGTAAAGTGCTTTGTGTGCGTGGGTTAGAAGGCGGAATGTTATCCTCTTATTGATGGGGAGCCAATGGAGGTTTTTCAGGTGACCCGAAATGTGATCTTTACGCGGAATGTCTAGAATGAGTCTGGCTGATGCGTTCTGGATGCGTTGGAGTTTTTTCTGAATATTTGCAGTGGTACCGGCGTATAAGGTGTTTCCGTAGTCCAGGCGGCTTGTAACCAGTGCGTGGGTGACCGTTTTTCTAGTTTCAGTGGGGATCCAGCGAAATGTTTTTATGAGCATGCGAAGAATGTTGAAGCAAGATGATGAAACGGCGTTGACTTGTCTGGTCATCGAGAGTGAGGAGTCCAGAATGACGCCCAGGTTTCGTGCGTGGTCTGTTGGGATGGGTGCTTTCCCAAGGGACTCTGGCCACCACGAGTCGTCCCAGGCAGAGGGGGAGGTACCTAAGATAAGGACTTCTGTTTTGTCGGAATTCAGTTTAAGGCGGCTGTGCTTCATCCACTCGGCTACTTCTCTCATTCCTTTATGTAGGTTGGTTTTGGCGATGTTAGGGTCTTTGGTGAGTGAGAGGATCAGTTGAGTGTCATCAGCGTAGGAGATGATGTTGAGGTTGTGTTGACGTGCGATGGCTGCGAGGGGGCTCATGTATACGTTGAAGAGGGTGGGGCTGAGTGAAGATCCTTGTGGCACGCCGCAAATTACTTCAGTGGCCTCCGATTTGAATGGTGGGAGGCGGACTCTCTGAGTTCTTCCGGCAAGGAACGAGGTGATCCACTCCAGTGCTTTTCCTTGAATTCCGATGTTTCTGAGGCGTTGTAATAGGGTGCTATGACAGACTGTGTCGAAGGCTGCGGAGAGGTCGAGGAGGATGAGGGCGACTGTGTCACCATTGTCCAGTAGAGTTCGAATGTCGTCTATTGCTGCGACGAGTGCGGTCTCAGTGCTGTGTTTGGCTCGGAAGCCGGACTGTGAGGAGTCGAGGGATTTGTTGGTTTCGAGGAAGGCGGCGAGCTGGTTGTTGACGGATTTCTCGATGACTTTGGCCGGGAATGGAAGGAGTGATATGGGGCGGTAGTTTTTGAGTTCGGTGGGGCCAGCTGTGGGTTTTTTCAGAAGGGCGCTGAGTTCGGCGTGTTTCCAGCTATCTGGGAAGGTGGCGGAGGTGAGGGAGCAGTTGATGACATCTCGGAGGTGGGGTGCGATGATGGAATCTGCTTTGTTGAAGATGTGGTGAGGGCATGGGTCTGTGGGGGATCCTGAGTGGATGGAGTTCATCAGGCGGATGGTATCATCATTGTAAGGATAAAAACATTAGGCAAAAATTGTTAGCCATGAGCGATCCTTCTCTAGATGACACTATTAAATTAGCTAAGAGCGTAGAAACGTCCATGGTTTCTCTCAAGGAATTAGAAGACAAAGTAATTGAACCTATAAACGCTTTAAGTTTGAATTCTTCTTCTAAAGTCAACAAAAAGAGATCCATGTCTAACTTTACTAAAGAGAAGGTTTTGAATAAGCCAGAATCTTCATCTTATTCTCAAATGTGTATAAGGTGTGGTAATCCGCAACACAAAAAAGGTTCTCCTTGTCCTGCTACTAGTGCTGTTTGCAACTACTGCAAAAAAGTTGGACACTTCGCAAAAGTTTGTTTAAAGTTGAAAAACAAGAATAATTTTCGTAAACCTGTTGTTGGTGTTGTTGATTCTGATTCTTCCTCAGAATCAGAAATAACTATTGGTGTTGTCACTGATTGTTCTGATGGGTCTATCATTGAAGGTGATCCTGACTCTTGTGTCGACCCTATTATTGATGTTGCTGTTGGCGATAAGATTTTGAAACTTCTGGTCGACTCAGGTGCAAAGATCACTATGATAGATAAAGAACTTTTTGACAATACATGGAATGATGAACAACCTCTTCTTCCTCCAGACCGTGCTCATGTGTCCTACGAAGGAAGGAAAATTAATCTTCTTGGTTTTTTTTAGGACATTTTCTGTTTTCAAGGGAGAAAGATAAGAGGGAAAATCTATGTTGCGATTAAAGGGCTCAATATTTTGGGTTGGTTCCATCAAGGTCTCTTCGGTATGACACTTAAGCCTGGTGCAAAGGAACAAGTTTTTATTGCTACCTGTTCTGATTATTTACAAATGCTTAAATGCAAGTTTCCTTCTGTTTTTAGTTCCAAATTGGGTAAAATAAAAGGGTTCAAACACAAGATTATTGTTAAAGAGGGGTCAACACCTGTTAAACATAAGCTTCGTGGTGTACCCTTCAGTGTCAGAGATGATTTGAAGAAGGAACTTGAGATGTTGTGTGAGAATGGTGTGATAGAACCTGCAGAGTCTTCCCTTTGGCTTTCGCCTTTAGTTGTAGCTCGGAAGAGGGATGGTAAACTTAGGGTCTGTGTTGACCTTCGCTCTGTGAATAAAGTTATCTGGGTCGATTCTCATCCTCTTCCCCGGATTAATGATCTTTTTGCAGCTACCAAAGGAGCAAAGTTTTTCACCAAACTAGATTTAGCTAGCGCCTACCATCAGGTCGAGTTACATCCTGATTCCCGTCACTTGACTGCTTTCATCTCTCCCTTGGGCACCTTTCAGTATCGACGTATGCCTTTTGGCCTAGCTTCGGCCGCGTCGGTTTTTCAGAGAGTTATGAGTAATATCTTGGAAGGTGTTAAGGGAGTGACAGTCTTTCAAGATGATGTTTTGATTTTTGGGAAAGATGTTTCTTCTCATGATTCTGTCCTTGATAATGTTCCGAGTTTGTTTCAAGATCATGGTGTAGTCTTGAAATTGGAGAAGTGTAAGTTTATGTGTACTGAAGTTGAGTATCTTGGTCACATTTTGACACAAGATGGAATAAAGCCTAGACCTGGACTTTTGGATGCCATTTCTAATGCTCCAATCCCGTCTGACAAGACTGGGGTTAAGTCTCTTCTAGGTATTTGTGAATACTACTCCAGGTTTATTCCCCATTATGCGACCATCGTACGTCCTATTAGTAACCTGTTGAAAAAGGGAGTAAAGTTTGTTTGGTGTGAAGAATGCGTTAAGGCTTTTGAAGAAGTAAAACTGTCTCTGACGTCTGATTCTGTCCTTAAACCATTTGACCCTGCTTTGCCGTGCTGTTTGACTGTTGATGAAAGTCGTGTTGGTCTTGGTGCCACCTTGACGCAAAGCGAGGGTGGAGTTGAAAGAACTATCAGTTTTGCATCCAGGGTTTTGAGATCTGCTGAGATTCAGTACTAGGTAATAGAGAAGGAGCTTTTGGCATGTACATGGGCCATTGAGAAGTTTAGACCGTCATTTGGGGAAGGCGTTTCTTACTTCAAACTGATCACAAACCTTTGGTTAACATCTTGGGTGGTGGTATCACTAAATGTTGCACACCTAGGATTTTGAGGATGGTGACCAGGCTTTTGCAGTTTCATTTTGATGTTGTGTATATTGCTGGTGGGAAAAATGTAAGAGCAGATTTTTTGTCCCGGTTTCCGCCTCCTGTGTGTGATGATGATGTTGACATATCTTTTTCCAATCTCATTGAAGAAGACTGTGATGATTGTTTAGTTGCCTGTGTAGACATCCCTGAACTACAAGTTTGTTCTGAAGCGGAGTGGAGAAAAGCTTTTGAACAAGATAGTGTTCTTCAGGATGTTTGTAATTTTGTTAAGTTGGGTTGGCCGCGTGAGAAGGTCTTGTCTTCTTCTCTTCAACCCTATTCTAAGGTTGGCCATGAGATCTCCATTGAAGATGGTATTTTACTTCGCAATGATAAGATTATTCCTCCCTTTGCGTTTAGAAAAGATATCATTGTGAAGGCTCATGAGGGTCATCTGGGTTGTTCACTTACTAAACGTAGAATTCGTGAAATGTTCTGGTGGCCCGCAATGGATTCGGATATCGATCTTTTTTTGCGGACTGTTGTATCTGCAAATATTCAGATAAGAGTCTCAAGACTTGGGTTCCTCCTCTTATGCCGGTTGAGTGCCCAGATCATCCTTGGGCTAAACTGGGTATTGATATCATGGGACCTTATTCTGTGCTGAGTGGCTCTTCCAAGTTCATTTTAGTCTTGGTTGACTATGCCTCCAAGTGGCCAGAATATAAATTTATAAAAGATGCTGATTCTAAAAGTATAATTGAATTCTTGTGTGATGTTTGGAGTAGGGAAGGTTTTCCTGAAGTGTTAGTTTCCGACAATGGCAAGCAATTTGTGAGTTATGAGTTTGTTGATTTTTTATCCAATTCAGCTGTTAAGCATGTCAAGAGTTCACTTTATCATCCTCAAGGGAATGGTCTTGTCGAAAGGATGAACAGAGTTATTGGTGACTGTGTAAAGTGGGCTAGGAGTAGTAATGTTGAGGTCAGCAAAGCGTTGAAGAGCATGATTTGGTTTTATAGGACCACTCCTCACTCCTCCACTAAGATCTCTCCTTTTGAATTAATGAGAGGCCGAAAGCCTAACACTTCGTTTTGTCCTGGGTGGATGTCTAAGTGGATGAAGTCTAGTTCTGATGTTTCGAGTCTCATGTCCATTGTAAAGAATAATGTTCTGCATGCTCAATCCAAGCAAAAGGAAAACTTTGATGTAAGGAGAGGTGCGAAAGAGAGCGTTTTGGAAGTTGGAGACTGTGTGAGGATTAGGAAATCGGTCCATGTCAGTAAAGGGGAAAGCACGTTTGGGCCTCCTGTAAAAGTGGTTAAGATTGTGGGAAATGCTGTACAAGTTGAGGGAGGTTTCTGGTGGAATCTCAACAGAGTTGCTAAGGTTGTTAGTAACACTTATGTTGTCACAAAAGCTTCTTCAACCTCGGATGTCTCTAAAAAATCCACTAATTTCTTTCCCACTAAGACTCCTGCCACTGATTTCGGTGTCAGGAAGAGTTCTCGCATTGTTAACAGACCTTTGAGGTTTAGAGAGTAATATTTCTGTTTGTTTGTTTCTCTCTTGTTTACTTTGGTTTTTTTTTGTTTTTTTTATTTTGTTCTTTTGAGAAAAGGAGGTGATGTAGTATTCTTTGTATTCCCTCTCTCTATAAAGTGCATTTCTACTTATGTTTATCTCTTTAGTTCTGTTACCATGGATTCTTGGAATCCTGTTGTGTTCTCAGAGTGCATTCCACAGGCTGTTCACTCTGGCCTAGACCACGACATGATCTGATGTTTCTACCTGTACTGCTTAATTAATTAAAACATCTTTGATCAACAACCTTGCCTCCCATGGATTCTACAATAGCCTTACTTACTGCTTTGTTAACTCAAGACATATTGGGAAAATACAGGATATGTTTGCAGTAATTTTTATTGTCGATAAACCATGTAGCCAAATTTTGAGCGACAAAGTCAATAGCCATGAGCCACTTCCAGTAAATAGTTTCTCTGTTTTTCTAAGGTTTTTCTAATATTTTGAAAAAATGCACATGTTAACCTAGAGAAAAAAAATGGTGTCCATTGTAACCAACATAAGTAATAGAGATGACCGAAGACAATGAATTGTAAATATGTTGTGATTTTTTCCACGTATTAACTACAGTAATGCTATAAGTCCACTGAGTTAAAAATGATGCTAATTTTCTGCATGACATTTACTCCTAGGGCGATTTTACATACCCTCTGGTTCTGGCAGACAAAATGTATGTCTTGATAAAGGTGATCATAATAAGGAGTTATCCCCGAAACGCGTTGACGCAACCTAAAGCGTATAATTCAAGTCTCCAACACCATAATAGATACGCTGATTTGGTAGTGATACTACTCTGGTGATATTAGAGCGGAGAAAGAATATACAAACCTGTATCCAACAAATGCATTTTGTAACTGTTCTGTCTGCTTGTAATTGTGCAGGTCGCAATTATATGTAATGTCTCAATGTTATCTTGTTTTAGTTTAGGGATTTAGTTTAGTTATCCCTATTGATTGTTTTTTTAATATATTCAAATAAATGAATTTTTAACTTTTCCATATTTTGTTGTATGTATTTGTTAAGTCATAAGGTACATTATTTTATACCTGTCTTTATCTGTGCCTTAAGGGAGCCCTTTCTCTTACCTAGGTTGAATAACCCTATTTCCCTTGGCCTACACAAGGGGTACCTCTCTGGTTTTTACAGTTATGTCTAGAGGCTCCTGCCTGCACCCAGCGAGATCCTGCTGCCGGGGTAAGAGGGAAAGCAGCCTCTCACACCTCCCCTGGTCTGCCACATCACTGCTGGTGAAAATCCCACTGCGGCTGGCAGGAAGAATGCAATCCCACACTAAAACTACATACTGTTAAGTGGCTGAGATGGCGGAGTAAGGCCAGGAGCTGCTAATCTGAAGTAGGTAAGAGACCGAATGGGCCTAGACCAAAGGAACCGAGCGCTAACTTAGATACAAGAGGCACAAGTTGCACCCACCAATTTACATGACTGACCATGGACATGCTCTATTGGGGGAAAGGAGGGGGTTCACCACTATCAGAGAGGGGAACCCACTCGAGCCAATTGATTATCTAATCCGAGGAGGCCCCATACACCAAGCCCTGCACCATGTAATTGGGTATTTGTGCATAACTGAATGTAAGGTGACCTATGTTTCTGGTGGTATTGATTCTGGAGCCTGAGTATCCTTCACTCACTAACTTCTCTGAGAAGTCTGTGACTACTCGCCTGCTCTTCTGCTATGAGTGAAGGGCTGTACTTACCCCGTTTGTAGAGCCATAGTAGGGCAAGCCCCAGGACAGCAGATTTACAGGGCCTCAAAACCCTCCACGGGTGTGGCCCAGTGGCCTCCTGAATGGGATCTGACATTCCATTAAAGTCTAACAACCCTACCAAGAAGTGCTGATAACATTCAATTGAATGTGTAGTATGCTACCTGAAAAGTGCTGTTGGACTCCTATTCTGAACCAGGCAAAGTTAAGATCTGCAATCTAACCCAGCCCCTCCACCAATATTATGGCAGACCGGTCAGAAATTGTCACCATACTGACTACGGGTTTCACCCAGAAAAAGCAGGAGGCGGCTTCTGAGCCCAATCGCCTCCTCAGCTCCATCCCTGGACAGATCTTTAAATGTTGATAGGTGTTGTAAATAAAGAGGACCCAGTTAATTCTGGAAATGGCGCAGATCTGGCGATACACGAAGTGGAGCGGAGCTAGCGATACCAGAAGCAGAACAAAGGAGGGAGTAGGGCAGAGCGGCTGTGACGGCTGATAGCGCAGCACAGTACTACTCCTGGAAGAGATGTAAATAGTGCAAGGCAGGTAAGTAATTGCTGTGGACACGGCAAGCTGGATTACACAGGAATTGAGACAGAGCAGGCGATAATGCAAATTGTATATATTCAACTAATGTACTTATTGGTTTAGCTGGAGATTTGGTAAAGCGCCATGCATTATCTTCCAGTTCCGTTCAGTGCTTTGCACGTGTTTGACTCTGGCAATATATCTGCAAACGAGTGAAAACTTTTCACAAAATTCAGGTCCAGAACAGAATTAAACAAGTGTTGGTGCAGACTAAACGTCTGGCTTACATTTTGGGTCCTGACAAAAATATTTTTAAAAGCCTGTTGCAGTGAAAAACTAAATTTAAAGAAAAATGATGGCCTTCTGTATACATTGTAAGATGTAACGTAATGTTTAATGATTCAGTGTACTTCTGAGCTGTACAGTAGTCCTGAATGCACTGCAAGTTAAGCTCTGTATACGGGGTGGAATGACACACCGAACAGCCAACTGTATGGAGTAAGAGTGACATACCTGCCAAAGGGCCGCATGGCCCGAGGGCCAGTCCGACCATGTCAGGACCCTGCTGCGCTGTATGCAGAGCACAAACACCCACGCACTTACAGAGGTCACCCCCCCCCCCCCTCATCCCTGCAAACTTGCATTGAAAGGTTTGAAAACCAAACGAATGCGAGGCAATACTGTGGGGACGTTCACTGTGGGCATTTATAATATCAGAAAACAACTTTTTTTGTAATCATCTTAAAGAAAAAGTTTAAAACATTACGTTGTCATGTGTGTGAAAACAGCACGTGCAGCTAGCTGTACAACCTGAAGTTCCTAACCCAGCCGATGAGCCTTCACTCATACACGGACTCCCACCCGCACAGCTCTGCCTCCCATCAGGCTCTCAGAAAGGCAGGAAGATCCCGCCTCAACCACCTACTTCAGTGGTTCCCAAACTTTTTTGACCCGTGGCTCCCTTTATCTATTGCCAGTTGTCCGTGGCTCCCCATTATGTTTTTAGGTCTCGCCTGTCGATGCGCATGCGCATCGAGCAAGGCGAGAGTATTGGCACTTATCCGCTCTTTATCCACACTGCAAGGAATCGTGGCGATTCCTTGCAGTGCACGAGAAATTTAAGCTCAATGCGCATGCGCATTGAGCTTAAATGCGCGTGCCACATGCCCCCAGCCGCCTGCCTTGCCTACTCTCTCTCACAGCCTCCCCCAGCTCCGCCCCCTCACTACTTGATTGCACGGCCGCTAGGCCGTGCCTCCCCTACTCTCCTCCCCCCTCCTCCTCTCCTCCCCTGCCTGCCTGCCGCTAGGCCGTGCCTCCCCTACTCTCCTCCCCCCTCCTCCTCCTACTCTCCTCCCCTGCCTGCCTGCCGTGTCGCACCTCTCCCCTCTCCGCCCCCTCCCCTGCCCGCCGTGTTACGGTGAAAGGCTTGTTTGTTTATTTTACCCGCCGTGTCTCTGCTGCTTCCCCCTGTCCTGTCTCTCCTCCTCTCCCTCTCTATACCCTCCCCCTCCCCCCCACCACTCCCATCAAGTCCCTCTGGCCCTTCCCTCCTCCCCGGACCCCTCCTCCCCTGCCCCCTCCACCCTTTCTTGTTCGGATTTGAGGTTGAACTGCGTTTGCTCACGCATTTTTTGCTGTTTGCTTTTTGCTTTACTATGAGGTAAAGCACAGGGCTGAGTTGGTTTCTAAAGTCTCCTGCCACATTGCCGCCTCCTCCCCTCCCTGCAAGTGCATTTGTACTGGCAGATTCTAGCGCCTGGTTTATCTCGGAACTCTAACTAAAGCGCTTGGCTGCTTAGTACATTTCCTGGAATCGAGACGCAGTTTTGCAAGGTACTGCGATTTATTACTGTCCCCTTTTATCATTAGTTTTCCCAGTTAACGCTTTCCTGGTTGTGGAAGCACAATTTTAGTGTGGACACTTGGGGCTCCAAACTGCAGCTTTTGAACAATGCACAGGACAGTGGTGCCAAAAACCGACCGATGCAGAGTGAGGTGCCAGTGGTGGTGCTGGTGGAGAAACCTGTCACCGGGCCTCCATGGGGATCTTACGAAGAGCACTTTTTCCTGCCACCTGGAGTAAGAGAAAATAATTTAAGATGCATGTTAACCCTACCTGTAAACCCGCAGATTGTTCACCAGCGAACATAAGCAGAATTTTGGTTTGTGGCGTGTGTGAAAAACATTGATTTTTCGGACATTTTTATCTGTAGCCAATGGGACTCTGAGAAATTAAAAAAAGTTTGCTAATCGTAGACAAAATCCTAATTTCTGAATTTTCCTAGTAGGAGAAACATTTTTGGACCTACTCAGATTGTCGTGGTACACACTCACACGAGGTCAAGTTCTGATAATTTTAACGTTGTAATTTGCACATCTCCGCCTAAAGCGCCTTTTACTACTTCCACAGTAATTTCTTTATGTTCCATCAGTTCTGCTTTGTCCAGCTCTTTTGAAGAGGTCAGGTGTTTCTCTTCTTTCTTGATCTGCCTCCTTGTTTGTAAATATCTCTTCACGCATGTAAGCTCGGGTGAAATGCTGTTACCGGCTGTTGTGCAAGTTAGTCTGCTCTTTTAATTTGTGTGGCTTTTGAAGTCTACCCACATAATACAAAGTTAAATTTTGCTGTAATCAGGAGGTTCTCTGGGAAATGTTGGCATTTTGGCAGTTTTATTTATCCTGGTATTTGCTACAGAATCGCGAAATTCCAGGAATATTTGAATACTGCTTCTTTCGGGTGTGTTTTTGTGTAGCCAAGCAGCTGTTCATCACCCCACCCAGAGGAGACTTCGAACAGATCTTCTGTCCCAAAGTAAAGTGTTGATTGTCAGGGCAGGACTGGGGAACCAAAACCTCACTCACCCTCAACCCCTCACCCTCAACCCCTCACTCACCCTCAACCCCTCACCCTCACTCACCCTCACCCTCAACCCCTCACCCTCAACCTCAACCCCTCACCCTCACTCACTCACCCTCAACCCCTCACCCTCAAACCCTCACCCTCACTCACCCACCCTCAACCCCTCACCCTCACTCACTCACCCTCAACCCCTCACTCTCACTCACTCACCCTCAACCCCTCCCCCTCAACCCCTCACTCACCCTCAACCCCTCACTCACCCTCAACCCCTCACTCACCCTCAACCCCTCACCCTCAACCCCTCACTCACCCTCACTCTCACTCATCCTCACTCACCCTCAACCCCTCACCCTCACTCACCCTCACTCACCCTCAACCCCTCACCCTCACTCACCCTCAACCCCTCACCTTCAACCCCTCACTCACCCTCACTCTGACTCACCCTCACTCAGCCTCAACTACTCCCCCTCACTCACCCTCACTCACCCTCACTCTCACTCATCCTCACTCATCCTCACTCACCCTCACTCTCACTCATCCTCACTCACCCTCAACCCCTCACCCTCACTCACCCTCAACCCCTCACCTTCAACCCCTCACTCACCCTCACTCTGACTCACCCTCACTCAGCCTCAACTACTCCCCCTCACTCACCCAAAACCCCTCACTCACCCTCACCCTCACTCACCCTCAACACCTCACTCACCCTCACCCTCACTCACCCTCACCCTCACTCACCCTCAACACCTCACCCTCAACCCCTCACCCTCACTCACCCTCACTCACCCTCACTCACCCTCAACCCCTCACCCTCAACCCCTCACCCTCACTCACACTCACCCTCACCCTCATTTGAGTTAGAGCTTGTAGAATTGTTTATGGCTTTTTTTATTTGTAATTCTTTAGCATTGGCTACAGGAAAGAAAAATGCTAAAGATTTACAAAAAAAACCCATAAACAATTCTAAAAGCACTAACTCTAATGCTGCGAGACCTATTGCATTTCCAATGCTTGTTTATTTTGCGGGTGGCGGGGATGTAAGCCCGGCCTCTGGAGTACTTCCATTTTTCTCCTCTTTTGTCCGGTGGTTGGTCACTTGCTTACTAGACATCCAATAGTTGTTAAAAAAAACATAGGGGGTTCTGCATCACAGACAGAGTGTGCTAAAGTGGCATGTACACAAAAACCCCAACAGTAAATAAACGAGCCAATTACGTTTGCCCCCTGGCCAGTTTTCTACCAGCACTACTGGTATTTTTAAGCATGTGGCTAAGGAAGGCTGGGAAGTGTTTGAGTGTCTCTATAGTGCTCCGTCACGGTGTCTACTTGTGTTTTCTTT
This sequence comes from Lissotriton vulgaris, assembly GCF_964263255.1. NCBI lineage: Eukaryota > Metazoa > Chordata > Amphibia > Caudata > Salamandridae > Lissotriton > Lissotriton vulgaris. Next base: position 1,987,402,237 of record NC_141691.1, on the reverse strand, counting down.
CCTGTTCCTGCATCACATCTACTTGGGCTGACACCTCAGGGCATTGTCATCCAAATGGCAGCCTCCTCTCACTGTGGGAATTGCTCAGCAGGTTGTGATCTTGGACGCTATTAGCATCACCCTAAGAACCTTTTCCTGGATTATAAAGGTGCCAATGCAAGAAGGAAGCAGTAAGTGCCCAACTCTTTAAAACACATACACCCAGCAAATGTTATTCTGTAACGCCAGTATGAAATGTAATTCCAGAGTGCCACATGTTTGTTTAAATATGTTTTCGCTTTCAGCTATTTCTAAACTCAGTTATATATTTCAATATAAAAATCATATATGTGATGTGACTTATAAAAAAGTAGTTTGTATGTGACTGCATTATTTTGTTTATGTAAGGCGCATATGTTCTGCGGTTCAGGAGGCAAGTTCAGAGCACAAGCCTCATGTACCATATCACATTTTAAAACGTGTCCCAAATAATTTGTTTTAATGTCATGTCATCCTGTTTACCAACCTCATTAGCTCTAAGTATATGCAACAACAATAGGTGTGTAGCTTCACACTCAATATCTGTATCCATCAATTTTGTTTGTATGTTAAGCATACACTGTAGCCTATTTTTCCATCTAAACTAATATTTTAATGTTTAGAGATGCATTGATTATGCTTTAAATTTAGCCTCACATTGTTTAAAAAAAGGATGGTTGGTGTTCAGACATCAAGTTAATGTAACTGTTGACTTCGATACGGATTCAAACATGGTGTCCATATATTTATATTTTTGTACAGTATCTCACGTTTGGCTGTGCAGTAGGCTAATCCCTTTTTCATGAGGGATATTACTGAGATGTGCCGTCACTTCCTGCTACGTCATTGTATGCGATGTCCTTACATATGTTAATTAGTAACCAACTCTTTAGGATGTGTAGGCTGGGACCAGGGCAGCCTTGCTATACTACTGAACAGGTGGGTCTTTTGACTAAAACCTGGACATTCTAAAATGTGGTCCTGTCGTGTGAGAAGGTAAGTATGAACCCCTAATGGAGCCGGCAAGCCAGCACATTTAGAGAGAACCGAACAAGACCCGAACTAGCAGTCGGGCTTGGCTCTAACAGGCAAAGCAAGAACTAAGTCATTAAAATATTTGACATGTAGATGGCTAATGTAAAATATGACAGTTTCTTCCAATTAAAACAGGATATTTCTTGAAGCTTGTGTTTTACTTCCGTACATCAGACTTAGTGCTTTACTTAGTATCTGCTAAAAGTACTGTTTTTTAAACAAGAACGTTTCTTCACTTTAAAAGCTAATGGCACTGTCTTATGGCCCAGGGCAACCACTGTAGGCCTGATCGCACGGAGCAGTGCTGAATTCAGATGCCATACTATTTAAAACTGATTCCCAAACTATGTGCTCATCTGTTCGTGGTGCCCCTGGCAAGTTTTCACGGCGCACAGTTTGGGAACCGCTGACCTACTTCCTACTACCTTCTGTTTTTTGTCATGGCTGACTGAACTAACTTTTCAAATTTTAACAATGAAGAGTGTCGACTTGCAGACCATGGAGGTACTTTATCATTTTTTGGGTTTAACATGGAGTGTTAAGGCTTTTTAGCCCAGAAAGTTAAACTGACGCCTTCACGACAGGCTCGCCCCTCGCACCTGCCATTCAGGAAAGAACTCCAAGACCTGCCTGGATGTTTGAATGAACAAACCTCCAGGCAGCATCTCGACACACTCACTGGGGATTTGCCGCTCCCTATAAATGACTGATTGAATGACATACAGCCTATACAGACCAGAGCACAACCAGGGGCCCCCCTGGGCCGGGCGGAAGAGGTATACAGCCTCCATGTGGGCCAGAGAGTCACACTGTGTGTGTCACTGCTCCTGAATAAGAAAGGAGCTGGCAAAGAGGCCACAGCATGACAAGCGCTAGTGATGGAGTGTCAGGTTTGCAAAGCTCCCACTGTTAAAGCAAACCACCCCTGGGCGCTATATCCAACTCGCAAATAAATATCAAAGCAGCAGAACAGATAACTACGGATACAAAGAGAAGTAGGACTTCAGGAGGCTCCGGAGACAGCAGAGCTGGCGGGACAGATGGGGAAAGAAATCTTTAGAGGAGGATCCGATTTCAAAACACCTTTGGTTTAGAAAGGTGATTGGAAGCGGTGAGAAACCCAGCTCAGCCGAGCCCGAGACCTGTGACGGGCGCAGCTCTCTAAACCCCTGGAAATGTTTGTGAACAGCGAAGAGTCAGTCGTAAGCCTACACCCTTACGTAGGAGTATTTCACACTCCTTCTGGAACGACATAATGCAGCTAGCACCCGAGAACCCTCTATGCAGCCTTTGTAATGAATGCGACAGGCTGCGGCCGAGGAGGACTGTCCCTGAGGGGGTGAGAATCCTATGTTTGGAGCAGGACTTCCAATATCCATGCATCCTTTCCGCCCGTCAATTCAGCAAATGGCTATGCAATAAGATTCTCCACACTTTCATTTAGCCCCAATAAACTTTCCCGATCCTTAAGAAACGCTGTTTCAAGCTTTTTGCGAAAATGTGGCCAATTAAAAAAAAAAAAAAAAGAAACTCCATATCTATGAGAAAATACAGCTGATGGTAGCATCGAGGCCCATTACTAATAATCCTGTCCTGGACAAGATGACGTTTGGAGATATCTCACCAACACCTATAAGGGCTGCTGTGGAGGTCTTCCATTCCCTACTATTCATAAAATAGGGCTCTCCAGATAGACCCTGTCTTTTGGCAAGTTTCCGAGCATTAGGCCGCATGCGTCCTCACAAACTCTATCTGCGATTTCGTCAATTCTTCCTTTCCAATGGGTGGTGGTACCTTAGTGTAAATGGGTCTTGTTAGAACCGGGGTCACTAGTTGGCCAAGGTATGCACCCTAGTCCAAGTAGGGACCACAACTTCCAACAGGGTAGCCAGGCGCAGAGCAGGACGGCTTGACGTCAGAGACAATGTGTAAAGTATTTGCGCAACACACACCACCAGTAACACAGTAAAAACACTCACAAAAGAAGCACCACACCAGTTTTATATATAAATAAGAATATCTTTATCGCAGTTTCAGGTAAGATGAATTATCAAATAAATCCAGCTTCCGGGCAAAGTCAATAACAAGATCACCCCAGCTTTCAGGTAAGAGCAATAACAAGAGAAACCCAGTTCCCAGGCAGGATCAATAATAAAGGAAAATCCGCAAATACATCAAGAGTTCTTAAATGGTGCTATTTGTTGTTAATGTCTATGGAAACAAGTCTTGTAGGTGCACAGAGTCTGTTGGAGAAATGTTTGGATGGTTTCTGAGTTCAGTCTCGGGTCTGTATTCCAGAAAAAAACGTGTGCAGGGACTCTCCCTGCCTCCAGCCCGCAGTCTGACAATTGCAGTTCCCAAGTAGCAGGAACCGGGGAAACAGTGTGAACTGTTGGCGCCCTCTGCGGTACTTTTTAAATGCCCCCAACAGGAATAACAGTCTGTCCGGCCAGCCACTGTTAACTGAAGCTGTGTCTGGTGTTTAAAAGGAAATGCCCCCCCAGCCGTACTCCTTGCAGTCCCGCTGGCGCCCCAACCTAAAGAAAGGCACAATCCCAGAGACCGGCCCACCCTGAAGGAGGCAGAAGGTCGCGAGCCCCGGTACGTGAATGTTGCTGGGAGCAGGGCTCGCTAGGGTTTCAAATATACCGCCAGCCATCTTAAGCCAGCCGCCCCACGTGGAGACTTCCCGCACCCCGCCCGACAACCAAAACCAGGCTGGTATGGAGGCGTACCTGCGAAGGAGGCGGGGATCCTTTGCTGGCGTCCGGATGAGGAGGGAGGCGGCCCGCCCGCTCCTGGCGTGTCTCCTTTCTGGCTGCAGCGCTTCACCCAGGGAATCCCGGAGGCTAGGCGACCCTTCGGCTCGGCCCCTCGTCACTCTAGGCAGCAGCGGGCCAGGGCCGGGTTGCATGGTGATGCCTCGCGCTCCTTCAGTCCCAGCGCGGCTCTCAGGGAGATGCTTCTGTTGCTGGGACAACCACCACGCCAACACCCAATCACAGTGCGGCGGGTCCCTGACGCCAGGAGGGTAATCCTTGCTGAGCTTCTCTCGCCTCCTGGGCAGCGGCGGTGATCCCGGGCACGTAATTCTGCTCTGCCTCAGCGATTCACGGCGCAGTTAGGTCCCGGGCCGGCAGCGGTGATCCTGGGGGCAATTTGGAGGCCGCTTGCCTATAATGAGAAGGCACCCGCACACAGTGCTATAAGGCTGCTCTCAAGGGACGCGCCCCGCTCGGGCCAGCGGCGGCAATCCCAGGCTCTCAGCGCTTCCAGTTCACAGCGCGTTACAGTCCAGTTAAGGTTCCCAGGTAGTGGCGGTGATGTTCAGGAGGATAGCGCTGCCGGGGCACTTCATAAACAGGTCGTTGCTGTCCTTTTTGTTCCTTCTTGCAGCCGAGCAGTTCCACAACGCTGCAGGGACAGTCCTTGGAAGTCTGGAGTCTTTGTTAGCCCCCAATGACTAGGGAGCAAGTCAGTCAGCGGTGGAGACACCCTGGAGGAGTTGATTCAGTCTCCTCTTTGCAGGACCAGATCAGCAGGGCTAGGAACAGTCAGCTCCAGCAGAGTGGCAATCCTTCTAGCACAGCAGTCTGTACTCCAGCAGGGCTTCTTCTTAGTCCAGGGGTGTAGCCAAGAAGTGAGGCCATGGCCCTCCCTTATATATCTTTCAGTCTAGGGGCTAGAAAGTGGTAGAAGTATCTGGAAGGGTCTGGGTGCAGGGGCTTCTGGAAGAGTCCAGGGAATTCTGGGATGTTCCCTGCCTTCCCTGACCTAGCTGTCACAGTGTTGAGAAAATTGCCGTTAAGGCTACAGTGGGCAGCCCATCACAGCCCATCCAAGGGGAGAAGGTGTGAATCACCACTCCCACCTCCCAACCCAGGCAGCTATTAGTATGCAGAGGGGAGGGGGGGGGGGGTGGAGTCTGCAGTGCCCAATCTAAGTGTATGCAGGAAAAGGCCCACTTTGCTAAAAGTAGGGTCCCTAGCGTAGTAGTGCCCAAACCGATATATCATTGGAACGGGTTGCCCGCCCGAGTCCAAGACCAAACATGACAGACTTATTAGGTCCCTGTCAGAAATGATCCCATAAGGGGGTTCCCAATGCTAGCCTATGGAGAGTGAAGCCTTACAGCAGTAGCAGGGGCTTGTGGCAGATATGCCAGCATCACAAGCTTTTAGGGAAGAGCACCTGCACCTCAGCACTGTTAAGCAATGGTGAGGCGCCCAGAGTCCGAGGTCCAACAAAAAGGTACAGTGAAAATGGGAGGCGTAAGGGCAAAAAGGTAGGGGAAGACCACCCTAAGGCTGACCGGTCCAACAGGACTTTATAAATTCTTTGGGTAAGAAGCCTGGGTAGGACCCAGCTGAGCTGACAAACTATCAGCCTTGCACCCCTCCGCACTCCCAGTTTCAATATTTTGGAAAAGGATCTGGTGAAGAGGCTCTTTCTCAACTAGGACTTTGTTGGTATTCGTCCAGGAAAACGCCATAAGTCTTTTGTGGTAGCTGCCCAGGGTGACCTATGAGATGCTAGCAATTAGAGTAAACAATCAGAGTTAATGTTGCTTGACTAGTCAACATCTTTTGACAATTGTCTAGCTTGTTCTCTCCACGCTGCCATACTGCCCATTTTTGGAGTATACCACAATAAACGTGTATGTGTAGTAAAAACAATGCATGGCAAAGGCATAGCGTTGAAATGAATACGTGGTAGAGGCATGAGTTGTTAACACACGCATTGTGTCACTCTAGTCCATAAGCTCCACTTTGCGCTACTTTGATGCACTCAACATCCGGTTGGATAGGCAGGATTTTATTTATGAAGACTTACTGTAAAACCAGTCCCTGGTCCAAGTTGTGACTGTGCTACATGCTTTTCCCATTGGAAACCAGTTACGAATACACTGTAGTCACTATACCCGACACCTTGTGTCTTTTTATTCCAGTAGCTATTTCTATGAGCTCCACTTAACTGAGCCCTTTGCAATAAGGAGAGCACTATATGCTTGTATTGCAGTCCAGGTGACTTTGATGTGCCTCCCGCGTGAGTTGAGTAACATTACACACCAAGGAAAAATCAGACATAGAAGGACTTCATTTATTTGCATAATTTCAACCCTAAAACAGAGATATTCTCCTCAAGACACATAAAAACACAACTCTGTCCTACTCGGGATTCTAGTAACCACCAATCTAATGTTCATAAGAGAATACCAATTTAGGAGAGTGTATAATACCAAAGAGTTCCAAAACTTCAGTATTGCGCTATCCCTGCAATAAACATAAGCCTTCTAGATACAAACAGATAGGTATACCTTCATTTCAGAGCACCTCATCAACAGTTCCATCACCCGCCCCTAACCTTGGAATAATATGCACTTCTTTAACTCATCATGCTTAACCCTACCTTACCTCACCTAACAATTCCATTTGACAAGCAGTTCTACCCTCAAAACCCTGCCCCGAGTCCACCCCAACACCAGTTGTTGATTTTGATCCTCAGGTATGCACTGCAATATTTGAAAGTTCCCGATGTCCTTTAAGAATTAAGGTGCTCACTACACTGAAGATAACAAATGTGGAGGCACCAACATACACACACACATATTAAAGTAACTAGTATGCATTCACAAAGACAAAATCAGCACATATAGCATACAAATGTGTCAGTCGCCTCAGCAGATCCTTTAGTCTTTTCAATGAACGATCAATAGAATAAACTGGTGCTAGCTTCTATTTTAGGCACTATCTTCCAGCACTCTACTTCCATGAACCCATGTAAAGCAGTTAACTATTTTCCCAAGCCATTATTTGGCAGTTGCCTAGGAACTGGCTTATTCCCTATAAAAATGTTTATTTTTTATTTTTTATAAACCTCTAGATCTATGTATATTCCAATACACCAAAAGCCAACTGGACGAAGCTCGTCTCATGATAAAATTGCAACGAGAAACAGAATAAGAATCCTCTGTAAAATGGTCTGTAGCGCCCAGCAACCCACATTGTGCTCTTGTCTGAACATAACCACACTCACCGAAAGAGGTTTTCAGCTCCAGCCCTCATCCGCATCTCCTTGTTGATCTGCTGGTTGATGCGGGCGCGGCGGTGCTGTAGCTTGCTTCGCTGTGTCTGTGCCAGGGGATCACAGCCCTAAGATATGAAGAAAACAATATTATAAATAACTAGTGAAACACCAGAAGTACAATATAGATTAGTGGATTATAAATAATGAATTATAGCAAACCACACCACATAACATCACCGAGACCTAGAAAAAGACAGCCTTGTGCGGCATGCAGTAATTCTTGGTTCTGGGTCAAATTCAACACAGATTAGCTAAACGGTTGGATTGCCTGAAAGAGTCAATGAAGGCAAAATAGTTCTAAAGTAGTGTGTGTTCACATCATTAACACTCAGTATTGCTATCCTGCAAGCAAGATGTACAAAGTCCAGGACTGAAGGGTTATTTGAGTATTTTAAGGACTCCCATTATGAGCAAAACCAAAATGTACAAAATTGTGCAGTATGGATCACAATTGCCAGAGGTGTAAAGACCACACAACACTCCCCTCGAAGGGATAGTGTGTGCATGAATAAGTGCATATTTTTATCTCCCCCAAGCATGGATGCTGTATGTGGGGAGCAGTGGTCACATCACTATCAGCATGGAAGAGGAGCGTTGAAGCAGGTCTCTTGCATGAATGCTGTGCAAGGAGCTACTGGCTTCATCTCACATGGATGTGGAGTATGGGGACAAAAAGCCTCATACTGGCCCAACACGGAAAAAGGTTAACCATGAAGAGATCCTCTCCTGTGTCAGGAACTCAAAATCCTGGTACTGACCCAACAGTTACAATGGTAAATATTAAAATCAGAACAAACTCACAGTGATAAATTTAGGCTGGTCTTGATGAAAGTGTTGTAGTTTACCTTTTACTTGTTGCACTCTCCCTACAGTAGTTCTCTGCCTTCCTGCTCAGCTTGTGATGAGGTCATGTAGAATGTTGGGTTGGGTTTGGATGTGGTGAGAGTCAGTTGGTGTGGATGGGCTGAGCAGCGAGGAGGCTGCTCCTGGTGGGGCATCTAATGGACTTACTATCTTCCTGTGATCTACTGATGTGATTATCTTTATGAATAAACCTACGATATTATCTACATTACAACTGGTCTCAAAGGATTATCTTTATTTACAATACTGGCGACGAGGTAAAAAGAACTGCGTGAAAGATTACCTGGACTACCATGGACTTTGGACTAACCTGGAACTAAGCAAGTAACAAAATTTACAAGAAAGAAGATTATCAAAACGACACCCTGGCAAGCCCCACCAGTGTTCTTGGTCAACAGAACAGCCTGCAGTCCAGAGCGTTGTAAGTTGTGGCTTTCATATCAGCCTTGCTTTTCATTTGGATTTTTTCCTCAATATTGCTCACTTTCTGACTGTCCTATTATCATTTTTATTTGGTCTGCTTTCCTGCTGCCCGTTAAATTTGACTTGGGACCTGTGGCAGCAGGGGGTGAGTTTGTTCACGGCTTAAGCGGGCTGATTACAAGCATAGAGATTTACCTGGGACAAGAGGCGGCACCTGGTGAGTTTACATGATCTGCGTTTGCAGCGCGTCCTGATAGTGGAAGTGACTTTACAAGATCTGCAAGCATAGAGATTTACCTGGGACAAGAGGCGGCACCTGGTGAGTTTACATGATCTGCGTTTGCAGCGCATCCTGATAGTGGAAGTGACTTTTCAAGACCTGGATGTAGCCTATCCAACCAATTGCTGGCCAAACAGAACGTGATACCAAGTGTCCCACTAGCCCTATTTTGTTTACCTTTGTGCTGTACAGGACTGTTAATAATTTGTGCTACTTTTTTGTTCTTTTGATGGTAAACCTTTGAGCATATCCATAAACATAGGAGTTTTTTTGGAGATAAATATATTTACATTAACCATTGCACAGTCCTTAATTTATAAAAGAAAGAGTACAGGGCCCCCAAGCTCTGTTCAGATCCAGGACAGCGCAATTAAACATTGATGCGCCTACTACAAAGCTGGTAGTCTTAAATACACTTGATGCCTCTTGAATTCACTACCATAACTCTTGTAGGTTTCACCAGTCTTCCTATGTGACAGGTTTTCCATCTTTATCTGTCTTTCAGATCTTTGTGTTTTCCCCTCTTTGTACTTGGTTAGTATTTGATGCGGAAAATAAGTACTGGTGACGCCACTGGCAAATACAGGCTCAAATTAAACACGGCATTGCCTATTGCATCTCCCCTGAACACCTTTTTTCTCAACAATTACCTTACAATCATGACTGCAGACAATTCACTATACTGGCATTCAGGAGCAGAGAATTTTCGCACTCAGTCCTGTTATGCAAATTCTATGGCAACAGGGTAAAAAGTATGTATGTATGTGGTATTTTTAAAATGCAAACCTAGCCATAAAAAGCAGCGGAGTACAACAGAGGGTCAAAGGCAAGTATACAGTGCACGAGTTATAATAGATCTGGGTTCTGGGAGCAAAAGTGTACTGTACCTGCATTGTGATATTGCTCTTTAAAGAGATGCATCTTCAACTCTTTCTAATTTGGAGAAGCACTGGGCCAGTTCTGAGGGATACTGGGATGTTATTCCAGATCCCGGGTGCACAGATAAAGATAATTGATTTGCCCAAGATAATACAATTGTAATACCAAGAAGTCAGGGTTAAAAGTTTAACGTTTGGGGCGTGGCCAAGGCAGTCAACATGGCGGACATAACTGAACAGAGCTCCGTCCCGCCGATTCATCATTCGTTAATATATCCTGCCTCCCTCGCACCACGAGAGTGTCCCGGTGTTGTGCGGTGCACCGGAGGGTGCCCGGCAGGCTTGGTGTGAATCTGGGCCATTTTTGAAGTACGGAAGGTGCCGAAATACGCCCGGAGACGGAGCGGCCTGCTCCATAAAGTGGTGCCGGGGACCTCGAGTTTGGTGGAGCCCGGAAAGGAGAAGGGCCGACTGCGCTGATCAGGGAGCAGCACTCCTGGTGAAAGGGTGAGGAGTAGACGTGCGCGATCTAGCGGCGCAGGCAGGTGGATCCAGGACTGCGGTGGTGAATTGGATGGGGGCCGCGTAGCCGAGCCCGGAGAGCTGGACGTTGGATGGCCGGAGGTGGAGGCGACGGCCCGGAGGCATGACCGGGGCCCGGAGGTGACTCGCACATAGTGAGCAGACCCGGAGGTGCGCAGAGACGGCCTAGAGTGATATCGTGAGCAGAGGTGCGGATACTGAGACCCCGGCGGTCGTGTCGGACCACGGAGGGCAAGACTCCACACTCGCAAATGAGTAGGCTTCTCCTGGAAGAGAGGTGCAGCGGCGGGCGCCCCGGGCCGGGCCCTTGGAGCGGCCATCTTGAGTTGGATGCAGTGTAATGGTCGTATGGACACCGGGAGCGCCGCGATAGAGAATGTATATACGGTAAGCTCCATTAGACCGCCCGTCAACCACAGATGAACTGGTCTGAGCCTTAGACTGGAGAAGTAGGAGCCCCTTGGTGGACAGACGTACAGAAAGGAGCCGTGGTGAGTTCGCAGGGAGGGCACTGGGAGTCGCCGGCTGCTTGACTGTCTGAACCCGGTGCTCCGCGGGGGGAGACATCTTGCAGAGGGGGAGCCCCCCCGTGGTGGCGAGGTACCGGACCCACGCGAGACGCAGGAAGAGACCCGGAGATCGACACTATCAGCCGTAGATCATGACCAGAGGCTGGAGCGGCGGCGGAGCCTCGAAACAGGGGACTATCGACAAATTCACCGGCCCGAGTGGGAATGCCGGAGCCTCGGGGGGTCACCAGGTCCAGGGGCCGGACAATGCGGCTCTGCTGGCGGCGATCACTCAATCTAGGGACATGTTGGATGCCAAAATAGGAGCCGTTGGGGCTGATTTCACTCTGCTGCGCCAAGATTTGCACAACGCAGTTGCCCGTATTACAGAAGCAGAAGCCCGGATCACTGGAGTGGAAGACGACATGGTGATATTAAAGAAAAAAGTAGCCAGTATGGAAGGAATACAGAAGGGCCTGGCGCTCCGGGCAGAGGATGCTGAAGGGCGGGCTCGGCGCAACAATCTAAGATTTGTTGGCTTTCCGGAAGACTGTGAAAAGGGCAACATGGAGGCCTTTCTCACTAAGTGGCTAGAGGGCTGGCTCCCACCGGAATCCCTCTCTCGTTGCTTTGTCATTGAACGGGCACATAGAGCGCTTACACAGAAGCCGCCGGTTGGCGAGCGGCCACGGCCGGTGATAGCCAAGCTACTCAATTACCATGACCGGGACACTATTCTGAGACAAGCCCGATTGAAAGAGCCCCTCATGTGCGACAATCAGCGGATCCTGATATTCCCAGACTATACAAGGTTGGTGCAGCAACAGCGGCAATCCTTCACAGCGGCTAAAACTCGCCTGAGAAACCTCAAAATCGAATATGCCTTACTTTATCCGACTAGTCTACAAGTGGTCTACCAGTCACGTACTCTGTTCTTTAATTCCCCTGAAGAAGTGTTCACCTGGACTGATGAGACAGTACGAATTAGACCGTATACTCCGCCGGCACGAGACTCTGATTCATCCTCCTCAGCGGTGCCGCCAAGGACCCCCAGACGCTCACGAAGTAGAAGCAACTGGAGATCCCGCTCTTCGAAACGCTCTCCCGCTAATGGGGGGAAGTTCGGAGGAGACCAAGCCTCCAGACACCCAGAAGGTGGATCCGTGAAGGGCGAAGGAACACAGGTTACCTTTCTGGACTATATATCACAACACAGGCAAGGTGAGAGGACGTAGAAAGCCTAGCCGGATGATGAAAGCTTTTCAGTAGCACCGAAATATTGTGTGGCAGACTGTAGACCTACAGACACGGGATGCGGGTTGGGTGGGGAGGGACGGACTAAAAGGCGGACACGTGCCTCAGGTTAGAGGAAGTTCGATAATCTAAAGGTTAAGTTGGGGAGTTGGGGGGCTCCGTTGGGATAAACGGTCTCGGGTATCCCGTTGGGGGCTAGAGATATCCTATGCCGCGACAGGTACTTCAATGTTGCTGAGGTATGGGGGGGGGGGGGGGGGGGGGGAGGTCGGGGGTTGAAGAAGAGTTGAAGAAATGTACGCTAAGTTGGGTGTTTTGGAGGGGGGGAAGAGGGGGGGAACTGAAAGTTAAGGGATGGGGGGGAGTGGGGGGGGGGGGGTGGGGGGAGTTGTTCTGCACATGGCTGTCTCAAATGATGCTGTTGGTGTGTCCATGCCCACTAAGCCCATTGCTAACTCTGTTGTTGCACCTACGCCTAGAAGGCTGCACCTACGCCTAGAAAGCTGAAAACTCTGAGCGGAGACCTACTGGGGCCTCAATGAAAGTGATGAGTTGGAATGTGCGGGCTGTGCTCGATAAGATAGAGAGAGGCGCAGTACTAAGGATGGGGAAAATAGAGAAGTAGACATACTACTGCTGCAAGAGACACACTTACTGGGCAACAATGCACTTAGCCTGCAGAGATACGGCTATGATCAGGTTTATCATGCAGGGTTTGTGAGGGGGTCTCGGGGGTGGCGATTTTGATACACCGCAGATTGTCCTATACTCACACGAAGCAATGGACTGACCCGCAGGGTAGATATGTTTTCATACAAGGGATGATAGGCACGGAGTCACTAATAATTGGGAGTGTGTATGCCCCACCCCCACTACAGTGGGCACTGATTGAGAAACTGTTCACAGTATGGGCTGAGATTCCGGAGGGATTGGCAATGATTGGAGGGGATTGGAATGATGTCATGCAATGCCGACTTGATCGTTTCAGGCCCGGGGGTGACCCCATTACCGATACTCCCACCAAACTGAGCGACATGGTACAGGGCATGGGCTGGGTGGACACATGGCGCTACTTACACACACATGAACGAGAGTATTCCTATGTCTCAGCGGTTCACAAATCGTTTGAGACTTGATTATATTTTTGTCCCCACTGCCGTTGTGAGGAGGGTTACCTCGGCGTCTATTCTACCGCGTGGACTGTCGGATCACTCTCCAGTTGTGATAGAAGTCACCCTAGACAAGGGGAGACAGCCATTTGGATGGCGCCTCTCCGCGTGGAACTTACAACAAGAAGCCTACCAACGTCATATGGAGGTGGCTATTGCTTGCTACTCTGAGGAGAAATTAGGCACCGTGTCTGACATAAGGACAGTTTGGGAGGCCCTGAAGCCCACGCTTCGTGGGGTGAATATAGCCTGGTGTGCAGCAGCGCGCCGGAAACGGAAAGAGGAACTAGTGAAGGCCGCAGCGACTGTGGAGTTGTTGGAGACTCAATGCGGGGCTGCGAGTCATCAAGAGGGAGTAGGGCAGTTGCTTCTGGCGCAGCAATCATATGCGTCCCTACTGTTGGACGAGGCTCGGCAAGTCTGGCTGGCAACAAGGAGCAGAATCTATCAGTGGGGTGATAAGTCCAGTACAATGCTCCACAGGCTCTGCCAGAGCACGTTTCAGGCGCAAGTGTTACCGGGTCTTAGGGATGATACTGGGGCCTCAATCTCAGCCCCGAAGGAGCTGGCAGATAGCTTCACCCGCTACTTCGCGGCCCAACATGCTCCGCGGGAGTATCTACCTGCGCTGGACGTTGATAAATTCATAACTGACCTTCCACCCCGCGCACTCCCAGATGATATTCGGGAACATCTTGAGGTTCCGCTATCGTCTGAGGAACTGGGCACAGCCCTGGGAGAGCTCAATACCGGGAACTAGGCCCCAGGGCCTAATGGGTTTCCAAGCGAGTTCTTCAAAAGATATCACCTCCAGTTAGGGCTCCACTACAAGGCTGCCCTAGAGGCGGCGAGAGAGGATGGCTTTCTCCAGCGGACTAGAGGCATGCAGAAATTGTGGTGTTCTGCAAACCTGGAAGGCCCCCAGACCGACACGAGTCCTACAGACCGATCTCCCTTGTATTGAGACCAAAATATTGGCCAAGGCGCTTGCAAATAGACTACTCCCATATATCACGGAACTGATCCACCCGGATCAGGCCGGATTTATGCCCCAAAGAGCGACGAGGCACAACACCAGTAGCGCACACGTGGCAGTGGAGGCGACGGGTAAGACCGGGGATCAGGCAGCACTGCTACTGGCGGATATTGACAAGGCCTTTGACTCTGAGTTGGACCTATCTATTTGCGCTCCTTCCACGTCTCAATCTGGGGCCCCAGTTCATGTCCTACATACGGCTGCTATACACCGACCTGACAGCCTCTGTGAGGGTGGCAGGAGAGACATTGGCGGCCTTCCTAACAGGGCGGGGCACCCGACAGGGGTGCCCCCTCTCGCCATACCTATTCGCTCTTGCTATGGAGCCGTTAGCTGCATGGGTCCGGATAGATGCGCATCTGCGGGGCTGTGAGTGGGAGGCAGGACCCTCGGATAGAATCGCATTATATGCTGACGATGTTCTGTTCTTCCTTACAAATGTGAATCGGTCCGGGCCACGGGTCCTAGAGATAATGAGAATTTTTGGAGAAGTATCAGGGCTATATCTAAACCCACGGAAGTCCACGCTCTGGATGCTGGGTGACACCACCGGGATTGGGACGTGGGCCTCGACACTACAAATAGCGACGGTGGGTCTCATGTACCTAGGAGTGTTTTTGACGGTCTCACCGGCAATTGCTTGGGAACGTAATATCGTCCCGGTGTGGGATAAAGTAAAACAAGAGCTGAAATGCTGGTCCCGAATGCCCCTTAATACCTACGGCAGGTCAGCAATATTTAAGATGGTTGCCCTCCCCGCATGCTATACCAGCTACAGAATCACCCATACCCGATCCCATCGCAGTGATTCCGACAGGTAAACTCCGCTCTAAGCCAATTTTTATGGGCAGGGGGAGCGGCGCGCGTGGCTCTCCGTACCTGTATTTTGTCCACATATTATGGGGGATTGGCGACGTCCGATATCTTGTCCTATTACCAAGCATCCCATCTTGCAGTCTTGAATGAATGGTGGTACGGAGACAGGGGAGACCCGGCATACGCCCTTGAGAGGTACCTGATGGACCCAGATACATTGCACACCATTTTGTACTCGGCAAGGCTGAGAAAGGGGCTGCCTAGAGCAACCCAGGTGGTCTTTCAGCTCTGGCGACAATCATTACGTCGTATGGGATGGTGGGGAAGACTGACAAGTGACCCCACTCTGGCAAAATGGGCAGCTGCGGACATTGGCATTGTTGCAGGGCTTCCGAGGTTGGCACGTAATTGGAATTTCTGCTTTGGGCCA
Organism: Lissotriton vulgaris; assembly: GCF_964263255.1. Lineage (NCBI taxonomy): Eukaryota > Metazoa > Chordata > Amphibia > Caudata > Salamandridae > Lissotriton > Lissotriton vulgaris. The sequence goes on along the minus strand of NC_141691.1, from coordinate 1,987,386,895 downwards.
TGTCCTGAAGGGCACAACACTTAAATCCTTTCAAGACCTTAGTGAAGAATTCGAAATGACCCGCACTCAGTTCTTTAGATATCTACAGTTACGGCATGCCCTTACACCCACACTGGCGGAACTGAATACCTTGCCCGAATTTAGCCCGATAGAGGCGAAGGTGTTCATGGGGGATCTTGGGGAAAAGAAAATATCCTGTATATACCAGACACTAGTTACACACTGCTCTTCAGATCTACAGCCATTACGAGATAACATGTGAGAGATGTGGGGGGAGTTGAAGGAGGAGGATTGGCGAGAAGCTCTTGAATCCCCCAGGGGGGCGGCTATCGCCGTGCGCCTGCGTCTAACACAGTTCAAATACTTACACCGGGCATATTATACTAGAGAGAGATTGTGGAGGGCAGGCCTGATTGAGTCTCCAGCGTGTCTGAGATGTGGCCACGACATGGGTGACTTCCTGCATACAGTATGGGGCTGTAGTGGCCTGGTGGGATTTTAGACTGGGGTGTGGAACTGTCTGCCGGAGGTGCTGGGGTGGGACCTCCCACGTACCCCAAAATTGTGCCTACTTCATGTTCTGGAAGGGGTAGGAGGCAACATCTACAAGAGACACTTACTCCTGTTGGGCCTTACGGTAGCTAAGAGGGATGTGGCTCAGGCATGGAAAGACCCCAGAGCTCCCAAAGTGGTTGGGTGGAAAAAAGGCCTTGACTATTGCATGGGGTTGGAACGGCCGGTGTTCGAAGCCAGAGGCTGCCCCAAGAAACATTATAAAATATGGAAAAGGTGGGCGGACGCGGAGGGGCAGGTGTGATGGGAACTTAGGGGCGAGGATGTACATACTGTTTGATATACGGACAATTTATGCAGTATCGGAGAGACGCTGTGCAGGGGGTGGGAAGGGGAGGGAGGGGTCAGGGTGGTTGGGAAAGGGGGTGGAGGGGTTGGAGGGTATGTTTTCTAATGTTAAATTGAATCACTGATTATGATGTACTGTGCTTGCTGCAGTTCCTCCGGGGTACGGAGTGCTGTGTCTTCTATGCGATTCTTCAATAAAAAAAAGTTTTAAAAAAAAAAGTTTAACGTTTCCACGTTTTTTGTTGTTGCTCTTCTCGATGTCCACCTCCGCTTCCTCCTCCCCTGCTTCCTGGTGCCTCCTTCCCTATGAAATATTTTATTTCATTTCTCCGAATCCTCTTTCTCTTCTCCTCACTTCACCTTGATTAATGTGTCCCAATCCTGCATGGCTTCACTTCCCGAACTCCCTCTGTGGCTTGACAGTGCAGATGTTACTAGACCTAATGTTACCCATTTAAAGCATAAATAGAGTGGGCTTTAGTTTTGACTACGAGATTATTTCTCTCGCACTTAATGGTACTGGCTGCTTGGTGTATCATTCGGCCCAATATTGAGTGACTGCATTGGAATGCACAAATGACTATTTTAAATTTAAATGATACTACATTTTTAATTTTTTTTGCTGTTTTATAAATTGCGAACTCGACCCGCTTTACATGAGCACCAGCTGCATTACAGACGGACACACTTATTTTTGTAGTCACAGGGAGATTAAGTGATTTGCCCAGATGCCAGAGCCTCCCATCAGACTTGAACCTGGTTCTCCAGCTTCAAAATCGACTGCTCTAGCTGTTAAGCTACAGTTACTTGCATCACACATTACATACACAAAGCAATCATTTTAGATGTATTTTTTTAACGTTTTTTGGGGAGAGGATGTGCTCTCATGGCTAAACTGCCGACTTTGGAGCTGGGAAACCAAGGTTCAAGCACACTTGTGGTCGTCTCCATATCCTGTGATCCTGGGCAAATCACTTAATCTCCCCATGCCCACCCCCCAAAAAATGAAAGTTTCCTTGTGTAACAAACTTGTGCTCATGTAAAGCGCTCCAATACCTTCGGGTCGAGTTTGCGCTATATAAATCTGCAAACAAAAAAAAACACAAAAAAACGGAACAACCTGTTTTTAAATGCGTTAGTCAGGACTCCAAGATGATGCACATCAACTACACCCGTGGTTATTTTCCTTGCTTCCTTTTCAGTAGCATGGAGTCCCAGCCAGCAGCAGAGGCAGGTTCGATGCCTCTGGGCATGATATCTCAATCCCCTGCATTTTTTTAACTCACCCCGATATTCTTTTTGTGTATGAAAAAGCAAACTCACCGTGAAAGGGCAGCCAGTTAAATTGTACATCTTTTGAAAATGTGTGAGAATTGACAAAGCCGGTCACATCACATTCAAGCATAATTTTTGCATACTTGCATGTGTCCCGACAATCTTACTCTAGTGTGCCGATGCCATCCATCTATCCATTATTTCGAGTCCTAAAGCTGAATTGAATCAAAACAGAAAGTAAACTAATCTCCCATTGATACATGGCAAAGATTTCAAGTAAAACCGTGGCTTGATGACAGAAGAAATGCCAGACTAACAGACTGAAAGACGCAGAAACTTCACCTGGACAGCCTCAAACCGACCCTACTAGCTTTTGGCCAGGAGGAAGTCAGGTGGGCAGACGTTACAAGGGCAGCAGAAGTAACTCTGAAGAATGCAACTACCCTGTCGCCTTGGTATGACATCTTCATACAGCCAGTGCCAGACTGTAAGCAAAATCAGTCCTGGCAAAAATATTGCAGCCAGGCTCACAAGGAGTTCTAGTTGGGTTTTATGTTTTAACTAATTTTCCTTCTGAAACCATGTGCTATGACCCCCCAGCATCTTCAGATGGACAGTATATGTATTATATGCCAACGAACCTGATTTAAGTGGGAGAATCCAGAATTCCTAGTTTTGTTTTGGATTCCTAAAAGCAGATTGGAGAGGTAGTACAATGTTGTACTATTCAGACTAAGGTTGTTGGAAGCCTTTTCAGGGCATGCAGGACTTACTGGGCCGAACCTTGGTGGGTTTTAAGGCTTTCCCTCCTGATGTCCGGGTAAAGACTTGCAATGGATCCTGAGCAACTGGGCTAAGTACCCGGTCTGCACTTGACTCTCTTTGGTAGTTGTGGACAAGCAGTTAAAGGCATCTGGAGCGACGAGCTAGTAATACAGATTAGTGAACACAGCTCATAAGACAGAGTGCACAATAGTATCAATAAATCAATGTCCAGTCAAACACTTGTTTTTATCACAAAAATAAGTATATTATTTCTAACTCTACACATTCATAGGCAAGTTAAGACATTTATAGGCAATAACACCTTACTCCCTTGAGGCCGGGGTTTTAGTGTTTCTTTAGCAAATCCCTGTCCCAACCGCTCCGCGCAATGCGGTTGAGGTTATTCCCCATTTACTGGTAGATGCATCCAGGGAACTAGTAGGCCTTCTTAGTGTTTAAAAGAGTCTTGGCGCTGCAGGGCTCTTAGCAGCAAGTCACATGGGACCCGGTAGGTTTGTTACCAGTCTTTCCTGCTCCCGCAGAGAAGAAGCATGCAGCGCATCAGCAGGGGCACGGTCCGCAGGCACTCGCAAGGCTCTGGTCCTGCTTGGTGAGTTTGCTACATGTGGGAGGAATGGCAGCTTTCGGAAAGTGCAGGCTAATCCTCTGAGCCTACACTGTTGTCCTAAGCAGAGATGGGAAGTGTTCCCCGATCCTACTACAGTTTTTTGGCATTTCCCAACAGTAAAAGGGGGGCAGGGGAAAGAGTGGATTCTGAAGCTCCTGATCTGTTTTGCAGTGATGCAGCGATGAATCCACAGAGTCCTCAATCAGTGTTTTTTGTGGCAGGTCAGGTGCTGTTCTCAATGATCGTTATGACAGACAGGTTGTCACGGTTTCCCAGTTCTCAGACTTTGGCCCGAACCTCACAGAACATTTATTTCCATCAGTTCCTACTAGCATACCGGGTTGCCGCCACACAGGCGCCGGCCCTCACCACAAGGCAGTCTGCCCACAGCGGCCTCTACGGGCTTTGGGCCTTGCTATCAGGCAGTAATTTCTTCAGCGGCCCCTCCTGGCATATGGGTTTGCCGCAACAGTGCTGCACCAGTTTTGCTCTTACTACCCGGCAAACTTTTCACAGCTATCTTCACGGCAGCCCTCTCCTGGCATACGGGGGTCGCAGACTAGAAACTTCACACAGGCAATGACCTGATCTTTGCAGCAGCCGTTTCCTCACACCTCGCGCCAGGAGCAACTAGACCGGGCTCCCCACTGGACCTTGCCCCCTCCAAAGCTCTCATCTTCCTAACAGGGCACACTAGTCTTGGCAAGCAGGCTGGTGCTGGTGCTCCAGAGCAAGTGGTCTTGGTATCCCTGGGTGTCGTCCCCTCACCCAGCAGGGAGATTAGTAGCACATGGTCCCCAGTCCTGGTCAGTGGCAGAAATCTTGCAGTTTCCCCTCACACATAGCCCGTCTGGCTGCTTGGCAGAGGACAGTTTGGGGGATAGCAAACTCCCCTTCTCACAGTTTATTTCCAGACACCAAATATGATCTAGGGTCTGGGTCTTGGAAGATTTATGGTGGGGTTCTGCTTCTTTTGAAATACACACCTCCTCTTGAAAGGCAGTCTGAGAGACTCTGAATGGATAGGCCCATAACACAGATCATGGGAGTGACTAGAGTTCACACCTGGATGCCAGACACAGTGATGTGCATCAAAAGGTTACTCCTAAACTTCGAGCCCCACCCTTAATGATTCCCTTATCAGCCCCATCTCCTTCCTGAGATGTGTCCAGACCCTTTCCTTGTAATCTATCACTGAATCAAAAGGGCACCCAATGAAGTGTATAGGGGGAGTCTCTTTCTCCTCCCTTTTCCAGTGTGTCCCACCCAGCTCACAGGAACACAGGAATACACAAATTTGCAGCGGTGGGCAGAATTTGCGTAGCCGCGCTACGCAAAGCTCTGCAAAATGGTAAAAAATATCCGTGAGCACACGGAATTGCCTGTTCCACCCGTTCGCAATGCTTTTTTCCTGTTCCTGAATGCGGTTTACGTGCTCGGGGAGAAATATCTTGTTAACATGCCTTTTGAAAGCACGAAGAAGCAAAGAAATCCGCGAAGCAGTGGATTGCGGAATATTTGGCAATGCCGCGTTCTCCGCAGAACGCAAAATTACCCAAATGCCGCAAACGGAACGGAACTTACCGCCCAGGCCTACAAATTTGTCTGGGGTATTTCTCTACTTCCTCATGTCTTAACCATCGAGGCCTGGGCCTCCCAAAATGGAAGCCAAGGTCTTCCACATAATGTCCCATTACAGGAACATTTGTACTCAGCGTTTGTAAACAGCACACACACAATCCAGTATGGTCACCTCCATATATTGTGCCAGGACAGACATACCTACATTCAGCACAGACATTCACTCTGCGCGCACAGCTCAGTACTGTAGCCTTTCTGCATCTTGCCACTTCCAGGCACACATTCACCATCTAGCGCTGCGCAACACAGGACACTTCTTGTACTGTTCCCCTCACAGGTTTACTTACACCCAACACCTGTAATGATCATGTATGCACCTCCTAGTACTACATCTCTCATGCACTTTACTCCTCCCAAGTAAACATACACCCAGCACATGCATTTACCATCAACGCACTGCAGAGTACTACTCTAAGCCTGTAATTCCCAGGCACACATACAACCAGTGCAGAATGACCACTCCTGCACTGTGCAGCACTTCATATCTAACTGATGTATGCCAAGTTCGAGTTAAGCACTCAGTAGTGGAACTTTGAAAAGGTGAGTGAGCTGGTTGGCCACACTCCAGTAATACAGATCAAAAAGAACCTCTTCACTCCCCCGGATCACAACAAGATATGCTGCCTGCTGATTAATTCCTGGTGAAGGCGGTAGGCTTCCACCTCTAAGGGGGTTGTGCTTTAGTTACCCCTCCTGTTCAAACAAGACTGCAATCTGTGAGCCAGGTCTGTGTCACGGTGCACACAAATGATCCATGTTTGCCTATGACAACAAAAATCTGCGTTAGGGATGCAAACAATACAGCTCCGCACTCAGGGCAGGGACATGCGTCTATTGCCATGCAAAAGACTTTTCCGTCGAGTCTGTAGAACAGTAATTTTCCACAGTTACCATGCAACATATGTCGATTATAAACAAATTAAAATAAAATGGTTTACAATTTTTTTGTTTGGGGGTTGCGTAGGCCAACTGACCTTTGCTTTGAGGATTTAGGGTTCGGAGGAAGGAATGGCACTTTGTCCAGGAAAGTTGACACCTTTCATTGACAGAAAAAGAAAGGTATGTTTTCATCTTTTCAGATTCGTGAAAGGGTGCGAGCTGCAAGAGAGTAACAACGTTTCAATAGGCTCTACTGCAAGTAAATAAAAAACAGGCCCACGAACTACTGCGGAGTAGTAAAAAAAATAAATAAATATGGTGTACCCCTCAGGCTTCTGGGCCCTGGTGCCACTGCACCTGCTCCATTAATATGAACACCCGTGAGGAGCAGGCACGTGAGTGACTATAAAACAGTTTTCGGTTTCAGTTTATGATCACTCAAAAATAGATTAAACCTCTTCAAAACACGTTTGAAGTCATTCCATTTGCTGTTGCAGATGTCAATGTTGGCTATCTCTCTCTTCACATACAAATACATATTATTTCAAGAGCACACGGGTCAGCCGAGGAGAATGAACACTTTTACCCCGGGTCAGAAGCACGCCGATTCGATGCGTGGTCACAGCCAGAGGCCAGTCCGTCTTGCACATAGAAGGGCACGCACTTCAGAGCGTGCGTCGCGTGGCAGCCTTGCGTCAATCCTGTGGACATCCTTCTAAGAGTATCACTGCGTGTTAGGATCTTTAGCAAGCACCACACCCTGGCAAGCGCGCCACTCCTCTTCCCGCACAGAGTTACGAAACATCACATCATGTACAGAACACAAAAGCCGTGTCCTATAAATAGCCCGGCTTTGAAAAGTTGGTTCAAACTTTCGATTTCGCGCTGTGTGAACCATGAGAATCATCGAGGCTGATTCATCGCATAGAGTTTCCCAGGCCCTCGATGACTCACCTGCCAACTCATCCAGGCACTTTCTTACCAAGAAACTTTTTATGTACCACCTAATTCTGCTTGGCTGAGCCAAGGCGGCTTAGGGGGGCGGTACACATGTTGTTAGAATTGTAAAACATAATAGAAGCTGATGCACTAAAGGCGACAGACTGTTTTTTTCCAGGAATCCTTTTGGTGTTCTTTACTTCTCATAAAGCTGATCTCACCGCGATGGGAAAACGAGCTTAGTTTTCTAATTACAATCCTTTCTGCCCCTATCCTCTTCACTGCGACCCCCTCCCATTGTATTGGGTCCAGTGTGTGGCTGGACTTGCAGCTCCAGACTGACCTATTCATGCTGTCGGTCGGTGTCCTTAACCCATTCACTGCCAGGCCTTTCCCTCCCCTTTGCCATGCCTTTTTTGGCGATTTGGGGTAGTTCGCACTTTGGTCCCCATAACTTTTTGTCACATAAGGTATCCATTTTATTTCAACATCCTGAGGATTCTAAGGGTAACAAGGGTCTGTGGTTTCTCCTGGAGGAGACCAAGAAATTTGCCAAAATGCAGCAAAATGTAGAGGGGGTGGGGTGCAGGAAGAAAGCAGTGCTGAAATCACCATCTTCACAGCTTTTGTCAGAAAACTTTTTTCCACACAGTTTTTGGCATTTGGCTGGGATTTTTTTGTGCTTTCAATCTCCTTCCAATTAGTGGTAGAAATGGGTGTGCAACCAATAATGGATCCTGGAAAGCGATACATTTTTGAAACGTAGACAAAATCATGAATTCAGCAAGGGGGAATTTCTGTAGATCCTTCAAGGTTTTCCTATAGAAAGTAACATTACCTACATTTTCACCTACAAAACTTTTACTGTGGCAAATTTTTGAAAGAAATATAGTTCTGTCAGCAGGGCCCTTCTGGTTGCGGGGATATATTGGTTGTGTAGGTTCACCAAGAACCAGAGGTACCCAGAGTCAATACCTGAGCTGGAACCTGCAATGGTTTTTCATTGAGTACCGGGTACACAACAATGAATATGGTAAAATATAAATAGTGAAAAATAGGTATCAAGGAAACCTATGTATTTCCGAAATGGAAACAAGATATGGAGTTTAGAAGCTGTGGTTATTTGCACATCTCTGAATTTCTGGGTACCCATACTCGCATGTGAATTAGAGGGCATTTTTAAAATGCCATTTTCTTTTTTAACACGGTCTTACATTTGAAGGACAGAAATGCATAGAAAGGTGGTAACGCTTGTTCGACCATTCTGTATTCCCCCCCAAGTCTCCCGATAAAAACGCTACCTCACTTGTGTGTGTAGGCCTAGTGCCTGTGACATGAACTGGGTCAAAATGCAACGAGGACATCACATTTTTCCACAGAAAACACTCGTTTTTGCAATGTGTCTAGCGGTGGATTTTGAGCCCTATGTCAGCCGGCACCTAACATAACCTAGCAAACCTGTACATTTTTGAAAACTAGACACACAGGAGAATCCAGGATGAGGTGACTTGTGTGGCTCTCACCCGGTTCTTATCCAGAAACTCACTTGTGAGAGTAGGCCTAGTGTCCGCAACAGGCAACGCCCAAAACGCAACGAGAGCACATCACATTTTTCCACAGAAAACTGATTCTTTTTTACAATGTGTCAAACTAGATTTTGGGCCCTAGCTCAACCAGCACCTAGAAAAAGCTATTAAACCTGTACTTTAAAAAAAATACTAGACACCCAAAAGAATCCAGTATAGGGTGCCTTGTGTGGCTCTCGCCAGGTTCTGGTAGAAAGAATCCCTTGCAAACCTCAAACTTTGTTAAAAAAATAATAATAATAATTTTTCTCACATTTCTGTGATGGAAAGTTCTGAAATCTGCAGGGAGCCACAAACTTCCACTCACCCAGCAATCCCCCTAGTCTCCCAATAAAAATGGTACCTTACTTGTATGGGTAGACCTGGAGCCCACAACAGGAAATGGCCCAAATCCTACTGTGGACACAAAAAAGACTTGGTTTTGCAAAGGAGTCGCCTGCGTTTTTGGTCCCGGGTTCGGCGAGTGTAGTACATAGTGTTTCGCTCTAGTGTTTCTAGAATACTTAATTGGAATGTTTTACATGAAGAATGCACTTCAATGTTATGTTCTATGGTTTTGCTATGATATGTGGGTTATGTTTTGTGGCAGTTACTGGTTGCTGCTGTAGAGGAGAGTCCGCTCTTGTTGTATCTCTTGTACTCAATTAAAGGACTTACAACCCATATTGGATTCCATACCATCTATTTACTACAACTTTTGGCGATGATACCGGTCTACCCATCATGTCCTCTTTCATCCTCATTATCTCATTTGGAATTCTGACAAGAGCGGAAAAGATTACAACTTCTTCATGTCAATACTCGTGATACTTCAAGTGTTTTGCAGCAAAGAATCATTTTCAATGAGGTGAGCCTTTTATAGTCTTCTTAGACTAACTGGGATAACGTTTTCTTTCAAGCCTGCATGAAGAAAGGTTTTCTTAATTGACATTCGGTTGTTATACGTTTGGACATGTTCATTCTTCGACTATGTCTTTGCGATTGCTACTTGGCTTAAATTATGCTTAAGTGACTCTTAGCAGCTTTCACGGCCTATTCTGCCATAAAGTGTAGAGCACTAAGCAGTATGCATCGCAAACATTTTCTTTGGCATATCCTGCATCTGGTCGTCATTGGAAATTCAATAGCTGAGCATTTGGGGTGTTTGGCATGTCTGTAAATCATGTGAAGCTTACCTTAAGTCACGTAATTACTGCCTACGACCGTTAAGCGCTCTGACCATCGTTTCCTCCGACTGTATTCTCACTAATGATGACATCATGAAATGCCCTGGGGAGTTAGCGAAGGTTGGTGAAGTTTAATCTTGGATGATTCTGGTCTACTTTCTGTGACGCATCATCTCCTTCCAATCGGCTGCCCTGGCTTCACGTTGATACAAGTCAGTGTGCAGGTCCTGGAACACTTCTTATCCAATCAGCTCCACTGTCTACACGTAAACATACGTCAGCCCGCAAGCGTGAGAAGACATTTTGCTTTAGTCTCCATAACAACCCAGCACCAGTATACTCCTGTTTACCGACGCTACTCGCTTACGTGCGCGTTACTCTTCCGGATTTTCACTGTCATTCCAGAGGCTTCGTCAGCGATACACACGCCAATTGTGTATCTGAATAAGGATTTTAATCTCTACGGCGATACACACGCCATTACATCCTAAGGTACTGAACTTGGTTGAGTTCTATTTTATAAGTGTGGTCTACAATTATTTTCTCTTTCACACAAAACTTATTCTGGATAACTTCACTTACTGATTTTAAGTTTTTTTTTTTTTTTTCACCATGTCCACGCAAAGTTGCTCACAGAATTGTTCAGTGGTGCTTCCTCCGAGCTTTCTCCCAAATCCTGGTCAACCTGCTATATCATGGGAGGACTGGTTCCGATGTTTGACAATTACTTAGATGCCTTAGATGCACAGGAGTTTTCAGCTAAACGGAAGAAAGCACTTTTGTTGAGTTCATTGGGGAAAGAGGGCCAACGTGTTTTTAAGTTCCTCCCTCAAGCCCTACAGGCTAATGGACTAGCCCTTCCAGATGAATACAAAGAAGCTGTTAAGAGGCTAGAGGTTAGATACTCTAAAGAAGAAAACTTAGTTATGAATCAGTATAAATTCTACACTAAGAACCAAAAAAGTAGTGAATCTATTGATGATTTTGTGTCGAGACGTAGAGAAATATCAGTCAAATGTAAGTTTGGTAACATGACTGATGAGCTAATCAGGAATCAGCTCATAGTTCAATGCAACAATAAAAAAATTCAGGAACGTTTGTGGGCAGCTAAAAATCCAAACTTGCAAACTGCTATTAAATTGGCCAAAATAGTGGAACAGTCAGAAGGATGTATGAAAGAACTTGAGAAAAACTCAATCTCGAGTGTTGTCAATGAAGTCTCTTTTCAAGAGTCAATGGATCATCTTCATTGTGAGGAGGATCATGAAGTGGCAGCGATTATTTAATTTTTTTGCTTCATTATTCTGTATTTGTTTATTTTAGTTGCTTTAACAATAGAAAGGGAGAAGATGTGTAGTACATAGTGTTTCTCTCTAGTGTTTCTAGAATACTTAATTGGAATGTTTTACATGAAGAATGCACTTCAATGTTATGTTCCATGGTTTTGCTATGATATGTGGGTTCTGTTCTGTGGCAGTTACTGGTTGCTGCTATAGAGGAGTCCGCTCTTGTTGTATCTCTTGTACTCAATTAAAAGGACGTAAAACCCATATTGGATTCCATACCATCTATTTACTACAGCGAGCATCTAGGGAAACCTACCAAACCCGGACATCTCTGAAAACTAGACACCAGGGGGAGTCCAGGGAGGTGTGGCTTGTCCCCTGCAAACCTTAAATTTTATTTCTTTATTTTATTTATTTATTTAACTTGTAACGCGCAACAGCAACCCACAGTGGGTTTCCCGGCGCTAGGGATAGACTCAAGAAGAAAGGAACATATCAGGTAATACCATAAATTTAGGACAAAATAAAAATCACATTTCCGTACATTTCTGTGTGGGATCACAGCGTCAGCAAAAATGTCCTCTAACACCCAGCGTTCCCCCCAGGTCGCCCGATAAAAATGGTAACTCACTTTGTATGTGGGGGAGGGAGGGCAAGTGCCTGCTACAGGGAAGGGCCCAAAATATATTTTGGAGACATCAAAATTCTCTATCATTAAACAACCTGGCTTTGCAAGGGAGGGCACCTGCATTTGTTATCCTGGGCTCGGAGGCAATCTAGGGAAACCTAGCAAAGCCAGACATTTCTGAAAACTAGACACCTGGTGGAGTCCAAGGAAAAGTGGCTTGCATGGTGTCCCCAAGTTTTTCCTACCCAGAATCCTCTGCAAACCTCACATTTTCCCCTTTCTAATAGCACCCATCCAGTCTGCCTACATGCTCGGGGGGGCTGAGATAGCCCCAGGAGCACGTAGGCCGTGAAAGTGAAATGAGCCGTTCAGCTCCTTTCACTTTAAGTGTTATGACGTAGGTGCGGCAATCGCCATTACACTGAGGAAAAAAAAACACCTCAGGCAGCTGGGGAAGCTCTTTCCCAGCTCCAGAGGCTGAAAAAGTACAAAGGAAATCCCTCTGGTTACAGAAGAGGAATTTAAGAATGGTGTGCCTTGGACATAACAATTACCTCCTCGGCACCAGAGCGCCGCAGCCAAAGATGTAACCATTACGTCCAAGGATTAAAACGTTTTCGTTGGTGCAGTGTTCTTCCATGCACTTCCTGAAAATCCAACGTTAAGACAAAACTCTTTATCTAGTTCTGCATCGCTAGCAATAACAACAGACATTCCAGAATGTTCCTTTGTTTTTGTTGTTGTTGTAGTTGCATATGGTGTTAACTCGATGTATACAAACACATGGTGTTGTGTATGTAAGGATTATATTATTTACCCCAGAAGCATCGGTTTGTTGCATGAAGTGCTGTAGTTGCACATGCTCTGCATACTCCTGCACTTGCATGTGTGCACTGCTCAAGCCTGAGGTCAGGCTTGGAGCTTCCAGACCCTTGAGAGTGAGTTTTGGATACTTTGGGACCCTCAAAAGGACCTTCAGGAAGAAGTTCCAGAAGTTTGAATAAGTTTGGAGCAATTTTGAAAAAAAACTCCATAAGTGGACTGACTCGACCTGGCCAGCCAAGCCGGTGACCCTCAACTGAGAACCGGCCTGCCGTCCAGGTTTGTTCCGCTGAAAAGCTCCAGAGGTCAGACTTCCAGGAGTTGGCTGAAACCCAAGCTGGCGGACCCTCACCAAAACCATCCTGGTAAAGAGCAGCGAGTGACCCCTGAAGAAAAAGCTCCCAAAAAGTTATTAAGTCTGAACGCAGGAGAGGTGACCGGGACCAACCGCGAGAGTCAAGCTGCCCACCTTCAACCGTGAGCCAGCCTGAATCCCCGATTCATCCCGCTGAAAAGCTCCGGAGGTCTGACTTCCACAAGTTGACCGGGAGCTTGTAGCAAGGTAAGTCGGCGAACCCTCACAGACTCCAGACAGGCTGAGAGCTTTGAGAGACCCCGATAGAAAAGCTCCAGAATAGGTTTCCAAGTCACAAGGTAAAAACGTTGACTTTGTCCCAGTCTAGCGCGAACAGATGTCCCAATAGGCGCTATGGGTTTCTATGTGCTTTACAGTGCTAAATCTTTAAAAAATCATATCTACAGTTCAATACATACATTTGCTTTTGTTCTGGTGTAATTATAAAGATACAAACATTACCCATTTTCATAAATTGGTGTTGGATTTTTATTGCGTGTTGTGTCTTAATTATTTACTATATTGGTGTTTTTAAATGCTTTACATACCTGTTTTTGAAGTTGAGACTGCCTGTTCACAGCCAAGCTACCAAGGGTCGAGCAGGGGAATACTTTTCTGAGACCTATTCTAATCCCTAGACCGTGTTGGTGGCCTTATCAGTGGCAGATGCATATTTGCCACTACTAATAACCCACTTTCGAACATTTGGTGCTCTGCGGTAGGTATGAGGACTTGAGTTTAAAAAGTACACATTTCAGTAAAGTGAATTAAGGTTTTAAAAATCCTCTAAATTGTCTTAGAATAAAACATTGGAGTTTGATTTTTGGACTATATTTTTTTAATCCATTGTTTAGATTTTTCCAAAATTGTTCCATGTCTGTTGTGCCTAGTTATTGTGACCCAAAACTAGGGAACCATGGAGCTGGAGCTGGCTAAACTGCCTCAGTTAAGGATGGCTGATCTTAGGGTACAGTGGAGGCTGCCTGCTTCCAAAAAGATTAGGAAGGCAGAGTTGCTTAAATCCCTAAAGGCCAGGGCTGGGCTAGGGGAGGAGATTCAACGGGGGATGGAGGGTGTCCCCCTCGACCTCACCCAGGAGGGGGTGAGGATGGTGCCTCTTCTATTTTCTCTAGTATTAGCTGTGAGAAGTTGGCCCGATATGCAACGTTCGCTATTCTAGCGACCGCTATGTATCGTTCCAACGACCCTTATGGTGTTTGGTTGTAAGTCAACCTACAGACCAGCTATCCTAGTAGCGTGGATACGAGCAGTCTAAGGCTAAAGACTCGAGAGGGCGCCTTAAGCCAGCTGTTTACCACACATGTACCCCTTGAACACCCAGTGAAAGGACACCACACAAGTGTTATGAAAATAAACAATATATTTATTAAGAATCACAACAGCCCTGTACTCTTTATGAGGACAGGGTACTAAGCACAAACCAAATCTCTTTAGTAAATACTTCAAGTGCACAGTTTAAAGACAAGTGTCCGAGGACACGGAAAGGTTAAGGCAAGTCGGAAGCGAGGGACTCGGGACCCTAGAGTAAGGAGGCTATGCAGGCACCGAAATGCCGAGTTTACCTAGCCACGAGGGCTGCGGCTGCACAAGTCTTACAGGCGTCGGGGTCTTCGCTGACGAGCCAGGAGCCGGAAGAAAAGGAGTTGCTGGCCGGCGACCAGTGGTGTATAGTTCGTAGAGATTGATGAAAACCTGAAAGCAGAGGGGACCAAGTTCGTACTACTAGCCAGTAGTCAGAGGGTACCAGGAAGGCACCAGTTGGCCGTCACCTCGACCAGGTGAGTGGGCGACGCTAGGCTCTGCAGTCTCACGGACCAGGAGGCGTTGTCGGCGACCACGGTGGAGGTGCGAGCTGTCCCACGACGGATGTCGCTGTCGGCGTCTTGAGTGGACCAGGAGGGTCCGGGGTGCTTCTCAAAGAGATGGAAGCAAGGGCCAGTCTGGAGCAACCAGACCGGCAGTGTTGGTTCTCGGATGTCGTCACAGAAGGGCACAAGCCAGCGGCTAGTGACCAGACAACGTGCTGAGCAGTGAGCAGAAGGGCCCCACGCAGATCGTGGAGATGCTGGGAGACTGCACTTCGGTGCTGGAGCGGCTCAGGGTCGGGGCTTCTCGGACCCCAGAGCACTCACCAGAGAGTTATCTCGATGGTCGTGCTGGTTTTTAAGAGCGTGCAGGTTCTGATGATGGCCGGTCCCTCGAGGTCTCGTCGCACCCACAGATCACAGCTGAGCTGATGACGTGGGTAGAGGTCAGAGGTGCCAGGGAAGCCGGTTCTCGTCGAGCTGGGCCGTCGGATTCCTTGAGGAAGGACTTACAGCAAACTGCAGAGTTCTTAGGTGGTGCCCGCTGATGCAGGGTGACTACTCCTTAGTCACAAGGGAGAAATCTTGAGAAGAGTCTTGAAATCCTTTCGTAGAAAGTATTCTTGATTCAAAGATGATCTAATTTGGAAGGGTCCCCGCTCCGGCCTTTATCCTAAAGAAAGGGGCGGGTGCATGACTAGGTCCTGCCCTAAGGGTGGGACCAGGAAGGGGGGTAGTTACACCCCTCTCCCCTGCCGGACTTTCCCCAGGCCAGGGCTGTCGCCCCTGGAACTGGTTCTAACCGGCAGATGCGTAGTGAGCACCGGGGTGCCACTCCGCAGTCACCTTCTCGCAAAAGCCCTACCTACCCAGAATACACAAACCCTGTCTGGGACGGTGCGAACACCGCCCTCGACAGGAAACCCTTTGTCCAAGTGCTCCTCGCTGGAAGGACTCCCAGCAGCAGGAGGTCAGACTCGTGTCTGTGGTGGCAGCATCCATTTTGTGGAGCTGAGGCTTTCGTTAACTTTAACCGGGGTTCACAGTTACGTACATGTCGTGTCCCTCTAGAAGGGCGGAATGCTAACCTCGTCGCCAGAGTTGGTGAGAGGGCAGCATCCCGATTCGTATGACACCTTACTCGACATGTCTTGATAACGCGACACCGAAGTTACCGATATGGTACGCGTTATCATGGAACAGCCATTGGGTCTTGATTCCGCAAGCTGCAACCGGGCTCGGCTCGGGCCAGAGCTTAGTTCACACGAGCCCATGCACTCTGCCTTCAGGATTGTCAAGGCCTGCCATAGGAGTGACTGATAGGAACTCGGGTGTCCATTGGAGGGTTAGATATAGGGCTACTATATCTAAAGCAAAGGGTGATTACACGACTTCGCCCCAGCTGTCATGCAGCCAGTTGTGTCAAATTTAGGGGGCCAGCCAGGGGTGGCACAATACATGCTGCAGCCCCTGGCGGCCCTGGGTACACCTATGCCCTGCGTTACGGGGTCTGATAAGGTGGCCCAGTACCAATTGGAAATGTACCTAGGGTACATAGAATCCATTTTAAAGAGAGAGCAGTAGGCCTGGGGTCCTGATTGGCAGGGTCCCAGGTCGACTATGTCCAAAACCAGCTAAAACACAGGGCAAAAAGTTGGGGGCAACCATAGTCAGGATGTACCTTCCTACATTAGCCATACAATTCCAGATAGTGGGAGGGGGGTAAGGATTCCCTACCAAGGAAACACCAAGGTCTCTAGCAGAGAGACAGCTTGAGGTCCAACTAACTTTGATAGCTTTGGAGCAGAGGAAACTGGAATTGGCTGAGAAGTGGGAGAGGGAGGATAAAATAAAAAGAAACAATGATGAAGAGCTTGAGATGTCCAGCAGTGGTGGATTGGACAACACACTTCCCATGGGTATAGTACCCAGGTACATAGAAGGCGATGACATTGACAAATGGCTGACTGAATTTGAAAGGGTCCTTGAGATGTGGGGGGTCTACAGCAAGCATTGGTGTTCACTCTTATGGGAACGGATTCCAGTGGCTGGAAGGGATAGGCACCTGGCCCTGCAGGGAGAGGAGGCGAAGTCCTATACTCACATGAGGCAATGCTTAGTTGAGAAATTAGTTCAGAGACACCCCGAAAGGGAGTACAAAGTCATGGGTAGACTTTATGGACATCTCACAGAAGGCAATGGAAGGCTGGATTGCTGTAACAATGTTGACACATATGAGGGATTGTATAGTTTGTTTTTGTGAGAACATATTTGAACTCATTTTAACCGTCCAGCCTAGTTTTGAGCAAAAGACACACAATTGATGGACGGAATGCAGAACAAATCAAACCATTCACCCCCAGTCAAGAGATCTGGGTTAAATCCATCATTCTTTTGCTCACCATGCCACCCCAGTTTAGACCTGGCCATATGAGGCACAGTCTTGACCCTGTGCCTCATGGGAACAGTCCAGCCCGAACTGCCAAGCCAGGTCCTCCCTGGACCGTAAATAAGCATCCTAGGACTGGTTTTGGGGTTTCACCCCTCTTCAGCCAGGATAGCTTGATTCCAGGGGCACAGTTAGCCCAGGACCCACGTCTGGGCATACCTGGCGCACTTAGGGCGAGAAAGCTTTTTAAGCAGATCTCATAAGGACATGATGTCCTCCTGTGAGCACCTAGTTGCTAAAATTTGGAACAAGGGCAAGATTGTGTGTGTGTTTCTCTCGGTCTAGCTTCCCCCTGGGGACAACAACCTACTTTTCGTAGAGCAATTGATGGAATCCATCTCTGCCAGCTCAGCCCTCCATTCTAATCATATCTTCCTCTGTGACTTCAACCTGCACTGGAATGACCTTAATGATCCATTAGCTAGCTCTTTTAAGACTTTCCTTTCTGGCCTCTACTATATACAGGCCTACAATGGACCTACTCACTGCAAGGGCGCTATCCTAGACCTCATCATAGCTAGAGAGCATATCATTCAACTGGATGACACAGTACCATGTGATTGGTCAGATCATCAACAAATCTCCTTTCACATTTAGGAAAAAGTATTGCTTAGACAAGGGCAACCACTCAAAAACAAGCAACTGACTCGTAATCTGAGAGATATCAACATCTCTAACCTATCCAACTTAAGCAAGAATCTTCTGGAACCTCCCACTAACATGAATAATTTGGAAGAGTTGACAGATCATTACTTCAACGCTATGTCAAGTGTTCTGGACTCTGCAGCCCCGAAACTACTCAAAAGAATTCTTTGCAAACAATCCAAACCTTATTTATTTATTTATTTATTTCAAGGATCTCTGAGAGACGTTTGACAAATGCCCCCTCCACCTCTAGTCTTCAACAGCTAAGGAAGATGAGAAGCTCTTATAAAAAAAACTCATTCGCATTTCTAAAGCAGATCCTTTCAGAGATCTGCTTGACCGCTAAAAACCATCTCAGGAAATTGTTTGATATCATCAAACAACAGGCTAATCCTATTCCAGCAATCAAAACTGCTGGACCCAGTGAGAAGGACTTTTCCGCACACTTTTCTGAAAAGTCTAGAAATATTGAGCTGGAACTGCAACGTGCCACTGCTAACCTGTTGTCTAGGAGCTCTCGGGTTTGCCTGTTCACACGGCAATAAGTGCTCCGATTTACCCCACAGAATACACACCCAAAAAAGTGCCTGCTGGAATACCTTCCAGGTTCCGGATTTGGGAAGCTGAACATTTCTTAGCTTCTCTCAAACCATCCAATCATTTCAAGGACACACCCCCTGCCAAGTTGCTCGAAGACCTCAACATGGCTGTTCTGCCTCTCTGGTCCAGGATCATCAAACAATCTTTCTTACAGGGGATGGTTCCCGACTGTCTTAAAATGGGGCAAGTCACACCCATCCCCAAGAAGCCCAATGCAGACTTAACAGATCCCAATAACTTCCGGCCGATCACCAACATCATGTTTTTAGTGAAACTGCTTGAGAAATGTGTTCACACACAGCTCTGCGACCACATCGAGAAATTTCATCTCCTAAACCAACATCAATCAGGCTTTATATCACTTTATATCTAACTCACATGGTTGATGACGCCTTGAGAGCTCTTGACCAAGAGACCAATACTTCTGGACTTGTCCTCTGCTTTTGACAGTTTCAAACATGATAACTTGATTAACCTTCTTAAATATAGGATGGAGTCATCTGGCCCGGTCCTAAATTGGTTCTCCTTCTTCCTGCATAACCGAACACAAAGAATCAAAGTCAACCAATCTCTGGCTGCCAGCTCCTCGGTCTCTATTGGGGTGCCTCAAGGCTCTGCACTTTCGCCCATGCTCTTCAACCTATGCATGGAACCTCTAACTGCCATTCTGAACGACTAACATTCTGTACCACAAGTACGCGGATGACACAACTGTATTTGAAGATCTCATCTCCAGAGGACATTAAAACTCTTAATGGAGCGCTTCAAAAAACTTAATTCCCTAAAAACTGAATTTCTCCCGATTACCCACCGCAACCACCATGCCCTGCGCAAAACTGGATCAAAAAAATCTCTGCACTCATCTGCACCCCGCATATGGTGGACTCCGCTTGCTCTTTGCGTATCACCCTGGACAAATTTCTAAACATGCATGGTCACATCAGTGCCACCATTAAGAGCGCCAACCATCAGCTCAACACTCTGTGGAAAATCAAACCTTTCCTACCTCCCAAGGACATCCAGTCAGCAGCCCAATCCTTAGTCATCTCACAAGTAGAATACAGAGTGTTGACCCAAGCTGGACTTCCTATATCTAGGTTAGATCCGCTAAGAGCTACTCTGAACGCCTCTGCCAGACTAATCACAGGCTCCAGAAAGCATGATCATATTACACCCGACTTTATCCAGCTTAACTGGCTTCCCATTGAAGCAAGGATCCGATTCAAGATGAAATGTGTAGCTTTATGTGTCAGACAGTCTAATAGCCCAGTTTACCTGGCAAAAAAACTCGAGCTCTCCGGATCCAGGTGAAACTTAAGAAGCTCCAATACCCTACTATTGAAACCACTGAAGTTCAACAAAAAAGAGCTTACAATCGCACGTTCTCAGGGCTGGCTCCAAGAATTTGAAATGCCCTTCCAACAGAGATCAGAGCCAACCCCTCGACTGCTTCTTTAAAAAAACATGTCAATTGGCTACTGTTGGAAGAAATTCATTAGCAAAAGCCTCCATGTTATTTGCTAGACACTTACCTTTCATGCTTGACAATCATTTTTACTTTGTGTGTTGAAATGTATGCTTGACAATTATTTTCACTTTGTGTTTGAAATATGTGCTTGACAATCATTTTCACTTTAGGTTTAAAACCTATTTCGTTATTCTTTGGAAGTAACTCGATGAAGAAACTGCTTGGCCTCATCTAGGCGGGCTTTTACCTGTTTGATCACTTGCTACCTCTTCTTCTCCTAGCACCCCCATTTACTTGATGCCTCGGGTTCCTCTCATGTTGCTTTATTGTATTGTACTTATACTGTATCTGTACGTCGACGTCAGTATTACTCTTTGTACAGCGCTCTGATACCCCTCTGGGTCTTGTTCGTGCTTTATAAAACTTTACAAAATAAATAAACAATAATAAATAGATAAATACACCAGTAGCTAGTGGACTCAAAGCTGTCTAGTCCTAGAGACCTAGTCAAGGTAGTTGATGAGTGAGAACGCAAGTTTCCACTCTGCACCAGAGGGGTGACCAGAAGAAAGGAGGACAAGTCCTTCCCAAGGGAAAGAAGGTCAAAAACAGCAGAGTGCTCCAAAGACCCACAAAAATCTAAAGAAGAAGTGGGGACCAGAGCCATCCTAAATTATAAAAGGAAGAGGGTATCAAGTAAAGAATAGTAGGTTCTTTGATCTCTCAAAGGTGGGTAAGTGCTTTGACTGTAACCAGCCAGGGCACATAATGGGAGATGCTGTCTGTACCAAGAAGCTCCCCACTAAGGGGCCACCCCAAGCTCGGTCAGTGTGAGGGTGGAGAGTGGTGCCAGCAATCCTCTTAGTGTGATCCCGAAGGCTAATTGTTGAATCCATCCATACCCCTAAGTTTTTCACCACCGACTTAGGGGTGGGTGTGCTCCCTAGGGTATTAAGCCACCAGTTCTCGCTCCAAAACTTGATGTTTTTACCTACCAACAACACCTCCGATTTATTAGCATTAAGCTGGAGGCAGTTGGTGGTCATCCACTCCGCGACCGCCGCTAGACCACTCATAAGTTTAGGGGCATCCTACGTGGAATCATCGGCTAGGACCACCACCAGCTGCGTGTCATCGGCGTAAGAAACAATGGAGAGCCCCCTGTCCCTGGCTATCTCTGCGAGAGTTTGTACGTACAGATTAAAAAGTTTGTGACTCAGGGCAGAGCCCTGTGGCACACCTTGTCCGACAGACTGAACATGTGACTGGAAGGGCGGAGCAGACACCTGAAAAGTCCTTTCAGAGAGGAAAGATCTAAACTAATTCAAGGTCGCCCGCTGATTCCTGCCTCCTCCAGACGACGTAAGAGAATCTGGTGGGATACAGCATCGAACGCGGCACTGAGATCCAACACCTGCATCTAGAATGGTCCGCAGATGCTCGGTCACAGCAAGGAGCGCTGACTCCGTACTGTGCCCTGGGAGGAAACCATTCTGCGAGGGATCCAGGATGCCATTATAATTCAGAAAAGCTGAGAGGATGGTGTTAATGTGTGCCTCAGCGATTTTAGCTGCCCAAGGTAACGGAGATTGGGCAAAAGTGTTCTAATTTTGCTGGATCTAGTGATGCCTTTTTGAGAAGGGGAACAACCATAGCCTGTTTCCATTGCCTTGGAACTGTTGCTGTGGAAAGGGAAGCATTAATCAACTGGCACAAAGGCGCCGCAACCACAGACAGTGATTTTAAAAACTGGTCTGGCTTGAGAGGATCTACAGGGGAGCCAGATTTGATTCTACTACAGAGCAGGCGAAGCTCATCCTGATCAACAGGAGGGAACGCCGTCAAAGTTTGAACGGTCAGTGGCCTGGATACAGGTCTAAAACTACAGGGGCCTGAGGAAAGGATTTATATATCGTCTCCACCTTTTTAAGATAAAAGGTGGCGAGATCCTTACATTGCTGTTTGGACATGATAACAGAGGTAATAGGGGATTTAAAAAGTTTAAAATCAATAAGTATTTTAAATATATACTTGGTTGGATTGCTACTAGAATGGATTTCCTTAGTAAAGTAAGCAGCACGCTCAGTCTGGATGGCCCGATGATACCTTTTAATGGCAGACTGTTAATGCCTCTTAGCAGGCAGATCAACATTCCACAATTAGCACCCTGGCAGGCGTTTGGCCCCCGCACCTCAACCTCCACTTCCATAGCCAGGATGACCATTCCACAAGTACTAGGTAGGGTCTTATCAGTCTTCTCCTGGAAATGGTCTTATCAGTCTTCTCCTGGAATGTGAATGGTCTGGGGATAAAGTCAAGAGAGGCCTGGTGACCCAATATAGTAGACAATTATGACAGGACGTTGTACTGGTACAGGAGACCCACCTTTAAGGGGACACATTGTAGAATTTTGGGGAGAGAAACCTACCCAACACTTAGGATACACATCTGGGTCTAAGGGAGTAGCTATTCTGCTTAGAAAAGACCCAATCTTCTGAGAGGAAGCAGACTTGTTGCTCCATGTCATGGGAAGGGGCTTCAATGATGTGATGGACATAGAGCAGGATAGGATGCGCTCCAAGGTTCTGGTTGCCTATCCCCCCACCCCCTGAACGCTGCACTACCACTCTGGTTCTTTCAGACCACTGGAGACATGCACACAGCCTTGAAAAGAAGTACTCCTACTTCCCTGGGGCACACAGAGCCTTTTCCTGCCTGGATCATATCTTTGCAGCGGCAAGAAAGGTGAGCACCATACATCTGGCAGATTACCCGACCCAAAGCCTCTGCTGGTGAAGCGAACCTTGAAATTAGAGGTGTCAGATCTGGGAATGTAATATTTGGGATCAATGGGATTGGGAGGTGGCAGCTGGGCAGAGGGTGGAATCAGAGCTCAACTTCAAGAAAAAAAAAACTTAGTTACATCCAAATAGTCCTTTCAGAAGCCTATAAAACAGTCCTCGGGGACAGGGTCCAAAATGGGACTGCCTAAAAGAGGAGGACAGTAGGTACCCTGGAGGAGCTAGAGAGACAATTACTGGAACTTGAGGGAAGCTTAGGAGCAGAACCAGACCCTCCCACCCTTAGGAACCTAGATCTCCGACAGGATGAATACCCATCAATTGCACAGGAGGGAGCAAAGACCCAAATGCTAGCCACACTATACCGGTTATATGATGCCAGAGAAAAATACAGTAAGATCCTTGCATGTCTGGGAAAGAGAGAAGCGGCAGCCAGATAAATGCACCTGATAGTTGGCCTGGATAGATATGCAGACTCCAATGATGACAAGCTGGGGCCTTTGCTCGCTACTACGAAGAATTGTATAGGGCTAGGCCATTGCAGGTGTTGCCCACTACTGAATGATATCTAGAGTCCGTAACCACCCCCGTATTAGATGCAGAATCCAGTGCGGAACGGGAGGCTGACATTACTTTGGCGGCAGTCCAAGCTGGCATAATCAAATTTCCAAGTCCCAAAGGAATTCCCACAGAATTCTATAAACGCTAAATAGGGCTGCTAGGACTCCATCTCTTAAGCATGTTCTTGGAAGAACATGCGTCCCTCCCACTGGACCTTAAACAAGCTATTATAGTGTTCATTCACCAGGAAGGCAAGCCTTAAAGAGATTTGTGACTCATACTGCCCGATTTCACTACTCAATACTTAAGTGAAGATCCTGGCCACCATGTTGGCCACTGGACTACTGCAAAGTCATTACACCCCTAATCAATATGGACCATTCCGGCTTTATGCCAGGCAGGTCAACATGGTATAACCTCTGACACACATAACTGGCTGAATGAAATCAGTGTCCTTCTAGCGCTGGACACAAACGACGTTTGATACAGTCCATTGGCCCTTTCTTGAGCATGCACTAGTTAAGTTCACATTTGGTCCCCGATACCGGAAGTGGGTAAGATTGCTATACCAAGCCCCAGTGGCTGCAGTCTGAGTAAAAGGGGTGTTGTCCTGTGAGTTGCCGATTGGTAGAAGCATAAGACAGGGCTGTCCCCCGTCCCCTCTCCTATTTGCCCTTACCACAGAATCATTAGCACATACGGTTCGCCTTGGATACATGGTTTTAGGATCACTAGGAATCGTGTGAAAGAAGATCTCGCTCCATGCAGATAATGTTGTCCCCCTTTACATTATAGAACCGTCCCTATCCCTTCCCTTGACCTTCCAATTATTCAAAGACTATGGGAGATACACAAGTAATTGCATTAATTGGAACAAATGAGTGCTTTACCTACCACAAAATGTAATAGACGTGACCCACTCCGCCCCCCGCGCCCCGTCGCTTGATGCACACTACTCTGGGTTTTAACTGCTTGAGCATATTCATGACGCTGGGGAGTAAAACCTGCTTTGAGCATAACCTTGAGGGGGTGATGCACACCAGCTGAGACTAAATTGAGCACTGACAGGGTTGCCACTCACACTGATAGGGAGACAGCCATGTTTAAGATGGTTAGCACTGCCCAACATATGTGTCTACTATTGGGCAGCCCATCTTATTAATGTAAATGAATGGTTGTTCCCCCCCACAACCACTCAACCTTTAGGCTGGAACGGGCACAGTGGGGTCCCGCCTGCATTACCTCTGCTGAGGGTGGGGGGCGCAACATCTCCTCCCGGCAACCCAAGTGAGAACAACAGCCTGGGACAAAGCCATGAAAACCACTGGGTAGCACGGCAAGCCTACGACAGAGATGTCCTTGTGGGAGGAACACTGGCTCCACGAACTGCACAAACTGTGGGATGTAAAACTTGGGATCTGATTGGGATCTCATAGGTGGGAGACCTACTCAAGAGTGGTGATCTTGTGCAGTTCTCCTTGCTCCAGCTGGATTAAGGGATGAACAAAAGTAACTTTCTCAATTATGCACAAATCAGACATGCATGGAAAGCGTAAGGGCTCCCTGGATAGCGTATCCCCGAATGTGCCACTGGAAGAGATGCTTCTAACAGAGGAACTGGGGAAGGTGACATCCCAACCTATAGTACCCTTATGAATACTATGCCAGATACCCTACATACATATGTTATTAGTATTTTATTGCTATTTTATTTACCGTGGGACTCCCATTTCGACGACGGGGAATATTCAAGCATGTGAATCTATGAAAGACACCCTAATACTGGAGAATCAGAGTTCTCATTGCATGCACTTAGTCACCTCGGGTAGCAACTGCTATACGCAATCTGCCAGGTGCTTCCGGCTGAATTCGCCTACCCTGATGTTCAGAGATCTCTCCAGATGGTTTACTACCAATAGAAATGCACTGACCCTCCAGCCAACTCCAGAGATGAAGTTCCTCTCAGCACAGGACCCCACCTTGTCCTGTTTGTTGCAGTTCACAAGGCAGTGGGGTTGCCCTTGAGAAACAGACCTAGTTTCTGTTTGATGGACAGTAGGAAGGCTTTCAGCGCTAGGGGAAAGGCCCATAACTTGAACAGGCCGATGTGGAGCTGGATCTCAGCCAGAGGAAAGAGTTCTTTGAACTCCACATCTCCCTGATGACCTCTCGATACCAGCCGTGTGACTTCAGTCATTACTGGTCAGTTCTGGTTAAGGCAGGGAGAGTGTCTGCTGCCACTCCAATTGCACCTAAGCCACCATCACAGGTCCTTTTCAGTCTCCTCTCAAACCAGGATGGAATCAGACAGATTCCCCAGTGCCAGGCCCACTGAGATTTCAGGTTCACTGCACAGTTCACATATGCCACCTGCCTTAGTTAATGTACAGGATCTCAAGAGGCCCAGAAGCCTCAGTGATGCTCTAACCCTCACAGAAACATCAGGATAATAGCCTAAATATCCTGGACTCATTGTGCTAGAGAGAAGGCCTGACACTGCAACCATATTCAGGAAGGCTCCAATGAAAGGAAGTTGCTGAAAAGGAATGAGGAGTGACTTCAGCAAGCAGGCAGTGAATCCCAATGTCATGAGGTTCACCGTCTTCTTGAGGTGTGCAACGACTTACTGTCGCAAGCATGTCTTCAACAGTCAGTTGTCTAGGTACGGAAAAACTGGAATACCAATATCCAAAGGTGTGCTGCGCCCACCAGCTTCACTTTGGTAAACACCATAGGGCACTTGTGAGCCCAAAGGAAAGCAAGGAAAACGAAAAACGCTCCTGGCTCACCTTGAACCGCAAGTAGCTTTTATGAGACGGCAGGACAGGTACATGAAAGTAGGAGTCCTGCAGTCATAACTCATCCTACAGTTGCCTGGATTCAGAGCAGACTGAACCTGGGCCAGCATGAGCATCTCAAATTTGACCTTCTGCAAGAAGTCATTCAGAGGGAGAGAGTTAATTTAGGATGAAGGCCTCAATCATTCTTCGCAGTGAGGAAATAGTGAGAGTAAGAGACAGTCCCCATTTCCAGAGCGGGGACCCTCACAATAGCTCATTTGGTTTAAAGAACCTGCACTTCTTGGAGAAAGATGGACAGGTGCTCCTCTGAAAGATGTTCTGATGTGAGTGGGAGATGCAGCAGGTTGAAAAGTAATGGCAGGGCATGTCCTCGTTGGACGATCTGAAGGACCCACCTTTCAGATGTTATATTTTGCCACTCTTGGAGGTAATGTCAGTTCCTGCCTCGCAGAGTTGGTTGTGTGCCTCTAGCGCGTACTTGACCTGAGATACCTGGTATCAGAGCGCTTTACATGAGCACCATTTTCGTTACATGAGGACACATTCATTTTTGTAAGGCACAGGGAGATTAAGTGAATTGGCCAGAATCACAGGATGTTGAGCGTTGTTGCAGAGATTAGAACCAGATTCCCCAGCTTCGAGGTCGACCGCTCTAGCCGTAAGGCTACATCCAAACAGATGAAATCCGTTAAATGGTAATCTACCAAACAAGCCTGCAAGTCACCCAAGAAGCCAATGGATCTCATCCAAGCTTGATGCCAAAGCGCTACACTAGTGGCAACAACTCTTCACAAGCAGTCGGTGTTCTGTTTTGAACTTATGATTTATCAGGCAGCATCCTGACCTTCCTCGATGGTTTGAACCAGGCTGGCCTAAACCTACTCTGGGAACTGCAGGAAACATCTTGCCCACCCTCTTCCATAAAGTATGGGAATATCTACCCAGCAAACAGCTAGCATTGACAGACCAAAGGGCTATGCTGGCAGAGGAAAACCTCAGATTCCCAAATGTTTCTATTCATTTAGGCTCTTTGACTGGGGACGTAGTAAGGAATGAATTGGGGTTCCCTGAACCACCAAACCTTCTGGTGTAGGTTGCTATGCCAAAAGAAGTCAGGTTCGTATAGTGCCCTGCAACCTGCCTGTTGACCAGAAGGCAGTATCAAAGTTAAGACGAGGGGCCCGATTAGGGTCTCAGTCAGGGCTTCATTAAATGGAAGTAAGGGCTGAGAGGAAGTCTGAACAGGTTACAAAACATTTAATACATTAGTTTAAAATTCCATAGTTGGCAGCTGTAAATCGAATACCACTGCTCCCCTACTCTTCACCAAGTGAAAGGAAGGACTCTCTTACACTAATGAAAGAAAAGAGAACACAACCCTGCGTCCAGGGAGGGGTCACGCCCACTTCCTCTTGGACCTCTTTCAGACGAATTAGGGCACACTCCTCGTAGGACTTGGAGTCGTGTCCCAGAACCCAAACACCAGAGGCGCACCTCATCAGGATCTGTCACAGACATGTGTTTGCAACAGTCTCTTCAAAGCTTAAACCTTAGAGTTTTAGGAGACATAATTCCCTTTCAAACTGAAAAAAAGTAAAGTAGATCTTTCAGCTGATGAGGAAAACGTTGATAGCAAGCTCCAGATCCGCATACGTTGGCACAGAAGAAAGGGTCTGAAGTCGATATGCAGGGGTATATGCAGCTCCTTCACTTTTGGGATGGAAATTAGACAACTGAGAGCCGCACTGTGCCACCTACGGGTGTGCGGGAACAATCCTGTTTATATTTTTATGATCTAGACAGGCACCAGGGGATACTCTAAAGGGGAGGAATATGCGGCTAGAAGTATCCATTAGAAATAGTGGTTTATCCTTTGCTTAAGTGGGGGATATTGTGGATCTATCGATCATTGGTAAAAGAAAATGCCCCAGACTGTTTTAAGGATCTACAGTCCCATTGGGAACAAGACCTGGGACTGCTGGAAGAAGAATGGGCACAGTCTAAGATGCCACAATGGGAGCTTGCGATCCCTGCTGGTCTACCTGTTACCCAATTTAAAATTCTACACTGAGTAAATCACATCCCAGAGAAACTACGGAGGATGGGCAAAAGTCAATCTACGGCCTGTCAGAGATGTAGGGCTGCAACAGTACTACTTCTTCGACATGGTCTGGACCGGTCTGATGATCTAGGGTTACTAGGAGGGATAGTCTCAAAGTCACAAGATGTTCTGCTGAACTCTCCCCTTAGTTGAGAATCTAGGAATTATGGAGAAGGGAGGGCTACTGTTAAGCACTGTCTCTAATGGGTATAGCAGCCTTCTGGCCATACGGGATACTGTTATGTTATGTTATGTTAAAATCAATTTATAAAGCGCTCGTACGCCCGTGGGCTTCATGGCGCTATAGGAAGTGTGAAGAATCCGTCCAACATAACACTAAGCTAACAATGGCTAATGGTAGGCTTGAGAGAACAACCAGGTTTTTAGTCCCTTGCGAAAGGTGAGTAAATCCTTACTTTGCCTAATCGGTAAGGGGATGGAGTTCCAAAGTGAGGCTGCTAGATGGCGAAAGCAGCAGCCACCCTGACGCTTCCTTTTAAAGCGAGGCACCTCCAATAGGGATTTTTGAGCAGAGCGCAGGCTTCTAGTGGGGGTATATTTAGAAACCAAACTGCGAATAAAGGCAGGGCCTTTGTCTTGTGTGGCCCTGAAGGTGATACAGCCAGCCTTAAAGGCTATGCGCTGGGAAATCGGAAGCCAATGTAGCTTTTCTAGTCCTGGTTTAATAGAAGACCATTTTGGCTGTTGTAAAATGAGTCTAGCCGCTTGATTCTGGACTAGTTGAAGTCTCTTCGACAGGCCCACTGGAAGTCCCTGGTAGACGCTGTTGGAATAGTCCAGACGGGACATGGCCAAGGCAATAGTAACCTGGATTAAGGCAGACTGGGTGAGTAAGTGGGCAATTTTTTTTATTTTTCTCATTTGGAAAAAGCTTGCGGAGACCACGGCACCCACCTGGGTCTTTAAGGACAGGTCCGTATGGAGCGTGATACCTAGGCTCTTTACAGCAGTGGACCTTACAGGGGGGGTGCCCAGGTCTGCTGGCCAGTAGTTGACACTCCAGCTGGATAAACTATTTCCGGGCAAAAGTAGTTCCGTTTTTCCCGGGTTAAGTTTTAGATGGTTTTCGTTCATCCAGCATTGGATGTGTCTCATGGTGTTCTGAAATTCGGACACAGCATCGGGAATGTTCAGTTGGAATAATAGCTGTAAATCGTCCGCATAATTGAACACCGTGACTTTAAATTTCTTAAGGGAATGAAGAAGAGGGCGGAGATAAAGATTAAATAATAAGGGGGACAATGACGACCCCTGCGGGACTCCACAGGTGGATGGATGCATAGTGCCTATAAAGCTGCCTAGCTGAATTGCCTGAGTCCGGCCCTCGATAAAGGAAGTGATCCAGCTCAACGCTGGTCCTCTCAGGCCAGCCTGTTCGACACGGTTGAGCAAGATGTCATAGTCAACCGTGTCGAACGCAGCCGAGAGGTCAAGCAGCACCAGGGCTTGGTGTGTATCGGCATCCGCATTGGCTCTAAGGTTGTCTTGAAGCGCCAGGATCACCGCCTCTGTTGAGTGACCTGGGCGGAACCCCGCTTGATTAGGCTCCAAGTAGTTGGTGGTCTCGATGAAATTAGAGACGCTCTTAGAGACATGAGCCTCCAGCACCTTTCAGAGGTAGGGCAGCAGGGAGATGGGTCGATAATTTGTAAGATCCGAAGGATCCTTCCCTTGTTTTTTTACCAAAGGTATAAGGAGGGCTTTTTTAAAATCTGTGGGGACTCTGCCTTGTCTGAGGGATTCATTGAGAATAGGCAGGAGTGCATGTGGGAGAGATAGGCCTAATTCTCTACAGATGGAAGGGGGGCAAATATCATTGGGTGACCCTGATTTGATCCGTTGAAGGAGTTCCGACAATTGTTTGGGGTCAATCGGGGGTATGTGGTCTAAGGTCTCTGGATTCATGTATGCGTCCTCAGTGGTGTTGCTGGCAGGGTGTAGTGGTATACTTTGTTTGATTGTAATGATTTTATTAATGAAATAGTTATTCAAATCATCACATAAAGCTTGAGAATGTGCGATAGGTAGTGACGTACGCTCATCGTTACAGAGGTCGTTCACTATTCTAAAGATGTCTTTAGTTTGATTCTGGGATTTCAGAATTATGCCTGAAAAATAGTCGGTCTTCCTCTTAAGAATGGTTTTTTGGTAGAGACGTCGGCTCAGGCAGTAAACCTCTTTATCTTGTGGAAGATAATTTCTGCGCCAAATTCTCTCTTTTTGCCTGACCTCTAGTTTAAGTTGTTTGAGGTCTGCAGAGAACCATTTATGAGCCTCTTTATCGCGTGAGCGGGAGAATTTTACACTAGGGGCATGAATATTGGCAGCACTTTGGATCCACAGGAAGAGCACTTCATAGATATCATCTACGTCTCCCATGTTGTCGAATGGTGGCAGAGTAGAGGCCAAAGTGTCCAGAAAAGCAGGAAGATCTATCGCCCCCCATTTGCGAGTTTCCCCTCCAGGCTGTGGAGGAGTCTGATGTTGTCTCGTTACTTGAAGGGAGAAGTAAACAAAATGGTGATCAGACCAGATACAGGGCTGAATCAAGATAGACGATAGTGGGAGATTGTGCGACCATAGTTGGTCAAGATGATGGCCTTTCTCATGAGTGGAAGATTGTGTGAATTGGGTCATATTGATGTCAGTGAGTAAATCAAACAATTCTCTAGCTTGGGTGTCAGTGTCCAAGTTGTCAAACCACAGATTAAAATCTCCAATAAGGATGGTGTGAGGGTATTTCATGGTGATAGATGCTAATTGTTCGGCGAGTCCTGAGGGGAAAGGCGGGCATAGATTGTGGGGGACGATAAAGTAAAACCAGGACTATGGCGCCTTTCTCAGTATCGGTTTTTATGACTAGATTTTCAGTACCAGGTAGAAGCAGGGATGGGCGACTGATAAAGTTATGTTTTTTATTAATAATGGCCGCCACTCCCCCTCCAGCTTTACCTGGGGCGCGATTTACTGCTAGTATATAGTAGTCTGATGGGAGTGAGGCCAGTATGTCAGGCTGCGAATTCTCAGTGAGCCAGGTCTCCGTGAGTAGTAATAGGTCGGGTTTCTGTGAAGTAAGTAGCAGAAATATGTCCAATTGATGCTTCACCAAAGATCTAGTGTTAAGGTAAATGCAGTCCAACTGAAGCAGAGGTAGATTGGAGCTAATGGGAAGTTTACTAGGTGCCATACTGCGTTTGTACATCAGTCCAGGAGGTAAAGTGACCTGAGAAATGCCTAAATCGCTCAGGCGTTTAAGCGTGTAGCAGGGGAGTGAGGGGCTAAGGGGCGCAGGAGGTCTAAGGTGTAAGAGTTCCTGGGCGGTGTATGTGTGGATGGGTACACGGGCAGGGTGACATGGCCCTGGTCCCGTGCGGTCATGGACGGGCACAGACGGGCTTACCTTAGGCGCACCTTCGGCGCGCCACCGTCGGTCCCGCTGCGCCCGTCCGCTGCGCTCCCGGAGGCACATTGCCTCTTATGCTCTCCCTCGGGAAGCACTAGAACGCTGACTGCGTCCAGGCTCCCGGGAGACACCCACCCAAGATGGCGCCTCGCACTCCCCTCTCCAGACCCTGATGGCCGGGGAGAGTGTGCCACGAGAGGCAACAAGAAGCGACCTGCACAACTAAAAAACGTTAGTCACACAGAATAACGCATTTTAAAATGCGCACATGCAATTTTTACACTTTTTACAAAACGTAATAAAAACGAATTAAATTAATGTCTGATCAGTGCAAGGTAACAGTGAGCTCTCCGCTCGTTTTAGGCTTTCAAAATGCTCGTTTTACGCTTTCAGAATGCTTTCAAAATGCTACGCAGACGGACTCAGCAAGCAAAGCAGGGTGCTGCCACCAACCCTTAGCTTCGCCGCGAGCCACTTTACTGTGTGTAAAGTCCCGTAAGACCACACCATCTGAAGACTGGCTATGGAGTTTGGATCGCTTTTCACATATCGAAGTGGTGGTACATTGGGCCTATTAATTTTCTTCATTTATGTACGACAGCAAGAGTACCGTATTCCCGATTTTGTTTTGGAAATCAATTTAAAAACATAAGAGTTACAAAAAAAACAAGCATTGGAAATGCAATAGGTCTCGCAGCATTAGAGTTAGTGCTTTTAGAATTGTTTATGGGTTTTTTTTTATAAATCTTTAGCATTTTTGTTTCCTGTAGCCAATGCTAAAGAATTACAAATAAAAAAAGCCATAAACAATTCTAAAAGCTCTAACTCAAATGCTCCGAGACCTATTGCACTGTTTGAGGGTGAGTGAGGGTGAGTGAGGGTGAGTGAGGGTGAGTGAGGGTGAGTGAGGGTGAGTGAGGGTGAGTGAGGGTGAGTGAGGGTGAGTGAGGGTGAGTGAGGGTGAGTGAGGGTGAGTGAGGGTGAGTGAGGGTGAGTGAGGGTGAGTGAGGGTGAGTGAGGGTGAGTGAGGGTGAGTGAGGGTGAGTGAGGGTGAGTGAGGGTGAGTGAGGGTGAGTGAGGGTGAGTGAGGATGAGTGAGGATGAGTGAGGATGAGTGAGGGTGAGTGAGGGTGAGTGAGGGTGAGTGAGGGTGAGTGAGGGTGAGTGAGGGTGAGTGAGGGTGAGTGAGGGTGAGTGAGGGTGAGTGAGGGTGAGTGAGGGTGAGTGAGGGTGAGTGAGGGTGAGTGAGGGTGAGTGAGGGTGAGTGAGGGTGAGTGAGGGTGAGTGAGGGTGAGTGAGGGTGAGTGAGGGTGAGTGAGGGTGAGTGAGGGTGAGTGAGGGTGAGTGAGGGTGAGTGAGGGTGAGGGGTTGAGGGTTAGTGAGGGGTTGAGGGTTAGTGAGGGGTTGAGGGTGAGTGAGGGTGAGTGAGGGTGAGTGAGGGTGAGTGAGGGTGAGTGAGGGTGAGTGAGGGTGAGTGAGGGTGAGTGAGGGTGAGTGAGGGTGAGTGAGGGTGAGTGAGGGTGAGGATGAGTGAGAGTGAGGGTGAGTGAGAGTGAGGGTGAGGGGTTGAGGGTGAGGGGTTGAGGGTGAGGGGTTGAGGGTGAGTGAGGGTGAGTGAGGGTGAGGGTGAGTGAGGGTGAGTGAGGGTGAGGGGTTGAGGGTGAGTGAGGATGAGTGAGAGTGAGGGTGAGTGAGGGGTTGAGGGTGAGTGAGGGGTTGAGGGTGAGAAGAGGGGTTTCCCTCTACTGGTAACAGTCAGGAGCTCTCGGCAGACGGTTCGTCAGTGTCTTTTTCACAACATACAGCGACCCGACTACATAATATGTACAGAAACGCAGATCTGAACGCACATCTGTTTACCGGTTCGCATACGACTTGGCCGTTCATTTCCTGTGGCCGGTACGATATTTCTTCCGGAGTATAACAGTATTTTCCCAGTGAGCCGAAAATTATTTCCGGAACTTCTCTTTTCTATGGAATCGCAGGCGCCGTGTAGTCCTCAGAGTACCGCCCTTCAGCTGTCAGTCGATGCAACGTTGCTCTCTCATTGGCTATTCCTCACTGCGGTTTTTGAAGTCCTGTAAGTCGAAAGTCAGGCAGGAGCAACTAGGGAAACGGGGTAAGTCCCGGGTGCGGGAGCTTCCTGACTGCCCCGGGAGGGATGGCATGTAGGAATGATGTGCATTCCTTTTGCAAAATATAGCGACAGCTTCCTGACCGGAGCCGAACAGCCAGGAAATGAAAAGGTGTTTACAATTTAGGGTTTCCTATCAATAGGTTAGCAACGTAGTCTTAAAAATGTTTACTCTTCAATGAGTGTAGAGATTTTACGGAATGAAGGCTACCCTTTTGGAATACTGCCTTGATTTAATGGAACTGAAATGTGCCTGCTAGTGGAGGAAATGTGCCTGCTGGGGGAGTAGATTGTTTTCAGATATTCGTTTCCTCGGACATCAAGAGTTAAGTCTGACATCGAGGTTCAGCCCAGTCAGAGTAGTGATCGATCTCTTCTCTCTGAATTTCGAATGCACCTGTCGTGCTTTGTAGACTTTTCCGAGAATCCCACTTGATATAGTGTAGAACTACAAGATATTACATTTGAACTACAGTCACTGTACTCATTTCTTTTAAGAGTTACACATTCAGTGTACTAGCCTACCTTTCCAGTATTGGCCTACCTTTCCAGGAAAAGCATCTCTCTACCAAAAAATTTATAGTTTCTGAAAAGAAACAGTACTTTGTAGCAGAGCACTTTTTAATGTACAGTCAACCGTCTGTCTTCCTCCAATACAGCAAGTGTGTGCTGGCTGTAGGGGTGCCAAGTGAAAAAAAAAACGAAAGAGAAAGCAGGGTAACCTGACCCAGGAGGGGGGGAGGAGGGAGGAGAAATGCGTCTCGGCCGGAGCATGGGGCGGAGCAGGGAGAGCGGGCTTTGGAATGTAATTCACACGGCCGGCCGGTCGTGAAACTGAAAGCATGGCCGGCCGGCCGTGAAAGCCTTTGATGCGGCAGGGGAAATGCGAGACGGCGGGAAGGGGAGGGGGCGGAGCGGGTAAACCAAGACGGACGTGCACGCGCTTTTAAGCTCAATGCGCATGGAGCTTAAAAGTCACGGGCACTGCAAGGAATCGCCACGATTCCTTGCAAGTTGGGAAAAGAGTGGATAAGTCCCAATACTCTCGCTTGCTCGATGCGCATGCGCATCGACAGGCGAGACCTAAAAAAGAAAGATTATACTCATACATGTCCCCTTCCAGTAATATTATGATTTTTGACTTTATAAGGGAAAATAAAGTCTGGTTTGGAAGATCAAAGTGATAAATAATTCAGACAGCATTTTTTTAATTAGCAGTACTCACACTGCTTCTGCCTTTGGAAATGGTCTGGAGAAATATTTGTTTTTGGTCTCTTATACTTTCTTTGGACACATTAAGACCTATTCACAAAGGAAAATTTCGGTGCAAATGTGAGATCAACTGCTTTCAGCAAGTTGAAATCTCTGTATGAGAAACAAAAACTTGTAAATCAAATGGTCCCAGTAATTTG
Organism: Lissotriton vulgaris; assembly: GCF_964263255.1. Lineage (NCBI taxonomy): Eukaryota > Metazoa > Chordata > Amphibia > Caudata > Salamandridae > Lissotriton > Lissotriton vulgaris. The sequence goes on along the minus strand of NC_141691.1, from coordinate 1,987,351,842 downwards.
CTACGGTGCCAGTCGCAATGATCGAGACACTCTGAATCGAGGCCTTCGTATATTACTACAACTAACAGAGGTATTACTAGAATCTGAAATCCCTCTTTCTACCTGTGTTATAAGGATTTAGACCACAGTATGACACAGTGTGCTGGTGAATTGTCGGAGCTTTGTTGTGCCTCCTTATGAATAAGGAGCAATAAGACTGTTATTAAGGCTTGTGCGCTCATCACAGCACCAGTGCCACAACTTCACACCTGCCCTAAAGACCAACAAAGTCATATAAACCATCCTGAAGGGACAGATACCTCTAGTAATGGCTTCAATCAATCAATCAATCAATCAACAATTTGTAAAGCGTGCTACTCACCCGTGTGGCTCTGAAGGTGCTGAGGGGAGGGGTTGGGGGGCAGCTACTGATCGAACAGCCAGGTCTTGAGGAGTCTCCTGAAGGCCAGCAGGTCCTGGGTCTGTCGCAGGTGGGTGGGGAGGGTGTTCCATGGCTTGGCGGCGAGGTGGGAGAATGATCTGCTGCCGGCGGTCTCTCTGTGGATGCGTGGGATGGTGGCGAGGGCGATGTTGGCGGAGCGGAGCTGGCTGTTCGGGGTGTAGAAGGAGAGTTGGTTGTTGAGGTATGCTGGTCTGGTGTTGTGGAGTGCCTTGTGAGAGTGGGTGAGGAGCATGAATGTGATCCTCATGTTGGAGTTATGTGGCTGCGGCGGGGGATGTCGAGGATGAGGCGTGCGAAAGTGTTCTGTATGCCTTGAAGTCTTTTCTGGTTTTTGGTTGAGGTTCCCGCGTAGGGAGCTTGCCGTTGACGAGGGCCTGGGTGACTGTCCTTCTGGTTCTGGTGGGGATCCATCTGTAGATCATGCGAAGCATGCAGAGGGAGGAGATGGTTTTGACTTGCTGGGTCATCAACAGTGAATGTTTGCCTGGTATCGTCCATCTCGAGCTCTACACTCCTGGATTATGGGTCAAAGCGCCAGGATGCCCTTGGTGGTGACAGGTCGCGCTATACAAGTATGCCACACACACACACAGTGATGAGTCCAGGATGAACCCCAGGTTGAGCGCATGGTCAGTGGGTGTCGGTGCAGCTCCCAGCGAGGCCAGCCACCAGGAGTCGTCCCAGGCGGAGGGGGACTAGCCGAGGATGAGGACCTCCGTCTTGTCAGAGTTCAGTTTCAGGCAGCTGCTCTTCATCCACTCGACGACGGCCTTCATCCCTTCGTGGAAGTTGGTTTTGGTGGTGGTGGGGTCTTTGGTGAGGGAGAGGATCAGCTGGGTGTCGTCACCATATGAGACTATGTTGCGGTCGTGCGATCGGATGATGTTGTTGAGCTGTGACATGTAGACTGAGGGGGTCGGGCTGAGGGATGATCCTTGGGGTACGCCGCAGGTGATCTTGGTGGCTTCGGGTTAGAATGGAGGAAGGTGGGCTCTTTGGGTTCTGTCGGTGAGGAAGGAGGTGATCCAGTCCACTGCTTTGAAGCGGATCCCTGCATTGTAGAGGCGTGTGTGGAGGGTCTGGTGGCAGACGGTGTTGAAGGCGGCTGATAGGTCCAGGAGTATGAGGGCTGCGGTTTCGCCGTTGTCCAGCATGGTTCTTATGTCGTCTGTGGCAGTATGAGGGCAGTTTTGGTGCTGTGGTTGCTGCAGAATCTGGATTGGGATGTGTAAAAGGGTTTTGTTCTCTTCGAGGAATTGGGTCAGCTGCCTGTTGACTATCTTCTCAATGACTTTCGCCAGGAACGGGAGATGGGCCAGATGGTGGAAGAAGGTTGCTAGAGAGTCGCAGAGGTCTTGTGACAGCGGGATGTCGTTAGAACTGGAGCTGGGGTTAGAGAGTTCCTTCACGATATTGGAAGAGCTCTTTGCTGTTGTGTGCGCTGTTGTCGATGCGTTCTTTGAAGCAGGTCCTTTTTGCTGTACGGATGAGTTGTTGGTGTCTGCGGCTGGCATTCTTGAGGGCTGAATGGTTGTCCGGTATTTGCTCGTGTCACCATTTCTGCTCTAGTCTTCTGCAGCTCTGCTTGGATGTCTGCAGGTCGGCAGTGAACCAGATGGCTCTTCTGTCGGTGCGTCTGAGGGATTTTTGATCAGGGTCAGGGTATTGGCGCAGTCGTTGATCCATCGCCAGAGGCTGCAGGTGGCTGTGTCAGTGTGGTCGGTTGGTGGGTTTCGGGCGAGGGTGGCGATAAGCTGATCTTTGGTGACCTTGTTCCAGCTTCGGTCAGAGATTCTTTTTCATGAAGGAGAAGTGGATGCAGTGGTGGTCGGACCAGTGGAGTTCGGTGGTGTGGCTGACAGAGATGTGGTTGCTGGCGGGGAAAATGGGGTCGAGCGTGTGTCCGGCACAGTGGGTGGGTGTTGTGACGAGCTGTTTAAGGCCAAGGTTGGCCAGTAGTGTGGTGGAGTTGCTGTTGTTGGTGTTCTTGAGGTAGAAGTTCAGGTCTCCAAGGAGTCAATGAACTGTGTGTCGGGGTCTGGGGAGTCTGTACAAGAGGGTTCCTCAGAGGGTGGTGTTGGGATCGATGTGGATCTGGAAGGGCAGGTGTTCGGCTGTGCTGAGGGTGTCTTCAGTGTTGGTTGAGAGTCTGGGTATTTCTGTGGACGATGGCGATTCCCCCTCCCGGTCTGTTAATGCGGTCCCAGCGTGTGATCTTGTAGCCATCCGGGATGGCTATGGTAAAGTCGGGCGCCGATGAGGTGTTCATCCAGGTCTCCGTTAGGGACGCGGCGTCCAGGGAGGATGAGTCGCGCAGGTCCCAGAGTTCGATGGCGTGCCTGTGGACGAAGCAGGTGTTTAGCATTATGTATCTGAGGTGGCTGTTACCTGCCTTGGTGGGGGGGGGGGGGGGTTAGGACGTGCTGGTGTACGCTGGCTGGTGAAGCAGCAGCTTCGGCAGGTGAATGGTCAGTGGGTGTGCTTCGGGGTGGCCTGGAAGCAGACGGTGGGTCAGCCGGCATTGAGTGAGTGGAGGAGGTTGGCATCCTACTGGCGTCGGGTGCCATGGCGAATGCAGGGCCAGGGGTTCTGGCGCTGGGCAAGCTCTAGACGCAGACGGGCTTGCCTTGGACGCGCCTATGGCGCTGCGGTCGCCATTAGTAGGGGAGAGGGGCAGGAGCAGAGTTTAGAGTTCAGGGAGGCGGGAACGGGTCTGAGTAGGGGGTGGACCGCAGGGTCAGCCGAGGCGGAAAAACAGGGGCAGAAGCGAGGGAAGAAAGAACGGTAGCAAGGGGAAGAAAAAATAAAGTAAGCAGAAGAAGTAAATTAAAAATAGGCAGAGGCAATAAATAGAAAAGAAGGGGGAGCAGAGAGAATGGCCAGAGAGAGCGGGAGATGACAGATGGCACTGGTGACCTGAGGCGCAGGGACGGGCTGGTGGCACGAAAACTGCTCAGCCGAAGATCTGTGCTGTGCTGGTGCGCTGATCAGATGGCGGAGCTGCTGGGAAGGGTGCTGGCCTAGGCCCAGAGGTCAAGGTTTCAGCTTCAGAAAAGACATTCTTGTTCACTCTGCTGCACTTTTACTGGGTCATACATGTTGGCACCCAAACATGTCCGATTGGTTTGCAGACAAAGCGGTGCAAACTCATCTCATCATTGAACATGGCCACGTGCCCTCGGAGGCACAATTTAAATATAGTATTTGGTCTGATACTTCCTTGGTCTTACATACGATCAATCCCTCATTTTGAATCCTTCGTCCTGGCATGGAATTGACCCCCTACCAGGGGTTTCTTAGGCCTTTACTTTAAGGGCCAGTCTCAACAAGGTACAAGGGCTAGGCACACAGGAGTCATCAATGCCTTCCTAGGCTCAGCTCCAAACCTGTGGAGAAATGCGACTCACACAGTCCAGATCAGGCATCCACAATTCAAGCTGGGAGGCAGAGAAACATGGCAGCATCCTATGTAAAAGCAGGGTCTGCTGCCATGCACAAGAAATGTATATGCATACAGTGGTAATACGGCGTACTAGCCTAGATGATATTTTTTTACTTCTTCAAAGAATAGTAGTAGATTGACAAAAGCTGCTCATTCATCAAATTAAACTCCATTATACAACTGGATTTGTAATACTCATTATGTGGCATGTTGTGCCCGTATATCACTGTGTAAAACAAGCAAAAACCCATTAATTGCCATTTTCACCTCGACTCAGGTCTCCAATAATCGGTAGTGACTACAAACTAAAATATTAGATCACTGTGCACACACAAGCTCAGTTACCATCCACAATAAAAAGGCTAAGACAGGTGTGCAAATCGGGCACCGCGGTTTGAAACCGGTCATTGATTTGCACATTAGGACTAATTTTAAGGATATAAATGAGATTTTTACACGTTTCGAGACTCATACTCAATGGTGACCTTGCAAACCTGCTACAACTGGGGTCATTGAGGACCAATATAAGACACCCAGAAGTACTCAGAACTCAAAGAATTAAAACGATCAGTTTTTTTTTTTTATCATCATAAGATTGGAGTGATTCTGCACGAATCAGAAAAACATTCTTGAGCCTGACTCCCACTTCTAGAAGAGAAAATACTAGCAAGCATTGGCAAAGCAATTACGTCTTGCCTATTGGTTTTGCAACCACTTTTTGCCAAAGGCATTCAGCATCAGCAAATGAAAGAATGGTTAGTGTTCAAAATTAAACAGGCAAAAAGTGATGAAGTCAATGCGCACATGCGGCCCAGCTTAATGATGTACAAGAGAGCATGCATGATCACGCGTGCATGCACCTATATTGACATGCACGGGTTGACAGTATTTCCCTGAATGTGAGCAGTGAAAACAGTCATCTAATCAAAAGGATGGTGAGAAAGCTATGCTCCATGGGAGAGACAACAATAAGAGGAAGGGAAATCATGAAACAAGAAGCAAGCAAATGAGCCTGACAAGAAAGAAGACCAATGAAAATCAATGGGCCGACCCAAAGCCCATTGCCAGAATTTGTCTTGACCGCAGTAGATTTCAACCACATACAGCTACAGCATCCTGTTGGCAAGACCTAATCAGATGCGCAAAGCGGACCCAGCATTTCATCAAGAAAGGGGTTGGATGGAAGGTTTTCACTTCCAACGTCCCGCTTGTGCAAATGTTGGTGGCTGCCACATGCTGAGAGTTTCTCAATGTTCTGAGATCGAGATCATGGAGGGGTGTGAGGTATCAAGCTGCTGAATGGTGGCTGGAACCCATGGTGCTGGAAGAGCGCAAGAGGGCCCTAGGGGGCTTCCCAACCAGCGGGATCCTGCCTGGAAAGACTTCTAGGAGCTATTGATCGGGTAAGGCATGCATACCCTTTTTAAAGAAAATGGAGACTCACTTCCAGCAAGGCGAAGAGTCAAAACAAGCCATCGCTTAGTGCAACAAAAGAGAAAACAATCACTCTGAGAGCAAAAAATGCAACACAAAATCAGTCAAGTTTTGGTGTAAATCCACAAATCCACGAGTATTACAGTAAAATTTAGTGACTGTAAGGTACGAATAATGAAGAGTGAAATAAAGTCATGAGAACTGCCCCAAGACCCTTAGGGAAACGACCGGAGGAAAATGAAGGGGGCACGTTGTATTTTCCTTTAACGAGCACAAAGTGTCGTTCAGCACGCTGACATCTGTCCGGGACACTGTCCAAACACACTGACAGCAGGTGAGGCCTGGCTTTTGGGTAGAGAAAATGTTTTCTCAAGCTTTAATGCATTGTACAGAACAGGTACTACAAGGGCAGCAGCAGTACACGCTTCCCTGCACAAAGCAAGTTGACCTCACAGAACAAATAAAGGCAGAGGAGGAAACTGTGCTCTCCCGAAAGGATGTGGCGTCGGCACCAGAGCTGCCAACTCGGGAACTGGGGTTCCTGGTTCGCGTCTCGGCTTCGGCTCAAAATCCTATGATTCTGGTCAAATCACTTAATCTGGATACCCTCACGTGGTGATAAGCCGTGCTACATACATCTTCAAATTAATTAAAAAATCCTTCCACAGAGGAAATGCCTGTCAGCAGTGCCACCTTTCCGGACACAAACTAGAGCAGCAGTGTGGGCAACGGTACAAGCTTCCGCGACTCACCTGACAGGCAGCAGCCCATACATGACACACGCATGCGATTTCTAACCTTAAAGAACAGCCCAAAATCAAGTAAACTTTTAAAGTCACAACTAGTTCATGCAGACATGCACGGTGTCCTTGTGCACGATGTGAACAGTGTGCAATCACAGGTAAAAGGGGGCCTTTGTTCTCAAGTCTGACAAAAAATAAATTGAATTGGAAATGGAGTACACAACATTTATTTATTTATTTATTTATAAAGTTTTATATAGCGCGAACTTGATCCCGAAGGATATCAGAGCGCTTTACAATTTGAGGCAAAGGTAACAAATCAGAACATTCAAAAAGGAAGAGGAAAAAAACAACAACTACTTGACCAACTGTGGCAGACATACACTTGCAATAAAAAAATATTTAACTTAAAAAGTTCAAACTGTCACATACAATTCTAATACGATGCCCAAAAAAACCCAGAATGATATAGAATGGAAAAAGCTTTGGTAAAGTATCATACTGGATCCCAAGCCCGGATTACCTAAGTGCCTTCCGCTTTTATGCAGATAAGCACATGTGATACAGCAAAATGCTGTTGGTCCCATAGCAAGAGAACCAATGGCTGATGTGGACTGACCACCTCAAACATCCTGTAAGCTTTTGTGAGTGAAAGCAAATGGCAAATGACAGTTTAACATGCCAATTATAATGCCAAAGGCTAGCACGGCCACAACTAAAACTCATACAACACAAATCACAAAAATGACCTTATTCTGCTGGTCATACACCAAACACTTGAAATTAAAAATCTGAGACGACAGTCCACCTTTGCAGCAGCTATTGAGCCCATCGGTTTATGCAGCTTTTCAAAAATGTATTTGCAACCTGCTGATCTGAGATAATTCTAGCTGACATGATGTGAAGTCAAATGTTCTTGATCAGCCCCATAACCCCCCACCGAAAGCAACAGAAGTGCCCTCCCGTCGTGAGTGAGGACGCCGCTCTAGTGGTGTCAGGGATCTGATCATAGTGCCTGATGTCTTGGTACAGTTTACTGGAGTCCCACTAGTCCAGTATCTTCTTCAGCTTCTGTTCTGGAGAATCAATGAATGCCGTTCTCAGGTTAGATTCTCGTAAAGGTGGAGCAATGCGTTCAGCTTATACCAGTGGCAACTCTACCATGCATCCATAGCAAAGAGAATACTATTCGGCAAAGCATGGATAAATGACGCCTTTTAATTTCCTTCCAGATGGCCCACTTTCTTTTCATACCAATGCAATTATTTTTACCTACGAATGCTAAAGTGACACTACGCCACGACGTAAGAAAGAGGTATAAAGAGATATATATATTGGCAAAGAAAAGCAACACGAGCATGAAACGGGAAACTAAATGAGCTAATCCAGTGAAGGTGCACCAGATCTGGCCTTAGGCAATATAGGTTACAATTGAGAAGGATGCTAAACCCCATGTATACATCACCTGAAAAAACAATCTAAAAAACGAATATACCCCAGAACCCAATACTAGCAGTGACATCGAGCTCTTTCGATCCCACTATAAACATGGGTAATGCACATTAGCATTTCCTCTGAGAATACAAGACTAAACTCATTACCCAACAACCACCAAACTAAGCAATAACTTTGGGTCCCAGAGAAGCACTCGCCATAAAGCACTTCAGTTCTTCTTGAGTGGTAGTAAGTTCCGTATAAATGCAATTCAAATACAATACACTGCAATAATTGCTATTTACACATTTAATCAGATTAAGTTTGATGACCTCTGCACTTATGTCTAGACACAGAAATCTCCCCACAATATAATAGGGCATTTGGTTTCCCTGTTTTCACATGCTATGTGACGGGTTATATCTTTCTGTCTTGTGAACTATATTTTTTTCCAGGTTAGCTTTTATTATAGTGCCTTGAGCTTTAGAAGTCACAGAGCAAAAACAGCTAGAAATATAGCTCATTTGGCCCAGAAACAAAAACCTGAAAATACATGAGTCAACCAATGGTGAATCTCTGTTCGTAAACGATAGTCTATATTAAAAACCAAAAAAAACAAATCTTTGGAGTACTTAGAAGTCACAGAGGAATTAAGCTCCATCCCTTCAAATCATAGCACCTACCCTACATGGGCCAAGTGTAACTCTAGTTTTAAGAAGTACCCACCACTTCATCGCCTGGCAGAGAACCTTTGGTGGAAATTGTAAACAAACATTTTTTTCCAACACTAACGTCAAACATTTCCTTTCGATTTTATTTTCCTATAGTCCATGAAAAATGTATCAGCCTAATGAACTAATAAAATAAACAATAAAAAGATTTATAAAAAAAACAAAAAACAGAGGGGCTGTGGAATAGTCAGGGGTGCAGCATAATAAGATGTAATAGTCAGGGGTGCAGCATAATAAGATGTAGTAGGTGCAGCAGAATGAGAGGTAAGAAAGAAGAGGGGCTGTGGAATAGTCAGGGGTGCAGCATAATAAGATGTAGTAGGTGCAGCAGAATGAGAGGTAAGAAAGAACATGGGCTGTGGAATAGTCAGGGGTGCAGCATAATAAGATGAAGCAGGTGCCGCAGAATGAGAGGTAAGAAAGAACATGGGCTGTGGAATAGTCAGGGGTGCAGCATAATAAGATGTAGTAGGTGCAGCAGAATGAGAGGTAAGAAAGAAGAGGGGCTGTGGAATAGTCAGGGGTGCAGCATAAGATGTAGTAGGTGCAGCAGAATGAGAGGTAAGAAAGAAGAGGGGCTGTGGAATAGTCAGGGCTGCAGCATAATAAGATGTAGTAGGTGCAGCAGAATGAGAGGTAAGAAAGAAGAGGGGCTGTGGAATAGTCAGGGGTGCAGCATAATCAGATGTAGTAGGTGCAGCAGAATGAGAGGTAAGAAAGAAGAGGGGCTGTGGAATAGTCAGGGGTGCAGCATAATAAGATGTAGTAGGTGCCGCAGAATGAGAGGTAAGAAAGAAGAGGGGCTGTGGAATAGTCAGGGGTGCAGCATAATCAGATGTAGTAGGTGCAGCAGAATGAGAGGTAAGAAAGAAGAGGGGCTGTGGAATAGTCAGGGCTGCAGCATAATAAGATGTAGTAGGTGCAGCAGAATGAGAGATAAGAAAGAAGAGGGGCTGTGGAATAGTCAGGGGTGCAGCATAATAAGATGTAGTAGGTGCAGCAGAATGAGAGGTAATAAAGAAGAGGGGCTGTGGAATAGTCAGGGGTGCAGCATAATAAGATGTAGTAGGTGCCGCAGAATGAGAGGTAAGAAAGAAGAGGGGCTGTGGAATAGTCAGGGGTGCAGCATAATAAGATGTAGTAGGTGCCGCAGAATGAGAGGTAAGAAAGAAGAGGGGCTGTGGAATAGTCAGGGGTGCAGCATAATCAGATGTAGTAGGTGCAGCAGAATGAGAGGTAAGAAAGAAGAGGGGCTGTGGAATAGTCAGGGGTGCAGCATAATAAGATGTAGTAGGTGCCGCAGAATGAGAGGTAAGAAAGAAGAGGGGCTGTGGAATAGTCAGGGGTGCAGCATAATAAGATGTAGTAGGTGCCGCAGAATGAGAGGTAAGAAAGAAGAGGGGCTGTGGAATAGTCAGGGGTGCAGCATAATAAGATGTAGTAGGTGCAGCAGAATGAGAGGTAAGAAACAAGAGGGGCTGTGGAATAGTCAGGGGTGCAGCATAATCAGATGTAGTAGGTGCAGCAGAATGAGAGGTAAGAAAGAAGAGGGGCTGTGGAATAGTCAGGGGTGCAGCATAATCAGATGTAGTAGGTGCAGCAGAATGAGAGGTAAGAAAGAAGAGGGGCTGTGGAATAGTCAGGGCTGCAGCATAATAAGATGTAGTAGGTGCAGCAGAATGAGAGATAAGAAAGAAGAGGGGCTGTGGAATAGTCAGGGCTGCAGCATAATAAGATGTAGTAGGTGCAGCAGAATGAGAGGTAAGAAAGAAGAGGGGCTGTGGAATAGTCAGGGGTTCAGCATAATAAGATGTAGTAGGTGCAGCAGAATGAGAGGTATAAAGAAGAGGGGCTGTGGAATAGTCAGGGGTGCAGCATAATAAGATGTAGTAGGTGCAGCAGAATGAGAGGTAAGAAAGAAGAGTGGCTGTTGAATAGTCAGGGGTGCAGCATAATAAGATGTAGTAGGTGCAGCAGAATGAGAGGTAAGAAAGAAGAGGGGCTGTGGAATAGTCAGGGGTGCAGCATAATAAGATGTAGTAGGTGCAGCAGAATGAGAGGTAAGAAAGAAGAGGGGCTGTGGAATAGTCAGGGGTGCAGCATAACATGTAGTAGGTGCAGCAGAATGAGAGGTAAGAAAGAAGAGGGGCTGTGGAATAGTCAGGGGTGCAGCATAATAAGATGTAGTAGGTGCAGCAGAATTAGAGGTAAGAAAGAAGAGGGGCTGTGGAATAGTCAGGGGTGCAGCATAATAAGATGTAGTAGGTGCAGCAGAATGAGAGGTAAGAAAGAAGAGGGGCTGTGGAAAAGTCAGGGGTGCAGCATAATGAGATGTAGTAGGTGCCGCAGAATGAGAGGTAAGAAAGAAGAGGGGCTGTGGAATAGTCAGGGGCGCAGCATAACATGTAGTAGGTGCAGCAGAATGAGAGGTAAGAAAGAAGAGGGGCTGTGGAATAGTCAGGGCTGCAGCATAATAAGATGTAGTAGGTGCAGCAGAATTAGAGGTAAGAAAGAAGAGTGGCTGTGGAATAGTCAGGCGTGCAGCATAATAAGATGTAGTAGGTGCAGCAGAATGAGAGGTAAGAAAGAAGAGGGGCTGTGGAATAGTCAGGGGTGCAGCATAATAAGATGTAGTAGGTGCAGCAGAATGAGAGGTAAGAAAGAAGAGGGGCTGTGGAATAGTCTGGGGTGCAGCATAATAAGATGTAGTAGGTGCAGCAGAATGAGAGGTAAGAAAGAACAGGGGCTGTGGAATAGTCAGGGGTGCAGCATAAGATGTAGCAGGTGCCGCAGAATGAGAGGTAAGAAAGAAGAGGGTTGTGGAATAGTCAGGGGTGCAGCATAATAAGATGTAGCAGGTGCAGCAGAATGAGAGGTAAGAAAGAAGAGGGGCTGTGGAATAGTCAGGGGTGCAGCATAAAATGTAGTAGGTGCAGCAGAATGAGAGGTAAGAAAGAAGAGGGGCTGTGGAATAGTCGGGGTGCAGCATAATAAGATGTAGTAGGTGCAGCAGAATGAGTGGTAAGAAAGAATAGGGGCTGTGGAATAGTCAGGGGTGCAGCATAATAAGATGTAGTAGGTGCCGCAGAATGAGAGGCAAGAAAGAAGAGGGGCTGTGGAATAGTCAGGGGTGCAGCATAAAAGATGTAGCAGGTGCAGCAGAATGAGAGGTAAGAAAGAAGAGGGGCTGTGGAATAGTCAGGGGTGCAGCATAATAAGATATAGTAGGTGCAGCAGAATGAGAGGTAAGAAAGAACATGGGCTGTGGAATAGTAAGGGGTGCAGCATAATAAGATGTAGTAGGTGCAGCAGAATGAGAGGTAAGAAAGAACAGGGGCTGTGGAATAGTCAGGGGTGCAGCATAAGATGTAGCAGGTGCCGCAGAATGAGAGGTAAGAAAGAAGAGGGGCTGTGGAATAGTCAGGGGTGCAGCATAAGATGTAGCAGGTGCCGCAGAATGAGAGGTAAGAAAGAAGAGGGTTGTGGAATAGTCAGGGGTGCAGCATAATAAGATATAGTAGGTGCAGCAGAATGAGAGGTAAGAAAGAACATGGGCTGTGGAATAGTAAGGGGTGCAGCATAATAAGATGTAGTAGGTGCAGCAGAATGAGAGGTAAGAAAGAACAGGGGCTGTGGAATAGTCAGGGGTGCAGCATAAGATGTAGCAGGTGCCGCAGAATGAGAGGTAAGAAAGAAGAGGGGCTGTGGAATAGTCAGGGGTGCAGCATAAGATGTAGCAGGTGCCGCAGAATGAGAGGTAAGAAAGAAGAGGGGCTGTTGAATAGTCAGGGGTGCGGCATAATAAGATGTAGTAGGTGCAGCAGAATGAGAGGTAAGAAAGAAGAGGGGCTGTGGAATAGTCAGGGCTGCAGCATAATAAGATGTAGTAGGTGCAGCAGAATGAGAGGTAAGAAAGAAGAGGGGCTGTGGAATAGTCAGGGCTGCAGCATAATAAGATGTAGTAGGTGCAGCAGAATGAGAGGTAAGAAAGAAGAGGGGCTGTTGAATAGTCAGGGGTGCAGCATAATAAGATGTAGTAGGTGCAGCAGAATGAGTGGTAAGAAAGAAGAGGGGCTGTGGAATAGTCAGGGGTGCAGCATAAAAGATGTAGCAGGTGCAGCAGAATGAGAGGTAAGAAAGAAGAGGGTTGTGGAATAGTCAGGGGTGCAGCATAATAAGATGTAGTAGGTGCAGCAGAATGAGAGGTAAGAAAGAACAGGGGCTGTGGAATAGTCAGGGGTGCAGCATAAGATGTAGCAGGTGCCGCAGAATGAGAGGTAAGAAAGAAGAGGGTTGTGGAATAGTCAGGGGTGCAGCATAATAAGATGTAGCAGGTGCAGCAGAATGAGAGGTAAGAAAGAAGAGGGGCTGTGGAATAGTCGGGTGCAGCATAATAAGATGTAGTAGGTGCAGCAGAATGAGTGGTAAGAAAGAATAGGGGCTGTGGAATAGTCAGGGGTGCAGCATAATAAGATGTAGTAGGTGCAGCAGAATGAGAGGTAAGAAAGAAGAGGGGCTGTGGAATAGTCAGGGGTGCAGCATAATAAGATGTAGTAGGTGCAGCAGAATGAGTGGTAAGAAAGAATAGGGGCTGTGGAATAGTCAGGGGTGCAGCATAATAAGATAGATGTAGTAGGTGCCACAGAATGAGCGGTAAGAAAGAAGAGGGGCTGTGGAATAGTCAGGGGTGCAGCATAATAAGATGTAGTAGGTGCAGCAGAATGAGCGGTAAGAAAGAAGAGGGGCTGTGGAATAGTCAGGGCTGCAGCATAATAAGATGTAGTAGGTGCCGCAGAATGAGAGGTAAGAAAGAAGAGGGGCTGTGACATAGTCAGGGGTGCAGCATAATCAGATGTAGTAGGTGCAGCAGAATGAGAGGTAAGAAAGAAGAGGGGCTGTGGAATAGTCAGGGCTGCAGCATAATAAGATGTAGTAGGTGCAGCAGAATGAGCGGTAAGAAAGAAGAGGGGCTGTGGAATAGTCAGGGCTGCAGCATAATAAGATGTAGTAGGTGCCGCAGAATGAGAGGTAAGAAAGAAGAGGGGCTGTGGAATAGTCAGGGCTGCAGCATAATAAGATGTAGTAGGTGCAGCAGAATGAGAGGTAAGAAAGAAGAGGGGCTGTGGAATAGTAAGGGGTGGAGCATAATAAGATGTAGTAGGTGCAGCAGAATGAGAGGCAAGAAAGAAGAGGGGCTGTGGAATAGTCAGGGGTGCAGCATAATAAGATGTAGTAGGTGCCGCAGAATGAGAGGTAAGAAAGAAGAGGGGCTGTGGAATAGTCAGGGGTGCAGCATAATAAGATGTAGTAGGTACAGCAGAATGAGAGGTAAGAAAGAAGAGGGGCTGTGGAATAGTCAGGGGTGCAGCATAATAAGATGTAGTAGGTGCAGCAGAATGAGAGGTAAGAAAGAAGAGGGGCTGTGGAATAGTCAGGGGTGCAGCATAATAAGATGTAGTAGGTGCAGCAGAATGAGAGGTAAGAAAGAAGAGGGGCTGTGGAATAGTCAGGGGTGCAGCATAATAAGATGTAGTAGGTGCAGCAGAATGAGAGGTAAGAAAGAAGAGGGCCTGTGGAATAGTCAGGGCTGCAGCATAATAAGATGTAGTAGGTGCCGCAGAATGAGAGGTAAGAAAGAAGAGGGGCTGTGGAATAGTAAGGGGTGGAGCATAATAAGATGTAGTAGGTGCAGCAGAATGAGAGGCAAGAAAGAAGAGGGGCTGTGGAATAGTCAGGGGTGCAGCATAATAAGATGTAGTAGGTGCCGCAGAATGAGAGGTAAGAAAGAAGAGGGGCTGTGGAATAGTCAGGGGTGCAGCATAATCAGATGTAGTAGGTGCAGCAGAATGAGAGGTAAGAAAGAAGAGGGGCTGTGGAATAGTCAGGGGTGCAGCATAATAAGATGTAGTAGGTGCCGCAGAATGAGAGGTAAGAAAGAAGAGGGGCTGTGGAATAGTCAGGGGTGCAGCATAATAAGATGTAGTAGGTGCCGCAGAATGAGAGGTAAGAAAGAAGAGGGGCTGTGGAATAGTCAGGGGTGCAGCATAATAAGATGTAGTAGGTGCAGCAGAATGAGAGGTAAGAAACAAGAGGGGCTGTGGAATAGTCAGGGGTGCAGCATAATCAGATGTAGTAGGTGCAGCAGAATGAGAGGTAAGAAAGAAGAGGGGCTGTGGAATAGTCAGGGGTGCAGCATAATCAGATGTAGTAGGTGCAGCAGAATGAGAGGTAAGAAAGAAGAGGGGCTGTGGAATAGTCAGGGCTGCAGCATAATAAGATGTAGTAGGTGCAGCAGAATGAGAGATAAGAAAGAAGAGGGGCTGTGGAATAGTCAGGGCTGCAGCATAATAAGATGTAGTAGGTGCAGCAGAATGAGAGGTAAGAAAGAAGAGGGGCTGTGGAATAGTCAGGGGTTCAGCATAATAAGATGTAGTAGGTGCAGCAGAATGAGAGGTATAAAGAAGAGGGGCTGTGGAATAGTCAGGGGTGCAGCATAATAAGATGTAGTAGGTGCAGCAGAATGAGAGGTAAGAAAGAAGAGTGGCTGTTGAATAGTCAGGGGTGCAGCATAATAAGATGTAGTAGGTGCAGCAGAATGAGAGGTAAGAAAGAAGAGGGGCTGTGGAATAGTCAGGGGTGCAGCATAATAAGATGTAGTAGGTGCAGCAGAATGAGAGGTAAGAAAGAAGAGGGGCTGTGGAATAGTCAGGGGTGCAGCATAACATGTAGTAGGTGCAGCAGAATGAGAGGTAAGAAAGAAGAGGGGCTGTGGAATAGTCAGGGGTGCAGCATAATAAGATGTAGTAGGTGCAGCAGAATTAGAGGTAAGAAAGAAGAGGGGCTGTGGAATAGTCAGGGGTGCAGCATAATAAGATGTAGTAGGTGCAGCAGAATGAGAGGTAAGAAAGAAGAGGGGCTGTGGAAAAGTCAGGGGTGCAGCATAATGAGATGTAGTAGGTGCCGCAGAATGAGAGGTAAGAAAGAAGAGGGGCTGTGGAATAGTCAGGGGCGCAGCATAACATGTAGTAGGTGCAGCAGAATGAGAGGTAAGAAAGAAGAGGGGCTGTGGAATAGTCAGGGCTGCAGCATAATAAGATGTAGTAGGTGCAGCAGAATTAGAGGTAAGAAAGAAGAGTGGCTGTGGAATAGTCAGGCGTGCAGCATAATAAGATGTAGTAGGTGCAGCAGAATGAGAGGTAAGAAAGAAGAGGGGCTGTGGAATAGTCAGGGGTGCAGCATAATAAGATGTAGTAGGTGCAGCAGAATGAGAGGTAAGAAAGAAGAGGGGCTGTGGAATAGTCTGGGGTGCAGCATAATAAGATGTAGTAGGTGCAGCAGAATGAGAGGTAAGAAAGAACAGGGGCTGTGGAATAGTCAGGGGTGCAGCATAAGATGTAGCAGGTGCCGCAGAATGAGAGGTAAGAAAGAAGAGGGTTGTGGAATAGTCAGGGGTGCAGCATAATAAGATGTAGCAGGTGCAGCAGAATGAGAGGTAAGAAAGAAGAGGGGCTGTGGAATAGTCAGGGGTGCAGCATAAAATGTAGTAGGTGCAGCAGAATGAGAGGTAAGAAAGAAGAGGGGCTGTGGAATAGTCGGGGTGCAGCATAATAAGATGTAGTAGGTGCAGCAGAATGAGTGGTAAGAAAGAATAGGGGCTGTGGAATAGTCAGGGGTGCAGCATAATAAGATGTAGTAGGTGCCGCAGAATGAGAGGCAAGAAAGAAGAGGGGCTGTGGAATAGTCAGGGGTGCAGCATAAAAGATGTAGCAGGTGCAGCAGAATGAGAGGTAAGAAAGAAGAGGGGCTGTGGAATAGTCAGGGGTGCAGCATAATAAGATATAGTAGGTGCAGCAGAATGAGAGGTAAGAAAGAACATGGGCTGTGGAATAGTAAGGGGTGCAGCATAATAAGATGTAGTAGGTGCAGCAGAATGAGAGGTAAGAAAGAACAGGGGCTGTGGAATAGTCAGGGGTGCAGCATAAGATGTAGCAGGTGCCGCAGAATGAGAGGTAAGAAAGAAGAGGGGCTGTGGAATAGTCAGGGGTGCAGCATAAGATGTAGCAGGTGCCGCAGAATGAGAGGTAAGAAAGAAGAGGGTTGTGGAATAGTCAGGGGTGCAGCATAATAAGATATAGTAGGTGCAGCAGAATGAGAGGTAAGAAAGAACATGGGCTGTGGAATAGTAAGGGGTGCAGCATAATAAGATGTAGTAGGTGCAGCAGAATGAGAGGTAAGAAAGAACAGGGGCTGTGGAATAGTCAGGGGTGCAGCATAAGATGTAGCAGGTGCCGCAGAATGAGAGGTAAGAAAGAAGAGGGGCTGTGGAATAGTCAGGGGTGCAGCATAAGATGTAGCAGGTGCCGCAGAATGAGAGGTAAGAAAGAAGAGGGGCTGTTGAATAGTCAGGGGTGCGGCATAATAAGATGTAGTAGGTGCAGCAGAATGAGAGGTAAGAAAGAAGAGGGGCTGTGGAATAGTCAGGGCTGCAGCATAATAAGATGTAGTAGGTGCAGCAGAATGAGAGGTAAGAAAGAAGAGGGGCTGTGGAATAGTCAGGGCTGCAGCATAATAAGATGTAGTAGGTGCAGCAGAATGAGAGGTAAGAAAGAAGAGGGGCTGTTGAATAGTCAGGGGTGCAGCATAATAAGATGTAGTAGGTGCAGCAGAATGAGTGGTAAGAAAGAAGAGGGGCTGTGGAATAGTCAGGGGTGCAGCATAAAAGATGTAGCAGGTGCAGCAGAATGAGAGGTAAGAAAGAAGAGGGTTGTGGAATAGTCAGGGGTGCAGCATAATAAGATGTAGTAGGTGCAGCAGAATGAGAGGTAAGAAAGAACAGGGGCTGTGGAATAGTCAGGGGTGCAGCATAAGATGTAGCAGGTGCCGCAGAATGAGAGGTAAGAAAGAAGAGGGTTGTGGAATAGTCAGGGGTGCAGCATAATAAGATGTAGCAGGTGCAGCAGAATGAGAGGTAAGAAAGAAGAGGGGCTGTGGAATAGTCGGGTGCAGCATAATAAGATGTAGTAGGTGCAGCAGAATGAGTGGTAAGAAAGAATAGGGGCTGTGGAATAGTCAGGGGTGCAGCATAATAAGATGTAGTAGGTGCAGCAGAATGAGAGGTAAGAAAGAAGAGGGGCTGTGGAATAGTCAGGGGTGCAGCATAATAAGATGTAGTAGGTGCAGCAGAATGAGTGGTAAGAAAGAATAGGGGCTGTGGAATAGTCAGGGGTGCAGCATAATAAGATAGATGTAGTAGGTGCCACAGAATGAGCGGTAAGAAAGAAGAGGGGCTGTGGAATAGTCAGGGGTGCAGCATAATAAGATGTAGTAGGTGCAGCAGAATGAGCGGTAAGAAAGAAGAGGGGCTGTGGAATAGTCAGGGCTGCAGCATAATAAGATGTAGTAGGTGCCGCAGAATGAGAGGTAAGAAAGAAGAGGGGCTGTGACATAGTCAGGGGTGCAGCATAATCAGATGTAGTAGGTGCAGCAGAATGAGAGGTAAGAAAGAAGAGGGGCTGTGGAATAGTCAGGGCTGCAGCATAATAAGATGTAGTAGGTGCAGCAGAATGAGCGGTAAGAAAGAAGAGGGGCTGTGGAATAGTCAGGGCTGCAGCATAATAAGATGTAGTAGGTGCCGCAGAATGAGAGGTAAGAAAGAAGAGGGGCTGTGGAATAGTCAGGGCTGCAGCATAATAAGATGTAGTAGGTGCAGCAGAATGAGAGGTAAGAAAGAAGAGGGGCTGTGGAATAGTAAGGGGTGGAGCATAATAAGATGTAGTAGGTGCAGCAGAATGAGAGGCAAGAAAGAAGAGGGGCTGTGGAATAGTCAGGGGTGCAGCATAATAAGATGTAGTAGGTGCCGCAGAATGAGAGGTAAGAAAGAAGAGGGGCTGTGGAATAGTCAGGGGTGCAGCATAATAAGATGTAGTAGGTACAGCAGAATGAGAGGTAAGAAAGAAGAGGGGCTGTGGAATAGTCAGGGGTGCAGCATAATAAGATGTAGTAGGTGCAGCAGAATGAGAGGTAAGAAAGAAGAGGGGCTGTGGAATAGTCAGGGGTGCAGCATAATAAGATGTAGTAGGTGCAGCAGAATGAGAGGTAAGAAAGAAGAGGGGCTGTGGAATAGTCAGGGGTGCAGCATAATAAGATGTAGTAGGTGCAGCAGAATGAGAGGTAAGAAAGAAGAGGGCCTGTGGAATAGTCAGGGCTGCAGCATAATAAGATGTAGTAGGTGCCGCAGAATGAGAGGTAAGAAAGAAGAGGGGCTGTGGAATAGTAAGGGGTGGAGCATAATAAGATGTAGTAGGTGCAGCAGAATGAGAGGCAAGAAAGAAGAGGGGCTGTGGAATAGTCTGGGGTGCAGCATAATAAGATGTAGTAGGTGCAGCAGAATGAGAGGTAAGAAAGAACAGGGGCTGTGGAATAGTCAGGGGTGCAGCATAAGATGTAGCAGGTGCCGCAGAATGAGAGGTAAGAAAGAAGAGGGTTGTGGAATAGTCAGGGGTGCAGCATAATAAGATGTAGCAGGTGCAGCAGAATGAGAGGTAAGAAAGAAGAGGGGCTGTGGAATAGTCAGGGGTGCAGCATAAAATGTAGTAGGTGCAGCAGAATGAGAGGTAAGAAAGAAGAGGGGCTGTGGAATAGTCGGGGTGCAGCATAATAAGATGTAGTAGGTGCAGCAGAATGAGTGGTAAGAAAGAATAGGGGCTGTGGAATAGTCAGGGGTGCAGCATAATAAGATGTAGTAGGTGCAGCAGAATGAGAGGTAAGAAAGAAGAGGGGCTGTGGAAAAGTCAGGGGTGCAGCATAATGAGATGTAGTAGGTGCCGCAGAATGAGAGGTAAGAAAGAAGAGGGGCTGTGGAATAGTCAGGGGCGCAGCATAACATGTAGTAGGTGCAGCAGAATGAGAGGTAAGAAAGAAGAGGGGCTGTGGAATAGTCAGGGCTGCAGCATAATAAGATGTAGTAGGTGCAGCAGAATTAGAGGTAAGAAAGAAGAGTGGCTGTGGAATAGTCAGGCGTGCAGCATAATAAGATGTAGTAGGTGCAGCAGAATGAGAGGTAAGAAAGAAGAGGGGCTGTGGAATAGTCAGGGGTGCAGCATAATAAGATGTAGTAGGTGCAGCAGAATGAGAGGTAAGAAAGAAGAGGGGCTGTGGAATAGTCTGGGGTGCAGCATAATAAGATGTAGTAGGTGCAGCAGAATGAGAGGTAAGAAAGAACAGGGGCTGTGGAATAGTCAGGGGTGCAGCATAAGATGTAGCAGGTGCCGCAGAATGAGAGGTAAGAAAGAAGAGGGTTGTGGAATAGTCAGGGGTGCAGCATAATAAGATGTAGCAGGTGCAGCAGAATGAGAGGTAAGAAAGAAGAGGGGCTGTGGAATAGTCAGGGGTGCAGCATAAAATGTAGTAGGTGCAGCAGAATGAGAGGTAAGAAAGAAGAGGGGCTGTGGAATAGTCGGGGTGCAGCATAATAAGATGTAGTAGGTGCAGCAGAATGAGTGGTAAGAAAGAATAGGGGCTGTGGAATAGTCAGGGGTGCAGCATAATAAGATGTAGTAGGTGCCGCAGAATGAGAGGCAAGAAAGAAGAGGGGCTGTGGAATAGTCAGGGGTGCAGCATAAAAGATGTAGCAGGTGCAGCAGAATGAGAGGTAAGAAAGAAGAGGGGCTGTGGAATAGTCAGGGGTGCAGCATAATAAGATATAGTAGGTGCAGCAGAATGAGAGGTAAGAAAGAACATGGGCTGTGGAATAGTAAGGGGTGCAGCATAATAAGATGTAGTAGGTGCAGCAGAATGAGAGGTAAGAAAGAACAGGGGCTGTGGAATAGTCAGGGGTGCAGCATAAGATGTAGCAGGTGCCGCAGAATGAGAGGTAAGAAAGAAGAGGGGCTGTGGAATAGTCAGGGGTGCAGCATAAGATGTAGCAGGTGCCGCAGAATGAGAGGTAAGAAAGAAGAGGGTTGTGGAATAGTCAGGGGTGCAGCATAATAAGATATAGTAGGTGCAGCAGAATGAGAGGTAAGAAAGAACATGGGCTGTGGAATAGTAAGGGGTGCAGCATAATAAGATGTAGTAGGTGCAGCAGAATGAGAGGTAAGAAAGAACAGGGGCTGTGGAATAGTCAGGGGTGCAGCATAAGATGTAGCAGGTGCCGCAGAATGAGAGGTAAGAAAGAAGAGGGGCTGTGGAATAGTCAGGGGTGCAGCATAAGATGTAGCAGGTGCCGCAGAATGAGAGGTAAGAAAGAAGAGGGGCTGTTGAATAGTCAGGGGTGCAGCATAATAAGATGTAGTAGGTGCAGCAGAATGAGAGGTAAGAAAGAAGAGGGGCTGTGGAATAGTCAGGGCTGCAGCATAATAAGATGTAGTAGCTGCAGCAGAATGAGAGGTAAGAAAGAAGAGGGGCTGTGGAATAGTCAGGGCTGCAGCATAATAAGATGTAGTAGGTGCAGCAGAATGAGAGGTAAGAAAGAAGAGGGGCTGTTGAATAGTCAGGGGTGCAGCATAATAAGATGTAGTAGGTGCAGCAGAATGAGTGGTAAGAAAGAAGAGGGGCTGTGGAATAGTCAGGGGTGCAGCATAAAAGATGTAGCAGGTGCAGCAGAATGAGAGGTAAGAAAGAAGAGGGTTGTGGAATAGTCAGGGGTGCAGCATAATAAGATGTAGTAGGTGCAGCAGAATGAGAGGTAAGAAAGAACAGGGGCTGTGGAAGTCAGGGGTGCAGCATAAGATGTAGCAGGTGCCGCAGAATGAGAGGTAAGAAAGAAGAGGGTTGTGGAATAGTCAGGGGTGCAGCATA
Organism: Lissotriton vulgaris; assembly: GCF_964263255.1. Classification (NCBI taxonomy): domain Eukaryota; kingdom Metazoa; phylum Chordata; class Amphibia; order Caudata; family Salamandridae; genus Lissotriton; species Lissotriton vulgaris. The sequence goes on along the minus strand of NC_141691.1, from coordinate 1,987,330,818 downwards.
ATAAGATGTAGCAGGTGCAGCAGAATGAGAGGTAAGAAAGAAGAGGGGCTGTGGAATAGTCAGGGGTGCAGCATAAAATGTAGTAGGTGCAGCAGAATGAGAGGTAAGAAAGAAGAGGGGCTGTGGAATAGTTGGGGTGCAGCATAATAAGATGTAGTAGGTGCAGCAGAATGAGTGGTAAGAAAGAATAGGGGCTGTGGAATAGTCAGGGGTGCAGCATAATAAGATGTAGTAGGTGCAGCAGAATGAGAGGTAAGAAAGAAGAGGGGCTGTGGAATAGTCAGGGGTGCAGCATAATAAGATGTAGTAGGTGCAGCAGAATGAGTGGTAAGAAAGAATAGGGGCTGTGGAATAGTCAGGGGTGCAGCATAATAAGATAGATGTAGTAGGTGCCACAGAATGAGCGGTAAGAAAGAAGAGGGGCTGTGGAATAGTCAGGGGTGCAGCATAATAAGATGTAGTAGGTGCAGCAGAATGAGCGGTAAGAAAGAAGAGGGGCTGTGGAATAGTCAGGGCTGCAGCATAATAAGATGTAGTAGGTGCCGCAGAATGAGAGGTAAGAAAGAAGAGGGGCTGTGGAATAGTCAGGGCTGCAGCATAATAAGATGTAGTAGGTGCCGCAGAATGAGAGGTAAGAAAGAAGAGGGGCTGTGGAATAGTAAGGGGTGGAGCATAATAAGATGTAGTAGGTGCAGCAGAATGAGAGGCAAGAAAGAAGAGGGGCTGTGGAATAGTCAGGGGTGCAGCATAATAAGATGTAGTAGGTGCAGCAGAATGAGAGGTAAGAAAGAAGAGGGGCTGTGGAATAGTCAGGGGTGCAGCATAATAAGATGTAGTAGGTGCAGCAGAATGAGAGGTAAGAAAGAAGAGGGGCTGTGGAATAGTCAGGGGTGCAGCATAATAAGATGTAGTAGGTGCAGCAGAATGAGAGGTAAGAAAGAAGAGGGCCTGTGGAATAGTCAGGGCTGCAGCATAATAAGATGTAGTAGGTGCCGCAGAATGAGAGGTAAGAAAGAAGAGGGGCTGTGGAATAGTAAGGGGTGGAGCATAATAAGATGTAGTAGGTGCAGCAGAATGAGAGGCAAGAAAGAAGAGGGTTGTGGAATAGTCAGGGGTGCAGCATAATAAGATGTAGCAGGTGCAGCAGAATGAGAGGTAAGAAAGAAGAGGGGCTGTGGAATAGTCAGGGGTGCAGCATAAAATGTAGTAGGTGCAGCAGAATGAGAGGTAAGAAAGAAGAGGGGCTGTGGAATAGTCGGGCTGCAGCATAATAAGATGTAGTAGGTGCAGCAGAATGAGTGGTAAGAAAGAATAGGGGCTGTGGAATAGTCAGGGGTGCAGCATAATAAGATGTAGTAGGTGCAGCAGAATGAGAGGTAAGAAAGAAGAGGGGCTGTGGAATAGTCAGGGGTGCAGCATAATAAGATGTAGTAGGTGCAGCAGAATGAGTGGTAAGAAAGAATAGGGGCTGTGGAATAGTCAGGGGTGCAGCATAATAAGATAGATGTAGTAGGTGCCACAGAATGAGCGGTAAGAAAGAAGAGGGGCTGTGGAATAGTCAGGGGTGCAGCATAATAAGATGTAGTAGGTGCAGCAGAATGAGCGGTAAGGAAGAAGAGGGGCTGTGGAATAGTCAGGGCTGCAGCATAATAAGATGTAGTAGGTGCCGCAGAATGAGAGGTAAGAAACAAGAGGGGCTGTGGAATAGTCAGGGGTGCAGCATAATCAGATGTAGTAGGTGCAGCAGAATGAGAGGTAAGAAAGAAGAGGGGCTGTGGAATAGTCAGGGGTGCAGCATAATCAGATGTAGTAGGTGCAGCAGAATGAGAGGTAAGAAAGAAGAGGGGCTGTGGAATAGTCAGGGCTGCAGCATAATAAGATGTAGTAGGTGCAGCAGAATGAGAGATAAGAAAGAAGAGGGGCTGTGGAATAGTCAGGGCTGCAGCATAATAAGATGTAGTAGGTGCAGCAGAATGAGAGGTAAGAAAGAAGAGGGGCTGTGGAATAGTCAGGGGTGCAGCATAATAAGATGTAGTAGGTGCAGCAGAATGAGAGGTATAAAGAAGAGGGGCTGTGGAATAGTCAGGGGTGCAGCATAATAAGATGTAGTAGGTGCAGCAGAATGAGAGGTAAGAAAGAAGAGTGGCTGTTGAATAGTCAGGGGTGCAGCATAATAAGATGTAGTAGGTGCAGCAGAATGAGAGGTAAGAAAGAAGAGGGGCTGTGGAATAGTCAGGGGTGCAGCATAATAAGATGTAGTAGGTGCAGCAGAATGAGAGGTAAGAAAGAAGAGGGGCTGTGGAATAGTCAGGGGTGCAGCATAACATGTAGTAGGTGCAGCAGAATGAGAGGTAAGAAAGAAGAGGGGCTGTGGAATAGTCAGGGGTGCAGCATAATAAGATGTAGTAGGTGCAGCAGAATTAGAGGTAAGAAAGAAGAGGGGCTGTGGAATAGTCAGGGGTGCAGCATAATAAGATGTAGTAGGTGCAGCAGAATGAGAGGTAAGAAAGAAGAGGGGCTGTGGAAAAGTCAGGGGTGCAGCATAATGAGATGTAGTAGGTGCCGCAGAATGAGAGGTAAGAAAGAAGAGGGGCTGTGGAATAGTCAGGGCTGCAGCATAATAAGATGTAGTAGGTGCAGCAGAATTAGAGGTAAGAAAGAAGAGTGGCTGTGGAATAGTCAGGCGTGCAGCATAATAAGATGTAGTAGGTGCAGCAGAATGAGAGGTAAGAAAGAAGAGGGGCTGTGGAATAGTCAGGGGTGCAGCATAATAAGATGTAGTAGGTGCAGCAGAATGAGAGGTAAGAAAGAAGAGGGGCTGTGGAATAGTCTGGGGTGCAGCATAATAAGATGTAGTAGGTGCAGCAGAATGAGAGGTAAGAAAGAACAGGGGCTGTGGAATAGTCAGGGGTGCAGCATAAGATGTAGCAGGTGCCGCAGAATGAGAGGTAAGAAAGAAGAGGGTTGTGGAATAGTCAGGGGTGCAGCATAATAAGATGTAGCAGGTGCAGCAGAATGAGAGGTAAGAAAGAAGAGGGGCTGTGGAATAGTCAGGGGTGCAGCATAAAATGTAGTAGGTGCAGCAGAATGAGAGGTAAGAAAGAAGAGGGGCTGTGGAATAGTCGGGGTGCAGCATAATAAGATGTAGTAGGTGCAGCAGAATGAGTGGTAAGAAAGAATAGGGGCTGTGGAATAGTCAGGGGTGCAGCATAATAAGATGTAGTAGGTGCCGCAGAATGAGAGGCAAGAAAGAAGAGGGGCTGTGGAATAGTCAGGGGTGCAGCATAAAAGATGTAGCAGGTGCAGCAGAATGAGAGGTAAGAAAGAAGAGGGGCTGTGGAATAGTCAGGGGTGCAGCATAATAAGATATAGTAGGTGCAGCAGAATGAGAGGTAAGAAAGAACATGGGCTGTGGAATAGTAAGGGGTGCAGCATAATAAGATGTAGTAGGTGCAGCAGAATGAGAGGTAAGAAAGAACAGGGGCTGTGGAATAGTCAGGGGTGCAGCATAAGATGTAGCAGGTGCCGCAGAATGAGAGGTAAGAAAGAAGAGGGGCTGTGGAATAGTCAGGGGTGCAGCATAAGATGTAGCAGGTGCCGCAGAATGAGAGGTAAGAAAGAAGAGGGTTGTGGAATAGTCAGGGGTGCAGCATAATAAGATATAGTAGGTGCAGCAGAATGAGAGGTAAGAAAGAACATGGGCTGTGGAATAGTAAGGGGTGCAGCATAATAAGATGTAGTAGGTGCAGCAGAATGAGAGGTAAGAAAGAACAGGGGCTGTGGAATAGTCAGGGGTGCAGCATAAGATGTAGCAGGTGCCGCAGAATGAGAGGTAAGAAAGAAGAGGGGCTGTGGAATAGTCAGGGGTGCAGCATAAGATGTAGCAGGTGCCGCAGAATGAGAGGTAAGAAAGAAGAGGGGCTGTTGAATAGTCAGGGGTGCAGCATAATAAGATGTAGTAGGTGCAGCAGAATGAGAGGTAAGAAAGAAGAGGGGCTGTGGAATAGTCAGGGCTGCAGCATAATAAGATGTAGTAGGTGCAGCAGAATGAGAGGTAAGAAAGAAGAGGGGCTGTGGAATAGTCAGGGCTGCAGCATAATAAGATGTAGTAGGTGCAGCAGAATGAGAGGTAAGAAAGAAGAGGGGCTGTTGAATAGTCAGGGGTGCAGCATAATAAGATGTAGTAGGTGCAGCAGAATGAGTGGTAAGAAAGAAGAGGGGCTGTGGAATAGTCAGGGGTGCAGCATAAAAGATGTAGCAGGTGCAGCAGAATGAGAGGTAAGAAAGAAGAGGGTTGTGGAATAGTCAGGGGTGCAGCATAATAAGATGTAGTAGGTGCAGCAGAATGAGAGGTAAGAAAGAACAGGGGCTGTGGAATAGTCAGGGGTGCAGCATAAGATGTAGCAGGTGCCGCAGAATGAGAGGTAAGAAAGAAGAGGGTTGTGGAATAGTCAGGGGTGCAGCATAATAAGATGTAGCAGGTGCAGCAGAATGAGAGGTAAGAAAGAAGAGGGGCTGTGGAATAGTCGGGGTGCAGCATAATAAGATGTAGTAGGTGCAGCAGAATGAGTGGTAAGAAAGAATAGGGGCTGTGGAATAGTCAGGGGTGCAGCATAATAAGATGTAGTAGGTGCAGCAGAATGAGAGGTAAGAAAGAAGAGGGGCTGTGGAATAGTCAGGGGTGCAGCATAATAAGATGTAGTAGGTGCAGCAGAATGAGTGGTAAGAAAGAATAGGGGCTGTGGAATAGTCAGGGGTGCAGCATAATAAGATAGATGTAGTAGGTGCCACAGAATGAGCGGTAAGAAAGAAGAGGGGCTGTGGAATAGTCAGGGGTGCAGCATAATAAGATGTAGTAGGTGCAGCAGAATGAGCGGTAAGAAAGAAGAGGGGCTGTGGAATAGTCAGGGCTGCAGCATAATAAGATGTAGTAGGTGCCGCAGAATGAGAGGTAAGAAAGAAGAGGGGCTGTGACATAGTCAGGGGTGCAGCATAATCAGATGTAGTAGGTGCAGCAGAATGAGAGGTAAGAAAGAAGAGGGGCTGTGGAATAGTCAGGGCTGCAGCATAATAAGATGTAGTAGGTGCAGCAGAATGAGCGGTAAGAAAGAAGAGGGGCTGTGGAATAGTCAGGGCTGCAGCATAATAAGATGTAGTAGGTGCAGCAGAATGAGAGGTAAGAAAGAAGAGGGGCTGTGGAATAGTCAGGGCTGCAGCATAATAAGATGTAGTAGGTGCAGCAGAATGAGAGGTAAGAAAGAAGAGGGGCTGTGGAATAGTAAGGGGTGGAGCATAATAAGATGTAGTAGGTGCAGCAGAATGAGAGGCAAGAAAGAAGAGGGGCTGTGGAATAGTCAGGGGTGCAGCATAATAAGATGTAGTAGGTGCCGCAGAATGAGAGGTAAGAAAGAAGAGGGGCTGTGGAATAGTCAGGGGTGCAGCATAATAAGATGTAGTAGGTACAGCAGAATGAGAGGTAAGAAAGAAGAGGGGCTGTGGAATAGTCAGGGGTGCAGCATAATAAGATGTAGTAGGTGCAGCAGAATGAGAGGTAAGAAAGAAGAGGGGCTGTGGAATAGTCAGGGGTGCAGCATAATAAGATGTAGTAGGTGCAGCAGAATGAGAGGTAAGAAAGAAGAGGGGCTGTGGAATAGTCAGGGGTGCAGCATAAAATGTAGTAGGTGCAGCAGAATGAGAGGTAAGAAAGAAGAGGGGCTGTGGAATAGTCGGGGTGCAGCATAATAAGATGTAGTAGGTGCAGCAGAATGAGTGGTAAGAAAGAATAGGGGCTGTGGAATAGTCAGGGGTGCAGCATAATAAGATGTAGTAGGTGCAGCAGAATGAGAGGTAAGAAAGAAGAGGGGCTGTGGAAAAGTCAGGGGTGCAGCATAATGAGATGTAGTAGGTGCCGCAGAATGAGAGGTAAGAAAGAAGAGGGGCTGTGGAATAGTCAGGGGCGCAGCATAACATGTAGTAGGTGCAGCAGAATGAGAGGTAAGAAAGAAGAGGGGCTGTGGAATAGTCAGGGCTGCAGCATAATAAGATGTAGTAGGTGCAGCAGAATTAGAGGTAAGAAAGAAGAGTGGCTGTGGAATAGTCAGGCGTGCAGCATAATAAGATGTAGTAGGTGCAGCAGAATGAGAGGTAAGAAAGAAGAGGGGCTGTGGAATAGTCAGGGGTGCAGCATAATAAGATGTAGTAGGTGCAGCAGAATGAGAGGTAAGAAAGAAGAGGGGCTGTGGAATAGTCTGGGGTGCAGCATAATAAGATGTAGTAGGTGCAGCAGAATGAGAGGTAAGAAAGAACAGGGGCTGTGGAATAGTCAGGGGTGCAGCATAAGATGTAGCAGGTGCCGCAGAATGAGAGGTAAGAAAGAAGAGGGTTGTGGAATAGTCAGGGGTGCAGCATAATAAGATGTAGCAGGTGCAGCAGAATGAGAGGTAAGAAAGAAGAGGGGCTGTGGAATAGTCAGGGGTGCAGCATAAAATGTAGTAGGTGCAGCAGAATGAGAGGTAAGAAAGAAGAGGGGCTGTGGAATAGTCGGGGTGCAGCATAATAAGATGTAGTAGGTGCAGCAGAATGAGTGGTAAGAAAGAATAGGGGCTGTGGAATAGTCAGGGGTGCAGCATAATAAGATGTAGTAGGTGCCGCAGAATGAGAGGCAAGAAAGAAGAGGGGCTGTGGAATAGTCAGGGGTGCAGCATAAAAGATGTAGCAGGTGCAGCAGAATGAGAGGTAAGAAAGAAGAGGGGCTGTGGAATAGTCAGGGGTGCAGCATAATAAGATATAGTAGGTGCAGCAGAATGAGAGGTAAGAAAGAACATGGGCTGTGGAATAGTAAGGGGTGCAGCATAATAAGATGTAGTAGGTGCAGCAGAATGAGAGGTAAGAAAGAACAGGGGCTGTGGAATAGTCAGGGGTGCAGCATAAGATGTAGCAGGTGCCGCAGAATGAGAGGTAAGAAAGAAGAGGGGCTGTGGAATAGTCAGGGGTGCAGCATAAGATGTAGCAGGTGCCGCAGAATGAGAGGTAAGAAAGAAGAGGGTTGTGGAATAGTCAGGGGTGCAGCATAATAAGATATAGTAGGTGCAGCAGAATGAGAGGTAAGAAAGAACATGGGCTGTGGAATAGTAAGGGGTGCAGCATAATAAGATGTAGTAGGTGCAGCAGAATGAGAGGTAAGAAAGAACAGGGGCTGTGGAATAGTCAGGGGTGCAGCATAAGATGTAGCAGGTGCCGCAGAATGAGAGGTAAGAAAGAAGAGGGGCTGTGGAATAGTCAGGGGTGCAGCATAAGATGTAGCAGGTGCCGCAGAATGAGAGGTAAGAAAGAAGAGGGGCTGTTGAATAGTCAGGGGTGCAGCATAATAAGATGTAGTAGGTGCAGCAGAATGAGAGGTAAGAAAGAAGAGGGGCTGTGGAATAGTCAGGGCTGCAGCATAATAAGATGTAGTAGGTGCAGCAGAATGAGAGGTAAGAAAGAAGAGGGGCTGTGGAATAGTCAGGGCTGCAGCATAATAAGATGTAGTAGGTGCAGCAGAATGAGAGGTAAGAAAGAAGAGGGGCTGTTGAATAGTCAGGGGTGCAGCATAATAAGATGTAGTAGGTGCAGCAGAATGAGTGGTAAGAAATTAGAGGGGCTGTGGAATAGTCAGGGGTGCAGCATAAAAGATGTAGCAGGTGCAGCAGAATGAGAGGTAAGAAAGAAGAGGGTTGTGGAATAGTCAGGGGTGCAGCATAATAAGATGTAGTAGGTGCAGCAGAATGAGAGGTAAGAAAGAACAGGGGCTGTGGAAGTCAGGGGTGCAGCATAAGATGTAGCAGGTGCCGCAGAATGAGAGGTAAGAAAGAAGAGGGTTGTGGAATAGTCAGGGGTGCAGCATAATAAGATGTAGCAGGTGCAGCAGAATGAGAGGTAAGAAAGAAGAGGGGCTGTGGAATAGTCAGGGGTGCAGCATAAAATGTAGTAGGTGCAGCAGAATGAGAGGTAAGAAAGAAGAGGGGCTGTGGAATAGTTGGGGTGCAGCATAATAAGATGTAGTAGGTGCAGCAGAATGAGTGGTAAGAAAGAATAGGGGCTGTGGAATAGTCAGGGGTGCAGCATAATAAGATGTAGTAGGTGCAGCAGAATGAGAGGTAAGAAAGAAGAGGGGCTGTGGAATAGTCAGGGGTGCAGCATAATAAGATGTAGTAGGTGCAGCAGAATGAGTGGTAAGAAAGAATAGGGGCTGTGGAATAGTCAGGGGTGCAGCATAATAAGATAGATGTAGTAGGTGCCACAGAATGAGCGGTAAGAAAGAAGAGGGGCTGTGGAATAGTCAGGGGTGCAGCATAATAAGATGTAGTAGGTGCAGCAGAATGAGCGGTAAGAAAGAAGAGGGGCTGTGGAATAGTCAGGGCTGCAGCATAATAAGATGTAGTAGGTGCCGCAGAATGAGAGGTAAGAAAGAAGAGGGGCTGTGGAATAGTCAGGGCTGCAGCATAATAAGATGTAGTAGGTGCCGCAGAATGAGAGGTAAGAAAGAAGAGGGGCTGTGGAATAGTAAGGGGTGGAGCATAATAAGATGTAGTAGGTGCAGCAGAATGAGAGGCAAGAAAGAAGAGGGGCTGTGGAATAGTCAGGGGTGCAGCATAATAAGATGTAGTAGGTGCAGCAGAATGAGAGGTAAGAAAGAAGAGGGGCTGTGGAATAGTCAGGGGTGCAGCATAATAAGATGTAGTAGGTGCAGCAGAATGAGAGGTAAGAAAGAAGAGGGGCTGTGGAATAGTCAGGGGTGCAGCATAATAAGATGTAGTAGGTGCAGCAGAATGAGAGGTAAGAAAGAAGAGGGCCTGTGGAATAGTCAGGGCTGCAGCATAATAAGATGTAGTAGGTGCCGCAGAATGAGAGGTAAGAAAGAAGAGGGGCTGTGGAATAGTAAGGGGTGGAGCATAATAAGATGTAGTAGGTGCAGCAGAATGAGAGGCAAGAAAGAAGAGGGGCTGTGGAATAGTCAGGGGTGCAGCATAATAAGATGTAGTAGGTGCAGCAGAATGAGAGGTAAGAAAGAAGAGGGGCTGTGGAATAGTCAGGGGTGCAGCATAATAAGATGTAGTAGGTGCAGCAGAATGAGAGGTATAAAGAAGAGGGGCTGTGGAATAGTCATGGGTGCAGCATAATAAGATGTAGTAGGTGCAGCAGAATGAGCGGTAAGAAAGAAGAGGGTTGTGGAATAGTCAGGGGTGCAGCATAATAAGATGTAGTAGGTGCAGCAGAATGAGAGGTAAGAAAGAACAGGGGCTGTGGAAGTCAGGGGTGCAGCATAAGATGTAGCAGGTGCCGCAGAATGAGAGGTAAGAAAGAAGAGGGTTGTGGAATAGTCAGGGGTGCAGCATAATAAGATGTAGCAGGTGCAGCAGAATGAGAGGTAAGAAAGAAGAGGGGCTGTGGAATAGTCAGGGGTGCAGCATAAAATGTAGTAGGTGCAGCAGAATGAGAGGTAAGAAAGAAGAGGGGCTGTGGAATAGTCGGGCTGCAGCATAATAAGATGTAGTAGGTGCAGCAGAATGAGTGGTAAGAAAGAATAGGGGCTGTGGAATAGTCAGGGGTGCAGCATAATAAGATGTAGTAGGTGCAGCAGAATGAGAGGTAAGAAAGAAGAGGGGCTGTGGAATAGTCAGGGGTGCAGCATAATAAGATGTAGTAGGTGCAGCAGAATGAGTGGTAAGAAAGAATAGGGGCTGTGGAATAGTCAGGGGTGCAGCATAATAAGATAGATGTAGTAGGTGCCACAGAATGAGCGGTAAGAAAGAAGAGGGGCTGTGGAATAGTCAGGGGTGCAGCATAATAAGATGTAGTAGGTGCAGCAGAATGAGCGGTAAGGAAGAAGAGGGGCTGTGGAATAGTCAGGGCTGCAGCATAATAAGATGTAGTAGGTGCCGCAGAATGAGAGGTAAGAAAGAAGAGGGGCTGTGGAATAGTCAGGGCTGCAGCATAATAAGATGTAGTAGGTGCCGCAGAATGAGAGGTAAGAAAGAAGAGGGGCTGTGGAATAGTAAGGGGTGGAGCATAATAAGATGTAGTAGGTGCAGCAGAATGAGAGGCAAGAAAGAAGAGGGGCTGTGGAATAGTCAGGGGTGCAGCATAATAAGATGTAGTAGGTGCAGCAGAATGAGAGGTAAGAAAGAAGAGGGGCTGTGGAATAGTCAGGGGTGCAGCATAATAAGATGTAGTAGGTGCAGCAGAATGAGTGGTAAGAAAGAAGAGGGGCTGTGGAATAGTCAGGGGTGCAGCATAATAAGATGTAGTAGGTGCAGCAGAATGAGCGGTAAGAAAGAAGAGGGGCTGTGGAATAGTAAGGAGTGGAGCATAATAAGATGTAGTAGGTGCAGCAGAATGAGAGGTAAGAAAGAAGAGGTGCTGTGGAATAGTCAGGGGTGCAGCATAATAAGATGTAGTAGGTGCAGCAGAATGAGAGGTAAGAAAGAAGAGGTGCTGTGGAATAGTCAGGGGTGCAGCATAATAAGATGTAGTAGGTGCAGCAGAATGAGAGGTAAGAAAGAAGAGGGGCTGTGGAATAGTCAGGGGTGCAGCATAATAAGATGTAGTAGGTGCAGCAGAATGAGAGGTAAGAAAGAAGAGGGGCTGTGGAATAGTCAGGGGTGCAGCATAATAAGATGTAGTAGGTGCAGCAGAATGAGAGGTAAGAAAGAAGAGGGGCTGTGGAATAGTCAGGAGTGCAGCATAATAAGATGTAGTAGGTGCAGCAGAATGAGAGGTAAGAAAGAAGAGGGGCTGTGGAATAGTCAAGGGTGCAGCATAATAAGATGTAGTAGGTGCAGCAGAATGAGAGGTAAGAAAGAAGAGGGGCTGTGGAATAGTAAGGAGTGGAGCATAATAAGATGTAGTAGGTGCAGCAGAATGAGAGGTAAGAAAGAAGAGGGGCTGTGGAATAGTCAGGGCTGCAGCATAATAAGATGTAGTAGGTGCAGCAGAATGAGAGGTAAGAAAGAAGAGGGGCTGTGGAATAGTCAGGAGTGCAGCATAATAAGATGTAGTAGGTGCAGCAGAATGAGAGGTAAGAAAGAAGAGGGGCTGTGGAATAGTCAGGGGTGCAGCATAAGATGTAGTAGGTGCAGCAGAATGAGAGGTAAGAAAGAAGAGGGGCTGTGGAATAGTCAGGGGTGCAGCATAATAAGATGTAGTAGGTGCAGCAGAATGAGAGGTAAGAAAGAAGAGGGGCTGTGGAATAGTCAGGAGTGCAGCATAATAAGATGTAGTAGGTGCAGCAGAATGAGAGGTAAGAAAGAAGAGGGGCTGTGGAATAGTCAGGGCTGCAGCATAATAAGATGTAGTAGGTGCAGCAGAATGAGAGGTAAGAAAGAAGAGGGGCTGTGGAATAGTCAGGGCTGCAGCATAATAAGATGTAGTAGGTGCAGCAGAATGAGAGGTAAGAAAGAAGAGGGGCTGTGGAATAGTCAGGGGTGCAGCATAATAAGATGTAGTAGGTGCCGCAGAATGAGAGGTAAGAAAGAAGAGGGGCTGTGGAATAGTCAAGGGTGCAGCATAATAAGATGTAGTAGGTGCAGCAGAATGAGAGGTAAGAAAGAAGAGGGGCTGTGGAATAGTAAGGAGTGGAGCATAATAAGATGTAGTAGGTGCAGCAGAATGAGAGGTAAGAAAGAAGAGGGGCTGTGGAATAGTAAGGAGTGGAGCATAATAAGATGTAGTAGGTGCCGCAGAATGAGAGGTAAGAAAGAAGAGGGGCTGTGGAATAGTCAGGGCTGCAGCATAATAAGATGTAGTAGGTGCAGCAGAATGAGAGGCAAGAAAGAAGAAGGGCTGTGGAATAGTCAGGGGTGCAGCATAATAAGATGTAGTAGGTGCAGCAGAATGAGAGGTAAGAAAGAAGAGGGGCTGTGGAATAGTCAGGGCTGCAGCATAATAAGATGTAGTAGGTGCAGCAGAATGAGAGTTGCAACATTATATACGTTGTAGGTACCAGAGAGTGGCTTATTCATTAGAATAGTAAATAAAGGAGCAGCCGAATAGGAAACAAGAGAACAGGATGAAAGTCAAACACACAGTACAATAATCGGTTACAGAACGGCAGACTTCGAGGTACCCACAAATGGCCGGTTCAGATCAAAGATGCAGCAGAACCAAGGGTTCGCCTGCTGTAGAAGAGGCGAGGCAGGATCAAAACAAAAATTTGGGAAACGGAATGCGAAGGGCAGGTGAACCAGGTTCAGAAGAATTGAGGTGCAACAGAAATAAGGTTGGAAAAAGCAAAATGAGAGAGAGCAGCAGAAGGACTGTGGGATGAGGCGCAGAAGCAGCAGATCGAGTCACAGGACCGCAAGAGGCAGAAGCATGCGACGGCAGGAGGCTGAGAGATGATGGTCAGCAGCATAGGGTCGGCATATTTTGCAGAATGGTGAAAGACAATAGTGCAACCGATTTAGCGGTGCAGTGAAGTGCTCTCCTAAACGCATAACTGGAGTAGTTGTGCACACGGCCAGAAAAGGGTTAATTAACGCAACACTGAGAACAGTTTGTGCAACAGGTTGTGTGGCTGCGCGCGCTGTGATCGAGGAGTCCAACAAAAAGCGCAGCAGAATTAGACTATGGTGCAGTAGAGTGCTGCGCGGTGAGGGGCTGCAGGTGCAGCGGGACGGGAGCCCTTGTGCGGTGCTGCAGGATCACTTAAAGAAGACTGACGCATCAGCAAGTTCTCACAAAAGTGACGGAGGTAAGTTAGTGGTGTGTCTGCTGCACTTTTGCAAGTGCGAACATGTGGCCACCTACCTTCCTGAGACTGCCCCCATGGTCCTGGTGCTGGTGCTGCAGGAAGGGCTCGGCCTCTCCCAGCACCTCCACCATCCTCAAAGCTTGAATCCCATCTGCCTGCCCCTCTCGCACAAACCCACTGTGGCCTGGGGTCCCCCCTCCCCGACAGTCCTTCGCCCCGCCCACAAGCAGTCTTCACAAGGAGCACCCAATGGGCAGCAGAGTGAAGACAGGAGGGAAACCTGAGCTTCACTACCACGCCCACAACGTCCTCTCAGCCAACCAGGTTCTGTTCCAGCGCACAAATGAGAAGGCAGGGTTGAAAGCTGATAGCCTGACAGAGAACCAACAAACACTGAGCGGCTATGTCGGGAACAAAACAATCTATTTATTTTCTTAGCAACTACCACAGAAAGAAAATAAAAGTGACATTTCTGCAAAGTTTTTTTCAAATAATCTATTTAGTATTCATAATTTGATCCGGATTCCAAAAACAATTACAATATTTATATTTTTACATCATATACATTTTTACAAATTTCTGCCAAAGTATAATTCTTGCGCAGTAAACTTTAAAGTAATTTTGCTACAGGCTAATAGGTATAATTCACGATCTCATCGTTCAAACATGGCGGCCTTTTGTCAGCAATGGAGTGAGTTATTCTCGAGTGTTACCAAGTTTATTTATTAAAGGAAAACAAGCATTGGACGCTATGCATACATGCATCTGGCACTGGAGCAGTAGGTGTTGCGTGCTACTCCGGTTTGGGAGATTTGCCCCGGATCTTTTTTTCTTCCAGTTTTATATAGTGCCCTAACTCGATCCGAATGTATTGGAACACTTTACATGAGCACCAGTTATTTTTATTTTTTGCAATTTTATACATGGCCCTGTGGTGTCCTGCACTAAGGCTGGCCTGGGGCCTAGGAATAAGCATTAGCCGGACACACGTGCTACGTTTGTGGTTAGTAGCTAACTGACCACGCCCAGGGTTGCCGGGCTCTTTATTAGCAGGCTCACGTTCACGCTCACGTAAGGGCTATACCAAAGCCCCTTTACGCCTGAGGGGCGACACATGCATGGACAGTGGGAGGGGGCGTGTGCTGCAGTGGTACACCCCACTGGCAGCAACACTACATTCCTCCTTTACCTAGGGATGAAATAAACAGAACAGGAAAACAACACACAAAAGTTCAATAGTCTATCAGGTCAGCAAAACATGCTGTGAGGGTTGGTTGCGGAGCGCAAACAAAGTCCACTCAAAGTCTCTGGATCAGTCTCTGCTCAAGTGGTGGCAAACACAACATTTCAAAGATCAAACAAAAGGAACAGTCTTACTTTAATCTCGGCGGGGTCAGCCATCTCGATCAGCTCAACGCCAGCACTGTGCCCTGGCGAATAAACTGAAACTCTCTGGAGGTTCTAGACCTTCACGCAATGCGGAGAATCTACTGCTTGAACCTCCCACTTTCAAGAAGGAAAGAACGATGGCCCAATCATTTTCAGGCAACGCAGTGAGAATCTGGAACTCATTGCCGCCTTAGCTCCGGACCACAGCCTCCTCCCAGGCCTTTAAAAGGGACCTCAAAGCTCTCCTCCTCCAGAGACACCTCCAAAAGTAACTCTCTTCTGTCTGTAGGAAGATCTCCCACTACTGATAATTTCTACTTCTCATGTCCATGGAAGTGCCTTCCCAGTGTGTTCTTGCGGTTAGAGTGTTTGCCTTTTATTGCAGTATTATCCATGTACTTGTGTTTGGTACCCTCTTGCAACTTGCACTCACCACTTTGCCCCTGTAACACACGGTTTGCTTCCTCTCACAGGTTTTTTACCTTTGATACTTGCACAAGTGCTACTTTTGCCTACGTAATCGTTTGTTCTTGTGCTTGAGTGTGTAACATATACTGCAGTATTATACCACAAATTATACTCTATTTTCTCTTGTAGCCTGCACACTTGTCACTTTTCCCTCCTGAGCACTTTTTACTACCTCATGTATTTTTGGTAGCCCACATTTTTACTACCTCATGTATTTTGTTTGCTCACAAGTGTCACAATTACCTTGTCTACCTCATGTATTTTTGGTTTCTCACAATTTTTACTACCTCACGTATTCTTGGTTGCTCACAATTATCACTTTACCGTATGTAACATAACGAATGCCTCTGCAATCTGTTGCTCGTGTAACGTTCTCAGTTTGTATCTTTTCTGTTCCTATTGTGAAGCGCTCTGACACCTTCGGGTAAAGTCCGCGCTATATAAAATTGCATAAATAAAATAAATAAAAATAAAATAAAGTCACAATACCTCTGGGAAGGCTTTGGACACGGACGCAGGCTGTATCTTGCTTGGCTCCGGCATTCTCCTGTATCTGGGGGTGGCTCTTCTGCGTTCCCGCTGTCGTTGACGTTGGACTCTTCCTCTGTACTCTCCGTGGTTTGAATAGTCGGGGTGGTGTCTTCGGCTCGAGCCGTCGCGGCGTCAGCTTCATCCGGTCCTGATGGTAGCATCTGGGAGGTTGGTTGCCACTCGTCCTGGTCAGAGTAAGGGTCTGGTACTTGCTTGAAAAACGAGATGTTTCTTGTGACAGACTCCCCACCCCTGACAGCAGTGACCATGGTTCCTTTGATCTCGGTTACAGTCCATGGGTTTAACTCAAATGGCAAACGGAACTTTCCTCCGGGGTGGCGGTCTTTCAGTAGAACCTTGTCCCCTACTTGTATCGGGTTGTCCGACGCTCTTCTCCGCTTGGATGCCTCTTGGTTGGTTCTGGTGCGTTGCTCCATGGACCGGTTCCTCGGGTTTGGGGCGAGCTCCCATGCCGGGTGATGTGGGATGGTGTCTGCCATGACTCGGTTAAATGAGAGTCGGCTCGGGGAGACTCCTGTGGTGCAATGCGGGGTCAGGCGGTATTCTCGGAGGAATTGGTAGATGGCTAACTCCAGGCACTGGCCGTCAGCAATTGCAATTTGTATTGTTTTATTCAGTGTTCTCATTAGTCTCTCGACCTCTACATTGGCTTGAGGCCATCTTGGCGTGATTCGTCTGTGCTTCACGTTTTGGCTCTGGAGATAGTCTGTGAATTCGTTGCCATTGAATGGCGGGCCGTTGTCTGTACGGACTTCCTTCATGAGCCCATGGGTGGCAATTATCTTCTCAAATTTTGGTATCACTTCTGAGGCTGCTGTTGACGATATGATTTCCACTTCCGGGTAGCGGGAGAAATCGTCCACCACAACTAGCATGTACTTGCCCCCAGGGAGGCTGCCGAAGTCTGCACTCACCCGTACCCACGGGGACGTGGGGCCTTCTTCGGTTGCCACGGGCGCCGGAGGATTGGAAAGGCTTGTTGCAAGACACACTGGACACCTATGGACCACTTCTTCGACTGCTCTGTCCAGCCCGGGGAACCACACCTTGCTCCGGAGCCTACTCTTGGATTTGACGATTCCTTGGTGCGATCCGTGTGCCAGTAAGGCGGCTTGGTGGGTCAGGCTGCTGGGCAGTACCAGGCGGGGGCCTCTCAGGAGACATCCTTCTGTGGAGACTGACAGCTCATGTCGGATCAGGTACAGGGCTTTCAGGACGGCTTGGGCGTCAGAGGTGCGAAAGGACGCGGGGCTCTGGAGCGCCTTCCAGTCTCCGCACTCGACGGCCTGGATCGCAATCTGGAGGCAGTCATCGTCCTTGGTGGCTCTGGAAACTTCTTCTAGGGACATGGGACGTGGCTTTGACCTCTCGATGACTAGCCGAACGTATTCCTCAGTGGCTGCTGCCTCGGCGGCTTCCGCGTCAGTGATGGGGCGGGCGTGTCTAGACAGGTAATCGGCAGGATTGCGTGTGCCGGGCCGGTATTCCACAGAGAACTGGAACTCTTGCAGCTGCAACACCCATTTTTCTATCCTCGGGGGTGGGCGGGAGGAAGAGCCTTGGAAGAGCGGTATGAGGGGTTTGTGGTCGGTAATGACTGAGAAGGGGTGGCCATATAGGTAGAGGTGGAAATGGCGGCACCCCCACAGAATGGCAATGGCCTCCCGCTCAATTTGAGAGTAGCGCTGTTCCGTAGGTGTGAGGGTACGGCTGGCGTATGCCACGGGGCCCATTCTCCACTTGACTGCCGTTGTGACAGGACAGCACCCAGACCGGTGGGGCTGGCATCCACTAGCAGTTGCGACTCGTTCCGTGGGTTGAAGTACGCCAGCGTCGTGTCGGCTGACAAGGCTGCTTTCGTGTTCTTGAAGGATTCTTGTTGCTCCGGGCCCCATTTCCAGGTGGCGTTTGACTTAGTGAGGTCGCGGAGTGGTCCCGTCAGGTCGGACAGGTCCTTTATGAAGCGCCCGCAGTATGTTACCATGCCCAGGAAACTGCGGACTGCCGTTATGGAGATGGGCGCCGGCGCGTTGTGGATGTCTCTTACTTTGTCTGGGTCAGGTCCCACTCCCTGGTCGGAGAACTTGTATCCGAAAAAGCTTATGTCCTTGCGCAGGAACTCGCATTTTGCCTTGTGGAGCGTCAGCCCTCTCTCTTGTAGACGGTTGAACACAGCTTGGAGCCGCCTGAGGTGTTCCTCCAGAGTCGGGGCATGCACCAGGATGTCGTCGCTCACGTTCAGAACTCCATCGAGGCCTTGGAGGACGGTGTGGATGATATTCTGAAACACCTCGGCGGCGCTTGAGATGCCGAAGTTGAGCCTCGTGTACCTCCACAGGCCGGCGTGTGTGGAGAAGGTCGTGATTGGGCGCGAGTCCGGGTGCAGCGGGATTTGATGGTACCCCGACCGCAGATCCATCTTGGAGAACCATTTGGATCCTGCGAGCTCCCCGATGATGTCATTGATGGTTGGAGTCAGATGACGTTCTCTTTTGATGGCCAGGTTGGGGAGGCGCATATCCACACATATCCTCACTGCGTCAGGTTGCTTCGGCTTCTTGGCTACGACAATGGGGGATACCCACGGGGTGGGTCCAGTCACCCGCTCGATGATTCCGGCTTGCTCTAGCATCTTAAGTTCAGCTTCCACTTTGGGTCGGAGGTGGAACGCAATCCGCATGTGTCGGAGGGCTACGGGGGCCACTGACTGGTCGATATGGAGTCGGACGGGAGGGCCTCGTAGACATCCAATGCCTTCGAACAATGAGGAGTGGTCTGCGACCAGGTGATCTAGACCTTGAGCTTGTACTGTTAGGGCAAAATGAATGAGCCCAAGTTCACGTGCGGTCTTGCAGCCGAGGAGGAACCCTGATCCTTCTTGGGATACATAGATCTTTGTCTGCAGCTGCGTGGAGTTGTGAGACACGGTTGTTCGGAACACACCGCATAGGCGCAATGGGCGCCGGGTCCCGTAGGCGAATACTTGCACTCTGGTGGGGTGAAGCATGGGGGCATCCTCCAGGCACTGGTACACACTGGCTGCCATTAGGTTTATCGTCGCGCCGGTGTCGATGAGGGCTCTGACTGCTTGGCTGTGGACATGGACGGTGCACATCGGTTCGTTTGATGACGTGGCCGCCAGGGTGTTGAGCATGCGTACCACGTGGACCGACGCGGCGTCTTCCTCGTCGTCGTCCATGTCACTGCTGTTAGATGTGTTCGGTAGTGGCGCTACCTGTCGCGCCTTCCTGGGCGGGCCGCTTTGCTTCTTTCGCTGCGATGACAAACAGACGCTTGCAAAGTGGTTGGCCTTCCCACATGCGCTGCAGATTTTACCTTGGGCTGGGCAGGCGCCTTTGTGTGGGGCGGCACCTCCGCACCAAATGCATGATCGGTCGCGGGAAGACTGGGGCTGATGAGGTTGGTCCTTCTTCTGAGGCCTCGTCCGGTTGTCTGGACGTTGTGACTTGACCGCGCACACTGGTTCAGTCTTGACCTTGACTGCTGGGCCTGGCTCCATGTGGGCTGCTCGAGCCTTGGAGAGCTCTTTAGAGCGTCCTAAAGCGAGGATGTCGCGCATGGGCATGGGGTCCGTTTCCAGCACTCTCTCTCTCAGCTTTAGAGATGAACACCCCTGAATGAATTGGGCGCGAATTTCGTCATCCGCGTCCGGGAGTCTGCACGTGGTGGCTAGCTTCTTCAAACGCGCGTAGAATACATCAACTGACTCTTCAGGGAGCTGGCGAGCTTGACGGAGCAGGAAACGTTCATAGTCCGCGCTAGTGAAAGGCTCGAAGTATCTCGTGATGGCGTCTCGCAGGGTGGCGTAGGTGTGTGGCGGGTCTCCCTCAGTGATGTCCTTGGAGATATCGTGAATAGCCTCTCCTCTTAGGTGTAGCAACATGGCGCGACGCCGCGCCACTGCAATGTCAGCTGCGATAAAGTAGTTCTCCAAGCGTTCAACCCATTTGCGCCATCGCGTAGCCTGCGAGGGAGGTGTCCCTGTGACGGAGAAGGGCTCCAGGGGAGGTACATTGGCCATGGTGGCCGAAACAGGGCACTGTGGGACGTCCGGGCACTCTTAGTAGGCAGGGAAGGAGGCTGTGTGGTTTCCACGACTCTTTGGAGTGTAGATCAGGAGTCAGCAGGACGTCTGGGCGCTCCCGGCAGGCAGGGGGAGACTGTGTGATGGCCACAACACAGTGGAAGGAGAACTGGCACTCTGTAGGCGCACCTTGGCGCTGGTCCGCCGGAAGCATGAGGTATAACAGGGTCCGCGGGGCCGAGGACACGCGAGATGCGTGAGAAAACGCTGTGGCGTCGGAAGCGTGTTCAGCGCATGCGCGGGAACACCGGGGGTGTCGCGCTGGGCCGGCGTCTTCAGAGGGCGCGAAGGCCGTGGCGCTGGGGCCGCAGGGGCCTATGGGGCACACCGCTGCTCGTACCTGGGGTGACTCTCCAGTCACGTCGACGAGGGCGGCCGCAGGACGGCTCCGGAGACAGGCGGGAGCCGGGCAGGAACGCCGGAGGGCAGCGCGGGCCGCAGTACACCTGCAGGCGGGGCCGCTACCTCTGCAAGGCGGACTGGGTGAGTCTGGCAGGGTGCTGTGAGCGAGGCCGCTCGAGGTTGGGCTGCGGGGCAGCGGGGGCGCCGATGACAAGGCGCGCTGATGAAAAGCACGCGGTGGGGCCGATGAGACCACCGCCTCGTCGCCAATGTGGTGTCCTGCACTAAGGCTGGCCTGGGGCCTAGGAATAAGCATTAGCCGGACACACGTGCTACGTTTGTGGTTAGTAGCTAACTGACCACGCCCAGGGTTGCCGGGCTCTTTATTAGCAGGCTCACGTTCACGCTCACGTAAGGGCTATACCAAAGCCCCTTTACGCCTGAGGGGCGACACATGCATGGACAGTGGGAGGGGGCGTGTGCTGCAGTGGTACACCCCACTGGCAGCAACACTACAGGCCCGAAGGCATCAGAGCGCTTTACAGTAGCAAGGTACATTACAGCGAGACATTAAACATGGATTTTAGATCAGTTGCTGTGTGAAGGAGTTACCACAAGAGACAATTGTAGCAGTTGGTCAAAAGTCGTATACAGTTAAAGAATCGATTTAGATGGTGGGGTCACATAACCAAGATAGTTAAGATCCTGGTGAAGAGAGTATTAAGCATGGTTGGGGTGTTTAACCAAAGTGTCTGTCAAATACGAGAAGTTTGAGGACCTTTTTGAAGGTGACTAGGCAGGTGGTTAGGTGAAGGGAGAAAGAGTCCAGATTCTTTGGCACTACCAGAGAATGACTGGCTTATGTATCATTCTCGACTGAAGGTAGGGGGGCTGGCGGTGGGGGGAGGGTTTCCAGGAGCAGCGATTGGGCATTGCTCCTGAGATTTTCAGTTTCTCATTTAGATAGGAGGGTGAAGGGGAGTGAAGCGTCCTGTGGGTAATGCAGGTGGTTTAGAATTGTGCTTTGATGGGAAGCCACTGATTAGCAGGGCAGGGTGAAATGTGGTAACCAGGGCTTTAAGTGGGTTTAAAAAACTAGGGGGTCTCTCAAAGGGGCGTGGCAGTGTAATTAGGGGCGTGGCTTTAAAACATTTATGCTAAAAATCTGTGTTTAGCATAGTGTGTCCCCCGACTTGTTTTTTGCTGTTTCTGCCATTGCATCCAGGTATGTGATACAACAAGTAACATCGTACCTACAACAAGTAAGGACTATTGGCTTTGTCAATTGTTATTAGTTGCATAAGATAAATAAGCTGCAACTATGGCTTGTTACATATAATATTGAAAACGCTTCCAATTAAAGCCCTGGTGAACCTACCACAATGTTGCTGCTCTTGGTTTCAGAAAGAGAAGGGAAATCCAGAAAGAAAATGACTCTTTAAAAGGATTTCTCTTCCCCCACAACGCTCACCTGGCATGACGTCATGCCGTAACTTCTCTGCTAGTGAGAAGTGAGCAGTGTGAGCAGCGCACATCGATGTGCTTGCTGTCTCGAAACGGGTCTCTAGCGGGCTGTTTTGCGCCCTGGCACTTCTATCCAGACTGCAGTGACAGCAAACTGCTGTCACTGCAGTCCGGAAAAAAACGTACCGTCTGTGCCAGGGCTCAAAACAGAGCCCGATAGAGACTCGTTTCGGACCCCTTTTAAAAAACTGCCGGTGCTCAGACCCCTGGAGACCCGGCCCACTTAAAGCCCTAGTGGTAACATTTCTAAAATGAAGCACATTGCAGCATGTAGTGTTGCTCTCAGTGGGCCTAGGTGAACTCTGGGAATGCCTGAGAGAAGGGCAATCCCATAATCTAGCCTGGAGCTATGGAGAGACTGCACCACTGTTTTGAGGTCTTGTCCCAGAATAAACAGTCTGATGTCCCAAAGCTGCCTAATTTGGTGTTGTGTGCTTTTGGTCATGGCAGAGATGTGGCTATGAAGACTGAGATGATTGTCAAGGACGACAACAAGTGATCTGGCACTCTGGACAATGGTGGAGTAGACATTCAAGGCAGGAAGGTTAGCTATCCATTGTTGTACAGGAGATTTTGCTTTTAGAGGTGAAATCAAAAGAAATTCTGTTTTAGTTGGTTTGAGTTTAAATGGTGGTCACACATCCAGTTTTGAATCTTTAAGAGCGTGTTTGAAAGCCGGGCAATGTCTTCTGTGGATGATATTTTCATGTTTGAGTGTTGTCGGAATAGATGTGTAAAGAGATACCAGAGTTTCTGAGAATCACACATAGTGGTTCTAAGTGGAGGTTAAAGAGGGTTTGGGAGAGGATCGAGCCTCGAGGAACCCCTTGAAGTACGCTGACTGGTCACAAGAAGAAATTACCCATTTTCACAATTTGGGAACTGTTGGTTAGGTATGAGGAGTACCTGTTGAGGACTGTGCCATCACATCCCATGAGTTGTTCAACAGTGCGAAGGAGGCCCAGATGATTGACAGTATTGAATGCATTGGATAAATCCAGGAGACAGGATTTACTGGAGTTGAGGCTTCTAAGGTAGTCATCAACTATTTGGAGGATCTCAGTTTGTGTACTGTGGCCCTGCCGCAAACCTGATTAACGGGTGTCGAGGAGGTTGTTTGTTCAAATGTGTGAAGCGATTTAGGACACTACACAACCTTCAATGACCTTGCTTAAAAATGTGAGTGTGGACACTGGCCGGTAGCTCAAGTTCTCTGGATCGAGATGTTGTTTTTTCAAGAGAGGAGAGACTTGACTCACTTTTAGTCGTTGTGGAAATAGGCACTGTTTGAACGCGGAGTTGACCATAGTGGTCCATATGGGGAGGAGTGTGTGGCAAGAGATTTGCTAATGGAACCTGGAATGGCATCCTGAAGGTGGTCCAAGGGTTTTACTTTTGAGATAGTTCGCAGTAGTCCCATTCGGAAATTGGGGAGAAAGTGGACCATAATTGCAGAACCTTGCATTGCCGAATCTCAACCGTTTGTAAGGAGTCGCTGGTGTGTAGCGAGATATGGAGGTCTCTTTTTTTTTAATCAAATGAAACCACAAAGTTGTTGCTGCATGTCACGGATGACTTAGGAGCTGACGTGGCAGAGGAGTTTGTAGTCTGTGCGATAACCTCGTGCAGGCACTTTGGTTTGTTCTTAGCAGAATTCATGAGAGCTCTGGAATGGGATGATTTTGCACTGAGGATTTAGTCTTTGTTTTGTTTTCTCACTTTGCAAAGCTTAATCATACTTCAGTGAGAGGACACTAGTCTTAATTCTTTCTCACATTTTCTGAGAAGCTTTCTTTCTTTGTAAAGTTTTTTTGATAACTGTTAGACCTGGCACCTTGGCGTGAGTCTCCCTTCCACTTTTTGCTGATGTGCCTCAGATGTTTTGCTGGTGTTAGCTGCTCAGGGCACTGCGCCACGGCCAACCCGTGCCGCAGTGCAAGTGCTCCCAATGTAAAGTGTACCTGTAATTGATTTCCATGATTGGCTCATTTGATTTACTGTCAGTCCCCAGTAAAGTGCATCAGGAGTGCCAGGGTTTGTAAATATAAATACTGCTAGTGGGCCTGCAGCGCTGGTTGCGCCACCCACAGAAGCCGCCTTTTAAAATGTATCTAAGGTCTGCCATTGCAGAACCTGCTTGCAGTCTGGTACTGTCATGCTGGTTGGGCAAGTGCACACACTTGCTAGCCTCTAAACCTTCCCTTTAATTCATGTGAGTCACCCCTATGGTAGGCCCTAAGGCAGGGTGCATTGTAAGTATAAGGTAGGACAAGCCCTGATGTGTGTGGCATGTCCTAATAGTGAATTACAGCCATTTTCATTTTTCACTATTGTAAGGCTACCTGTTCTCATAGGCCAGAATGGGCTGCTGGAATTATTACACTCTATAATACCAGCAGGCTCAGGGAACACGGTAGAAAGTCGAGTTTAGTATGCCTGAACTCAGAATAATAAAATACTTCTTTTAGTAAAGTTTATTTTAATATCCTGTGTTTGCAAATGCTACTTTTAGAAAGTTAGCATTTGCTTGCCTGACTATTTCAGCCCACCTCTGCCAGGATGTGTATCTGCTGTCTGGTTAGTGTGAGGGCTGGGGAATTCCAGGGGACAGTCTGGGCTGCCAGGTGGTGAATGTTAAGTTATGTTATATGTTGTGTATAGCGCGCAGCTGCCCCAGCAAAGGGGTGTCCCGGCGCTTTGAGAGCAGGAAGGCCGCCTACCTCAAGGATGGAGTCACGGCTGTAACATAACAGGGCAGTCTAGCAAAAAAAGATACATTTTGATGGCCTTTCTAAATGTCTGAAGGTCGTTTAAGCCGCGTATCTGGAGTGGCAAGGCATTCCACAATTTTGCTGCAAGATAGCGGAAGGAGCGGCCTCCCATCCGCGAGCGCTTTATTCGAGGAACCACTACCAGGTGCTGTCCCTCCGAACGCAGGGCTCGCCGAGGGATATAGGGGGTCAAAAGTGGGCATAGCATGGGGGGAGAGGCAAATTTCAGGATTTTAAATGACAAACAAAGGCTCTTAAATTGAATCCTCTTCTCCACAGGTAGCCACTGTAGTTTAATTAGAGTGCTAGAGACCGAGTGAAAACGGGGGAGCCCAATCAAGGCTCTGGCTGCCGCGTTTTGCACTTGTTGCAGTCTTCCCACATCTGCCCGGTTAGCCCCCAGAAGTAGAGAGCTCGCATAATCCAATCGAGAAAGGATGGAAGACTCCGTAAGAATCCGTAATTTGGATTATTCTCTGTTACCTGGTATTATTTGGTCAGGCGCCTTGACGCCCACCTGGGCTTAGTTGCGCGTTAAAAATCGTTTTTCATTTCATTTCATTTCAAGACTGGACTATGAGCTAACGGGGGGTGGATCAAAGAATTTAAAAATCGGCTTAAGGTTCCGAAGAATCCCGAAACACATGGCGGCAACCTTTTTAGTGTGATGGATAAAGTCAAGCGAGGAGTCTATCCAAACTCCTAGGTTTTTTAGCTCACACTTAGGCTCTGAAGGGCTACCAAGAATCTCAGGCCACCATTTATCTCCCCATGCAGAGACATCCTTTCCTAACAGCAGGACCTCAGTCTTGTTGTTATTGAGCTGTAGGTAGTTAGATGTCATCCAGTTATTACTGCTGTTAGGCCCTGGTTAAAATTGTACACACTCAGCCCGGAGCCGTCGCTCAGCACCACCACTGAGTGTCGTCCGCGTAAGAGACTATAGATAGCTCCCACTGGAGGGATTACCCCCAGGATAGGTGGGAGGAGTGCCCAATGACTCTGAATAGGGCTGTGCTCTGCCACCACAATGCTGGCTCCACCTCCTGCGGAGCGTCTGATGTCCCTGCCCTGCACCCTGAAAGAAGAAAGCAGTTTCTTGTAAACAGAGTGCTCCAAAACTGGGCTGAATCAGGCTCAGGTCCCCTGGCCTGCAAAGACAAAAGAAACTGTGTATAAAAGTAGGAGCCCTGCTCCTAACAAATCAGATCCTGTTTTACCACAACGAACCTCTGCCCAACCTTGAGCACCTATGTGGAGACCAACCACTGCCTCTCTTCCAGGCAGGCCGGCTTCCGCCCTCTCCACTCCACCGAGAGGGTGGTGTCCTCAGTGATGGACAGCCTACGCGAGGGCATTGACACTAATTGTCCACAGGCCCTCATTCTTTTAGATCTGTCCGCCGCCTTTGACACGGTGGACCATTCCATCCTTCTCACCCGTGTCAAGGCGGCGGGCATCGAGGGCCTGGCCCTCGCCTGGCTTGAGTCCTTTCTGAGTGACAGGGCTCAGGCGGTTCATCTAGCTGGCTTCACCGCTGCCCCTCGTAAGGTCGTATGCGGAGTCCCCCAAGGTTCCTCACTTTCCCCTCTTCTTTTTAATTTATACATCTACCCTCTCATTTTTATGTTACAGCAGCTCGAGGTCACGGTGTTCAATTACTCCGATGACCTCCAGCTAATTTTCAACCTTTCTCATTCCTCTTCCTCCTCCCAGAACGTCCAGTCCGTCATGTTGTTCATCCAGGACTGGATGAACTGCAACCACCTCAAACTCAATCCAGACAAGACTGAGTTAGTCTTGACTGGAGGTGGTTGCAGCCCCTGGTCCCCCTCCCATTGGCCCTCCTCACTTGGTGCCCCCCCGCTCCCAGTTCCCAAGGTCAAAACCCTTGGTATTCTTCTCCATTCCTCACTTTCTGTTCATTCACAGATCTCCTCGGTTGTTTCGTCCTGTTTCTTTTCCCTGAGAACCATTAGGAAGATTTCTCGTTTCTTCTCTCTGCCTGCATTAAAAATTATAGTGATGGCCATGGTGCTCTCGCGCCTTGACTACGGCAACATCATCTACAATGGCGCTCCAGCCTACGCTATTCACCGTTTGCAGCTAGTGCAGAATCAGGCAGCCCGCCTGATCCACGGTCTGCCCAAATTCCATCGGGTTACCCCCTTAATGCAGGCATTGCACTGGCTGCCGGTAAAAGAGCGAGCCTTGTTTAAACTTGGCTGTACCACCTTCCAGGCCAAAATGGGCACCGCCCCGGAGTTTATTTGCTCCGCCATCAAACCTTATATACCTGGCAGAGAGCTTCGATCTACCAACTTGGCCCTGCTAACTACCCCCCGTTTCCGAAAGAAAAAGGCCGGAGGAACGAAATTTGCAGTCCTCGCTCCTGCTTTCTGGAACTCCCTCCCGACGGAACTCCGGATGACATCCTCCTACACTGAGTTCCGGAAGGGCCTCAAAACTCTGCTCTTTTCCCAAGCTTACAAGGTCTGATCCCCCCTGCTCCTGTCACTCCTTGCAGTCCAAAAGCGCCAAGAAACCGCTTGGTAGTAGAGCGCTATATAAACATTTTTAAATTCAAATTCAAAATTCAACTAGAAGGACCAAGAAGAAGCTGAAGGACTGGCCTGCAGTGGTGCCTTGCTGAGGAAGGCGAGGAAAAGACCAGAAAGGACTTTGCTGATTTGTGCTTGAAACTAACTCCAAGGGCTTGATTGAGCTTGCCCCCTGAACTGAACCCCACGACCAGTGGGTTCATTGTGCCTTGGCTCGTCTGCAACTGAGCCGTGCGTTTCCTTCCCGCTGGAGCAGAGATTGTGCGCCCTCGCCCCCTCCTAGGGCCGTGGCACTGGGGAGTCTGGCCGCCTTCTGCCCGCTGAGAGCCCCGCTCGTGTAGAGTCGCTCTCTCCTCGCTGGGCCAGGCCGCCTGCTCTGCTACCCCGCCTGCTATCGGAGCGCGGCGGGTGCTCCCTCGCCCCTCCCGCCGGAATTCTGACTGGAATCGCAATCCTACGCCTTGGACGGCCGCCCGTACGTACATCGTACCCGGCCGCCCGCTTTGCCTTCTAGTCTCCTGAGAGAGACTGCGCATCACCCCAAAGAGACCCCCAGTACGGACCATACTGGAGGCCCCATGCCGCACCTGCCTTCTGGAGACCACCAGCTGTGAAAAGACCCCAAGGTACGCTTCGCCCACAAGTGCATACTCGCTGAGCACTACTCGTCCCCCTGACGACGCCGTGTGGCCTGAAGCGCACAAGAAACCTCACCAACCTTCAAGTGCAGTGCTAGTCACGGACTCGGGGTCCGCAACGTTCTGTTTTCCCCGTGAGCACTGTACGCTTGCATCTGTCTCGGCAGGTACGTTGCTGCCTTCCCAGCTCCGTGCGCCTGATAGCGCGAGGCGCGTACCTTGATCGAAGCCTTCTGTTCGTACCAGAGGGCGGGCTGCACAGGAGTGGTACGCCTCGTACCCCTCGGTGGAATCGACCGTGGCGTACACCGTGTACTGCGGGGCGTGTGCAAGTTGAAAGGGCCTCCCTGTTAGATGCGCCCAGAGTACGCTAGAGCGCTACGGAGCGCACAACCTTCCGGGAACCCTAACAAAAGATCGGAATCTACTTGAGGTGGTGTGAGACAATATTCTAAGTCCTGAACCTTGAGAACTAAGCATTTTTATGAACTTTAAAGAACACTTGCCATTTTGAAATCTTGTGGCCCCAACTCTAAAGTGTTATATTGGTCTTGTGATAGTAACTGCATCCTAATCTATATTTTTACATAAAGTATATGTATTTTCATAGAATTACCGCCTGGTGTCTATTTGTGGAGGGATCAGTGCTTTTACTGTGTGAGATTACAAATGCTTAACTAACTTAGCGCTCCTGAGATTAGCCTTGACTGCTCGCGCCACGCAACCTAGAGGGTGAGCAGGGGTTATTCTTAAGGGGTAGTTCCCTTGCCCTGACTAGAGGAGAGGGTCCCTGTTTGCCACAAGTACATACCTGTGCCAACCAGAGACCCCCAATTCTAAAAATAACTAAGGACTAGTGGGTTTTGGTCTGGATAATTTGCACTTCAGGAGTGCAGATTTGTTGATAAGAGATTCCATGCAGAAGTTGTACTTGTTAGTGGCCTCGTTAATATCAAGATGAGGAGTAATCGAAATTAGGGCAGGAAGGGCTATGATGGCCATGGCTTCAGTGTCAATACTATACCCACAAGTGACATTTGGACTGGCTGTGTGGGCGACTGGGTCATAACCGGCCCCTCCCGCCTCTAACTGGACTGCGTGTAGCCTCAAATACACCGTCCTAGGTGCTGCCTGGCTGGTGAAACCTGACAGGCCGGATTGGGCGTAGTCCCTCACCCAGGCGGCGGTGAGTAGCCAGCTGGACCCACACCTCTTTGCTGAGCCTGTGGCACTGTTAACGCCATGGCGAGTGGCCGTCAAGCAGTCCAGACAAAATTGGAAAAATTTGGCTGGCAAAAGGGGCAAAACGAGGCGCCGACCACCCCAAAACAGATGGCGGACTCACCAGAAACCACACTACAGGATATACTAGCAGCCATCACAACAGTGCGCAATTCCCTGGAGGGCCGAATCGACACAGATGCATCAGAGGTATCCCTGATAAGGGCGGAAAAGCGAAAAATGACCGAGCGTCTCACTGGAGTGGATCCACAACCAAAGACCAAGAGACAGACTCAAATCTCCTCAAACGCCAAGTCACTGATCTTCAAGGCAAACAGGACCTGTTGGAACGGCAGCTTGAGGACTATGAAGGCCGTATGCGACACAACAATATCCGCATACTGGGAGTGCCGGAACGGGCGGAGGGGCAGGCAGCAGATTTAGTCGTAGAGGACCTAGTATTGCAGCATCTCCAACCTAAGCTTATCCAAATACTTTCCATCGAGAGGGCACACACGGTGCCAGGCGGCAGACCGAAACCAGAAGCACCAACTCGACCCCTCCTGGCACAAGTGTTTAACTCCAGAGACCGGGATGTAATATTGCACACAGCGAGAGCGGCCCCACCAGTTACCATAGACAACAGTCAAGTCACCTTTTTCCAGACTTCACAGTAAGGGTTCAGAGACAGCGCCGTAGTTTCCTTGAGGTGAAACGTGCCTTGCCTGACCAAAAAATCAAATACGCTAGGCTCTTCCCTGTAAAACTACATGTCGAATCCGGACAAAAAACCTGGTTCTTCTCCAGCCCCGAGGATGCATAGGATTGGCTTGAGGGCTGGCGCACAGTCAGGAAGCGAAACAACAAAGCTTGCTGTGGGACCGAACACAAAGATCGGCCAGACTACCACCACGGGTCCCCGAAGGGCGGCGGTGCCGCCACGGAAGCCTCACCAGAACCCTCACCAGAACCAGACCACTCGGACTAGGAAAAAAGATCCCAGCACCCTGACCTACAGGGTTCACTCGGTGGTGCCATTTTTTGTTGACATCCATCCAGCCACATCTGAACTGCTGTATGGTGGTAACCGATGACTGTTTGCTGCGGGTATCTGTGGATCCAGAGACGTAACTATACAACCAATGTTGGGTGCTGGGAGCGCACTGTACATGTAATGAGTATTACCTTAGTCTCCTCTTATGATATTTCTGCTGGAGGCAAATGCAAACAACAAATCATTGCCCCAGGGAGTGGGGTTGGTTCATGCACCCAAATCTTTTAAGGGTGGACGATGGGCACTCTGCTTGTTGGGGATGGTGGGAGGTTCATTGCCCGTCATGCAGGGAGGCAGAGAGGGGGGTAGGTAGGAACGTTTTTAGGGGGGAACAAGTTTGTTATTTTTGGGGAGGGGGGTTTGTTGTTGGGTAATGTTAATCACATGCAGCACTACCTCTCTCTTACGTCACAGGACACTGTATCTGCTCATGTCCAACCGCTATGGGAATCACGAGAAACACCCGTGTATATACTTTCTGGGCTGCTCGAAAAATATGTTATCACGCAGACTTGCCTACAGACACACCACACAGCCACCTATTTGCAAAGTTACCAAAGTATGATCTTTGATGTATTCCCTCTACCCCGACTATAGACGGATCGACTGTCAGTACACTTATGGGACCACATGTAAATCTTAAGTTCCTTGGGGGGCAGAGGATTGGAACCACCATTTTGGAAACTATGTGACGCCAATGCTCTTCGCTATCGCCTGGGAGGTAGGAGACCTGTTTGGATAGCGATCGTGGCGTCCCTGGAGGCATCTCTGCCGGGGCCGTGTGGTGTGCTGGGAGTGGTGCCTACTGGCCGGACATTGTGGCCCTGGCGCGGGGTCACATTACTCACCGGTGACTGCCCTTAGACCATACGGCTCCCTAACGGGACTCTTGCCTGTGGGGAGAAAGCTGTTATTGACAGGCTCCTTCAGCTGGGGTTGCCCTGTTACGAGATTCGCAACCTGCTACTAGCTCTTGGACCCCTCTTGGTGACTGCTACGGAGTGGGACCCTTTGAATGCGCAGACACAAGGGGCAAATTAATTGACCTGGCTGGGCGGATGAGGCCACTTCTACCCAAGGTCAATACTGCAGAGGAGTCCGCCTAGATGATCGGTATAGGCGCCAACGCACTGCCCTGTGGACCTGGGGCCTAGCGCTGGGGGCCTGTATTTACTCTGGAGAGAGAGTGCACTGTGTGGTTCTGGTTGCGGCTGCTCCTGGCCTGGAGGAGTACCTATGTCCCTCCTTTAAGATGATCACTGTACTCACCGGGCTGACGCAGCAATAGTTGTGCTGACCCCATGAGCAGTGAAGTTTTGAACGTCTGCTATTTGAGAGCCACTGGAGGCCAGGATGGGCAGAGTGGATAGGGCGCAACCAAAGCTATCATTTGAGAAGAGGAGGTCAAAGTCCAGTGACGCTTCCACCGAAGACGCTGCCAGAATGCAGGAGCAGCCTGTAGAAGAGTTGCAACAGGATATCAGAGGTATGCTGGGGGCCATGGAAAAGAGCATACAGAGTGGTATCTCAACCCTTGGCACTAAGATGGACGCATTACCCTACAGAATGGACCGTCTGGCCGAAAGACCTGACAAACACCCTGAGAGGCTGGACATCTCTGAGCTCAGGCTGACGGAGGCGGAGGGAGTGCAGACCACCATGGACACTGAACATAAACAACTTGGCAAGGTTCTGAGGGTTTTGCAGGAAACAACGGAGGATTTAGAAGCGCGCTCTCAGTGCTGTAACCTCAGGATTACGGGACTGCCGGAGACTACCCATACTGGCAACATGGAGCACTTCACAGAGAAGCGTCTGAAGACTCTGCTATGTGAAGACTCATTCTCCGCTACGTTCATGATGGAAAGGGTGCACCGCTCTCTGGGGCCACAGCCGCCCCCGTGAGAAGCTCCTCGACCGATTATTGCAAAATGACTCAACTATCGGGATCGGGATGTGGCGTTGAAGCTGGCTAGGGAGAAACAGCCTTTGAGATTTGAAGGATCCATGATCTCTCTGTTCCCGGACTTCACAATCCGGGTCCAAGAAGCACGCCGACAGTTTGCTCCAATGAAAAAGCAGCTCCGCGATCTTGGTGTGGATTATGCTATGTTATATCCAGAAAAACTGCACGTTAACAGGCAAGGTCGGTCCACATCTTCACCGACCCGAAGGCCTTACAGAAGGCACTGAAAGACTGGTCAAGGGAACAGCATCACAGTCCAGAGCGGCAACTGCTTGATGAGGCAACGGGGGCAGTTGGAAGAACAGGACTGATCGTTGGCTGGCGCCTCTGTGTGATAAGTATGGTCTGGGGACTGTGGAATGGGTGGGGTGATAACCGGTGGGGTCCTTGGGGATGGGATATGATAACTCAGTCACTCTCCTTGCATCTCATAATGGATGGGCACCACCCCAGTAACCTCCGCTACCCCAACGTGATAAAGTGGGAATTATGCAGGGGGGGGGGGGTGCAGCAGAGGAGAGAAGCAGAGTTTGTGCTCAGTTCCAGAACAGTGATTTCATCTTGTGGGGTCTGATCCCGGACTGATGTGCCTTGCCTTGTAGACTTTCTGAAACAACATATCCCAGCACTGTGACCACAATTACCAAACTGAGTTTGGCGTTGCTGAGGGGCTTTGGGGATAAAACAGGATCTGTAGTTGCATAATATGACTGCGATGGTGCCTGGAGTGCGGCCTCACTTCGGCCTGATAATTCTCCTTGTCTGACGAGCAACTTCCGCCCACGATGAATTACACTTGGAAGTGTTCCTTGTTTCTGTGGGGGATAGGGGTGTTCTAGTAGTTTATGGGGAAGCATTGCGACCAAGTTGGGGATGGTCTGACGTGGGAGGGGGTTGGTGGGTTTTGAGAAGCACATGGTTGTTTTTTCTGGTTGATGCTTTTTGCCTGTATTCACATGATGTGAGAGACAATTGTTTGCTACAAAGGTCAAATTGTAAATTGTAGGTTAAGGTCTGACACGTACGATGGTGGTCCCTAGCTGCAACAGAGAGAACACGACTGTTGATGCTCTCCAAGCGCTTACATGGAACGTTAGGGGACTTATGATCATAGGAAACTTCGCAAAGTATTAAATTACCTGCTAAACCATGATATTGACGTTGCATTAAAACAGGAGACGCAACTTTCACTCAATAGCCCCCTACTACGGAGCAGAGGTCTATAGGATAACATACACACCTCAGGTTTTACCACACATGCCAGAGGGGTGATTACATGGGTTAACCCCAAATCTCCCTATTCTTTAGTACCTCTTGACGTGGACAGAGACAGCAGGTATGTGATATCTAGGTGCCATCGGAAGGGCATAGACCTAGTGAACATTTACAGCCCCAATTACGACTGCCCTGAATTCTTTGACGTACTAATGTTAGCAGCCAACCAATACAGGTAGGGACAATTCCTCCGGTGAGGGGATCTAAATTTTATCAGGAGTCCGAACGCAGATTGGTCGGGGGCCCTGAGAGATGCCCATCAGCAGCAGCAATGGTGTTGGAGAGTGCTATGATTCGTCTGGACCTGTGCGATGTATGACGCACAAGATATCCGCACAGAGGGGGCTACAAACACTAATCAGCTTATTATAACTTGCATACCAGGATTGACTATTGGTTAGCGTCCCTGCCTCTTTACGATAATGTCAGGGAGTGTAGGGTTCTCCCAGGTACTTTGTCTGATCATTCCCCCTACTGCTGGTGTTAGCTACCCCTAGGAAAATTATACCACCATTCACTTGGATATTCTCTCCCTATTCGCTGCTAGACTCGGCCTTCAAGGCTGAACTGGCTGAAGCAATAGAGACTTTCTTCGCCACTAACGTGGGATCAGTTGATAGTTTTCAAGTGGTCTGGGAGACTTACAAGGTTTACATCTGTGGTATCGCCATGTCTAAGCATTCGTGGATCCTCTGAGATATTAGACAACGTCTGGTAGATTTGGAAAAGAAACTGGGAGTCCTAGAACAACAACAGCTAGCGCATGCAGAGGAAGCAGTATCACTGGAAATTAAGACTCCTTTGGAGGAATATAAGAAGCGGCAGATGCCGAACTTAAACACTTAGGTAAATATGCTACTGCCCGGGTATATGGTGAAGGGGAACTGCCGGCTGCTGTTCTAGCTCAGCTACTTAAGAGGAGACGCAGTAA
The DNA here is from genome assembly GCF_964263255.1 of Lissotriton vulgaris. Taxonomy (NCBI): domain Eukaryota; kingdom Metazoa; phylum Chordata; class Amphibia; order Caudata; family Salamandridae; genus Lissotriton; species Lissotriton vulgaris. The sequence goes on along the minus strand of NC_141691.1, from coordinate 1,987,297,291 downwards.
AACTCAGATCACTGAACTCAAATCGGCAGAAGGCGAAGTGCTAAATGAGGAGGCGGATATAGCGGAACGTTTTAAAAAATATTACGCAGAATTATATTCTTCCCGCTCTTCCGGAACGGAAGACAAAATCTTAGATTACCTCTTCAATATCAAACTCCCCTACCTGGGTATACAGGTGCACCCTGATTCGGAGGTGGTTTTTAGGGAAAACTATGGCACTGCTGTCAGTAGATTGGAGGACGACGTGGATAACTGGATTAGGCTGCCTCTGTCCATGCTAGGCAGAATTTCAATCATGAAAGTGGTGGTGTTACCACGGTTTCTGTTCCTATTCATGAATATCCCTATGGTATTGCCCAGCTCTGTTTTCAGCCGGATCACAGCATTAATGATAACATTTACCCTGGGTGGACAAACAAGCAAGGGTTAAATGCCAGGCGCTAACCTTGCGGTATCATATGGGGGGGCTGGGTGCCCCAGACTTAAACTTATATTAAAGAGCCGCACAGTGTGCTTACGCGTATCATTGGATTCACAGTTCGCCAGACGCCCCACACCTTCGCATAGAGACGATCATTGCGGACCTGCTGCCACTCCCAGCTTTGATTTTCAATGACAGATCGCAGAACAGGCATACTTGATTCCATCAACACGACACGGCATGCATGGCATTATCTACTACAGCTTCAGACTGGAGTTACTCTGTATTCCCCAGTAATACCACTGGATTGGGCCTGCTGGCTGCCCCAATGCAGAAATAGAGGGTTGATACGCGCACTGAGCTCGCTGAACATTCAGACGGTCGGCGATCTTTTTCTTAAAGGCGTAGTAAAAAAGTGGGAGGAGTTAGAACACCAAGATGCCCCTCGTACCCTGCTGCAACAGTTCCAATTCCACAGGACGAGACATTCATTACACAACATATTAGGGTAGGACCTTCAGGAACCCCCAGAGTTCATGGAATTGACTTATACCATTAAAGCTAAATCACCTCGCAAGATAGTTTCCAATATTTATAAGATATCCATGTCCCACAGGGCAAACCAGTACTCCAAAGTCAGGCTGGACTGGTAGCGGGACTTGCATCAACCGCTAGATGAATGACTATGTGGGCTTATTGTTGCACTAGTACACGTCGTATCTCTTTAAATGGCAGGCAGCAGGCTGATCCATTTAAAATATTTAAACAAAGTATATTACACACCAGAGAGGCTTCACAGACATGGGTTGAGGGATAACCCAGCCAGCGAAAGATGTAACGAACAGTCTGCAGACTTTTTACATTTAGCCTGGTCATGGCCAAGGGTTCACATATTTTGGGAATTGGTTTTCAGCGAACTGGGGAAAGTAACTGACTTAGTACTTCTCCCAGACCCTGCATTAGCCCTGCTGGGATATTCCAAACGGATCCCTAGAGGGGTGCATAGGCTGGTAGACATGGGACTTATCCTAGCGAAGCGTAGAGTAGCTATTAATTGGCTCTGTGGTCCCATACCCACTGTGGCGCAGTGGTCACACAACATGCTATTTTGCAGTACGCAGACAGAAAACTTCAGCAACCTCACATCCCCCGGAGTCGGGCGAAAAACTTTTGGGGGCTTTATATGACATACCGGTCCAACAGAGGGACTGATACAAATGAGACTGATGACACGCGGGAACGCACTACCCCTACACTAGCTAATTAATTCCCCTTGTGACAGTACTATGCCGAGGCATGGATCATTGAGTCGAGCCATGCCTGCACATACGTTTCTAATGTATATACGCTCTGGTATAGCCGGGAAAGAATGTATCACAGTCACCAGTCTGGAATATGGTATTTGATCACACTGACACGTTAATTTAGAATTGATCTGTATGTATTACGTTTCATTGTACTCAGCTGATCACCATGTGCACAAATTATTGCTGTCAGGATGTAGGATCTTGCTTCTTGCTTGTTATATATAAGTTAAAAAAAATAATCTAATAAAAATAAATAAAAATCAAGTTCCTGACATGGAACGTTAACAGCCTCGGGGACAAAATCAAAAGTAGTATAGTTCTCCAATACTTGAAGAGACAAGCACCGAACATCATCCTTCTCCAAGAAACGCACTTAATTGGCAACTCTTGCGGAGCCTTAAACAGGTTGGGATATCCCCTGGTTGCACATGGGGGATTTACATTGGGTTCGCGAGGGACAGGGATACTCATATGCAGAGGATGTCCGTACATGATACATAGACCTGGTCTGATAAACAAGGCAGATACGTAGCACTTTCCGGCACGTGGGAGGGGAGGACACTAAATATCATATGGACATATACCCCCCCCCGGACTGCAGCGCCTCACACTGCAGGACCTAGGAACACTCCTCCTTGAGGTTCGCTGGGCCTGTTAGTACTGGGGGAGACTTTAATCTTGCGATAGATGGGGCCAGAGACCGTCTCCCGCCATGCAGAGACCCCCTTGGGGGATTCCAACTTGCCGAGTTCTTGTCCGCCAAGGGCCTTGATGATGTCTGGCAACGACTCAACCCCACCACTATACAATTCACATTCCACTCTGGGGCTCACAACAGTCAATCACGGATCGACCACATGTTCACCCATGCACAGGATATCCATTAGTTCACTAAGTCCCGTTGTCTTGCACGAGGTATCGCGGACCACTCACCTATGCTTACTAAGATAACATTAGGCTCTCACCCTCAACGCACAACCCTTACTATAAACCTCTGGGCCCTTAAGGTACCACATATCAAAGAGACATTAATCAAGGAGACTGACTTCTACTTCAAAGAAAATGTGGGATCGGTCTCCTCAGGTCAAATCCTACGGGGTGTGTGAAGTTGGCCTGATATGTAGTGCTCACTATTCTAGTGATCACTGTGTATCATTCCAAACAACCCTTATTGATGATTGGTTATAAGTCAACCTTATAGACCAGCTATCCTAGTAGCATGGACAAGAGCAGTCTTTAGGCTAAACTCTAGAGGGCGTGTTAAGCCAGCTGTTATACCATCACATATACCCCTTGAACACCAAGTGAAAGGACACCACACAAGTTGTTATGAAAATAAAAGGATATTTATTTATAACAAGTCCACCCTGATCTCTTTATGAGTCAGGGAGCTAAGCACACAACAAAACTCTTAAGAAAATACTTTAAGTTGCACAATTTACACAAATGCCCGAGGGGCACGAAAAACCATATACTACAAAAGTGGAATGCGAAATACTAGCAGGTAAGTAACTCGATCCAGAGGCTTTAGGATCGCTAGGACTACACTACAGAACCTTCAGGTTAGGAGCAGGAGGCCTAGGGAGATCGGGTGCAGAGTGTGCACTCTCACGCGGGATGCGGGACAAAGTCTATGGATGCTAGATTTCGTAAAGTTAGTGTTATCGGACGAATCCGACTAGTTAGGCTTAAAACGAAAAAGGATCTGGACACTTAGATAGTGAACCTACGTTGGAGCACCGAAATGCTCGAGTTACCTAGCCCAGGGGCTGCGGCTGCATAGGGTTCAAAAGACGTCGAGAATCCTCGTTACAGTCTTTGGAGCCTGAAAGAAGAAGTTGCTGGCAGGCGACCAGTGATGAAGTTCGATGTGATCCAAGCCTGGATCGATGATGGAGACGACCTGAAAGCAGAGGGGACTCAGTTCTTGATCACTAGCCAGTGATCAGATCGGCACCAGGATGGCACCGGATGAAGTCACCTCGACCAGGTGAGTGGGCGACGCTGGGCTCTGCAGTCTCTCGGACCAGGAGGCGTTGTCGGCGACCAGGATGGAGGTGCGAGCTGTCCCACGAAGGTGTCTGCTGTCGGCGATGCTGGACCCAGGATTGGGGCAACAAACCTTGGCAAAGGCAAGCCCACGCGGTGGACTCAAGATGGCGTCTGGAGCGGACCAGGAGGGTCCGGGGTGCTCCTCTGTTGGAGGGGAGCAAGGGCCAGTCTGGAGCAACCAGACCAGCGATGGAAGTGTCGTGGTTCGTCGTCAGGAGGGCCACAAGCCAGCAGGCAAGTAGCCGGACAACGCAGTGAGCAGCAAAGAGCAGAAGGGCCCCACGCAGATCTCGTGGATGCTGGGGGGCTGGACTTCGGTGCTGGAGCTGCTCAGGGTTAGGGCTTCTCAAACCCCAAAGCACTCACTCGAGGATCCCTCGGCGGTCGTGCTGGATAAGCGTCGTGCAGTCTTGAAGATGGCCGGTCCCTTTAGGTCTTGTCACACCCACAAATCTCAGCTGGGCTGATGATGTAGGTAGAGGTCAGAGGTGCCAGGGAATCCGGGTCTCGTCGAGCTGGGCAGTCTTGATCCGGAGGATGGACTTGCAGCAAACCACATGCGCTTAGATGGTGCCCGCTGGTGCAGGGTGGGTACTCCTTAGCCACAAGGGAGAGTCTTCAGAAAAGTTCAAGAGTTCTTTCGTGGAAAGTCATCAAGATTCAGAATTATCTAATTTGGGAAGGGGGCCCGCTCCTACCTTTATACTAAAGAAAGGGGCTGGCACGCGACTAGGTCCTGCCCATGGGTGGGACCAGAAAGGGGGGTGGTTACACCCCTCTCCCCTGTCCGGACTTTCCCCAGCTCAGGGGCTGGTGTGCCCCTGGAACTGGTTCAAGCCGGCATATGCACAGTGAGCACCGGGGTGCCACTTGCAGTCACCTTCCTCTCAGCCCTGCCTACCTGGGATACACAAAACCCTGTCTGGGATGGTGCTAGCACCGCCCCTGACAGGAAACCCTTTATCCAAGCTTCCTCGCTGGAAGGACTCCCAGCAGCAGGAGGTCAGACTTGTGTCTGTGGTGGCAGCATCCATTTTGTGATGCTGAGGCTCGAGTTAACTTTAACCGGGGTTCACAGTTACATACATGTCGTGTCCCACTAGAAGGGTGGAATGCTAACCCCGTCGCCAGAATTGGCGAGGGGTTAGTATTCCAATTCGTATGACACCTTACTCGACATGTTTTGATAAAGCGATACCAAAGTTGGCAAATAACCGCGAGGATTATAATGCACTTAAGAGTATATGGTACCCGTTATCATGGAACAGCTATTAGGACTTGGTTCCGCAAGCTGCAAACGGGCTCAGCTCATGCCAGAGCACCATCTCACATAATTCCAAGCACTCTGCCTTCAGGATTGTTAAGGCCTGCCATAGGAGTGACTGATAGGAATACATGTGTCCATTTTAGGGTTAGATATAGGTATACTATATCTAAAGCAAAGGGTGATTACACCACCTTGCCCCAGCTGTCCTGCAGCCAGTTGTGTCAGATTTAGATGGCCAGCCAGGGGTTGCATAATACATGCTGCAGCCCCTGGTAGGCCCTGGGTACACCTATGCCCTGGGTACCTAAGGTACACTGTACAGGGACTGATAAGGTGACTCAGTATCCAATTTAGATATGTACCTAAGGTACATGGAATCCATTTTACAGAGAGAGCAGTAGGCCTGGGGCCCTGAATAGCAGGGTCCCAGGTCAACTAAGTCGAAAAACCAGCAAAACACCAGGCAAAAAGTTGGGGGTAACCATAGGCAGATATCCACCTTCCTACAGGGTGCATTCGGTGTAGTGATGAAGGGTAAGGCACTAGCATTGATGGTCAGCCACAAAAGAGAACTAGTTAAATGTATAGAAGAGCTTGAGGAAGATATCCTATCAAGGGAAAGGCACTCGCACTTACCCCCGACCAGGAGGCGCAGCATTCCTTAGCGCGTGTCTCGATTACCAGCAGCTTCTTACAGACGCTGCCAAGGCGAAGTTTAAGTCAACCTGTCATAAGATATACGAACATGGAGAGAGAACAGGCAAGCTCCTTGCCTGGTTGGAAAAAAAGGAAAGGAACAACTGTCGAGATGTGTTCGTTTACTGCAAGGTTCCAATGGGGAGGTAATTACAGATCCACAGCGGATTGCAGAAGCATTCGCTACCCATTTGACATCAGTGTACACAACCACAGGCACGACCCCGCCGCAGGCGGCTGCAGAACTACTCTCCACCATAAAAGTCACCCACTTATCCCCTGAGGATAAAGACCCCCTTGAAAGTAAACTCACCGATCAGGAAATTCAAGTAGCTATACAAAATGTCCGCTTGGGTAGGGCCATGGGACCCCATGGACTCCCGAATGAATTTTTCAAACCAATGGCTTCCAAACTGTCCGCCCACTCGCTCCAAATGGTCACTGAAAGCTTTAAAAAAGGGCTGCTGCCAGCCGATATCAGAATGGCCTCCATCGTAGTTATTCATAAACAAGGTAAGCCGGTGAATGATTGCAAGGCCTACCAACCCATCTCACTCCTCAAAGGTGTGGCTAAAATATCAGCTAAATTGCTGGCCAACAGACTCGTTCCCTTCATCACTAAACTAGTACATCTGGACCAACCGGCTTTATGCCCGGATGGAATACTGCCCTGAACTTGAGAAGACTACATGGAGTGCTGGGTAGATGTAATACGATTAGAGAGGATGCCAACCTGCCCTTATTAGATGCCACAATGGCATTCAACACTATCGAATGGTACTTCCTCTTTGCGGTACTGGTGTGGATGGCATTTGGACCCAACTTTATCAAATGGATCCAACTTTTGTATGCCCGCCTGACCGCGCAGGTAGTGGTAAACATTCCCACCTCCAAACTGTTTCAATTAGAAAGGGGAACCAAGCAAGGATGCCCTCTTTCACCTCTGCTTTTCGCCCTAGTGCTGGAGCCACTCACTGTCTGGATCAGGGGGGGGGGGGGTCTGCGGTCTGAAGTGGACAGAGAGCCATGAGGACCGCATTTCGTTGTACACGGACGATATCCTCTTATATATGGCCTCACCATCACAATCACTCCGTCGGGTCCTACACTTATTCCATACATTTGGCACTCATTCGGGTTAAACTATTAACTGGACCAAGTCCCAGCTTTATGTACTCTGGGGGACACCACCATGCAACCCGAGGATATGACATCCCAGTGACATTGAGGGGGTTCCGATATCTAGGCATATACATCATAACCGACCCGGCCCTATTTTATGAGGCAAATCTACTTGAATCCCTGGCACGCTTTCAAGCAGACATCAAACATTGGCTCTCCCTCCCCCTCACACTCTTGGGACGTGCAGCCCTCTTTGAGATGCTAGCACTACAGCGGTTCCTATATGCGTTGCAAAACACCCCAGACAAGATACCCAACACTTATTTCACTAACATTGAAGGCACAGTGCGTGCATTGTTATGGGACGGCAGTGCCCCATGGGTAGCCATGAAAAAATTAACAGCAAGGTGGTACGACGGGGGCATTGCCCACCTGACATTAAACTCTACTACCAAGCATCTCAACTGGTTGCAATTAATAAATGGGCTCATGGGTCTTATGATGACCCGAATTTCTGCACAGATCACTGGCTTATGGGACAGGGGGGATATAATAGGGCACTGTACTTGAACCCCTGGAAGTGAAACCTCACGGGGCCCACTTTGTGTACAGTAGACACATGGCACAGGGTTAACAAGCAACTGAGCTGGCATAACAAACTTACATGAGCCACACCATTTTGGGAACCAGGCATCTTGGGTCCTCTCAGCACCTGTCCAGGGTTTGATAAATGGGACCTTATTGGTATCTCAACAGTGGGGAATATGTGGATCATGGGGAGGCTGGCTACCTTAGCAGAGCTACAGCAAAAATACCAACTTGCACAGACCGAAGCATTTCGATACCTACAAATTAGCCACGCTCTTAAAGTGGTTCTGCCTAACGATGTCTCTCTGCCTGAGGACTCTCCACTGGTATTGACCCTATGAATAAAAAAGCTATATCACTCACGTACAAAAAACAACTAAATAACTGCCGGGACCCCTTGTTACGCCTGAGGCAACATTGGGATTCTGGCCTGGGCGAACTCGATGATTATAAAAGGCGTGGTGCTCTGGCCTCTCCCAGGGAGGTGGCTATCCCCATGAGAATTGAAGAGCCTCCACCGAGTTTACCAAGATGCGGAGATGTTAGTCAAAATAGGTAGGAGAGATGACCCTCTGTGCCTTAGACACTGTGAACCTTTTTCCACACTATCTGGGATTGTCCAGTTGTGAGAACCTACTGGGTTGAAGTCACCAAGCAAATGGAAAGGGCGGGAGGCAAGACTCTGAAGTCCACCCCACAGATCAGCCTATTGAATATCTGGGATGCCACTAACCTCACGCAAACTGAGAAAACATGGGTCTCACTTGGATGGGCCATTGCTAGACGAAATACCGCACAGAAATGGGGGGTAGGGGTGGTCCCCGCTGTGCGTGACTGGGCAGCCGATATGGGTAGAGCAATGATAGCTGAAAAAGCTGTCTTCAAATACAGGGGATGCCCCAAGAAGTGGAATTGTAAATGGAGCGGGTGGAACAGATATAAAGGTAACATATTCCTGTCTCCAATAATCAAAATGCGACGTGACCAACTCAAAATTGTGACTATATCTGACATGGCTACTGTGACTTTGCAGGTAGATGAATAACATGAATGCCTATAAGTCAACTACTGCACATCATATATATATATATATGCTGTGAACTTGGTGTAATGGTGTATTTCAATTAATGATTGTGTCTGGTATTGCGAGCAGCCCGGTGGCAGTGGGCTTGCTTGCAGGAGCTGAGGGTTACGTTAGCATTTTTAATTCTTGCGCGTTGTCACGCTGACTGAGAGCGGAGGCACGCTTTCATTTTACTTTTGATGGTGATTTTTAATGTTCATTTCCTAACCTGCACTGAAAATTAACAGGTTTATTAACCACCTACCTTGCTTTCTAGGGGCTGTGCGGGGCTGGCTGGCAGCTAACTCCATCGCGGGCTCGCAGCGGCCATGGCCGCCATCTTGGCTTGGGCTGGATCGCCCAACCCCACCCACGCCACTCCCCCCACGCCGCTTCTCCATTTAGGAGCGCTTCCGACGTTATCCCAGCGATTGCGAGCAGCCCGGTGGCAGTGGGCTTGCTTGCAGGAGCTGAGGGTTACGTTAGCATTTTTAATTCTTGCGCGTAGTCACGCTGACTGAGAGCGGAGGCACGCTTTCATTTTACTTTTGATGGTGATTTTTAATGTTCATTTCCTAACCTGCACTGAAAATTAACAGGTTTATTAACCACCCACCTTGCTTCCTAGGGGCTGTGCGGGGCTGGCTGGCAGCTACCTCCATCGCGGGCTCGCAGCGGCCGTGGCCGCCATCTTGGCTTGGGCTGGATCGCCCAACCCCACCCACGCCACTCCCCCCACGCCACTTCTCCATTTAAACGTCCCTCATGTGTCAGCGCAGCGGACGAGCGCAGCGGGCGCGCCGTAGACGCGCCGGAGTCACGCCAGAGTCCAGCCCGTCTGCGCCCGTCCGCGGCAGGCCGGGGCAAGGGGCACTTCCTAATGTTCCACTGCTGACTTACTCCTCCCTCGGTCTTCTTTCGCACTGGACCCCAGGCACCATCAGCTCGTCTGTTTCCGATTTGTTGAAACACTTAGGTCTCCTATCTAGTCTACCGCCCATTCCTCCTGCTGTCATATCAAGTTCGTCCCCCTTGCCCTGCACTGTTCCCCCCACTCTCTCCCTTCTACCTGCCCCCCATATTCCGACCTTCAACACCACGGCCGCGCTTCTCAACACCAGATCAGCAGTCAGCCATCAGTTTGAGCTATTCGACTACATCGACACCCATAAACCGGATCTCTTGTTTCTAACAGAGACCTGGCTTAAGGCCGACTCCCTGCCCAACGTCTTAGCAGCATTACCTCCCTCATACTCTACCATCCGAGCGGATCGACCGGAGGGAAGAAGAGGCAGTGGAGTGGCCCTGATAGCTCACACTGATTTCCATTTTCAGATTCTCCCCTCTCCCCCCATTCCTGAAGTCGACTGCTTGATAATTCGCGCTAATTCTCACTCGGCTCCCCTAACCGCTGTTCTTATCTACCGTCCCCCCCACCCCACTCCCACTTTTGTCTCCAGCCTTCAGGACATTCTCGCAACACTGGTAGTAAACAACTCGTTAGTGTTGGTCCTAGGCGACCTAAACTTTTGGCCTAATGATCCTGCCGAAAGCCCCCTTTCTAAAGAATTTACCGACCTTATGATCAGTCTCAACTTCACCCCCCACGTCCACAGCCCTACCCATGTACATGGCCACTCGCTCGACCAGGTCTGGACCCTGAATATCCTCACTACTCCTCCTACCATTTCCCCCTGCTCCTGGTCTGACCACTTTTTAATTTCTTTCTCCCTCGCCTTAGCCCCAGCCGCCAAACCTCCCCTCCGCAAGAACACCTGGGTTAGAAAATGGGGTAAAGCGGACATGCCATCCCTCTGCTCATCCCTAGCCAATTCCAGCCCTGACCTTTCCGGCCTCGCCGCCCCGGTCCAACTGGCCACTATCAACAGCTGGTTGACCCAAGCAGGCGACGACTTTGCTCCCTTGAGGCGGATCGCGGTCAAGCGAGCCCATGCTGCTAACCGCTGGTTCACCCCTGAACTCAAGGAGAAGAAACTGGCCGCACGCAGAGCAGAGCGCGCATGGAGAAGAGATTACTGCCCCGCCAAAAAAACCACTTACCTCTCCGTGCTCAAGGTATACAAGCAAGGCATCCTCGATGCCAAGACCATGTTCTATTCTAACAGGATACTGGCAGCAGAATCACAAACCAAGGAAATCTTCGCTACGGTATACGAGCTTGCCTCATCTAATAGAGCTACGGCTTCGATCCCCCCTTCCCAACCGCTCTGCGACTCGCTTAACGATTTTTTCGTTGACAAGGTCGCAAAGATCAAGGCCAACATCCCCCTCCCTTCCCCCACATTCACCAACCCTTCCCCACCTGCTGTCACTTCTAAACTCACTTCCACCCCCCCCCTGACTAAAGCCACGTTCCTCCCTCTGCTTCAAAAGGTGAAGTCAGGTTACCCCCTGGACTTTGCCCCTGCTCACATCTTGAGAGAAATCTTCCTAGCCTGTCCAACTCCTCCCCTCACACTTCTGAATGACTCACTCAGTAATGGAGTGGTCCCCACTGCCCACAAATTTGCGGCTGTTATCCCTATCTTAAAAAAGCCCGGTGCCGACCCCTCATCCCCTTCCAACTACCGTCCCATCTCCCTCCTGCCTTACCTGGGTAAGGTCTTAGAAACCCATGTAACCAGCACCCTGAGCACCTATGTGGAAACCAATCACTGCCTCTCCCCTCGGCAGGCGGGCTTCCGCCCCCTCCATTCCACGGAGAAGGTGGTGATCTCAGTGATGGACAGCCTACGCGAGGGCATTGACATCAACCTCCCGCAGGCCCTCATTCTTTTATACCTGTCCGCCGCTTTTGACACGGTGGACCACTCCATCCTCCTCACCAGTGTCAGGGCGGCGGGCATAGAGGGCCTGGCCCTCGCCTGGCTCGAGTCCTTCCTGAGTGATAGGGCCCAGGCGGTCCACCTAGCTGGTTTCACTGCTGCCTCCCGTAAGGTTGTATGCGGGGTCCCCCAAGGTTCCTCACTTTCCCCTCTTTTGTTTAATTTATACATCTACCCCCTTATTTTTATGTTACAGCAGCTTGAGGTCACGGTGTTCAATTACGCCGATGACCTCCAGCTAATTTTTAACCTTTCCCACTCCCCCTCATCTTCCCAGAACGTTCAATCTGTCATGTTGTTCATCCAGGATTGGATGATCTGCAACCACCTCAAACTCAATCCGGACAAGACGGAGCTAGTCTTGACCGGAGGTGGTTGCAGTCCCTGGTCCGCTTCTCACTGGCCACTTTCACTTGGTGTTCCCCCGCTCCCTGTCCCCAAGGTCAAAACCCTTGGTATCTTCCTTAATCCTTCACTCTCCGTTCACTCACAGGTTAATTCGGTTGTTTCCTCCTGCTTCTTTTCCCTCAGAACCATTAGGAAGATCTCTCGCTTTTTTTCCCTACCTGCCCTAAAGATCATAGTGATGGCTATGGTGCTCTCGCGCCTTGATTATGGTAACATCATTTACAACGGCGCTCCGGCCTACGTCATTCACCGTCTGCAACTAGTGCAGAACCAGGCCGCCCGCCTGATCCACGACCTGCCCAAATTCCACCGTGCCACTCCCCTACTGCAGGCACTATACTGGCTGCCGGTGAAAGGGCGAGCCTTGTTCAAGCTTGGCTGCACCACCTTTCAGGCCAAAATGGGCACCGCCCCGGAGTTCATTTGCTCCGTTATTAAGCCTTACACACCGGGCAGAGAGCTTCGTTCCACCCATCAGGCACTTCTAACCCCCCACCGATTCAGAAAGAAAAAGGCAGGCGGAACAAAATTTGCAGTTCTCGCTCCTGCGTTCTGGAACTCCCTTCCTGCAGAACTCCGCACGACATCTTCTTACACTGAGTTCCGGAAAGGTCTTAAAACCCTGCTCTTCTCCCGAGCTTACAATGTCTAAACTCCCTCCGCCCCTGTTGTCTCCTCGCAATTCAAAAGCGCCAAGAAACCGCGTGGTAGGAGCGCGCTATACAAATGTTTTTAAATTCAAATTCAAATTGATAATGTTATTTTACACGGAGATGTGTAAAGTGCTTCCCGAATGTATATATGATTGTACTGTGAACTTGATACACAGCAGCATTGCATTTTTAGGTTTACTTCGATCAATAAAGAGATTTATAAAGAAAAAAAAAGTAATTTGCCTACAATTGCAGGGTGTTAAGCCGATGCAGACTCTCGAAGCTGGTTCCCCGGCTCTAAATTTGGCAGCTCTGGCCGGTAGATAACATCCACTCCTTATCTGTCCTCCACCATGGGGGTGGAGGTTAAGAATAAAGACAAAGCGTTTGCTAGACCCCATGCAAATGTTCCCAATCTTTGGGGGGAATTGTTGGGGGGGCAAGGAGAAGGGTAAGCTTAAAAAAAAGCACAAAGTGGATATGGTGTGCCACCCTGGCAGAGGGGCCAATGAAGTTGTTCTGCGCCGTCTGTGCCTGTGTTCCATACAGGTTCTTATACAGAACTATGGACCTCCAAGACACCCGAAGGAATCTCCCTTGAAGTGAAGGTGTCACTTCCATGCATCTGCAGGCACAGCAAACAAAGCTGACCGGTCTGATGTTCCTGAGCTCCTACTGACTCGGACATGTTCAGCAACACAGGTCATGGTTCTGCAACTCCCTCGAAGCTTGCACTGTCTTCACAGCAAGTTTGAAGCCAGTATCCCTCGACAGAACCGCCGGAGCAGTACCTCACAGTGTACACAAATTGATTGATCTGCCATTGCCAAGGCTTGTTGACACTCTTCACCAGAGATCTTCAGGCTCCAAGAAGCTCCAGCCTCAAACATCTCCTGCAACCAAGATCTTCTCCTGCACCGTGGGCCTTCATCTTTTGGTGAGCTGCTCAAGGTCCTCTTGCAACTCCTGTGCCTCTGGCCCATGGGTCCTCTCGAGGGTCTTGTTTGGCTCCAGTGAGCTCCCCTTCTTACTCTGGACCTACTCTGATTTAGGTGCTCGTGGTGAATCACTTGGACTTTGCTAGTCCCGACACTGCACCTTTTTTGTTTACTACGTGTTTTGCCGTTGCCAAGGCTTGTTGGTGCTCCAGACGGATACCAACCCCCTGGCTCTTGACATCCGACGTGGGACAGCTTGTGAACGGCTCCTGGTCTTCCACAGCGTCATCTGGTCCACACAGAGGCAACTTCAAGGACAGCGTTAACTCTCCTGCACCTCAGACATCTGTGGGCTTTCGTATTCTGTGCCTTCGGGTTATTCCTGAGTGACATAGAATCTGTCCCCTCTGCTTGCAGGTACCTCTCATCTTGACTACACTTTTGGGATCCACCGGGATCTTTCGCCTTCTTCGCCAGAATCTTCACAGAAGTCCTCCATTGTGGTCTACGGCGGTGTCCGACGTCACTTCGCACCTATGCACCAGGATTGCCTCGTGTATAGATCATGGTTCCTGGAGTATCCACAGGTGGGGTAAATCTAAACTGCGACCCCGACTTACCCATTGACTTGTTTGAGCACGCGGTTGTGTTCCCACTCTGCATACGGACTCGGGTGTACTTACCTTGGGTGGCTCCTTGGGTACCCTACTCTTCTACATCTTCTGGGTCCAGTCTCAACTTAGGTTGTGGTTCGCATTTCCCTATTTTAGTGTATGATTTGATCCCCCCCATGGAGACCACCGTGTATTTGTGCTACTTATGTGTTTTATTATAAAAGTATTGTGTGTATTGTGGTTATATCACCAGGTAGAAGATATTGCAATGCGTTAGTGAGTGTTTATAAGAAATTAGTTACTTACCTGTAACTGGAGTTATCCAGTATTGGTATCCTTCATAGATTCACATCCCTGAATCATTCCCCGTCATCGGGGTGGGAGTCCCCGGTACATAAAAAGAGTAATGTCATAAAGACATATACATAGTAATAGGCCAGAGGCCTCTCATTAGTAACATATCCATGTCCTTTTGTAAAAAGGACCAAACTTTGGCCAAGAGGCAATCAGATATCACCACCCGCTAGAACCTTCCTGGAAGGAGCCCTAGTCCCTGAGATTTTCGGAAGCACAGTGCTAAGTAGTACCTACTGAGAGAACCAAGATGAGCCCTTCCAGGGGAGGTGGGTGGGTTGCATGTGAATCTATGAAAGACACCAATACTGGATAACTGCAGTTACAGGTAAGTAACGCATTTCTTATCCAGTATTATGGGTATCTTTCATAGATTCACATGCCTGAATCAGAGTAGCAAGCAATCACCAGCACATTTCGTATGGTACAACATGTAAAATCACTCGATATTAGAATACCAATTGTGAAATATATCAAGTACCAAAATACCATATAAAAGAGAAATGTGCGAGTAGACAGTAGGAAGATGGGATGAAAGAGAGAAGGCTCACCTCTAGTGAAATAGATGACGGAGCACAGCTTGTCCTACTGCTGCATCTTTCATAAGTTCAGAATCCAAGCAGTAGTGCCTGGTGAACGTATGTGGTGTCTTCCATGTCGCCGCTCTGCATATGTCGATAATGGGCACTCCTGCAAAGAGTGCCATTGAAGTGGAGACAGCTCTGGTTGAATGAGCTCGAACTTTAGAATGCAGAGGATGACCTGCCTGTTGATGGCAAAAAGTAATGGCTGCAGAGATCCAACGAGAAATGCTCTGCTTAGTCAATGGAAGTCCCTTTCTGGGCCTGCTGAAGGCAACAAAAAGCTGGTTGGATTTCTGAAACTGTTCTGTTCGGTGGATGTAGAATTTCAAACAACGTTTGAGGTCTAAAGAGTGGAGAGTTTTGGGAAGAAAGTCCGCAAGACGATAGGTTCATTCAGGTGAAAATTAGACGGAACCTTTGGGATGAATTTAGGGTTAGCCCATAGAATAACTCTGTCCTGTTTGAACGGCAGGAAAGGATCCTGAATAGAGAAGGCTTGCAGCTCACTTACACGCCTTTGCCGATGTGAGCGCTAGTAAGAGAGCGGTTTTCCAAGACAGGTATTTGATGTCGGCTCTGTGTATTGGCTCAAAGGGATGTTTCATCAGTTGAGCTGGAACAATTTTTAGCTGCCAGGTGGGTGGTAAAGCTCTCACCGGAGGGAATGTCCTGAATAGGTCTTTTAGAAATTGCTTAACCAGTCTATTGGACCAGAGGGAAGTACCAGATGACGAACGCCTGAAGCGAGATATGGCCGTCAGGTGGACTTTAATAGAAGCATGGGCCAATCCTGAATGCGCCAACTGGAGCAGGTTAGGGAGAATTTTTTCAGGTGTTGATAAAAAGGGGTGTATCTAGTTTGCTTTACACCATACACAGAACCTTTTCCACAGAATACGTCTTGTTGGTACTGTCAGCCTGAGCCCGGGCTAAGACTGCCCTGCATTCTTGAGGAATGTCTAGGTTCTGAAACTCTCTGAACTCAGGAGCCAAGCCGACAATCTGAGAGATGCTGGATCCGGATGCTGGACTTGCCCCTGGTTCATTGTGAGGAGAGTCAGGCAAGGCTTGAATAGAATCACCGGTTCCAGCGACAGGAGATGAAGCTCTGTGAACCAGTGCTGGCGCGGCCACGCTGGGGCTATCAAGATCAGGGTGCAATGCTCTGCCTTCAGTTTCCATAGGACCCTGGGAATTAGGGGAAATGGAGGAAATGCGTATGCAAAGACGTTGCTCCATCCGATCGAAAATGCATTCCCTATCGATCCCTTCTGGGGATGCCAGCTTGCGTTATGTTGGCATTTTGCGTTGTGCTGTGTCGCAAACAGATCCAGATGAGGCTTGCCCCATCGGGCGAATACAGAGCTGAGAAGTTGTTGTTCCAGCTCCCACTCGTGGCACTCCGAGCACTGTCTGCTCAGAAAGTCCGCCAGGACATTGTCCGTCCCTGGGACGTACACTGCACGAAGGGAAATGTTGTGCTGAAGTAGCCATTTCCAAATCCGTTGAGATTCTTGAGACAACGACAGAGAGCGAGTTCCCCCTTGTTTGTTTAGATAGTGCATTGTGGTGGTGTTGTCTGTTATCACATGCAACGGGGAATCTTTGATCCTGGGCAGGAACGCTCTTAATGCCAGGTAGACTGCCCCTAACTCGAGTAGGTTTATGTGCAGTTGCTTCTCTGCAAGAGACCACTGCCCGTTGATTTGAAGGTCCTGAAGGAAAACACCCCATCCTTCCAAAGACGCATTTGTAGTTATTGCATGTGGCGAAACTGGAAGTATGAACGAAAGACCCTGCCTCAGATTCTGTGGGTAAAGCCACCAGTTCAGAGCATGGACAATGGTAGGAGTTATCCGGATTACGTCGTCGAAAGATCCCCTGCACTGAGTCCACTGAGCGGATCAGCGCCAGACATCGCCATTGCCATCCCGGACGGATACAAGATCACCCGGAAGGACCGCATCAACCAGACAGGAGGCGGCATCGTCATCGTTCACAAGAACACCATCCGCATCTCGACTGACTCCGACGAAACCTTCGCCGCCGCCGAACACCTGCACTTCCAGATACACACCGACCCCAAGACCACCCTCCGAGGGACCCTCATCTACAGACCCCCGGGACCACGCACACAATTCAGCGAAGACATCACAGACTTCATCAGCCCGCACGCCCTTCCCTCCGCCGACTACATCCTCCTAGGAGACCTCAACTTCCACCTGGAGAACAACAATGACAGAAACACCAGCGCCCTGCTGGACAACCTCGCCAACCTCGGACTCAAGCAACTGGTGAACACCCCCACCCACTACGCCGGCCACACGCTTGACCCAGTCTTCTCATCCAGCAAACACATCTCCTTCAGCCACTCCACCGGACTCCACTGGACCGACCACAGCTGCGTTCACTTCAGCTTCAGAAGAAATACGACCCACCACCACCCGCAACAGGTTCCCCGCCGTAGCTGGAGCAAGATCACCGCCGAGTAGCTCACCGCCTCCCTCAGCCAGAGCACGCCCACCAGAACAACGGACCACAACGAAGCAGCCAGCAACCTCACCAAGTGGCTGACCGCCTGCGCCGATGACCTCGCACCACTAAAGAACCCTCCCAGCAGACCCGGCAGCAAGAAAACCCCCTGGTTCACCGATGAACTCAAGGAATCCAAGAAGTACTGCCGCTCCCTCGAGAAAGCCTGGCGGCTCGACCAGACCACAGACAACAGGACTGCCCTCAAGCACGCCACCCGCAAACACCATCAGCTGATCCGCGCCACCAAGAAGTCGGCACTCAAAGAACGCCTGGACATCAACGCCCACGACAGCAAGGAACTCTTCAACATCGTCAAAGAGTTCTCCAACCCCAGCGCCGGAAACAACGACATCACTCGCTCGCAAGACCTCTGCAACTCACTCGCCTCGTTCTTCCACCACAAGATCGTCGACATACACAACAGCTTCGACGCACAGACCATGCACCCCACCACCGAACCAACGCCCACCACCACCACCCTCTGCAACTGGACCCCGATCAGCACCGAAGACACCACCCGCACGATGAACTCCATCCACTCCGGATCTCCAACCGATCCCTGCCCACACCATGTCTTCAACAAAGCCGACGCCATCATCGCACCCCATCTCCGGGACATCATCAACTCCTCCTTCCACACCGCCACCTTCCCGGAGAGCTGGAAGCACGCCGAGCTTACCGCCCTCCTGAAGAAACCAACGGCTGACCCCACCGACCTCAAGAACTACCGGCCCATCTCGCTCCTCCCTTTTCCGGCCAAAGTCATCGAGAAGACCGTCAACAGACAACTCGCGCCATCCTCGAGACGAACGGATCCCTCGACCCCTCGCAGTCCGGTTTTCGGTCCAACCACAGCACCGAGACCGCCCTAATCGCAGCCACAGACGACATCAGAACCCTGATCGGCAACGGGGAAACAGCGGCCCTCATCCTCCTGGACCTCTCTGCGTCATTCAACACTGTCTGCCACCGCACCCTAGTGAAGCGCCTCAGCAACATCGGAATCCGAGAGAAAGCACTGGAGTGGATCATCTCGTTCCTCGCCGGAAGAACCCAGAGAGTCCGCCTCCCCTCCGTTCAGATCCGAGGCCCCCGAAGTCATCTGCGGCGTACCACAAGGATCTTCACTCAGCCCAATCCTCTTCAAAGTCTACATGAGCCCCCTCGCAGCCATCGCACGCCAGCACAACCTCAACATCATCTCTTACGCCGACGACACCCAGCTGATCCTCTCCCTCACCAACGACCCCACCACCGCCAGAGCCAGCCTACACGAAGGGATGAAAGACGTCGCCGACTGGATGAAGAACAGCCGCCTTAAACTGAACCTAGACAAGACGGAAGTCCTCATCCTGGGATCATCACCCTCCGCCTGGGACGACTCCTGGTGGCCCCCGGCCCTGGGCACCACTCCCAAGCCAACGGACCACGCACGCAACCTGGGCTTCATCCTGGACTCCTCCCTGTCGATGACCAGACAAGTCAACGCCGTCTCATCTTCGTGTTTCAACACCCTGTGCTTGCTCCGCAAGATCTTCAGATGGATTCCCACTGAAACCAGGAAGACCGTGACCCAGGCACTCGTCACCAGCCAACTGGACTACGGGAACACCCTCTACCCCGGAACCACAGCCAAACTTCAAAAAAGACTCCAACGCATCCAGAACGCCTCCGCACGACTCATCCTGGACATCCCCCGACACAGCCACATCACCAGACACCTGAGAGACCTGCACTGGCTCCCCGTCAACAAGAGAATCACGTTCAGATTCCTCACCCACGCACACAAGGCTCTCCACGACCTGGGCCCCAAGTACCTCAACAACCGCATGACCTTCTAAACGCCCATCCGCCAGCTACGATCGACCAGCCACGCCCTCGCCACTGTACCACGCATCCGCAGAGCCACCGCCGGAGGAAGATCCTTCTCCTACCTGGCAGCCAAGACCTGGAACTCCCTCCCCACCCACCTTCGGCGAACCCAAGACCATCTCTCCTTCAGGAAGCAGCTCAAGACCTGGCTGTTCCAGCAGTGACATACCCTCTCCCCCAGCGCCTTGAGACCCTCCCGGGTGAGTAGTGCACTTTACAAATGCCGTGATTGATTGATTGCCTCCTGAAGTGGACGCATATGAAGGCGGCAGTGTGGAACCAACAGGATGTTTGAGGACATCATCCCCAACAAGGATTTGTACAGGCGCACCGTGATGGACTTTTTGTATTGAATCCGGGCGGCCAAAGTCCTCAATTTCAATTGACGTTCCTGTGAAGGAAAAGCCTTTCTCTGAGTGGTATCTAGGACAGCTCCTAGAAAAGTGAGACACTGGGACGGCTGAAGGACGGATTTCCCTTCGTTGAGAGTAAGTCCCAGACCATTGAAGAGCTGAAGACAGGCGTTGGAGGACTTGGTCACGCCTGCGAAAGTAGGTGCCTTGACGAGCCAGTCGTCTAAGTACGGGAAGACCTGGTGATGTTGTTGACGGAGGTACGCTGCTACTGGAAATATACATTTGATAAAAATGCGTGGTGCCGACTTCAGACCAAAAGGCAATACCCGAAACTGGTAGTGCTTGCCCGCCACCGCGAACCTGAGGAATTGCTTGTGGTTCCTGTGGATTGGTATATGAAAGTACGCGTCTTTAAGGTCTAAAGACACCATGAAGTCGTTCGCATTGAGGAGTTGCAGCACCTCCTGGATGGACACCATACGGAATGACTGTTTTTTGAGGTATTGGTTGAGGTCTCAAGTCCAATATAGGTCTCCATTTTTTCTCCTTCTTTCGAATTATGAAGAATCGGGAATAGAATCCCTTGCCTTTCTGATTCCGGGGGACTGTTTCTATGGCTCCTTTCTATTGCAATTGCAGCAGATGCAGATTTTTGTGCAGCATTGGTATTGGCGGCTTTTGAGGGGGAGTTTCCACGAACTCCACGAACTCCAGAGAGTGTCCGAATTAAACAAGTTGGAGGACCCACCGATCTGTTGTAATTTGTTGCCAATTGTGAAGGAAGGATGAAATTCTCCCGCCAACTTTGCTAGGCGGAGAGGAAATGGAGACCTATGGCAGAGAGAAGTCATTGCCTTCTGGCTGTGTCCTTCTTCCCTCCTCGTCCGCGAAAGGAAGACTTGTTGTAGGACGACTGGTTTTGCTGCTGTCTGTGTTGGTACTGGGGTTTGTACTGCTGATTTGAGCTGTACGTGGATTTGTACCCCTGATAGTCACCTCTCGAGGACTGACCTTTTCCTCTGGCCCCCCGAAAGGAAGGATTTTTGTATTGGAGGGTACCTAGAGCCCTTGCGGTATCCGTATCTTTTTTGATACCCTGGAGCATCTCATCGATGTGTTGCCCAAAAAGAAGTTGACCGTCATACGGCATGTCCAATACCTTGGTCTGAACTTCAGGCCGGAAAGATGTTGCTTTAAGCCAACCTTGGTGCCTTCGGACTGCAGCTCCTGCCAGCTGACGGAACCCCGTGGATGCGATATCCATCGCCACATCAATCATCTCCGAATCGGAACGCTCGCCTTCAAGGAGAATCTTTATCGCCTCTTCTTTCTGCTCTTCTGGAAGCGAATCCAAATATGGAGCGATATCTGCCCACATTTGACGGTTGTAGCAGCCTAACAGTGCCAAAGAGTTTGCTGCACGCACTGTTAGAGCTGACATGGACGAAAACCTCTTCCCTATGTTGTCTAGTTTACGACCTTTCTTATCTGGCGGCGCAGCCAAAGGATTTTTGTACTTGCGCTGCACTGCCTGGGTAATAACGGAGTCCGGCTTCGGATGGCCAGTAAGGCTAGCTGGAGCTGTATCTGGAGCTTTATATTTTTTGTCCAGTCTGTGCAGTACTGGAGGCAAAGATGAAGGGTTTTGCATTATTTTCTCCCCTTGTAATCACTATGGGAATGTACCGTACAGTCTTTTGGAATGGTTCCTTAAAATCATACAGGAAGCAATCCTGTTGTGTCGACGTGACCGCGAGTTTGAATCGTGACGCCGCCCTTTCTAGGATATTGTTGAATCACCCAATGTCTTCCGGGGGTGAATCCGCTTGTGTCTGTACAGGGGATGCTGGACCTGGAATCACGTAGTCATCCCATTCGTCTTGTGTGTTCTGAATCTCCCCTTCCTCCTGTTGTTGCTCCTCTTCTTCGTCTTCCTCATCAGAGGATGGCGGAGGACGCGAAGGCACTGGATCTGGTTGAAAGACTAGAGGAGGAGGCCGAGGCCGAGGTGGCGGTGCCACAACTGGCGGAGGCAGAGGAGTGGATGGAAACCTTTGCTTGTAGTCCGCAATCAAAAACTGCAGCTCTGTCACTATGGAGGCTGGAAGGCACACCATAGGCTGTAGAGGAGGCGGAGGAGGTTGGAATTCCTCCTGGTACTCCACCTCATCCTGTTCTTGTTCCTCACAATCTGAACTTTCATGTAGTTTTACGTGTAGTTGAGATGGGCTGGTCGCTGTTCGGAACATAGAGCCCTCATCAGAGTCCTCAGTATCCAGAAGATGAGCAGGTGGGAATGACTGGACCCTGCTCAGAGAGGTCAATTCTGGCGTGAGAGTACGCGTGGTCATCTTGAAGTGCGTATAGGTACATTTCAAGGGAGGTGACTGCCGTCGTCGAGCCCGTCGACGGAGTAGTCGTTGACGGGGGAACGTCGACAATTAGACTAGATTTCGTCGTCGACGGTGTCTTCTTCGATGACTATGTCGTCGACGGCAGTGTCGTCGACGATGATTGCTTCGTCGACGGCTTCACCGACGCTGGTGTCGACGTCAACGGGCCAGTCGACGGCCGAGTCCACGACGATGATCTCATCGACACTGAAACTGTTGTCGTCGATGGAGCCTTTACCGTTGACGGCGATTTCATCGACGATGATGAGGATTTCGACGACGTCGATGGAGCTTTCGTCGACGATGACGATTTTGACTTAGTCGACGGCGGCGTCTTCGATGACTTTTTGATAACAATAAGAAATGGAGCAGACCTACCCGTCGACGATGAGGATGTGGTAGTCGTCAACGTTGATGTTAAAGATGATGCCATCGATGTTGAGATAGTGGCTGTCGACGTTGTTACAGGTAGTGCTGAAGACGTCACAAAAGGTCTTTTGAAGGCAGGGTCTTGTTGAGAAACCTTCACAGC
Source organism: Lissotriton vulgaris (assembly GCF_964263255.1). NCBI lineage: Eukaryota > Metazoa > Chordata > Amphibia > Caudata > Salamandridae > Lissotriton > Lissotriton vulgaris. The sequence continues at coordinate 1,987,274,690 of NC_141691.1, read as the reverse complement.
CACGGCCTTAGAACGAACCTCTGAAGACTTGGGCGTCTTCTTTTGAGGTGGCTGTAAAGATGGTTCTGGGGATGACGTTCTAGGCCTTTTGGGAGAACAGTGTACACTCCTAATGGAACACTCACTCTCACCTAAAGAGACTGGCTGGTCCTTGTCCTTGAGTCTCGGAAGCCATATCAGCAGGTGGCCCTCACTGTCCTTGAGAGTTGTGGCTGAGAAAGTGCGGTAGACTTTACAATCTTTTTCTGAATGGTCAGGGTAGAGACAGTAAAAGCAGTCCTCATGCCTGTCATCTACATGAAGCCTCTTCTTGCCACAAGAGGCACAAGACCTAAAGAGCCCCTTTTTGGAGTATCAGCCATGGGTAAACTGCAAATCCCTCACAGAAAGACAATTCAGAGAAAAATATGTGGAAAAAATCCAGAAATTCAAAAAAGCTGAGCAGAGCTCAGTGGAGACTCCCTTAGCACGACGTGCGGTAGAAAATCTGAGGGACTAGGGCTCCTTCCAGGAAGGTTCTAGAGGGTGGTGATATCTGATTGGCTCTTGGCCAAAGTTTGGTCCTTTTTACAAAAGGACATGGATATGTTACTAATGAGAGGCCTCTGGCCTATTACTATGTATATGTCTTTATGACATTACTCTTTTTATGTACCGGGGACTCCCACCCCGACGACGGGGAATGATTCAGGCATGTGAATCTATGAAAGATACCCATAATACTGGATAATAAATACATATTTTTATAACTACACTGTATGGTTCTTTTTCACTTAACCTACACCATAAGATTAAGTACTGGGAATAAAAGCTGCTTTACACTCCTTCTGGACTAAGTCTGAAGGCTGCTCTCCACAGCTACCACTTAGAGAGCTTTCTAAGGTCATGTAAGACCACTAAAATCACCACAAGGGTTGTCTGCATTAGTGCACGTTGCTACACTTACCTAAGTGTGCAAAATATACTAAGCCAGCCTCCCTTTTAACAAACAAAGTAGAAAGCAAAAGGTCTAGCTACAAAGAAATGGGGGAAAATAAAAGACAATAGTCTTGGAAGTATAGAACAGACAGATAATAAACAACAATGTATTATTCATGTACACAGTCATGAAACTTTCTGGGGAGGACAACAGCTCTTCCCCCACAAGTGGGGGATTAGCATTCTCAGAAGGCATCTGAGATTGTGTGCTATTTGATTCGAAATTGGTTAGAAGTCCAAAACCAACATTAGTGCCAGAAAGACTCGCTTTGTTCTCGGTAAGCAAAGTGTCATCACCAACATCCTATTTCCCATCTTCCGTTCCATAGTTAAGTACTTTACACCCTCTATTGTAGTTCTCCCATCTGCCATCATGAGTACTTACTGAATTTTTACCTAATCTTACTACCCAAAAAGAACCCATAAACTTTGCAGAACCCTTTTGCGTGTAGTGTGAGGTTATAATTATGATCATGTTGCCTACTTTGAAGTTGGGTTTTCCACACCCTTGACATAACTCATTATGCTTCTTGTTCTCGTCTTTGCTTGATATTTGATCACACCATTCTTCTGCTCTGATTACCTTTCGGCAACCTTGTTTTCCATCATACCACATGCTCATCTAGCCGGGCAATGGAAGGTAGCCATCCGCAAAAAAGAACAAGCATTTGCAATGCAATAGGTCTTGCATTTTAGAAACGTTGACCTATTTGTATTATAAATGGCAATGCATTTATTATTGCAGGTTTTTTAAACACCTAAATAAAAGGTATTGTCATTTACAATGCCAATAGATCAAAATCTTGCAATTGCAAGACCTATTGCATTACAAATGCTTGTTTTATATTCTCGCGGCCACACTTGGTGCAGGCAATTCGTCAGAAACTGTCACTGCCCCAGTGTCAGTCTATGAGCGTGTGATTACTGATTGCATGCATGTATCGTGGCATGTGACAGGTGTGGCTAGTTGCATGTCCAGAATCTGGTACTACAATACTAAATGAATCGTACCTGTAGAAAGAGACAGACAGGTTTATATACTGTCACTGTATGGTAAATACATGGGTGCACATGTACGAGGCATGATAAGTGTTACATTCCTTTCATACTGTTCATACTTAGCTGTGTTTGCTATGAACAAGCGCTGGTTTGGTCCTGTGTAGTCTAAGAAACCGACGAGTCATCTATGTAAACAATCACTGTTACGAACTGTGATGGCAGTGGTCACTGAAAACCCTGCGTGAATTAGAAAGCATTTGTCAAGGTGTGCCGTAGTTGCGCGGCTGGCACCATCAACAAGGTGGTCATGCAGATATGTTCGGTGCATGTTAAAAGACCTTCCCATATGGGTGTTATTGTTAAGCCCCAGGGTGCGAAGGGTGGTTTGGCCCTGTAGTAAAACACTATAGTCCAAAGGGATAATTTATGCAACATGGGTGAGACCAAGGACAAACAGAACAAGACCCATGAGTTCAATTAAAACTGCCACTCTGAGCTGCTTATCTAGAGCGCTGTAGTAGAAAAAAAGATTGCAGGATGTCTAGATCAATTAAAACAGACCAAGACACACGGAACATGAATCCAAGTAAAAATATGATGCTCCGAGCTGCTTATCTGGAGCACAGCTGTAGGAGCAAATATTGCATAATGTCCAGAACCAGGACCAAAGTCCGCTACTTACGTCCTCAAGGGTCCCAAAACCGCTGTGTGCCTACCTCGTGGCTAGAATCGGAAAGACCGAGGATACCTTTTCGGACAGGTTTCCTGCGCCTGTGAGCGTTAGAGGCACACCATTATCAAGTGAGGTCGCCATTTGGGGTTCCCCAACAAATTATCCAGCAAACTTGTTTGGATCATTTAATTATCATATTGCACATTTCGAAACTGCGCAGGTCCGTTTATCTAAGGAAGAATTCATTAGTATTGCTCAGGCTACAGACATCTGGTCGTTTATGTTATTTACGTCAGGAAGGGCTTTGCAATTTTGGACGTTTTTGACCCTACCGCTTTGACCTGACTGTGGCCTATTCACTCCTCATTAGATTTAAGGAGCTTGGGCGAATATAAGAGCGGTTTGAATGATATCCTGAAAGCATCATCACACAACAAGTCTCGACGCAAAAGTATTGATCTTAGTCTTGAAAAAGTCATCTCAAGACGAAACACGTGTCGGCTGTTATTGTTTTTGTCTCTACGTGTCAACATTGAAGAAGACTTAAGAGTACAACTTTCTGCTGCACATACTACTGGATCTGTGCTACTATTGTTTATTGAATTGTTGACTCACTTGAGTCACTCATGCAACTGGTTTGGGTTGTGCTCTGTCAACCAAATTTTCCTGGTCTCCCACTACCCTGAGCCGGCAGCGGGGGAGTAGCTTTATTGCCAAATACTGCTCACACTTCTGTGAGATTGCAGTTGCGTGAAGAGCAGACACAGGTTGCACTGTGGCCGACACAAGTCGCACCGTAAAGGCTGACGGGGGTGGTAGTCAAAGGACCCCAAATAGTACGAGTAGCTGTGAATCATGAAGACCAGCTTGGGTAGATGCCTCATCTTTAAGTAGAGTGGACGAGTAAAACTAAAAATTGAAATTAAGTGAACAGACAGTACAAAGCCATTGGCACCAGTACCTGTGAAACACTTCTGTTGTGAAGGAAACAGCTTCTGAGTGGCCCTAGCAGCCACAATTACTCTATTTGCTGCTATCTCATCAAGGGAGGTAGGGTTGTACTCCCTCCACTGGGATGTCCTTCCTCGCTACTTGCAGCAGATAGCGTAAGGGTTTGCTTTCTTGCTCATATTCTCATTTTTTTTTAAAACAAATGTTATTGATTTTGCATAGAAGACAATAAAGTACAGTCAAACATCTGGCATGGATGGCCAGCCCCCCAATTCACAACCCAGACAAAACAGTATACGACCCTTCAATGTAATAAGTCATTCCATGAAAAGTGTGCAATCAATCCCGGGGTCCCTGTGCCAAGTCAGACAACTGAATCAACCGTACAACTACCTAGAACTATCCCCATCCCCTACCCCCCTTCTAAATCCCTCCCCCCGGTGTGAAATGCTGTGAACAATTTGCTATATGTAATGCCCAGCCTCGCTATAGTCTAGAACAGTTCGAATTATTCTTATGGGGTATCCGCCCTTCCCTCTTCCCTCTCTTCCCGTTCTCCTCCTGTGCAGCGTTCTGATGAAGCTTGTACCAGTGCTTCCCATGCATGTGCAGCCTCCAATACTTTGTCACTATTTAGGCGGCGTGCTTTTTGATATCTAAGGGAGCTCTCACAGCTCGCCCACTTAATAAACTCGGCCCTCCACCTCCCATGTTTAGGGCCGTCCTTTGATTTCCAATGCCTCCTTATTTCCCGTTTCGCTAATATCAGCCCCATATCCACAAATTTTCTCATCACCTTTGTTTTGGGCGTGTGAGGGAACCAGTGTAGTATAAATGTTGCTATGTCAAAAGGTTAAGTGTCGTTCCGTAACCCTATACAGTATATCTCCAATTTCTTCCCAGTAGTTCCCCAGTCCAGGACATCCCCACAGCATGTGTTCCAATTCTACCCCTTCGCTCGCGCATCTGGGACATTCCGCGTCCTCTACTTTAAAATATTTCTTAATTTTACCCGGCGTTAAGTATGCTCTGTGTAGAATGAAGAAATGCACCAACCGAAATCTTGCATTCCTCGTGCTTTTCCACGCCCTCCGCATAATCTGTTCCCATGCTGTCTCTGGTAGCACTCTCTCAATGCCTGTTTCCCACTTGAGCTTTAATGTCTCCAGTGGTGCCATCCCCTCTTTCAGCATTCTAGAATACAGACATGTGACTGCCTTAAAGGTCCCAGCTGCCATGACTACGTATTGGCACGCCATTGTCACTGTGGGCTCAGTGAGTCCTTCCTTCCAGTGCTTCCGTATGGCAGAGACCATAGCTGCGTGTACTAAAAACCCTCCTCTGGGTAGGCCATATCTGTCCTGTAAGGCCCAGTACGGCATCAACGCCCCGTCTTCATACAGATCTCCAAGAACATGGAGTCCCGCTTGTTCCCAGGCCATCAGTGATGACCAGTCGCCTCCATGAGGCAGTGCTGTAAGTATCCCTAACGGGATTTCAGGTGCATAAGGATGTAGCACTCCCGCCCTCCTTTGAGAGCAGTTCCAACACAGCCTCAACGTTCTCTCCTCCATTGAGAGGTCAGTGAGAACTAGCCTTTGCTGCATAACTATGAATGCCAGTACATGTCGCGGGATCCCCCTGCCTCTCATATCCTTCGGACCCCTGAATTTATTTGCTACCGCCTGCGTCAATACCTGTAGTTGGGCTGCCAAATAATATAGTTCAAAATCAGGGACTGCTAACCCACCCTAGGACTTTGGTCTTATCAGTGTCGCCTGGGCCACCCTCCGTCTAACAGAACCCCATAAAAATCCTACATCCATTGACTTCAGTGACTTAAAGATCGTGCACGGTGTCCAGACCGGCAGTGTCCTAAAAAAATATAATAATCTGGGAAGCTCCACCATTTTTAATAGCGCTATCCGTCCTATCACAGATAGCGGGAGTGTGGACCAAAAGGTCATGCTACTCTTTAACGCCCTCACGCACCTGCCTATGTTCCCATCTAGCAAGTCACTCGCTCTATGGTATATGTGTACTCTTAAATATGTCAAGCAATGCGGTTCCCAACGCATCTTTCTAGGCATGGTGGGCAACACTTCCCCAGGTCGCACCGGAAACAAACAAGTCTTGGCCCAATTAACCTTCATACCCGAGATACCTCCAAACCTCAACAACAGGTCCGCAGCTCCCTCCAATGCGGCTTCTCCATCGTCCAGAAACATCAACAGGTCATCTGCATATAATGAAATATACTGCTGGTTTCCTCTGTATGCTAATCCCCAGTGGCACTTCCCTAGTCTGGATGTTGCTGCTAAGGGTTCACGCTAAAGCAAACAATAATGGGGAGAGGGAGCATCCCTGCCTTGTGCCCCGGGCCACCTGGTACTGGGTTGATATCAGTGCTCCCATTTTTACTCGGGCTACCGCAGATGTGTACAGTACTCTGGTCCAGACTCCAAATTCCTCCCCTAGCCCAAAACAACCTAGTGTCTTGTATAAATAGGACCACTCCAGGCTATCAAAAGCCTTTTCTATGTCTACTGATAGCACCATTGGCCTCCGCCCTCCATGCTGTTCCTCCTCTAGTAGCCGCACTAATCTCCTTATACTAGTAGCTGTGTTCCTCGTCGGAATGAACCCGGCATGATCTTCGTGTATTAAACTCGTCATGTACTGTAGAAGGCGGGTTGCTAAGATCCTACTCTAGATTTATTAGTCAGTAGTCAACATTGACAATGGCCGATATGATGCCGTATCAGTCCCCTCGCGCCCAGGTTTTAATAAAGGAATTACTAGCGCCTCCCTCATTGAGGCTGGGAGCCTACGCGGTTCTTTCGCCTCCCTGTAGACTCTAATAATCTCGGGGCCAGTAAATCCACATACTGCCAGTAAAACTCCACAGGTAGCCCATCCACTCCGGGTGTCTTATTGCGGGCCATATGTTTGATTGCACTCCTAATTTCTTCCAGTGTTATGTCACGTCCCAGCTGTGTTGTCTGTTCTTCCTCTATTTGTGGTAGGGGTAAACCATCTAAGAAGGAGTCGACGGCAGAATCCTCCTCTGCCAAGTAACTCCTGTATAATACCTATTAATATCCCTTAAATCGATTAAGGATCTCAGGTTGAGTGAACACCGCCTTGCCTGCAGCGTCCTCCAGTGCCAGGATTGGTGAGCCCCGCCTCACCGGGTTAACCAACCAGGCTAGCAGTGTCCCCGTTTTGTCTCCCTCTGCATGTGCCTTCGTGATATACGTTTTATGATCAAAACAGCACAATCTTTCTATTTCAACCGCCACAGCTTCTTTAGCTTCAAGTACCTCTGCTTGCACTTCAGGGTGCACTGGCCTATCCCTTTCAGCTTCTCTCAGTCTATTTTCAGCTCGATCCACATCCTGCAAAAAGACCCTCCGCACTCCAACGTGTTTACGAATAGAGTCCTCGTATCACCACTTTAAATGCGTCCCACTCCGTTGCTCTGGTTGACGCTGTGCCAGCATTTTCGTCAAAATAATGCGTTATTCCTTAACCTACCTCCCTCTGAAAGACTTGGTCTTCTAGTGTCTCAGGACGCAGTCTCCAGGTGGGGATGGCAAATTTCGTCTCCATCCAACGCAAGGTAAATAACAGTGGGTTGTGGTCTGATAGTGTTCTAGTAAGTTATTCCGTATGTACTATGGAAAGAGCTAATTGTTTGGAGCATAGAACTGCATCTAGTCAAACGTGTAAGTCGTGGAGTGCCGAGTAATAGGAATAATCCCTATCTCTCAGGTGGTGCATGCGCCATGTATCTACTAAATTCCACCTATTTTGCCACTCCAGCCTGTGTTTAGCCAGCCTATGGACGGGGGAATCTATTAGGGGCGGATGTGACCTGTCCAGCAAAACATCAGCTACAGTGTTAAAGTCCCCACTCAGTATTACCGGTCCCGCCAAGCAGGGCGCCAGTGTGCCAGATAGACAATCAAAAAAGCGTGCCTGATCAACATTTGGTGCATAAATACTACAAAGGGCTATGTCCCTACCGCGCAAATTCCCCACCACCGCTATATATCTACCCTCAGGGTCAATGGTCTGGATCGTCACTTGAAAGGGAACCCCTGCTCTAATCCAGATCAGTGTCCCTCGTGCAAACGCCGAATACGCGGTGCTAAATACCTGTCCTCTCCATCTCCGCTGCAGTGCTATCCCCTCCGCCCTAGTGAGGTATTTCTCTTGAAGTAACGCTATGTGGACCCCTCTCCTAACTAGGTATGCATGTATCTTGCGGCGTCGTGTCATAGTATAGAGACCCCTCACATTCCAGGTGACACAACGTAGGTCAGGTATCGTCCCCATCAAGACAGCTTGTTGAACTCAGTTCAGTTCGTGTCACAGCGAGCACACCGGAACCCTCCCCATCCCAACTTCCCGCCCTACTCCCTCTACCCCCCTAGAACAGGACCTAGAACCAAATTGCCAGTCCCCATCCAAACCACTGCAACCAACGGCGCACACTTAACAGCAAACTCGCCACTAAGCCCACCAGTAGTCACTGAGGGCAAGCCTTATGGGCAATGGGGGGTGCTTGGTGCCAACCGGCGACTTTACACACTTCGAATCCAGTACCGCTTCAAGAAACCCTACATATCCACTAAATTCCCATTCCCCCCCCCCCCCCGCCCACACCCCCCGGGCGTGCATTCAAGCTTTCCCAAGCCCCCAACTCTGTCTCGAACCTGTCACGACCTTGTCATTGCGGCAAAAGACCCGGATGTCCCTTCTTCCGTAAACCCAGGCTTCCAGGCAATGGGCCCGCAACCCCACTCACCCATCACTCTCCACCCCCAGCAATCACTTCTCCCCAGCCTAGTTTGCAATGTTATTCATCAATTACCCATCCGCCGTTCCTGGTGTGACCAATGGTAAATGTACGCTGTCCACTCCAGAAGAATCAGTGTCCGAGTGCTCAGCGTCTTTCTCAGTATCTGTGCCCTTCTGCGATTGCCCCAACAGTTCACTAGATATAGCTGTCACCGCCTTCAGGACTCCCCTCCGCTCCACTTCAGTTTGCGAGAGTGATGGCTTCCTCATTCCCCGTCGTCGGCGTTTGATCCGCTGCGATTTGCGAAGTTGATGCCCCTCCGCGATCTCTCGATTCTGCTGCACTGGTCCATCTTTCCCGGCTCTGTAAGACTCCAGCCATTCCCATGCCTCCTCAGGTGTTTCGTGGAAGCAAGTCCTCCCATCCAGAACTATCCTCAGTTTGGCCAGGAACAACAGGGAATACTGCAATTCCTCTGCACGCAGCTCCTTTTTGATCGATAGGAATGACGCTCGGCGGCGCTGTATCTCGAAGGTGTAGTCCGGGAACAATGTGACCTTACTATTACCCACGTGAAAAGGGCCATCAGTGCGGGCTTTCTGGAGCAGCAGGTCTTTGTCCCTGAAGTGCAACAGACGCGCCACCACCGGTCTAGGGGGGCGTCCTTGCTGTGGCGGTTTCGCAGGAACTCTGTGCGCACGTTCCAGGGCGTAGACGGGTGATAATCCCTCAGGAGCTACCACTGTTTTCAGCCAGTGCACTATATCCACCCCCTCCGCTTTTTCCGGCAGCCCCACTACGCGGATGTTATTCCGTCTATTTCTACTTTCGGCGTCTTCGGCTCGCTTTTCTAGCGCTCCAATTCTCTCCAAGGCATTTGCCATTGTCGCTGTAAGCGCGGGCTGTGCTGTCGCCACCTCTTGGATCGCACTTTCTACTGTTTTCACTCTGTCCGCTAATTTGGAGTGGTCCACACGTAGGAGGCCAAGGCCTGTCGCCACCTGCGCAATGTCTATGGCTGCCAAAATTTTGTCGAATTGTTGTTGAATGCCAGAGTCCTGAGGAGTCTCTTACGCATCCTGCTCAACCCGAGTTTGGGGTTCAGTGTCTGAGTGCTGCTGCGGCTCCTCTTTCTTCCCCTTTAATTTGCCCATGGTGAGGGTTGCTTGCCGCCGCCTGAGAGGCGCTACACTCCTGAGCCCACCAAGGGTCAGATATCGCGCCCCTGCCGTGACATCGCGAGTATCCGTCCCACCAGCCAGTTCCTCTTTCGGTCGCTGGTGCAGTCCCACCTCGCGGCAACACGTTCCACCCCGCCTCGACCTCATCATTGTCAGGGCTCCGATCAAAAGGGTTCTGCCAACGCTGCCCAGTCCAGTGGCTGCTCGCGTTCAATCACCGCAGTCCTTTCTAGTAAAAATAATGGTGCCAAGTCGTTGCTTTTCCTCCTCCCTCGGCGTGCGTAGCAGCTCTGGTCCCAAGGCAAGCCGTACCGTATTCCACTGCTGCAACAATCTCCTCCTGTGTACCGCTTACGCCTGTTATGTGCCAATCTTTGGTTCTCCCACAGCCAGTCCCAAACAGGAGGCGCTCCGCTCGCTGTCTCCTGCCCCCACCTCAAGCCGGGCAGCACCACTCCGTCAGGATTCCCCCACTGGCGCACCGTCGGCAAGCCCACAGATGCAGTGGGACCCAACACTGTTGCCGGGTCCTCTCGTGCCACTTCTCTGCCCTCCAGGGATCAGTCAACCTCCTGTGGTGCTTGCTACCGCCCACGCCCTAGCTCACAAGCCGCAGCATCCCCGGAGCCACCCGTCCGCCTCCACGGCCCGCAGCTCCGGTTTCTGCCCCAGCTCACTCACCAGGGCGGGCCACTTGATGCCTCTCAGTCCGCCGGTTTCCAGTCGGCCAGGGCTCCCTCGCCACCGCTCGCCATTGCAGTTGATCTCCGAGGGCGCAGGTCGTCTCTCACTCGGCGCTCCTCCCGTCGCCCTCTCCACGCTGGCAGTAATTCACCCGGCAGGTCCTTCCGGTCGGTGGGTGTCGCGACCTACACACGCCTCCCTCTGTGAAAGAAAGCAGCAGCGGGCCTTAGAGTACCGCACCTTAGTCCCAGTTCCAAATATATATCAAAAGATGTGCAGCCAACCCCCGCGTCAGCTGCTGAGTGACGTCACTGTGCTTGCAGATCATAAGATATTTTTAAGTGTTTGTGGGGGCGCACAAAAACAAAGTCCAAACAAGCAAAAGTATATGAAAAATAGTTCTTTATTTTTTAAAAGGTTCGTAGAAAAGCTCATCATTTGAATCACAAATAGATCAGCCAACGCGTTTCTCTCCCACATAGGGAGCTTCCTCAGGGCTGAAAACCAAACATATATACACAAACATGAATATTACATTTAAAAAACTCAATATATATATATATATATATATATATATATATATATATATATATATAGTACACAACATCAATACAAAGGCACAAGAGCATGACTAGACTGAAAAGAACACAAATCACGACCACTTCGCAATACATTTCACATTTCACTCAAATACGGAAAATAATGACTGAATTTTCTCAAATATATTGCCATCTATTGAAATCAATAATAAGAACCTTTTTAGAAAATGTCTATATGTATTCAAGTATCCAAGATCCCGCTGTTTCAAGAAAACTCACAATCCTCCCTGGACTACAAAACAAAAAGGGGGAAAAGGAAAAGAAGGTTCGGAGTCTCAGAAAAGAAAGCAGGTGCACACAGAAAAAAGGGAGAAAAGCAAGGAGAAAGACAGTGCTCGCCCCCCACCTTTGAACCTTCCCATAGGGGGGAAAATGGTACATCTCTCGAAAAGTGATACTTCTGAGAGAACAATGAGCTAAGATATGTAATAGCTTCTATGGGAATAGCCGGCTCACTTATCAGGCCGTTACACATTCAGAATTGTGAAAATTCATATTAGCAAAAAGGCCCTCAACTCCTTAAGATCTAGTAGTACACAAGCTTACCAACGTGACAGTAAGTGTTCAATCAAGGTTCGAGGATTATCAAGATATGTTGAAAGAAGGAGGAACCGAGTCCTATCCACTGGTCCTTTGGAGTGACTATAGGGACAAGGAAATTTCAACAGGTCATTAGCACTAAATAACCACCAGACACAGTCAGAGTGTAAAACTGACCCGGGAGTTTGAAAAGCACACTCCTGGAATATATTCTCCAGGTTGCGTTCAATCATCAATCCCTGAGGCATAAACAGCCATGTCCCGATAAAGGATGTCCATACCTCATTGCTAGTATCTAAATCTAAGGCATTATACATGTAAAGTATAAGTGGACACCAACCTCCTTTAAATGTCTTGAAGTCACATATATATGATGCTAGCCTCAATTGGAAAATCGTGGATCCCAAGGATAGATCGCCTCAGGACACTATGCACAAATATACACACGAAGGATCTGTGTATGAATACAAAACAGGAGGAGCTTATCTTGAGTGAAAAACGTGTGCAGAAAAACCCATTTGAAAGATACATACCAAACCCCACTAGGAATTCGCCCAACCCATTTGTTATAAACATAACAATAACGATTAGTGGCTCCAAATTAAAGAAACAGACGCCTATCATAGCTTGTCTGCACAAGAGTAGATCCTTTCAAATCAAGACATATTTACAAGTTCCGTACCTCTTAATAAATTCAGATCCAATTAGTAGATAGTATTGGCACCGCAAATCCTCTTCACGTCAAGTAGGGAACTAATAGGCTCATGGGCCTGTAATCTCGCATTGTCCCATATTCTGGACCTGATTGTAAACATAAATGAAACAATATAAGTAACTATGAAGTCTAAGATGTCGATTGTGACCATCGTTCGTCTAGTATATCATACAGCGTAGTTAGCGGAACAGCTAGAGGTCATCTGTTAGCAATAGACCATAATAAGATGCATTGCTGATACCTTACACATTGTACAGAAACTATAAATCCCAGAATCCTGGAGTCGTGTTGTAAACGACACTATCCTCCCATAGCCCTTCAAACACACATCTGAGCCTGCAGTCCACAAAATACGATGCTTAGCAGTCTTTAAAACATCTAAAGACGAGAATAACTGTATAGGCTTAGTAATAAGGGGCCGATCAGTATGGCGGACGGAAACGTGCTCCGTCCGCCGTGGAAGGTGTCAAGATACTCCGGACCTGGCCGCGGAAAAACCGCATTAGCGATTAGGATCAAATGTGACCGAAACGCCGACCGCGGCGGACGGAGCACAACAATCCCCGTCCGCGGCGGTCGAAGTACACCTGATTCCGCGGCATGCGGACGGAACCCACAAAACACCGACCGCCGCGTACGCACATGACCAGGAGAACAACAACCTCCCCCGCGATACCTGCGTACTTTCCGTGTCCGCAATTAGGATAACTCCGCAAGTACCCCGGTAGCCACCGCGATCCACGTCCGCGGCGGTAGCAATGCAATGAGAAACGGGGCACCACAGCGGAAGTCCAACATCCCTACAGTCATTCAAATGGCATACATACCGACAGAATCTATCACCAAACACAGCAAAATGGACGACAACCCACCTGACACAACTAAACCAAACACAAGACACAATTACCCACCCCCAAGAACTGCATAGACCACACCTGACAACACACCCGCCTATCACCTGACTGCCAATCAACATTCACACAGGGCCAACACACAGACTATAAATTGACTCCCACCCACTCCCGAAATCCTCTGCATCCCAGCATAGCTGACAGCAGGAGACAATACTTGACTTGACAAACAGCAAACTATTTGATTCAGACACATAACCCACACCCAAACACACCCTGCACACAAACACCCACCACACCACACCCAAAGACACCCTGCACACAAACACCCACCACACCACACCCAAACAGCACACACCAGCACCTCCGCACTCCACACAAACACACCCCCCGAGCACCATGGCACCCAAAAAAAATCCTAAATTCTCCGACACCGAGCTCAAGGTAATGGTGGAAGAGATCCTTCGCGTGGAACCCCACATCTTCGGGTCCCTCGTGCAGCAGACGAGCATAGCTCAGAAGAACAGCCTGTGGGACCGCATCGTGACCAGGGTCAATGCCTCCGGGAGCGTTCCGCGAACCAAGGCAGACATCCAGAGGCGGTGGCACGACCTGAAGACCCGGGTGAAGTCTATAAGAGCCAAGAACTTCCTCCGGGCCAACCATACCGGCGGTGGAACCCCCCCGGAGCCCCTACCATACACCGAGTGGGAGGAGAGGGTGCTGACCATCCTGCACCCTGACTCCCTCGATGGACTTCCTGATGGAGAAGAGGCTGGTAAGTACCAACCAACCACCACAAACACAACAACATGGTGTGGGCCACACAACTCTGAAGACACATCCCACATACCCCAGCCTTGCATGCAGTCCACATACTCACCAACCTCTAAAGCACTCCTACAGGCCCCCATGTCCATAGAGAGGGTGGTGGTGGTGGGTGGGGTGTGTGAGGGGTCGGAACTACAACTTCCAACAGGCCCCCATGTCCATAGAGAGGGTGGTGGTGGTGGGTGGGGTGTGTGAGGGGTCGGAACTACTACTTCCAACAGGCCCCCATGTCCATAGAGAGGGTGGTGGTGGTGGGTGGGGTGTGTGAGGGGTCACTAGTCCTACTTCCAACAGGCCCCCATGTCCATAGAGAGGGAGGTGGTGGTGTGTGGGGTGTGTGAGGGGTTGGAACTACAACTTCCAACAGGCCCCCATGTCCATAGAGAGGGTGGTGGTGGTGGGTGGGGTGTGTGAGGGGTCGGAACTACAACTTCCAACAGGCCCCCATGTCCATAGAGAGGGTGGTGGTGGTGGGTGGGGTGTGTGAGGGGTCGGAACTACAACTTCCAACAGGCCCCCATGTCCATAGAGAGGGTGGTGGTGGTGGGTGGGGTGTGTGAGGGGTCGGAACTACTACTTCCAACAGGCCCCCATGTCCATAGAGAGGGTGGTGGTGGTGGGTGGGGTGTGTGAGGGGTCGGAACTACTACTTCCAACAGGCCCCCATGTCCATAGAGAGGGTGGTGGTGGTGGGTGGGGTGTGTGAGGGGTCACTAGTCCTACTTCCAACAGGCCCCCATGTCCATAGAGAGGGTGGTGGGTGGGGTGTGTGAGGGGTCACTAGTCCTACTTCCAACAGGCCCCCATGTCCATAGAGAGGGAGGTGGTGGTGTGTGGGGTGTGTGAGGGGTTGGAACTACAACTTCCAACAGGCCCCCATGTCCATAGAGAGGGTGGTGGTGGTGGGTGGGGTGTGTGAGGGGTCACTAGTCCTACTTCCAACAGGCCCCCATGTCCATAGAGAGGGTGGTGGTGGTGGGTGGGGTGTGTGAGGGGTCGGAACTACAACTTCCAACAGGCCCCCATGTCCATAGAGAGGGTGGTGGTGGTGGGTGGGGTGTGTGAGGGGTCGGAACTACTACTTCCAACAGGCCCCCATGTCCATAGAGAGGGTGGTGGTGGTGGGTGGGGTGTGGGAGGGGTCGGAACCACTACTTCCAACCGGCCCCCATGTCCATAGAGAGGGTGGTGGTGGTGGGTGGGGTGTGTGAGGGGTCACTAGTCCTACTTCCAACAGGCCCCCATGTCCATAGAGAGGGAGGTGGTGGTGTGTGGGGTGTGTGAGGGGTTGGAACTACAACTTCCAACAGGCCCCCATGTCCATAGAGAGGGTGGTGGTGGTGGGTGGGGTGTGTGAGGGGTCACTAGTCCTACTTCCAACAGGCCCCCATGTCCATAGAGAGGGTGGTGGTGGTGGGTGGGGTGTGTGAGGGGTCACTAGTCCTACTTCCAACAGGCCCCCATGTCCATAGAGAGGGAGGTGGTGGTGTGTGGGGTGTGTGAGGGGTTGGAACTACAACTTCCAACAGGCCCCCATGTCCATAGAGAGGGTGGTGGTGGTGGGTGGGGTGTGTGAGGGGTCACTAGTCCTACTTCCAACAGGCCCCCATGTCCATAGAGAGGGTGGTGGTGGAGGGTGGGGTGTGTGAGGGGTCACTAGTCCTACTTCCAACAGGCCCCCATGTCCATAGAGAGGGAGGTGGTGGTGTGTGGGGTGTGTGCCAATGCCGACTGATTTTCAACCATAAATACATGTACACGTATAGGCAACATTACTCATCATCACATTATTCTTTTGCAGGGGATCCTAATCTGACTGCCGCCATTGACACCAGGCCTCCAGCATCCCCAAACTCCGAGCACTCATGGGACGATTGTGCAGCCAACTCCGGGGCAGAGGATGGTGCCGGATCGAGCAGCCAGCCAGGGACCTCTGCCACGCAGGTCACACCTGCAACTACAACGACTACGGGCACTGGCATCACAACAACACCGGCGACTCGGACCTGCACAGCTGCCTCCAGCACCACCTCCACCACCACCACCACTACTACCACCACTTCTGCCCCTGCCGCCCTGCCCAACCCCGACGCCAACGCTGGGCCAGCGCCATCCCAGCCACGCAGGGAGACAGTCAGGCAACCCACCACTGCAAGGGCAGATCCTGCAGGCAGGAGCAGGGCGGAAAGAAGGGCTGAGGACACAACACTGATTGCTGTGCAACAGTGCCATGAAGCACTAGTCCGGGTGGAGGCGGGCTATGCATGTAGCCAGGAACATGCAGACCGGGCCCGCCAGGACTTTGTGGACAACACCGCCATGTTGGGGGCCATCGAGAGGCGGCTTGGCCAACTGGTCGACATTTTCAGCGCCAGGGCAACCGCCAACACCACCCCCCCCTCCCCCCTCTCAAACACCGGCACCGGCCACAACACTGCCACCGCCGACTGCGCCCCTGGCGGCGGATGTGTTACCGAATCAGCCTGCGCCCCTAGCTGACCCCGTGTCGGCACAAAGACGGAGGGGCCGTCCGAGGCAGGAAGTGGCCGAGAGCAGTGTTGGAGCACATGGCACACGCTCCAAGAGGAGCCGACAGTGACTCATTGGAGTACCTGAGCCTCCGATCCAACCTGGAAAGTATCCGGACCCACCTGCCACAGGCCTGCTGCACTAGGCACACACCACCCTATGTGGTGTCTGCACGCCCATCTCATCTACCATTACCTTGGACTCTCACTCCCCCACCCCTTCACTCCTTTGTAAATATGCACCTACACCTATGCACAATCTGTAAATAAATACCACTTACTCACTCAATGATGTGTTGCCTCCATGTTTATTCACATGATTGCATCAGAAACAGACGTAACCAGGTTCAGGGATCCAACAGGTACAGAATCATGCCGCAACGGAGTGACCTAGGGAAACATAGAACCCGCAAACAGACGTTAGTAAACAGCATCACACTCATCCCAACTCACTGCAGTGCAACTTACAACAAACCACACACATCACTACACGAATGGCTGACACTACACACATCATGGAGAAGTGCATGTACTCATAAATGAAGACACACACACACATGCATACATCACATAACAAAACACATAGATGATCCCCAACACAATGACACCAGAGCAGCAAACCTACACAGGGCATACACAAGCAGCACAAGAGGGGCACACTCACAGTCAAGGGAAGTAGCGTGCTATGAGCTGGCGCCTCTGGTCCACACCTTCCTCCTCACCACTATCCTCATCAGTCGACATGGGTGGGTCGGGAGGGCGAGGAACTTGCTGTTCATCTGGGTCCAAGATCAGTGCAATGTTATTTCGCACAGCCAGGTTGTGGAGCATGCAGCAGGCCATCACAATCTTGCATACTTTGCCAGGTGCGTAAGGCAGGGCCCCTCCAGTCTTATCTAGGCACCGAAACCTAGACTTAAGCAGGCCAAATGTTCGTTCCACCACTCGACGTGTCCTACCATGGGCATCGTTGTATCGCATTTCTCCTGCTGTGGTGGGATTGCGAATTGGACTCAGAAGCCAAGGCCTGTTTGGGTAAGCCGAGTCGCCTGTGTATGTGGGAATTAGAGAGAGACATCAGTACCTGAACATGTGGCCACACCAAGCCACCCAGATATCACTCCAGTCACCACAGCATACTCACCAACAAGCCAGGCTTGTGCCGGACGCAGATTTGCCATCAGTCGTGGGACTATGCTGCTCCGCATGATGTGCGCGTCATGTGCAGAGCCAGGAAATCTTGCACACACATGTGAGATAATGTTGTCGGCCTGGCACACCACCTGCACGTTAAGGGAGTGGAAGTGCTTCCGATTCCGAAACACCTGCTCACGTGCCCGTGGCGGGATGATCGCAATATGCGTGCCATCAATTGAACCCACAACGTGTGGAATGCCACCCAGTGCATAAAAGTCTGCCTTGACCGCTGCCAACTCTGCCGCCTGTGGAAAATGTATGTACTCATGCTTGTACAGCATCATGGCTGTCAGTACATCCTTGAGTACCGTGCTGAACATGGCCTGTGACATTCCCCCGGCATGTCCTATAGTGTTCTGGAATGTGCCTGTTGCAAAAAAATGGAGTGCCGCCATCACCTTTTGGGTGGTTGAAATTGAGCCTGGATAAGTTCTCCGCGGCTGCAGGTGAGGAGACAACTTGTTCACAAGCTCCAGCAATCGACGTCGATCAAGCCTGAATTTCCGGACCACCTCCTCGTCCACCATGTCCTCCAGCACACTATATGGGCGATGGACATTTTGAGCCCTCCTGTGTGGGAGTAAATGGAATGGAAGTCAATTCACATACAACGCATGTCTGTGCAACTCACTCACATGTCACCGCACTCTATCCAACATGTAATAGGCAGTGTACGATTTGCTTATGTGTGACACCTCTGATTGTCACAACAACATGGATTGACTTAGCAACGTGCACCCACCAGCTACATGATGTGTTGCAACATGTCCAATGCACTCTGTTGCACCTCAACATCACTGCCAACAAGGCATGTGACATGACCCAAAAGTGACGGTCATTAGTGGCACACCGATGGGCATGGTATGGAAACCATGGGATAGAGCATGAAGTGTGGAGTCACGCTATCACGCACACAACCCTCATCATGCAGCTGCGGACAATTAAACATAGTGCATCGTGCATCGTCAGCTCACATGCACTCATTGACGCCGCCATGGCGGTGCACTGCTTCCGCTGTTGACGTCTGGCCATACGCGGCCCGCGTTCAACATTCCAATTGTCTGCACGTGCTAGAGACCGGGACGGATGCATCATTTGCAACAAAGTTGTAAGACTGGCGCCACCATGGCGGGGCACGTATTCGGCGGGGGAGGTGGAGGCCAATACAGCCATAAGCTGATGTCCATGCACATGCCAGTTCATGACCCCCTTACAGTGACATTGCATCAGGCAGCCTACACCGGCCGGCCCAGCTCTACCCACTACCGCCGTGCCAGACCTAGCCCTTGACCGCTGTTGCGGCCGTGCCAACTACCGCCGCTTCAGGCCCCCTCCACTACCGCCGTGCCAGACCTAGCCCTTGACCGCCGTTGCGGCCGTGCCAACTACCGCCGCTTCAGGCCCCCTCCACTACCGCCATGCCAGACCTAGCCCTTGACCGCCGTTGCGGCCGTGCCAACTACCGCCGCTTCAGGCCCCCTCCACTACCGCCGTGCCAGACCTAGCCCTTGACCGCCGTTGCGGCTGTGCCAACTACCGCCGCTTCAGGCCCCCTCCACTACCGCCGTGCCAGACCTAGCCCTTGTCCGCCGTTGCGGCCGTGCCAACTACCGCCGCTTCAGGCCCCCTCCACTACCGCCGTGCCCTGGCGGCCCTGGCACGGCGGTCATGGGCCTAGGTCTGGCACGGCGGTAGTGGAGGGGGCCTGAAGCGGCGGTAGTTGGCACGGCCGCAACGGCGGTCAAGGGCTAGGTCTGGCACGGCGGTAGTGGAGGGGGCCTGAAGCGGCGGTAGTTGGCACGGCCGCAACGGCGGACAAGGGCTAGGTCTGGCACGGCGGTAGTGGTGGGGGCCTGAAGCGGCGGTAGTTGGCACGGCCGCAACGGCGGTCAAGGGCTAGGTCTGGCACGGCGGTAGTGGAGGGGGCCTGAAGCGGCGGTAGTTGGCACGGCCGCAACGGCGGTCAAGGGCTAGGTCTGGCACGGCGGTAGTGGGTAGAGCTGGGCCGGCCGGTGTAGGCTGCCTGATGCAATGTCACTGTAAGGGGGTCATGAACTGGCATGTGCATGGACATCAGCTTATGGCTGTATTGGCCTCCACCTCCCCCGCCGAATACGTGCCCCGCCATGGTGGCGCCACTCTTACAACTTTGTTGCAAATGATGCTTCCGTCCCGGGCTCTAGCACGTGCAGTTGCCGGTGTGTGAGCGTGACGGTCTGTGCAAGTGCAGCCAATGGGAGGTGTGGACATGGGCCACGGTTGGCCAATTGCAAGTACCGTATGGTGTTCACCGCAACACCAGGGCCAATCATTGGCCCAATTCCAAACACGCTCTCACGGCGGACCAATGGCTGGCGCCGTATGCCACTGACATGGCCACTGGGCCCTATATATGTGTGATGTGCAAAAGCAAACTTTCTACGATGACCACCGACTGCTGCCTGTGACCATCACCTCCACCTGCTGCTGCGGAGCTGACCACCGACTGCTGCCTGTGACGATCACCTCCACCTGCTGCTGCGGAGCTGACCACCGACTGCTGCCTGTGACCATCACCTCCACCTGCTGCTGCGGAGCTGACCACCGACTGCTGCCTGTGACCATCACCTCCACCTGCTGCTGCGGAGCTGACCACCGACTGCCGCTCTAGTGCCATACTCCGTGACCTTGCCATGTCGAGAGTCAAAGAGGTCCGGTCTCGTCCCTTCACCGCCGCGGAGCTGGATGTCCTCGTGGACGCTGTGCTCCGCAACTACGGACGCCTGTATGGCGCACCCGGACAGGCGGTAAGTGCAGTGGGGGATAAGTTGTAGTGCATGAGGTGTCATATGGCACCTGGGCTCTGGAAACTTGGCGGTGTGATGTGTGACCAACTAAAGAATCGATATGTGCATGGCTGCTGAGAGTAATGTGTTGCTCCTATCTGTGTGACTGGCCAACTGTCCACTGACTTCCACCCTTTTGTCTCCCATCATGGTAGGTAAAGCTGCACCTTCGCAAGGACGTGTGGAGGAGCATTGCACGTGAAGTACGAGCAGCGGGGGTGTCCAATAGACGACATACACACTGCCACAAACGCTGGGACGACATTTCCAGACTGAGCAAGAATGTAGCGGAAGTGACACTAGGGCTGATTCCACGGACGGCACGTCTGGCCCGACGCTCAATGACCCCTCTCATGCACCGTATCATAGCTGTGACGCATCCTGACCTGTCCGAGCGGTTGCGTGTGGATGAACAGCAACGTGGCGGTAAGCTTACTGTCAGTGTATGTTGCTTGTGAGTGCAATGCATGTATGGTTGCCCACACACATTAGGGTCTTCCGTCTATCGTGAGTCTATTTCCAATGGCATGTTGGTGACATTGCCACAGTTAACTTTGCACTTGCACATGCGGAATGTTGAGACGCCACCTGCTAAGCTGTTCAGTTGTCATGCACATGCTGTAGTGCTCCGTCACCCCTTGGCAACACTTGTGTGCTGATGTAGTTCCTCATGCCCAGTGTGCATGCTGTACATGTATTACGGCCAACGCCACAGAATTCCTGCGAGGATGACTGCTTGGGGTGGGCTGTGTGCAGGTTGGGGGATCGATGGACAGTGTCATCAGTGGCTTTAGGGATTCCGCAGCAGTACTGTACGTGTGTGTGCCCATTACTTACACCCATTTCCTGTGCTTTTCAGCTTTGGCAGAGGGCACTCAGCCACAGACGGCGGAGATTACAGAAGGCAATGCATCCGGATCAGACGTCGCGCACACGCAGACTGACACCGAAGTGGCCAGCGGCGGAGAGGGGGACAGGACCGTCCCGGAGGACTCGCATGTGGAGACAACATCGTCATCATCTTCCGACAGTGTTGGTGAGTCAGCACTGTTGTCACAGACTGGGAGTGGGCAACCAACACCTTCGGTCGGGACACAGCACACAGGGCCCACCCTGCCGGCAACTGCACCATGTACTGTACGTGCACGCAGGAGTAGGGGGAGCAGAGTGGCGTTCGGTGTCGGCACCGCTGCCCCAGCCTCGGTGACCCAAAATTCTCTTTGTGCAGAGGCTGTTGATCTGCTGCGACAGCTGTGTGTGGGCCAGACCAATATGATTAATGCATTCCAAGACCACAATAGGAAGTTGGGGCAGGTGGTGGCATTCATGGAAGGTGTGCATGGTGATCTGGCTGGTGTACACAGGACACTGCAGTCATTGTCTAACAGTGTGTCGTCTGCCATTGCACAGTCGCATGGACTGGGTGGTACTTCTGTTCCACCATCTACAACTCTGGATGTGTCAGGGGGGAGTGAATTTTCTGATCTGGACTCTAATACAGGTTATTGCACTAGAAGCAGCGTCAGCCAGCACGTCAAGGCACGTAGGCCTCAGACCCCATCCCCTAGGTCAGGTAACTCTGTTCACAAGGACAACGTCAGATATAGTGGAGTACACACACGTGAGGCAAAAGAGGGGTTGGGTGTAATGGCTACACATGCTGCACAGCCATCCCACACACAAGGTACTACCAGGCCAAGACTCACTCCCGCTTCCATTGACACTACCCTGTACGAGGACAGTGAGAAGACGAATACATCTCTTGAGGGCTCGCATACTCCCAGTGCCAGGGACACTAGGAAGGAAGGTGCCACTCCCAATGGCAGGGAAAGCAGGAAGGATGTAGGCACTCCCAAGGGCAGGGAAAGCAGGAAGGATGTAGGCACTCCCAAGGCCAGGGACAGCAGGAAGGATGTAGGCACTCCCAAGGGCAGGGAGACTACGAAGGAAGGTGCCACTCCCAAGGGCAGGGAAAGCAGGAAGGATGTAGGCACTCCCAAGGGCAGGGAAAGCAGGAAGGATGTAGGCACTCCCAAGGCCAGGGACAGCAGGAAGGATGTAGGCACTCCCAAGGGCAGGGAAAGCAGGAAGGATGTAGGCACTCCCAAGGCCAGGGAAAGCAGGAAGGATGTAGGCACTCCCAAGGCCAGGGAGACTACGAAGGGAGGAGCCACTCCCAAGGGCAGGGACAAGAATAGTCACAAGACAAACGCACCTAAGAGGAGCACGGACAGTCCCAGGGGCAGGGACACACACGGGCAGAAGGGGTGTCCAGCTGATATGTACACCACAGACGACAAGTCTGCTGCCTGGAAGAGGGCACCATCCAGGGAACAGGGCAAGTCCGCAGAGTACAGTACTCCTACGGAAATGGAACATCCAAGGCCCAAGGACTCGCCCATGAATAGTGGCGCTGTCAGGGACAGGCATACATCACCCATAGTTGCTCTGAGACAGCTGTTTTCTGGCAAACGGAATACAGAAGACTCAGCAGTGGAGTCACCCCTTACATCCACTCCCATCATGGCCCGTCAGGGACGGATGCAGGTGGACCCTGTCGTGGCATCCCCCATGACACATGTTGCAGAGGCCACAAGGCAGCCACACAGCAAACGACAAGCAGGCTCCAGCACGTCCCCAGAGACCATTCCCCCCCCAGCACATGCACCTCCCATGGTGGGTGAAATTGCTTCTCAGTCCGGTCGACTTGTGAGTCCTGTCCTGTCCAGGGTGCAGGCACATGTCCAAAAGAAGCGTAGACACACAGCATTGACACATGCCCAATCCGATATCGGCCAATTGCAACTATCCCCCGCTCCCAGAGCCACCCTGCCTCCTGGACCATACAGCCCTGTGGCTCATCATTTCAGTGGTCACAGTGGCGCTGGTGCAGTTGACTCGCATGTGTCTGTTAGTGGCAGGGTATCCGTCGAGACATATCCTGTATCAGGTGCTGGCAGTGTATCTGGGTCTATGGGCCATGTGTCAGTAACTCGGGCTGTGTCGGTGTGTCACACTCCTGTATCAGGTGCTGGGAGTGTATCTGGGTCTATAGGCCATGTGTCAGTAACTCGGGCTGTGTCGGTGTGTCACACTCCTGTATCAGGTGCTGGGAGTGTATCTGGGTCTATGGGCCATGTGTCAGTAACTCGGGCTGTGTCGGTGTGTCACACTCCTGTATCAGGTGCTGGCAGTGTATCTGGGTCTGTGGCTCACGTGTCAGTCACTACATCTGTGGCTGTGTGTCACACTCCGGTTTCTGGTGCTGCCAGTGTGTCCGATGCGGGTACTTCACGCAATCCACCTGATAGTGTGCTGTAAGTTGCTGTACTGTGCCCTCTGATGTACCTGCTCATGTGTCCACACTGCCCTGTTGCTATCCTCATACTGATGTACTGCATCTGATGTACCTGCTCTGGTGTCCACACTGCCCTGTTGCTATCCTCATACTGATGTACTGCATCTGATGTACCTGCTCTGGTGTCCACACTGCCCTGTTGCTGCCCTGTTGCTATCCTCATACTGATGTACTGCATCTGATGTACCTGCTCTGGTGTCCACACTGCCCTGTTGCTGCCCTGTTGCTATCCTCATACTGATGTACTGCATCTGATGTACCTGCTCTGGTGTCCACACTGCCCTGTTGATGTTCTGATACTGATGTACTGCCTCTGATGTACCTGCTCTGGTGTCCACACTGCCCTGTTGCTATCCTCATACTGATGTACTGCCTCTGATGGACCTGCTCTGGTGTCCACAATGCCCTGTTGCTATCCTCATACCGATGTACTGCCTCTGATGGACCTGCTCTGGTGTCCACACTGCCCTGTTGCTATCCTCATACTGATGTATGCCCTCTGATGTACCTGCTCTGGTGTCCACACTGCCCTGTTGCTGCCCTGTTGCTATCCTCATACTGATGTATGCCCTCTGATGTACCTGCTCTGGTGTCCACACTGCCCTGTTGCTATCCTCATACTGATGTACTGCATCTGATGTACCTGCTCTGGTGTCCACACTGCCCTGTTGATGTTCTGATACTGATGTACTGCCTCTGATGTACCTGCTCTGGTGTCCACACTGCCCTGTTGCTGCCCTGTTGCTATCCTCATACTGATGTATGCCCTCTGATGTACCTGCTCTGGTGTCCACACTGCCCTGTTGCTGCCCTGTTGCTATCCTCATACTGATGTATGCCCTCTGATGTACCTGCTCTGGTGTCCACACTGCCCTGTTGCTATCCTCATACTGATGTACTTCATCTGATGTACCTGCTCTGGTGTCCACACTGCCCTGTTGATGTTCTGATACTGATGTACTGCCTCTGATATACCTGCTCTGGTGTCCACACTGCCCTGTTGCTATCCTCATACTGATGTACTGCATCTGATGTACCTGCTCTGGTGTCCACACTGCCCTGTTGATGTTCTGATACTGATGTACTGCCTCTGATGTACCTGCTCTGGTGTCCACACTGCCCTGTTGCTGTTCTGATACTGCATTGTGCCCTCTCATGTGCTGCCTGTGATGGACGTTTTCAGTGCAATGGACTGTTGGTGCCCTTAGCCCCTCTCATGTGCTGCCTCTGATGGACGTTTTCAGTGCAATGGACTGTTGGAGCACTTGGCCCCTCTCATGTACTGCCTCTGATGTACCTGCTCTGGTGTCCACACTGCCCTGTTGCTGTTCTGATACTGCATTGTGCCCTCTCATGTGCTGCCTGTGATGGACGTTTTCAGTGCAATGGACTGTTGGTGCCCTTAGCCCCTCTCATGTACTGCCTGTGATGGACGTTTTCAGTGCAATGGACTGTTGGAGCACTTGGCCCCTCTCATGTACTGCCTCTGATGTACCTGCTCTGGTGTCCACACTGCCCTGTTGCTGTCCTCATACTGATGTATGCCCTCTGATGTACCTGCTCTGGTGTCCACACTGCCCTGTTGCTGGCCTGTTGCTATCCTCATACTGATGTATGCCCTCTGATGTACCTGCTCTGGTGTCCACACTGCCCTGTTGCTAGACGGACGTACTGGATCGCGTAGAGTATCGGGTAAGCCTGTAGTGCAGGGTCCATGTCGGCGTGCGGCTCGTGGTGGGTATGGTCGCTGTGGAGCATCCGCCGTGTTCAGGCAGGTTGTTTATCCGCCGCGCTTTTATGTGTGTTTTCCGCCATCTTGATTTGGAGGACGGTCCTAGTCGTCAGTCCGTACGGCGGAGTCTCTGGTACGGTTACGTCCGCCGCGTAGTTGGGTGTGGTGGTGCGGCGGACCTTGTTCTACCGCCACGGACGGATTTTGCCACGTATTTCGTATCCTGATTTGGCGGACGGAGTGTCTGCGACGGGCGCACGGAAAATAGGCCTGTTCCGCATACTCAGGGTATGCGGAGGCACTTCCGTCCGCCATCCTAATGACCCCCTAAATCTCCAATCAACAGTTATATGCAATTCTTAACAATAATAAAGAGCGTGGACCCCAAACGAGTCCTACGAGTCCCGCCACAAAGGTGCTTCCATACGAGTAGTGGCGACATGACTGCAACAGAAACAGCCCCCCCCCCGAAAGATCCATACTTACAGTTCGGTGATAGAGCGCGATGCGACCCGGCGTGGAGGGTCTGTGTACATGGCAACGTTGTCTCCCACCCTCCTTATAAGGGCCAACCAATGAAAGTTAGTTATGATCGTCCATCCAATCAGGGACATCAGGCTAGACACACCCCTAGCCATAAAGCAACTCAACGAGTCGGAGAGTGGAATGTACCTATATTTAAGCCGCCATCTTAAAATATACAATATATATACTGTGTAGATACGAAAGACACACGTATCGGAAATAAAAAAAGCCATTTTGCTAAATAGCAAGAAAAAATGTAATGCTCGAGTGATCATTCTAACTATAAACGCGTCATCCTGTGGTTATCTCGCAATTCTAATTAGCGCTTTCATGCAGGTACGATGTTTCTCCAACACCCGTAATATTTAAATTTAAGCACAGACAATATCGTATGGTGCTTAGATGGTCCCAATTGTATAGGGGCCATATGTACCGAGGGAAAATTCACCTCGGGTAGTAGTATTGCAACCACACATGCGCAATACATACACAAACCGACAAGTCTAAGGGGGATAGTATCTGCAAGAGATGAATAACAAACCGAAAATTAGTTGAGTTCTATAATACAAAGATGCGTGGAGAGGGACCCTGTTAATAAAGATAATATCCCAAACAACTTACAGCGGCCATAATAAATACTTGTTCCTTTGACATGCACAGAATATTTTATTTTTGTGTTTTATAGAGCGCGAACATGACCCGTGAGGGTATCAGAGCGCTTTACACGGTATACATTGTTGAGCAAACAAAAGATTAAGGTGCAGGGACAAACAGATCAAACGTTACACGGTATACAATGTTGAGCAAAAAGATTAAGGTGCAGGGACAAACAGATCCACACGAATGGTTGCACTCATTGTCATAGACAGAAACAAAAGCAAGGTTCCAAATGTATTTGTCGTGGGTAGCTTTTGATATGTGAGGCGGTAGTCTTAGATTAGTCCCACTCAATGAGGAGGTTCTGGGCAGACCTTAGGCGAAGAATTTACCCATGAGGAAGGTTTTCGTCTCAGTTTTGAAGCGTGCTAGAAGAGGGATTTTTCTGATGGAGGGTGGAAGAGAGTTCCAGATTCATGGTGCTGCTCCGGTGAACGCCCTGTTATAAGTTTTTTTTTTTTTTTTTAAGGAGGCAGGTTGAAGCAGTAGGTTTCCGGCAGACCTGGAGTTTCTGCTTCCTCCGGATATCACTAATTTCTGTGCCAGATAAGCAGGGGAGTTTGTGTAAAGCGCCTTGTGTACAGTGCAAGCCAATTTCAACTGGATTCTGGCCTCCAGGGGGAGCCAGTTCAGCGCTTTCATGTGTGGAGAGATGTTGTCAAACTTCCTGGTACCTGTGAGTAGTCTGGCAGCCGCATTGAGGCACGCTTTTAGAGGTGCTAAGGAGGTCTTAGGTAATCCTGTGAGGGTAGAACAGCCGTATTCCAGCCTGGAGATGACAAGTGCTTGAACTGCAGTTTTTAAGTCTGGTGCATCGATGAAAGGTTTCAGCTCCCAGAGGTAGCTCAGGTGGAATCTGGCTGCTTTGGCCATCGAGTTAATGTGGTCTCTCATATTGAGGTTACTGTCGAGGATAATGCCCAGGGATTTGGCAGAGTCCACAATGGTCGGTGTGCTATTCAGGGCTGTGATGGCCTTAATCCACATCTGTATCTCCGGGTTGGTTTTAGATGGGGAGATTAGGAGAAATTCAGTTTTCTTTGCATTTAGTTTGAGTTTGTTATTGGCTAGCCAGTGGACAGTTAATTTCAGGGTCTCGTTCAGGGAGATGATCTCATTGAGCGAGGAGATGTTGATGTATAATTAGGTGTCGTCCGCATACATATGGTAGGAGATGTTGGCGGAGCGGAGAACTTCGGTGAGTGGCTCAAGGTAAAGGTTGAAAAGGGTAGGGGAGAGGGTTGAGCCTTGAGGGACTCCGACTGTGACCGGGGTGGGAGCTGATAGATTGCCGTTGATGAGGAATCTCTGGGAACGATTGTGGAGGAAGGATCTGAACCATTCTAGTACCACGCCATCCAGGCCCATCCTGAGTTTGAGGCGTTCAAGTAGTTTTTCATGGTTGACCGTATCGAAGGCAGAGGATAGATCAAGAAGGATTAGAAGGCAGGTTTTGCCTTGGTCTAGGGCTTGGAGGGCATCGTCCACGATGTGCAGCATAGCAGTTTCGGTGCTGTGCCCTGGTCTAAATCCAGATTGGAAGTCATCTAGTAGGTGGAAGTTGTTAATATGCTGGCTTAGTTGCTGTTGAACACACTTCTCTAATACTTTGGCTAGCAGCGGGATATTGGAGATAGGTCTAAAATTGTCAGGAGAGGCAGGGTCAATATGTACAGGACAGTTCATCTGAGCAGCCACGAAATAGCACCTTGTGGGCACTACAAGGTATAAGGGTATAAGCACATATGCAAAAATCATAAAGTCCATTTATAAAGTAGTAGCGTAATTATATGCATAGAGGACGTTCTAAATCACAGGACCTAAAACGGACGACATAGTTGTTACCAAACTGTACGCGGTATCTCACAAAATTATTCTAGTTCCAATTCCCACTTCAGATTCAAAATTAATAGTGGTCCTACCAAGTAGCATACATGGATATACATTGTGGATGTCACCTCGAAGGATAAATCAAATCCTATTGCACTCTGTGTCTAGCTCAGAACGACATCATCCAAACAGTAAATTGGAAATAAATCTGACGGTTGAGTCATGAGCCTTCCTCAATATCAAGTCCCCCTCGAAAAGCTGTATGGCACAGATTATAATAAGGTGGAAGAAAGGTGATATATACCAGAATCCCTGGAGATAGGAAAGCTATAGAAGGTGGAGGGTGGAAACCAAACCAATCATTTACTAAAGAACAGATTCAAGTCAACAAAAACAGAGATTACAGTCTTAAAGCATGTTTGAACAGTATATAGTGTTCATCTACACAGATTTTTAACAGAGCATTTGGTCAGAAGCATATGACATATTAGACCAGAAAGTAGTGCATCTCATTGTCTGAATTAAATCCATGGGTAATACAGCGTAATTTACAAATCCATTTCGATTCCCTTTGTCTTAAAAGGAGCTCACGGTCGCCACCCCTTAAAGGGGTATGCACTTGTTCCAAAGCATGGAACCAGAAATTGGATTTCCCACCGTGTACTCTAACAAAATGTTCAGTGTGGGGATATCTCAGGTAATTATTCACTATAGCCCTTCTGTGTTCCTGAATACGCGTTCTCAGGCTACGTTTAGTGCTGCCAATATATATTAACCCGCAGCAACAACCTAACACGTAGATTACAAAAGGGGTTGCACAGTTTATAAAAGAAAGGATGTTATATTCCTGAGATCCATTAAAGGAAAAACGTTGTGTCCTATCCTGACCTAATTCACATAGATTACAATTTTTGCAAACAAAAAAACCCTTAAGTTTAGGTGGTAACCAGGTTAAGTTTTTATTGGGTTTTGATCTCAAATAACTTGGACACAAATCATTTCTCAATGTTTTACCTCTTCTAAAGATGACAGACGGGTTAGTCCTGACAGATAACTGTAGTCCAGGGATCTCCTTCAAAAGATGCCAATTATTTTTGAGGATCTTAAAAATAGCATCGCTATGTCTTGTGTATTGAGTTATGAATCTCACACTGGTGTTTGGATTTTTGTCCCTGTCCTTCTGTGATTTTTTCATGAGAGTGGATTCTCTAGTAATCCTACGTGCTCTTGCCTCAGCGTCACTACAATTGCGTCTTAAGCGCACCATTTCCCCATAGGGGATGTTATTTATAGTAGCGCTAGCATGGGCACTATCCGCATGTAGGACCGCATTACATGCCGTGTCCTTACGAAACAATGTGCTTTCAATCCGCCCATTTTTGATATAAAATGTAGATCTAAAAAATTGATACTGTCCTTTTTGTAGTTGTAGTAATTAAGTCCACACATGTAGACAGTTCTCAGGTAGATTTATTGAGCAGTTAAGTTAAGACAGGTACAAGCTCAATAGGAGACCATAAGGAGACCCCACCAGGAGCATCCATCTAGGTGCTCAGCCCATCCAACTGTAACATCTCAGGCAGAACACCAACATTCTGATAGTTACATCAATGAACATTCCATTGGTGGTAGAAAGGCATTACATAGAGAATAGCAGGATATTACATATCCCCTTTTCTTATACAGGAAACAAAAGCTAGAAACAGCATATAAAAACCAGAGAAATAAAAGCAAGCATAATTAGCAAAAGCAGATAAGAAACAGCGAAAAGTGAACACCCGTCACAAGCAAAGCAGCATGAGAAAAAAGGAAACTCACAACAGCAAGAAATAGAAATAGAAGAATGGAACCAAAGAGAAATCAACAAAAAGGAATGGAACCAAACATATAAACCATCCTCTCTTCTTACACAACAGCAGAAAAGAAAAAGATCAACAACGTACAAGAAATAGAAAAAAAAATCATGAAAACATCTCCAAAACACACCTACTGGCCAGAACAGGAATGAATGAAGACTGAAAAATGGAAACTACAGAACACAGAAAAGCAGAAAAGGAAGAATAAAACAGAAAAGAAGATGAGGAACAATTAGGGCGAAACCTCATCAAAACACCATTAACCTTAAACAAAATACAAATCAGTAATGCAAAGGTAACAGTGCGAGAAAAATTAATCAAGATACAATGAAAACAGAACATATTTAGCTATAAATGCAAGGAAGCACTTAAATACAAATAAACGTAAGCTAAATATGATAGTAAAACCAAATCTCTTAAGAAAGAGAAACATTGTAGACCACACTAGGAACAGAACTTACAGGCGTTGTAAGTATTGGGACAAAAACTGTGTGGAAAACTACACTGTGCACCTGAATAAAATTCATGACACGAAATGCACAATACTTTAAACTTTTCATAATCTCTGTAAAAGGATTGATAAGACACAGTATGGGTCTTAACCTATGTTACGCAAAGGGAATTGCAAATTACGCAAATTACCCATGGATTTAATTCAGACAATGAGATGCACTACTTTCTGGTCTAATATGTCATATGCTTCTGACCAAATGCTCTGTTAAAAATCTGTGGTAGATGAACACTATATACTGTTCAAACATGCTGTAAGACTGTAATCTCTGTTTTTGTTTACTTGAATCTGTTCTTTAGTATATGATTGGTTTGGTTTCCACCCTCCACCTTCTATAGCTTTCCTATCTCCAGGGATTCTGGTATATATCACCTTTCTTCCACCTTATTATAATCTGTGCCATACAGCTTTTCGAGGGAGACTTGATATTGAGGAAGGCCTAGAAGTGCTCATGACTCAACCGTCAGATTTATTTCCAATTTACTGTTTGGATGATGTTGTTCTTACCTAAACACAGAGTGCAATAGGATTTGATTTATCATTAGAGGTAACATCCACAATGTATATCCATGTATGCTACTTGGTAGGCCCACTAATAGTTTTGAATCTGATGTGGGAATTGGAACTAGAATAATTTTGTGAGATACCGCGTACAGTTTGGTAACAACTATGTCGTCCGTTTTAGGTCCTGTGATTTAGAACGTCCTCTATGCATATAATTACGCTACTACTTTATAAATGGACTTTATGATTTTTGCATATGTGCTTTAACCCGTATACTTTGTAGCCCCCACAAGGTGCTATTTCGTGGCTGCTCAGATGAACTGTCCTGTACATATTCTGTGCATGTCAGAGGCACGTGTATTTATTATGGCCGCTGTAAGTTGTTCGGGATATTATCTTTATTAACAGGGTCCCTCTCCACGCATCTTTGTATTATAGGAATGAACTAATTTTCGGTTTGCTATTCATCTCTTGCAGATACTATCCCCCTTAGACTTGTCGGTTTGTGTATGTATTGCGCATGTGTGGTTGCAATACTACTACCCGAGGTGAATTTTCCCTCGGTACATTTGGCCCCTATACAATTGAGACCATGTAAGCACCATACGATATTGTCTGTGCTTAAATTTAAATTTTACGGGTGTTGGAGAAACATCGTACCTGCATGAAAGCGCTAATTAGAATTGCGAGATGACCACCGGATGACGCGTTTATAATTAGGACGCGTTTATAATTAGAATGATCACTCGAGCATTACATTTTTTCTTGCTATTTAGCAAAATGGCTTTTTTTATTTCCGATACGTGTGTCTTTCGTATCTACACAGTATATATATTGTATATTTTAAGATGGCGGCTTAAATATAGGTACATTCCACTCTCCGACTCGTTGAGTTGCTTTATGGCTAGAGGTGTGTCTAGCCTTATGTCCCTGATTGGATGGAAAATCATAACTAACTTTGATTGGTTGGCCCTTATAAGGAGGGTGGGAGACAACGTTTCTATGCACACAGACCCTCCACGCCGGGTCGCATTGTGCTCTATCACCGAACTGTAAGTATGGATAATTCGGGGGGGGGGCCTGTTTCTGTTGCGGTCATGTCGCCACTACTCGTATGGAGGCACCTTTGTGGTGGGACTCGTAGGACTCGTTTGGGGTCCATGCTCTTTATTATTGTTAAGAATTGCATATAACCGTGTATTGGAGATTTATTACTAAGCCTATACAGTTATTCTCGTCTTTATATGTTTTAAAGACTGCTATGCATCGTATTTTGTGGACTGCAGGTTCAGATGTGTGTTTGAAGGGCTATGGGAGGATGGTGTCGTTTACAATACGACCCCAGGATTCTGGGATTTATAGTTTCTGTACAATGTGTAAGGTATCAGCGATGCATCTTATTATGGTCTATCGCTAACAGATTACTTCTAGCTGTTCCGCTAACTACGCTGTATGATATACTTGCTGTGACTTGGTAGGTCTCTACACGAACGATGGTCACAATCGACATCTTAGACTTCATAGTTACTTATATTGTTTCATTTCCGGCTGTATTACAATAGGTAACCCCTTGAACACCAAGGGAAAGGACGCCATACAGGATATATATTCAAAATATATATGTATTTATTACTATAAATAGTCCCCTGAACTCTTTATGAGCACAGAAGCAAACACGTTAAAACAATTCAATTGATAAGTATACAAAAGTTGCACAAATATGGATAGGCCCGGGTGGCCCCTCAAACCTTATACTAAAGAAGTGGTATAAGTACCACGAGTCGAAAGGAAGTTAGGTCTAGGGCCTTGGGAATCGCTGGGGCTATGCTGTGCTAACGAAGGTTAGGAACTAGGAGGCCCACGGGATCTGGTTGCAGTGCACAAAGTTAGAAGCAGTTCACATTGAAATCAATGGATGCGTAAAAGTGTTAAAGGTAAAGGTAGGAAGTCTTACGGTCAGTCTAAAACTTAACCCTGTGGAATCTGGACACTATGAGAGTTAAACTACTCGGGGGCACCGGAGTGCCAGCGTTACCTCACCCACAGGAAGCGGGTGCAGTGGAGTCAAAGTGTGTCGGGATTCTCCAGGAGTTCAGATGGAGCCTTGGAGTGTTGATGCTGCAGGCGACCTGATGTGAAGAGTTCCGGTGCATCCAAGGGTGGATCTAAAGTGATGAAGACCTGAAAGCAGACGGGACAATGTTCAAAGTCACTAGCCAGTGACCGGCGTGGAACCAGGCGTTGTCGGGTGCAAGCAGGCGATGTCGTGAAGCTTGTCTCTTCAGCCACGTGGACCAGGCGACAATGACGACAACCAGGATTCACTCACGAGCTGTCCCACGTAGGCTCTAGTTGATGGCGGTGTCGGCTTCTTCATCGGAGCAAACAGGCCTTGGCTAATGCAAGCCACGCAGGAAACAAAGAAGGCTTCTCACTCTAACCAGCAAGGTCAGAGGGGTTGCTGCATTTAGGAGCAGCAAGGGCCAGTCTGGAGCAACCAGACCAGCGGTGGAAAGTTGTTGTTTGGTTGCCAAAATGGCCACTAGCCAACGGACTAGTAACCGGGAAGGCGCGTTGAGTGGAACAAAGCAAAAGGGCCCCACGCAGATCTCGTGAGAGTTGAAGGGCTGGTCCTTGGTGCAAATGTAGCTCGGTGGTGGGGCTTCTCAAGACCGCAAGCACAGCGGTGAGGGTGCCTCAGGTGCTGCGCAGTCAGCTTCTCGTGGACTTTCCAAGAGGTCCGGTCCCACGTCTCGGATCGCCTCCACTGGTCCCAACTTTGCAGGGACTGTAGATCGGGCTGTTAGATGTCTGGGAGTCTGGTTCTTGTCAGGCTCTGGGCTCGGGCTCCGGCAGGAGGCGGCAGCAAAGCAGTTGTTGATCGCTGGATGGTGCCTGTATTCACAGGGTGGCCACTCCTTGGCCACAATGGAGATTCTTCAGTCTTCTGAGCAGCAGAACGTCGAAGGTCCAGAGTTTCTTCTTCTTTAGTCGAATTTCAGGGTAATCTGCAGTCTTGGGACTCAGCTTCTACTTTTAAACCAATTCTATGGGCTGGACTACCTACTAGGTCCCTCCTATGGGTGGGACCAGGAAGGGGGGTGGTTATACCCCCTTTCCTTTGTCCAGTTTCACACCAGAGCTGGGGCTGGAGTGCCCCAGCACCGGTTTGAACTGGCCTATGCACGGGGACACCTTGTGTGCCCCGGGCATGTCTGATTCTATTCAGCCCTACCTAACCAGATACACAAAATCCTGTCTGGGGTGGTGCTAGCACCTCCCAAGACAGGAAACCCTTTGCCCAAGCCTCCCTCGCTGGAAGGACTCCCAACAGCAGGAGGTCAGACTTGTGTCTGTGGTGGCAGCATCCATTTTGTGATGCTGAGGCTCTGTTTAACTTTAACCGGGGTTCAGGTTCTGTACATGTCGTGTACCTCTAGAAGGGTGGAATGCTACCCCCGTCGCCAGAATTGGCGAGGGGGTAGTATTCCAATTCGTATGACACCTTACTCGACATGTTTTGATAATGTCAAACCAGAGTTAGCATTTAACCACGAGGTTCATAATGCACTTAAGAGTATATGGTATAACGCTATCAGGAAACAGCTAAAGGACATGGTTCCGAAAGCTGCAGACAGGCTCAGCTCATGCTAGAGCACCATCTCACACATAACCAAGCACTCTGCCTCCAGGATTGATAAGGCTTGCCATAGGAGTGACTTATAGGTTCCTGTGTGTCCTTGTATGTGTTAGATATAGAGATACTATACCTAAAGCAAAGGGTGATTACACCACCTTGCCCCAGCTGAGTGATCAGCCAGTTGTGTCAAATAGTAAGGCCAGGCCAGGGGTGGCACAATACGTGCTGCAGCCCCTGGTAGGCCTTGGATGCACCTATGCCCTGGGTACCTAGGGAACACTGTACAGGGGCTCACAAGGTGATCCATGTTCCAATTGGTAAGGCACCTAAAGTGGCTTGGCATACATTTAGAGAGAGAACAGCAGGCTGTGGGTCTGATTGGCAGGCCCACAGCCACATTAAGTCAAAAACCAGTGAAGCAAAAAGCAAAAATTTGGGGTGACCATAGGATAGCAGACCCTACTCTTCTACAACGATCAGGTCCAGAATATGGGACAATGCGAGATTACAGGCCCATGAGCCTATTAGTTCCCTACTTGACGTGAAGAGGATTTGCGGTGCCGATACTATCTACTAATTGGATCTGAATTTATTAAGAGGTACGGAACTTGTAAATCTGTCTTGATTTGAAAGGATCTACTCTTGTGCAGGCAAGCTATGATAGGCGTCTGTTTCTTTAATTTGGAGCAACTAATCGTTATTGTAATGTTTATAACAAATGGGTTGGGCGAATTCCTAGTGGGGTTTGGTATGTATCTTTCAAATGGGTTTTTCTGCACACGTTTTTCACTCAAGATAGGCTCCCCCTGTTTTGTATTCATACACAGATCCTTCGTGTGTATATTTGTGCATAGTGTCCTGAGGCGATCTATCCTTGGGATCCACGATTTTCCAATTGAGGCTGGCATCATATATATGTGACTTCAAGACATTTAAAGGAGGTTGGTGTCCACTTATACTTTACATGTATAATGCCTTAGATTTAGATACTAGCAATGAGGTATGGACATCCTTTATCTGGACATGGCTGTTTATACCTCATACTTTATTTTATACAGGGATTGATGATGGAACGCAGCCTGGATAATATATTCCAGGAGTGTGCTTTTCAAATTCCCGGGTCAGTTTTACACTCTGACTGTGTCTGGTGGTTATTTGGTGCTAATAACCTGTTGAAATTTCCTTGTCCCTATAGTCACTCCAAAGGACCAGTGGATGGGACTTGGTTCCTCCTTCTTTCAACATATCGTGATAATCCTCGAACCTTGATTGAACACTTACTGTAACGTGTGTAAGCTTGTGTACTACTAGATCTTAAGGAGTGGAGGGCCTTTTTGCTAATATGAATTTTCCCAATTCTGAATGTGTAACGGCCTGATAAGAGAGCCGGCTATTGCCATAGAAGCTAAAGTGCAATATCGCATGTACGCAGACGACACACAACTATATCTTAAGATCCACACCCTAGAGGACATCAAAGTACTTAACACCATGCTCAGAAATACCCAAGTCTGGCTAGCAGAAAATCATCTCAAACTGAATGCCCTAAAGACTGAATTCATTCTAATAGCTCCACCCGCACAAATCCCCATAATGCAAGATTGGCTCAAACACATTACAGCGCTCAATGTCCAACCCACCATTGTGGACTCTGCGAAGTCACTGGGAATAACTTTGGACAGCAACCTTAACATGCAAAAACAGATCAGTAGGGCTACAAAGGGAGCCAACTTCCAGATACACACACTGCAGAAAATGAAACCCTTCCTGCCACCCAACGACTTCAAGGAAGCAGTACAAGCTCTAATCATCCCTAGCGTGGAATACCGATGTGTCTCTCTGGGCGGTCTACCCAAAACTTCCACGGCTCCACTACGAGCCTCAATCAATGCAGCAGCAAGACTCATAACTGGTTCTAAACAGAGCTCCCACATATCCCCTGATCTACAACTCCTGAACTGGTTACCCCTGGAAGCCCGAATTCATCTAAAAATAGCATGCATGACGCACAAAGCCATGCATCACAAGGCCCCCAGCTACTTGGCACAGAAGCTGACAATCTCGGGTGAAGGGGGGTGGGGGCAGATCCTCAAGCAATGCTGAAAAACTACTTCTGCAACCTCAAAAATTCAACAAGAAAAAAACATATAACTGATCCTTCCTGGAATGCCTTACCCCCAGAAACCAGACTCAACCCTCCCACGGCCTCATTCATAAAGGAAGTAAAAGCCATCCTCATGGCCAAATTCACATGAATATGATACATAGAAGTAAGCAATCTTAACATTATACTGACCCTTGGTCCCTCACTACGAGATAGACCGTATATCGCTTCTTATTTTGTTCTTCCTTGTATAACACGCCACTGTACAGATGTTTGTTATTGTCCTGCTCCTCTTTTTCTTTTATTTATATGTAACATTTAGTGACTGTACAGCGCTCTGATATCCGCAAGGATCTTGTTTGCGCTCCATAAAACTTTCTAAATAAATAAATAAAAAAATATTACATATCTTAGCTCATTGATCTCTCGGAAGTATCACTTTTTGAGAGATGTACCATTTTTTCCCCCTATGGGAAGGGTCAAAGGTGGGGGGCGAGCACTGTCTTTCTCCTTGCTTTTCTCCCTTCTTTCTGTGTGCACCTGCTTTCTTTTCTGGGACTCCGAACCTTCTTTTCCTTTTCCCCCCTTTTCGTTTTGTAGTCCAGGGAGGATTGCGGGTTTTCTTGAAACAGCGAGATCTTGGATACTTGAATAAATATAGAAATTCTCTAAAAAGGTTCTTATTATTGATTCAATAGATGGCAATATATTTGAGAAAATTCAGTCATCATTCTCCGCATTTGAGTGAAATGTGAAATGTATTGCGAAGTGGTCGTGATTTGTGTTCTTTTCAGTCTAGTCATGCTCTTGTGCCTTTTTATTGATGTTGTGTACTCGATATATATGTTGAGTTTTTTAAATGTAATATTCATGTTTGTGTATATATGTTTGGTTTTCAGCCCTGAGGAAGCTCCCTATATGGGAGAGAAACGCGTTGGCTGATCTATTTGTGAGTCAAATGATGAGCTTTTCTTCGAACTTTAAAAAAAATAAAGAAGAACTATTTTTCATATACTTTTGCTTGTTTGGACTTTGTTTTTGTGCGCCCCCACAAACACTTAAATATACTCATCCCTCTGTGTTCACGTCAGGCGCCCAACGCGATCTCCACAGCGTCTAGTTGTTGTCTGCCACTCATACTGCCCGTGGGTCTGTCCGCCGCCGCTCCCTCAGGGTCCGAATCTGTGATCCTCTTTCCTAGGGCGCCGCCATTTTGCCCGTCTCTCCAGCTCCCATCCTCGGTCAGAGAGTCTCCTAGAAGTCCCGAAACGCGTCGAGTTCAGGAGCGGCTCCGCACCGGTCCCCCTTCGTTCCTCGACCCTCCTGTGGGAAAAGGGAAGTCAGGGTATCAGGTTTTCAGGATTTTTGCGGGGTTTCTCAGCGGAGCTCGGCGCTCACGCTGCCATCCGCATCAGCTTCCAAACCACACCCCCTTGCTCATATTCTCATGAGCTCAAAATGAGCATGACTATAGCCAGACAACCAAGGGAAGGCTTGACACTGACACAATTGATCTTCTCTTGAACAGTGTCTTTTAAAGAATGTTGCTTTGCCGGCTTAATGATATGTGTCATTTGGCTGTCCTGGTAACCCCTTAGACCTATATCTAGACATAACACTCTGATTAGTCGTATTGTATTGCAACATTTATAGAGCGCTTGCTGCCACTATGTGGGGTGCTGAACCACTTAATTAAATGAGTAGCTCACTACCCTGTGTAGGTTGTATGGTTTGATGTGTGTTGTCTTTCTATGTTTTGATCCTATGTGTATTTCCTTGCGGTGTGAGATGACCACCAAGGTGCCGTCACTGTGTGATGGGACACATTGCTTAACAGTGAGATGGATGAAGAAGAGCAAGAGAGAAGCATGCAGTTTAATATTTTAGTAAGCTGGTACCTTTGAGAAGCTCTGCAGGTTCCTATATGGTATTTTTCATGATCATAGTCCACTTAACTGGTTACGTCACTGGGTTGTCCTTATTGAGACATTTTGTTAAAAGTTTCTGGTCATGAACAGACATAGGTTAGAGGGAGATCTGCTGTGATAGAGTTTGCACTGCATATCTGATTCTCATGAACGATGTCAAGAACTCGTCATAATATGTAGCTTGTCAGGACCTGAGGTAAGTACGTTGAGGAGGCGGTCTGTACTTGAAGCATGTGGGCGGGGGGGTGAGGTGGGAGTTAGGGAGTTAGGGAGGGAGAGAGGGAGAGAGGGAGAGATAGAGAGAGAGAGGGAGAGAGAGAGAGAGAGAGAGAGAGAGAGAGAGGGAGAGGGAGAGGGAGAGGGAGAGGGAGAGAGAGATGCGCCACAGCACAGTGGCCTAAGACAAGATAAGAGCATCACTCTGGCCACTCTCCATGACACCAAAATGCTTCCCACATAAGGTACTCTGCAATTCAACACTCTTCCAAGCAACCCCTCCCCTAAAACCCCCTCCCACGGTATAGCCTGCTACCCATACACTAATGCACGTCACTGCTCACCAGATGTATGAAGAACTATATAAATGCAATTACAATACAATATATTTTCATAGACAGCCAAGCTCACCTATTATAGAAAGCAGAACTACCCTACACTTGAAGCAGAAATCACATCTTTCCTTCAACTGCAACAGACAGTAGAGGTATCCCTTTTCTTTGGCAGATCAATCCCACAACTGATTGATATCCTGCTCAGTGCCGACAGAAAGAGATTCCCTCACCTGTCTCAGAGAGCATAAGGAGGTCTTAGCTTGTCTGTCGGTCTCCATTCATCTATCCCATGAAGCCTTTGAGGATAAACGTGCTGGGTCAGTGTATATTCACAACAGAGAGTGCTGCATGCCTACACCCCCACCAGAGCCGGATGGCGTACGTATTTGCCCCGGATCTGGTCCTCGGTCAGGTGCACCTCGATGAGGGGGCGCACGGTGGAAAAGAGTTTCTACCAGGGCCACTCCTTCACCCCCTTGTTCTGCTTGATTTTCTTCTGCGCGCAGCGAATCGCCAGGGGCTGGATCTGAGCAGGCAACAGAGAGAGGGGTGAGTCTTGCTGCGAGATGGAGCCGGAGCCAGATCTCCACACATGGGTAGAGAGAGAGAGGGAGAGGAGGAGGGGGAGAGCGCTCGGCGTTCAATCAGCGCCGGCGGGTGGCGCGAGGACATGAAAAGAGAGCAGCAGGCGTAGGCGTGAGACAGGCTAATGAGAGCAATAATTACCCTTTATCGAATAGGAGCAACAGGAAGATTAGCCCATCAGCAAAATGTATTAGATCATCACAAGTTTGTAAATTAATTTGCTTTCGGTTTCATTGCTCTTGCCAAGCTGTCAAATGAAGTGGATTGTGTGATAAGGGTAGCAATATCTCATGGGACAGCTGCGCCGAGGGAAGCACAGAGATGCATCCTTTTACTTTCGGCTGGCGGAAGGGAAGAACAAACTAATGTTCAAAGACAAGCACAAACACGCGCGCCTCGCGCGGTGGGTGGGAGTGAATCGCCTGACGTGCACGCGTTGCTATTGAAGGCAATGGAACGCGTGCATGTGCTTGGCTGAAAAGCCTAAGCGATCGGAAAAGGTTTTTTATCTTTGCAACGCATGCGCGTTGCGAAGGCAAGACCTAAAAATGGCATCTCATTTTCACCGAGAGTGCTGTAGGCCTGTGTACCCAAATTATCATCCACAGGGCATCATGAATGTTGATCCTATTAGCTAATGACTGTTGTATGTAATCATTAAATATTCTTTTAGTCCCCTCTGCTTGACCACTGGCCTGTAGATGGTACAGAGAAGTCCTCTTGTGCTTAATTACATTGGCACTGACAAAAATTCAGATACTGTAAAAAGTAAATTGTACTCCATTATATGTAACCAGAACTGCAGGGAAATCTCTTGTGAAAATATCCTTAAAGTTCACCGAATTGTTAGTGGTAAGATCTTCTACAAAATGCAACTTTAATCACTTAACAAATAGACATTGATGGATATGCTATATCAATACTCCTTTATAAGCCTGTAAAAAGGCCCCATAAATGTCAGGACTGGATCTAAGCAACTCTCTGTTAGCCTAAAACACCTCCCAGTTATTGCCAAAATATCCAAAAACTATTGTTGCTGACCTGGTTGATATCTACCAAATCGATCATCATCTTTGCTCTTCTACCCTCGAATGATCGCTTAGCGGCGGAATTCCAAGATGGCCGCCGGTGCGATTCATTCAGTAGCAGTCTAGTGTTTCGAGGCTCCTCAGCAAACTCACCTGTGCTGAGGAATGCTCGGGCTGCGAAGTGCGCATTTCAACTGAAGCCCTGAGGTGAACGGACGCTTTTCCTTTGGCTTCAGTTTTTCGATATTTTGTATCCTGCGCAGTGAGTACATCAACTAACTCTCTGTAGTTAGACTTTCTTCCCGCGTCTGCGGTGAAGGAGAGTAGGGTCTGCAATCCTAGGATCACCCAGATTTTTTGCTTTTGTTTCACTGGTTTACGACTTTCTCTGGCTGTGGGCCTGCCAATCAGACCCACAGCCTGGCTGTTCTCTCTCTAAATTACAACATGTACCCTAGGTGCATTTACCAATTGGTACTGGGCCACCTTGTCAGACCCTGTAACTCAGGGCATAGGTGTACCCAGGGCCTACCAGGGGCTGAAGCATGTATTATGCCACCCATGGCTGGCCTCCTAAATTTGACACAACTGGCTGCATGACAGCTGGGGCAAAGTCGTGTAATCACCCTTTGCTGTAGATACAGTATACCTATATC
Organism: Lissotriton vulgaris; assembly: GCF_964263255.1. Taxonomy (NCBI): domain Eukaryota; kingdom Metazoa; phylum Chordata; class Amphibia; order Caudata; family Salamandridae; genus Lissotriton; species Lissotriton vulgaris. Next base: position 1,987,232,866 of record NC_141691.1, on the reverse strand, counting down.
TAACCCTAAAATGGACACACAGATTCCTATCAGTCACTCCTATGGCAGGCCTTAACAATCCTGAAGGCAGAGTGCCTGGAATCGTGTGAGATGGTGCTCTGGCATGAGCTGAGCCTGTCTGCAGCTTGCGGAACCAAGTCCTAATAGCTGTTCCATGATATCGCATACCATATACTCTTAAGTGCATTATAATCCTCGCGGTTAAATGCTATCTTTGGTATTGCTTTATCAAAACATGTCGAGTAAGGTGTCATACGAATTGGAATACTAACCCCTCGCCAATTCTGGCGACGGGGTTAGCATTCCACCCTTCTAGAGGGACACGACATGGAAGTAACTGTGAACCCCGGTTAAAGTTAAACGAAGCCTCAGCTCCACAAAATGGATGCTGCCACCACAGACACGAGTCTGACCCCCTGCAGCTGGGAGTCCTTCCAGCAAGGGGAGCTTGGACAAAGGGTTTCCTGTCGTGGGCGGTGCTAGCACCGTCCCAGACATGGTTTTGTGTATCCTGGGTAGGCAGGGCTTTACAGGAAGGTGACTGCTGAGTGGCACCCCGGTGCTCACTACGCATAGGCCGGTCAGAACCAGTTCCAGGGGCACACCAGCCCCTGGCCTGGGGGAAGTCCGGCATGGGAGAGGGGTGTAACCACCCCCCTCCTAGTCCCACCCATAGGCAGGACCTAGTCACCGGGTCAGCCCCCTTTTTTAGTATAAAGATAGGAGCGGGCCCCCTTTTAAAATTAGATCATCTTTGGAATCAAGACACGACTTTCTGCGAAAGGACATCAAGATTTCTTCTTCAAGATTCTCCCTTGTGGCTAAGGAGTAGTCACCCTGCATCAAGCGGGCACCATCCTAAGAACACTGCGGTCTGCTGCAAGTCCTTCCTCCGGAATCCGACGACCCAGCTCGACGAGACCCGGCTTCCCTGGCACCTCTGACCTCTACTCACCTCTACAGCCAAGCTGAGAACTGTGAGTGCGACGACACCTCGAGGGACCGACGATCGCCAAGACTGCACGACTTCTTTGCAACAAGCCCACCGTGTGCTCCACTGGTGAGTGCTTTGGGGTCCAAGACGCCCCAACCCTGAGCAGCTCCAGCACCGAAGATCAGCCCTCCAGCATCTCCACGATCTGCGTGGGGCCCTTCTGCTTTTGCCTGCTCACCGCGCTGTGTGGCTACTAGCCGGCTGGCTTGTGGCCTTCTTCACGACGCCCGACGACATCACTGCTGCTGGTCTGGTTGCTCCAGACTGGCCCTTGCTTCCTTGCAACAGAGAAGCACCCCGGACCCTCCTGGTCCACTCCAGACGCCATTTTGAGTCCACCGCGTGGGCTTGAATTTGCCAAGGCTTTGTTGCCCAATCCTGGGTCCAGCGACGCCGACAGCTTCATCCATCGTGGGACAGCTCGCTCCTCCATCCTGGTTGCCGACAACGCCTCCTGGTCCGTGAGATCTGCAGAGCACAGCGTCACCCCCTCACCTAGTCGAGGTGACTACCATCCGGTGACCTCCTGGTGCCACCTGACTACTGGCTAGTAGTCTCGAACTTGGTCCCCTCTGCTTTCAGGTGTCATCTCTCTTCAAGATCCAGGCTTGGATCACTTCGAACTCTCTTCACTGGTCGCCTGCCAGCATCTTTCTTCCAGGCTCCTGGTCCGTCTACGAGGATTCCCAACGTCATTTGAGACCTATGCAGCTGCAGCCCCTGGGCTTGGTAAGTTCGGCATTTCGGTGCCCCAGCATAGCCTCACTATCCAAGGGTCAGAATCCACTTTCGTTTTCCTCCTACCAGGTCGGGTTCGCCCGAGAACACTAACTCTGCAAAATCTAGCTACCATAGACTTTGTCCCGCATCCCGCGTGAGAGTGCACACTCTGCACCGAGTCCCCTAGGCCTCCTATTAGTAATCAGAAGGTTCAGTAGTCAAGACCTAGCGATTCCAAAGCCTATTAGTACTGTACTTACCTGCTAGTAATTTCGCATTCCACTTTCAGAGTATATGGTTTTCCGTGCCCCTCGGGCATTTGTATATACTGTGCTAACTTAAGTATTTTCGTAAGAGTTTTGTTTTGTGCTTAATACCCTGTCCTCATAAAGAGTACAGGGCTGTTGTGATCCTAACCTCATAGATGCACGTAAACATCCCTCCCCAGTGCTGCGCTGTCCATTGGAACTAGTGCTGAATGGACGTCCAATGGTCGTGCGCAGCACTGGGGAGGTAGTGCTGCCGTCGGCCAACGCCCCGAGGCAGCACTTAAGGGGTTAATACATATCTTGTTTATTTTCATAACACTTGTGTGGTGTCCTTTCACTTGGTGTTCAAGGGGTATATGTGTGGTAAACAGCTGGCTTAACACGCCCTCTCGAGTCTTTAGCCTTAGACTGCTCGTATCCACGCTACTAGGATAGCTGGTCTATAAGGTTGACTTACAACCAATCATCAATGAGGGTTGCTGGACTGATACATAGTGTTCACTAGAATAGTGAGCACTGCATATCAGGCCACCTTCTCACATTGGTGAGCAGCGGTTGGGATTTGAGCTTGCTGTTGTTTTATCACACGTATCCTAAGAATATCTTGTTGAAAGATCACATAAGTACTTTTAGGTAAATATAACTTAGCTTAGAATACTCTGAGTTCTACTGAACCAGCTGTTGCAGCTCCTCAAGGCTTAGCACACCTTGGCTGCAACTCTTAGCAAGGGATCAGTAGGCAAACACATAGTGTAGGTAGGTGCATCACTTACACCACACTAGAAGCATGTCTAACCTAGGAGAGTCTACTGAGACCCCTCTGATGGTTGAGGACCCTCCACAGGCCTCTTCTAGATATGCAGCCCTTAGCTTCCAGGAGATGAGACAAGTGTGTACCTCCAGGAAGCTAAAACAGGGGTCTAACCCCACAATCCCATTTCTGATTGGTCTCTTAGAGACTTATGATGCCAGAAAAGCTGAGAAGCTTCTTAGCTCTTCTCATCCAGAAGGGGACATGCCAACCCTAGAAGGAACCAGGGGTGACCCAGATCTCATCCATCTCTCAGGTGAGGAGGATGATGATCAGGAGACATCTGGGGATGAGGCAGACAAAGGTCCAGAAATGGTTAGTCAGCTAACTAGGGCCAACTTAAGCAGGCATGAGGATGGTACTGGGAGATCCCTGGGGCCCCTCTCAGGCCAGCTTAACATTGGGAATGGACGAGTTAGGTCTCTCTCAAGAGGCTCTAACAGATCCATTCGTACCAATGGCTCTCAGGCCTCTGCTCTGAGGAGGATGACCTCCCCTCAGAGGAGAGTTTATGAAGCCAAGGAAAGGGAAGTCAATCTGAGGATTGCCGGGGAAGAACTTGCCCTGGCCAAAGAAAGACTTGCCTTTGCTAGAGAGCAGGAATTGAGTGGGTCAAAACCCACTGGTGGCAGCATTACACCTAGCAATAGGGAAAGGAGTTTTGATACAAAACACCTGAATAAGATAGTGCCCCCCTTTAAGCAAGGGGATGACATCCACAAATGGATTACTGCTTTGGAGAGAGCCTGCACTGTGCAGGGTGTTCCCCAGAGTCAGTGGGCAGCTATCTTGTGGCTCTCCTTTGAAGGTAAAGGTAGAGATAAGCTCCTCACTACTAGAGTGGAGGATGCTAACAATTACCAAGTCTTGAAAAACACACTGGTCGATGGGTTTGGCCTAACCACTGAGCAGTACAGGGTGCTGTTCAGGGATACCCAGAAAACTCAGTCTCAAGATTGGTCTGACTTTGTAGATTGTGCCACTAAGGCTTTGGAGGGCTGGTTGCTGGGCAGTAAGGTTACTGATTACACAGGATTGTACAATTTGATCATGAGAGAACACATTTTAAACAATTGTCAGAACCAGTTGTTGCATCAGCATCTTGTTGACTCAGATCTGACCTCTCCCCAAGAATTGGGAAAGAAGGCAGACAGATGGGTCAGAACAAGAGTTAAGCAGAACCAGGGCCAGAATCAAGGTGGTCAGAAGAAAGCAGACCAGAAGGGTAAAGATTCTAAAGGGGAACAAAATGACCAGAAGTCTTCGTCAGGTCCCCAACAACCCAAAGAGGGTGGGGGTCAGGCTCCCCAGAAGAAGAAGAACCAAGAAGGCCAGTCCAAAAGGTGGTGCCAATACTGCAAAAGTAAAACTCACTGGTTTAGTGAGTGCACCAAGAAAGGAGGAGGGCAGACTCCTGCCACTGCAGCCCCTAAGGCACCTGTGCCCCCTAGTACAGTCAGCAGTGGTAGTGCACCTCCCAAGGGTTTAGTTGGGTTAACCTTGGGTTCTGAGGGGTATGACAACTTAGTTGGCACACTCACTCAGGCTGTCCTTGTTTGTACAGGGGATGTGGATATATCCCCTGATATAAGTCCCAATACTTTGGGCAAATACAGACAGACACCTTTAATAAATGGAAGAATGGCTCAGGCCTATAGGGACACTTGTGCCAGTGTCACCATGGTGACACCTAACTTTGTGGACCCTGGACAGATCATGCCAGGTACAGATTTCCTGGTGACCAATGCAAGCAATGTCACTACCAATCACAGTATGGCAATTGTTGCTTTCTCCTAGGGAGGGGTAAATGGCCAAAAGAAGGTTGTTGTTAGTTCAGACCTCCCAGTAGATTTTTTGTTGGGCAATGATTTGGAATCATCACAATGGTCAGAGGTGGAGCAGAGGACTCACATGGAAATGTTAGGCTTGCCAGCACATGTGTTTGCTGTGACCAGGTCACAGGTCAGGAAATGCCCCACTGAACAGGTGCTGGATCCTGGAACAATGGACCAGACACCTTCCAAGAAGAAGAGCAGTAGGGTTAAGGCTGTGCCTTCCCCCTTGTCCCAGGTTGTGGATCAAGTCTCAGAGGAGGCTGACCTACAGGAATTGAGGGAAACTGAGCCTAAAGAGTTTGAACTTGATCAAGTTGAATTCTTGGGTTCAGGGGGACCCTCAAGGGAAGACCTGGGGAAGGACCAGTTAGACTGCCCTTCCCTTGAACCCCTCAGACAGCAGGCTGCTGCTGAGGCTGCTGGGAACGCCACAGGTACCCACAAGGTATACTGGGAAGATGGACTCCTGTACACTGAGGCAAGAGACCCCAAGCCTGGCATGACCAGAAGGCTGGTTGTACCCTTGTCTCAGAGAGGTTTCCTCCTTACCTTGGCCCATGAGATTCCCTTAGCAGGTCACTTAGGCCAGACAAAGACTTGGGACAGGCTTGTCTCGCACTTTCACTGGCCTCACATGAATGAGGATACCAAGGAGTTTTGTCGCTCCTGTGTCACTTGCCAAGCCAGTGGTAAGTCAGGTGGCACAACAAAGGCCCCCCTTATACCAATGCCTGTGGCGGGGTGCCCTTTGAAAGAGTGGGGATTGACATTGTTGGTCCAATGGAACCCCAGACAGCATCAGGGCACAAGTTTATACTGGTGGTAGTGGATCATGCCACCAGGTATCCTGAAGCTATTCCACTTAGGACCACTACAGCACCTGTAGTGGCAAGGGCCCTAGTTGGAGTGTTCTCCAGAGTGGGCTTCCCTAAGGAGGTTGTCTCTGACAGAGGTGCAAACTTCATGTCAAGCTACTTAACTGCTATGTGGAAGGAATGTGGTGTCAACTACAAGTTCACTACACCCTATCATCCACAATGCAATGGGCTTGTTGAAAGGTTCAACAGGACCCTAAAAGGGATGATTCATGGACTACCTGAAAAGCTCAGGCGTAGATGGGATGTCCTGATTCCCTGCCTTCTGTTTGCTTACAGAGAGGTCCCACAAAAGGGGGTTGGCTACAGCCCTTTTGAACTTTTGTATGGGCATCCTGTTAGAGGCCCCCTGTGTTTGGTGAAGGAAGGATGGGAGAGACCTCTCAAAAAGCCTGCAACCAACATAGTGGACTATGTACTTGGTCTCCGCTCCAGGATGGCTGAGTATATGGAGAAGGCAAATGAAAACCTTAAGGCCAGTCAAGAACTTCAAAAAGCTTGGCATGACCAAAAGGCTGTCCTGACTGTTTACCAGCCTGGACAGAAGGTGTGGGTGTTGGAGCCTGTGGCCCCAGCAGCACTCAAAGACAAATGGTCTGGGCCCCACACAATTCTTGAGCAGAAGGGAGAGGTCACCTACCTGGTGGACCTTGGAACTCCCAGGAGCCCCCACAGGGTACTCCATGTCAACAGGCTCAAAGCATATGTCGACAGGAAGGACATGAGCTTGCTCATGGCCATTGATGAGGGACAGGAGGAAGAGAGTGACCCTCTCCCAGACCTGCTCACTCAGAATCCTGATGATGGGTCAGTAGATGGTGTTGTCTTTTGTGGCAGCCTCTCTGAGCATCAACAGAAAGACTGTAAACAGGTTCTTCAGTCTTTCAGACATATGTTCTCTCTGACACCCAGTCAGACCAATTGGTGTACCCATGAGGTTGACACTGGTGACAGCCTGCCAGTTAAGAGTAAAATCTACAGGCAGCCTGATCATGTTAGAGACTGCATAAAAACTGAAGTGCAGAAAATGTTGGAGTTGGGAGTCATTGAACCCTCAGATAGCCCTTGGGCTAGTCCAGTAGTTCTAGTGCCAAAACCTCACACCCAGGATGGTAAGAGAGAGATGAGGTTCTGCGTAGACTACAGGGGTCTCAATGCAGTCACTAAGACTGATGCCCACCCAATACCAAGGGCAGATGAACTTATAGATAGATTGGCTTCTGCCAACTACTTAAGTACATTTGACCTGACAGCTGGGTATTGGCAAATCAGGTTAGCTGAGGATGCCAAGCCCAAGACAGCATTTTCAACCCCTGGTGGGCATTATCAATTTGTGGTAATGCCCTTTGGTCTGAAAAATGCACCTGCCACCTTCCAAAGGTTGGTGAATCATGTTCTCACTGGGCTGGATGACTTCTGTGCAGCATATCTAGATGATATTGCTGTCTTTAGCTCCACCTGGGAGGATCACCTGGTCCACCTGAGGAAAGTGTTAGAGGCTCTGCAAGCAGCAGGCCTCACTATCAAGGCCACCAAGTGCCAGATAGGGCAGACACAGGTTGTATACCTGGGCCACCTTGTAGGTGGAGGCCAGGTTCAGCCACTGGAGAGCAAAATACAGTCAATCAGGGACTGGGCTCCTCCAACCACCCAGACTCAGGTTCGAGCTTTCTTGGGCCTGACTGGTTACTACAGAAAGTTTGTCAGGAACTATGGATCAATTGTGACTCCATTAAATGAACTGACAAGTAAGAAAATGCCAAAAAAGGTTCAGTGGACAGCAGGCTGTCAAAAAGCATTCGATGACCTAAAGCAGGCCATGTGCACAGCACCTATCCTTAAGAGTCCAGACTACTCCAAACCATTCATTGTCCAAACAGATGCTTCTGAGTTGGGTGTGGGAGCTGTTCTATCTCAACTGAATTTTGATGGTCAAGACCAGCCCATTGCTTTTATAAGCAGAAGGCTGACCCGCAGAGAGAAGAATTGGTCAGCTATTGAGAGGGAGGCCTTTGCTGTGGTTTGGGCCCTGAAGAAGCTGAGGCCATACTTGTTTGGCACTCACTTCAAGATTCAGACCGACCATAAGCCCCTCTTGTGGCTAAATCAGATGAAGGGTGAAAACCCCAAACTGCTTAGGTGGTCCATTTCCCTACAGGGGATGGACTTTACAGTGGAACATAGACCTGGTACTGATCATGGCAATGCCGATGGGCTCTCCAGATATTTCCACTTAGAACAAGAAGACTCACCTGGTCAAGGTTAGCTTATTGTCCCAAAGTTTGGGGGGGGGGGTCATGTAGGAGAGTAGGGTCTGCAATCCTATGATCACCCAGATTTTTTGCTTTTGTTTCACTGGTTTACGACTTTCTCTGGCTGTGGGCCTGCCAATCAGACCCACAGCCTGGCTGTTCTCTCTCTAAATTACAACATGTACCCTAGGTGCATTTACCAATTGGTACTGGGCCACCTTGTCAGACCCTGTAACTCAGGGCATAGGTGTACCCAGGGCCTACCAGGGGCTGAAGCATGTATTATGCCACCCCTGGCTGGCCTCCTAAATTTGACACAACTGGCTGCATGACAGCTGGGGCAAAGTCGTGTAATCACCCTTTGCTGTAGATATAGTATACCTATATCTAACCCTAAAATGGACACACAGATTCCTATCAGTCACTCCTATGGCAGGCCTTAACAATCCTGAAGGCAGAGTGCCTGGAATCGTGTGAGATGGTGCTCTGGCATGAGCTGAGCCTGTCTGCAGCTTGCGGAACCAAGTCCTAATAGCTGTTCCATGATATCGCATACCATATACTCTTAAGTGCATTATAATCCTCGCGGTTAAATGCTATCTTTGGTATTGCTTTATCAAAACATGTTGAGTAAGGTGTCATACGAATTGGAATACTAACCCCTCGCCAATTCTGGCGACGGGGTTAGCATTCCACCCTTCTAGAGGGACACGACATGGAAGTAACTGTGAACCCCGGTTAAAGTTAAACGAAGCCTCAGCTCCACAAAATGGATGCTGCCACCACAGACACGAGTCTGACCCCCTGCAGCTGGGAGTCCTTCCAGCAAGGGGAGCCTGGACAAAGGGTTTCCTGTCGTGGGCGGTGCTAGCACCGTCCCAGACAGGGTTTTGTGTATCCTGGGTAGGCAGGGCTTTACAGGAAGGTGACTGCTGAGTGGCACCCCGGTGCTCACTACGCATAGGCCGGTCAGAACCAGTTCCAGGGGCACACCAGCCCCTGGCCTGGGGGAAGTCCGGCATAGGAGAGGGGTGTAACCACCCCCCTCCTAGTCCCACCCATAGGCAGGACCTAGTCACCGGGTCAGCCCCCTTTTTTAGTATAAAGATAGGAGCGGGCCCCCTGTTAAAATTAGATCATCTTTGGAATCAAGACACGACTTTCTGCGAAAGGACATCAAGATTTCTTCTTCAAGATTCTCCCTTGTGGCTAAGGAGTAGTCACCCTGCATCAAGCGGGCACCATCCTAAGAACACTGCGGTCTGCTGCAAGTCCTTCCTCCGGAATCCGACGACCCAGCTCGACGAGACCCGGCTTCCCTGGCACCTCTGACCTCTACTCACCTCTACTGCTAAGCTGAGAACTGTGAGTGCGAAGAGACCTCGAGGGACCGACGATCGCCAAGACTGCACGACTTCTTTGCAACAAGCCCACCGTGTGCTCCACTGGTGAGTGCTTTGGGGTCCGAGAAGCCCCAACCCTGAGCAGCTCCAGCACCGAAGATCAGCCCTCCAGCATCTCCACGATCTGCGTGGGGCCCTTCTGCTTTTGCCTGCTCACCGCGCTGTGTGGCTACTAGCCGGCTGGCTTGTGGCCTTCTTCACGACGCCCGACGACATCACTGCTGCTGGTCTGGTTGCTCCAGACTGGCCCTTGCTTCCTTGCAACAGAGAAGCACCCCGGACCCTCCTGGTCCACTCCAGACGCCATTTTGAGTCCACCGCGTGGGCTTGAATTTGCCAAGGCTTTGTTGCCCAATCCTGGGTCTAGCGACGCCGACAGCTTCATCCATCGTGGGACAGCTCGCTCCTCCATCCTGGTCGCCGACAACGCCTCCTGGTCCGTGAGATCTGCAGAGCACAGCGTCACCCCCTCACCTAGTCGAGGTGACTACCATCCGGTGCCCTCCTGGTGCCACCTGACTACTGGCTAGTAGTCTCGAACTTGGTCCCCTCTGCTTTCAGGTGTCATCTCTCTTCGAGATCCAGGCTTGGATCACTTTGAACTCTCTTCACTGGTCGCCTGCCAGCATCTTTCTTCCAGGCTCCTGGTCCGTCTACGAGGATTCCCGACGTCATTTGAGACCTATGCAGCTGCAGCCCCTGGGCTAGGTAACTTCGGCATTTCGGTGCCCCAGCATAGCCTCACTATCCAAGGGTCAGAATCCACTTTCGTTTTCCTCCTACCAGGTCGGGTTCGCCCGAGAACACTAACTCTGCGAAATCTAGCTACCATAGACTTTGTCCCGCGTGAGAGTGCACACTCTGCACCCGAGTCCCCTAGGCCTCCTATTAGTAATCAGAAGGTTCAGTAGTCAAGACCTAGCGATTCCAAAGCCTATTAGTACTGTACTTACCTGCTAGTAATTTCGCATTCCACTTTCAGAGTATATGGTTTTCCGTGCCCCTCGGGCATTTGTATATACTGTGCTAACTTAAGTATTTTCGTAAGAGTTTTGTTTTGTGCTTAATACCCTGTCCTCATAAAGAGTACAGGGCTGTTGTGATCTTAATAAATATCTTGTTTATTTTCATAACGCTTGTGTGGTGTCCTTTAACTTGGTGTTCAAGTGGTATAACAGCTGGCTTAACACGCCCTCTCGAGTCTTTAGCCTTAGACTGCTCGTATCCACGCTACTAGGATAGCTGGTCTATAAGGTTGACTTACAACCAATCATCAATAAGAGTTGCTGGACTGATACATAGTGTTCACTAGAATAGTGAGCACTGCATATCAGGCCACCTTCTCACATGCGGTAAGTCTAACATTTCATAGTTAAGGTTTTGTTGAAGATTTTGAGTCGTGAAAATTAGCGTAAGGTGTTAGCGTTCATTTGACAGTAAGCGAATTTCCTTACTACAAGCTCTGACAGCAGGAGTCTTCCAGAGAGCAATTCAACTGTATTTGGAAGTACAGGAACATTTACAAAGACTGTGTATCAAGGTTCTACGAGATACAGAATCATTAAGAACAGTAGTATTGGTAGTACATTGAACAAGAAATATACAGAGACTTCCATAAAGAAAGAATTAAAGTTCTACAAGTAGGTGGGGTTATATATATATATATATATATATATATATATATATATATATATATATATATATATATATATATATATATATATACAATTACTTACCAACATTGTCAGAGAACTTTTCCTGGACACATCCACTGGAACTTGTAATTGAGTAGAAGTCTCCATCAGCTGAAAGAAGAGTAAACACAAATCAAGGTATTTAGAGAAAGGTTGAGGCAATTGAGTGAGTACAGAGTTATAGATAAATGTAGTCACTAATCCAATATTGTTTAACCCTTTCGCTGCTGATGACGAGCTCAGCTCGTCATCACCCACGGGTGTCGTGTGCTGATGACGAGCTGAGCTCGTCATGGAAACAGCAAAATGGCAATTTCCAGCACACGGCAAAAATCATAGCAGCAGCCATGTGGTTAATCTCATCTTAGTAACAGCACAGAAAAGAAAAACAAAGTAGCTGAAAGCAGACAACTCCATAAGAGAACTGATAGCCACCACACTAGGACAGGTAATCAAGGTTTTGGTCAGGTTAATATGAAAACTTAGATTTAGTGTTTGTTGCTAAAATTGTTCTTTTCACAGGAAAACCAAACAAAAGGCATAGCAGTCCTGTCCAGCAGAAGCAAGGTGTGGCGTGTTTCTCTTTTTCTTCCAACTCCCCTTTTCCCCCTCTTTGCTGCTTGGATGCTATATGCGCTGAGTAGTGGAGTTTGGGAATTGAGGAATTTCATCGGGTCCTGCGGAAGCACAGAGTTGTGGATCAGGTACTTGACAATAAAATCCATTCCCAAAGTATGCCAGGCTGAATTAGGGTTCACTATAGTTTGTAGGGGTGCTTGTGTTTGAATTGATTTATCTACAACGTTACAAAGCTGCAGGACTGTATCAACAATTCTTCCACTGCATCCTTGCCTGACCACAAGAAAGCCTGTCTGAGCCTTCTCTTAGCTAAAGTAATATACTGTGTGCGCCAATACAACCAAACTATGTCTTAGTGTCAGGGACTCCAAAACTCAGAATGCACTTGCAAAGGGAATGTTTGCAATGTTCCCAAGACTGCTGTGTGTTTTCAAGACAATGAGGCCCTTTAACAATGATATGTGTTGTGTAGTGAAGTTTGGATCCTTGTGGGCACAGTGCAGCTTGCAGTGTGAAAGGAATTAAGTCTTACCTGACGGAGTCGGCTTCTCCTGTTGCATCTACATCGTCCTGAAAGCTGAAAATGGAAATAAAGACTGAAGGAGGCTTGCCAAGTGGGCACTGGTTCCATAACTTCACCCTTAAACCACAGTCCCTGGGAAAGTAAACAGATACGTGGGGGGCTTTGCAAGACGTTTCTCTTGAAGAGAAAGGAATGATTCTAAGATATAGCATAAACCTTAAACCACAGTGGGAAATTTGTTTTAAACTGGAGTAGACAACCCAGAAATAATGGAGCTAACCGACATACATCGACGACACCAAACCCCTTAAACTAGCGTAGGGCCCAAAGTGCTTTTATACAGCGAACAAAGCCATCCTCTAAAGACAGGGGCCTTTAACATTCCCATTTCTTCATTGTTTTATCCCATCAAGTTTGCAGTTAGTTGGGGGCGTTAAGTGGCGCACTAGCGGAATGGCCGCCACTGTGTGAGGCTCCCGCAGTCCGGCGCATACTTATTATTAACCCTTGTCCAAAATCCGCTAAAATACTCGTACAAACAAGAGTGCAGGTAGCGAATACGAGCCGAGACAGAGGAGCTGGTTTTCACAGAGATCTGCAAGGGATTTGCTGGCGAACAGAGCGGTGAATCAGTGAGCGGCAGGAGACCAGAGCTCGGCTGGTGCGGCGAGCGGGAGGTGACGACTATCGAGTCCCGGGCTGCACACGTGACCACTGGGCCAGGAGCTCAAAATGGCGATGTGAAGGAGCGGTGGGAGAGAGGAAGCGTTCAGAGGGAAGGCTGAAGCTGCGCAAGGTTGCCTCCTGTCAGGGCAGTAGCGGTGGCGAAAACCTCCACATACAAGCGGTGAGAGCGAGGAGAGCAGGGCGCTATCAGCCGTGGCTAGATGGCGCAGAAGATATTGAAGAAGTCAAAGCGGGCTGCATTAGAGATCAAGCGTCTACCGGTCGCTTGCAAGGTGGCTGCAGGAGCGGAGGAGAACATAGCCTGGGAAGGACTGACATAATTAATTGTGCTTGGGGCGTTCTGGCTTGAGGAAGGCGGATATACTTTGCATGAGACTCCCCGCAGGTACCACAGAAGTGCAAGGCTCATTGGTGGCAGAGCGCAGTGGAGACTTTGCGGCCTGCAGATTTCAGACTACGTGAGAACGCACAGCAGCTAGGGGGAGAGACTGGCCCGAAGTATGCAGAGCAAAATCAGCTAGATAGGTTAAAAGTGCGCCGGTGCCCGCAAGTGCTGGGAGGCGCCCCTGTGAATGGTAAAGCTCGATTTGAACAGCTTGAATTGCGCTGTTCCGCACAAACCCCCCCTGGCAACGTCCCGAGCGGAGAGAAACACAGCCAAGGGCGACGCCACCCGCAAACTATCAGCGTCAGAGAGTGAGGTGGGCGCATAGGGTCCCCAGAAGCTGAGATCAGAGCACGTGGAGGGCAACTGGACATTTTTTTGACACCATCGTGGGGAAACTGTAAGCGTGGCAACCCCACCTCACTTTTGAGACTCAGAAGGGAGCTAGACAACAATCAGCAGAGGACGAGTCTGGCGCAAGCGGGGGCCCCAGGAACACCAGGCACAAGTGGGCGAGGAATTAAAATCCATACTCCCTGAAGTTTTGCGGACAAAATGGATACCCTCACGACACGAATGGATGCAATAGCGCGCAAGATGGAGGGGCATGAGTCATGAATTAAAGAAGCCGAACAACGGTTGTCGGACACAATGACTCACTTGCAAAAAACAGTTGCGCAAATGGAGAAGTTATTAAAAATCATAGCGGCTTTGAATGAGGACATTGAGGCGCGCAGTCAGAGAAATAATGTTTGCCTTTCAGGAATTCCAGAAAGCACGAACACTGGTAGAATGGAGGACTATGTAGAAAGGATGTGGTAGGAGCAGAATTACTGTCCTCACAATTCATCGTTGAGAGAGCTCACCGAGTGCCGGGCCCCAAACCTCCTCCTGGAAATCCACCTAGGCTCATCATAGCACGTCTCTTAAATTATAGAGACTGGGACACAGCTCTACGTGTGGCGAGGGAAAAAAGAGAATCGACGTACGATGGAGTGACCTTCACCATGTTCCCTGACTTTACACTTCATGTACAAGAGGAATGCTGGAAATTTCTTCAGGTAAAGCAGAAACTCAGAGCAGCCGAAATAGCGTACGCATTGCTTTAACCAGCCCAGATGCGCATCACATACCTGGGGTCGCACAGAATTTACACCACCCCACAGCAAGTGGAGGACTTTCTAAAAAAGATTAAGAAACAGAAGCGAGGGGTCCCAGAAGAGGAAGAAACGCCGTCAGATGTAGAATAGAGCGTCAACAAGATGTAGACCTCTAGGACGATTCCAGTCTCATGACTTTCAGGAGGATGACTACGAGGAAACCTGGCACATACTGAGGAGTACAAGAGGAACTGAACACTGCACTCGATATAACTACTTAGATGCTGCAGTGGAGAAGGGCATACAATGACTAAATAACCGGACACCCTTGTCACTCTTCCAGGGGAAAGGGCGCTAACAGAGGCTGCCTGGTGGAGTGAGAAGGTAACGTGGGCCCCCCAGCAGACTATCCCCAAAGGGGTGTACCCCAGTATTATTTTACACAGACCTACCTGTTCTAAGCTAGGATGTTACCCAGGGTTGCAAGGTTGGTTGTGGTTGGGGTGGGGGAAGGGATGAAGGAAACTGGCATGATTGGGATGCTTCAGTGGGAGTGGGGAGGCACAGTTGGGAAGATTTCTGGTAGGTGTTTTTTTTTAAAGGTTGCATCAATGGCCTGGCAGGCGACTACCATACTGTCATTGATTGGCTTGATAAGGGTTGGGTGAGGAGAAACAGAGAACTGCAGGTGCAGATAATACGCTGAAGGTAATATCATGGAACGTTAGGGGGCTAGGGAACGCTAGAAAAGGTAGGCAATTATTGTCCTATTTGGACAGACAGCAGACACATTGTTATGTTGCAAGAAACGCACTTGAGTCCACAAAGCCACCAGCCAGTTTGCCAGCAAATGGGCAGACATAAGATTATTTGCCTCTTATTCTACTTATGCCCGTGGCACGGCCATCTTGGTTAAAAAACAGATGCCCTTTGCGTTGATGGGAGCGGAAATAGACCCTCAAGGAAGGTATGTCATAGCCTGGGGACAGTTGGGCAGAGATACAGTCACATTAGCAAACTGCTATGGCTCCAATATAGATACTCTGGAATTTTACACAACAGTGTGGGGTAATGTACTTGCAGTATGCTCCACTCAACTAATCTGGGGAGGAGACTTCAATGTGGCCTTGAACCCGGCTGTTGACAGATCTAATCCACAGATGTACCACTATAATAGGTCTCAGGAGGTGATGGAAGGAATTATAGAAGAAGGCGGGCTAATTGACAGCCGGCGCTATACGCACTCCAACCTCAGAGAAGGCACTGACTTCACCTCATACACGGGTACTTGGGCACATATTGATTATTGCTTAGCATCACGAGGGCTAGGGCCGAATATTCGAAGTGTTACACATCCTGCACGGATTTTCTCCGAGCACTGCCCGGTGAGACTGTCCATTATATTGCCAGGGTACGATAGACCGAGACCCAGCTGGAGACTGCAACCAAGAGCACTAACAGATACAGTCTTCCAAACTGAACTAGGGGAAGAAATAAAAGACTTCTTTGCCAGGAATAAGGGCTCAGTGGAAGATGTGGAAATGGTTTGGGAGGCGTTCAAAGTAACAATCAGGGGGTTCTGCATATCCAAAAGTTGTAGGGCTCTCAGGGACATTCAAAGGACACTTTGGAGATTAGAACGAGAAATGAAGACACTGGAAAGAGACATGGATGGGGGGGGGTCGATGGGGCAGGTGCAGTGGGACTTCCGGGAGAAACTGTCGGAATATGAGGAAACGGCGGATAGGGAGGCGGGATTCAGGGGTAGACATTGGGTGGCCCGCAGATATGGCGAAGGAGAGAGACCTGGGAGGGCACTAGCAGAGGTGACGAGGAGCCCGAGATTCAACTCCCACATTTTGGAAATAGAGGGACCAGGAGGGGCCACACACCGGGAAACGCAGGACATACTTGAAGTCTTTACTACATACTACAAGACGCTGTACACCTCTCAGCGACAGGGAACATTGGACGTGGAGAGCTTTATGGGAGATATAGCGCTGGAGTGGTTGGGGGACACGCAAAGGGAATTTCTCAGTCACCCATTCGAGATCGATGCGATAAGAGACGCGATCATGCAACTTAATAACGGGAAGGCGCCAGGGCTTGATGGACTCCCGGCGGAATTCTACAAGGCCTACATAGATATCATGGCACTGGTCCTTAAGGAGGTGTACGGGGAATCCCTAGAGGTTGGTGTACTCCCCCCTCCTCCCCCCACTCCCTCCCCCCTCCATGAGAGAAGCGTTGGTTACCTCGCTGCTGAAGCCTGAAAAGGCTCCCAGTTCTAGTGATGCCTACAGACCGCTGTCTTTGATTAACAGCGATACCAAAATATTGGCCAAGGTCTTAGCTAATAGTTTGTCTTTACTATTGGACAAGCTGGTACTACCAGACCAATCTTGTTTCATTCCTGGTAGGGCCACTTTTCATAACCTCTGTACCTTATTTTGCTTAGTCCAAACTGTAGCGCCGGAACTTCCCCTCGCAGTGGTTTTTTTAGACGCCACTAAGGCGTTTGACTCTGTGGAGTGGGATTATTTAATTGAAGTATTGCAGCGCATGGGATTCCCGCAAATATATATTTCTTGGATAAAGTTACTATATAACCAACCAACGGCTAAAGTATTGATTAATGGGCATTTGTCCGCTGCACTTACTATCTCGAGGGGCAGCCGACAGGGGTGTCCATTATCCCCTTTGTTGTTCGCTATAGCTGTCGAACCGCTGGCCTGTAGGCTCCGTCAGTGTCATCAGGACAAAGCAGTTTGGTGTCTTCTTCGTCAAATATTAGTTTCGCTATACGCGGATGACATAACACTATATGTTAGGGACCCGCAGCAGAATATCAATCCCCTCCTGCGGGAGTTTATTGTGTTTGGCAGATTATCTGGTATCTGTATTAATTGGTAGAAATCGCAGGTGTTCCCTCTTACACCAGCGGTTCTTAAATTCCAGCTTGACTTTCCTTTGGAGTGGTGTGACTCGGATCTCCGATATCTGGGCATACAAGTGGCTAGGAATAGGGAGGAGACGATCCGACTTAATTATGGTACAGCTATCACAAAACTAAATAGTAAGGTAACACGTTGTATATCACTCCCGTTATCACTAGCATGGCGGGCCTCACTCATCAAAATGGTCGTGCTCCCACAGATTTTATATTTATTCTTAAACATACCCTATCATCCTGGACCCTACTTTTTTAAAACCTTAAGAACTGAATTGATTAGATTATTGTGGGGAGGGAAACAGCCTTGTCTTAACTGGAAGACGTTGACTAAGCCATATACTCAAGGTGGGTTTGATATACCGGATTTTGAGACCTACTATTTGAGCGCCCAGGCCCAGTATGCCTATTATTGGATTCATCCCCCTCGATACATGCCGCAGGTGGCTGCGGAGGATTGGCTCGCGGTTCTCGTGCCGCTGAATGGTACTATACAAGGACCTAGACGAGCGTAGGGGACACCTCCCACTGTCGTTACGTGTACGGTAGATGCCTGGCATCATATAAAGGACATACTCTATATTCTTCCCGGCTACCCCTGACATATCACCCGGACATATCTCTGCTACAAGAAAAGGGATTTCAGAATTTATGCACGCGTACTCATGTCACCTCTTTCATGAGGGCAAGTTCCGGTCCTCAGAGCACCGTTTTCAGGGGATACAGCCCACCCCACTGGTGCATTTTTGTACGTGCGGTTAAGGCAAGGGATGAAGGCGATCCTCCCGGACTTCCCGAATGAGCCTGTAAACCTCGACCCATTACATAATATGCTGGGATCCACCGATGGGAAGCATTCAGTGTCCAGTCTATACAGAAACATCCGCGATCAGCAGGAACATATCCCAGGCCCTGCGCGCACACATTGGGCAGAGGAGCTAGGGTCCGAGATAACAGATGAGCAGTGGGAATATTATTGTGCACAAACATCACAGATGTCGGCCAACTGTAGACTGAGGGTTATACATTTTAAGTTTCTGCAACAATTGTATTACACCCCAGCCAAAAAATACAGCTTCCAACTCCAGGACCATGACAGGTGCGACAGGTGTGGTAGGGAGGGAGCAGGTTTTCTACATCTTGCGTGGGAATGCCCCGGGGTGCAGGAATTCTGGAGTCAAGTGTACCCAGCGCTAGGGAAAATGGTCAACCATACGCTAGAGATGAACCCCATGATGGCCCTGCTCAGCTACACAGCACAGATTCCTAAAACCTATGGAAAATTTGTTGCCATATCACTGCTACTAGCCAAGCGCAGGGTTGCTTGCAGATGGGGTAGGGGGCGGGCCCCTAAGTTTAAGGAGTGGTTAGCGGACCTGCTGTATTGTCAGGATCAAACAACTACATATGTAGAGCTTCTCCCGAGGGCCTCCAGACCGAGGGACATATGGGGACCGCTTCAGAGTTACTTTCTTCAGAGCGACCCGGTTACGGGGGTTGCTACTACTGCAGAGAATGCTTGTTCAAATGAGGGGATACCTAGTGGTTTATCTTCAATTTAAAGGGGGTACAAGAGGGAGGATATTCGATTCATCTGACAGGGCGGGCTGGTCTCAGGGGGGTTCTGTACCATTGCTGCTCCTACTTTGTGTGACATTGCTATTTCTATAGGTATAGTATATTTCTAGTATATGTTCCAATGAACTGTATTTGTATATTGCCTATCAAATGTCAATCTATTGTTAGAAATGATATTGTCTGAATGTTTGACCTGCCACTTACTTCTAATACTGTATGTCTCAGATGTATGATAAACCTTGCAAAAATAAAGTTTCTATACATTTTTTTTTAAAGTTTGCAGTTAGTTGAGGAAAATGTACCTGGTGCTGCTATATGCAATACCCTGGAGGAAAACTAGCTAACATATAGAAATTAAAAAGGATAGAAAAAGAAGAAGAAAATACAGGCGAAACCCACTTACTAAAGCACTATTTCTTTACTCTGAGGGTGGGTCGACGAGCATCCGGTCTATCTAGGAAGACCTAAAAAGGGGAACAAAAAGAAGGAATCATACCTATGAAGCCAACGCCAGGCCCACCTCCCTGTACAGTTAAAGAAGGGAAAGAGACACTAAACAAAAGCCAGTACCATTTTTTCTTTTTTGTTGTGCTCTTTTTTATGGGCTACAATTCATAAATAACTATTCAAAGGCATGAATAAATAGACTCAACAACAAGCAAGCCTCATCCTTATTGTTGCATACAACTAAACCTTCACACATTGCAAGCACAATCATTACAGAAGGTAATCTAGGAATTCATCACCCAGAAAACCTACAGCAGCCAGCTTGGGGTTGGCCCTATTATCAACAGAACCACATTCAAGTATACATTTCTCAGAATGTGTTAGGCATACTATAGGAAAGAGTTTAGAGACAGCTCTCACTTAAAGGTGTCCTGGGCAGACCAGAATCAACACAGTTCTGGCCTTGTGCAGCTGAGATTCTGGAGTCTGGTAGGGGGCATCTCTTCTGTCAAGACCTATTAGATATCAAGGTATTGTCAAGTGTGTTTGAAAATGAAACAAGAAGTTACACAATTGACATTTTTTGAGCTTTGGATTTGAAGTACGATTTCCAAGATGAAAAGTAAAGTGTCATTCGATTTAGTCATAGCAGAAAGACATATTTAGTGTTACAGAAAACTCAAGACCAAGTTTCAGTTTCTGAGACCTGAGAAAAGCAACTTCTTTCACAAAGTGAGACCAGCAAAAGGAAATCAACAACTGTTTCTCACCTATGTGACAAACTTGAGAAGTTTGCATATGCAATTGATGTTGAGGTTATGAAGAGGTTGAGAAGAGAACAACCCACTCAGTGCAACCAGGGAGAAGAAGAGCCTCTCTTTCTCTCAAGACTGTAAAGTGATGGACTGAAACGAGAGGTCAAAAAGAAGTTGGTTTTTGTGAAATAATCCTGTGCCGAATCTCCCTGGCATCATCTGCTTTCTCTTGTCAGGCCTGGCTCGATGACCATGCACTGAGCTTAGAGCGAGTGCTCTGCCCGATCTGTCTGCTCCTGTGCCCGACTGCCTCCTACACCCTCTTGGGATTGTCCCACTGATTATTACTGTTGTAATTACGGTTACCTATTCTATACCACTGTTTATACTGTCATATCTGCAGTGTCAGTCCGCCCCTTGAATTGTTAGTATTGCCAGTTAGCCTCCTCTTGTTCGAAGATAGTTCTTGCCTTCTGTATTAACAAGCCCTCACCCCCTCCAAGCCGCTCATTTGCAGGCCACTTTTAGCCGCCATCCACTTCCCTCCATCTAGCGTCCCTCCCTCTCACAGGAGCTACTATATGGTGGCAACACCGAAGCCCCTGCAGCGGTCTCATGGCCGATACCCAACCTGGATGTACAACTCCAGTGCATGCTGCTCAATGTCTGACCCTCAGCAAACAGGCCACGGAAACCTGGGACACCATCTCCACTCTCACCCCCAATGCGATATGCATCATAGAGACCTGGCTCACACCCTCATCAATGTCCGACATCGCATCCGCAATGCCCCACGGCTAGAGGATGATACACAGAGACCGCCCCAACAAGCACAGGAGGGGCATCGCCATCATACACCAAGACATCCTCCAATGCATTATCTCCGAAGATGACATCTCCATCATCATGGAACATCTCAACTTCCAAATCAGCACGGAAACCAAAACTACCATCAGAGCAACCCTCGCCTACAGACTGTCAGGCCTCCAGCTTCTGCAACACCATTGCCTACTTTATCACACCCCTGGCAATCAACTCCAAACACTACATGCTCCATGGAGACCTCAACTTCCACCTCGATGACCCCAAAAACACCAACTCCTCCGACCTCCTGGAGGGTCTGAGAAACATCGGCCTCTAGCAGCTGGTCACCAGACCCACACACAAAGCTAGACACACCTTGGATCCCATCCTCACATTCAGCGATAGAATCAAGTTCTCCCAGGTAACTGGAGGGGCGCGGTCTGCCGTGCTGCGGAATGGCCGCTCTGTGAGCGAGTTCCACCAGCCTAGGCCTTATCCTGCATTAATCCACACAACAAGAGGAGTCTTAGTCCTGTTTTTTTCACTTCATCAGAAGCGGTAGACCCGCGGCAACAAGCGGCGTCAATATCTGATACCTGCACTGCTCACCCGCCGAGATACAAGCCCCGCAGTGCTGTGCGCGGAGGAGAAGGAAGATCCAACGGAGGCGTGGAGCGGCAGCCGTATCTAACTGAGGCCGGGGCTCCGGTGAAGACCTGGGTGGTGCTGAATGCAGCGCTCGCGACTCCGGACCGCCCACCAGCGCAGGTGCGGGGCGAGAGCAGGGGCCATTGTGTCCCTGTCGTAAGGAGAGGTGGATGAATGAGCCACGACACAAAATATCTAGAGGAATCTCCCGCGACCTGAAGACGCCATTTTGCGGGCGGGAGCGACGATCGGTGTCTGACCGCCAAAAACAGTAGTGCGTGCCTGCCCTGTAAGATCAGACGATCCGGTGAGGCAAAATCGGGACGCTGTCTTGATCTAAAGGTACATTGCCCCACTGGTGGGTCGGTGTGGCCCATTGGACACCGAGTACTCCATCATGTGACGGTGCTGGTATACTGATCCGTAGAGCACGTTTCATTTTTTAAAATGGCCTGTGAGCTGCTGCTGTCTGCTAGTTGGTTGTCGCCCTTACAACGCTGGGGTGCAAGAGGTTGCTGGTGAAGGAGTACTTTGACCGAGCCGCTGACACCTGTGCGTGTACCGTGGCTTGATTATCTGGAAGTAAATAAGGAAAAGTAGCAAGGGGTGTCTGTCGCTGTGCGGTGTGGAGGAGATTTGTGCTTGTCTTGTTTCCTACACATTCTGGGTCGCTGCTATCTGAAAACAAATGTGTGGAGTGCTTTAAGTGTCGCTCCCCACCAAAGCACATAGAGAGGAAGGGGAAAGGTATAAGTAATGTTATGTTAATGTTAATGTTAAGGGACATTTGTTGAGCGCACTGTCACCATGAGTTTCCTGGCGCTGATGGAATACTGAGATTGGGCAGTAGGAGTTTAGTGAGGGTGAGAGAAGAGCAGAGTTTTTAAGGATTTCCTAAAAGAGAGAAGGGAGCAGGAAGTCTTGAGTGAAAGTGGGAGAGAGTTTTACAACTTAGGGGCCAGGTGAGAGAAGCTGCGACCACCAGATCTAGTGAGTTTGAAACGGGGGACAACTAGGAGCTGGAGGTGGGTGGACCTCAGGGTACGAGGGGGACAATACGGAGTGATCAGGGACTTCAGGAAAGCAGGGGAGGGACCGGTGAGAGCCTTGAAGACCAGGCAGTGGACCTTGAAAGCAATTCTTTCATTGACTGGTAGCCAGTGAAGTTGGTGTAATAAGGGTTGGGCCGACTGCCACCTGGGGATTTTAAATGCAAGTCTGGCGGCCTGGTTTTGGACAATCTGTAGCCTGGACAGCTGGGATTTGGGGAGGCCATGATATATAGAGTTGGAGAAGTCCAGACGGGACATCACCAGGGCTATTAAGACTTGTAGCAAGGCTTCGGGAGTCAGTAGGTGAGCAACTTTCCGTATCCTGTATAGCTGGAACATACAGGAGGATGTTACTGCACTCACCTGGGCCTTGAGAGTAAGCCCAGAGTCAATAATGACCCCGAGGCTCTTTACACAACCAGCAGGGGAAGGAGGTGTACCAAGCTCAATAGGCCAATACTGGGGGCCCCAAAAAGGGGCACTTCTCCCAGGAAGGAGAAGCTCAGTTTTGCCAGGGTTGAGCTTGAGTTGATTTTCGTTCATCCAGTGCTGGATGTGTGTCATGGCCGCCTGAAAGTTGGTAACAGCGTCAGGGGAGGTGAGGGGGAAAATAATTTGCAAATCATCCGCGTAATTAAACACGGTGACATCCCATCTACCTAAGGAGTGAAGGAGGGGTTGAAGGTACAAATTAAATAGAAGGGGGGACAAGGAGGATCCCTGAGGGACCCCGCAGGATGACGAGACGCTGAAAGGATCCAAGCTAACTGCCTGAGATCTTCCCTCTAAAAAAGACTTAACCCAGGACAGAGCAGGCCCACGGACTCCGGCGGACTCGACACGGTGGAGTAAGATGTTGTGGTCCACCGTGTCGAATGCCGCCGATAAGTCAAGTAGGACTAATGCCTGGGGTAGTCCTTTGTCGGCATTGCATCTGAGGTTATCCAACACGGCCAGAATCACAGCCTCTGTGGAGTGGACTGGTCTGAAGCCGGCCTGGTTGGTTTCCAGGAAGTTGGACTCCTCGATGAATTTTGAGAGGCAAGCAGTGACATGTGCCTCCAAGATCTTAGACAGGTAGGGTAAGAGGGAGATGGGCCGATAGTTAGCGAGAACCGCTGGGTCCGCGCCGGGTTTCTTTAGCAGAGGCACCAGCACGGCCTCCTTGAATGACCTGGGGACTGTGCCTGAGTTAAGGGAAGAATTAAGTAAAGGTAAGATGCAGTGTGGAAGGGTATGACAAATGTCGCGGAACACAGAAGGGGGACAACAGTCTTTAGGAGAACCAGATTTCACACGGGTAGACAGCTTGGCAAGGGAATCCGGATCAAGTGTAGGGAATCGGGACAAGGTGGAGGTATTAACGGGGGGGTTACTGCTATGGCTGAGGGGGGGGAGTGAGGGATGGAATTTTTTATTGTGGTGATCTTGTCAATAAAAAAGGAATTTAAAGCATTGCATGACTCTGCAGAGGGAGGCAAGTTCGGAAGTGTCCTTGCGTCCGATGTTAATTCGCCAAGGACTTTGAAGACCTCTTTAGATTTATTGGGAGCTGTTACGATTCTCTCAGAAATAAAGGCAGACTTGGTTGTAATGATGGCTTTTTTGTAGATTTTCCGTGCGGACACGTACGCCTCCCTGTTGACGCTAAGATAATTACGCCTCCATCTACGCTCCAATTGGCACAGCTCGAGATATTGTTGTTTCAAGGCTGAGTTGTACCATTTATGAGAGTTACTATGGCGTGTACGAGGGAAGCTGGACAGGGGTGCAAATTGGTCGCTGGCCGTTATAAACCAGCGGGTGATATTGGCGTCCATGATGTTAACATCGGAGATGTCAGTAGTTAGAGGCTGGGTCTCAGCAAGGGAGGAGAGGAAGGCAGATGAATCAAGGGCCTTCCATTTCCGGGGAGTCCCACTCTCCAAGGGGGGAGGTCTGACCAGACCCTTTACAGAGATGGAAGACTCGATCAAAGAATGGTCGGACCAGACACAAGGGGAGATAATCGGACAGCAAAGCGACACCCCCTGTGTCCAGATGTGGTCCAGGATGTGACCCCCGATGTGAGTAGGGGAGGTGACGTGCTGAGTCAGATTGAGGCTAAGGAGCGCCTCGAACAGTTCAGTGGCATGAGGGCCAGCGTCAACGTGATTGAACCAATAATTAAAGTCTCCAAACAGAGCAATACTGGCTGAGGAAGTCATCAAGGAAAAAATTGCTCACAAAGAGCAGCAGGAAACAGGGGCATAGGGGTAGGGGGACGGTATAGGACAATGAGGGTCAAAGCGCCAGCTTCGGTTGCCAGGCTGATGACGAGATTCTCGGCATCCGGAAGGCAAAGTGTGGAGGACGTGATGAGGGGCAAATCTTTGCGTATGACTGCCGCCACCCCACCGCCACGGCGGCCTGTTGGCCGATTGGCGTTCAGCATATAATAATTGGGGGGTAGAGCAGCCAAAATGTCAGCGAGGGAGAGATCAGACAGCCAGGTCTCAGTGAGCAGCAGAATATCAGGATTCTCAGCTGTCAACAGAAGAAAAATATCTGCATGGTGTTGAGGAAGGGACCGTGTATTAAGATATAAAATACGGATGCAGGTCTCGGGCGGGGTGGGGACAGACGCGGAAACCCAGGTGAGTCTGGGAGAGGGCAAGTCGGCCGAGATGCCGAGAGATACCAGGCGATCCGAAGTAGTGGATAGAAGAGCGCAGGGGGGATGCTGGAGGCTTCTGAGTGCAGCTGAGGAGTAAGTAATGATAGGGGCGGCATCACAGGGCCCTGGGCCCGTCTGGCCGCAGATGGGCGCAGACGGGCTGGATTTGGCGCGACTTCGGCGCGCTGACGGCGTGCCCGCTGCGCCCGTCCGCTGCGCTCCCTGTAAAGGGGCGCCATTTTCTAGGGCTGAGGTCGTGAGGGGCCGAGTGCTGCACCGCTCACCTACTCACCCTCCTCACCCAAGATGGCGGCCAACTGCGAGTCCCGGCAGGAATTAATCTCCTGCGAGGGACGAGTAGTGGCTAGAGGACAGCGGACAGCAAATGCGGCGAGTAGTACTGCCAAGCGCGTAATAGTGGTAAAACCTGCACAACAAAAAAGTTAATAATGAAACACAATCTTTAAAATGTGGATAAAATGAGCGGAGGGCGCGGAGCACAGTGCGAGTCAGGCGAGTGGCTGAGATCCCACTGACCATCTCAAAATATCCAATCAATTGGGGGCTGCAGCACAATAGTTTTTATAGGGCTGAGGTCGTGAGGGGCCGAGCGCTGCACCGCTCACCTACTCACCCTCCTCACCCAAGATGGCGGCCAACTGCGAGTCCCGGCAGGAATTAATCTCCTGCGAGGGACGAGTAGTGGCGAGAGGACAGCGGACAGCAAATGCGGCGAGTAGTACTGCCAAGCGCGTAATAGTGGTAAAAGTAATGCATGGAAAGCGGTCATATACAATCTGGCCACGGTTGACCCACAAAACGCTGAGGATCACTTGCTGGGAAAGAAGCAGCATATACGAAGACATTGCGAAGCCTATTATTCACTGCGGAGGTGCACCCCCTGAAAGTAAGCCATGGGCCAAAAAGATGTCAAGCAGCCCAAAATTAGCATTGACCAGAGAAGGGTGACACGACATACGGAATCGGACCCAGAGTCCGCCGCAGAAGGTTCTCTCGAGGGACACCTGGGGGACCAGGAAGAAGACATCTGCACGCTCATGTTCGAAATGCGATACAGCCTCTACACCATTGACATGAAATTGGACATGTTAGCAACCCAAATGGAATCTGTGAAAACCCAGGTTGGTGTTCATTAACATAGACTGGACATGCTTGAAATTAAACAGTCAGACTTTCATGAATTTCAGGTGGAAACAAAAGACCAACTGCTGCACATGGATAAGTTAGTGGGTGCAATCCGTGCCGAAAAAGAGGATTTGGAGGAGAGATCACGCTGTAACAACCTGCGCATCAAGGGAATTCCGGAAACCGCAGCAATCACCAAAATGGAGGTGTATGTATCAGAACTGTTGCGGGATGTTTGCTGCACACCTTTCACTGGTCTTTGCAGTGGAAAGAGCTCATCGTCCTTTGGGCCCCAAACCTCCAGTGGGGGCTACTCCACGGCCCATCCTGGCGAGACTACTGAATTACCAAAATCACGATGCGGTACTGCGCCAGGCACGAGCAGTGGGGAAAATAACACATCAAGGGAGCCAGGTCTTCTTTTACCCGGACTTCACTCCAGCGGTACAGGCAGCAAGACATATATTCTGAACCCTGCACAGAACTTAGACACTGTATTAAGAGAGTTCATCAAATTTGGTGGACGGGCTAGCATTTCTATAAACTGTGCGAAATCAGTAATATTCCCCCTAACAGACAATACCAAGGCTGTGGCTTCCGAGTTCCCATTACAATGGGAGGATGAGAAAGAGAAGAATTTGGGAATATGGATAAGTCGAGATCTACAAGAAATATGGAACCTAAACTATGGTAGAGCCATTACTTGGTTGGACAGAAGGTTGCCATATGGGCTAAGCTTCCATTATCGTTAGCAGGAAAGATCACACTGGCAAAAATGGTTGTACTACCTACATTTCTGTATCTCTTTGTAAATCTGCCGATCATACTTACACAACCGTTCTTTAGAACATTGCGCTCATTGTTAATATCTTTGGCGTGGGCAGGTGGACAGGCTTGAGTATCGTGGGAGCTACTGTCTCTTCCGCTCAAACAGGGCGGCCTCGGTGCCCCAGATATGAAATTATATGCACTCTGCGCACATACACAATTTCTGCATTATTGGGTCCACCCAACGCTCTTTCAGCCACACGTGGCTGTTGAAAAAGATGCGGTGGCACCAGTTCCTCTACAGGTGGCGGTGTATCAGACATATATTTATTTATTTATTTAATGAGTTTGATATAGCGGTGGCTAGACCCGTAGCACTTCACATTATGTTACACAATGTTTCAAGAATGATAACAATTACACGTTTCATCAAGTTTAAGCATAACATTTAAAGAGAAAGGAAGGTGCATCAAATAACGTTGAGAGGGGAAAGAGGGGAGTGAGAAGGGAGAATAAGAGGGAAAACACAGTAGGAGAGACGAAGGGAAGTCTGCCCCATGACCGACTGGTTGGTGACGGCCGCTGAGGGAGACCACAGCCCATCTCCCCTATAGCTATCAAGTAGCTCCATCGGGCATCGGTCAGGTAGCTAGGTCTCAGCAGACGAGGGAAAGTCACCAGAAGAACGTCAGATTTGTGACAGGATGGGAACTTTAAGAAAGGACGGGAGGGGGCAAAGGTCAAGAGTAGGAAACAAGAGGCAAAGGTCAAGAATAGGAAACAAGAGATGATTAGAGCAGATAGGGGTATGGGGTCGGGTGAAAGGGGAGGAGGAAGATGAGGTCAGGAGAGACGAAGGAGGGTCTGTCCAAAGACCGGCTGGGTAGGTGATGGCCGAGGAGGGAAACCACAACCCATCTCCCCAATAGCTATCGTAGTAGCTCCACGGGCATCAGTCAGAGTGGCTAGGTCAGAATATAAGTTCTGCTGAGAGATCAGGAGCAAGGATATGAGAGGGCTGAACAGGATCAGGGCGATGACTAGTTATTATGAACCAGGAGAGATAGAGTAACGAGGAGGGTTCCACGGGGAGGCCATCTTGAAGCCAGGCAAGGGGAATGAGTCATTGAGGTTCGAAATAGATCGGTCCCCTTTGTTCTAAAGAACACACAGGAAACGGGGTGCGAGAAAGCAGAGGATCGGCATGAGGAACAGAGCCAGGGGTGGCATTTGAATTGAGATTGAGAAGTGTCGATACCCCACAGATGGTATCGACACTTCTGAAACTTTAGGATGGGCTTGAGATGGCATACGGAAGCGGGTGGGTGCCCAGATATTATATGCCCCATCAATCCCCTTAGCACAAAATCCAATGTCACCCAACATCAAAGACAAGATAAACAAGAAAGTAGCGCAGAAGATGGCACTTCATACATTTGTGGACCTCTACCCAGGGGACACATTTAGGGACCCCCCCCCCCCCGGTGGCGAAGAAGGGACGGAAGGTACCATTTGGGGAGACGTTTCTATATCATAAACTAAGGGCCGTCTGTCGCAAATTGCACACTAAATTCCCAGCCCAACCACACCCCTTACTGGCCCTGGAGAATCTACTTCACCATCGCCTCGTAGCCTTATAACCAGACTTCACACATACAAACCAATGCACCTGCGACGAAACCTAGTGCTTGGCTTAAGTGGAACGCAGAGCTATCGGCTCCCCTGGCTGAAGACCAATGGACATACTGTTGCACTCGGCTGACTGAGTTATCACCGAACTACAGGCTTCACTTGATTCATTTCAAGTTTCTCCATAGGTATTACAGAACACCAATCAGTTTACATAGAATGGGGCTCAGAGATGACGACTGCTGCTGGAGTTGTGGGATGACCCCTGCCTCTTTTCTCCACATGGCATGGGACTGTTCTGCACTTGCTGACTATTGATCCCACATTTTAACGTTTATAAATCAGATCCTGGGCATGACCTTATCCCCATCCCCACTATTGGGACTGTTTGGGATATGTCAAAGACACACTTTAAAAAACGTAAATTAAATGCACTATTGCTACTGTTCACCAAACGCCAAATCACAGTTAGCTGGGGGAGGAAGAGGAATCCTACAATCACGGAATGGATTAGGGAGGTTACCTACAGTCATGTTCAATTAACCAATTTCTGGGAATTGATGCCACCCACTTCTAGACCCCGAGAGATATAGGAACCATTTATTACCTGGGTTCAGGAGAGGACAAGTTGAACTGTGTTATATGCTGTCCAAACTGGGGATGTTTAATTAATATAGTATGGAGATTTGATATGTATATAGGATGGGCACTGTAAGATTAATTCTGGAAACTGCTGTCATATTCAGGCACCATTACCTCTATGTTCACTGTTACATGAATACTGTTCCTGAGCATATGGGGCACATTGCTGTGAAAGACACATGATGACGCAAGATTGATATGTGTGGTTTGAACTGTCGTATATTTGGCATTTATACAACAAGCTGGTTTGTTGTTGCATAAAATGTATATTGCACTTATTTGGAAATACCATTAAATACAGTTTTTTTTTTAAAGCTCTCCCATTTACCCGAGCTAACCTAGACAGATCACACCATAGTCCACTTCACCATTGCAGGCACACCAACACCCTCCAACAAATCAGTCATCCCCTCTCATCGCAGCTGGAGCAGAGTCACCGAGGCACCCAGAGGATCCGCCTTACACCCTTCATTTTTCAACCCAAAAGCATCATCTATGGTGTTCCCCAAGACTCCTCCTTCAACCCCACTTTTTCAACACCAACATGATGCCGCTGGCCAACAGCGTCCACACTAACGGGCTCAGCATAATTTCATACGCCGACAACATCCAACTCATCCTCTCCCTCATGGAAATACCCAGCCACCACCAGGTCCAACTTCTGCAATGCCATGACCAACATCACCGACTGGATAAGATCCAACTGCCTGAAGCTGAACAAGGTCAAGACAGAAGTGCTCATTTTCAGAAAGAAAACCTCCCCCTGGGACAACACCTGGTGGCCCACTGTACTCGGACCAGTGCTGACATCCACTGACCACACCCACAACCTCTGCATCAACCTAAATAACCAACTCACCATGAAACAACAGGTCAACGCAGTGGCATCATCCTGCTTCCACACCCTCCGGATGCTCTGAAAAGATCTTCAGATGGATCCTTGAAAACACCCAAAAAACAGTCACTCAAGCCCTCATCTCCAGCCGACCAGGCTAAGGAAATTCACTTTAAGCTGGAACCACATCAAAGCTCCTTGAACAACTACAGACTGCATAGAACATGGCAGCAAGACTGATCCTCAACCTTCCAAAACAAATCAGCATCAGCCCTCTCCACAGAAGTCTCCACTGGCTCCCGGTCCAGAAGAGATGCCAGTTCAAGTTGCTGACTCACTCCTACAAAGCCCTCCACCGCTTCAGACCCACCTACATCAACAACCGCCTGACCTTCCACCATCCTGACAGACACCTCCGCTCCACTTCCCTGTTGTACATAACCTGCGTCTGTCGCAGCCAAAGTTGTTCTTTCTCTTACCTCGCTGCCAAGTCCTGGAATAACCTCCACCTTCACATCGCTCCCTCACTCACCAACTTCAGGAGCAATCTCAAGACTTGGCTCTTCTACTAATGGCCCTTGAGGCCCCAGAGCTTAGATTCCCCCTGGGGAGATAAGCAGCTCTATAGCAAAACTGTTTGATTGATTGAACGATAGCTATATGTCACAATTATAACAAATGAGAAGTATCTCTTAGCTATTATTGTTCCTGTGTTTAGAAATTCCTCATTTCGTTCTCAACCTGAGATAAGCTAAACCTGAGGAAGTTCCAAAAGGTGATTAACAGAGGAACTGAAACACATAGTGGGAAGTGGGAGAATGAGAGGAATAATGAATAACTGTTTATTTTGTTTCAGGTCTTCCTCCCAGCTGTTCGCATTTCCCAACACACTTTCCCCTCATTAAGCCTCTAAAATAGTCTGGGATATAACTTAACACTTAAATGATACTTTAGTTAATGGCCTGGAGTTGAATGTTAAAAAAATAAATCATGAAAATCAGCACAGTGAAACTAAAGACTGATTCATGGAGGGCTAGAAGTGGGCCAATTGAAGTAGTGAAGACATACTCCTAACTGGGTGTTTTATCTGACAATAGAGTCTAGTTTAAAAGCCATTTTAAAGGCATGAGGACAAAAACCTCAACTTTAATCTACGCCTTTGAATGCTTACGTACATCATTGAGGTGCCAATCGTACGATCATCTTCTTAAAGTTATGAGAGCAAAGTTACAGCCAACAATGACATATTTCTCACCTATTACGAGGGGGTAAAATACGTGAAATTATTGGACCTAATATTAATCAAGGCTTACAAATCGATCTTTGGATTCCCCAGGTCAATTGGCCAAGCCGAAATTAGATTGGAGTTTGGCCTCCAAAAACAGTCCATGGTGGTAATTTTTAAAATGTATGTACTCCCTGTTTTTATCTGACCCCGACTCTTTAGCCAACACCTACTTGTGTGAAATAACTTGTTCATTCTATACAATATGCTTGGCGATCCTGAATTTTAACATGCCTTCAGAGCTTCGATATGCAGATAGGGCTTCCGGGATTTTTTATTTTTTTCTTAAAAATTTTTTTTGGGGGTTATCCTCATATACCATAATGGAACTCTTGATGGGATACTGGCTCCTCTGTGCAATTTGGTCATCCTGGTCCGGCCCTTGTTGAAATTGGCCAATAGCAGGGTGGTATGCCTGAACCCTCAAGTAGCCACTACCTTCTCATCAATACTCCGTTTCACCATCTTGTGGGCTCCTGTGCTACTTTGGAGTCAAGGGAACCAGCCGGGCTCCGGATAAATCATTGGAGAACCAATCATCGAAGTTGTCATGCCTCCAGGGCCGCCCAAACTTTAACCAGACTCGAGGATCACATGCTATGTCAAACTTACTAGTTATCATAATTTGCCGTAAGCAGCTCGGGAAAGTAGGGGTGATTGGATCCTTCCAAGCTCTGCAAATCTCGCGCCATGCGAGAAGAATAACATAGAAAACAAATTTAGTGGGGAGGTCATTTACCCTATAACCCATATATAGCCCTGAAAATATTGTGGTGGTAGAAATTACAATGGGCACTGAGAGGACCTTTTCCAGAAAATCACCAATCTTGCCCCAGTAGTCTTTTAGTTCGGGGCAGTCAGCTAACATGTGGACATTGTCCGCATTAAGCAGGCCGCACCTTGGGCAAAGGTAGACTAGATTGGAAAATTTAGACAGTTTCTTTGGAGTTATGTAAACCCTATACATGGTGAACAGATGGTTTCTTTTTAGTGCCGCTGGCTTAACTACGGATTGTAGGATCCTGAAAGAGTCAAGCCACAAATCACTGAAGGTTCGGTTGTCTAATGTGAGAGCGCTGTTCCAAAGTTTACTAAGCTCAGCTTCTGTTACTTCTTCGCCCTCAAGCAGTGATGAATACCAAAAAGCAATTTGGCTCTTCCAACTTCCACGTCTCGTCAATAAATCAAATTTAGGGTTTGGGATTTTACTGTCTACAGGTCTAGTTGACCACCACCCCGATAACTGGTAGAACTTAAACCTGGTGAGTGTTCCCCTTGTAAGATTAAAAAGCGTGACCCAGCTTAGAAGTTGTCCACCCTCCTGCAAATCCCCCCAACAGTTCAGCCCTGCCTGCTTTAATGGTAATGACAGATGGTCATTCAAGCATGCTGGTAACCCTGCTGAGTCCCAAATCGGGGCCTGAGCTGCATAGTAGGATATTCAGCTTATTCTTAACAAATTCCCAATTTTTCAGGGCTGTCACCAAAATCTTCAGCCTTACTTTTTTTTAAAATTTTGGATCCCCGAACTTAAATAGAAAATAGTCTGGTCCCTGGGGGACATCCTGTAGTAGGGCAGAAAACAGTAAACCCATAGATGATTGGTCCAAATGTTCGGCCATTTGTCTAAAGTGTTTGAAATGGAAAGCCTGGCTGTAAAGAAGTAGGTCTGGAAAAGCCAGCCCTCCAGTTTTTAAACTTCTCCTGAGTTTTTCCCAGGTGATTCGAGGGGCTCTAGAGTTCCAGATAAAGGATCCCAACTTTCCTTGCAACTGTTTAATTAATGGCAACAGGAATGATAAGGGATGGAGTTAAATAAAAAAGTAAACTTGGGAAGAATGATCATCTTAAGTAGGTTCACCCTCCCATAGATGTTTAAGGTGAGAGAGGACCATCGATGGAGTAGGGCACATGTATCTTTAATAACTATCCAGGTTAATTGTTGGAATGTCATCTATTTTTTTTGCTAAATGGACTCCTAGATACCTCATTTTGTTTTTGCTCCCCACCGTGTCTCCCAGCTGGTTCCATTCCATGATTTCTGTTTTGTCATTGTTGATTGTGTATCCCGAGATCTCACCGAAGCTTTCTGCAAGATGTATTAATCTGGGCAAGGCTTCTTCCGGGTTTGAGGTATACATCAACAAATCATCTGCGTATAACGCAAATTTCAGCTCTAAGTCCGCGATTTTGAATGGTTTGATTAGGGGATCAGATCTAAGCAGGCAGACAAAGGGCTCAATATATAAATTAAACAAAAGGGGTGACAGGGGGCAGAGTCAGTGATAAGGTCCTGTCTGACCCCCTCTTCAAGTAGTAGAGTCCGGTCTAAGGTCCATCTCCTTTGCTGTACTTTCTGGTTCAAATGGATCGCCAACTCAACAACTGAATGATCAGACAGGATTGCCGGGATATACGTTATTGAGTCCACTTCGGAAGAGAGAGTTTTGTCTAGCAAAAAGAAATCTATTCTTGAATGGTGGCAATACCTTCTGCTATAGAAGGAGTAGTCCCTTTTCCCTGGGTTTTTGAGTCTCCAGATGTCTGTTAGATTGAAATCCCGCATAACATTCGTGAGTTCTAATCTGGACTTTTGAGGGGGAGTAAATCTGACTCTGGAGGTTCGGTCCAGCTCTTTATCAAAAATGAGGTTAAAATCACCCCCAAGGATTATGGGACCATCTGTCTCTACTAAGGCATTTTTAAGTTTCGTCAGTGCTCCTGAAGCATCCTGATTGGGGCAGTAATATACTGCACAAGTAAGGGGAGTTTGTCCTGATATGTGCAGTATATTACGGCCCAAAACAGGGCTTCCAGGAATGACAATGTCCAGTTTTAAACAAATCCTTAAATAAAGATTAAAACTAACTCCTTTAATGCGGATAAGACCGCTTTAGTGGCAAAAACCCACACCTGTTCTGTAATATATTCACACCAGTCCTTGCGAATCTAGCCTTATCTGAATGCCTACTTTTCGACTCAAATGAAAGAAACATTTTTAAAATTAAGACTGGGCATAAACCCAACCAAGGAGGGCACACTGACCTGGATAAAACAATGGCCAAGTACACAATGTATACTGTGTGGGTGGCCACGTGAAACCTTATTGCACATAGTAGGAGCGTGTCATAAATTGCTTAAAAAAGTTGCACACTTTTAAAACCTTTATTCCTACTGGCTGAGGTAAGATCAGCCCCTTATTTTATGTTTCCTACAGGCTGGGGTAAGACCAGCCCCTTATTTTATGTTTATTGGGTCAGTCGATTCCATTGTTTTGTCAAATGATACAATTTTTACAAATGCTGAAAAATTGCTGGAGTCTGCAATCTAAGGTACATTTTAACAGATTAGGAAATATATAGTTGTGTTTAGGTTACTGACACCTTGAATTATCTTGTTTTTAAGATACTACGGTAATCAGGTACTAAAGAATACATAAAAACACAGAAGCACTTTAATTGCTCAATTGCACAATGGCATACAATTTTCAAAGTTGAAGCCCTTAGGCAATTTCAGACATTAGGCTTCTAAGCATATTGAGGGCACTTTATTGCTTATTTGCAAAATGGTACATAATGTTTACAGTTCTCGCACTTAGGCACTTTGTAGCTTATTTGCACCATGTTACATAAAGTTTATAGTTTTTATTGTATTTTCCTGGGAATGTGACCATAATATGTTATTAGTTTTATACTTAAAGTGCGACCATGATAAAAAGATGTTTATATGTGGTATCGATGTTCTAATACGGCATGTAACCATAGAAACATTTTTTACAGCTGTACATTGATCGAAGAATTAAGGAATTGTGTCTTTTTATTCATGATACTAATGATTTATTTGCAATGATTTTTATTAATAAAGCAATAAATAATTATATATATATTTTTAACAGACTCCTAGCGTCTTGAAGGAAGGCCACCTTGAGCATTAACCTGATTCTGAGATTTGACACCTAAGCAATTCCGTGGGGATGTGATAATTATTAATATACACAATCCTCTGGTTGCAGGAGAAATCCTGGCGCAAGCTGCAGCGGGGATGGCCAATCCAAGTCAGATTAGGATCTTGCCATTGGGCTTTTTTTAATAGGCATTTGGCCCCAGTTACCCCCTGGTTAAGCAGACCCATGGTCTCGCCTCAATTGCCCAACAGGCCAGATCTCCCACCTTTTTATCTAAATAGATTTGAAGTCATGGTGGGTTTGGAACATAATTATTGACACAGGTCAGGAGGGAGTTTGCACCTCAATTGTAGCTCATAGGGAGCCAACCCGTGAGTCTCCATGCCCCCCTCGGCTGTGTGTCGATCTCCTCGCTGATGGCAACTCCAGGCTCCCTACTGGTGGCAATTTCAGATTCACTATATGGGAACTGCCTCTGATCCTGCTAAGCTGCCCCATGTTGATCCATAGATGGTAGCGCGGGGTGATGGTACAATCTTAAACCTCTCCAACATTAATCTACTTAGTTGGAATGTTGCTGGCCTGGTTACCAACATTAATCTTGAGGGCTTGCAGTCTTTTGTCAAAGGCTATGATATTGTGCTCAAGCAGGGAACGTGAGCCACAACAGTTTTTGTTTGATGGATTCTCATGTTTTTATCTCCCAGCCACTCCTTCTCCTGTGCGTCGGGCTAAAGGGGGATTAGCAGCCTGGTTTAAGGTGGATATCTGCTGCAAGACTAATCCTATAGAATCAGGAATAGACATGCTACAGGCTTTTGGTCGAAATTTGCTAAATAAGTTCAGGATTTATGTAGGGAACTTTTACAATACTGTCTTTTTACAAAAGTGTAAAATACTTTTTAAAGGTCTGTTTCCATTGATTGGCACTCTTTCTGGTTGGGAGTCCCAAGGCGGTAGACCTTTCAACCTAATGGGGTCAGGCGATTTTTATGACAAACTGGGCATACTGATATATTTTTGACTCACAATATTTGACCCCCCTCCTTATGGAAGCAGATCTTGATGCCATAGACTTAAGGGGACGCTAATTGTACCCGTATCTGGCGGCCCACAACCTAGATAATGTGGTTTTCTCCAGTGCCACTACAGCCATACCTATATTTATCGGGAGGGGACCTGGGTCCACAATTGATTATTTTCTTATCTCACTGATTTTATCTCCACTTATCATGGGGGAGAGGTCAGCGCATCAGCATTTAGTGACCATAATCCTATAGTGTTCCAGCTCACGGTCCCCCATAAAGTACCAGTACGCAGTAGTTGGAAGTAGTTAGGCATTAACTGTTAAAGATGTAGGTCAGAGACTGGTTTGGCGCCAAGTGGCTATGAAGCTAGTTATAGTAAGTAAAAAAAATATTATGAACTACATTGTGGGTAGTGGCATGGATTTAGTGAGAATCTATCTATTGAATTTGCAAGGTCTGGACATAGCTGTAAAAAGCTTTGGGGAGCTTATGTCCCGTGTTAACGGCTTCCTGACCAGGCCTAAGGGTAAAGTTATATGCTAGGTTAAGTCATAGTTCGACAATGAATGCAGAGTGGTGAGTGATTATCCGTGCAAAGCCCTAATTCAGATCCCTAGAAAACAGATTTTAATTTCAGCCCATTGGAAAGAATATGCCATAGCATTGAAAAAAAGAAAATTGATAACTAAGCATGAGAGGTGGGTGGCGATAATGTTAGCCTGTCAGAATTAAGATCCACATGCATTTTGGAAGGCGGTGCTGGCAGGCATGTCACCAGCCTAGCCCCCAGGTAAAGTTATGGTCCACATTACTTCCAAGATGTGGTTTGATAACTTCTCAGCTGTAAATTCCTCCGGAATGGTGACTGTAGACGAGGGACTGCTCAAAGATTGCCCTGTGGCAATTTGTCTTTTAGGGAGGAGGAAGTTTTTTTTTTATTTATAATTTTTTTATTACATTGCAATACCATTACAGATCTACTTTTCTCAGTAGCGAATTACTGTAGTACAGAAACGTTTTAACTGTGAAATAATAAAACCGCCGCCCACATCATGATAAGAACACACATCACTTTATACATCCGTAATAAACTTTCCTTGTTCCCAGTTTTACCCTTCAAACTTTTCGTCCCCTTCTGCCCGACCCTCCGTCTCACGGCAGCTGAGGGGCATAGTAATCACATAGTCCCATCTCATAGTGTAGCAGCACTCCAGCTGCTGTGGCTATATGTCCGTCTTTTACTCTCTCCGAAGATCCACCCCTCCCGCCAACCATGACGTAAAGGGTTCCCATATGTGTTTCGGTCTAGATTTGGCAGGCATTAATTCCCAGTAAGTGGTTAGTTGATCTTTGCAGTATGTAATTGCCCCGACCCACTCCGCTATGGTCGGAGGGGATTGTTTTTTCCAATGCATTGCTACCTGTCTTTTCGCTAAAAGCAGCAGCATTGCAGTGAGTTTACACAAGAAGGAAGTTCTTAAAGCGGCCTCTTACAGCCCGAGCATAAAAGTGAATGGAGTGCCTTTTGACATATAGGACCCAGGATTTTGGTCATCACTACTCAATTCGGAATTAAATACGATTTTCAGTGAGGGGATATTACCATCTTGGAGTCTTTCAATTGTTGCACCTACTTTTAAAAAGGGCAATGCCAATGATCCTTGGTGCGACCAACCAATATTTGTGTGACTCGACCGCTAAAATAATTGGTACAGTGGTCATAGATTGACATTTATTGTTGACAAGGGAGAATAACATCAATATGGTTTCCAGAAGGGCCTAGATACTATTGAGCAGTGTTTTAACGTACATCTTATCGCGGCCAAATATAAATATGCTAGGGGCATCCCAATCCATCTTGCATTTATAGACCTACAGAGCGTCTTTGATTGCATAAATAGGTTGAAATTGTGGGCAATCCTTGAACCTATGGGTCTTGAGGCAGACCTGGTGTCCTTCCTTAGACTTCTACACAGCAAGCCTCAGTAGGATTTAGCTAGGCCGGAGAGTGTACTTCGCCATTTAAAGTAAATCGAGGAGTACGCCAAGTTTGCGCACGTGCCCCCATCCTCATTAGATGTTGCTGGGGAAGATGTACAGCTTGTAGAGAAAAAAGCTGTGCCCGCCTTATTACATGCGGATGATGCGGGGCTTCTTGCTAGAGTGGCGAACGGTTTGAAGATATTGCTCAGCACCTTTGTGAAATTCATGAAGGGTCTTGACTTGGACACAAATTACTTCAAAATGTTTGTAATGGTGTGTGGTCCTAGGAATACCAAAACTAGTACCCAATCGATTGGAGGGAAAAATTAGATAGGGTATCCTCTTTTCCTTAACTTGGTTTGGAATTTGATGATGCTTGCAAATGGTTTGGTGTGTTTCAGAAATAGATTAACTCAAGTATCTCGTGCGGTCAGCACCATTTTCTCTCAGGCTGCTTGCATTGGTAGAAAGCCATTGGCCCCAATAATAGAAATCTATAAAAGGAAATGCCTCCTAACCATGACGTATTGCATTGGGGTATGGGTATGGGGTTACAGGGCTGTCAATGTTATCCAAATCAAGGAAAATCGATTTTATCACTGCTTGTTGGGGGTTTCTCTCTTGACACCTCACTTCCCCTTACACCAGGAACTGGGCCTTGAGTATATTCAGGACCTCATTGGTGCTGCTCCCGTAGCCCTCTGGTGTTCCATTTGTTCAAATTAGGAAGCTGAGCTCAACCGTGCAGTTGTTAGAGATTGTCTCTCCTGTGACGATGGCTTGAACATTCTGTGTCTAAAGTATATAAGAGATACCACCTTGGCTCTGGGTTGTGCACACTTGTTTGAGAACCTCAAAAGTATCAGTAAGAAATACAAAAGCTGGACCAATTAATGCTTTTCTGCAAACAGTCTGGCATCTAGGGAGGCTGTGGAAGTGGTGAAGCTATCTGTAAGAGATTATTGTTTGGTTCAGAAGACAGCAGTGATCGCCCCATACTTATTATTTGAGCAGAACGTGTAACAAAGCAACTTACTGACTCATTTTAGGTTAGGAACAATACACTAGATGTTGTGTTCCCCCCTAGGGCAATACGCTCCAAATTATATCTGTATTTGCCTGTGTGATGAGCAATCAAACCAGAACCTATTGCACTTTGGTTCCTTTTGTAATTTTTATCTCCCGTGCACCAGGACATTTCTATTGCCTCTGATGCATAATTGTTAGTTGGTTGGCTGTTTTTTTAGGGGCATTTTGACATGTGAGAAAGGCAATGTTACTTTAAACAATGATCGCTCAATTCTACTTGTACCTTATGTCCTAGCCTATGTGATTGTCTATTCTAATTTTATCATGTAGTATCTTAGTCCACGTTTTAAGAATATGTATTTTCTATGGCTTCATGCCTGGTATGTATTTTATTTCTAATGATGCATTTAAAAATATTTAAATATTTGACTGTTTTTATTTGAATTGTGTCTGTTTCAAACCGTGGATGTCTTATGATCATCTGAGAAATAATTGAATATAGAGTAAGTGAAATTGAAACTGAAACAAACGAGTCTTACTATCCTTATTAAACATTTAATCTGTTTTTCTGCAGAGAAAATATGTACCAGATTCCTGTGATCCATTTGAAGGATGAAAACTACTGCCCCAAACAACTGTTAACATTTGTGATGGTCTATGAAAAGGCTAAAGTATAATTTTTTATTACAGAATAATTCTGTTTTGCAGGTCTAAGGGTTCTTGAGGCACACCCTATTGTCTCCTCTAGGTAACCTTCATTTTATAACAAAAACCTTATGATGTACTGAGACCGGCATCAACTGCAATGATAAAACACTGAAATGCCTTTGATGATGCAACCGCACTCTTGAAGTCCTCAAAATAGTGTCAACATTCAACGAGAATGCAGCAGTTTTCGTAAGAAACTGCATAAAGGGCTCAGTCTTATCTGCAGAATTACTTGGTACTGGTGCCTGTATAATTGCCTTCACCAAGCAAGTTTAGCATTAATGCCATTCTCAGATGGCAATTACAGATCACAGCAGTGGCAAAACCAACCCGCACAAACCCACCCTAGGTGTATAGCAATTTACAAATGAAAATAGTAGGTGGGTGCCAACACAGATAACACTCCTGCTGCAACAAAGTGTGAAAGATGGGAATTACAAAGTAATTGCCAGATATAATGTACAATACTGAAGTGGAGCACGCTACCTTAACAAATCTGCCAAAAGTTATGACACAAAATTAGCCAAAAAGTTTGATAACACAGAATATATTAAAGTTTATTCCAATTCTATGGCAGGACCGGAGGCTCAGTTATGCTTTTCTTTCTCCACAATTTATTACAATAGAAAAAACACAGCAGCCTCGGAAAAGCTCAAAACGAAAAATGCTTATATCTGAACAGTAAAGCATTATCCATAAACACACAATCCAAGAAAAAAGTCTCTGGGACTACAACTCCCATCCTTGTCACGTAGAACAGTCTGTACGGAGTCCTTCCTTCATGTCCACCATCCATAGATAGGAAGTCCCCTCTCCATGTTCCTCCTCTTTCTTCGCTGCTCCCGCAGCCAGATAAGTGTTTTTCCCTTCCTCTCAGTGTTTTGATGCTGTTTGGGGGGAATGCTGATTTATTTGTACTGTGTTGGGGGCTATGGGTCTCTGATGTAATTTTGTCTTCACAGAGCCCCATATCGGTCGCGGACGCGCCGCTTCGCTTCCTTCGCGACTGATTTATGTGCGTGTTGGGGTGCGCTGTCACCCGCTAGAGGGCGCTGCTGCATCTCGTTGGTCTCCGGCGTGGGTTTCTCCTCACAGGAGTGCCGCGCTGAGGAGATCAACTGACGTGGAGCCGAGCCCTCGAGCTGCCTCATCTCACGCCTGTTTCGGCAGGTCTGTAATTAATTTGCCCCCTGTGAACGCCCCAGTGGGGGTCTGTATTGCGGTTTCTGCCACATTTGAGGCCTTGTGGCAAGTGCTGTACTCGTGCCTTATACTGGTGTGTTAGAGCGCTGTGAGGTGGCTGACCTGGTCCCTCTGGAGTGGGTCTGCGCGCTGTGGGAGTGAGTGCACCCAATTCTTGTCAGTTCCTGGCATAAAAAACTTTATTGCAGTCCTCTGGTCTGCCCTAATTTACAGTTGACACCCACGCTAGTTGGGTAGTGTGTAGGACCCTTGTG
The DNA here is from genome assembly GCF_964263255.1 of Lissotriton vulgaris. Taxonomy (NCBI): domain Eukaryota; kingdom Metazoa; phylum Chordata; class Amphibia; order Caudata; family Salamandridae; genus Lissotriton; species Lissotriton vulgaris. The sequence continues at coordinate 1,987,191,435 of NC_141691.1, read as the reverse complement.
TTGGCTTTGGGCAGCATGGAGGGCGAGTACTATGAAGATGATTCGCACTCTTATCTACAGGATGAGGAGTTCTATCAAGCGGTAGATAGCTCCATCTACCGTTGCGTGACAGAGGTGGTGGCTCCTATGGAGGAGCGTCTCTCTGCGCGCATTGTGGAAGAATGCACCAAGCTAGCCCAGGCGCAGGGAGGAATCCCTAATGCCCTCCCAGGTCCATCGGGTGAGGGTCCCCCCGCCCCTAAGAAGCCCTGCAGAGAGGGGTTACCGAAGGGCGCCCAGGGGGTGGACAAGGGAGCCTTTGAACGCCTGCGTGACGCTTTTTTGGCCAAGGCAACCGAGTCCCCGCCTGACCAACCTGCGGCCCCTGTCTCCGTGGTGGCTACTGAAACGGCTCATCCGTCTCCGGGAGATTCCCCGGATTCGGACGGGGATGAAGAGTCTGTACACTCCTGGCGGCCTTCGAGCTCGACCGCCGAGTTGCCACGGGACAGCTCAGGTATGCTGGACCCAGATGAAATTATGCATCCGCGGTCCGCAGCCTGGGCCCCGGGCGACAAGGTGGCAATGTTCGTGGCTAGTCGGTTGCACAAGCCTCTGGAGAAAGAGGCCAAGGGATGTCTCCGTGGGGAATGTCCTAGGCCCACCTTGGAAGGCAAAGTTGCCATGACACCAGATTTAGATACCAAGATGGCGACATTTCTAGCGAAATTTATGAAAGATCCGTGTAAGGGCATTGACCGATCCTGGCGGTTGTGCCAGGACAAACTGCTTGACGCGGTAGGGCCCATTACAAAAATCCTTGAGATGGCGGAGGAAGCTAAAGTCACTGGGACCGCCATTTCTCCCGACGTCCTGTCAAATTGGGCGCAGAGGGTGATTATATTCTTAGGCAACGCCAACTGCGCCCTTTCAACCGAACGTCGGAGGTCTTTCCTGATCAAACTAGACCCGAAGTTTTTTTTAATTGTTTTTTTTTAAATAATTTTATTTTTGTTGGCGAGGATAATAAAGAGGCACAAAGTATACAGTTAACAAATCAGTTGACACATACGGACCAGGTAGGCCAGATCCAAAAAAGGAGGTACATAGCCAGGTGCGGCCCACATCCCGGAGGCAGGGCGGCATCTCGTTAAGCCTGTGAAACAATTAAAGGAATTTGCTCTTGTGCTCCCAAAATCCCTTAGACAATATCAATATCTCCGTCAATTTTCATTCACGATGCAGTACCAACCTAAACAACAACATAACAATAACAAAGAACCCCATGAATGGCATTTGTGGCACTGATGCAATCACATAAGGAGATGTAGGCAAGGGCCCACTACAGAGCGGTCCTCATAGTGTAATGTGGTCGATGGTAGTCACAATGATAGACAAGTGTACGCAACAAGGAATATCGGCATGGCTCAGGGGACTGCTACACTACCTCTTGACATTCCGCCCCGGATCCCTTCCCTCCATCATCAGACTCCGAAGAAGCGGAGGAAAACAGCTCTGCGCTGGTAGCGTCAGAGTCATCCTCCTCCATCCCCTCGATACACATGGTCCTCCAAGCGAGTAAGTCATCCTGGAGTTTTCCATCCCTGCGTGTGCTCTGCATATGCGTCTCCTCCGCCAAGGCCCATTCCCTGGCGTCCCGTAACCAACGCGAGATTTCAGGCGCCCTCCGTCCCATCCAAGTAATGGCCACCCGCCTCCTCGCCAGAACCAAACAGGAGTTGTAGTAATTTGTAGGACAGACCCCTCCTCCTGGGTTTGGGCACTAGCGCTAGTAGACAGTGAAGCGGTTCCAATTGGAGTGCAAGGTGTGTAATCCGAGTAATGTGTGCTACCACCTCCACCCAAAAGTCATGTACCAAGGGGCATTCCCAGGCCAGGTGGAGGAATCCCGCCCGTTCTGCACTACACCTCGGGCAATTATGGCTTCTGTCCGAGGAGATACGGTGGAGGGAGGGAGCCGTCCTATATGTGCGATGGAGAAAATTAAAATGTATCAATTTGAAACGCGCATTACAAGACACTTTACGAGTCAACAGCCCTATTCGCTTCCTCTGGGCTGGATCCAATTCAATCCCCAGGTCCGCCTCCCAAGCCCTCCAAGCAGGCATCAATGGGGGAGTCGAGTCCCTGCGCATCGCTGAGTAAAGAAGGGAAATTAGTCTCCTACCTCTGCCACAGGACAAGATGATGTCCAGGGTATTAGTGAGCTCGGGCGCCTCTGGGAATTGGGGCCACGTCGTCCTGGCTACATCCCGGAGACATCCATAATGCAGGTACTGGCCCTCACGCAGTCCAAAGGAGTCCGCTGCTCTCTGGATTCCTTCCATCACGGTCGCTCCCCCTGCTCTCTGCTCTCACGACGGAAGGCTCTCCTTGCTGCCTGCTTTGCCTGACCTGATTCCTGCAGCCTGCCACCCCGCTACAGCGCACCACTCAGCGCCTGGTATCGTTATTAGACCACATTTATTTAATCTTACTTGCACACAGCCACGAACTGCATAGCCGCTAAGAGATTATATTTAGAAGCATTTTTGGACATCTTTGGTAACATTGTATCGAGTTGAACTCCGGCTGTGCCCCAGTTTCGGTTTATTACCGGGCGGCCATTTCAGAGTGTGTTTACCTCCACCCGTGTCTCCTCCCAGACCCCGCCTCCCAGCTGACCCTCCCACACACTGTCGACTACACCAGCCCCGTCCTCTCCTACCCTGTGACCGTCTGGATTCCTTCCATCACGGTCGCTCCCCCTGCTCTCTGCTCTCACGACGGAAGGCTCTCCTTGCTGCCTGCTTTGCCTGACCTGATTCCTGCAGCCTGCCACCCCGCTACAGCGCACCACTCAGCGCCTGGTATCGTTATTAGACCACATTTATTTAATCTTACTTGCACACAGCCACAAACTGCATAGCGGCTAAGAGATTATATTTAGAAGCATTTTTGGACATCTTTGGTAACATTGTATCGAGTTGAACTCCGGCTGTGCCCCAGTTTCGGTTTATTACCGGGCGGCCATTTCAGAGTGTGTTTACCTCCACCCGTGTCTCCTCCAAGACCCCGCCTCCCAGCTGACCCTCCCACACACTGTCGACTACACCAGCCCCGTCCTCTCCTACCCTGTGACCGTCTGGATTCCTTCCATCACGGTCGCTCCCCCTGCTCTCTGCTCTCACGACGGAAGGCTCTCCTTGCTGCCTGCTTTGCCTGACCCGATTCCTGCAGCCTGCCACCCCGCTACAGCGCACCACTCAGCGCCTGGTATCGTTATTAGACCACATTTATTTAATCTTACTTGCACACAGCCACGAACTGCATAGCGGCTAAGAGATTCTATTTAGAAGCATTTTTGGACATCTTTGGTAACATTGTATCGAGTTGAACTCCAGCTGTGCCCCAGTTTCGGTTTATTACTGGGCGGCCATTTCAGAGTGTGTTTACCTCCACCCGTGTCTCCTCCCAGACCCCGCCTCCCAGCTGACCCTCCCACGCTCCGCCCCCTCCACCATCCATTTATGGCCAATGCCCCCACGCGCAGCGTCCACGCGCTACGGCCTCGCCGAAAGGTGCGCCAAAGGTAAGCCCGTCTACGCCCGTCCGCGCCTGGACCGCGCCCAGCGCCAGTCCCCCTGGCCCTCGCATTGCCCAGCCCTCCCGCATTACCTACGATGCCACCACCCTCCTAGCCCTTAACCCCGGCCGTCCCCCCAACTGCGTCCAAGCCGCTCCCGGACACACCCATGGACCTTTCTCATGCTACTCCTGCAAATTCATCGGCACCGTCAACAACTCCGCTACGATCACACCTCAGATTCCCGACCCCAACCACCTACAATGCATCTTGCTCAACACCCGATCGGTCCACAGGCATGCCATTGACCTATGGAATCTACTAGACACCATCTCTCCGGACGTCGCCTTCCTTACAGAAACATGGATGAACGCCTCCTCCGCCCCAGACATCACCATTGCCATCCCAGAAGATTATAAGATCATACGCAAGGACCGTACCGGCCACACAGGAGGAGGAATCGCCATCGTCCATAAGAAATCCATCCACATCTCAACCAGCTCTGACGTCAATCTCGCCAACTCTGAACACCCTCACTTCCAGATCCACATCGACCCCAAGACCACACTTGGAGGCACCCTCCTTTACAGGCCACCAGGTCCCCGTGCACAATTCAGTGAGGACATCACGGACTTCATCACTCCACACGCGCTCCCCTCCAAAGATTACATCGTTCTGGGAGACCTCAACTTTCACCTTGAAAAGAACAACGACTGCAACTCCACCACCCTTCTGGACAACCTCGCCAACCTCGGACTTAAACAACTGGTCACTTCCCCCACCCACATCGCAGGTCACACTCTCGACCCTATCTTCACCTCCAGCAATCATGTCTCCTTCAACCATACTACGACTCTCCTCTGGACTGACCACAGCTGCATTCACTTTACCTACAACAAGCCCAAACCCAACAACCACCCCCAACCAACTCTGCAAAGAAACTGGAACAAAATCACCATCGACCAGATCTCCTCATCGCTTCTTCTAAACCCCCCAGCCCACTCCTCAAACCCCGACCAAGCCGCCACCAACCTCACCCTATGGTTATCCAACAGCGCCGACATCCTAGCACCACTGAAAAAACGACAAAGCAAACTTGGCAGCAAGAAGGCCTCATGGTTCAACGATGATCTTAAGAAATCCAAGAAACTCTGCCGCTCCCTTGAGAAGGCCTGGAAAAAAGACCCAACCACCAGCACCAAGGACGCCTTCAAAAACGCCACCCGCATACACCACCAACTGATCCGAAAGGCCAAGAAAACCGCCTTCAAGGACCGACTAGATAACAACGCCCACAACAGCAAGGAACTTTTCAACATCGTCAAGGAATTTACCAATCCCTCGGCCAACTCTAACGACATCACCCCCTCTGAAGCCCTCTGCCACTCCCTAGCCTCATTCTTCCAGAACAAAATTGCAGACATCCACAACAGCTTCGACAACCAACCCGGAGACCAAACCACCCAACCATTTGCTGGCCCTTCTCCCCCCTCGAACATCCTTAATGACTGGAACCCAATCTCCATTGAGGACACCATCCGCCTGATGAACTCCATCCACTCAGGATCCCCCACAGACCCATGCCCTCACCACATCTTCAACAAAGCAGACTCCATCATAGCACCGCACCTCCGAAACGTCATCAACTGCTCCTTCAAATGCGCCACCTTCCCGGAAAGCTGGAAACACGCTGAACTCAGCGCCCTTCTGAAAAAACCCACAGCGGACCCCACCGAACTCAAAAATTACCGCCCCATCTCGCTCCTTCCATTCCCGGCCAAAGTCATCGAGAAAGCTGTCAACAACCAGCTCGCCGTCTTCCTCGAAGCCAACAAATCCCTCGACTCCTCACAGTCCGGCTTCCGAGCAAAACACAGCACTGAGACCGCCCTCATCGCAGCAACAGACGACATTCGAACTCTACTGGACAATGGAGACACAGTCGCCCTCATCCTCCTCGACCTCTCCGCAGCCTTCGACACAGTCTGCCATAGCACTCTTCTACAGCGCCTCAGAAACATCGGAATCCAAGGAAAAGCACTAGATTGGATCACCTCGTTCCTCACCGGAAGAACCCAGAGAGTCCGCCTTCCACCATTCAAGTCAGAGGCCACTGAAGTCATCTGCGGCGTACCACAAGGATCTTCACTCAGCCCCACCCTTTTCAACGTATACATGAGCCCCCTCGCGGCCATCGCCCGCCAACACAACCTCAACATCATCTCCTACGCGGATGACACTCAACTGATTCTATCACTCACCAATGACCCTAGCACCGCCAAAACTAACCTACACGAAGGAATGAAAGAAGTAGCCGAATGGATGTAACACAGCCGTCTGAAACTGAACTCAGATAAAACAGAAGTCCTCATCTTAGGTACCTCCCCCTCCGCATGGGACGACTCTTGGTGGCCAGAAGCCCTTGGAAAAGCACCCATCCTGACAGACCACGCACGGAACCTGGGCGTCATCCTGGATTCCTCACTTTCAATGAACAGACAAGTCAACGCCGTCTCCTCATCCTGCTTCAACATTCTTCGCATGCTCAAAAAAACATTTTGTTGGATCCCCACCGAAACTAGGAAAACAGTCACCCACGCTCTGGTCACGAGCCGACTGGACTATGGAAACACCCTCTACGCCGGGGCTACCGCTAAACTCCAGAAAAAACTCCAACGAATCCAAAACGCCTCAGCCAGGCTCATATTAGACATCCCGCGTAAAGAACATATCTCTGGTCACCTGAAAAACCTCCACTGGCTTCCCGTCAATAAGAGGATCACTTTCCGGCTCCTAACCCACGCACACAAAGCACTCTACGAAATCGGACCAGAATGACTCAACACACGACTGTCCTACACCCCCTCCCGCCAGCTTCGATCTTCCAACCAAGCCCTTGCCACTGTACCTCGCATCAACAAAACCACCATGGGAGGTAGATCCTTCTCCTACCTGGCAGCTAAAACCTGGAACTCACTTCCCACTTACCTTCGCCTTACCCAGAACCACCTAGCATTCAGAAAGCAACTTAAAACGTGGATATTTGACAAGTAATTCCCCACCCCTCCTTAAGCGCCTTGAGACCCTCTGGGTATGTAGTGCGCTATATAAATTATCTGACTTGACTTGACTCAAAGGACACAAACGAGTCGTCCGGATAAAGATCCGCAAGAGTCTCGCAAAAGCCCAGGCGCCACTCCTGGAAAGACATATTCGCCTCCATCGCGAGTATTGGGGCCAGGATCCAAAGGGAGAGCTCCCTATGGAATGGCGCACGCCGCAAAACCCGCTCAACGAACTGCTGCCAAATGAGAGCCGTATGCCTAACGACATAGGGCAATGCGTTGTCGGCACCCCGACCCTGCATTAGAGCTTCCTGTAGCACCCTGTCCGAAGCCACTCCCGCCAACAATGCCAACTCCCAGTTCTCGGTGTCAGCAAACCATCTGGCCGCCGGGAGAAGTTGTGCAACATAGTAGTATAAATCAAATCTCGGGGCCTCGAGGCCTCCCGCATCCCAACACTGCGTCACCGTGCGCAACACAACTCTGCTGCGACCACCCGCCCAGAGCAGGGATGTAAGGAGCGAATTCAGTGTGCGGAACACCCGGGTGGGCAACGGGCATTGGGTATTCTGCAGCACGTACAGGACTCTAGGAAGCATCACCATCTTGGCAACTGCTAGACGGCCCATAAGGGAGAGAGGGAGCGTATTCCAGAACACAACGGACTTGCGGAGGGCCACAAGAATCCTGTCCATGTTATGGGTTAAGAGAGCCTCATCAGAAGCGGCCACCTGAATACCCAGGTACCGGAACGCCAGACGTTCACACCGGAGGCCCGCACAGTAAGAATCCGCCGCCGGGGCGAGATCATCAGGAGTCAGCGGGAACACCAGGGACTTATTAACATTCATGCGCAGTCCCGAGGCCGCACCAAAGCGGTCCAAGAGGCGCAACAGAGCGGGGAGGGCCTCCACCGGAGAGGTCAGGTAGAAAAGCGCATCGTCGGCGTAAAGGGAGATGACATTAGTAGTGCCTCCCACTACAATACCCCATTCATGTAACTCCTTGCGGGCTGATATGGCCAGGGGCTCAATTGCGAGGGCAAATAGAAGGGGGGACAATGGGCAGCCCTGTCGGGTATCCCTCCCCAACGTCCACTCATCAGAGCGGGCTGAACCCAGACGCACCCTGGCCCGGGGCGTTCTATATAAGACCCGTATCCACTCTCGAAAGCCGGGACCAAATCCCATCTTGAAGAGTACATGCATCAGGTAACCCCAATGCACTGTATCAAAGGCCTTAGCCAGGTCAACGGAGACCAGCACATGGGGAGTGTCTCGCCACCGGACCTCGTGCAATACGTGGTTCAGGCGGCGCAGGTTCATCGCCGTATTACGACCAGGGACAAAGCCACACTGGTCTGGATGGACGAGCTGAGCTACGTGTGGGGCAAGGCGATTGGCCAACAGCTTGGTCAGGATTTTCGCGTCCGAGTTAATCAAAGTGATAGGACGGTACGAAGCGGGGTCTGTGTTGTCACCACCCGGTTTCAGGATCATACAAACTTCACCTTGATTCAAGGTGGGTGGGAGGTCACCCGTGCATACGGCTTCATTGTAAACCTGTAAAAGGAGGGGGGCCAGGGTTTGCCCGAACGTATGATAAAACTCTGCAGGGAATCCATCCCCGCCAGGGGTTTTGGCTCGTGGGAGGGCGGCAATCGCCGCAGTAATTTCACCGAGCGTCAGTTTGACATCAAGGTCTTTCACCGCTGCCTCTGGGAGGGTCGGCAAGCCGAGGTTTTCGAGGTATTGGTGGTAGACCTCCTCAGATATAGACCGGTCAGCCTCATACACAGCCCGCAGGTGGTCCCGCAGAACTGGGAGTACAGCAGCTTCCGAGTGGACCATATCGCCATTGGGCGCCCGCAGGGCTACTATACGCTCAGCCGTGAACTCCCGGCGAAGTATCCAGGCCAGCAAGCGGCCAGATTTATCCCCCTCTCGATGCAGTCTCTGTCTATATTGGCCCAGCGTAAATCTATCGAGCCTCGTGAGAATATCGTGGATCGACCCAAGGGCCAGGCCCTCCACGCGTTGCTCCGAGGTGTCCGGATCAGGGCGGGCCTGGACGTGCAAGAGCTCAGCCTCCGCAGTCTGTAAGTCTGATAGCAGTTGTTGCCTGACCCCGTACGTCAGGCCCATGCACGCTCCGCGGACGACCGCTTTCAGTGCCTCCCACTTAGTGGAGTAAGACAAGTCACTCCCCGCCCAGTTAAGGTCCAGATAATCGGATAGGGACGTTGCCACATGATCCAGGGCTACCTGGTCTTGGAGCAGGTCAGTCGGCAGTCTCCACGAGCGAGGACGTTCCGTCCGGTCAGGCTATTGCGCCACGCACGTGACCGGAGCATGATCCGATAGGTATCGGGCCTGGTGTGTGACCGTCAACGTGAGAGAGGAGGGGAGGTTGGCCGCCAACACTCTATCTAGCCTACTGTGAGTGCCATGGGTCGAGGAATAACAAGTGTAAAGCTTCTGCGTGGGGTGACACGCGCGCCAGACATCGATCGCCCCTATATTATGCATCACGTCCCGCAAACACGCCGTCATACGGGGCTTAGTTCCCGCCCGAGGTGGATGACGGTCCAGTTCATGATGTAGCACACAATTGAAATCCCCGCACCAGAGGAGGGGCGCGTCTAGGCTAGGAGCCACGAGATCCTGCATCCGGGAGAAAAATGCCGGGTCATCTACGTTCGGCGCGTACGTATTAAAGACCAGAAGGACCTTATCGTCCAATCTGAGCTTCGCCAATATGTACCTGCCTTCCACATCAGCATCAATATATTGGACAGCGCATGGAACCCCAGGGGCCACCCAGATTAGGACCCCCCTAGCGTATGTAGAGTAGGAGGAATGGAATAGCTGGCCTCTCCATTTCTTGGCCAGCCGCTGCGCACCGTCATCATCTAAGTGGGTCTCCTGTAAGCAAGCAACTGAAACCCCATGGCGTTTTAGGAAGGTAAGGACCCTGTGTCTCTTAGTGCACGTACCCAGGCCACGCACATTCCACGTCAAGAATTTAAACCCCATGACCATCAATCATGCCCAGCCGGGCAGCAGTGTAAACACAGCCTAGGCTGTCGCCAGCAGGCCCTTGCCACAGAGAATTTAAAAAATGCATCACACAAAGCAAGCGTCCCGCTAAGCAGAAGCAACATGCGCCAAATGCCAGTGTCATCATTAGCATACCCCAAACCCCACCCCCCAACAACCCCAACATACGAAATTTTGACTTGAACCCCCTCAACCCCACCACCCACGATCAATAGGATAGCAACAACCAGAAACGCCACCCCGCCCTTCCCCCGCCAGTGCCAGGACGTGCACAGCCACCCCATTCAACACTCTCCACTCACACTCACACACAACGGAACAACCCAACCCACCCCCCCTCCCAGCTCCTCGAAAGACCCAATGAATCCGGTATACGAACCCGGACATCTCTCCCCCCCTAAGTCAGCAATGCAGGAGGAGCAGCCCACACTCACATCCGCCCCCCACTCGGTGCACACTCAACCCAGACGCCAAGTACGAGGTACCGATCAGTGATCAATCGCTCTCAACATCCACGCTGAACGAGTAGAGATCTAAAGAGCTACCGAGCTATATGGAACTACACAATAACAGCAATCGCACAGCAGAGTCAATGGAGGCAGGGCAAGGATCATTCCAAGTCTAGGGTCTGCAAGGCAGTCTCCGGGACCACTGGGGCAGCAGAGTCCGCGTTCACCGGCGTCTCTTGTAAGGTGTCCGGTACCAAAATGTCATCAGGTGCAGCCGCACCGTGCAAACGTGTTCCAGTCCCTACAGGCGAGGCTTCCATCTGGATGGCCCCATCCGGACCCACCGTGGGCCGAGTCTCAGGAGGACCACGGGATCCAGAACAGCGATTTCTCCTGCCACGCCGTCGTCTCTGCGGCCTGGTCCCCCAGACATCTCGCGATCCCCCTCTCTCACCCGGGGGCAGATCATCTCCTCTGATCTCGAGCCACTCCCATCCCTCTGCTGGCGTCTCAAAGAAGTGTGCCCGGCCCTGGGAGAGCACCTTGAGCTTAGCGGGGTATAAAAGCATATACTGTAGCTGCATGTCGCGCAACTTCTGTTTGACCCCCAAGTAGGATTTCCTTTGCTCCTGCACCTGCTGGGTGTAGTCGGGATAAATTAAGATTCAACTGTTCTCAATCGTGTGGGGCCCCGACTCTCTCGCCGCCTTGAGGATGCAATCTCGGTCTTTATAGTTCAGGATTTTCGCGATGAGGGCTCTAGTGGTCTCACCAGGAAGCGGAGGGGGCACCAGAGCCCTGTGGGCCCGCTCCACAATAAAGACACTGGACAATCCACTCGGACAGAGATGCTCACGGATCCAGGTCTCCAGGAATCGTTCAGGGTTCCCTGCCTCCAGCCATTCCGGGACCCCCAGGACCCGTATGTTACTTCGGCGCGCGCTACCTTCTGCATCCTCGGCGCGTCTCTCCAATGCTTGGGTAGTAGAGGCAAGTTGAGAGAGTGACTTCTGTAGGGACGCCACCTCCCCCTGCAGCTGAGTGATGTTGCCCTCCGCGTCCGAGACTTTATCCGCCACTTTGCGAAGGTCAGTCCTTAAAAGGTTCACATCCACGGACACCGTCTCAATTTGGCGTTCCAGGGCAGTGTGTGAACCCTGTATAGCCTTGAGAAGTTCCGCCCTGGACGGCTCCAGTGGCTCCTCATCCCCATCCCCAGCGTCCGTTTGGCGCGTAATTCTCTGCGGCTGCAGACGAGGGGTAGTGTACTGTGTGATCGTGTTGGGTTGGGTAGCCTTAGGGCCACGTCCAGTCCGGCCCGTCATATCCGCTGCGTCAGGGGTCGGTGTTCTCAGTAGGGCCCCCCCTGAAGCCGCCTAAGCAGGGCAGGGTATGCGCCACCACAGCGCCGAAGGAAATTAGGCAAGCAGTGTTCGGGCCTACAAAACCAAGACCACAGTAGGCAGTGCAGGTCACAGATTATGTGCCACCAGAGCGCAGGTTCATGGGCTCCACTTATTTCACAGAGCAGGGTAGAGCGGGGCACAGATGCACTCCTCTATCGGACCAACTCCAAAATGGCGGACAGTCGGGGGAGGGGCGCCGTTCATCCACGGGTCCAGCAACACCTCTACGTGAGCTCCCCCGACGTTCCACAGGTGTCGGGGATCCCGATCTGCCTCAGGGCACAGGATACTGTCCAGCGGGAGGGAGTACAGGAGTGGCAGAGTCACTGTGGTCGGACCCCGGCAGACTCACAACAGTCCAGGGCCCCCACACGCACCCCCGCGCCACAAGGGGGGGCCAGGGCAGATGGATTCCACAGCCCCCACTCCCAGATGAAGGCGCTCCGTCGTCCGGTCGTGCTGCGCTAGTTGAACAAAAAAGCGGGGGGGGGGCCCTCCGCACTCTAGCCCAGCGAGGCCGCGCAAGATGGACGGCACCTTCGTCCCGCTCCCCTCCTCACCGCATATCAGTAGGGTCTCAGTCCTCCGGCACCGCAGACCTCCGGTCCCGGGTCGGGGATCCCCAAGCAGTCTGCCGGCGGGCATCAGATGGCGCACTTAGGCAGGGGTCTCCGCTCGCTTCCTCCGCCGTCCGGCCCAGTGAGTAGGCCCAAGCCGCGGCGCCGCGTGAGAGAGCACGCCGGCGCTGCCTCCAGGAGCAGCCAGGCCGCAGGTCACGGCGGATTGCCGACCACGGGTCCGTTCCCCCAGGCACAGGAGTACGGCGGGACTTCCACCGCCCCTCCAACACGCTTTCCCGGGGACGAGAGGGTCCGGGCAGGAGAAATAAGAGGATTTAATCGGTCTTCGGGACGGAGCTGGTGGAGCTCACGTCCTGTCGGCCATGCTGCTTGGCCACGCCCCAACTAGACCCGAAGTTAATGACTTGGCCTCTTCTGAGGCAGGGGCGGTTGCCCAGGGCGGTCTCTTCAAAGAGCCATTAATTAAGGAGTTAGGGAAGTTCGGATCAACATTCACCTCCCTTGATTACGCCCAGACCAGTATCAAACGCGTGTTCCAGCAACGTTTCTCCCTAGGGGCCAGTCGCGGTAGGGGCCGCGCGACCGGCCGTGGCGGGCAGAATGCCAGCAACAGAGGGCAAGGCTCCAGGCGAGGGCAGTACAACACCTCAGCCAATTTCAACTCCTTCGACCCTACAAGAGGGCAGCGCTTCGGAGGACAAGGTTTCAGAAAGAACTCCGGCGCCAACAACGCAAACGGTGAGTGTTATCCCCGCAGAACGGGTTCAGATTGGCAGTCGGCTAGCAGCCTTTCGGAGGGCATGGGAGGACCTTACAGCGGATGCATGGGGGCTACAAACCATCCGCGAGTTTCATATCGAATTCTACGATCAGCCTTTTCAGGTGGGTTCCCCACGACCTATAACCTTCTCGGTGTCCGATGCCCAGTTGATAGACGAAGAGGTCGCGGAGCTCCTCCGCAAAGGGGCCGTTCATCACAGGGTTCATCAGCAATCTTTTCTTGGTGGACAAGCCAGGCGGTGGCCGTCGTCTGGTAATCAACCTCAAGGAATTCAACGGGTGGTTGATTTACCGTCATTTCAAGATGGAGGGGATCCATCTTCTTCGGGATATCCTCCTCCTGCGGGACTGGTTGGTGCGGTTGGATCTCAAGGATGCTTATCTTGTGGTTCCAATCTATCCTCCACACCGTCGCTTCCTCCAGTTCCTCTGGCGGGAACAGGTGTTAGAGTTCACCGCCCTGCCGTCTGGTCTTTCCCCGGCCCCATGGTGTTTCACGAAAGTGTTACACCCCATGGTGGAATTCCTGCGGGCGCAGGGGATACGCCTGATCGTCTACTTGGACGACATTATGCTGATGGCGCAATGTCCTCACAACTTGCTCTCCCAGCTGTGCCGGACGGTGGACGTCCTGCAGGAGCTCGGGTTTGTCATCAATGGAAACAAGTCGGTTCTTGTACCCTCTCAGAAAGTAGAATTTTTGGAATTCGCCATAGACTCGGTCGACGCTTCCCTCAGCCTTCCGTCGCGGAAGTTGTCCAAGATCAAACATGTCCTGCGACAATTACAAAATCCCACACGTCTTTACGACAAGTCGCCAGAGTGGTAGGCCTTCTATCGTCTTCGATCCAGGCCATCTTCCCAGGCCCTCTTCACTACAGGGCCCTTCAGCGGCTCAAGGCTTACCATCTGCGCAGAGGCATGTCGTACGAACAGATGGTTCCGCTCTCGGAAGAGGTCAAGGACGAGATGCCGTGGTGACTGTCTCAAATGAAGGCCTGGAATGGCTGAGCGATTTTCGGGTCCACCCCGGACCTCGTTATCGAGTCAGACGCCAGCAGGGTCGGTTGGGGGGCGCGCTGTGGAGATTTTTCCACAGGCGGCACCTGGTCATTGGAAGAACAGAAGTTGCATATCAACTGTCTAGACCTTCTGGCGGGTTCCTTCGCAGTACGCCGCTGGACAGGGGACTCAGTGAAATCGTGTGTCCTCTTAAAGATGGACAATGTGTCGGCAGTACGATACATGAACCACCTAGGAGGTTCGAGGTCCCGAGCATTAGCAAATTTGGCAAAACAGTTCTGGGATTACTGTCTAGACCACCATGTATCGTGACAGCGGAGTACCTGCCGGGCCAAGCCAACCAGGTGGCAGACTGGCACTCCAGACACCTTCGGAACTTCAGTCTGTGGATGTTGGATGTTCAGATTTTTTGCTGGCTCAGCGAGCTGTGGGGTCCTTTCTCAGTGGACCTGTTCGCGTCCCGTTTGGACCAGCAACTTCTGAGGTTCTTCAGTTGGAGGCGGATCCACTAGCGGAAGCCACGGACGCGTTCCTCCAGGACTGGAGCAAGGAGAGGCCCTTTGCGTTTCCCCCCTTTTCGATGGTGATGAGGGCGGCGGCTCAGGTTCGCCGGCAGGTGGTGGAGTTGGTGCTAGTGACGCCGCTATGGAGGTACCAAGTCTGGTTTCCAGTTCTTCTGGAACTTTCCTGGGATTCTCCAATCCTACTCCCCCAGTTTCCTCACCTGCTTCTCAATCCGGATCGGGAGCCGCATCATCTCTTCGTTCAGGGATCTCTCCGCCTCATGACATGGAGGCTTTCAGGAGACGTTGGTCGCTGCCGGGCCTTTCGAGATCGGCTGAAGGACTGTTGTCCAAGGCCTGGCAGTCAGTACGTCGAAGCGCTACAAATCCGCTTGGTCTAAGTGGGTTCGTTGGTGTCTTCGACGGAACTTGGATCCCTTGGTCGCGGGAGTCGTTCCCGTGTTGATTATTTGGCGGAACTGGCCATGGATCGTTTTGCGTACCGCACTATTAATGCTGTGCGTTCGGCTATCTCAGCGGCGCACCATCCGGTGGATGGGTCTTCTGTTGGAATACATCTTTTTGTGTGCCGGCTTTTGCGGGGCATCCGATTGTCATTGCCTCCAGAGCCTCGGTACTCTGTCCTTTGGGATGTCAATGTGGTGCTGAACCTTTTTCTATCTTGGCAACCTAATAGGTACCTGTCTTTCAAGGAACTCTCGGCAAAACAGGCGATGCTTTTATGCTTAGTGTCCTGCCGGAGAGTGTCGGATGTGCGTGCTTTGGATGTCTCGGCACGCGTGTTTTCACCGGATGGTGTCACTTTCACGATTGGTCGTCGCACAAAGTCGGCTTCTAGAGCAATTTCGTATCCAGCTTTTGTGGACGTTCCGAAGCTATGTGTTGTTCAGTGTCTGAAGGCTTATGAGGATGTGACTTGGGACATTCGCCCGCCGGTCGAGAGACAATTGTTAATTGCCTTGCGAAAACCACACCATGCAGTCTCTTCCCCTACCATAGCCAGGTGGGTGCGCTGGGTCATGCAAGAAGCAGGCATCGATACCAAACGTTTCGGGGCTCACTCTGCCAGGGGGGCCATGGCCTCGAAGGCTTTTTCTGTAGGAGCTTGTTTAGAAGATTTAATGCGGGCCGCTGACTGGTCCTCCGATTCCACCTTTAAGAAGTTTTACTTTAAGCCTGTGGTGGATATTGCAAATTTGGTGGTAAGTAAGCTTTGAACTAGCATAATCTGAGCCTCCGGTCCTGCCATAGAATCGAAATTTGCCTAGCTTATGTAACGGTAAGTTTCAATTCTATTAAGGACACGGAGGCGAGGATTATCCCACCCAGGACGTCTTCGAGCGACATCCCGCCCGTATGGCAGTAAGTAACTAGGTTTTCCATGGTTTACTCCTCATGTTGAGTTTGGTCAAATGGTTCTTTAATTCAGCTGTAAGCCTTGTGTCTTCCGTTACAACGCTTACGCTGTTCCTTTTTTCTGTTAGGAAATGACGGAGCAAAATCAGACCAATGAACTGAGTGCGTAATTCGCGCGAAGAAATAGGAGGAACATGGAGAGGAGTCTTCCTTTCTATGGATGGTGGACATGAAGGAAGGACTCCGTACAGACTGTTCTACGTGACAAGGATGGGAGTTGTAGTCCCAGAGACTTTTTTCTTGGATTGTGTGTTTATGGATAATGCTTTACTGTTCAGATGTAAGCATTTTTCGTTTTGAGCTTTTCTGAGGCTGCTGTATTTTTTCTATTGTAATAAATTGCGGAGAAAGAAAAGCATAATCCTTACTGTTACATAAGCTAGGCAAATTTCGATTCTATGGTACACAGAAAATACTGCATCCTTATCTGGGGCCAATAAAGTGGGTGACAAGTCGGTCAAAGTTTTTGGTCTGCCCCAGATGTCTAGCCAGAGAGATAACGTGAGCCATCCCAGTAGGAAGGCCTGCCTGCACTGGAGACTCCAAGACATGGGCTGACCCTGACTCAAGGACATTAGGCTCACTATAGAGAAGGCTATTCTCCCAGCAAAAGAGGGGCTAAACGCAGGTGTTGCTGGGGTTACGATGTGGGGCGCAATGTTGGTCTTCGGCCTGCTGCCATAGGCACTCAAGTGCAGGGTGCACCCTCTACACTTGGCAGAACTCTGTCTGGGACAGCCCACCCTAAATTTGCCACCCAGCTAACCCAGGTAAGCCCTCAGGTAAGCCTGCCAGGGGAGCAACGTCTTTCCCTATAGGTTCCGGGGCATCGCCCTCAGGATCTGCTTCTTCTCGGACTGTGGGAACCTTTGGGGTGGTTTTCTCACATCCCTTGCACCTCCTCTTATGGGCAGGCACCTGGGCTACTTTTTTAGGCTCAGGTCCATCTGAATCCCCCGACAGGCTGCCATAGACCACATGAGCAGGCACATCTACCTCAAGAAATCCCAAAATCTCCAAGTGAGACCTAAGCGCCACCTCTTTCCAGACAGTGTGCTCTAGGTAATGCCCTAACAGACTGTTAACAGGCATTGCTGGGACTCACAGCTACCTTTAAAGAACCGGAGGACCCACCCCCAATTTAAAGGGAACTAGAGCATCTGTATAGTGGCTCGCCTGTTTGTCTGCAGTCACAACCTGGGGGACTATTTCAGGGACTACCTGCTCTGAGGACACCAGATGACACCTAACAGTATTCATACTATGCCCTGTGTCTCTCAAAGCCACCCTCCACCCACTGCCTATACTTTTTAGAATTGTCAGGCATGTAAGCCTTAGGCACAATCTCCTTGTCATCCAGGGATACTAGAGTAACCTCTGTGCTCCCCCGATAACTAACAGAGGCAATCTCCTCCCCCAGCACTACACTGACCATTCCTGGGGTAGGCCCATCAGTGGGGGCTGATTCATGCAGGGACAGATGACACCCCAATTTAAGTGCCAATACTGATAACATTTATGACACTTCTTCTGCTCAGGACTGGACTAGGATAGTTTCTCCTGAAAACTATTTTGAGGGCCTTTAGGGAACTCCTTTGGTTTCTCTTTGTCTACCTTTCCTTCTGGTCGGGACCCTTCCCACCAGTCTGGTGACCCTCTTTGACTCTCTGGTACAGATCCAGAGACCTGTTTCCTTCACAAGCTTGCTTGGTACAGTGAGCTTTGAATCAATCAGGTGTTGGCACAGCTCTGCAACACAATTACTAAACATCCCATAAATAGATAGTACAGCCCATCATAGTCATACCCTTTGCTGCTCTGGACCAAACTACCCAATGGTTTCCAGGAGTAGTCCACAAAATCTACTCAGGACTGGTTAGACTCCTTCTGGACATCACTAAACCTCAAGAGGTATTTCTCTGGGCGTAGGTCATACTTTACAACAAGCCTTCCTTCATGGGTCCATACTTCATCCTGTACCTTTGGCCTGGGCCAGTAGGATATCCCTCCCTGAAGTGGGCATATGCTTCCAGAAACTAGGCCCCACATACTCTGGGTCTATGTGCATTTCTAAGGCCACCTCATAGACCTCAAATAACCTGTCAATGTGATGCCCCACCACAAGGCTAGGCACCAGGTCATTGAGCTATCGACCCTTTTACCTCTTCTAGGTACCTCTGTATTACTGCCATCATCTTCACTGGACTCTAACTCTTCTGGGTTTTACATCTAGTCCCTTCTTAGACACTTCAAGGAGCCAAAACAGATAATTGTCCTCCTTTCCTCTAGGGCCCTTTTCACTGCTGTCTCGGCTTTCCTCTCCTCCATGTCTAGAGTAGCCAGTTGGAGTCACAGGGTTCTCTCTGCCTGTCTGTCATCTATCTCTGCTGGGGTCAGATTGTGAGAAGACACACAGTTCCCTGCTCCGGGCAAGTAGGGAACCTCACTCCAGTGGGCCTCTTTTCTTCTGCTGGTTCTACAGATACTGCAGGTTCATTGTCTCCTTCTTCCAGCCACTCATTTTCACTTTCTGCTCCCTCCTCCTCTTGCTCCGGTTCTGCAGACTACTGTAGGTTGCTTTTCCCATGGCCCGAGGGCTATATGGTATTCCGGCTTCTTGGAGGCCTCTGCTAGCTTCAGCCTCCTCTCCTTACACTTCGTCTTCAGCTCTGCCACAATGAAGCTTTCAATGTTGCTGAAATCTACCTCCATTCCTGAAAAAAAGATCAAAGGTACAAAATATGAGGACTGTAGTAAACACTTAGAAAAATGGACAGCTAAAAAATAAAGGAGACTTTAAAAATCAAAAATCAATTTTGATGTCAAATCATCAAAATTGATTTTTTGTTTTACACAAATCACTGAGTGGCAATGAAAAAGTACTGAATCCCACAGTAAAACACCAATGTAAGAAATTGTAGTATTAGTTGAGGGTGGTGAGAACCCATCTCAATTATTAATCATAGTCTGTCTCAGGGTGAACCACAAATGTCAATAAACAAACTCTGCTTAACCTTCTGGTAGTTTGGCACAACGCACTCAGGTTTAACTTAGTGGATATGCACAACGTATTTATGCAGCACTCAACCTGTAAAAAGGTGGAAACCCCACACAAGAAAATTCCCAAACTCATTTGGCAAAGTAGGATAAATGTTATTACATAAAATGACACCAAAATAACAAGAATCAGTAGAACCAGAGATGAATTTTTAAGGTTAAATTCAAAATAGCACCAAAAAGCATAAAGCACCAACCACAGTTCCCTACTCACGCTAGACTGGGTTAAAGTAAAAGGTTAAGGCTGTCCACGGTAGATCGGGAGTTGGATGCAGGTACCAGGTTCCTCCCTGTGGAAATTTTTTCTCCTAAGTTAAAAACATCTTGGCATAAAAAGTGGTTCTCTGTGAGTCATCGGGGGCAAGCTGGATCGGAAGTTCCTCAAAAAAGTGGATTCCTGGGGCAGTCGTAGACAAAGGTGGGTGATCTCTGTGTGAGCGAAGTCTGTAGCCAGAGTGGCCTCATCGTTCACAGATTGATGCTCAGCACGGTCCCCATGAAACTTTCTAAGTTCGGACTTAGAAACATTTCTGGAAGATCTTCTACAAGAGGGCAAACCATCAAGTGGAGGCGAACCAGCGATTCTACTTTGATGGCTACAGCTTTGACTGTGATCCCGGTTTCCAGGCAGAAAGTTGGCAAACAGTTTCTAACATACTCTAACAAAGACAAAGTGCCCATGACCTGAGATGCACCACTCTGGGTTAGGACACACTCAAACAGAAGCGAGCAGCAGAGTTAATGGCGGGTCCAGTTGGAAATGGTCAGCCAAGCAGTTGCAGGGAGAGAAGCATTGTGTCAACATCCCTGTAGCTCAAACAAGAGGTCAGCCAACTGACCCTTGGAGTCACTTCTGGGGTCCTAGGTTCAGGGCAAGCAGGTCCAGTCTTCCTTCAGGTTTTTCAGACAGCAGTGTCTCAGAATCAGCTTCTGATTCTCCAAAGATCCACAAGTGTTCTGAGAAGGGTTATGGGGCTGCCACATTTATGCCATGTGCCATCCTGTGGGTAGGAGAAAATTCTTGGTCACTTCCTAACTAATGGAGTAAAAGTTCCCAAAAGTGACCCTCTGCACTTTTGCACCACTTTCTGTGTGTTGTATGGTGAACTATTTCGCTGTATCTTACCCTAAAACAAACATGGCAGAACCCTTCTTCCTTTGGTCAGACCTCCCTGTGCAACCCAGAGGTGTGGAAATTGAAAGGGGCCAACGCTCCCTTGAAGCGACTCCAAACCAGTTCTGGGTCAGCTCCCCCCTCCCACTGGGTTTTGAGGCAAACTGACAAGGAAGACAAAGGAAGGCAGGCCTAGATGTGAGCTACATCTACCAATGATATGGTAGGATGATAGGTGAGGCATCCGTTGAAGCCCCGGAAGGCTCTAGGGGGAAAAACACCTCTCCACACTCAAAACTTTTGCACAGTGTCTGGGAGCAATCCTCGTCTTACCACAGGGGACCCATTCCACCGACAGGGGACACTAGACACTGGCAGAAAGGCCCTTTTGGGTTACGCAGAGAAATGATACATTTTTATAAGTGCCATTTCTAAAATAGTGATATAAAATCCGACTTGACGATTAAGTCTGATTTTAAATTACTATAAAAATTGGTCCTTAAATCTTTCTAGCTGCTCCAAACTGAAATTGAGCATTAAACATTGTTTTTTTTTATAAGCACATTTTTATTGATTTCAAAAACACATAAAACAATTCAGCCAATACACGAAAATCACAAGTTTGAATCCATTCGCAAAAGCAATGTAACCCCCAATCACGAACCCCATAAAAATTACATAGATGGGATTTGGAACCAGGTTAATCAGGACCCTCCACATTCCCCAACCACTTCCCCCACACTCTGTGGTATTTCTTAACACACCCCTTGGCTTTATAAAGGGCTTTCTCCTGGGTCGCACACCAGTCCTCCCCTCTATGCCACCTCTCCAGGGTAGGTGGGTCGGGGCTTTTCCAGGCCGCCGCTATGTCCCACTTGGCCACCAACATACCTGTATTAAAAAAGAACTTGTCATTCCTGGACCCATCCAGTCCATCAGCGATCCCCAGCAAAGAGTGATGTGGATCATGAGGAACATCCCAGCCCAGTACCTCCGTTAGCTCCACTTCAAAAGATCCCCAGAACTGTCCTAAGTGGGGGCACAACCAAACCATGTGGAGGAAGTCAGCTGGGGCATGGTTACATCACGCACATGACGCATCTGGGCGCAAATCCGCTTGATACCGCCGCAGGGGAGTGAGGTACACAGCGTGTAAGTAGTAGAGCTGAATCAGCTTGTGTTTGGCGGAGACGGTGACTGTTCTGGGGGCCATAAGGGCATCATGCCAGTCCACCTCGTCAATGGGGCCCACCCAATCCACCCGTTGATCCCTCAACCTATCTAGAGATGTGGGGGTAGCATTATACATTGTTATAATGTAACTCAGTGTTTTCCTGTGGGAAAACCTTGCTTCAGTGAAAAATGACTTTGGGGTTGTTTTCACTTGTGGGTCATGTAATACACTAAATATACATGTCCTACTTTTAAATTCCATGCACTCTGCCCTATGGGCATTTAGGGCCTACCTTAGGGGTGGATATAAGCATTAAAAAGGAAGGTATAAACGTCGCTCCACGCAGTACTTAACATTTTTACAAACTTTGGGAGGCACCCAGGGTACACCATTAACTGGAGAAAGTCCCTACTACACGTTTTACACAGAGATCCTCCTTCCCCACCCAGGGGCTGCCTGATACACGTAACAACGGTGGGATTCCAATACCTGGATATCTTCATCACCTCAGACCCTAAACTCCGTTATGAACGCAACCTCCTTCCTCCATTGCAGAGACTGAAGCGAGATGTTGCAAAGCTGGAAGGCGCTGCTCCTTTCATTGCTGGGACAGGTGGCACTTTAAGATGATGGCACCTTCACGCTTCCTTTATGCCTTGCAGAATTTCCCTGACCTGGTCCCGGCAAGATATTTCAGGGAGATAGAGGGCTTACAGAGGCAGCTGCTGTGGGACGGCTGACCCCGAATAGCATGGCACAAACCTGTACTCAGCTGGTATGACGGGGCTTGGGCTTCCAGACATAAAAAAGTACTGTTGGGCCACTCACCTGGCAGCCATTAATCACTGCACCTATCGAGGCAGGGATGACCCTGGGTATAGAATGACAAGTGGCTGCTCCCGGACGGAAATTACAATAGGGCAATTTACTCCAAACCCCAACGATATCCCTTAACAGGACCAACTAATCCCTCAGTGCAGGTCTGGCACGCAGCGAACTGGAGTTTGGGGTGGGACCAGAAACTTACGTTAGCCACTCCCTTATGGGACTCAGAACAGTTGGGCAACTTGGGGAGATCAAGAGGGTTCGACAAATGGGACCTCATTGGGATCTCTAGGATTGGGGACCTTTGGGCTAAGGGTGAGGTGGTGTTGTTTGACCTACTCCAGCCTGAACACAAGCTAGCCGGTACTGAGTATTTCAGGTACCTCCAGGTACTTCGTGCACTAAAGTCACACCGGCCGGAGGGCTCCTCCCCCGAATACTCTCCACTAGAAGACAGGTTGCTTGACAGCTATCTCCCAGACAAAGTAATTTCCCTGACTTACAAAAAGCTAATAAACAACCTGGCTGATCCCCTTGGAAAGACATGAAGGCACTGGGAAGAGGACGGACTAGTGCTAGATGACGAGGAGTGGCAGGAGGCAGTTGCCTCCACAAGGGAAGTAGCGATCTCTTCCAGACTGCGCCTAGTCCAACTCAAAATCCTGCACAGAGTCTATGTCTCAGGACCCAGGCTAGTACAGATGGCTGACGGACATTGCAGAGGCGATGTGGCTTGATGGGCACCTTTATGCACATACTATGGGAATGTAGGAGTGTACAGAACTACTGGAAGAAACTTCATGACTGTATGGGAGAAGTGTTAGACACTGGGATTGGGCTAGAGGCGAAACGATGTCTGTTAAACGTGTGGGAACCTACTGACTTGAACAGTAAAGATAAACTATGGGTCACTCTGGGTTTAATGGTCGCTAAAAGAAATATTGCACAGCTGTGGGAGCGGAGGTGTCACCGAAGCTTGAAGCCTGGAAAGCGGATATGGACTGGTGCATGACAAGAGAGAAGACGGTGTATGTTGCACGTGGCAGCCCCAAAACATGGACTGATATATGAGGCAAATGGAATGCATATACAGAGATATTTGTGCTCCCCTTCTCTCCCCCCATAGACGAACCGCTAACACCCTAACTACTGTAAGTTATTATGTCTCAGTGGAAATACTCTGTAATGTGCTGTCATCAAAATTGTGTCGTCTCAGTAACCCAGTCTCCAAACAATGTCGAATTTGTTACTGTAAATAAAAAGAAATGTAAAAAAATAAAAAGGAAGGTGTAGGTCTAGTGACAGTTTTTTTTTTGCCAGGCCAAAATGGCAGCTCAAAACTGCATACTCAGGCAGCCGGGGCAGACCTGGAAACATGTTTTATATGGCAACTTTAGTGAGTGGAACAATGAGTGCCGCAGGTCCACTAGTAGAATTTAATTTACATGCAGTGGGTGCATGTAGTACCATACACTAGTGACGTATAAGTAAATTAAATGTGCCAATTAGGAATATGTCAAGTTTTCCAAGTTAAACGGGGACCACTAGTGTGCAGAGTCCTATGAACAATAAAAAAAAGTTTTTGTTAAACAAATCCAACAACCTGAGGGAATGCCACACAAAAGATGGTTATTTCTTACAGTACAGAACCAACACACAGTAGTAGCATATTCAAACGTGAATTACCACATACCACAAATATGATGAAGAACCAGAACACATGCCACCAATCATCTAACTTGTGCAAAATAACCTACAGTCTAGTAGCAGAGAAATGCTAGCGGCTTGGATGAATATTACCACTCTAGCGCAACCACTCTACGGACATTAGCAAACACCAAAAATACTAAGGCAACACATAACCACCCTAAGGGGCATGCGACCACCCAGACTAAGTAAAGTACACAAAATATGTATACTTTTGACCACCATAATATGGAAATGTGGCATGGAACCACGTGTAGTGGAGCACCATTAGCAGTCCAACTATTTGTTTTTAGAGCGAAGTTTTATGTATAGCGGGCCACACTACTTTATGTATAGCGGGTCACACTACATTGCTTTATATGTGTAAAAATATATGCAAAGTAAAAAATATTCAAGCAACATTGTAGTAGGGCAATGTGTGTATATTTAACCAAAGTTAAAGAGCTGGTAAAATCGGAGGTTTTTTACTGTGCTTTTTAAAATCGTGGATATCCATTGCAGCCAGTTCATCTAAGGTACAACATGCACTTACATTTGCATGCAATTACACAACATTGTAATTACAGGTTAGTTTGTTTACACAACTAATCGAAGGCTTGGTTCAGAGGGAGCCTCATTTAGCGGCAATGAGTTTCCTCAGAGTTCTAAACAATATGTTTGAGGTTTCTGCATTTGTTTACTTGTCTTTTTGGTTGCCTTTTCATCCTATTTTGATGGTGGATATCTGAAATGGTATTTACCGGTGGTTTGGTCCATCTAGACTTAGGATAGCGGGAGGTAACACAAGATCCCTTAAAGGTAGGGGGTAGCTATCAAGCCAAGTTTCCATGAGCATGAGAATGCCCTTTTCAGCCGATCGAATTTGTACAATATACATTTTAGAGTACTATAGGTTTTTGAATCTGTAGCTCTGTGGCTAGAAGCCATCTGGAATGTTATGAAAGACAGCACAATGTATCACGCACATTACCTTGAAAGTAATTCCTATGCACCCAGAGAGCCATAAGAAGGAGTGGTGGTGGTGGTGGGGGTCGGGTGAAGGTTTTGAATGTTTTAGCATTTCTATAGTGAAAACCTAGCTGGATAGCAACAGAGTGCTGTACAGAATGCAAGTCCAGTGGGAATAAATACAGAGGAGAGGGGACAGAAGGAGGAGGTAGAGCTTGCGAATGGATGAGAAGTCAACCTATTTGAGGTAGTCTGTCCTGAAAAGGTGAGTTTTCAGTTTTGTTCTGATTTGTAGGTGGGTTGGTGCTATTCTGATGTTGGAGGGGATTCGTCTTAATCCTGGAAATGATTGGTCTCTGATCTGGTGATGCTGTAGCCTCTTATCTGACACTGACCTCCAGTTACTGTTAGTCTGTTAGCTATGCAGACAGGGACCTTAGTCTACAGGACCTTATAAGTGATAACTGCAGTGTGGATACTTTAGCACAAGGCTGATGTGGTTTGATTTCTTCTGCCCATTGAAGAGTCGTGCTGCTCTGTGAAGTAGGCCATTCACGCAGCAAGGGTGGCCCGTGGATGCCACGGAGTAGGGTGTTAACTCCAATTATCTATTAGCGGTCCAGAGCGCGAAATGCTGTTCTGCAGTCATCTTGGGTGGGAAGGTTTCATTTTTTAGGTCTCAGCTTGAGAAAGCAGTGCGCATCGGCATCCCAGAGCTTCTTGGAATCAATTCAGATTCCAAAGCTCTCCGCGGCGGAGTTGAAGCCCTGCACATCTTTTTGATTTGTTCCGTCATCCTGCATGCAAAAGACTGGCATCTCGTTATAAAGGAGGCTTCTTGGTCCCTCCTTGTTGCCGCCTTGTCTTCTTTTGGCCACGCCCACTGGGATTTGATCTTTTACCGGCGGCGAGACACTCTGCTTAATTTGTCCCCCCGCACTTTTTTCTTCTCACTTCTCACTCAGCTTTGGTAAAGGCAGCCGCATGTTTAGTTTCGCATCGCGCTTTCACTTGAAGTGAAAGCGCGATGCGAAAGTAAACACGAGGCTGCCCACCAGCGCCGTGGTCTCCGGGTTCGTGTTTGGTGCCTTCGCATTGCAACATTTCAACTCCAGAAACGGAGCCCATGTGTGTTTTTGTAAGTCGTTGGTGACGGATTCTTTGAAACAGACAGCCCGCCTCTTAATAGGTCTGACGTTACAGAGGACATGAGTTTTTTTTTCTACCCAGGCTTGTTTTCACCATGCTGAGTCAATCGCAGGAAGCCTGCTCCTCAGTTACCTATTAGGGGACAAAACCTAGAACAGCCAGGTCTTGAGCATTTTTTTGAATTGAGAACAATTGGCACATCGCCGGATCTCCTCACGGAGGCTGTTCCAATGGACGGGGGCTAGGTGTGAAAAGGCACGCCCGCCTATTTTGGCTTTCCTAATTCTACGTGTGCAGAGAAAGTTGTGATGCTGGACCTCAGTTGACACACAGGTTGGTTCAGCTTAAGTTTCTTCTTGAGATCTTAAGGATCTCTTACCAGCTCACGTTCCCCCACAAACATAAATTCTACTATATAACAGGAAAGGGCTGCAGCATCAAAAATAATTGCAGGTTCACTGGCATAACCTTTTTGCTTCACTATTTTGTATATATTTTTGACTTTTTGCTCCAGTTAGAAGTAACGTACATATGTTGAGGTCTTTATTCATTTGCATAGTGCACTCTGGCTGCTTCTGTGCATGTGTATATTGATTTAACACACTGTAGGATGCGGGCTTAACATCTAATTGTAAGAATATCCTCATTTAAAGGAGCATGTATACTGACTCTTTGCCATTATGAAAGCGCCACCAATTGTATACTTCATTAATTTACCACGGGCACCATGTATGTTTAAATTGAATTAATTTTTTTTAAAAATTCCGACAGCTACCCACGCCCACCTCCCAGGAAGTATATTAACTTCATCAAGAAAGTTCAAGCTTCATTCAAGAAACCTTACAATCTAGCTCAGAAAAAAAGTTGTTGTCCCCAGAATAAAAAAAATAGATTGGGAGGAAGAAGTTTCCTTCTTTCAACCTCGAAGTGGTGGAATGCGCTACCCTTTCATTCGAGAAATAAACCCAATGTGTTAAAGAGTAGAAACACCTTAAAACCTGGCTTTATTCACCTCTCTAGTACTCCGAGTCACCTGTTGAGTCACCTCTGGGACATATAACAGTAATGGCCACATCATGTTTCATAACACTAGCGCCAAGACAACTTTTTAAGGTATTTGCGTTCTTTACAAACCATGTAACATAACATTTCACATAATACCCGCCTGTCACATGTTGTGGAACTTTCAGAAGCAGCATTGATTGTGCTTGGTACCGGAGAGCCATATGAGGCGTTTTTCTTCACCAAGCAGTGTTGATTTGAGAAAGGCTTAACTTCTTTCTAGAGCTGCTGTATGCTTGGTGCCCACACATGCTTAAATATTTTTGCTAATAGCAGACTATCTCCTTTCCACTCGGGTACCGACATTAGTACTACAATACCAGAAGTCCAGATTTTAACAGGTCTCTGTTATTATATTTGTTTCTTTGCAATTTGTCATTCCATCAATTTTGTGCCTCCCCATGACTTAAGCAAAACCAAAGGGGATGATGGACGGAGTGTTGAACATTGCAAGCACTCACCCCCAGTCAACAGATCTGGGTTTAATCCATCATCATTCTATAGCTCACTCCGCCACCCCAGTTCATACATGGCTATATGCAAATCAGTCTGACCCTCTGCCTCATGGGAACAGTCCAGCCCGAACTGCCAAGCTATGTCTTCCCTGGACCAGAAACAAGCATCCTGGGACCGGTTTCGGGCTCACAGCCCTCATCAGTCAGGCTATCTTGACTTCAGTGGCAAAGTGAGCAAGGGACCCACGTCTGGGCATACCCTGCCAACTTCGGGCAAACAAAGCAAAACCAAAGGGGATGATGGACGGAGTGTTGAACATTGCACGCACTCACCCCCAGTCAACAGATCTGGGTTTAATCCATCATCCTTCTTTAGCTCACTCCGCCACCCCAGTTCTGACATGGCTATGACAGATCTGGGTTTAATCCATCATTATTCCTTAGCTCACTCTGCCACCACAGTTCAGGCATGGCTATATGCAAATCACTCTGACCCTGTGCCTCATGAGAACAGTCCAGCCCGAACTGCCAAGCCAGGTCTTCCCTGGACCGGAAACAAGCATCCTGGGACCGGTTTCGAGCTCACAGCCCTCATCAGCCAGGCTATCTTGAATCCAGTGGCAAAGTGAGCAAGGGACTCACATCTGGGCATACCCTGCCAACTTAGGGCGAACAAAGCAAAACCATAGGGATGATGGACGGAGTGTTGAACATTGCAAGCACTCACCCCCAGTCAACAGATCAGGGTTTAATCCCGCATCATTCTTTAGCTCACTCTGCCACCCCAGTTCAGATATGGCTATATGCAAATCACTCTGACACTGTGTCTCATGGAAACAGTCCAGTCCGAACTGCCAATCCATGTCTTCCTTGGAACGGAGACTAGCATTCTGGGACCGGTTTCGGGCTCAAAGCCTTCATCAGCCAGGCTATCTTGAATCCAGTGGCAAAGTGAACAAGGGACCCACGTCCAGGCATACCCTGCCAACGTAGGGAGAACAAAGCAAAACCAAAGGGGATGTTGGACTTAAGACAGAATAGCACTGTGCTGATTTGAAGAGAAGGGACATGTTTTCATTCATTGTCTTTAATTTATTTATTTTATTTATTGGTCATTTTGCAAACAAAACAACGAACAATGTAAAGGGGTACAGTACAAGGCATGTAGGGCGGTATCAGTACATTTCAATACGTTGACATTTCTGATTGGGACATGTCAGGGCTACATATACAATCATAAGAGGGAGCAGATCCTTCGATAAGGAAAAATAAGATAAAGACAAGGGAGTACATTGCAGAACAATCATATATAAAGCATATCTGTGATCCCTCCCATAAACAATAGGAACTCAGATAGTGGTTACAGATAGTAAATAGGTTGTAAGGGGTGTCCAAATGTCACTTGGTCTCGATGAAATAGGCAGTTCTTCAGCATAACATGCATACTGGTCACAACAGTAGCTCAAATCTTGCAGCCATAGTTTGATGGTAGGGGCCTGTCTACTCTCCCAACACATAGAGACCCTCCGCATGGCCATCAGTAATGCAATGGCCACAAACCTTCTGTAGGGGGCCTTAACACAGGCAACCAGGCCCAGGAGACATAGTTGAGGGGTACAGGCCAGAGGAAGATCAACCATTGAGCGTATAATCTTTACAACAGATTCCCAATATGAGAACACCTTAGGGTAGAGCCATGCCAAGAGATAAAAATCTGCGCCAAGCATACCACAGGGCCTACAGGCATCTGAGTCTGCAGACCATATCTACACAGTTGGGCAGGTGTATAGTACAGCTGTTGTAATATTTAAACTGGACCATCCTTAAATTACCTTTCGCTGTTAGGATCCCTGTCTGGCGGCAGCAGTCCGCCCAGTCCTCCTCAGACATTGGATGTGGCAAGACTGCATTCCATTTATGTAATGCTGCTGCTCCCGAGGTTGCCACCTCCCTCTGCGATACCTGATACAATCCAGTGACCAGCTTCATCCTAGAGGTAGTGGTATATAAGAGTTGCAGTGCATCTACTGTAGGTTAATCAGCGGGAAATTGTGGGTACAGTGCGCGCATGGCTGACCGCAGTCTGGTGTAAATGAAAAGATGCATAGTAGCGATATCGTCATCAGCAGCCAGTGACGCCAAG
Organism: Lissotriton vulgaris; assembly: GCF_964263255.1. NCBI lineage: Eukaryota > Metazoa > Chordata > Amphibia > Caudata > Salamandridae > Lissotriton > Lissotriton vulgaris. The sequence continues at coordinate 1,987,161,933 of NC_141691.1, read as the reverse complement.
GTAATGAATTGACCACCATGATACACATCCTCCATTTTCACCATATTAATTTCTTTAAGGGTCCTCAGGGTGCCCGCCTCAGTAGTAACCGAAAGATTCGTGTGATGTAAGACAGGCATACTGGGTGCATAAAGTGGCAGTTTCTGCGCTCGCTTGCCTAAGTCCTGCCACGCTTTAACCGTGGTTTGAACTGTGTCAAATTCCCCTTTTTTGAAAACTGTGTGAGTGTTCACTATCATGGCCTTGAGTGGTATGGGATGAACGGCACCTGCCTCAACTGCAAAATGAGGGATATAGGCGGGGTCCTGCTGCCAATAATATGCAAAGTAGGCTTGCGCGCACAAATAGTATAGATGAAAATCAAGCGCTGTAAAACCACCCTGCTCATAAGGGAGCGTAAGTGTTTCCCACTGGAGGCGAGAATTATTACACCCCCATGCTAGCGTAATCAGAAGGGAACGGAGTGAGTTAAATAAATGGCGCCTCAGATGAACAGGAATGTTTAAAAATAGATACAGAAAGCGTGGGAGTATTACCATTTTCATTAACGCTTGTGGTCTGCAAAGGACAGGGGCAGCTTAATCCAGCGGGTTATTTGCTCCTCAAGATGCGTAATGGCTGTGCCGTAGTTTGCCGCACCACTACTTGTGGATCTCGATGGAGCCATATGCCTAAATATTTCACTGTATCAGTACACCATACTAAGGGAAAGTCTAGGTCTAGAGGAGATGTGCAATCCATAAGGGGTAGGATCATTGATTTGGACCAATTTATTCCAAGGCCGGAGAACCACTCAAAGCGGACATATTCCCTGAGGAGGGGTGCTAGGTGTAGGGCAGGCTCTCGCACGGACAGCACCATGTTGTCCGCATACATGGAAACCGCCAGGGGGCGCTGAAGGAACCGCAGAGCCGCCCGGGCATGGCTCTGCCGCAGGATGCACGCCAGGGGTTCAAGAAGAAGTGTCAATAGTAAGGGGGAGAGTGGGCAGCCTTGACATGTGCCACGATGAATATAGACTACCTCGGATAAGCTACCATTAACTCTCACCAGCGAGGTAGGGCCCGTATAGAGCAATTTTATCCAATTTGTAAAAACAAAGGGTACCCACATACAATGCAGAATTACGATGATATAAGACGATGAAACAGAATCAAAAGCCTTGGCGGCGTCTAAGAATACTGCCACCGCCGGCAACGTGGGTTCTAAGACGTGCATAACTGAAGAGTGTCTGCTAGTTATGGGAGGTAGAGCGGGTGGGAACAATATCTGATTGATCCAGTAGCACCATAACCGGGAGGAGCAGCTGCAATCTGGTCGCCAGGACTTTTGCTAAAATGTTGACATCCGTGTTAATTAAGGATAGTGGTCGATAGGAGTCGCACCGGTCAGCGGCTTGTCAGGCTTGAGGAGCATGACCACCAGCGCTTTGCGCAGTGTTGGAGGTAGGCATTGGGCCTCGTACGCTTCATCATATACCTGGCGCAGACAAGGGCCAAGGGTGTCAATATAGGTCTTATAAAATTCCGCTGGTAGTCCATCTGTACCAGCCGACTTACCATTAGGTAGTGCTACAATGGCGTACCGTATTTCATCCAAGGTGATAGAATTCATTAAGAACTCCTGTTGCCCTCTAGAGAGCCATACCAGCGCTATATCATCCAAATATTGTTGCAACTCTACTTCGTCTGCAGCTGGGTGATGAGCAAACATGTCTGTATAATAATTTGCGAAAGTCTGTAGTATATTGGGAGTGTCATAATGAGTAACACCATCAACAGTGACTGCACTAATCGTCTGTGCTTTACCCTGAGGTTCTATGAAATGGTCAGCAAGAGCCCTACAAGGTCTACTGTCTTCCCCATAGTATCTGGCCTTACTTCTACAAAACATATGTCTTATTTCCTGGTCAGCCACTTCATTATATTCTGCAATTTTGCAAGCACGGAGGTGTCAGGTGTACGTTCACATTGGCGCTATAGCCCTTTCAAGTTGCGCTCCAGTGTGGACATGGTGACCCAGAGAGACTTAAGAACCCCAACCTGGAGACCGATACAAGCCCCACGTGTGGTCACCTTAAAAGCCTTCCATAGTGTCCCTACAGATTCAACTGATCCAGTGTTGTGAGTGAAATAGTCAGTATTAGCCTCCCTGACACCATCACAGAAAACCGGGTCCAGTAGAGAGGAGGGCTGCAACCGCCATTGGCAGGGGGAGGAGTATAAGATGGTAAGGCCATACGAAAAAGCACAGGGGAGTGATCTGATAAAGTTCTAGGCAGGTGTCCTATCTGTACTATCCAATCATTAGTTTCTTGTGTGACTAACCAAAAGTCTATGCGGGACCAAGCTTGACGGGCAGATGAGTGGCATGTGCCCTCTTTTTGACCAGGATGTCTTAACCGCCAAATGTCTATGAGCCCTAGTGTTCACATACCATTGTGCAGTGTAGCAGCCGCTCTCTCGGGAGTCGGATCCGACACCCTTTCTGTCCATGACGGGGTCCAGTGTCACATTAAAATCACCTCCACATATAATAGTGGAAGGGGGTAGCTTATAAAGTTTCCCCCATAATGTGTCATAAAAAGCGGGATCATCGCTGTTCGGGCCATATACATTTACTATTACCATTAACGTACCGTATAATGTCCCCTGAACCATTATATATCTTCCACCCTCATCTTCCTCTATGGAGATTGGTTCAAAGGGAATCCCTTTTTTAATCAGAATCATTACCCCCGTGCGTTGGAGGAATAGGATGCGGCTAGCTTTACCCCAGCCCATCTGCTGGCAACAGTGGACATTGCCTGCTTAGTGAGGTAAGTTTCCTGCAGGAGGGCAATCTGGATATGGTGACGATCCAGATAGGATAGCACCTGGCGTACTTTTTTGGGATTGTTGAGCTCCCTTACATTCCAACTAAGCCAGGATATTGTCTTACCATTGGAATTAGTCATGATCTGCCCTTGTAGTGTATATGCCTGTGATAGCGCCTGTACGGTGTCCCTGTGACTGCCATACCATATCAACACAATGCTGCCAATGTACAATCCATAACACATTGTTCCCCAACAACGGCTCCCACCCACGCCAGCCGTGGAAACCTGCTGTGACAATCCCTTTTACAACAAAAAAGAAAAAACCCATAATATGTTGCATAGCTGTCAGCGCGTGCATTGAGGCTCTACGCATAGAAAACATTGCAACCTGGACACAGAAATGTGCTCTAACATAAGACACAACTTGGTGGGGGTTTCCCAAATAGTGAGGCGCTAGCAGCCTATGGCACCCCGTGGAAACAGGGTGGGTCGAGACACAAATTGATAGGCTATTCAATCAGAGTCTCATGGTCAATAAAGTGGCTCCAAATCCAAAAACAATTCACTACCCTCGTACCCCAGCTAAGAGCCAACAGTTCCTAGACAGGAATCAACAGGATCCTTGCAAAGTAAAGGTTAGGGCATCAGCAATAGGACACATTAATACACATGAGTCACAAATCATATCAATTTAGGCATTCCAGTATGGTATGCGGGGGCGGTTTAGCTGTTATCAGTTGCGGCACAAAACAATAGATGATGCAAAAGGATACCAGACTCAAACAGTCAGCCATCTGAGTCCGAGTCTCCCCCCTTCTCACGTCTCGGTGAGGGTCGCTCCATCTGGCGAATATACTGAAGTGCTTCCTCGGGCGTCGAGAAGATGTGAGCCTTACCATCATGCTGGATTTGCAGGCGGGCAGAGTCGAGCATTGCATATTGGATGTGCAAGGTTTGCAATTTTTTCTTCACAGCATGGAATTCCCTGCGTGCCTGCTGTATTGCCACTGTAAAATCAGGAAACAGCTCCACTTTCATTCCCTGATAGGTCAGGCTGCCCTTCTCTCAAGCCAGACATAGCGCAGTGTCCCGATCGCAATAGTTTAGCAGTCTGGCTATGATAGGTCAGGAAGGCGCTCCTGGAACGGGTCGGGCAGCTAAAGAACGGCAAGCTTTTTCAACAATGAGCACTTTGAAAAGTGTTCTGCCCCAAAAAGAGAATTAAGAAGAGTCTACACAAAGTTCCATAGGCCCGGTGTTGGTTGTCTCCGAAATGCCAGTTATTCTTAGATTGTTCCTTCGGGACTGGGCTTCAATTTCCTCGATTTTGGCTTTGATGACCTCCAACAGCTTCTCCATACTTGCACAGGAAGTGCTGACTGCTTCAACTCGGTCCTCTGTAGTGGAAATGCGTTGCTCAGCTTCAGCAAGCTGTGCGCCATGTTTATCCAGCTTTGACGCCATGGTGTCCATGCGCAGGTTCAGGTGGTCAATTTTTTCATTGATGGTGTGAAGGCTCTGCGGCATTGTCATCATCAATTGCTCCAGCTTCACGCCAGTGTCGGTATGGGATTTGGTGTCTAAGAAAAACACCAAATCCGCGGCGCCCGTTATGACGCGGAAGGACGAATAGGTCCAAGGAGGAACCAGACTGCAAAACTCGGTCTCTTTCTCTGCCAGGCGACCCATGAAGTTTTTTACAAGACAAAACTGATCAAGCTTGAGGGAATCCCCCTCTAACAGTTATAGCGCCTTAGTGTGCGCTTCACTTAGCCAAAAGATAACACAACCACTATAATTAAATTTTTATTATTTAATCTGCACGTTTTTCACATATTAAAACGGTCCTGAGGAAAGCCAGTATAAAATCTATAAGGCACTGGCTGAAACATGTAGACCACACTAGACGCTGGAGGTCATAATTAGCACTCCAATTTACGTCTACTTGCCTTTTATCCGCTAACAGAGGCCCAGTTCATTAAAATATTTTACCCTCGGGTACTGGGACCAGCTGTATAGCTTTTAAACTTCACCCTTCTCACCCAACTCACTGCACACTCAGCAACATACCAGCTCCGCAGTCACCTGGCGTTGAAGCACACCCGGGGCACATTCGGTGCCACTGCGGTGGGCCCGATGATGAAGCATGCCACCGACTAGGTCGGTAGGTGAGGGCTTTATAAGGAAAACCAAGTTTCTCCTTATTTGACGTACTGCTCTGAGTCTCCTACTTCTCTTAACCTTAGCTAGTCCTTATTGATACATACAAGAATTATCCTTAAACTTTTAGAAGTGAAGCAAGTGACTACTTTAGATCACAACAATAAAGAGTGTATCTCAGTTACTTCTGGCAAGGTGAGCGACTCTTTGTACTGGCTTCTGTGTTCCTGACAGTACCTCCTCTCAAAGAATGCTGCTCCAAGAAACGTTAGTTAGGAGATAAGTGATGGAATTTGCGGCTTGAACATAATGTGAAGGTTCCAAATTTCTTTCTGCTGGGCCAAAAGTACCTCTCCATTCAATTAAGTAGTACCGTTTTCCCTTTTTTGAATTTTGAGACTATGATTCTACTGACTTCATACTAAATTTCCGGAAAAAAAAACTCTACAGGTTCTAGAGGAGAGTAACTAATCGCAAGTTTGGTGGACTCTTTTTTAATAGAGAGACATGAAATACAGGATACATTTTAACCTGGAGAGACAATTTGATTTTAACTGTCACTGGATTCACTACCTTATCCACCTCTAAAGGGGCCTAAAACTCTGAGACAAGCTTTTTTTTCCCATTTTGTTTTGATCTTTTTATTGACATTTCTTATTTTTTTTCCCCAGAACAATACCAACAATGTAATGACATCATACATCATAACATTATTAGGGCAATGCAGTCATGGTAAAGCTTACCGTTATTCCGTAACTTCGGAAAAATAATGGCCTTGGTGAGACATTGTGATACACAACGTATCTATGTTCTGAACATGATGGATCACATATTTGAACTGTAGTTGTGGGATACAACAAAATGAGGACAAAGTAATCAAATCAGGGATTGGGTGATCGCCTGAGACCTGTTGACTAGTGTCCTGACAAGGGGGATCCCTGCCAGATGTAACCGGTAATAAACCACTTGATACCAGGGCCTAGATTTTTTTTTATAACACTTTATTGAAGCGAATGAGGCAATCCACAGTGGTAAAAATAAATGACATATCAAGTACAAAAAGATATCAGATGCCATATATAACATCACAAGTAAAACACTGGTGTACACAGTAGGATTGCGTATTTGGGCATGGAGAATGATACAAGGTACATATTTTTTAATAAAGCAACAGAAAACCACAAAAAACAATGAACATCACAGAAGTAGAAAGCAAAGTAAAAAAAACTAAAATCATATCTACGAGATTGCAAGACCAATACAGCCAGCCGGCTCGCGATGAGTCAACTACCACCATGGGCAACATCAGCCCAGACCCAGCAAACGCCATCAAGCACCCCACAACCCGGGAACGGGCGGCCAGAGATAACCAACACAGATAAGTATTAACAAAAAGGGGCAGTGGACTGAACAAGCGAAACAAAACCCCCATGAATATCAGTCAAGACACAGAAGTTGTTACGAAGGACAATGTACCACCAGACGACATGCACCCAGCTTCGTGAAGCAAAGGGCAAATGCAAGCCGCACGAGCGGCCATGTGTTGTCAAGTGCGGCGTATGAGCTGCTCGTGCTCTAGCCCACCCCAGTTGGCGTGATAGGATGAAGTGACTGGGATGGCGTGTCCTGAGCCAGTTTCGCAATGTATTGGCGATATGGACTCCAAATGTCAGTTGGGCGGGAAGAAGTTGGAAGTTGTTCCGAATATTCCACACTATTCACATTGCAGAAAGCCACACTCCCAAGCCATGAAGTGATCGTCGAGGCGCGTCTCGCGCACCAGAGCAGTGCCACCTCCCTTTTGGCCAAGAGGAAGCAGATGGACGCCAATTTGCGAAGCTGGCGGGGGAAATTTGCAACATAGCCCAGCAGCGCAATTTCAGGAGTAACAGTTAACGGCAGACCCAACATGTCACCCAAAACCCGGTGGACCTCTATCAAGTAAGTGTGTAACCTCGGGCAAGTCCAAGACAGATGTGCGAAGTCCGCCTGCGGGGCGTTACATTTGGGGCAGACGTGGGGCCTATTGGCATCTATTCTGTGAGCAAGCGCCGGTGTATGATACATCCTTCGCAGGAATTTAAAGTGTATGAGCTTGTGTCTACTATTCATGGAAACATCCCTGGTCATAGCACAACATGCCTCCCATTGGTCGTCAGAAATCTGTGTACCCAGATCATGCTCCCATGCAGCGCGCACCACCCCGTCGGACGTTGTAAGAGAGGACAAGCACAATTTATAGAGTCTGGACACCACATGCGCCCCTGATCTGTTTTGTATAAGGAATGTAAGTGCGGGATTGTCTTCAGGTGGAAGGGGTAATGTGGGAAATTCAGCTCGTAACATCGCGCGGAGTCTCGTGAGATTGAAGGCATCCATGAACGTTCGGTCGGTGAAGCGGGGGTCCTCTGTCAGAAAGCATGTCCATCTGGGATCGAGTCACCGATCATGAGTATCTGGAATTTAGACAGCGAGCGACGGACTACCGATTCGCCGGTGATCGGGAGCCAGTGCGGGTTGGGTAAAGGAAGAGCAGAGGAGTACAGTTTGTCTGTGTGTAGTAAGCGTCTAATCTTGTCCCAAGCCCAGGCCGTTGTGGACAGCGGGTGTATGTCATGTGGGTCCCGTGGGAGACCCTTGGGGAGGACTGCGTTAAGCGACACTGGGAGCACTGCATCAGCCTCCGGTCTCAAATGTGGGATTCTGGCATCTGGATGGAGCCAAGAATGAGCGTACGAACACTGTGCAACCAAGTAGTAGAGATAAAAATCCGGAACCCCAAATCCACCCCTCTCATACGGCAGCGTAAGTGTGCGCCAGGCTACGCGGGGGTTTTTACCGCCCCACACCAGCTGTAACAGGGCAGTGCATAGTTGTGTGAAAAAAACCTTGGTGAGAGGCAAGATGTATGTGGATCCCTAGGTATTTAACAGAGTCCTCGCACCACTCCAGTGAGAGGGAGCAAGGCCACCGTGTGGTGGCGGGGGTGAGCGGAAACAGTTGCAATTTATGCCAGTTGACTCTGAGGCCCGAGTATTTGCCAAATCGAGCGATCTCTGATAACAAGGGTTGCAGGTTGGCCTCCGGGGTACGGACATACAGGACCATATCGTCCGCATAAAGCGAGACTAAGAGAGGGCCGGTGCATAATTGGAGCCCCCTTTGGAGTGTTGCGTTCTAATCTAGGACCCTGATCGATACTGTGACCTTATGCCCCTATACGGCTATAATCCCTTTGTACCCCTATATTGGCATAACCGATCAAATGCAATATTCAGAAACTCGTCTCTGGCCTCACACGAACAGAGCCACATTTCAGAATCGCTTCCTCTGCAACTTCCTTTGCAGCTCATTAGTACAAATGACACAGCAGAAGACGCTATCTAAGATTCCTAGATTAACACTCCGAGTTCTTCAACAAGATAAAAACTCAGCAACCTGGGAAAGCCCCGCTTGCTATGTTTTGATTAGTAATAGAACTCTAATGAGCACTGATAGACGATCACTTCCTAGTGACATCTTTATTGACGTCTTATGTCCAAAAACGTACGTCAAACAAGGCATCTTTCAGGTATAAATATTACCAACGTTGCCTTAAGCAAACGCTGAAGCTGCTGCTGATGATACTATCGCTACTGCTATCGCTGCTAACGAGCGAACGATGGTGTGGTGAACATAGGAGCTGAACAGCAGTCCCCCTGCAAGAGCCCAGCAGATGCAAGCTGCCCGCGGACGCTCCCCTCCTCCTCCTCTTTGACGCGCTGAGAGAGACGCTGTCTTTTCTCCTGCCGAGAAATCCAGCTCCGGCGTTTCCAGCCTACTCTTGCGAGTGACTGGGATATCAAGTCCCTGGAAGGAGATACCAGACCTCCAACATTCTATTCCAGAGGTATGGTGTTGACTAAACCCTTAGAGAGAATTCTTGAAGCAAACCTTGGCAAAACCAACTTAACTAAAGCTACTTACTTACTCCCCTCCCAAATATTAGGCTTAGGTCAGGTACACTGGAGTAGGCGTAGTTAGAAGTACCAGTTGAGTACGTTAGCTAAATGTATATATGAATGTATATATGTTTTATTCTTTTTAAACCATTGTATGGCTAAGAAACCATATCAATGCTTTTACAGTATTATTTCGCAATACTCATTTTACTGTACGTACTTTTTATAATAACAAGTCTAGCAATTGTGGCAATTCATTTCTCTTGTATGAGAAGAAAGACTGTTCAATAAATAATACCTTTTATTGAAAACGCCCGTCTCTCTATTCTCTACATATTGTGAAAGTAATCTGCACAACAACTGACTGAGTAAAATAACTGTCTATTGTTTCACACAACCCTAGAGATTGATTCTTATCTGAGGAGAAAAGTTGTCATGTTGCACGATTGTTGGAAAACTGAATCCCTTCTTGGCTGTGCCAGGGAAGCTGATCACTTCCTATTCAGTCAAGAAAGTTTCCAGTGACCTCTGAGCTAGTTGGTAACAAACCCAATTAAGTTTAGCATAGTCAGTAGAGGCCTGGAAGATCCGCACTTCTACGTCGATACTACTGTTTATGTTATTCCAATGCGCAGGGCCTATTGGGAAAATAGGAACTACTCTACATGGCGCCCAACGTTTGGTAAGGCGATAAACTGACGCAAGACGTTAGAGTAACTCAGTCGTGCACATTTCACACAGACCCCTTTCTCCCGTAAATACTCCAATAGACGTCTGGAGTGAGTGAAAGGTTAAAACTCAGTAGGAAGAGATTCCTATGTAAAGCTCTGGTTTATTCAACGTTGAAGGATAGTGTTCCAAAATATTGTGCACCAAATCTTTGTCTCCTTGGAGACCTACTCTGCAAAACCTGCATTTATAAAATGTCAGTAGAGAACAACGGGACTGATGTCGCAGTAGATGCGACTCAGCAGGGTCCCGACGGGACTACTGAACCGGGTGCAATAATCATCCCGGCACATTTAAGAAAATCTATAACGTCAAAACTTATAGAAAACGGACTGACCACACAAGGTGGCACAGTCGTCTTCGTGATAGAGGCACACGAATATCGGCAGACAGAGGTATTCTATTCATGGATAAAATTTCCAGCGACAAACGCCGCAACACACGAGTTCCACTATTATAAAATAGGGGATCCACCGGGAGAGTACGCTCCTTTCGAGGAGATTGAAATCCCATTAAAATTCCAAGAGCACCTGCTCTGGTTTAATGGCGCCCTAAAACACAATGATCATATTACCAGGCTCGGTCCACTAGGTAGACCAGGAGCAACGTGGCCGGTTCTAGCCAGCTACACACCACATCCGGAATTTGATAAAATTTCTAGAGAAGAACTTTTAGCACAGCTAAAAACAATTAAAATACATAGGCAATTAGTCCAATATGTAATGCGGACTACTACAGTCCAATCAGCTGTTAATGTACCACAGCTGAGCCCTCATCAGGGGAACACTAATAAAATTACACCACAGAACATACAGTCATGTCTTGGTAAAATACCCATAAAACGGGAACAAATTCCTTTCTGGTTAGCGCAGAAAATTACTCAAATAGAGGCAGTATTTCCGAATACTACCCCTATTGAGAAACACAGAATCTTGACCATCTGCCTTCCAATGGGGGTCGTACCACACGTGGAGAACTGTGACACTTGGGGTACAGTCTTTGCTTCCATTTACACAAAAACACATGGTGTTCCGTCTATGGCAGCATCTGTGGCGATCCGCCAAAAGTTGAAGGAAACAGATATAACAGATCAACCAATTGAGCTTGCCAGAATCATAGAAAAATGCTATGAAGAACTAGGTAGAGACAGCTTGGGTGGAAAAACAGTAAAGCCCCAACTGCTCGAAAATCCTGAAAAATTATTTATTAAAAATAATTCAAACACTCCTAAAAAGAGCTGGGATGGAAATAAACAATCCACTCCCAAGTAAAAGTAAAAAGTTTTCCAGTCCAGAGGAAGGTCTCCTCGACGGAGGGAAAGAACTCCGACTCGAGAACACCAGTCTCCCCAGAGGGAGCCCTCTGAGAAAAGATATAACCTTAGAAATAGGGATAATTTGAAGAAGCCTGATAGATATCAAAGTATTGATACACGTCCCTCTCGATCTTTTTCGCAGAAATCGGAAAGAAGAGGACGGTCAGACCCAGGAGAGCACACCAAGTCCAAAGACAAGGAACCTGCTCAGAGTAAAAAATCTCAATTTCCAAAAAAGAAGGTAGCCAGTATTAGAGTAATCAACCAGGCCGAGACTACGGAGGACACAGTTGAAAAACGGGGAGTGGGCACAGACAATGCTAGACAGTGCAGCAGAAATCAGTATAGCCCGCAAGATCCTGATGAGTCATCTGGAGACAGTGGACACGAATGAATACATTCAGGTTGAAACTGCCGACACCAGACTTAGCAAGCCCCATAAGATATACGAAATAACACTGCGTATAGAGGGTGATATGACTAGGAAAATAAGGGGTCTATTTTGGGATACACTCTCAAAAGGCTATGATATTCTGTTAGCTGAAAAAGATTGGACCCCAGAGTTTGTCAGGGAGTGCCCTCGTGGCGAAGAAATGATTATGTCTGCCTTCTCGAATCACATTCTGATTCACAAAAAATATACTTATGCAAGGAAAGGGGCAGTAGCCCAGGCACCGGCATTATATAAAAGTCATGTAGGATGGGATGAGGACTCTCCTCCCCACAAAATCCAGTTAAAAAGTGAACCGACTGCCCAAAGGCAATATCCCATTAAGCATGAAGCTAAAAAACAAGTCAGGGAGATTTTAGATCAACTTGAATACCAGGGGGTGATTGAAACATGCACCTCTCAAATGAACAATCCTTTGTTTCGTGTCTCCAAACCAGACAATTCATATTGTCTAGTTTTGGACTACAGACACCTTAATGCATGTTGCAAAACATTTGCAGTACAAAATTCGCATAGTGCTGCACTAATGAATAACATAGTTAGGAAAAAATATAAAACGACATTAGACATATCTAATGGTTTCTTTTGTCAAAACATTGCACCAGAAAGCAGATACTTGACCGCTTTCTCAGTAATGGGGTCTTAGAAAAATTTCTGTAGGCTCCCACAGGGGTTCAAGAACAGCCCAGGACTATTCTCAGCTAGAGTAACAGTTACTACAAATATATGATGATGAGGCATTATCTTACGTAGATGATATCTATCTCACAGACGACGACTTGGATACTCACTTGAAAAGAGTGAACACCATTATACTTGGGTTTGCAGCAGAGGGTTACAAATTCAACTTAAAAAAGTCTCGAATTGCCCACCTGACAGTATTATTATTAGGATACGAATTATCAAGTGAAGGAAAAAGCCTAGCGGACAACTTCTTAGAGAAGTGCGCTGTACTCCAAGCTCCAAAAACGCTGAAGAATTTACAATCGATTCTAGGCTTTCTGAATTTCGGAAGAACTTACATTCTAAATTACGCAGAGAGGGTGAAATCTCTCTACGAATTAATTAAACCTGATTTTAAACAAATCAATTGGACTCAAAACACACACAGTAATTTTGAGATCACTGCAAACAGACATGTTAGCAAAAACAAAATTAGATACATGTGACAACACACGCAATCTTGTAATCCGAGTCATCCCAGGAAGATGCGGATTCACGTACCTGACCTCTAATGAGGGAGAAAAGGTACCAATTTCAATTAAATCTCACTTGTACACACAAGCAGAAAAAACATTCAGTCTCACAGAAAATACTGTGAAAGCAGTAGAAACTGCATTAGCGAATGAACAAGAACTAGCACACGGCAAAAGGATTAATATCCTCACAGCGGAATCCGCCTTTGAGGCACTATTCAGCCCAGTAAACCTGCCTACAGTGTCACTGGATCCGAAATGGATACAGTATGTAGATTCTCTAGAAGCGGAAGATGTGAAATACTATTTCGCCCCGCAATTCGAAGAACTGAATGATTTAGAATATGAAGAAGAATATCCTCTGCCAATCGAACTTCTGCCTCTCCCACAGTACGCCTGTATAATCTATACAGATAAATTTGTACAGCATTTCAACGTAGAGAAAAAATCCTACGATGCAGCCTGTGCGATTGTTAAAGGTCGTTGGCTGTGCGGTAAATTCAGACCGAAAATAACAAAAACTGAATCAGTTAGAAACTGTTCGGCTCAGAGAGCTGAAATCAGATCTTTAAAGATGGCGCTTGAAAATGCAGAACGTGAATTCCCGACACTAATCGTGTGCGATTCTCATTTTTGCGTCAATTCTTACAATAATAAGTTGCAGAGCTGGATTGAAAATGGTTTCAAAGATGACACAGGTGCCACAATAAAGCATAAATTGCTCTGGAAACAGGTAGCCCTTTTTCAGAAAGAACTACAAAAGACTCACGTGATACACGCACAGAGTCTTCAACGTGATGGCGTTCACGTTGCAGGGAATTCATTGGCTAATACAGCAACAGCGGAAGCAACTAAACCGGCTTCCGTAGTCACAAAAAAGCGTGCAGAAAAATACATAGACGGAGAAACCATGCTGGCAGTAAAAACTACCGTAAAAGGCGACTGTGCATCACTACCCGTGAACTATCCACTCAATTATGCATACGTAATCGATGCAAACTCCGTTCCTTTTGCTCGAATCCCTAGAGTGGGGGATAGGGTAATTCCAAACAGGAACCAAAGAGGTTTCCTATTACAGGAAGCACATTGTGGTTCTGAAAATTCTGGGCCCTGCTACAATATTGTACCGAGGCCCAACACTCGTGTCATAAAATATCATCGTACCATGACGATTTTGGTGTCGGCAGACCGGTAATGATTAGGACATTATCCCTATGCATTTGCGTCGTGATTGAGTGATGCTATCACCCTTAAATCATGGTTTCCGTCTCGAACCCTCGGGTTCCATTTTGTGAACAGCATCCATCTTGTGGCTTGCTCTCATGTAGTCAATTGATTGAGGCCGAGTTTGATTTGAAAGGACACGTCCACCTTAGCTGACTTCCCCATGACCTGGCCGAGCTGACTCCACTGCCTGCAGCCAAACCTGTTCGGGCAGTTCCTCGCCCAGTAGCCGAGTAAGATAACATCAAGGCACAACATGCCATAAACCATTCACTACATACAAACCATGTTATCCACACACATACACCTGTCCATGTTTCTTGTTTATGGCCAGTTTTACGATGAGGAGGTGCCCGAGTCTATTGGGGTTTCATCGATATCTGATGGTAGTTCTGGGCCGAGCTGGGTCATCTATCACAAACTGGACATCGAAAATGTGGGTTTGCCATCATGACTTTAATTTTTTAGTATTTTGGAAATATGTATATGGCTGTATTGTAAACCAAAGAATTCTTGCCTGCAGCTGTTATTTTTGTATAAAAGGAGAAGGCTGGTTCTGTAAAAACGAACAGTCTCCTGAGAACTTACACACTGTGCTGTTGTACTTCTAGGACGCTTGTTACTTGGTTGCAGCCAATAAAACTCGATCTTTGACTTCACCTAGAAGACTCTGTGTTTCTGTGGTCCGGAACAGGAAGAACTCAAGAGGTCTTTGGGTGTTTTCCCCTGGCACCACCGGGTTCCTAAAAACCCGTCACCTCAGTTGGCGCCCAACTCGGGCGGTATCAAGCGGTGACGGTCCAAGCCAGATGTTCGTGAGGAGCTTCGTGTGAAAATTCCAGAGGACGGCCAGCCACTTCAGCGACCCCTGTATGTCGACGTGGTTCCGAAGGTCTTTGCTGCGAGGTTCCCCGCGTCCCGACGGCTACGAAGGACTGCTGCCCTGACTATCGCCCTGTTTTGGACCCAATGATCCTTGGTAGAGCAAAACGATAGACAAGTCTTCTAGTGTCGTCATCGATCATCAATACTTCAGTTAAGTATAAGTGGAGCGTCTCCCAGTCCTTAGTTTGATTCTTAGTTTTGGTATCTTTGAGATACACCTTGTTTGGAACTTGCAAGCGCCAAAACCAGGGGATTCGTGTATTCACGAAAATATCGTATTCGATAATCCTTTGAAGTTTGAAGCTAGACTAGTGAGCGAAGATGCCTGGTCTTAGCAGACTTGGAACCTGTTTTGTCTTGGTTGTAGTAAGGACTCCCGATTAGAGGATTCGTGTCCGGTTCCTCCGATTGGAACTCCAACATATGAGCTCTATATAAAGCACGGAGTAGGCCCTATCACATATAACGAAGTGTGGATAAAATACACCAGAAAAGATGGTGTTTTAAAATGGCCCCAATATGGTAGCTTTGACACAGAAATTTTAGATAATCTAGAGGTTAAACTTTTCAAGAAGAAAGCCCGGCCGGCGATGTTTGACTCTTTTCGCCTGTGGCGCAAAGAAGCCAAACAGAAAGAAATGAAATTAGCAAAGAAAAATAAAAGAGGTATGTCAATGGTGCAAGCTGCCATTGCATACAGGGATAATGAGGAAGAGTAAGAAAGTGAACAAATGCTCAGAACCAAGAAGTTAGCAGTAGATAAATGCTACCCAATGTTGCCGCATGAAGGACAAGGTTCAAAAGGGACATCAGAGAAGGATCCATTAATGTCCCATTTACTGAGTTCACCACCCCCATATGCACCAAGTGCTACTGCACCCCCGAAGCGCTTTGTTATTCCGTGCCCCGGTGCACAAACTCCAGTTCTTGCACAAACACCAGCTCCTCTTCAGCTGGTTCCTACTTCTCCGGCGCAGCCCTCTCAAGGGCCGCCGCCTTTGCTACATACTCCATCTGTTTTTCCAACGACTTTGCCTACTGCTCCAACTGTTTATCATGATACTACTTCTGCCACTGCCTAGACTTCCTCTGCCACTGCCTCGACTTCCTCTTTACATCAGCCTGTTTTTTCTGGCACATCTGCCTCTCCGCAAGCTTCTCCTTCTGTTCGACAGAGAGTGGCAAGTACTGTCACTGGTCTGTTCTCACCTTTCTTTGGGTCGCCTAAGACGACCCCTAAAACAGGACGTAGACAGTTGCGTAGTCAACTGCCCGATTATGAGGAAAGAGTAGTGCTGAATGAGTTAGCACGAAAAAGGGTTACTGATACTGTAAAGTATGATGTTCAGTCTGTTATGGAAGTCTTCCGTCAGTGGGACGCACCCACTCAGAGATATGTATTCGAAGAGATGTGTGTATACCTCTGCGAAGATTTGCAAGACAATGATCCAAAACGCAAAATGCAGGAATTATTCCGTATGCGATTCAAGTTCTATGAAGGCATGATTGTAGGTGCCGATGTTGAGCGAGCAATAGATTTGTTGTTATCTTATAGGAGTAAGGGAATCGTATCTAGATCACTGTATGAGGATGACATGTCAGGTAGGAAAAAGTACCCCATGAGAGAGGTTCCTCCAGTTTGGAGGGAAGGTGACGCAAATGCGAATCCAGCAATTCTGCCACATTTCCAGCGTGTATGGGTACATGTCCCCTGGAAAAGATCTGAAGTTTTAGCACTCAAGCAGACGTTGCCTGATCCCCGTAAAAATCTGGCAGGGTATTATAAGGAGCTATCACAGACTGCCAGCTCATGTATAATGAATTTAGCAGATGTAGACATGTTGTTTGGGAATGTTGTTCCACAGCCTTTATGGAGTAAGATTCGTCATACAAATCATGACCAAGAATTAGGTGACACATGGGCTAATATTACTGCTGCTGATGCTAGACAAGTTGGTGGCTCTAAACCCGAGCCTTTGGTAGCAGAACTTCCTGGTAGTATTATCACATATATGAAAACTTTAATGCCTGAATTACGTGTGAATTGGGACAAGTTGTCTGCGTGCAAACAGAAGAAAGATGAGATTGTGTCTGACTTTTTCACGAGGTTTGAAGAGACTTGTCTACCACAGTGGTCAGGATATGGCTACCGAGGGTGGCCAAAGATTGTTTGTAGACAAGTTCGTACATAATCTGCTTCCTGAACTATGTAATAAATTGAAAGATTCAGAGAGTGCTTGGGCTGTTTCCACGTCAGCGCAGATTTTAGCCACAGCCCAGTACTACGAAAAGAGGCGCAAAGACTAGTTAGATAAGGCAGACAAAAAGACTAAAGATTTGAAAACTAAAGTCCTTCTCCAGCAAGCCTATCCGCCTCGCACCGCTAGTCAGCCTGATTATCAGCAACAACATCAATATTCGAGAAACTCACAAAGAAATGAGTCTTCTCAGCAGCGTTTACCGTATGGTCCAAATCAGTGTGCGTATTGCAAGGAAGAGGGTCATTTCAAGAATAGTTGTCCAGCTTTATTGCGACGTTTGAATGGTGTTTCTAGTGCAAGAGGTAGAGGTGTTCAACAGGCTCCTAGGGGTAGGGGCCGTGGAAATTTCCCCCAGAATACTACTTCTTTTCCGCCTCAGAATTCCATGAACAGCTTTGACCAACAGAATAATGCGTCTTCTAGGTCAGCTCAGTACTATGCTGATGACTATTACGCAGAAAACGGGAATGAGGGTAATGATTGCTAGGACAGCCATGGGCAAAGAGAGGGAGTTGTTTCAGTTCCAGTAGATTAGAATGGACCTTATGTTGAGGTGATTACATCAGGAGTGTCAGAACCTTTTCTGCTGGATACTGGGGCTACAAAAAGTTCTATTATGCACTCAAAACTTCCTGGCGCACCTTTGTCTGGCGAAATGAATGTTTCAGTAGGTTTTTCTGGCGCCCCTGTTAGAAACCCGATTTCTAGTCCTATGCCCCTTTCTATCAGGCCATATGAATTGGAAGCACCTCTCATTCTTACAACAGGTTGTGGTGAAAACTTGTTAGGTTTAGATTTGTTAAAGAGATTATATGCGACCTTGTACTGTTCTCCTTCGGGAGTACAACTTACCCTAGGTAAGAAAGTGATTTTTCCAATATATTTGTCAAGGGACAATATTCCAACAGAATTGTCATCACTTCCAGATATACTTTGGGCTACTGGTTCTAATGATGTGGGTCTTTTGGAGATAGCGCCATATGTCATAACATTGCGAGCCAATGTTAGGTTGCCACGTATTCCCCAATACAAGATCTCTAGCGAATGTGAAAAGGCGTTGTTAGTGATCATTTACGATCTGATTGAGAAAGATGTCATTGAAGAGACAACAGGCAACATTTGTAATAGTCCTGTTTTGCCAGTCTTAAAGCGTACTGATCCATCTCAGCCCCCTGTGTACAGATTTGTGATTGATCTTAGAGAAGTAAACAAGATTGTTGTACCACAATTTCCAGTTGTTCCCGATATTACTGCCTTATTGACTATGGTTCCAGCTTCAGCCACCTGGTTCTCGGTGATTGACTTGAAGAATGCTTTCTTCAGCATCCCGATTGGTGAGGAGAGCAGAAATATTTTTGGCTTCAATTTAGGAGGTCGAAGCTTCCGCTTCAAACGCGCTCCTCAGGGCTACTGTGAAAGTCCATCGATATTCAGTCAGGCTCTGAAATCACAACGTGACACGATTGGTCTACCTGATGGTGCGACTCTCATTCAGTATGTAGACGATTTGCTGGTCGCTGCAGATACTGAAGAGATTTGCAAGGAAGCCACATTGTCATTGTTGCGTCATTTATGTGACATGAAGCACAAAGTCTCTCTTTCGAAATTGCAATTTTGTCGACAAGAAGTGACCTACTTATGTCACATCTTATCGAAGGAGGGAAGGAAACTGACCCCAGAGAGAATACAGGCAATTGCAAGATTGAGTGTCCCAAGGACACAGAGAGAAGTGCGTGCTTTCTTGGGCATTACATCATATTGCAGACAATGGATACCGAACTTCTCATTGTTGGCCAAACCTTTGCTGGCACTAATCTGTAAAGATACACCCAATCCTGTGCCTTGGTCTGAAGATTGTCAGAAAAGTTTTCACGAGTTGCGTGATGCATTGTGTTCGGCTCCTGTGCTGGGCAACCCCGACTACAGTAAGCCTTTCATATTATATGTCCATGAGAAGGAAGGTTGCGCATTATCAGTCCTGACACAATCCTTTGGGGACAAACAGCGCCCATGCGCGTACTTTTAGCGACTCTAGACCCTGTAGCTAAGGCATTACCAAGTTGCTTGAGGGCCACTGCTGCAGCAGCTGTCTGTATTCGACAGTCTGCTGGATTAGTAATGAATAATACACTGATCGTTATGGTCCCACATGCAGTAGACATTTTGCTAAACAGAACGAGGACACAGCACTTAACTAGTGCTCGACTGTCAAGTTATGAGCTGACACTATTAGCGAGTCACATACACATAAAGAGGTGCGATACACTCAACCCAGCCACGTTATTGCCCATTCCAGCAGTGACAGATGAGGTCGAAATACATGATTGCTGTTTTAGGACAGAAGAAGAGACAAAAGGGAGAGTAGACTTACAGGACACTCCCCTTCCTGAATGTAATGATACTTTATGGGTTGATGGTTCATGCTTCAAGTTGCCAAATGGTGATATAACTGCAGCATATGCTGTGACAACATTGCACACGATTGTAGAAACTGCACGTATCCCACACAATTCTGCGCAAGCAGCATAGTTAATTGCACTTACAAGAGCGTGTGTGTTGGCAAAAGGAAAACGAGTGAATGTGTATACAGATAGCCAGTACGCCTTTGGCGTGGCTCACAGTTTTGGACGATTGTGGCGTGAACGTGGGTTCCTGACGTTGCATGGTGCAAAGATACAGCATGGTCAGCTAGTTAACGAGCTTCTCGAGTCACTGACCTTGCCACTACAAGTTGCGATTGTGAAATGCAGTGCACACAGAAAGATTCTAGATGATGTTGGTCGTGGGAATGCATTTGCAGATGAAGTTGCGAAAGAGACTGCAAGGAACGCAATGAGTCGAATGTATGTTGTAGGTCCTGCGAGATGGATTGCTGATGTGGGTATGTGTGAGGACACTATTGAAAGTGTGAAGTCTATACAGTCCGAGGCCACTGAGAAAGAGGTGAATGAATGGAGAGAAAGCAAGGGTAGATTGGATGCGAATGGTTGTTGGGTCGAATTGTCAGAGCATCAAAGATGGCTGTTACCCGATGCATATGTGCTTGCAGTGGTGACAATGGCTCATGGGATGGCTCATATCAGTGTGAAAGGAATCTGTAAGTTGTTGGCCCCAGTATGGCAGAATAGTGGCATCCCAAAATGTGCAGAGAACGTGGTCAAGAACTGTATGGTGTGTTTGAAGTACAATCCCGGTAGGGGAACTCCAACTCCAGATGGTCATTTTGCGCCTCCAACGTATCCGTTCGAGGTTTTGCAGCTAGATTTCATCCACATGGAGAGGTGCAACAATCTGAAATACGTGCTTGTTGTTGTTTGCGCCTTCTCCAGGTGGGTGGAAGCGTATCCCCTTAAGGACAATACTGCCTTGTCCACAGCCAAAGCCCTGGTCAAAGAATTTTTCCCCAGATTCGGTATGCCTAGCATGGTCTGGAGTGATAATGGAAGTGAATTCGTGAAACGAGTGATGAAGAGAGTGTGTGAGTGTCTAGGCATTCACCAGAAGTTCCACGCTGCAAATCACCCCCAATCAGCTGGATTAGTAGAGTGCTACAACGGCACGTTAAAATTGAAATTGGCCAAGATCCAAGTCAGCACAGGTCTTAAATGGCCTCTAGCACTCCTATCTACCAGAATGACTGTCCATTCTAGACTGGGACTTAGCCCCCATGAGATGGTGTTCGGTCGCCCAGCTAATATATGGGGAGTGCCAAGGCCCAAGAAAATCAGTGAGATAGAGCACCCTGTACTACTTGACTATTTGCACGAATTGACAACTAAATTGCGTGTTTTACACCAACAGTTCCACAGTTCCTCTCCACCAGCGTCTGATGATCCAGGTCACGCAATTGAACCTGCCACCTGGGTATTGGTCAAAAACTTCCAGCGAACCAAGAAGGAGCAGCCTCGCTGGTCCGGACACTTTCAGGTGTTGCTGGCTACCCGCTCTGCAGTACGTGTCCACGGCAAGAAAAATTGGGTGCACGGCGCCCATTGCAAACGGGTCCCGCCGCCCCTT
Source organism: Lissotriton vulgaris (assembly GCF_964263255.1). Classification (NCBI taxonomy): domain Eukaryota; kingdom Metazoa; phylum Chordata; class Amphibia; order Caudata; family Salamandridae; genus Lissotriton; species Lissotriton vulgaris. Next base: position 1,987,140,936 of record NC_141691.1, on the reverse strand, counting down.
CCATATGACCGGTGTGTCCAGGAGGGAATTGCTGACTCTGAGTCCGAGTCCTTGCCACGCTGGTACAGAAAAGGAGAGTGACCATATTCTGCAAGGATTTGTGCCACCGTCAATGCAGTTGGAAACTACAGAACCTGAAATCTTGTTTGAAGACCACACCATACCTGGGAAACAACGGTACAATCTGAGGCCAAGAAAAACGAACTAATAAAAGTAAACTAATAAGATTTTTCCTTCCCCCAAGAACTATTTTTTGATTGTGCAGCTCTCTCGCCCAGGGAACTTGCTCATTTTTGATTTTCGAACCGCCATCCAGTTCTGCTGCTAGGGTCGCGGTTGACAGTCTTTGAAGTGCAGCTGGAGACGTTTAGGTCGACAGTTCTGGTTGGTCTAAGGGAATTACCCTGGACTGAACAGAAGCACTCCTTAGCAGAATCAATCTCCCACCGCGGGCAGCAACTTAGAGGATTGAGTTTCCAAGGGTAGAGAGACCTGCTAGATCTACGAACCTTGAAAAGAGAGTATGCATTGTGATGGCGAGAAAACAATTTTTAATAATATGCATTTTAATGTTGTGTAGCATAATGATGTTTTTGATTGGCTATACTCTATTCACATTTCGAGTTACCTTTGTACATAACACTCAGCCCACACCTCCTCCTACTGTTTCCCCGCATTCTTTTCACCCTCTACTTGAACACGAGTCTGCCAGAAGATTAGAATTTGTAAATAATTAATTCGTTCAACTCCTACACCAGCACCACAAACTGTTGGGTATGTGGATTTATGCCACACACAACAGATAAGGGTATTCCGTATTTTGTCCTGCCATTTGGCTACCATGGTTCTCTGTGGGCACTTCGAGCCATGTTCCTGTTTGCCCTCGAACCATATGTTCCAGGGAAAAACTCAAGCAACAAGGCACTAGTGGCGGGAATTATAAATATGAGCAGAGATGTCGACACGTACAAAACGATTCCCAGAGATGAATTGATGCCTTACAGCAGATGGAATGTAACACAATATGGAATTTCCTTGGCTGAAAGTCTGAAAGCAAAGAAATCCTCCCCAATCTGGATAGTACCCCACCAAGGTCACCTATGTCTGGAGGGAAATGGCAAAAACCCTAGAGCTCAGCTAGGGAAGAGTGTCTGTACTGAGACTTATGTTTTCTCATCTCAGACCTCCCCTTCATTCTTAGCGGCTAAGGGTACTTACTTCGTCTGCCACGACAAAGCATATACGTGGTTGCCTCATGACTTCTCGGGCACATGTTTCATCTCGTTTCTGCTGCCACCCACCTACACGGCCGAGGCAGATTACCATCGGACAAGGACAGTTAGGGGTGTCGTGAGTAAAGACGACACTGCGGAGCAAAAGTTTGGAGACTTCGCAAAGGGTTTTCTGCCGTTTTGGGGGCCTATGGTGAACAGCAGGAACATTCGCCAATTGACGAGGGTAGTTGAATCCGCCGTGACCGAAACGGCCGGTGCCCTTAGTAACTTGACTGCTGAGCTCCAGTCGGACCGACTTATGACTCTTCAGAACAGGGTTGCCCTAGATGTCATACTTGCAGACCGTGGCGGGGTATGCAGAGTGATCCAATCCAGTTGCTGCATTTTCATCCCTGATAATGCTCCGACAGTGTACCAGGCCATCTCCAAACTGCACAAAATCTCTGATTCCATTTACGTGGATAAAGGAGATTGGTCCTTGCTAGGGTGGTTCTGGGAACTGATATCTGCCTGGGGATGGAAAATTCTGATATTCATTGGGATGATCTTAGCCATTCTGTTCCTGTTCTGCCTGTGTGTGCAGTGCGCTCCGGCAATATGTGGCCTCTGTGCTGCATCATGTGTAAGGAAGCCTGTGTCAAGGGACGAACTGAACAACAGGATGATGCTACAGCAGCATCTCCATGACTTCATGAATACAGATTTGGACTCAGATTAGCATGAGTTATTGCCTATATAAGGGCGAAAGGAGGGTCTGTGGTTCTGAAAATTCTGGGCCCTGCTACAATATTGTACCGAGGCCACTCGTGTCACAAAATATCATCGTACCATGACGATTTTGGTGTCGGCAGACCGGTAATGATTAGGACATTATCCCTATGCATTTGCGTCGTGATTGAGTGATGCTATCACCCTTAAATCATGGTTTCCGTCTCGAACCCTCGGGTTCCATTTTGTGAACGGCATCCATCTTGTGGCTTGCCCTCATATAGTCAATTGATTGAGGCCGAGTTTGATCTGAAAGGACACGTCCACCTTAGCTGACTTCCCCATGACCTGGCCGAGCTGACTCCACTGCCTCCAGCCAAACCTGTTCGGGCGGTTCCTCGCCCAGTGGCCGAGTAAGATAACATCAAGGCACAACATGCCATAAACCATTCACTACATACAAACCATGTTATCCACACACATACACCTGTCCATGTTTCTTGTTTATGGCAAGTTTTACGATGAGGAGGTGCCTGATTTTATTGGGGTTTCATCGATATCTGATGGTAGTTCTGGGCCGAGCTGGGTCATCTATCACAAACTGGACATCGAAAATGTGGGTTTGCCATCATGACTTTGCTTTTTTAGTATTTTGCAAATATGTATATGGCCGTATTGTAAACCAAAGAATTCTTGCCTGCAGCTGTTATTTTTGTATAAAAGGAGAAGGCTGGTTCTGTAAAAACGAACAGTCTCCTGAGAACTTACACACCGTGCTGTTGTACTTCTAGGACGCTTGTTACTTGGTTGCAGCCAATAAAACTCGATCTTTGACTTCACCTAGAAGACTGTGTTTCTGTGGTCCGGAACAGGAAGAACTCAAGAGGTCTTTGGGTGTTTTCCCCTGGCACCACCGGGTTCCTAAAAACCCGGCACCTCAACATATGGGGTTGGGTCTGAGACACCAAACAATCAGGGACTCTCTGAGAGAATTGGAATCAGAGTACTGGTGGCCAGAAATGAGTGAAGGTATTCATGAGTTTGCAAAAAACTGTGAAGACTGCAATAGAGATCGCAGTGGAGAACCGGCCAGTGTAGTGTCAGAAGCCCTAATAGAAAGCATAAGGCGATCTATCCGCGCAATCAAAAAAGAGAAACGCGTCCCATTGTACATCATTAAGGCTAAACCCACTTAAAAAATGTGGCCCCAGCGCTCGGCTGACGCCAGAACGGTTATGAAAGATCTGTGAGTCTTTATCGGAACATACGCAATTGCCATGTTCCATTCTGACCAGGGTCCTGCTTTCAGCTCTCGAGCTGATGATTGGGACTTTGACAGTATTAATAATATGATGTCTGATTTGGTAATGTCAGCTAGATTCACAGAACATGATTATTTACAAGGTTCGTCTAGTTATGAACAGATGTTCTGCTTCACACATTATGGTGATCATTATTTGCATAAATCTGCACAGCCTAGAAATGTTTTTAAGTATAACCAATGGGAATATTGTGCTACACCATCTAAAAGAAGTTCTAAAACATTCTTTGAGAAATTCAAGTACTTCTCAGGGTTTAACACCAGTGATGCAGAAACGTTTTATTACAAACTATTAGATAAAACAGGATTGAAAACAATGCTGACAAAGGAGGCCATGGCCAGCATGGGAGTTGGGTTGCGGTATTTTTGTCCGTCACACCCCGAAGAGAACAGTGTGGTAGAAAGAAAAAACCGAGACATAAAGCAATCTATAACGGCAAAGGTATTAGGTTCGGGTGATGGGTGGGTCCAGCATTTAATAAGTGTCCAACGTAATCTTAACAATCTGCCAAGAAATTCTCTAAAAGGTTTCAGCCCGTACAAACTATTGTTCGGAACTAGAATGTATATTCAGGACTTAGATAGTCAGGTTTTAGTGGTGGAATATAAGAAAAAAAGCTTTGACATCAAAGATCGTTTGGCTGTTTTACAGGACTTAAATGAAACAAGAAAAGCCCTGAGCAATGTAAAGATAAAACAACAGCCAACAACCACTGAAGAAACACCACCTGTCCCAGCAAGACCTGTCTGGATTCCGAAGATTGGGGATCTGGTCAGAGAAAAGATCGCGGTGAAGAAGGAATTTGGGCCTTCTTACAGAAAAGCAGTACTTGTCTTAGCCATCAACGGAACAAGATCAGTTGTACTACAGCCCCTTGCTGGTAAAAAGGAGAACCGAGTTGTATCCATCGACCTGGTAAAACCACAGTCATGTGGCCAATAATAAGTAGTCGGCCCAGTGGACTCCCAAGAAATAGCAGAATACCTAAATTTTCTACAATCCAAGAGGTTCAAACTGAGAGACTAATCACATTCGATAAACCTGCAGTAAATAAAAAAGGACTATGCAACAATGCCATGGAACTTGCGCCTCTTGAAACCCAAATTGAAACAGTTTGTCAAGAAACACCAGTCTACAACGATGTAGCCTCAGAATGTGTTGATGAAAGAAAAATTGAAAAAACAATTCCAACAATTGACAGACCTGCATCTGGCTACTTCATCAATTTCGATAACTTTTCTGTAGATCCAAGCGAACCAGAAGAAACACCAGCAACAAAAACTTTTAAAGACAAAGCAACAAAATTCTTTCATCAAAACAAAGAAAGCTATCTAAATACAACATTGATTAAATTTTGGATTGTATTAGGCATACTCATACTCCTACTCTGCCTAATTTTAGTTCTAAAATTAGGAAAATGTATTACAGTACAATGGACACAGCAAGTCAGAACATCAACTTGGTCCTAAAACCACACAAGTCATCTCGCATCGAGAAAAGAGAACTATCATTAGTGAATGTGACAGCCATCCCAATACCCGGCGGGGTAGTTTGGGACAAAACGGATTACGAAATCTATGGCCCGGTCGAGCTCTTGAAATATCCACATCAATTCAAGGTTTCATTAAGTGACTTTGTAAAACCAAGTACATTTTCCGATGATTGGGACTTTGAGAGTATTAATCATATGATGTCAGATTTAGTAATGTCAGCAAAATTTACAGAACATGATTATTTACAGGGTTCATCGAACCACGAACAGATGTATTGCTACAACCATTATGCACACCACTATTTGCATAAATCTGCTCAACCTAGAAATGTTTTTAAATATAATCAATGGGAACATTGTGCAACACCACCCAAAAGCAGTTCACAAACATTTTATGTGAAATTCCCATACTTCTCAGGGTTTAACAAAAGTGATGCAGAAACATTTTATTATAAACTGTTAGATAAAACAGGGACAAAAAACATGCTGACAAATACTAAACTGATTTATTCGGAAATGTTTTATGAAAAAATGATTACTTTTGGTTTTGATTTCTGGAAAAATAACATTGAAACAAAAACCATCTGGGGAACAAAAGAATGGAAGGGACAATGATTAGAAGCATTATTTCGAGCCTGCATGATCCCAGAACAAATAATGTTTTTGAATGACACAATTCAACAGACTACCTGTCTTGGCCTTGCCAAGATAAAAGACTTAAGCAAACCGTCTATTCCAAAGCCAATACCTAGTAACACAACCACAGATATTGAGATAGACGTATCCCAAATTTTACATCAAAACAGAAAACACCCTGAATGGAAAAAGTGGGTAATCTGGCCAACAGACACAAATAAATGTCAAGATAGATTCCTGAACAAAATACAGGGGTTAAGAATGACCAGACTAGACCCTAGATATTCCCAGAGACAACATCCAGGGATAGTAACATACAGTGTAGGAAAATTGTGCCTTGAATGGCTACACACATCCACACTGCCTGAAATTAAGCAACACTTGACTTTACTTAAAGACGGTGCTGACTTGCGTGATTTCATAATGGGACCACGCAAACAGCGTAGAAAACGTTTCATAGCGGCTAGTGTATATGCGGCGTACAACGAGGCATGGAAAGTATTGCAAATTGAAACAGCAGAGAAAATACGAGAAATTGATCGTATTAATTTGGAAAAATCACTTTCTTTTGTGGACAATGGGTTAATGACTCTGTCCTCCAGAATATATTCACTGGACAGTATTGTATCATCTGCTATCAATATAATAGATCAGGACTTGCTAATGTTACAACATGGTCAGTTCCAATTACGTTCTATTGTACAGCTAGGATGGACGTTGCAAAACCTGCGTTCTGGCTATGTGCCATGGCGTTTAATCAACACAACGTCATTGTTCTCTATCTTTAACCTTACTGATAAACAAATCAGTTTGGCACAAAAAGGAGCAGGTTATACGATTCTGAGCATTGAAAAACTCGAGAGATTACCATTGACAATGTCAGAAAGACCGGTCATTGAATGGATAATACACGGAATAATCACAATTCCGATAACAACTTTCCAATTTAAAAAATGCCAGGAGTATATACCAGTAGGCCAGTATGAAAGGTTGGGTAAAGGGTACATTAAGTCATCATGGAAATTACCTTATACACACACGTTATAGTGACAAGGACAAACATGTATTTCTTAGTGGTAATAATTGTAAACAGTCACTAAGCGGTATACTTTTGTGCCAAGGTATTAATTTACATGGGGCCTGTGAGGGGACTTCAAATAACCTTTCATGCCACCAGCACGGCACACCTGCAACACAGATAGAGCCATTCTTTAGACAACTTTCTAACGGGAGTTACATTCTAATAACGGACCACAGCTGTTGTGGCATGGTGCCAGGGAAAGCAGATCTCGTAAGCGTTAGTTCCATGGTCACTTGTTGTATGCAAGTATTGTATCCAAACGGCCCTGGAGACTCAGAGGCGACGATTTGGCCTCCCTTGAATATCGCTTCTACACGAATTGATACTTTAAGCAGAATGAAGTCTGTGCTTTTACAGACAACAGTGCCTATGACATCATCAAAAGAGACGTATGATCTGCAAGTTGCAAGGACGAAAGCAGAGATACATGCCCTTTTATCAACAAATTGCCCCGTGCATTTCGTGGAAATACTAAGCCAAATCCTAAACATGTCAGATGCCAGTGGTATCGCACATGTATTTAAGACAATTTTTTAGGGACTGTTAACACCCTTCGAAGCAGTCCTGGGCATCTTCCTGAATTTTGTCCATTCTGTCTTTGGCGGCCTTCCACTACTTTAGGGACTCGTAGCAGGCATTTTATTTTTAGTCCTACTGCTCCGATATGGCAAGCCAAGTCGCAGACAAGACTCCAGCAACAATGGAAGAAACGATCCTAGCTATATGCTATCGGGACCGCATAACTAAAGTCCTTGGATTAGCCCGGCTAAGAGATCTGAATATGACCTGGTATCTTTCATTCAGACCTATATGGCAGAACTGCATCCTACCTGTGCTTCGATGTATGCTATGCGGAGAAGAATGCGTGTTAGACACCTGTCTTACACTACAATCAGCAGTACCAATGGATATCGATACCTTGCTAAGTCCTGTAACGGCTCATGCATCGTGTTGTCCCCAGCGATTACCAATCCTGATGACGGCATTCGTGGAGACTTCTCCACTACGATTAGGTGGTGGCAGTGAAGCAAGGAATGAGAGCAACATCACCCAGGTACAACCTTCTGTGAGCATTGCTCATCCTGAAATTGATGATAGCAATCATTCTCACGACTGCCCAGTTACAGCATTATCATCCTTGGTCGAACTTTCACCTGAAGCTGTAGACAGTTTTTTTGCACATCTATCGGAAGTCATGTTCTCCCCTGAACCAAAAGAATAACTTTTAAGCAAACCAGCACACAGCGTTCCCCTGAACTCTGAATTCGGCCTTCAGCTTTGAAAAACAAAAGCTACTGAAAACATTTGGAACTATTTTTTCCCGTGAAAACGAAATTATTTTTCCAAATTCCAAAATATTTACTTTTTTGGCACTTGTACTCTGCTTGAAGTAGAACTATTCATAAAGAACAGAGCTTCTATTTTTAGCAAATCTAGAGACAATATTACCTCAGCCTCTAGCACATCTACTGCAATTGCATTTAAATGTGATGAAATAGTCTCGCCCTTCTTTTCTGTATTTAGAGACGTTTCATGTGTAAATTTTCGCAAATCGTTCAGCTAAATATATATGCAGTTTTTAGTGAATGATTATACTGCTTGGAAAACGTACAGTACCTATGATCTTTTCATGTATTTCGCATACACCATTTCAAATGCAAAATGTATTTTGGGGTGGGTTGAAATACACATGCACCTTTATTGCTTAGTTTTAGTAATTGATGGACATTAGATCGTGGAGTGGGTGTAGTGTTTTTATCTAGGAACCTGAATCAATATTTCCCTTTTATGCCCTTACACGGCTATAATTAATGATATCGATATAATGGCATAAGAATCAGATCCATATTTCAGTAAATCGCCCTTGCAGTCCAATGCACAGCAAAAGCCACTTCCTTAGATTCCTAGAAAGCACAACGAGTCCTTTCAACAAACCAAACCTCCAGCAACCTGGGAAATCCCCATGTGCTTTGTTTTGATTTGTAATAGAACTCCTGAGAAGCACTGTAAGAACGGCCAGTTCTTAGTGACATCTTTATTGAAGTCTTATGTCCAACCTTACGTCAAACCCGGCACCTTTCAGGTATAAATATGCCAACGCTGCCTTAAGCAAACACACGGTGGTGAATTTTGGAGCCGAGCAGCTATCTACTTTCCGAGAGCCCAGCAGATGCGAGAAGCCCACGAACGCTGCCCCTCCTCTTTGACGCGCTGAGAAAGACGCTGTCTTTTCTCCTGCCGAGAAAATCCAGCCTCCGGCATTTCCAGCCTACCCTTGCGGGTGACTGGGATATCAAGTCCTGAGAGAGAGATACCAGACCTCCTACATTCTATTCCCAAGGTACAGTGCTGACTAAACCCTTAGAGAGAATTATTGAACCAGATTCTTGGCAAAACCTACTTAACTTAAACTGCTACTTACTTACTCCTTCCCACGTTTAGGCCTAGGTCAGGTACACCGGGGTAGGCGTATTTGAAGCACCAGTTGAGCATGTTAGCTAATGTATATATGTATGTATATATTTTATTCATTTTAAAGTATCTTATGGCTAAGAAACCATATCAATGCTTTTACAGTATTATTTCGTAATACTCCTTTTACTGTACGCACTTTACTTTATACTAAGTATTGCAATTGTGGCAATTCATTTCTCTTGCATGAGAAGAAAGACTGCTCAATAAATAATATCTTTTATTGAAAACGTCCGTCTCTCCATTTTCTGCACCCTGGTGAAACTAAGAACGCACATCTGACTGAGTGAAATAATTGTCTATTGTTTTCACACGACTCTAGAGATTTACTCTTATTCCGAGGGAGCAAAGTTGTCATGTTTATGCGGTTGTCGGAAGCTGAATCCCTTCTTGTCTGAGCCAGGGAAGCTGATCACTTCCTATTCAGTCAAGAAAGTTTCCAGTGACCTCTGAGCTAGCAGGCGCAAACCCCAATTAAGTTTAACATAGTCAGTAGAGACCTAGAAGACCTCAGTCCTACGTCTACACTGCTGTTTATGTTATTCCAATGCGCAGGGCCTATAGGGAAAATAGGAACTACACTACAGGGGAGCTACGGGAGTGGAGTGGGCTAGTAGTAGAGCTCAAAGTAGACTTTTCAGTCTTAAACGTGAAAAACACAATAAAAACTCTGAATTTAACCAGGGCAGCAGGACCAGGCAATCTCCCAGCCCAGATAATAAAAGCACAGCTGTATTGGTGGGCAGAATACTTTTCACTAATGTATCAAGTTATTTTAGAAACGGGGAAGATTCCTAATAATCGGAAGGGCACAATAATTAGACTGGTGTATAGGAAAGGTGATATGCACGCCCCAAAGAACTACAGATTAATTAATTTGTTAGATATTGGGGAATAGATTTTTGCACAAATAATATTAGGAAAGTTAAAAGATTGGGCGGACCAGGTCTTAGTTGTACCGGTAGAACAGGGGGGATTCAAAGAAGATCATTCCACCATAGACCACTGTTTCGCCCTTTGGGTACTTGCCTTTTGACTCAGTAAATTGCAAGAGTTTATGGGAATACCTGGTAAAGTATAGTATACCGGTGGGTTTACTGGCTATCCTAAAAGAATTACATAGAAGGAATTGGGCCCAGGTAATAAAGGACACGCAAGGGTCACTGACAAAGAAAATATCCGTAGGGAATGGGCTAAGACAGCGTTGTGTTTTGGCCCCCCTGCTCTATGCCATATTCCTGGTTTACCTATCAGCAGTATTAGAAGTGGAAAGAAGTGCGAGCCCAAGAATGAGCGGAAATAGTGTCATGCCTCCTATATGCAGATGACCTTGTGATACTTGATCAAACGGAGCTTGGGCTCCAAAGGAAATTAAATGCTTTTAGAGAATTCTGTGAGGCATAGTTTTTAGTTGTAAATATGGACAAAACAAAGATATGATGCTTTAGGAAAAGAGACAAAAAATGTTGTTGGTTACTAGGACAAACGAAACTGGAGATTGTAAAAGAATATAGATATCTGGGTCTCTGGTTTGACAGTGCCCTAAAATGGTATACCCACCTAGAACCCCAAAAAGCATAAGCCTTTTCATCAATCTGTGGGCTAAAAAAATTCAATAAGGAATATGGAGACATGTCTCATAGACCAATATTAAAGGCATAGGAAGCAATGATCCTCCCACAGGTATTGTATGGGGCAAAAGTTCTTTACCTAAGTGGTAAATGCGGGTGGGACCGAGAAGGGAAGACCCTAAAAACTTTACTGTCTCTACCAAGCTCTGCAATGATCCAGGCTATTAGAATGGAGACAAGAACAATAGCATGGAGCATTCAGATCAAAATGTCTCTGATACGATTTTGGAAACGCCAAGACCTAGGGGGAGTGCAGAAGATCTCACACAATGGTGCAGTGAGGAGATTCGAAGCAGTAGCCTTAAATGGGCTAAGGAAGCGAGAAAGAAACTCCTGATTATAGCGGAGAGCTTAAAGGTGAGACTAACACAGCATTCATTGGATGGACAATTAACTAAGAGTTCACTCAGGTTCCAAGGTCAGGAACAGTCAAGGAAGTAGGATCTAGAATACCTGAGTTTGAAAAAAAATCAGTACAAGGTATAAGAAACTCTTGGGTACATGAAGCGTGGTACCCGTACTTGGACACCCTGCCTAATTATGGGCTAAGGTGTGAAATTCTAAGAGTACGAATTGGTATTAATCCGTGGTTGATGGAGGGAAAAATAAATGCTGAAATTATACACCCTGATGGAATAGGTAAATGTGGGCTTGGAACTAGAAACAATATTTTGCACATACTGGTTGATTGCTCTGCGATTTTAGCCTTGAGGAAATTGTTTTTACGTCCAATCTTTTTACAATATGGAATAAGGTCACGAGCTCAAGCATTAGCCTTACTTATAGAAATGTCAAATCTTGATATTGCCATTGCATTGAGAAATTACATGAAAGGCATAACAAGTTTTGTAAGGGATAAACTGAAGGGAGGTTAGTGATTCTATTCCTCTTTTTAAGATTCCCTCACCCTGTTTACACAAAATATTTTAAAATTATGTACACAATATTGAATTGTTCTGTTAAAATTGTGCTGCTATTGTGGAAAGGATGTGTACACCGTACTTTTTAATATGTGTATCATCGGTAATGTAGTTTTAATGAATTTTATTGTTATTTATTTATTTAGATTAAGGCATATAATATTGAATTAATCTGGGTCAAAATGTTGCTGCTATTATGGAAAGGATGTGTACAACGTACCTTTTAATATGTGTATCATTGGTAAGGTAGTTTTAATGAATTGTATTTTTATTTATTTATTCTGGGATCCCATTGTGTTTAAAGACTGTGGTCTAAATATACAGAGTTTCTCTCTCTCTCTGTAACACAAGTAAACTCTTAAAACAATTAAATATCACACATGAGAAAGTTGAAAATGTGGCACCAATGATATTGGGTTGTTAACGTTGCTTTAAAATTAACTTACCAAAGTAAAAACCTCCTGAATATTTTTGTGAAATTATTAGGCTGCACAATTAGAATAGCAAACCAGGTGGAGGGCTGACTTTGGGGAGCTGTGACCAGTGCAGCTGCACCTGGTGCTGAGCTCGGTGGGGAGGGGGCGCTGTGTTTAGAGATAACTTATGGGTTTAAAAGCACCTGCTGCAGAGTTCTTTGTGTGTTCAGCAGTTTTCAGGCAACAATCAAAATGGCAAGTTAACTCTGGTGATTAATGTTTCTGCTGGAGAGAGTTAGAGTTTTGGCTAGTCGCAGTTTTGACTCAAAGTAGAGCAAAGGGTTAATATGCCTTTTGCAAAGAATGTGTACCATTCAGATCACAGAACCGTATTGTATGTGGCTAGCTCAGTGGGTCGCTGGTTTTATCACAGAGATCCTTTTGTTACTTGCAGTTCACAAGTTAAGATCCGGATATAGCATAGTGACATATGTACTGTCATCAAAGGGCTACATATAAACTGCATTGTATACATTAAAATGTCATGCTTTTTATTCCGGTCTTCCATTATAATTTTGATGAAAAGGATTTGTTCGGGTAGAAATACATTTCGATTAGTAAAACCAACCTTAACCAGTGTGGTACGTTTTAAATCCTGCGTTTGCTCTTCTCCTTAAAAAAAAACATTATTAAAATATACTGCCTTTGGTATGGGCGACTTGTGATTCCTACACCCTGTAATCAATCCTCTTTGACTTAAGTAACATTAGCTACAGACTGAGACTGATTTACACTTGTATAATGCATTGTCTCTCTCTATATCAAGGGGCAGATTTATGTTAACTGGCGCATCCCGAGGGATGCGCCAGTTAACATGCGCCACAGTGCGCCACAGCTACGCCACCCATGGTGCGCCGCATTTATGATGCGGCGCACCATGGGGCAAAAACGGCACAGATGCGTGACGCATCTGTGCCGGAAACGTGGCGCATGGCTAGAGTTGCGTCGCAAGCGCGACGCATCTCCAGCAATGCTCTGGGGGGGCCTATTCTTTCAATGCTGCCTCAAGCCTTACGCCTGCCTCAAGCAGGCGCAGGGTTTTGACGCAGCATTGCCCTGAAAATGACTGAGTGAAATCTCATAGATTTCACTCAGCCACTTTCAGGAGGCGTTCCTGCGCAGGAACGCCCCCCCCTGCGCAGGAACGCCTCCTCATGGCGCAGTGCTGTACAACGTGACGCATCTCCTAGATGCGTCACGTTGTAAATAGGGTGCAGGGATGCGCCACGTTTCCGTGCCATTGCGTCACGCAACAGCGGCGTAAACGTGGCGCAAGCCCTTCATAAATCTGCCCCATAATGTTTCAGTGGTTAAAGGTGCTCGGACACCCTATGCTGGTATCAGTAGCGCTATAAAATAAAATGAAATATATGCGGGAAAGGGAAGTAGCATGGTCATTACCATTAATGGGGCGTGAGCCTCAGGTTTTTCAACAAACATGCAGGCATATCATGGTAAAATAGATTACAAAGGGAAGCAGTTAAGAATGCGAGTTTAAGGGGCGGTGGAAAGGAAGCCGAGTGCAGATTGTAAGGGTACTTAAAACAAAGTATTATGTAAAATAACCAACATTTTTAAGACCTTCGTAAAACAAATATGACAGACTGTGAGTGCACGTGTTTTGACTGTGCGTGGGTATGTACAAATCCCAAGGGAAATCCACAGACTCCTCACTACACCCGACTGAAAAAACCTAACCGAATATTTAATAGGGATGTCTAACGCCCCAGACAACTCCCCGAAACTACGGCCCTGGAGAGGGACTAAGGAGAGAGGAGGGGCTCTGCTGAAGTATGCTAATGAAGAAATCCTTGGGGAAAGAGGTCATTGGGGGCGGCCAAACACCGCCTGTCGCACCGGGTACAAGTAATGCTAAAGCTCGCCCTGACCAGGTGCCTCGGTGTCTTGAAATCCTCTGCCGTCTTAAGGTCATGGATCAAACCTGCAAGCATTGCACCCGCGACCCAAGTGTCCCCTCCAATACCTTTACACATTAGTTCAGCTAGCCCCCACGGTGATCGTGCAGAGGAAAACAGTGACGGTCGAAGACAGTCAAACGGGTTAAGATGGCTGCCACTGAGTGGAAAAAAACCAGGCCCCTAACAGTAACTCTCCAAGCGGAAATAGGGGAACGAACTGCGACCTCGCGCGTGGTCAGAGGAAAGGCCTATCTGGTGCAGCGGAGAACAAGCGCCGTGGCAGACCAATCAGGAAGCGGCTGGTCTGCGCTAGTCCGCAGAGGTGGTCCGTTCGGGTGAATCGGGGTCAGAGTGAGGTGCTGGGTGCCGCGCGCTGACGTTGTCATAGACTTTAGCTGAGCGCCACGCGCGCGCTGAGGTTGTCTCAGTTTTTTTTATGGTACGTAGGTCCGGTTGCGCGCGCGCGCCAAGTCTCCCATGTTCGCTGGTGGACAGTTCGGGCAAGGCCGCGAAGGAGGCTGACCGAGGAGGAGAGGGGCGGCGGGACCCTAAACTGCCGAAGCTGCAACAAGACAGGTGAGAGTGTTATTTCTGGTGTTCTGTACTCGAATCAGATCTTTAGACACTTATAATTCGTGACACAAGCCTCTTCGGGGCCTGTGGTGGAGGTGACCTCGCCCTTCCGACACAGTTTGGTACAGGACCTGTATAGGCATTGCAGTGGCCGCGTTAAGAGCACCTATTGTACTTTGCAGTGGCCTTTCTGTTGTCTTGTGTTACACGGCTGCCTCTGGAGAATATGTGCAGGTGTTTTTAAATTTGTGATCCCTCTTGGTAGATTTCCCTGAGCAGCACCATGACCCCCCACCTTGTGTGCATATAAAGGAAACAACGCTTCCGGTGGTCTAATGCAACTTACTTAAGCAATAGAAAGGCACAATCGCAGTATGAAGGGTGCAATAATGTCAGAGGGCAAGAAACCATCTACACAGTCAGTTCAAAATAACATGTTTAGGATTTTTAGAATAAACAAAAATATATATGTACACTTCTTTACAATTTAAATGAGCAAACATTTGTGCATTGTGTCCCCAAGTGAAAAAATGGAACCTAAGTGTGAGTTACAAGGTGAATAGTTATATACATGGTTTCCTTAAATTCTAAGAAACTATCATATATAATTTTTCAGCAGCATAAGCACACAATGATATACAGTGGGTAATGGTTTGTTCTTTGTGCTTGTTGATGGCGTTTTGACCCTTCTATAAATGCAGGGTCTCCTCAGGACTAGTGATGCAGGGACATCTGAATTGTTATAAGCGCAGCCTTTGTGAAAGTGATGTGCCACAGTGAGAAGTGAAGAAAATAACCCACATGAGGACCCAGCAGGGTTCTCCGTGTGAGGCAAGGCAGGCACTTATGGATATAATTTGGCCACAGGGTCCTCCCTCAACAGCTGTACTTTTATTCCCTGACTAGTTCTGGGTACAGTAGCGGTGCACTGTATTTATCCAGATCGTGGCCGGAGGGATCTCTGTATCCGTTCACCAAGAAGCTGCTGCGTAAGTCAGCTTTTTGGTGCTATCGCAGCGGGTTGATGGAGGAGCCTGTGGCCAAATTATATCCATAATTGCCTGCCTGGCCTCACACTGAGTCACTGGACACTGAGTCCTCATGTGAGTTATTTTCTTCATTTCTCACTGTGGCACATCACTTTCACAAAGGTTGCGCTTATAACAATTCAGATGTCCCTGAATCACTAGTCCTGAGGAGACCCCTCACAATTGACCATATGACAGTTAAGGACCTGCATGGTGGCTATGTTACAGCCTTCTAGTGACCAGCAGTGTTTGGCTAAACTTTGGTATTCAGCGGCATGCCTTGTTAGTACTAAGTTGTTCATTATACAGGGCCGTTACGGCCTGTATCTGTGCCCTTCAGTTGCCAGCAAAATTTTACAGGCGTTTTCCTACATCCTATACCTGACCAGTTGATGATGAGGAATCAAGTACTGAGTTGGTATGCAATAGCAAATGGTGATGTGTTTTATTTCATATCGAGAACGAGATGGCCGTCAGAATGGGGAGTGTAACTGCCCCCCATCTGTGATCTGTGGGGAATCCTCTCTAGACACTCATCTAAAAGGGAAACATCAATGTCTATTTTAAAAAGGGACCTCGAAGAGCATTGCCTAAAAGACCATTCATAAGGTCTACTCATCTATTCAATTTGGCCTTCTGAAATCTATGGCACGCATTTTTCTAAGTAGGGTATTTTGGTTGCATAGTTTTGTAGTCTTGACTAGCTTGGCTTTTGGTCAAGTGTATTGACTGCATTTGGAAGCTCATGTCTTCCTAGTGGGAACATGGGCATTTTGTTTTTTATTCAAACTGGTCCCATGTTAGTTGGGGAAGAACAGCTCTGTGGCTTTCAGTTAAGGGCAATGGCTGGGTTGGTTCAGGGACATGAGATTAGTAGCTCCGATTTGGTGACATGTACAATTTCGTTTCATGTAGATGTCTGAGTTTCTCTTAGTTGGGAACATGGTTGTCTTTTCTCCACAGATCTAGGTAATTTGGCACTAGTTTTAAATGAGTATGGCTCCCGGATCAGCAGTGATAATTCTAAACTTATACCTCATTTACAATTTGCACATACTTTCTGCATATCCCAACTGTTTATTTTTAATATTAAAAATAATTGCGACTGATGTTTTAGTCCTTCCTTATATCACAATATTGAGATTTTAATATAAACCGCAACATTACAAGAGTTCATAGTTTTTATACCAGTCTTGGTCTATAATTTCCTTTTGCTAGGTACTCAATGTTTATTCTTTTTGTAAATTGTTGAATGTTTATGAATACATTTATTTTTTAAGTGTAGGCTGATGTGTTACCTTAATCTCTGATTTGCAGGGGTAAGCAGGTAGATGAGCATAAATCTTTGATCTATTTTTTTTTTTAGTGCATGCACATGTAATTCCAATTTTAATATAAAATAGGTATATATTAAATGTAGCACTTTATGCAGTCTCTTATTTTTCACATTGTCTAAGTAAACGTAAAGAAACAAAAATGCATATTAATATGAGCACAATTGTAACATTAAAAGTCTTTTTTTAAATGTATTTTTATTATCTTCATTCACTGTCCATTATTTACTTACATAAACACATGTATGTCACAATATGAGACAACTTCGCAGGAGCAATTGTATCCTATGTATTGACAGAACAAATCCGAGATCTGCATCATGTGTCTACATTTGCTTCGTGTTGCCTCCAGCTACTAACAGTTTCCCGCAGTGGGCTTGTGTGTTTTGGCAGTTAGAATGCCTGTTATTTATTATGTTTGACTTAGGGATAATATATTTCATAGAATACTATATCCACCTGTTATGATTAAAAGGCATAAAGACAGGAACAGAATATCTTAAAGAAGATTTATTGATTGGAGAAAGATCCCTAAACAGCTTCTTGCCAGACACAGCTGGACCAACTGTCAATGAGGCCACAGAGATGACATCACACCAGAATCTCCACAGCATCACAGAGATGTGCCATTCCAGGCAGCATCTCAATGGAATATAACACATCTCCCCCCTTTGCAGTAAACCAAACTAAAAAAGGATAACACAAAACATACTAAAATAAGTAACAACAATAAACAAAAGAAAGTAAACATAGCACAATACATTATGAAGTCAATAAACATAATCACTCAAATACGCTGGAAGTCTTCTTTCGCCAGCTCCCCTCAACACACGTGATACATCACCAAACCCATCTCCCTCCCTTGCACCCATACCATGTTCATCAGACCCAATTACTTCTTCAAAGGAGGAAGAATCAACAGGCTGTTCTCTAGAAAACTCAGCATCATTCATCAACATCCATGGCGAACAGTGCTCACAATCAGACTCATCCACCAAATTTTCCACATGTTTGCAATCTTTCCTTTGATATAACGCCACCCGCCTCAAATTCCATGTTTGTCCGTTAGTTAGTCTGACCCAATTACCTCCCACAGCTTTAACTTTGAAGGGTCCTTTAAACTTGTTAAAAAAACTGCTATGGCCACCAGGTTTCACTTTGACCCAATCCCCTACATCAATGAAACGTCTGTTCTCAGCACTCAACTTGCCACAATGTGATCCTCCCACAATTGTTTTTTCCGCATCCATGAGGGAAGCAACTTAGTGCCAGCCTCCCTCCCCCGCATCATTACAAATGGAATTTTCCCCAAAACAGTGTTTACAGTAGTGCGATACGCCCAAAGCATTTCACTCACAGAATCAAGTATGGGTAAACCAGCTCCATGTGCTAATTCCATGGTACCTTTAACCATACGGTTAATGCGCTCAACTAGTCCATTTCCCTGCGGATTATACAAGGAACAACAAGAGTGCTTTATACCAACAGAATCCAAAAATAACGTCTGGGTCTGAGTCGCTGTCTTCACGGTCCGATGGAGGATCACAAATCTCCCCTCTGTATGCATTCCATACTCCCCATATTTTTCCCCACTTTTTAGGGCTACCTCTGTTACTGTATATCGCCCTCTCAGCTATCATGGCTGCGTCCATATCTTTACTCCACGCTGCTAGGGTAGGTACCTCCACACCTCCCCATTTTTGAGCTATATTTCTCTTGGCCACCATCATGCCCAATGTAACCCAATTTTGCCCTAAGTGTGTGAGGTCGTTAGGTTCCCATATGTTTAACAAGCAGCGCCTGGGCTCGGGTAGCAGTGAGACCTCCTCCACTTGCGAGATTGTTCTCAGCACCTGCGTCCAATATTCCGCTATTTTGGGACAATCCCACATGGTATGATAAAAGGTCCCCTCTTCCCCGCAGCCTCTCATTTAGTAGGGATGCTCAACCTTTCCTATCTTATGTAAGGTGTGCCTGGTGTAGTAGGAGCGGTGTAGAATGCGTAACTGTACCAGTCTGAGTCGTGAAGGTATACCCACCTCCCTTGGGGATGCTAATGCTTCTTGCGATTCTGAGTCGTCGATTTCATCAAGATCGTGTACCCATTTATCCCTTGGAGGTCCCGTTTGGTCAGGGAGGTTATTAACAAGTTTACGGTAGGTTAGAGAGGTTGCCCTCTTTGGCATATAGTCCGTCAACAATCTATCTTGCATTGGGGATGCCTCTGGGACCTCTGAACAAGTCGGTAATGCCGTCACCAGAGCGTGCCGTATCTGCATGTACCGGAACAGTTCCGAGGGGGCCAGTTCGTACTGCTGTTGTAAGCTTTCAAAGGAAACCACTTCACCCTTCTGCCACATATCTCCGACCGTTGATATCCCCATGTCGTCCCAACGGTCAAACAGCTTACTGTGTCTGAGGTTTCCCAGTCGTTTCGTGTCCCATAACTGAGTGAGCCGGGTTATCACTCCCTGCCACCCTAATCTTGTCCGAGCTGTATGCCACAATCCCAGGGTATGACGTAGCGGTCCAAACATTGTCAGTGTCAATTTTTTATCATAAAGCGGAGCCAATATGTCCCTCACACCCAGCTGTGCCGTATCCGCTTGTAATGCCGGGTCAGACTGCGGGAGATGTACCCATTGATTAACCACTTTTAATTGTGTGGCCCAATAATAAAGTTTTATATCCGGAAGCACTATCCCACCGTCATACCAACCACGCACTAGCTTGGCCTGTGCAATACGTCCTGGTTTATTGCTCCACAGCAGACTGGAGACCTGTGCTGCTCGACCATAAGCCGTACAGATATCTAACAGACTAATTATAGAGTGCCTAGGGTAGGTTAAATATAACCGGATATTGTTGGCGTATAGGGAGATACTTAAGGCCTCGTATCATTGGATCCCATCATATCCATACCGCCATTGGTTTCTAGTACTAGCGTTAATAATATCGGCGACAAAGGACAGGCTTGACGCGTGCCTCTCGCCAAGGGAAAGTCATCAGAAAACTGACCATTAGCGGCAACATACGCCAGTGGTTTGGCGTAGAGCAGCTGAACCCCAGAACAAAACTTCGGATCGAACCCTAAATGGCGTAGTACTGCAAAGAGAAAGGGCCAATGGATCATGTCGAACGCCATGTGTGCATCTAGTGATAGCACCACTGCTGGCTCCTGCAAGTACGCGGAGCGTGCAAGCACCCCGTGCAACCTCCTTAGGTTGAGCACCGGGCATAAAGCCTGACTGGTCCGGGTGTATGAGTTTCGTCAGGTGCCGTGTAAGCCGGAGCGCCAGCAGTTTTGCGAGGATTTTAGCCTCTGCATTTATAAGGGAGATAGGCCGATACGAGGCGCAGCTGTCCAGGTTTTAAGATAGCCACTATGCATTCCTCACTTTTTAATCATACCAGATAGAGGCAAGAATAACATTGTTTTTCTACTAAGCCAAGTATTTTTAATTTCTCCACAAAAAACCCAAAACAAAACTCCTTTATGTCTCTCCATCCTTCATAGTATATGGTCAAAGTTCTCCCACGTACAGGTCGGTTGTAGCATGCCCTGTTCTGTAGCGGAATAGGAAGAACCCAATGATGAAGCATGCCACCAAGGGGAAACCCTGGTGGGTGGGGGTTATTTAAAAAAACTGATTTCTACTGATGATCAGAAGTGGAAAGATAGTCCCATTTAACGGATGATCACTCTTTGGTTACTACACTTCTTGAAAGTATGACATAACACACAAATGGCTTTTCAACTCATACCTTTGCCTTAATGTCATTAAAAGAAAACACATATATATATATATATATATATATATATATATATATATATATATATATATATATAAATTCTTCTATCTCTCGTATATCTATCTCTGACATCCTTGATGTTGTCTTCCCCCAAACGTTTTGCATTCAACCTGTTTTTTTTAAAAATTGTGTTTGTTGGCCCTAGGACTTGGGCACTTTACCATTGGTAATCCGTGATAGTGCTCATTACTTTAAACATTATAAACTTGGCCTACACCTGATTGCCACATTTAATTTTCTTGCAGTAGTACTTTACTAGGGACTTCCATGTATCCGACCCCGTTCCACCACAGCCTAGAGCTGTTTGTTGTGGAGGGCGGACCGGGGAGAGAGCGAGACACGCCTCCTGACGCAGCCGCCCTACATTAGGCTCTGAGCTTCGCGCCGCGTCTCAGATTGCTTGAGCGCTGAGCGTGTGGCTGCATCCTGGTGCAGGACGTGTGTGTGTATCTCGTGATTTTAACAGCACTTAGCACTTTGACTATTTTAATCCCTTACCTCGAGACCTAAGCCTCTGCGCCGTACGCCTCCCGCTCCGACCCTGTTCCACCACAGCCTAGAGCTGTTTGATGTGGAGGGCGGACCAGGGAGAAAGCGAGACACACCCCCTGACCCCCCCCGGCGTAATTATGCAGCCCATACCTAGACCGCGCAGCGGGCACGCGCAAGCAGGCGCACCGTAGGCGCGCCGTAGATGCGCCAAAGAGAAGCCCGTCTGCGCCCGGACAGGACCAGGGGCCATATTCCCTGTTCCCCGGGCTCCGGAAAGGAGGAGTTATAGCGCTAGCGAGCTCAGGGCACTTAGGGCTGAACCCCCCCCATTCCATGTATCCACACCTGGCACCCGGAAGAGCTTCACTTTACTTGTTCTACGTGCGGTTTTAAACCTAGGTCCTCCCTTGTGAACATCAAATCTATGGATAGATATAACATGCTTCTTCTAAATTGTAGATCCCTCGTAAAGCATGCCTTAGAAATCTATCTTCTTATTCAGGATCTCGATTTAGATGTCGTTTTTCTTACTGAAACGTGGCTCACTGACAAGTCTGAGCCAGATCTGGTTCGAGCCATATCACAGGGTTACCAAGTGACTTATGAAAACCGCAAAGAGCGGAAGGTGCGGGGGGGGGGGGGGGGGAGGGGGGAATGGCAATTATTTTTAGAGACTCCTACCAATGTCTGATCTCTCATCCTCCTACCCTGAGTTGTGAAAGTTTATCTTTCACACTAGATCTATCTCCCACTCATTCCTTTTCCGGAATCCTTGCCTATCGCCCTCCGGGAACGGCGACCGCTTTTGTAGAAAACCTTCCCCCATTAGTCGCTAGTTTAGCGACCGCGTCCTCAAATTTTACCTTACTGGGGGATTTTAACATCCACCTGGATGATTCATCTAGCTCACATGCCTCACATCTTATTGCCAGCTTAGCTGCCCTACAACTCACCCAGCGAGTGGATAGCTCCACTCACTTAATGGGACATCTCCCTGACCCGATTTTCAGCAATTGTTCGGACCTAGAAGTCTGTCCACCTAGACCCGTCCCGTGGTCTGATCATTCCTTTCATTTGGACAATCTCCAACCCCCTTCCTCTGTATCAGCCAACCCTCTCTCTGAAGGAACTGGTCCAAACTCCCTGTAACTGACTGGCAATCCATCTTGGATCAAACCAGACCTCCCAGTAATCCTGATCCCAATGTGGCAAAAAGGGACTTTAATAGGTGGATTACCAGCTCCCTCGACTGTATCCTCCCTTTGGGGAAGATGGAGGCAAAGCGGGCATTTAAAACCGACCCATGGTATACCCCTGAACTGCGCGAATCTAAAAACAAGTGCAGACGCCTAGAAAGGAAGTGGAGAATGGATTTCTCTTTGAACAGTAAAGGCGTCTACCGAGACGCGATCCGGGCCTACAAAAGAGAAATCAAAACTGCTCAATCGACCTTCTTCGCGGAAGAAATCACCCTAGCTACCTCTAAACCTAAAGAAATTTACAGGATCGCAAAGACTCTCCTAAAACTGAGAGAACCACCTCTCAATCCCCAAGATGCACAACTTCGGTGTAATAACTTAGCTAACTATTTTTCAGAAAAAATTCAACTGATATACTCTTCTTTTAATACAAATGGTCCCTCTTCCCAGATAGAGACCCCTTCTGTCCCAGATATTCCTCCAACCCACTCCCTGCAGTCTTTCCCTTTGATGTCCCTCACTACACTTGATCCTATAGCCCCACAGATAAAATCTGGCTCAAAGAATGACCCAGTACCACCACGAACTCTAGAGCTGGCACGTAGTAACATCCTTCCAACTGTATTGAATCTACTCAATTCCTCCATAACCTCAGGCTCTGTCCCTCTTCACTGTAAACGAGCGATGGTCAAGGATCTTCTAAAAAAAACCTAACCTCGACCAAGCCGATCCTTAGAACTATAGGCCAATATCGCTCCTCCCCTGGGTGAGCAAAGTGCTTGAAAAATATGTTAATACCATATTAATATATTATATTGAGGCAAGTCATCTACTCGACCAGTCACAGACAGGCTTCCGGCCTAAACACGAACGGAGACCGCATTATTGGCAGTGACCGAGGAGGCACGGATGATCCTGGATAGGGGGGGCTCAGCAGCCATAATCCTCCTAGATCTAAGTGTCGCCTTCTACACTGTCAATCATAACACCTTACTTCTACGACTGTCGAAAATGGGGATAGCTGGCAAAGCGAAGTCCTGGATAGAATCTTTTCTCCTGTATCGCTCCTTCCAAGTATTCAAAGGTAACACCATCTCACCGAGTAAACCACTTGTGTGCGGCGTCCCCCAGGGCTCGTCAGTAAGCCCTACGCTGATGAACGTATACATGGAGCCACTAGCAGGGGTGGTTCGTCAGTTCGGGGTTCGAATTATCACGTACGCGGACGACACCCAGCTGGTGGTGTCCCTCAACCAACTGGAGTCCAATCCCGGAAACCTGACAACCTGTCTAGAGGAGGTTTCCAGTTGGATGACACAGTCCCATCTCAAATTAAACCGCGATAAAACTGAGCTAATGCTCTTGGGCAATCCATCCCCTCTGGCCCTCAACCTGCTCTGGCCCCCTCTACTAAGCTCTCCCCCTGTATCTAAAGACAAAATTAAGAGTTTGGGCATTTGGCTCGACAAATCTCCTAATTTCAATGCACAAGTTTCTAAATTGTCAGCAATGTGCTTCGGATTGCTGAGACCGTTATGGAAGATCTTTCCTGTGCTACCTTTTGAGGCTAGGAAGATAATGATACAGGGACTCATCCTTTCTAGATTGGACTTTGGAAATGCTCTATATTTGGGTGCTCCACAGTCTACTCTGAATATGTTGCAGATTGTGCAGAACTGCGCAGCTCGCACACTGCTTCAAATTCCCCGTCTTACTTCGATCAAAGCAGGTATGAAGAGTCTCCACTGGCTACCAGTCAGACGAAGAATTGAATTTAAGGCTCTATGTACCATCCACCGAGCATTCTGGGGAACGGGTCCATCTATCAATCGTTCCCTGGCGACTCCATACCTTCCTGCAAGGCAACTCGGATCATCAACGCAGTCCCTGTTGATGGTGCCTAAGATCAAAAAGTCCAGATGTGGAGGCCGTGCCTTCTCGTACAATGCACCCAGGCTGTGGAACTCCCTGCCACTCTATTTACGCACGGAATCGAATTTGTTGATTTTCCGTAGGCACTTAAAAACTTTGCTCTTCTCACATCCGGATTTGGAAGGTGGTCTACCCTCATAGCTCATGCTATCTGCTAGCGCTAGGGTGCCTCCGGGTAACTATCGCGCTTTATAAATAGTCTTTCCATTCCATTCCATTCCAAATCTAAATGCTACTAGTGGACCGGCAATACTCATTGTGCCTCCCACTAATGTAGCATTTTGAAGCATGTCTCAGGCTTGCCATTGCAGTCTGTAGTTCTCTCAGTTTTAATCTGCCAATTTGACCTGGCAAATTAAATATTTTGCCAGTATTTAAGCTTCCTTTTTAATACTTATGTCACCCCTAAAGTAGTTTCAAAAGGCCCGTTGGGCAGGGTGCATTTTAATTCAAAATTAGGACTCATGGGTTTAAGTTGCTCAAGTGCTGGTAGTGAACAACTCCTAAAAAAAAATCCATTACTGTAAGGTTTATCTCTTCTATAGGATAGCACTCAATCAATCAATCATAGCATTTGTAAAGCGCACTACTTACCCGTGAGGGTCTCAAGGCGCTAAGGGGATGGGAAGTGCTGCTACTGTTCGAAGAGCCAGGTCTTGAGGAGTCTTCTGAAGGTCAAAAGGTCTTGGGTCTGCCGTAGGTGAATGGGGAGGGTGTTCCATGTCTTGGCGGCGAGGTGGGAGAATGATCTGCCGCCGGCGGTCACTCTTCTGAAGCGGGGAACAGTAGCGAGGGCGTGGTCGGCGGAGCTGGCGGATGGGGGTGTGAGTCGACTGTTGAGGTACGTTGGTCCGGAGTTGTGGAGTGCTTTGTGTGCGTGGGTGAGGAGCTTGAAGGTTATTCTCTTGTTGACGGGGAGCCAGTATAGGTCCTCACGGGGGGTGTGATGTGGCTGCGGCGAGGGATGTTGAGGATCAGGCGTGCAGAGGCGTTCTGGATGCGTTGGAGCCGTTTCAGGAGTTTAGCTGTGGCTCCTGCATAGAGGGCATTTCCGTAGTCCAGTCTGGTGCTGACGTGGGCCTGGGTTACCGTCCTTCTTGTTTCGGTGGGGATCCACTTGTAGATCCTGCGGAGGGTGTTGAAGCAGGAGGAAGAGACAGCGTTGACCTGCTTCGTCATGGAGAGGGTGGAGTCGAGGATGACCCCTAGGTTGCGTACGTGGTCGGAGGGCATTGGAGCTATTCCTAGTGCGGTCGGCCACCAGGAGTCGTCCCAGGACGAGGGAGTGGATCCGAGGATGAGGATCTCCGTCTTGTCAGAGTTCAGCTTCAGTCGGCTGTTTCTCATCTAGTTGGCGATGGCCTTCATTCCCTCGTGGAGGTTGGTTTTGGCGGTGTGGGGGTCTTTGGTGAGATAGAGGATCAGCTGGGTGTCATTGGCGTAGGAGATGATGTTGAGGTTTTGCAGCCGGGCGACCTGGGCGAGCGGTGCCATGTAGATGTTGAACAGCGTTGGACTGAGGGATGAGCCCTGAGGTACGCTGCAGATGATCGCGGTGGCTTCGGAGCGGAAGGGGGGGAGGCGGACACTGTGTTCTGCCGAAGTGGAAGGAGGTGGTCCAGTCCAGGGCCTTCTCTTGGATCCCGGCGTTGTGGAGGCATGTTCGTAGTGTGCGGTGGCAGACCGTGTCGAAGGCGGCTGATTGGTCCAGGAGGATGAGGACCGCGGTTTCTCATTTTCTAACAGGGTCCTGATGTCAGTGGCCGCGATGAAGGCAGTTTCGGTGCTGTGGTTGCTGCGGAACTGTGGTGCTGTTGGGACGGGTCCAGGATGCTGTTCTCCTTGAGAAATCTGGTCAATTGTTTGTTGACTGCCTTCGCCGGGAACTGGAGCAGGGAGATGGGTCGGAAGTTCTTGAGGTCCTTGGGGTCACCCTTGGGTTTCTTGAGTAAGGCGTTGATCTCGGCGTGCCTCCAGCTCTCCGGGAAGGTTGCTGTTTTGAAGGAGAAGTTGATGATTTTCCGGAGGTGGGGTGCGATGGGGGTGCTGGCTGCTTTGAAGATGTGGTGTGGGCATGGGTCAGACGGGGATCCGGAGTTGACAGTCACGATCATGATGGTGTCATCGTCGTTGATGTTGGACCAGGAGATCAGGCGGCTGGTGTGATGGTGGTCGTGGTGATGGAGGTCCCGGTGGTTGGCGGGCGGTCGTGGTTTTTAAGCTGTCGTGGATGTCTGCGATCTTGTGGTGAAAGAAGTGGCCAGAGAGTCACACAGGTTTAGCAAAGGTAGGATGTAGTTGGTGTTGGTGCTGGGGTAGTAGAGTTCCCTCACGATGATCAAGAGCTCTTTGCTGTTGTCTGTGTTGTTATTTAGGCGGTGTTTGAAGGAGGTCCATTTGGCGGATATGATGATGAGGTGGTGGTGTCTGCGGGTGGCGTTTCTGTGGGCTGCGTAGCTTTCCTTTGTTCGTTCACGGATCCAGTACTTCTCTAGCTTTTGGCAGGTTTGCTTGGAGTCCTGGAGTTCTTCGGAGAACCAGCTCGCTTTCTTTCTGGTGTGGCTGAGGGTTTCTTGAGCGGGGCAAGGGTGTTGGTACAGTCATTGATCCACTGTCTGAGGTTGTGGGCTGCGGTGTTTGGGTCAGTTGGGTTTGCGGGTGGGCTTCGGGCAAGGGTGGTGGCTAGCTGGTTTTCTGTGACTTTGCACCTGCAGCGGCGAGGCATCTGTTTGGTGTGTGGTGGGTTTTTGGAAGGTGAAGTAGATGCAGCGGTGGTCTGTCCAGAGGAGTTGGGTGGTTGTGGATGAAGACGACGTGGGAACTTGCTGATAAGATGGGGTCGAGCGTGTGGCTGGCGTAGTGGATGGGTGTTGCGACGAGTTGTCTGAGTCCGAAGGTTGGTGGGGTCGACTATCAGGGTGGAGGAGTTGGAGTCGTTGTTGTTCTCGAGGTGGAGGTTCAGGTCCCTGAGGAGGGTGTAGTCCTTGGAGCTGAGGGCATATGTGCTGACTAAGTTGGTGATGGAGTCGCTGAACTGTGGTCGAGGTCCGGGAGGGGGGTGAGGGGGAGGGGTCTGTAGACGAGGGTTCCTCTGAGGTTGGTGTTGGGGTCGGTGTCGATCTGGAAGTGCAGGTGTTTGGCGGTGCTGATGTTGTCATCAGTGTTTGTTGAGATTTTGAGTGTTCATGTGGACAATGGCGATTCTTCCTCCTACTCCGTTGGTGCGGTCCTTGCGGGTGATCTTGTAGCCTTCTGGGATGACTATGGCGATGTGGGGATCAGCCAGGTTTCCGCCAGGAAGGCGACATCTGGGGTGTTGAATTTGAGTAGGTCCCAGAGTTTAACGGCGTGTTTGCGTGCGGAGCGGGTGTTGAGGAGGATGCATCCGAGGTGGTTGGGTTCTTTGGTAGGTGGGTTGGCGGGCCGGATGCTGGTGAAGCTGTGGTTCTGGCAGGAGAAGGATCCTTGGGTGCGCTTTGGGGGGGCCAGGCAGCTGGTGCGTGTTCGTCCGGCGTTCAGTGCATGGAGGGTGCTGGAGTCGTAGCGGAGGCGGGCGTGGTGGTGTTTGCAGGGGCCAGGGGTCCTGGCGCTGGGCGCGGTCCAGGCGCAGATGGGCGCAGACGGGCTTGACTTTGGCACGCAAGCAGCCGCTCCGCGGCCTTTATATGAGGGGAAGTGGGAGTGAGGAGCAGCTGGGAGGCGGGACCGGGGAGGCAAATGGGAGGTCAGGGGGGTGGGGACGCAGCGGCAGGAAATAAACAAAGGGGGGGAGTGGGCGGGGGTTTACAGAAGGCAAAGTGGAGGGCACCGAGGGGAAAACACAATAATGCTAACACAGTGCTAATAAATGACAGCGCAGAGACAGAGCAAGAAATCAAACCGTCAAGAAAAGCGGCGCTCAAACCATTGCGAGAGGCAGCAACCGGTCAGGGCACACAGGAGGGGCTGTGTGGTGGCGAGAATGACCTGCCTGGTGACAGGGTCAAGGAGCGCAAGGGGCACTGAGGTGCTTTATCACATTTAATGCTAGCATTTGATAAGCAGCTGGTAGGACTATCACTTTTGGACTAAAATGTATTTTAATTTAAAATCATATTTAATGGTAAAGTCTGATTTTAAGTCCGTTATGAAAATTACCCTTTTAGAAAGTTTGCATTTTCTTGTCTAATCATTTGGTGTCTGCTGCCAGTATCCTGGGGTCACATAACTGTGAATGGATGGCTCAGCGGTTTGGGTATTCTCGAAAGTCAGTTAGACTAAGGGATCTATGTGTAGACAGGATGTGGGCAGAGCTTTCCCCGCCCCATTTACACTTCAAAGGGCTTGCCCCAATCACACACAAAGGAACCTGTCACTCAAAATGTATTGGCCCCATGGCAGTGGAGGGGAGAACTTTCCAGAGCCAGATGTGGGGTATAAATATTGGACTCTTTAAACAATACTTTATTACACTCATGGACCTGTGGGAGACTTGAGGAGTACTGCCTGGACCTCCAGAGCACTGCCCTGCTGGTTGAAGGACTGCCTTTCTGCTTGATGGAAAACTGGCCTATCTCTTTGCAACCAGGCCTACCTCTTTGCAACCAGGCCTACCATTTGACTGAAAGGGCTTGTTGACTGACCTCCATTGTCAGATACAGGGACATGACACAAGCTTCAGACCTTGAACCCTACACCTGGCCTCTGCTGGAGTGACCCCTAACCCCCAACATGAAACCTTGGGAGTAGTATTAGAGGTGCTGCTCCTACCTAACCTCAAAATTTGGGACTTTTTATAGCAAATTGTGCCCTCAGAATTGAGAGAGAACCGGGAGCTATCTGCTAACCAATCAGCCCAAGGTGAATTGCAAGTCCCCGACTGCGTCTAATTGGAGATTTTCGACTCCCAAACCAGTGACCAAGTGTTAAGGTAAAAGAAAGTGCACCGCTTCTCCGTTGAGCGGCTCCTGGATGAAGACACCTCCTCAGTCTGTTGCTTTGCCCTCCTGAGCTCTACAATCTCAGTAACTTCTCAAATTCATGCAGTTGGATCCAATTCAATTTGGTGTCATTTTAGTCATTACATTTGAATATAACTTTAAGTTAAGTTTGTTAAGTGCAGGTTAATTTAATGACTTTAGGGGTTCACCCGATGAGGATTGTGGTTGTGCTTCAGTCTGCTTTCCACCTTCCTCAACCAAATAACACAATTTCTGTTCACATTAGTGGCATGTATGGCATCCAGTACTTGTATTGTGCAGTGTGTCTCAATAATTGAAATGCCAGAAACCGGTCCCCGGTAGCTTGTTTCCTTCCCAGTATAAGAATTGGCTTGGTAGTTTGGTCTGCCCTGTTCCCATGATGCACTGGGCCAGGGTCAGACTAATTTCCATATAGCCAAGTTCTGAGCTGGGATGGTGCAGTGAGCTAAAAAACGGTGATGGATCAAGCCCTGATCTTTGGACTGGGTAAGAGTGGTCTGCTTAATTCAGACACTCTGTTCATCACCACCCCCTTTACTGAACCCCCTTTTCTGAATCAATAATTTATTCAACACTAAAATCTGAAATCAAGTTCTATTTTTTCCCCCTAAATTCTCTGTTTTTGATTTGGCTAGGTTTTCCCCTTTTTTCCAAATTCAACGTTTGTCTCATCCTTTTTGCCACAGTGGAGTTGGATCAGGGCAACATTACTGGCCTCAGCAAAATGAAGCTGAGAGTTGGCTTAATATGGGGAGGAAGGCCATCAAAGTGGCTCTCCAGGTAACCCTCAGAGCGTCTGAGGTGGTGAGGTGCATGCCAACCCCACCAGAGGCGCAAGTAGAGGATTCCCCTAATCGGGAGGAGGTGGTGGGCTGGCCACAGACCCTGACCTCCAGCAGGAGGAGGAGGCCTACTTGCCTGACAGGAATGATATTCCCTGTCGGGCAGGCAGGGAACATTGTGTCCTCCCATAACCTGTCCCCAGAGGAGCTGGAGGGCAGGAAAGCTGAGATGGAGCTTAAGCTGCTGCTGGCCAAATTGCAACAAGAGGAGAAGATATTAGTACTGGAGTACAAAAACCTAACAGGAGCTTGGTGGAGAAGAAACCTTTGTTTGTTCATGAGAAGAGTCTGAATAAGCTGGACCTCAGAAACAAGCAATGCACAGAGTCCAGCAGCAATGGTGGCAGTGGTATCCTAGTGCTCAGAGGAGACCGGAGGGTCCACATACCCAAGGATCTGGTGCCTAACTTTATTGTGGGGATGACATTGACAAGTGATTTGAGGCGTATGGGGTTGCCCTAGAAATGCACAGGGTCCCTGAAGAGGATTGGTGAGCTAGTCTATAGAGGCGCAATCCCAATGAAGGGAGGGATGCATTACTTGCCCTAGGTAAATGATACATGATGAGGTATCTCCTCATGAAAGACACCCTTGTCAGAAAATATGGCCTCAACACAGAGTTCTAGGTAGAAGTTCAGGGACAGCCAGAAGCTACACCGTCAGTTCTGGCTAGATTATGTGTATTACTTTTGCAAGGCACTGGATAGGTGCATGAAGGTCAGGGATGTGAGTGAATTCAAAGGGCTGTACAACCTGATTACTAGAGAGCACATATGTTGTCGGACTACACCAACACCTAGTGGATAGTAAGCTCTCTGTCCCCAGAGAGCTTGCTAAGGAGGCAGACTGCTGGCTCAGCACCAGGGTCCATAAGCAGGTATTTGGGGAGGATCACCAGAATGGTTCCCACTGGAAGAAAGCGATGAGGAGACAGAAATAAAAGCAAAGATTTCTCTGAAGGCCCTCAAAACATTTGTCAGGGGGAGATCCCCAGTCCCAAATGACCAACAGAGGAATGGATGTTCCTGAAAAGAAGTTCTCAGTGAAATATCCCCTCCCCTACCCAAATGCCACGAGTGCCATAGATAGTCATATCAAGGTAGATCCCAAATACTCCCAAGAGCGCAGCTCTCCCACTGGTGTGCACACACCTGTAATGGCCAGAGTAGCACTTGGGGAGGTGGTTGACCTAGTTAGCAGGGGGTTAGTGTAGAGGTTACCGTAGTGTCCATGGGTGACAAGGAGATGGTGCCAAAATTCACTTGCCTACCAATGCTCCCAAGTATAGGCAGTGGGTCATCATTATTGGGAATCAGAGACACAGGAGCCAGTATTACAGAGCAGGGAATACCCAATGTATTCCACTAGGTGGTTGAAGCAGACATCTGTGAGTCACCATCCTGTGGCTGTGGTTCCTTTGAGGTGGGGTAGGGGTGTTTTCAGTTTTTAGGTCTCGGCTAAAGACGCGCGGAAGCGCGTCTCCGCCGAGATCTTATGTCACCGAGGGGGCTTCCCAGGAGACACTCCTGGCCGCGCGCAGGCGATTCTAAACTGGCACGCGCATTAGTACGAGCGCTGCGCGAGGCTCCCACACAACCCACGCATACATAGAAACAGAAGCGCTCACGCACGCACGCACATACATACAGAACCCCCCCACTCATACACACACACACACACACACACACCCACACACACACACACACACACACACACACACACACGCGCGCGCCGGCCCCCCCTCTCCCCTTTAACTTACTGCTCCGCACCGGCAGGGAGAGTTGACGCTGCGGCTCCTATCCCGGGACTCCCTCTTGGTCAAGGGAGCTCCGCAACACGCGTGCAACGTCCTGTTGTCGGCCCCGGGGGCTCTCCACGCTCGCAGGAGCCCCGGGCCGCTCCACGCATTTCCTCCGCCTGCCTCCTCTTCCGGTCCGGACGCGGCTCCGCCCCCGTCACAGGCGACCTTGCCTGACTTCCGGTGCGGCCGCGGCGGAATTCCGGGGGCAGTAAGAGTTATTGTATATTTGGCTGCTAAATGAAAGCGTGTCCATCTGCCACTGACATTTAAATTTACTAAAAATATGTGAATATGCCCTAAATCCAAATGTAAATTTAATTTAGCTAAAAACTATTATTATTTTAAGTGAAATTAATGTTTTCATGTAAATCAGAACCCATGCTGAACAGTTTGTTTCGGCATTACTGTTTGCATGTCATATTTTTATCTTTTTGAAGGAAATGTACTACTTTTGAGTAGAGAAGTAGTCTAAAGCGTGATTTAACACATGCTGCTCGAAATGTGAACTTGGCGTGGTACAGACAGCTTCAGTGTGTTTCCTTGTTTTCTCTGTTTTGACATTATGCACTAGTTATAGCTGTGGAAGGAAGCTGTAGTGAGTGCAGAGTAGCGAGTGCAGAGTAGTGAGTGCAGAGTAGTGAGTAGTGAGTGCAGAGTAGTGAGTGCGTGCAGAGTAGTGAGTGCGTGCAGAGTAGTGAGTGCGTGCAGAGTAGTGAGTGCAGAGTGCAGAGTAGTGAGTGCAGAGTGCAGAGTAGTGAGTGCAGAGTGCAGAGTAGTGAGTGCAGAGTGCAGAGTAGTGAGTGCAGAGTGCAGAGTAGTGAGTGCAGAGTGCAGAGTAGTGAGTGCAGAGTGCAGAGTAGTGAGTGCAGAGTGCAGAGTAGTGAGTGCAGAGTGCAGAGTAGTGAGTGCAGAGTAGTGAGTGCAGAGTGCAGAGTGCAGAGTGCAGAGTAGTGAGTGCGCAGGTGCAGAGTAGTGAGTGCGCAGGTGCAGAGTAGTGAGTGCGCAGGTGCAGAGTAGTGAGTGCGCAGGTGCAGAGTAGTGAGTGCGCAGGTGCAGAGTAGTGAGTGCGCAGGTGCAGAGTGCTGTGTATTGGCAATGTAAATGACAATGCCATTTATTTATGATTTAAAGAAAAAAAAAGAAATGTCATGAGCAATGCCAATTGCTCTACCTTTAATGATGCTGAGACCATTGCATTGCAAATGCTTGTTTTATGGTAGCTATGAGTCGTGCCATTTACCAATGCCTACCCCTAAACCCTAAAATTATCCATGTCTACATTACCACTGCCCCTAAACTTGGTTCACCCTTACCTCCCTTTTGCACTACCTAACCCTAAACTATAAAATTGCCTGTATCTCCTATTGCCTCTTTACCACTACCCAAATTATTTTTTTGTTTTTATAAATAACATTAGTGTGCTATTTAAAAAAAAAAAACCTGTGTGGTAAACACATGCGTGGTAAATGCATAAATACTTACCTGCGTGTTAAAGGCTGTGTGGTAATTGGCATTACGACTTCAATGTAACAGTTATTTTACTAAATCAGAATGTACTACTAGCAATACAACATGCAGCGTGCTGGGCAAAACCGGTGCAGGTGGTGGTTGCTGTTCCAGAATCATTGGGAGCGCCACAGAGGATCTACGGTCAATCAGCCTAGGGCTCCGGCCACAGTGACAGCAGAATATTCCAGCGGCCCATCAAGTTCTTTGAAAGAGATTAGCAGCTTGCTCGCTCGTCTGCTTGCAGCTTGGTTTGCTATTCGGGTGGGGTGAGTGGGTGCGGAGTCGCAGCAGTATCTTGACGGCCTGAGGCACAGGCGTGGGCGAGCTTGGGGCATTGGGCAACCCATGTGAAGGGTTGAGTGTGGGGCAGTGCGGAAGCTGCCTGCTTTGCAGTGGATGTGGCATGCTTGCCCCCTTCCACCCTGCCTTATAGCCCTTACATCTGGCCACCGGACGGTTCCCCAAGTCTACCTTCTCGCCAGATTCCAGGCTGGTTACGGGCTGCACCCGGCTGAATTTGCTTTGGAATTAAATTGTGCCAGTCCGGTGAGCCACCAGGCCAGAAGGTGAGAGTGGAGAGACCAAGGCAAGCTAACCGGCTCCACATCCGACATTATGCACCGCGCAAAGTGAGAAATGTGCTATGTAAGGGCTTGTGATGCTGTGATTTAGGGCTGTTTTTGTCTAAGTTAGATTTAAACACTTCTATATTGGAGCATTTTGAAATGTAGTATGGTATGACATTACCTTTTCTCACTTGATAGCCGGCAGTATTGTATGCGAATATTCCCCAAAAAATGATTTTCTTTGATTCTTATGTTCTATGGCCCTATGATTGCTCAAAGATCATTTGGAATACAAGTTCACTTTTCATAGGGTGCTTTGATATTCACATAAGTATTTTTCCAATTTCATATGAAGGATAGTATACAAAGAGAAAATGGTGTAATTGTATTTCAATTGTATTTATGTAACGCTTACTACCCCTGACAAGTGACAGCTCCATCATTGGCTCCTGGTATTGTGTGTTCCAAGATAAACTAGGATAGTGTATATCTTTGCCACCGAATGAACTATGCAAATGTAATGTTCTATTGCTTTTATGGATCTACAATATATGTTATATTTATGAAATTGTATTAAAATGTAGGGCAGGTGACTACTCGACTTAAGGAATACACCTAACCCTTGTCAGGGTGTTGCTTGAACATAAAATACCTTGAAAATACAAGAGACAAGAGGCGTTTGGCAAAACAGGACCAGTTTATTACATTAAACAGTGAGGCCGGGAAAACAGTTGGGGTCTGAGGATTGTCTACACCTACAATCGATCTGACATGGGTTTTTATACAATTCATTGAATGCCTTTAAGTATTTCAGGGCATCCATTTTTAGTAAGGAATGCGAATCTCTGCCTTTGGAGCCATAAATTAACATATTTGATCAGAAATCCTGCTGGGCCTCGACCTTGCGTGGACACAATGCGGCCAGTGGCTAACGTGTCCAGGTGTCAGGCATGAGGTGCGCTTGATCACTGCATGTAGTGTGTGTGCTGTGTCCTGATTGGCTATGTGTCCCTAACTTTAATGAGCATCCGACTGTATGGTGTTTTGGGAACGCGCAAACCCCTCCTGCCATCTGTGCTTTTATTGGGGGCCAATCTTCCAGTTTGCACATTTGTCTGCTAGCTACGTGCCACCCCATCTGTGACTTGTCAATCAGTGACCTCAGGCCTGGCCCTCCGAGTCTGCCTGACTATGTATTTCTGAGTCTGGGTTGACGAGGAGTTCATGATGGGCGAATTCATCAATACATGAATGTATTGTTATTCTATGTCAGGACCGGAGGCGAGGATTATGCTTTTCTCTCTTCG
Organism: Lissotriton vulgaris; assembly: GCF_964263255.1. Lineage (NCBI taxonomy): Eukaryota > Metazoa > Chordata > Amphibia > Caudata > Salamandridae > Lissotriton > Lissotriton vulgaris. The sequence goes on along the minus strand of NC_141691.1, from coordinate 1,987,105,687 downwards.
CTGTTTATTCACATAACATCGCACAGCAGCCAGAAAAGCATCAAAACTTGAAAAAATCTTAGTATTCCCAACACAGGAATATCAGAAAACATCGTAATAACATTGTTTAACTACAAATCCCATGAGATCAACATTTAGGCAGTCCTTTTTTAGTGTCCATAAATCCCAATATAAGGCGTCCATCCTGTGAACTCCTCCTCTTTCTTCGCTGCTTCGCAGCCAGTTACGTGCTATTCTCCCTCTCTTGCACATTTTGTGTTTGCTGAGGTCTTGTGTTTTCTTGCATATTGGTATTCTATTTGCATTGACTGTTGCTTTGGGGGGTCTGTGGGGTTTTTCCCTTCCAGAGCCCCTTCCATCGCGGGGACGCCTTCGCCCCTTACGCGATGTCCCCGTGTATTCCGCGGTGTTAATTTCGCCGCTAGAGGGCGCCGTTGCGTCTCGCCTGCCCGCGCGCAGCTTCCGTCTCGCTGATTGGAGCCGCACTCTGGAGTCGACGTCGCAAGAGCCCTGCTGCCGCCTAACCCTGACGCCCTCTTGGGTTGCACTGTCCTGTGCTTGAACGCCCCCGGTGGGGTCTGTACTAGTGGTTGTGACCACGTTGACGCCTGCGGGTGACTTTTCAGCACCTTTTTTCCTACATCAGCTTCCGCTTACCCGCTCAAGCGCGCTGGGAGGCGATGCGACCCGGTCTCTGGAGAGAGGGTCGGCGCGCTGTGAAGGCTGGTGCTGCCTTCTTGATTGCCTGGTTCCGCCGGCCTACAAACCTCGCTAACCTTTGGTTGGCCCACACGTGGCTGTCTGTGTACGCCATCGGAACCCTCAGTTTCCAATTTCTTCTGTACTGCGTGGTGGACGCCATGGCTGAGGGGTACTACGTCGAGGAGGAGTAGTCACACCAGTACCTCCAAGATGACGAGTTCTATGCGGCTGTGGACCAGTCGATTTACCGGTGCGTGCAGGAAATCGTTGGGCCTATGGAGGACAGGTTATCAGCCCGCATTGTCTAGGAATGTGCCAAGTTGGCACCGGCCCTAGCGGGGTCGCCCGCCAACGATCCTGGCCGGCCTCCAGCGGCCAAGAAGCCACGTGGGGACGCGGGTCCCAGTGGTGCGCAAGGCGTGGACAAGGACGCCTTCGAGCGCCTACGAGACGCTTTCCTGGCTAAGGCGTCCGGGTCGGCCTCCGAGGCGCCCCCGCCTCAGACCCCTTCAACGCCGGCGGATGCCGTCCCGGCCTCCCCGGGGGGCGTTTTCCCCGCGGACACGGATGACGACGACGACAAAGACTCCGTTCGGTCATGGCGACCGGCATCTAATTCGACGGAGTTGCCCAAGGACACTTCGGGCATGCTCGACCCGGATGAAATAATGCACCCGCGGTTGGCCGCTTGGGCGCCTGGTGACAAGGTGGCGCAGTTTGTGGCGGGCCGCCTCCGCAAGCCCTTGGAAAAGGAGGCGCGCAGTTGTTTGAGTGGCGAATGTCCCCGCCCGACTTTGGATGGGAAGGTGGCCATGACGCCGGAGCTCGATGGGGAAAATGGCCACCTTCATGGCGAAGTTCGTGAAAGACCCACGGAAGGGGATCGACCGTTCCTGGCGCTCCTGTCAGGACAAGCCATTGGACACCATTGGGCCCCTCACCAAGATCCTCGATATGGCCGAGGAAGCCAAGGTGTCGGGCAGCGCCATATGCCCGGAAGAACTGTCCAACTGGGCGCAGCGGGCTGTTATTTTCCTGGGGAATGCCAACTGTGCCCTTTCGACTGAACGGCGTCGGTCGCTGCTCATTAAACTGGATCCCAAGTTGGGCGATTTGGCTTCGTCGGAAGCTGGTGCTGTTGCCCAAGGAGGGCTCTTTGGCGAGCCGTTCATAAAAGAACTGGGGAAGTTTGTTTCCACCTTCACCTCCCTGGACAAGGCCCAGTCAACCATCAAGCAGGTCTTCCACCAGCGTTTTTCCCGAGGGGCTGGTCGTGGTAGGGGCCTCACGACCGGCCGTGGTGGTCAGCAACAGCCCGGAAAAGGGCATGGCTCCGGCAGAGGAGGCTACAACTCCTCCGCGAATTACAACAACTTTTACCCCACCAGAGGTCAGCATTTCAGAGGACGCGGAAACTTCCGGAACGACTCTGGCGGCAACAATTCACACGGTGAGTGTTATCCCTGCGGATCAGGTTGTTATTGGGGGGAGGTTGGCGTGTTTCACCCAGGCATGGGCGACCATTACTACGGACGCATGGGTCCTTCAGACCGTGCGGGGGTTCCGCATACAGTTTTACGACCAGCCGTGCCAGTTACAGCCTCCTCGGCCCATAACTTTTTCTCAGTCAGACGTGCTGTTGATCGACGAAGAAGTCTCGGCGCTGCTGCGCAAGGAGGCTATTTGTCGAACAACGCGCCACCCCGGGGGTTTCCTGAGCAATATTTTTCTTGTGGAAAAGGTGGACGGGGGCAGACGGCCAGTCATCAACCTCAGGGAGTTCAATGGCTGGGTAGTGTACAACCACTTCAAGATGGAGGGCATCCATCTATTGAGAGACGTTTTGCTCCCGAACGACTGGATGGTCCGTCTGGACCTCAAAGATGCGTACCTGGTGGTTCCGATTTACCCCCCGCATCACCGTTTCCTTCAGTTTTACTGGAAAGACATGGTGTTCGAGTTCAAGGCCCTTCCGTTCGGTCTTTCCTCGGCCCCTTGGTGTTTTACAAAAATTGTGCACCCGGCCATCGAAACCCTGCAGAGTCAGGGAATTCGGCTGATCGTCTATCTGGACGACATCTTGCTGCTGGGCCAGGACCCGAGCAAGTTGGCCGCTCAACCGTCTCAAACAATCTCCCTGTTACAAGGTCTGGGTTTTATTGTCAACAGGGAGAAGTCGGTTTTCACGCCCGCCCAGCAAATGGTGTTCCTGGGCTTTGTGGTGGACTCGGTGCAATCGACTCTCAGTTTGCCGTCCAGGAAGATGGCCAAGATCAAGCATGTGCTTTGGCAAACTATTTCCAAAACGCACACCTCCCTCCGGCAGGTGGCCAGAGTAGTGGGCCTTCTCCCGTCGTCCATTCAGGCGATATTCCCGGGCCCTCTTCACGATCGAGCTCTGCAGCGACTGAAAGCGCACCATTTGCGCAGAGGGCTCTCTTACGACCGCTTGATTCCCCTGTCGGTGGAGGTCAAGGAGGAAATGTCTTGGTGGCTCGCCCACATGGAGGCATGGAACGGCTGTGCAATTTTCGGGTCCGTTCCGGACTTGGTGATCGAGTCCGACGCCAGCGGTCTGGCTGGGGCGCCCGCTGTGGGGATTTCTCCACAGGCGGCGCTTGGTCGTCCGACGAACAGCGACTTCACATCAACTGCTTGGAGCTTCTAGCAGGTTCGTTCGCCGTCCGTTGCTGGACGAGGGACTCAGTGAAGTCATGCGTTCTTCTGCGGATGGACAATGTCTCAGCGGTTCGGTATGTGAACCACTTAGGGGGTCCGCGATCAAGAGCCCTAGCGGATCCGGCGAAAGACTTTTGGGATTATTGTCTCGCCCATCAAGTCTCGGTTACGGTGGAATACCTGCCGGGTCGCGCCAATCAGGTGGCAGATTGGCACTCGAGATACCTTTGAGACTCCAGCCTGTGGAAGCTGGATGTTCAAGTGTTCCGCTGGCTGGCGGCATGCTGGGGTCCTTTTTCCATAGACCTGTTTGCGTCCCGTCTGGACTTCCAGCTGCCGAGGTTCTTCAGCTGGAGACCGGATCCCTTAGCGGAGGTGACGGATGCGTTCCTCCAAGACTGGAGTCAGGAACGGCCGTATGCCTTCCCGCCTTTCTCCATGATAGTACGGGCCGCGGCCCAGATTCGCTGTCAGACGGCGGACGTGGTGATGGTGACGCCCGTGTGGAGGTCGCAAGTGTGGTTTCCAGTTCTTCTGGAACTTTCCGGGGATTGTCCAATCCTACTCCCCCGGCTTCCTCGTCTTCTCCTCAATCCAGACGGGGTCCCTCACCATCTCCTCCAGGGTTCTCTCCGCCTCATGGCATGGAGGCTTTCAGGCGACGTTGGTCGCTCCCTGGCCTTTCGAACTCAGCTCAGCACTTTCTGTCCAAGGCCTGGGCAGGCAGCACTGCCAAGAGGTATCGATCGGCTTGGACCAGGTGGGTTCGTTGGTGTCTTCGACGGGATTTGGATCCCATGATCGCAGGCCTCGTTCCTATCCTGAATTTTCTTGCAGAACTCTCTACCGCCGGCTTAGCATACCGGACTATTAACACGATACGTTCTGCCATATCAGCGGCTCATGTGCAGCTAGATGGAGTGGCGGTCGGGGAGCACCCCCTGGTATGTCGACTTCTTAGAGAAGTGCGTCTGGCTTTACCGCCGGAGCCACGATATTCCGTCCTGTGGGATGTTAACGTGGTGTTAAACCTTTTTCTTTCCTGGCAGCCTAACAAGTACCTTTCCTTAAAGGAACTGTCTGCTAAACTGGCGATGCTCCTCTGCCTAGTGTCTTGTCGCAGGGTGTCTGATGTGCGTGCCCTAGATGTCACGGCGAGAGCGTTCTCCCCGGATGGGGTGACCTTTACCGTGGGCCGACGCACAAAATCGGCTACGAGGTCTATTTCCTATCCGGCATTTGCAGATGCCCCTAAGTTGTGTGTGGTACAGTGTCTGAAAACCTATGAGGATGTCACAACGGAACTTCGCCCTCTGGGCGAACGGCAGTTACTGATTGCGCTGCGCAAACCTCGCAAGGCTGTCTCTTCCCCCACTATAGCCCGGTGGGTGCGTTGGGTAATGCAGGAAGCTGGTATTGATACGAGGCAGTTCGGAGCCCACTCAGCAAGAGGGGCCATGGCCTCCAAAGCGTTTGCCCTTGGGGCACGTTTAGAAGACCTCATGCGCGCTGCGGACTGGTCTTCGGATTCCACCTTCAAAAGGTTCTATTTTAAGCCGGTAGTGGATATTGCTAGTTTGGTGGTGGACAAGCTTTAAACAAGCATAATCCGAAGCCTCCGGTCCTGACATAGAATCGAAATTTGCCTAGCGTAGTAACGGTAAGTTTCAATTCTATTAAGGACACGGAGGCGAGGATTATCAGAACAAGTTTAGGACCCCACGCATCAATAGAGCCAAAATGGGAGGACGTTCGTTTTCCCTGCTGGCTCCCTCCTTATGGAACTCCTTACCCCAATCTTTACGTTCTGAATTATGCTTTTTGACATTCCGTAAAGGAATTAAAACCTGACTGTTTAATACTTAATCCCCTGGTTTAACGTTCCTTCCACCCCCTATACCGTTCAGTTTGCCTTAGCGCCGGGAAACCTCCGGGTAGCTGCGCGCTTAACAAATGTAATTATAAAAATCCCACCCATACCTCCTGCGGAGATCCCGCCCGTACTGGAGTAAGTAATCTGTTTTCCGAATTGCAGTATGGTTTACTGTTTTTCTTGGGTTGCATGTCGTTGACTTGATGCACTGCTTTTGTTGAGTTGCCTTCAGGCGTAGCAGGTATGGCTTAGCTCACGCTGTTCTTTTTTCCGCCAGGGAATGATGGTGCGAAACGAGATGCTTGAGACTTTGGCCTGACTCGCAACGAAGAAAGAGGAGGAGTTCACAGGATGGACGCCTTATATTGGGATTTATGGACACTAAAAAAGGACTGCCTAAATGTTGATCTCATGGGATTTGAAGTTAAACAATGTTATTACGATGTTTTCTGATATTCTTGTGTTGGGAATACTAAGATTTTTTCAAGTTTTGATGCTTTTCTGGCTGCTGTGCGATGTTATGTGAATAAACAGCGAAGAGAGAAAAGCATAATCCTCGCCTCCGTGTCCTTAATAGAATTGAAACTTACCGTTACTACGCTAGGCAAATTTCGATTCATATGGACATTGACTTTCTCAGTATTAACAAGAGTGAACAAGAGTAAACCCTTAAAGTCACACAATTACTCAGAGCTCATACCCTGGTAGCAAGGGCCTGGCCAGGCATGCTTGTAACAGAAGGGTTTATTTAGGTCAATGGTGTGAAGTATTTATGCAGTGCTAAAACAGTAATAAAGTTGAAATGCAAAACAATAAAAAGCAACAAAAAGAAAGTTTGTAAAATGGGCAAAATATAATAAACAATATAACACCAAAATGACAAATTTTTTAAGGTCGAGCAGAGATTTCAACTTCTAAAGTTTTCAGCACAAATGGTGCCAAGGAGCACCAAGTTCCAATGATAGTAAATGGTTGCAGTAGACTGGGACCAAGGTGCAATTTGAGGCAGGCTGCGATGGAGTACAGTCAGATTCATGAAACTTGTCAAAACGTTTGCCCTTCTGCATTAGTCCTTTAAGTCCAAGCCCACCACAGGAGTACACTTCTTCTAAAGCTCCCCAGGACCTCAATAGAGGTACTTTGAGAATCACAGGGTGCCAGTTAAAGGCAAAACACCAGTCGCCACTGGTTATCTGGTCACTTGCAGGAGAGGCCTCTTGTAGCCTGCCGTTTCCCTACACTTTAGCAGGAGGCCAGCCTTAGGGCCGTTTAAGTCCACTTTTTTTCATGGGTACAAGAGGTTTTAAAGTCTACTCTTCTAGGCCCTTTTCAAGTCTGACAGCAGGTTCAGTCCACTTCTGATCTTCAACAGCTCCTAGAGTGCTTTGAAGTGGAGACCTTTAGATGCCACATTTGTGATTGGCACGAGGTAAACAGGTTGGGATGACACTTGGGCTGGTCCTATCCAATAGAGTAAAAGTTTCCGGAGCTTTGCTAAAGTGAAAATAACTGTTTTTTTTTACTTTTTCACTGTAAGGACATGCTTAACATTAAATTCCCACACACCCTGTTTTTAAATACCATGAAACCCGCCTTATGGGCAGTAATGCCTGCATAGGGGTAACTTTAATATTCAAAACAAAGTTTTCGACCCATCAAAGGGGATTATTTTTACCGGTCAGATTTGCAGTTTAAAAGTGCAATATCAAATGGTATGACTGCAGTCGTGTTTGCACTGTCACTGTAGTGGGGGGCACAGTGGGCGCTGCAGTCCAGTAGTGACCTTTAACGTGCAAAGCAAGTACAGTAGGCAATGGGTACATTAGGCAAGTAAAATATGCTAATTAGGGGTATGCCAATTTCACTTTGTTGAAAGGGGAGTACAGGCTCTTCATTACTGGTTAGCTGGGGTGAAGTGCTCAATATATTTATTTTATTTATTTATTTATTTATGCAATTTTATATAGCGCGGACTTTACCCGAAGGTGTCAGAGCGCTTCACAATAGGAACAGAAAAGATACAAACTGAGAACGTTACACGAGCAACAGATTGCAGAGGCATTCGTTATGTTACATACGGTAAAGTGATAATTGTGAGCAACCAAGAATACATGAGGTAGTAAAAATTGTGAGAAACCAAAAATACATGAGGTAGACAAGGTAATTGTGACACTTGTGAGCAAACAAAATACATGAGGTAGTAAAAATGTGGGCTACCAAAAATACATGAGGTAGTAAAAAGTGCTCAGGAGGGAAAAGTGACAAGTGTGCAGGCTACAAGAGAAAATAGAGTATAATTTGTGGTATAATACTGCAGTATATGTTACACACTCAAGCACAAGAACAAACGATTACGTAGGCAAAAGTAGCACTTGTGCAGGTATCAAAGGTAAAAAACCTGTGAGAGGAAGCAAACCGTGTGTTACAGGGGCAAAGTGGTGAGTGCAAGTTGCAAGAGGGTACCAAACACAAGTACATGGATAATACTGCAATAAAAGGCAAACACTCTAACCGCAAGAACACACTGGGAAGGCACTTCCATGGACATGAGAAGTAGAAATTATCAGTAGTGGGAGATCTTCCTACAGACAGAAGAGAGTTACTTTTGGAGGTGTCTCTGGAGGAGGAGAGCTTTGAGGTCCCTTTTAAAGGCCTGGGAGGAGGCTGTGGTCCGGAGCTGAGGCGTCAATGAGTTCCAGATTCTCACTGCGTTGCCTGAAAATGATTGGGCCATCGTTCTTTCCTTCTTGAAAGTGGGAGGTTCAAGCAGTAGATTCTCCGCATTGCGTGAAGGTCTAGAACCTCCAGAGAGTTTCAGCTTATTCGCCAGGTAGAGAGGAGAAGAGGAGTGCAGGGCTTTGTGGGTGATACAAGCGGTCTTGTAGATAGCTCTAGCCTCCAAGGGAAGCCAGCGGAGGGTAGATAACATCGGTGTGATGTGATCGCTTCTTTTGGCCCCATAAATGAAACGAGTTGCTGAGTGGAAAACAGACTTAAGTGGGGACACGTGGGATTTGGGGAGGCCAGTAAGAAGAGAATTGCAGTAGTCGAGTCTGGAGAGGACCAGTGCTTGCACCAGGGTTATAAGGTCCCGCTCCGCGAAGAAGCGACGGATTCCCCAAAGAAGGCGCAGTTGGTATCGAGCTGATTTCGCAATGGAATTGATGTGGGGAATTAGATTAAGTTTTTTGTCTAGTATGACACCAAGGGATTTGGCGCTGTCGACAATGATGGGTTTATTGTTTAGTAGATTCATCTGATCCATCCATGATTGAACCGGGGGAGGAGAGAGTGAGGAGGAGAAGAGGAGGAATTCAGTTTTGGAGGGATTCAGAATCAGTTGATGAGTTGACATCCAGTTTTGAATGGAGTCGAGAGTGGAGCTTAGGATGGAAAGATCGTGAGTAGAGGCAATCTTGAGGTAGAGTTGAGTGTCGTCAGCATAAAGATGATAGTGAATCCCGGATTTACTTAGGAGATTTCCCAGTGGTTCTAAATAGAGATTGAACAGTGTGGGAGCAAGTATCGAGCCTTGGGGAACACCTTGACCTACCGCCACAGGAGGTGAAAGACTGTTCGCTATTTAGATCATTTGGGATCTGCCAGAAAGGAAGGATGCAAACCATTTAAGCACAGTGCCCTCCATGCCCATTCTCTGTTGAAGAATATTGAGGAGGGTATTGTGATTGACAGTGTCAAAGGCTGCGGAAAGGTCAAGGAGAATTAGCAGACAGGACCCCCCTGAATCGAGTATCCTCAACGCGTCATCAACCACTTGCAGTAGGGCTGTTTCAGTGCTGCAGTTTTGGATGAAGCCGGACTGACAGTGGTCTAGAAGGTCATTGTCCTTGATATGACAGGAGAGTTGTTTTGCTACACATCTTTCTGTGATCTTCGCCAGAAAGGGAAGGTTAGTGATGGGGCGGAAGTTGTTGAGGTCATTCGCATCTGCAGTGCGTTTTTTCAGAAGAGGGGTGACCTGCCCAGTTTTGAAGGAGGCAGGAAGGGAGCCTTGCCAGAGGGAGAGGTTGATCAGAGTGGTCCAATAGGAGAGGGAATGGGTATAGAAGTCAATGGCAATGGCACTGGGGATAGGGTCAAGAGAATGGTTGGATGGCTTCGTTTCTCGTATGCACTTGAGAAGGGCATCTTCAGATATAGGGTCAAAGCTCTGCCAAATGGCTAAGGATTTGCGCTCCTCTGGAGGGGTAGGATGAGCGACCTGATCCACAAGTGATTTCACTTTTTCATCAAAGAAAATAGCAAAATCCGCAGCTCTCTTTGTAGAATCATCCACCTTGGAGGTTGGGGGAGAGCCGTTAGGCATTTTGATGAGATCAAATAGTTTTTTGGGTCTATTTTTGGCGGAATCAAGGAGGGTTTTGAAGTGTGTCGCTTTCCCAAGGAAGATGTGCTTGTGGTACTTGGATCTTGCTGAGCGAAGCTTGGCCAGATTGTCGGAGGAGGGCACTTGCCTCCATTGTTTCTCCAGGGATCTTAGCTGCTTCCTTTCCTCATAAAGGGATTTGTTGAACCAAGGTGCTGAGGGAGTGGGCCTTAACCTTTTGCTTTTGAGTGGAGCGACTTTATTAATTTCAGCTGCAAGAACTGTGAGGCTTTGAGAGGTGAGTTCGTCAACATCTAGGTTCGGGTCGAGCCTTGGAAGGGATAGCAAAGCTGATTCACAGAGGGGACTGACATCAATATTTTTGGCATCCCGGAACCATGAGATGGCCCTCTTGGGTTGGCCAAGAGTTATAGAGTGTGAAAGTTGAAGAGAGAATGGGATGAGGAGGTGGTCAGACCAATCTACATGAATTGGGGTAGTGGTAGAAAGCATGCCTGCTTTAGATATAACAAGGTCCAGGATTGCGCCCTTAGAATGGGTTGATTCCGTGCAGTGTTGGATAAGATCGTTAGTAGATAGGAAAGTGGCCAGTGAGTTCGCAGAGGAGTCTTGCGGTACTCCCCAGTGTAGATTGAAGTCACCCACGAAGGTCTGATTGTCACTTCGCGAGTATTGGTCGCTGATAAAGTCGGTGAGTTCATCCATAAACGAAGGGCCACTACGAGGCGGGCGGTAAATGACATGGAATCTGAGGGGTGAACGGTGTTGCAATTGAAGCTCAAGAGAAAGGCATTCAAATGTTTTGGAGGAGCTGTAAGGAGAGGCCTTGAGTTGGAGGGTGTTTCTAAAGATGACTGCAACACCTCCCCCCGTGTTGCCAGTTCTGTCATTCCTAAGTAAAGAGTAGCCTGTGGGTAATAGGAGATCAAATATAGAGTGAGATGTATCTTTGAACCAGGTCTCTGTGAGGAAGAGCATGTCAATATTATGAAGGGTGATGGTATCGGAGATTTCAAGTTTGTGTTTTACTGCAGATCTGCAGTTGTGAAGCATGCAGCGCAGCTCTGTCAAGACTGTTTTGGTGACGGGGGCACTAGGGCTCTGAAGGGTGATCGGGATATTGTACTTACGAGGGGGTGCTCGGGGGGGTTTAGGTGGATGCTTTGTTCTGACAGAGGTGATGATCGGAATGGCGTAGGTAGTGGGGTTGCTAGGGTATGTCAGTTGAGGAGGGGTGGCGCTCAAGGGCTTGAGTGAGTTAACAGAGTTTCCCGATGATAGGTTAAGCTTGGCTGTACTGGGGTGAGGGGGCGAGGTGCATCTCGTGGGAAGTTGGGAAGGAGTAGCGGTGCAAGAAGGGGTGACAATCTTAGAGCATAAAAGTGAAAGAGAGCCTAGTGTGTTTTCCAGTGAGAATGGGGCAGAGCACGGAAGGTTGGGTTGGGGAAGGTTGGGTGGCTCTATTGAAACAAGGGGGGGTGGAGTTGGTGGTGGCAGGCAGGGAGAGGTGGCAGGAAAGGAGGTAATTTTGGGTGTGGGGTTCATAAGTGGGGAAGGGTAGTGGGTGAGAGCGGGAGTTGGTGAAACGGAGGTTAAGGGAGAGTTGTCAATGTTGGTGTTGCAAGAGGGAGAGGAATTAAGGACAAATTTAGGGGGAGAGGTGTGTGGAACTCGGCAGTTGGGTAGAATGAGAGGGGAGGCCTGTGTGGCGTCATGAGAATGTAGGAGGTTTGGGAGGAAAAGAGGTGAGGTGGTTGTGGAGGACCTGTCAGCTAGGAGAGGTGGCTGCGAGGGAACGGGCATCAGGAAAGGTGAGGGGTGTTGGGAGAAAGGGGAGTTGAAGAGAGGAAGTGGTTCTGCTGGGCCCGAGGGAGGGAAGTGGAGGGGGTTACCGGGCAGGGAAGGGGAGTAGTGCAGCATTCCTGGCGGAGTAGGGGGGAGGAGAGAGATGCGGTGGGATTGAGGAGAGGACGGGGTGAATAACGAGGGGAGGAGGGGGTAAGGGGGAGGGATGGAAGGGGTGAGGGGAGCATAAGGAAAGTACACTTGGGGAGAGGGACGGAGGAGAGGTGGGCTAAAAAGGGGGGTAATGGGAAGGAAGATGGGGGAGGAGAAGAGATTGGAGAAACGGGATGGTGCAGATGGGACGAGGAGCGTATTGGCTTGTGGTAAGGTTGAAATGATGTGTGAAGGGATATACTGTGAGGGGGGAGGAATAGGAGGGGAGGTCACAAGGGGGGGGAGGGAAGGGAGCCGACCTGTGCTCCTCGAGGGAGCCGCCAATTGGAGTGAGGTGGGGTCTGCGGAGGAGAAAGGGAGTAATGGGTGGAGCTGGAAGGAGAGTGATGGCGGAATCCGTTTGCAGAGGAGGGGAGTAAGGAGGGGAAGAGGCAGTCAAAGAGCGAGAGGCAGTTGTCTGTGCCTTGGATCAGGACAGTACCATTGTTGTAGAGTGAGATAGTGAGGTTACCTTTGAAGCAAGCAGAGGGGGAAATTTTTAGTTTTTTCCCATGGGGGATAGAGGAGGAGGAGGTGACGTTGAGGGAATAGTAAAAACTGTTGGACCAGGAGGGGATGTCATGAGTGAAGAAAATGAAATAATTTTTTAGCCTCCCAAAACGACTATTGTAAAATTGATCCACAAAAAGGGAATCTGGGAAACGTTCAATAGTGTTATGTTTCCATCGTTTAGTTGCGGCTTTAGACAGGCTAGGAGGATAAATGATTTTGTAGCAATTAGTTCCAGCCTTAACTCGGGGGGTGGCCATGATGGTGAAAAGTGGCGAAGGAGTGTGGGGGGGATAAGAGGAAGGTGTTACTGGGAAAGCGGTGGAGAAGAGAAATAGAAGGGCATAAAGGGGGCACATAGTCCGGACGTTAAGGTGAGGATATCAGAGCTAATGTGCCGTTTGGGACTAGCAAATCCTAGGTGTGCAAACCAGCCTCAACATCTTAAGAGTATCAGTAGAGGTGCTCAGGGCAGGGTGCGGAGAATATACTATATGCATAGCGATTTCCAACACCAACAAATATCTACTGGCCTGGCGCCCTACAAGTCTTGCAGACTCCTAGTCCAGCTGGCCATTTCGGATGGGGACTCACATGCCCTAAAACCATAGTGTCAATAGGTGCAAGTGCACTTGATACACAATAGTAGCATATGGTATATACGGTGAATTACAAAGTGCAAGGTGTAAGTGTATATGAGGTAGCACACGATACAGTTAACACAATGTACAAAAATCTACGTAAATATATGAGGTATCAATCGGTGCATTCCGGAAAAAAAGTGAGAAATTCCAGGATAAAGGTGTGATAGGTGCAGCTTACAAAAATGTACAATAGACAACTACAAGAATGGTACTAATGATGTGCTGAGAACAGGATACCAGTGCAACCAAGAAGCTGCATGATGGTATATGTGAGGTATCAGTCGTTGCATTCCAGGCATAAAAGTGAAATAGGTGCAGCTTACAAAATGTACAATAAACAAATCAAAGAATGATATACTGATACAAGGTACCGGTGCAACCAAAAGCTGCATGAAGCAGAAATGACATTAGCGAGCAGCCAGAAATAATTGAGGTAGCGAACTATATATAGGGTCCGGCATAAGGTAAAAAAAAATACGGCGTGACCAGTCAGTAATGGAATATTTCCTAGAGTATGCATTTACAAATCTAGTCCAGTATTCTTTTTAAGTTTAATATTTTTGAATTCAGTTTTTTTGTTGGTTCTGTCAAATGAACCCTTGCTAAATTTCAAATATTGTTTGTTTTTTAAGGTGCACCTGGATTCAAGTTTTATTTCTACCTTTATGCCTCAAAATACATATGTTGAAAAACATTTAAAAATGTTGCTGACTGTTTCAAACGTGCAATTAAGGTGCAAAGAAAATGTTACTGACTTCAGAAGTTCAGAAGATGGTCAATTTAGAAATAACAATTAGTCATTGGTGACTTTAACTTAAAATATACTATTGCTTTACTGAATAAATTGGTTTTATGATGGTTGACCTTTCCCTGACTGACGGGCGATACTATGATGAAAAGGGTATTGCAAAAAGACATTTATTTGGCCTGGGTTTATTTTATAAAAAACATATGATGCTTTGAATTCTGACATGCAAAAATGTCAAAAGGATTCAGCAAGGCAGGACAGAAATCCATGGACATTCTAACGATTAAGGCTTGTATATTGGCAGCAGAGAAGTGCCAAGTCAGAACTGAACATTTTCTAATGTACTTATATATGCAAAGTATTACATTAGGACATTTCCACACTACATGCTGTAAATTATCTGTTGTGTTCATAGTATTGATACAATTTTGATCCTCATTCTTCTGGTTTAATATTGCTTGACAAGTTAGACATGAAAGAGAATACTGTACACTTTAATTATTTGAAAATATCTTTGTCATGCAACTGTTGATTTTGACATGAGCAGGGCCATTTAGTAGTGCAAATATGCTAAAATAATAAAGTTATGTTATTTTGAACATGAAAGTGAATTTGTGAAAACTCAGGTTGAAATAGGATTGAGCAAAGTGCTGCTGCTGTATGACCATAGATGTGGGCTTGATCACAAAAATTGTTACAAATTTAGTGACACAAGTTATTTTACTATTCTCTCCGTGGTCTTTTAACTTAGCTCCCTCCACTCTCCTAACTTGTACTCTGTCTTGTTTTAATCATATTAGTCTACCTTCTAGTATTGTCTTCTTCTGCCTCTCTTGCAAACTCCCCTATTCGGTTTCCTTTTTCTCCTTCTGCCTGAACTTTTATTGCTCTTCACCGTATATGTTGAATATAATTTTATTTAATTGCTGCTAAATAATGTTTTTTTCCCCTGTAACGGATGCTTTAAATCTTGGCTGTTCTTTTGTTTGGGGCACTATTGCCTTACGGTCAAATGTGCCCTGTAAGGATGCAAAATAGATGAATACATTGAGGAAAATTAGAAAATGTTGATTAGGCCTATGCAGTATGTTTATTCTGTAAGAATGAGTGCTGTTTATTTGGCTGTGGAATCCATTCTTGACTTAAAAACATTTTGAGCTTATTGTAGAGATCATTAAACGTATCTATTGTCAACGTTTTCCTACTCATGAATATTTATCTTTATTTTGCAGACCTGTGGTTAAATAATGACAGAGAACGAGGCCTCCACAGCCAAAACATCACTAAGAAACTCTCAAGAAGACTGTTCTAAAGACAATTCACCTTTTCTGTTGGATCAATCACTTGACAGGCATGTTATTACTGTACAAATTAACGGGCTAAGCACTGTTTTAATGTTGCTCTTTGACAAAGCGTTCTATATAGTTTTGCATTTTATCCTAAATTTCTATAAATGGATGCAAGAGAAAGCATGTTTCCAGCTTTTAGTTTTCACAAAGTGAAGGGCATATTTTTGCTGTAGTGTTTGAGTCCCTGTTGATCATGTTTCCAATACAACACTGTTATTCTTGGACTGTAATGAAAGTGTTAGATTGGTGTGATGTGTAGCGATAACTAGTCACACGTTTACGAAATAAAAATCTTAGAAGGTAAAAACTAAATTAGTTAAATGGATGAACATTTAATAAAAAGAAATAATAAAAACACATTTTGAAAATGGGAATGTTAGGATCAAAAGTAATCAACTGAAAAGCAACTGATAAGTAATGGTATTCCGTGTTCTATGGGCGATCTAAAGAAAAAAACTGAAAAAACTCAAATTGGAGTTCTCCATTTAATTCGCAGTCAGTTATGGCTGTCCCGTAAATTCACAAGGTTAAAGTGTATTTGGTTGGTGTACCTTCTGAAAGGTTTTAATTTCAGATTTAAAAACGTTTATGAAATGTCTAAATCTTTAGTGTGGCAAGCCTGGAAAGCTGTAGTTAGGGCTTAAAAATGTCTGCTGCATTGAGTAATCAGTCTTACTTTAGCCTTTAAATTCCTGCCCAAAAGCTTAGAGAAAGAATAGCTGCTAAGTTAATGTTGCCAATGTTTGGTCTTTTTCAGGGAGGCATTCCGACTTTCCTGATCTTCAAGGAAAGGATTCTTTTTTTAAGTTCAAGGTTTTATTTCAATTCCTCAAATCATTAGGGTTGCCTCTGAGACTCCAGATTACATGTCGGTTCCTACATCTGTGTTCAGATTCATAAGAAAGGTGAAGTTCCATTTGTTCTTCTGGAATGCCTTCAGACTGGCAACAACTTCCCTTCCTTTGGGGTTTTTGGAGTGCTGATGAATGGCATTTCATAGGGAATAGCATGTTTTATTGACAGGACCCTGGTCCTCTTTGATCCTGTTAGTTGGCTGGAGACTGGTGCTACCAATCATGGAGCAGAATGATGAAATGCAAAAATTAAAACTAAGATGAATACTACTTTCTCCCACACACACTAAGGAAGTGGGAAGTCTTCTTTCAGATTGTGGTAAATTCTGTCCTTAAAGCTGGTCAAGTTGTATAGTTTACAGGGTTAATCAGATCAGTCCTAGATTACGTTCCTTGCACTGGTTTTTACTTTTTATATTTTGCATCTTGAAATGGTATTGCAGAATCCAGAGAGCAAGCGACAATTTAGTGACCTGGAAAAGAATGGGCATTGTGCAGTCTACATAAAACATGTATAAAGTCATCATAACAAGATATCTATGAATAACATAATCATAGCTTATATAAATATGAATATTTTGAGAAGTACTCAAGTGAAGGAAGGTTGAAACTATATGGATTGTATTACTCAACGGAGGGAGAGAAAGAAGGGGTGAGTACAAGTGTACATGGGTGAGTACAAGTACAAGTAGACATTTCTAGAAGTATCTGTGAAGTAATCTGTCAAGGTATACTATGTATGTGGGCTGCTGAATTCATATCTGTGCATAGATCGCCGCCTAGTGTTGGGTCCGGATGATTGCACATTGTTGTCCTGGAAGAGTCTTCGAAGTATCACGAGATAGGTGGCTCCTCACCTGGACTACAGCGCGCATGGGCATCGACTCCATCCCCGATTGTTTTTTTCCGCCATTGGGTTCGGATGTGTTTCGGTTCCCTCTGTCGGAATCGATAATTGTTCAACTTTCTTTACTTGAGACCAAAAGGTCTTTAGGACTCGCGTCGGTATTGTCTATCGTTCGGGTTTGTTTGTTCATCGGCTCCGAACCATTACTACCCTTCCGCGTGCTTTCGGCGCGGACGGGCCTACACGACGCTCCAGACTACTTCATCATGGAACGAAGTCCATTTAAGAGGTGCCCGGTGTGTGCCTCAAAGTACCCGCATATCGACGTGCACCCAGTGTGCAATAAATGCTTGTCACCGGACCACGACGAGGCCAAGTGTATGGCCTGCTCCAAGTTCCGGTCGAAGAAGACTCTCAAGCTCCGCCGGGCCGCAAGACTGCAGGCCCAGAGTTCGGCACCCCCTCCAGCGAACATCTTCAAGGAGGATGTAGACGACGACACCATCCAGAATATCTGAGACTCTAACCCGGCGTCGGAGGTCGTGGTCGCTCCCAGTGTCCCTCGGAGACATATGGTATCGTTTCTGCTGCTTTGCTTTTAAACTGCTAAATCATATTGCCTGCTGTCTGCCTGTGTGCCGCTTGGCTTCATTTACACTTTGAATACTTAATTTGCGCTGTTTTCACCTTGTTAGCGCGTTTGCCTCTAGCGCTCCGCTGTGCTCCCCCCTCCGCCTCCATTTTGTTTATTATTGTCGTCCTCGTGAGCCCGACCCGCCTCCCAGCTGAACCGCTCTCCCACTGACCGTAAACAGCGCTCCCCTACCTGTAGACGGCGTGACTCGCTCCTCTCTCTCGAGCAGGGTGGTCGCTCCCAGTGTCCCTCGGAGACATATGGTATCGTTTCTGCTGCTATGCTTTTAAACTGCTAAATCATATTGCCTGCTGTCTGCCTGTGTGCCGCTTGGCTTCATTTACACTTTGAATACTTAATTTCCGCTGTTTTCACCTTGTTAGCGCGTTTGCCTCTAGCGCTCCGCTGTGCTCCCCCCTCCGCCTCCATTTTGTTTATTATTGTCGTCCTCGTGAGCCCGACCCGCCTTCCAGCTGAACCGCCCTCGCCCCTCCCCTATCCATATATGACAGTTGTTCCTGCGCGCAGCGTTCACGCGCAGCGACCGCGCCCCAGCCGCACCGAAGGTGCGCCAAAGGTAAGCCCGTCTACGCCCGTCCGCGCCTGGACCGCGCCCAGCGCCAGACCTCCTGCCCCTCGCGATGCCCAGCCCTCCCACGTTACCTACGATGCCGCCACCCTCCTAGCCCTTAACCCCGGTCGCGCCCCCAACTGCGTCCAAGCCGCTCCTGGACACACCCATGGACCTTTCTCTTGCTACTCCTGCAAATTCATCGGCACCGACAACATCTCCGCTACGACCACACCACAGATTCCCGACCCCAACCACCTACAATGCATCCTTCTCAACACCCGATCGGTCCACAGACACGCCATTGACCTATGGAATCTACTAGACACCATCTCTCCAGACGTCGCCTTCCTAACAGAAACATGGATGAACGCCTCCTCCGCCCCAGACATCACCATTGCCATCCCTGAAGACTATAAGATCACACGCAAGGACCGCACCGGCCACACAGGAGGAGGAATCGCTATCGTCCATAAAAAATCCATCCACATCTCAACCAGCTCTGACGTCAACCTCGCCAACTCTGAACACCTTCACTTCCAGATCCACATCTACCCCAAGACCACACTCAGAGGCACCCTCCTCTACAGACCACCAGGACCCCGCGCAAAATTCAGTGAAGACATCACGGACTTAATCACCCCACACGCGCTCCCCTCCAAAGATTACATCCTCCTGGGAGACCTCAACTTTCACCTTGAAAAGAACAACGACCGCAACACCACCACCCTCTTGGACAACCTCGCCAACCTCTGACTTAAACAACTGGTCACTTCCCCCACCCACATCGCAGGTCACACACTCGACCCTATCTTCACCTCCAGCTATCATGTCTCCTTCTGCCACACTACGGATCTTCTCTGGACTGACCACAGCTGCGTTCACTTCACCTACAACAAGCCGAAACCCATCAACCACCCCCAACCAACTCTGCAAAGAAACTGGAACAAAATCACCATCGACCAGATCTCCTCATCGCTCCTCCTAAACACCCCAGCCCACTCTTCTAACCCAGACCAAGCTGCCACCAACTTCACCCTATGGTTATCCAACACCGCCGACATCCTAGCACCACTGAAAAAACGTCAACGCAAACCTGGCAGCAAGAAGGCCTCATGGTTCAACGATGATCTTAAGAAGTCCACGAAACTCTGCCGCTCCCTTGAAAAGGCCTGGAAAAAAGACCCAACCACTAGCACCAAGGACGCCTTCAAAAACGCCACCCGCACACACCACCAACTAATCCGAAAGGCCAAGAAAACAGCATTCAAGGATCGACTAGACAACAACACCCACAACAGCAAGGAACTTTTCAACATCGTCAAGGAATTTACCAATCCCTCGGCCAACTCCAATGACATCACCCCCTCTCAAGCCCTCTGCGACTCCCTGGCTTTATTCTTCCACAACAAAATTGCAGACATCCACAACAGCTTCGACAACCAACCCGGAGACAAACCCACCCAACCATATGCTGAACATTCTCCCCCCTTGAACACCCTTAACGACTGGAACCCAATCTCCACTGAGGACACCACCCGCCTGATGAACTCCATCCACTCAGGATCCCCCACAGACCCATGTCCTCACCACATCTTCAACAAAGCAGACTCCGTCATAGCCCCGCACCTCCGAGACGTCATCAACTGCTCCTTCAACTCCGCCACCTTCCCGGAAAGCTGGAAACACGCTGAACTCACCGCCCTTCTGAAAAAACCCACAGCGGACCCCACCGAACTCAAAAATTACCGCCCCATCTCCCTCCTTCCTTTCCCGGCCAAAGTCATCGAGAAAGCTGTCAACAACCAGCTCGCCGCCTTCCTAGAAGCCAACAAATCCCTCGACTCCTCACAGTCTGGCTTCCGTGGAAAACACAGCACTGAGACCGCACTCATCGCAGCAACAGACGACATTCGAACTCTACTGGACAATGGAGACACAGTCGCCCTCATCCTCCTCGACCTCTCTGCAGCCTTCGACACAGTCTGCCACAGCACCCTTTTACAACGCCTCAGAAACATCGGAATACAAGGAAAAGCACTTGAATGGATCACCTCATTCCTCACCGGAAGAACCCAGAGAGTCCGCCTTCCACCATTCAAGTCCGAGGCCACTGAAGTCATCTGTGGCGTCCCACAAGGATCCTCACTCAGTCCCACCCCCTTCAACGTATACATGAGCCCCCTCGCGGCCATCGCCTGCCAACACAACCTCAACATCATCTCCTACGCGGATGACACTCAACTGATCCTTTCTCTCACCAATGACCCCAGCACCGCCAAAACTAACCTACACGAAGGAATGAAAGAAGTTGCCGAATGGATGAAACACAGCCGTATGAAACTGAACTCAGATAAAACAGAAGTCCTCATCTTTGGTACATCCCCCTCTGCATGGGACGACTCTTGGTGGCCGGAAGCCCTTGGAAAAGCACCCATCCCGACAGACCACGCACGGAACCTGGGCGTCATCCTGGACTCCTCACTCTCAATGACCAGACAAGTCAACGCCGTTTCTTCATCCTGCTTCAACATTCTTCGCATGCTCAAAAAAACATTCCGCTGGATCCCCACCGAAACCAGAAAAACAGTCACCCATGCTCTGGTCACGAGCCGACTGGACTACGGAAACACCCTCTACGCAGGTACTACCGCTAAACTCCAGAAGAAACTCCAACGAATCCAAAACGCCTCAGCCGGGATCATATTAGACATCCCGCGTAACAAACACATCTCTGGTCACCTGAAAGACCTCCACTGGCTACCCGTCAATAAGAGGATCACTTTCCGACTGCTAACCCACGCACACAAATCACTCTACGACATCGGACCAGAATGCCTCAACTCACGACTATCCTTCTACACCCCCTCCCGCCAACTACGTTCTTCCAGCCAAGCCCTCGCCACTGTTCCTCGCATCAACAAGGCCACCATGGGAGGCAGATCCTTCTCATACCTGGCAGCTAAAACATGGAACTCACTCCCCACTTACCTTCGCCTTACCCAGAACCACCTAGCATTCAGAAAGCAACTTAAAACGTGGATATTTGACAAGTAATCCTCCTCCCCTCCCTAAGCGCCTTGAGACCCTCTGGGTATGTAGTGCGCTATATAAATTCTTTGACTTGACTTGACTACGACGCGGAAGACGAGGAGTTCGAGGAAGTCGTCGAGGAGGTAGGGGACGACAACGGGGCCATTGCCACCGTAGAGGATAGCTCAGAGGAGGAGCTTCCTCTACTGACTCCGGGGCCAGCTCACATTCAAAGGCCCAGGCCGAGGGATCGCCTTCGGGCCTTACCCAAAGCCTTGATTCCCGTCCCACGGCTCCGCCTTCCGGCCCGGCCACGGACATTGGTACGGCACCACTCCCGGTGCAGAAACCGAAAGTGAAACCATCGGTGTCGACGCCACCCGTATCGAAACCGAAAGCGCAAGTCGCACTGGTCGGGTCGAAGACTTCGGAGGCCTCGGCGCCGAAGAAATCCAAGATGGCCGTCGAGCTCAAGAGCCACGCCAAAATGGCCGATCCGAAGGCTACGGTGTCGAAGCCGAAGGCAAAGACGCCCGACGCGACTGCGTCGGCGCCGAAGTTGGTCGACGCTCTGAAGAGTCGCATCGACACCACGAAGGTCGACTACCATAAGAAGGCCCCGAAGAAGCGGTAGGACGACCCCAAGTCTCTAACTGCACCGCTTCCACTTGACAAGGCAAAGGGGGGAGCTGTGTCGGCTCCAAAGACTGCGTCCTTGGTTGCCGACCCAAACCCGGCTTCGGAAGACTCTCTCGAGCCGGTCCGTCCCTCTGCCTCGTTCACCAAGAAGGTCACGGAGTCCCTTCAGCGTATTCGGGAGGGGGCCGCGGCAGTCGAGCCAAAGGACACTGTGCCGCCCAAGCCTTTACAGAAACCGGCGAAGGCGCAGAAGCCGATTCTCTTCACGTTGCCGCCGAAGACGGCGCCGAAGGCTTTCACGGCGAAACCTGGGGCCGGAGTGCCCTTGAAGTTACCTTCGACGCCAAAGGCATCGTTGGTGGTTCCAAGCCCGCGCCACCAACCACTTGCGGAGGAGGAGCGTCGAGGTGATCATCAACGCCAACACAGGCAAGCTCTCTCTCCTTAAACGGAAGATCACCCCGGAACCTGCTTTGGAACATTTCCACATCCCACTTAAAAAGAAGTTGGACTCTGCGGGTGCTTCTGCCCCTCTGGAGCCTGCATCTCCACAAAGTCAGGAACTCTCACCCACTCATTCTAATGTTGAGGAGGGCGATGGAAACGATGAGGATGAGTGTGCTTATCCAGTTTACTCAGACCCAGAGGATGTGACTGAGCCATGGTCTGCCGGGGGCGACCCTGGGGACCCTCATTTGGGACAGGAGCCGCAACTTTTTGCAGCAAAGACTTCCCCAACAGAAGACTCTGCGACCTTTAACGCTCTAATTGAAAGAGCTGCAGCCAATCATGACTTCGATCTCTATGCAGACCCAGTTGACGTCGATTTTCTTTTTGACACCTTTTCAGTGGCTGAAAAAACTGTTAAGACATTGCCAATGCTCAAAGGGGTGTTAAAACATGCGCCAAAGGTTGTCAAGGAGCCCACCCGGGCAAGAGTCATTAATCCTCGTATTGACAAGAAGTACAAGGCAGCGCCCACTGATCCAACATATATCAAAGGACAGTTGCCACTGGACTCTTTGGTTGTCTCCAATGCATGCAAAAGAGCCAACTCACAGACTACGGGTGATGCTCCTCCCCCAGACAAGGAATCAAAAGTATTTGAGGCTTCGGGGAAACGTATTGCTGCGCAGGCAGCCAATATGTGGCGCATATCCAACACACAGGCGCTACTTGCACGCTACGACAGGGCACACCACGACACTCTAGAGACCCTTCTACAGCACTTGCCAGATCAGTATAAGGAGGCAGCTGAAATGTTGATTCAGGAGGGGAAGCTTATCACCAATGCTCCAATTAAGTGTGCTCTGGATGTGGCTGATACCGCCTTAAGAGCAATAAACACTAGCGTTCTACTGCGTAGACATGCATGGCTCAGAATATCAGGCTTTAAACCAGACATTAAAACTACCATCCTAAACCAAACTGTCAATCCAGACCACCTGTTTGGCCCAGAAGTGGATGCCACCCTCGAAAAAATGAAAAAAGACACTGACACTGCTAAATCTATGGGTGCCCTGCAGTCCCAGCAGTTTCGGGGTGGTTCCTTTCGCCGCTCCAATAACCGAGGCACCTCAAGGGGTCAAGCGTCACAATCCACGCAATTCTATAAGAGTAACACCCAATCCTCATATACCAACAAGGGTCGGGGTGGATACCGTGGCAACAACGTCAAAGGCAGAGGACGTGGAAATAACAGCTTCAGGTCCTCCACCGCCAGCAAACAGTGACTCCTCGTCACTGCCCCCCGACCACGCAACACCAGTCGGGGGGAGACTCCAGCAGTTCCTGCCCGTGTGGAAGTCCATCACCACGGACAGGTGGGTCAGATCTCTTATCCAATACGGTTATTGTCTGGAGCTCACATCCACTCCACCCAATATACCCCCAAAAAGCCGTCCTATGTCCGGCGAGCACTTGCACTTGTTGCAGCAGGAGGTAAACGTCATACTGCAAAAAGGAGCAATAGAGCTCGTTCCCCTGCAGGAAAGGGGTACAGGAGTTTACTCCCTGTACTTTCTAATTCCAAAGAAGGACGGATCCTTCAGGCCCATCCTAGACCTCAGACCTCTCAACTTTTACATTCTGTCGGAACATTTCCATATGCTCACGCTGCAGCAGGTTCTCCCACTGCTTCGGCAAGGGGACTTCATGGCGACTCTGGACCTCAAGGATGCGTACTTTCACATTCCCCTGCATCCTTCACACAGAAAGTACCTAAGGTTCACCTTTCAAAACCAGCACTACCAGTTCAAGGTTCTGCCTTTTGGGGTCACCACAGCGCCCAGGGTCTTCACAAAGTGCCTAGCAACGGTGGCGGCGCATCTGAGACGTCAGAACATCCACGTCTACCCCTATCTGGACGACTGGCTCATTCAAGCAAAGTCGGCCCAGCAGTGCGCCGACCACGTTTCCCACACCATTCACCTTCTGCACGATCTGGGGTTCTCACTGAATTATCCAAAATCCCATCTCCAGCCCGCCCACATTCGGCAGTATCTGGGTGCAACCATAAACACTCTGGCGGCCACTGCGCAGCCGAATTCAGTGAGAGTCGACAGCATTCAGTCGCTGATCCAAAGATTCAGACCTCAGCACTCGCTTCCAGCAAGAGTGTTCATGCAGTTGATAGGCATGATGGCCTCCTGCATCTCCATAGTCCCACACGCCAGACTACATATGCGTCCGCTTCAGGAGTGCTTAGCACGTCAGTGGACTCAGGCTCACGGGCAATTGAAAGACCTAGTGTTGGTGAGCGGTCGGGCATACAACTCTCTGCATTGGTGGAATCCACAAAACCTTTGCAAGGGCCGACCGTTTCAAGAGCCTGTGCCGCAGATCATCCTGACGGACGCTTCTCTCCAGGGATGGGGAGCGCATGTACTCCAATGCACAGTGCAGAACTATGGACACTACAGCAGAGGAAGATGCACATCAATGTCCTAGAACTGATGGCGATCTTCATGGCCTTAAAGGCATTCAAAGTACATCTGTGCAACAAGGTCGTGTTGATCCGGACGGACAACATGACGGCCATGTACTACATTCAGAAACAGGGGGGAACACACTCTCCGCAGCTGTCTTATCTGGCTCAGAGCATGTGGAAGTGGGCCATTCAGAGGAACATCTTCCTCATGGCAGAACACCTCCCAGGCAAAGACAATCAGATGGCGGACCTGCTCAGCAAGCACAGCCACCAAATGCACGAGTGGGAGATACATCCATCAGTACTCCAGCCGTACTTCCAAAGATGGGGTCATCCAGAGATAGACCTGTTCGCCACAAGGGAGAACGCAAAATGCCAAAGCTTCGCCGCCAAGTTCCCACACCCGCCATCGCAGGGCAATGCGATATGGATGAACTGGTCAGGCAGATTTGCGTACGCTTTTCCCCCAGCACCCCTGATACCGCTGGTGGCGCGCAAGCTCAGGCAGCACTCGATGACTCTCATCCTAGTTGCTCCAACGTGGGCTCGCCAACCATGGTACACCACGCTCCTGGAACTTTCCGTGGTACCGCATCAAAGGCTTCATCTCACACCCAGCCTTCTGACGCAGAGCCATGGCGACATTCAGCACCCAGATCCGCAACAGCTCAACCTGGCGATCTGGCTCCTGAGGTCCTAGAGTTTGGCTACCTTAACCTTCCTCCCAATTGCATGGACATCATTCGGGAGGCAATAAAGCCCACTACTAGAGTATGTTATGCGGCCAAATGGAAGCGGTTTGTCATTTATTGCGCAAACCACATCATTAATCCACTAGATGCTTCCATTCAGAACATCATCTGTTACCTGTTCCATCTGTACCAGTGTAATTTGGCATATACTTCCATCCGCATTCACCTGTCTGCGATGGCCGCATACCTTCAGAATAGACAGCACCTTTCACTTTTCAAAGTGCCTGCTATCAAAGCTTTTCTGGAAGGACTCAAAAGAGTCATTCCACCACGGACTCCACCAGCTCCAGAATGGAACCTCAATGTGGTTCTTACAAGACTGATGGGTCCTCCCTTTGAGCCACTACATTCTTGCGAACTTCAGTTCTTGACTTGGAAAGTGGCTTTCTTAGTAGCAATTACATCACTACGGAGGGTTAGTGAGCTGCAGGCCCTCACAATCCAAGAGCCTTTCTTCCAGGTTCATGCTAACAGGGTAGTGCTCCGCACTAACCCTAAATTTCTACCCAAGGTTGTGTCTCAGTTCCACATAAACCAAACAATTGAGTTGCCGGTGTTTTTTCAAAATCCTGAGTCACTGGCGGAGCGGATGCTCCACACCCTTGACGTTAAAAGGGCCCTAATGTATTACATTGATAGGACCAAGGATTTTAGAAAGACTAAGCAGCTTTTCGTTGCCTTTGCGCCACACCACAAAGGTAACGCTATTTCCAAGGCTGGTATTGCTAGGTGGATCGTGAAATGTATTCAGATTTGCTATGCAAAGGCAAAACGCACTCTTGCAATTCCACCAAGAGCCCACTCCACCAGAAAGTTGGGGGCCTCTATGGCCTTCCTTGGAAACATTCCCTTAGAGGACATATGTAGAGCAACCACATGGTCTACCACACATACATTTACTAAACATTACTGTGTAGACGTGCACTCTAAACAGCAGGCAGCTGTAGGGCAGGCTGTTCTCAAGACACTTTTCCAAACTGCTGCAGCTGGCACGGGCGGCCGCCGCTAATGGAGGGACTGCTATGTATTCTATGCACAGATATGAATTCAGCAGCCCACATGCCTCGAACTGCAAATGCTACTTACCAGTATGCATCTGTTCTTGGCATGTAGGGCTGCTGACATTCATATCGCCCGCCCTCCTCCCCGGCGCCTGTAGCAGCTGCAGTGTTTACATATCATTTCATGGCATGGTCATCATTCACTGAGTTCACTCCATCTCGGCCACAATGGCTAAAAAACAATCTGGGGATGGAGTCGATGCCCATGCGCACTGTAGTCCAGAGGAGGAGCCACCTATCTCGTGATACTTCGAAGACTCTTCCAGGACAACTATGTGCAATCATCCGGACCCAACACTAGGCGGCGATCTATGCACAGATATGAATGTCAGCAGCCCTACATGCCAAGAACAGATGCATACTGGTAAGTAGCATTTGCATTCTGCTACCCAAACATACCTGAAAAAAGTCTAAGAATCCATCATGGACGTTTTTTAACTAAACTCTCATAATTTATAAAAATGAGGTTCCTGATGTGATATAATCTGAAGCGTTGGTAAGGAGAGTTGGCTGCATTTTAATCTAATCTATGAATATTATATAGAGGTTCTCTTCTAAAGCGAGGGACAGGTTAAGACAGTTGAAGAATGGGTTTTAGGTATCTTTAAATAATGCCATCACAGATAATGCCCCTTCACAAGACGTGTGTCTGGATTGTTGTCCACGGCCTCTGATGGAAGAAGCTGGACAATTAATTGGTGACATTAGTAGATAAGGAGATGCTACACATATTCTCCATCAATATCTCTACATTTAAGTGTTCAGTTCCAGGCCCATTTCTACTTATAAAACTTTTTCCACATTTACTAAACTGATAGATTGCCATCACCCTTAATAAGATAATATATTCTAGCTTCCCTGATGGCAATGCTCCATTCACAATCATCAGAGCATATACATTTCGATTAAAAACAAAATGACGTCCGTCAAGAGTGGACTTACTAAAAATGAATACATTTTAAAAATACAAACGTCTTCAAAAGTTGAGTAGTGTTCAAAATGTATCTGACAATCCATATACTTTTTTTAAATTCCCATGATTTGACCTCTTGGTTTAGACCTTTAAACAATTAAATGCTTTTGCTAGCTGCTTTTTCCTGAGCAGCATAACCCTAGGCCCAGCTTCCACTACATGTGACCATTCTTTTGACCAGTTATGGCCCTTTCCTTTCGGACCTGGCTCTCTCACTGCGATGCTCCCGCCTCACTCCTGCGACTCTGTGTACTGTCTTCTGACTCATGCCTTTGCTCATCTTAAGCATCTTTCTATGTTTTCTCACCCCAATTTGCCGCCTTTTAAAAAAATATTTTTATAGTGTCTTTCTCCATCTTTACCCCGTTTCAGGCCTTTGACTCTCCTCTGTTTTGCTCTTCTTTTTTTTTAAAGAATATTTTTATTCGTTTTTGCATAGTTATAGCATATACACAATAGATTTTGCACAATATCTTCTCACTAGAAACAGTTTCCAATACAATGAAGTCACAAATACACAGTATTCTAACAGTTAAGGTCATACTTTTCACAGCTCGTCTTGCATTTATGGGCTTATTCTGAATCTGAACTATCATCCTCATTATCTGATGGTGGATCGCAGATATTGCCTCTGTAGGTATTCCATGCCCCCCAGATTTTCTTCCATTTTTGGAGGCAACCCCTGCTGCTGAACACCGCCCTCCATGCCATCAAGGTGGGTTTCTCTGCTCTTCCTCAACTTGTGCTATCTTTCTTTTAGCCATCATCATACCCAGTGTCGCCCATCTCTGTCCTGAACGGGTAATGTCATTGGGTTCTCATATATTTAAAAGACAGCTTCTGGATTCCGGCATCAGTGAAATTCCCTCTGATTGAGACATATTCAGCTATTCTGGGGCAGTCCCAGATGGTGTGATAAAAAGTCCCCTCCTCAGCACATCCCCTCAGGCAGTAGGGGTGATCTATCCTTCCTATCTTATGTAAAGTGCTTCTAGTATAATAGGAGCTATGTAGTATGCGTAATTGCACCAATCGGAGACGTGAGGGAATACCTGCTTCTTTCGGGGACGCCAGTGCCTCCTGCCACTCTGATTCATCAAACTCCCCACAGTCATGAGACCATTTTTCCGTTGGACCGGGTAAATTATTAAGTAGTTTATGGTAAATTAGGGAGGTGGCCTTCTTTGGCATATAGTCAGTCAGTAACCTATCCTCTAGGGGAGACGCTTCCGGGACTTCCGAGTCCGGTGGTAATGCTGTCAGTAAGGCGTGTCAAATCTGTATATATCTGAACTGTTCAGTGGGGGCTAAATCGTATTGTTGTCTTAGTGTAGCAAAGGAAAGTACTTCTCCTTTCTCCCACATGTCCCCAATCGTCGATATCCCTATAGCATCCCAGCGATGAAAACCCTTGGTGTGCCTAAGGTTCCCTAGTCATTTTGTGTTCCACAGTGGAGTAAACTGTGTTAATACCCCCTGCCACCCCAACTTTGCCTGCGCGGTATGCCAGAGTGTAAGTGTGTGTCACAATGGCTCAAACATTTGCAGAGATAATTTATTATCGTAAAGAGGAGCTAGTAAACCAGACTCCCCCATCTGCCCTCTGTCCGCCTTTAGCGCCGCTTCTGATTGTGGAAGATGTATCCATTCATTAATTACCTTCAATTGAGCTGCCCAATAATAAAGGTGTACATCTGGTAGCGCTATATCACCATCGTACCAGCTTTGCCTGTGCTATACGTGCAGGCTTATGGCCCCATAGTAGGACAGAGACCTGCGCCGCAATCGTTTTGAAGTATGTAGCCTGCACTGGAAAGGGCATATTTTCTAAGATGTATAGAAAGCGAGGTAGAGCCATCATCTTAAAAATCGCTGCCTTGCCCAGCAGGGTCAGTGGCAGTGATTCCCAGTGTCGTACGTCTTGCTTGAGGCGTTCGAGTGGTGGCAGCAAATTCCGTCTGTAAAATTCGTCAGGGTTAGTTGTGATGTGAACCCCTAAATATTTAAACATGTTTTCTGCAGTCTGTAGTGGACATCCGTCCGGCAGGCGTGGTGGCGGACTGTGAAGTACGTACATGGTGGATTTCGACCAGTTAATAGAATATCCGGATACCCGCCCATAGACCGTGCAGACATCCAAAAGTGTATTTATAGAACGTCCGGGGGAGGTGAAGTACAGCAGTATATCGTCTGTGTATAGGGAGATTCTATCTTCCCAGTCCTCTGCTCATTTGAGGCCCCTAATAGTCGGCTCCCATCTTTTCCATTCCGCCAGGGGCTCCAGTACCATGGCAAACAATAGTGGCGACAGCAGGCAGGCTTGACGTGTGCCCCTGGCCAAGGGAAAATCTGAGATATGGCCATTAGCTATGACATGTGCCATAGGCTTCGTGTACAACAATCGGACCCAGGCACAAAACCTTGGTCCAAATCCCAAATGGCGCAACACCGCAAAAAGAAAAGGCCAATGGACCATGTTGAACGCCATATGGGCGTCTAAGAAAAGTATCACCGCCGGCTCCTGCAGATATACCGCACGGGCCAGCACCCCGTGTAGCCATCTTAAATTTAGTGCTGTGTTCATGCCAGGCATAAAGCATAAAGCCCGATTGATCCCTATGCACTACTTTAGAAAGGTGCGGTGTGAGTCGTAGCGCTAATAATTTAGCTAGTATTTTGGCCTCCGCATTCATGAGGAAGATAGACCGATATGATGTACACTGATCCGTCGGTTTCCCAGGTTTTAAGATCGTTACAATGGTGGCCGTGCGCTGGCCCGGTTGGAGTTCTCCTATCTCCAGGCTTTCAGTAAACATATTTAACAGGTGGGGTGCGAGTGAGTCAGTCATTTTTTTTATATAATTCGACTGGTATGCCATTGGGTCCCACCGCCTTGACCGACTGTAGTGCTTTATTAGCTATGACCACCTCGTCTGCCGTGAGATCACCCTCTAATAATTGCGCCTCTTCAGGGGATAATTTGGGCATTTTAAGGCTTTTAATGTAGGTTAGTGCTTCCTCCTCCGAGATTGTCGAATCTGAGGAATACATTTTCAAGAAATGTCGTGCTAACATGCTTACTATTGTGTGCGGTTCCGTAGTGAGTTGTCCTCCCTCCATTGCTAGCTGCGCTATCCACCTGTCTCTCTGCTCCTGCTTATCTAACCATGCCAGCAGTTTACCCGCCTTGTCCCCTACATCATAAATTTTATGTCGTGTGTTAGCAAGTTGCTGTCTGGCCATTTCCAGGTTTGGAAAAACAAGGGACCCCTACAATTACTAGACTCGCTATACGTAGGGTATAAATATCAATGTGAAAAAGGAACTATAGCAAGCATTCAATTTTTACATGCCATCTTGTTTTAGGTGAGAAACATTTAAGACAGTAGCAACCATATATGTATGCTTTAAAAAGGTCTAGACTATTGTAGAAAAATATATATATTTTATTTTGTTTTTTGGTTTATAACTTGTTATTCAATCATTAACATCAGTACGTCAGATTATTCAACAGTTATTTCATTATATTTCATCACATAAATACACCTCAATTGACAAAGTTAGAAAAAGAAAAACACATAACAGAAGACAAAAAAATGTTTTTGTATATTGAGGATATGGTCGATGTTCTATTGAGGTAGGCAATGCAGAGGATAGAAGCTACGCGCGTTTCGGCAAACTGCCTTCATCAGGGGACCGTCATTTGCAACAATATTTAAATAAATAACACTAAAAGAAAAAAATACAAGAAAACGCACATAAAAAATGCATAGGTTGCTACTTTATACAAAGAAATGACACCTAACAACATGGTTCATAATTTCAAAAATTCTTTTCAATAGTCTATTTTTAATTTAGCAGCTAAGTATCTTACATTTATTTCAAAAGACAATACTTATACTCTACATAACTTCATTAATAATTGAGAAAATCATTTTATACGAACAGATCACATATTATTGTCTCTATAAAAATCTAATGATTCTAGATAGCTTTATATTTCATGCAGAACTTTAGCATGTATTGATCAGGATTTATTTAACGAAAGAGACCGTTATGAAAAAGTGAAACCGAGTATATATAAATAGAAGAAGAAATAGAAATAAAAAAGTTAAACCCACATGAATGAAGAAAAAGTTAAGAAATCGTTAAAAAAAGGGAATTTAAAACAACCAAAGTCTATTGTTTTCTTCCCTAACTGCTGGACAATTTTTCATTCAAATACTATACTTTAGTTGGTATTTTATCAATTATCCTTTGGCTTTCGCTCGTACTGTATATTTGAACCTTTCAAAATGGAATTATTTAAATATTACTTACTAGAAAGATTCTCGACAACCATCCCTATTTCAAAGGTATGTAGGTAGGGCGGTGTAGTAATAAAAGGCTTCCCTTAAAATGGACCTTATGTGATTAGAGGGGAACCTTCATAGACAAGGAAGGAAGGAATACAACATTCTCTATTATTTATGGTCGAGAAAACACCAGTAAAACAGTTGGGTAAAAGCAGGGAAAGGTATTTATTTCATAGCTCCTATTTCCTATATAGCATGATGGTAACATAATTTAAACTGATCGATATTCTCTGGTACGGTCAGGAAAACATCAGTAAAAAAGCTGGGTACAGGTAGGGAAAGGTATTGATTTCATAACTCCTATTTTCTATATAGCATGATAACACCATACTTTATGTTGATCGATTTTCTCTAGTAAAAATAAAAATAAAAAGACCCAAGACATGTTTATGGACTCGGTTTAGATCTCCATTAGCTTTTGTCTATGTCTATGACATTCTGTATTTCATTATGGATTGCCCCAATAACATCTTTTTCATCTTCATTAGGGAAGCATTTACTACATCACATTGAGAAATAGAAAATAACTTGCTTACTCTGAGACCACAAATTGTTTTGCTCTGGTCGAGGACATATAGGACGTAGTCCAAGCAAAACCTTCAATTTTTGATTAATTCTTAAAAAAGAAATAAGGGTGATAATTGTAACGTTTATCTGTTTGAACATGTTCGCAAGCGTAATCTAACATCTTAATGCTCTTAAGATAATTACCGTTTATAAATATCTGACGGATTTTTTATTATGGCTTTCAAAATATTGCTGGTTTCCAATCTATTTCAATTTTTCGAGTCCGCATGCAGCAGGCTTCACAAGGATATTTTTTGTATACAAAATTCTGTAGTGGACATAAAGTAGAGACCACAAGATAATTACTGTTTATTGTGTTTCCCTATCGGAACTAGGTATCTTACCGAGGGTTTTTGGAATTAAGTTATTACCTTAAAAAAGGATACTCGGCGCCATAAGAGCGAAATTCAACTGTTTCTCATTTTGTCACAGCGTTGATACCTCTCGTTTCTGCAAAAATATATATATAGGCCATAAACACAGAGTGAGTGGGTAGGTGCTCGCTGTTATGTTTATTTTCACATTTAGCAAATCTACGAACATTTATACACAGCGGATCTTACCTTTTACATCAGAGATTCGCCGTTAACTGGGAATCTGTTTCTGCGGTCCACGCCATACAATTTGAATACACGAGATAGGCCATTCACAAGGCTCCCTTGTTTTTCCAAACCTGTATACTCATGGCCTGACCATGAGGGGAGTTTCTCTGTAGATAGACTATATATAGATATATATGCAGCTATTTATTGATCTAATTTGGTTATGAAAATTGTGATCTGAAGCAGATAGCTTTTGTATTCCATGTTCTATATATATGTTCTGTATCCCATTTTATCCCTTTTCTTCACTAACTCTTTCTAGTGCTAGTGGTTTGTTCCCTCTCTGTGGGTAATTTTTCTATCCCTGTAGTTTTTGTATTTTCTTTCCCTTGTTCTTTGTCTTTCCTTCTGGTGTAAAGAAACGTCTGCAAAAAGTTGGAAGTTGTTGTGTAAATATAACATCTCAAACAAATCTGATTCTTAGAACTATCAGATATTATGGCCACCCTTAAGTCATTTGGATTTACAGATGAAGACTTTAGGTCCATGGTAGGGTCATCTATAGTCTTTGATAATAGAAATATAACTAACATAGATCAAAATGAAGACTTAGTGAATCTCTTTGCGCTAAAAAAAAAGACAAAAAGGATTGAGGTACACGGGAAATTTATGCTTGATTATTTAAGGGCCGCAGTAATCCCTCAAGGGTTACAAATAAAAAATATTCCTGACCTTTTTGTGCAAATAAAGCAGTTTCTAGAAAGATGGTCTCTCATCGCAAATCGATGTTCAAGAGATCTGATGATGTTGATAGTTGAGACAGCTAAGGAAGTCAAAATGCAGCTATTACAAGAAATCTTGGATCTAAAAAATAAAATAGAATCATCAACCGTCATAGAAATTAGAAGACCTTGAAACGGAATTTAATTCTTATAATGATTGTTTAACTAAGCGCAAGATGGATAAATTCCAAAAAGATTTACGTTACTTTAACAAGGAGAATGTTTACCCATATCTTGTTGATGACTTTTATGTACAATCTGAAAATATTGGGCAGGAATCCTTCCCACATCAATCTGACTCTAATACATCGGATTCAGATAGTGATAGTATTACGTCTCCCTTTCAAAATAGAGGCAATAGGTTTATGCAAAGATCAAATCAAGGATATCTTCCTTTTTTAGGGAGGCGCCCCCAGAATCGAGGGAATTGGCGGCCACAATTCCGACCTCAATATCAGTCGTAGTAACAATCACGCCAACCTTATCAGCCGCGAGGTCAATATCAAAAGCAATTCCAGGACCATCAACCCTTGAATCAGAACAGATATCTGGAAACACGAAATGCTCGGTATTGGAGGGAATGAAAACGATCCCTATCTTCAAAGTAAGTAAACAAAATCCAAATATAGCGACCCATTCGGTACTATCAAAGGGACTTTCCTATGTCCCACACTCTGGGCTCAATAAATTTGAGCTCTTCAATGATCTTATGTCATTTTTTAGAAAGATTTGCTTAAAAAGTTTTTTTTGCCAGCAAAGAGAATAATGTGTTGGAAATAAATAAGTCCGGGCTAGCCCTGAAATCGGTTTTTACACCGGCTTTAGAACAGGTCGCCCCTAAAATCAGAATTTTCGAACAAGTTGTAATGAATAAACTCATAGCAGCTTCAAAATATGTCCCGAAAACACCTTACAATATCTCTGTAGATGAACATGAGGCCCTAAAAGAGCTACAAAGATATAATTTTAAAAAGTTGCGATAAAGGAGGATGTTTCGCAATCTTAGACACCACCAAATACATAGAGAGAATTGAGGAAATGCTGAGTGACGATACCTTCTATATAAAAATCATAAGAGATCCAACCTCCTAAATTAAAAACAAAATACACAGACTTTCCTCCAAGGCATTACGAAATGGAGACATCTGTACAAAGGAATTTGAGTATATGAATATAGACAATCCCAGATTGGCTAGTCTATATGGTATACCAAAAGTTCATAAAAACTAGTTCTACCCTCCCTTTCGACCTATTTTGACAACAATTGGTAGTTGTGAAGATTCAAGAGCAGTTTCCGCAGGAATGCCAGAAACCGATGAATAGCCCAGCCCTTTCCTCCTACACATCTGGCGTCTATCAAACACTAGAACGCGAGGGTGATATGGAGGGAACGGAGGGAACAAAACAAGGAAAGTAGGGGAAGAGACACAGGACTACTTGGACGCTTCTCCCTCTGCATGGAAGTAGGCCCTGCAATGAATGGTCAATTAAATACAGCAATAGTCTAGACACATTCATGGATAGATGTATTCAATATGTCTGGAGAGTCACGGAATGTCTGATGTAAATGAGAAGGGTTACGCCTGGGAACTGAAGTATGTAAGTAAATTGTAACCTAGATCAATGGGGTCTTACCCTGTATTGGCCATCCCTTGAGCTGCGTGATGAATACGGAATGGATTAGAATTCCAGAAGTAGCTCAACTGAAAATATAGCAAAGGCATACAAGGATATCAGCGGTATTCAACAGGGAACACAATGTAAAAATATAGGGCACTACAAGCGTTTTACCAGTTCGTTGAACCCCCATGCACTGTGACGAATGCCAGCTTCCAACTTAGTCCAGTGAACAACAAAATAATAGGTAGATGGGACAAAAACGGAGGGAATGCTCGTTGGACTACAACTCCCACACTGCCCCTGAGAGCGACTGCACCCACCCCTCTACTCAGCCAGCAGTCCAACGGGAAGATGAATCCAGCCAAAGCCTAACTAAGCAGCAGCCCGGGTTAGCCAAACCCAAGAAACAGGGATGGAGAACTGCCAGCACCAACAAGGGGACGATCAGGGATTGACTTGGAAGACCGAGTACACGCCACGAGAACAGGTATGGCGTAAGAAAAACAGAAACTAGAGCAATAGTAAAGCGAACAAATCACGAAGCTCTAGAGTATCAGGAAACAAGGTAATAAGTACGGCTCCAAAACAACCAGCCGCGTACGAAGTTCAGGATCAAGGAAACACACAAGGGGCAAGGTGGAAGTGACGCGCTGTAAGGACAGCGAGAAACTAGAGTGCGAAGCGCTGAGTGTCGGGCAGGTCGGGCTTTGACCCCTGCTCAGTCTTCTCGCGCATGCGCAGATAAGGGAGGCCATCTTGGATTGGTCTCGTTTGTATCGTGCTTTCACTTAGAGACTGGCAGGCGTGACAGCAGTGTGACTGAACCAATATCAAAATATCTTGACGCAATTTTGCGTCCTTATATATATCAGATATACCAGGTTTCGTTCAAGATACTCGCCATATCATTAACCAACTAGAAGGTACACCTTTTAATGCCCACAGACAATGGTTAGTGACATTAGATGTCGAAAGTTTATATACGAATATTCCTTGTAATGGTGCCATTGAAGCAGTCAAATGGTTTATTGATTTTTATGAGATCGCTTGCAATAAAGATTTTATCATTGACTGTTTGAGAATCATCCTAGAAGAGAACATCTTTGAATTCTAAGGCACCCTATACAGACAAGTAAAGGGTGTAAGTATGGGCGCTTCTTGCACCCCGACCATACCTAATATCTACGTAGCCCACTTTGAGAGATGCCACATTTCCAACGAGGTGGCTCCATTCTTTGAATCTATTTTCTATTGGTCGCGATATATTGATAACGTTCTATTCATATGGGACGATAATGAGGATAGTCTTAGTGAATTTACGTTATGGCTTAATGCATGCGATTCCAATTTAAAATTCACATCTCATGTCGGCAATACAGAGATGGAATTTTTGGATATTATAATTAAACATGATCATGGTCAACTTATTGTAGACCTTTTTATAAATCCTACCGCTCGCAACACTCTCCTCCATTATAACCGTTTCCATCCGTCCACGCAAAAAAAACAGCATCCCCTTCAGCCAGTTTTTGAGGCTGAGAAGAAATTGTACAAAACTAGAAGACTATGATAAAAGGGCTATTGTGATGAAGGAAACATTTGAAGACCGAGGCTATCCACATAGACTCGTTAGAGAGTCATTCAAGCGTGCGAGATATTTTGACCGTCAGCATCTTTTACAAGGTCGTAAATCTAAACAAGATGCTAACCTTGTTTTCGTAACCAGACATTCTTTATTGAATGATCAGGTCCGCCAAATAATGTATTCCAACTGGCGTTTACTTAATGTAAAGAAATCGGAACAGGAGAAAATACCAAAGCCTCTATTTGCATATCGGAAAAATAAGAACATTAAAGATTTAGTGGTGAGATCCCGTATGCCTGCATCAAAAGAGCCAATACAGAGAAGTATTGTATGCATAGACCCTGTTCATGGCAATTTTAAATGTGGAATCTGTAAGGTATGTCCACAGGCTGTGAAAACCAATGAAATGGAATATAATGGCATGAAAATCAAAATAAAGGGTATGACAAACTGCAAAACAATGAATATTGTATACTTGTTATTATGCCCGTGTGAAAAGGGATATGTGGGTGAGTCATCCCGGTCATTATATACTAGGGTGACAGAACACAAGTCCGCTATAAGGCTTAAAAAAATGAATGCACCTCTAGTCTCACATTTTATAGAGAATAATCATCTACCTGAAGATATCCGTTGGATAATTCTAGAAAAAAATTGTGGCTAGAGATGGTCAGTGTTCTGACAAGATTCGAAGAAAACGTGACGTTTTCTGGATTTTTTCCTTAGATACTGTTAAGAGAGGTTTGAATTTAGAAATTCTGTGGGAGCAAGCTATTATATAATCAGGATTGATGAAGTATAGGAAACTGATAATTATATATCTGGATATGCCATCTTAAAATTATGCATCTAGATATGATGAATTGAAGCAATATATATTATCTGTCAGTGTCACCAAGCGTTTATTTATATCGATAATTTCTGAGCCGTTTCTGCTTTTTAGAATATCGACTAAGGGAAAAACAACATCTTTACATCCATTATTTCAGATTAGTTGAAACATCTGCTCAATATGGCGCCCAGTATTGCAGATCGATGGAGTACTTTTTTGTCTTTTATATAAAAAAAACTTCAACACAGCCCCTCTTCTATTTTTAGCCCGGCATTGTAGCCTACTAGGTGGAGCACAATAGATGAACTGTTTTTGCTCCCGTCTTTCTGTAGTCCATTATTGATCTTCATGGCCACGTCTCTGGGTTTAAGAGTCATAGACCACGTAATCAGGATCGCAACGTCATTCTTCTCACCTGGTCTCAATCCCTCAAATAAAACGCGGGTCTTTTCTTAATATATATAGAGCCTTGTGAATGACCTATCTCGTGTATTCAAATTGTATGGCGTGGACCACAGAAACAGACTCCCAGTGAATGGCGAATCTCTGATGTAAAAGGTAAGATCCGCTGTGTATAAATGCTCATAGATATGCTAAATGTGAAAATAAACATAACAGCGAGCACCTACCCTCTCACTCTGAGTTTATGGCCTACATATATTTTTGCAGAAACGAGAGGTATCAACTCTGTGACAAAATGAGAAACAGTTGAATTTCGCTATCATGGCGCCAAGTATCGTTTTTTAAGGTAATAACTTAATTCCAAAAACCCTCGGTAAGATACCTAGTTCCGATAGGGAAACACAATAGACAGTAATTATCTTGTGGTCTCTACTTTATGTCCACTACAGAATTTTGTATACAAAAAATATCCTCGTGAAGCCTGCTGCATGCAGACTCGAAAAATTGAAATAGATTGGAAACCAGCAATATTTTGAAGGCCATAATAAAAGAAATCCGTCAGATATTTATAAATATGAAGAATGTGGAGAAGTGTGGCTCACGGTGTAGAGCAGGCAGAACCGGAAGCTGAGGTCAGACCCGGGACCAGGGTTCAATTCCCGACGCGGCAGGGTCTTGAGCTCAAATGTCCACGGACTCAATAATTCTCGCTTCGGTGCCTGCTCTAATCATGGGTTCTCACTCTGCAACTCTAAGCATTAAGCTTGCTTAATCTCCACAACGGCCCCCCAGCGGCGGGATGCCTGGCTTTCACCTTGGGGATGCCCTGTAGGGGGCTATCTCACAGGGAAAAGCCAGGACGGGTTTCCAAGGCAAGCGCCGGGAAACCTCCGGGTAGCTGTGCGCTCAATAAATGCAATAATAATAATAATAAACGGTAATTATCTTAAGAGCATTAAGATGTTAGATTACTCTTGCGAACATGTTCAAACAGATATACGTTACAATTATCACCCTTCTTTCTTTTTTAAGAATTAATCAAAAACTGAAGGTTTTGCTTGGACTACGTCCTATATGTCCTCGACCAGAGTGAAACAATTTGTGGTCTGAGTAAGCAAGTTATTTTCTATTTCTCAATGTGATGTAGTAAATGCTTCCCTAATGAAGATGAAAATGTTATTGGGACAATCCATAATGAAATACATAATGGCCATAGACATAGACAAAAGATAATGGAGATCTAAACTGCGTACATAAGCATGTCTTGGGTCTTTTTATTTTTATTTTTATTTTTGCTAGAGAATATTGATCAACTTAAAGTATGGTGTTATCATGCTATATAGAAAATAGGAGTTATGAAATCAATACCTTTCCCCACCTGTACCCAGCTTTTTTACTGATGTTTTCCTGACCGTACCAGAGAATATCGATCAGTTTACATTATGTTACCATCATGCTATATAGGAAATAGGAGCTATGAAATAAATACCTTTCCCTGCTTTTACCCAACTGTTTTACTGGTGTTTTCTCGACCATAAATAATAGAGAATGGTGTGTTCCTTCCTTCCTTGTCTATGAAGGTTCCCCTCTAATCACATCAGGTCCATTTTAAGGGAAGCTTTTTATTACTACACCGCCCTACCTACATACCTTTGAAATAGGGATGGTTGTCGAGAATCTTTCTAGTAAGTAATATTTAAATAATTCCATTGTGAAAGGTTCAAATATACAGTACGAGCGAAAGCCAAAGGATAATTGATAAAATACCAACTAAAGTATAGTATTTGAATGAAAAATTGTCCAATAGTTAGGGAAGAAAACAATACATAGACTTTGGTTGTTTTAAATTCCCTTTTTTTAACGATTTCTTAACTTTTTCTTCATTCATTTGGGTTTAACTTTACTATTTCTATTTCTTCTATTTATATTTACTATTTCACTTTTTCATAATTGTCTCTTTCGTTAGATAAATCATGATCAATACATGCTAAAGTTCTGCATGAATATAAAGCTATCTAGAATCATTTGATTTTAATAGAGACAATAATATGTGATCTGTTCGTATAAAATGATTTTATCAATTATTAATGAAGTTATGTAGAGTAGAAGTATTGTCTTTTGAAAAAATCTAAGATACTTAGCTGCTAAATTAAAAATAGGCTATTGAAAAGAATTTTTGAACTTATGGACCATATTGTTAGGTGTCATTTCTATGTATAAAGTAGCAACCTATGCATTTTTTATATGCGTTTTCTTGTATTTTTTTCTTTTAGTGTTATTTATTTAAATATTGTTGCGAATAACGGTCCCCTGATGAAGGCAGTTTGCCGAAACGCGTGTAGCTTCTATCCACCGCATTGCCTACCTCAATAGAACATCGACCATATCCTCAATATACAAAAACATTTTTTTGTCTTTTGTTATGTGTTTTTCTTTTTCTAACTTTGTCAATTGATGTGTATTCATGTGATGAAATATAATGAAATAACTGTTGAATAATCTGACGTATTGATGTTAATGATTGAATAACCAGTTATAAAATAAAAAACAAAATACAATAGTCTAGACCTTTTTAAATCATACATATATGGTTGCTACTGTCTTAAATGTTTTTCTCACCTAAAACAAGATGGCATGTAAAAATTGAATGCTTGCTATAGTTCCTTTTTCACATTGATGTCTGGCCATTTCCGTCAGATATTCCTTGTGTTGGCGCTGTGCAATCTGCAAGTTACGGGACGCATCAGGGGTTGGATCAGTAGAGTGTTGTGCCTCTGCAACAATCACCTCAGATTCTAAAGCTTGTAGTTCCGACTGTCTTTCTCGCTTATGAGTTGCAATGGAGGCTATTGCCTGTCCTCTCAGAACTGTCTTATATGCCTCCCATACAGTGACGGAGGAGGTTACAGAACCAACGTTATCATGAAAGTTATGCTTTGTCACCTTTTTAAGGTCCCTTCTAATCTTGGGATTGTGGAGATATCCAGGGCGTATTGGATAAGTCAAACACCTTTTCTGCTGGTGATGTACGTAGCTAACCATCAGTGGGGAGTGGTCAGATATGCCCCTTGGTTTGATTTCTACACTGCCAATATTACAAAGGCTACCCAGCGACTCCATGAAGTAATCAATTTTGGTGAGGCTGTTGTGAACACTGGAGTGATAGGTAAATTGACGCTCGTAGGGGGAATACTTCCTCCAAATGTCCACTAATCCCATAGCTGCCATAAAGCTTCCCAAACGGGACGTTCCCGATATCTTTGCTCCGAGAGGGAATCTGTCCATTGAGTCATCAGCCACTGAATTAAAGTCTCCCCCAAGGATCATCTCACCCTCTGGCAGTCCCAGTAAAAATGCACTAAGATCTGGGAGGGCCATTGTCTGTAATGCTGGAGGTATGTAAACAGAAACAATATTAAGAGGCCTCCCCTCCCACTGTGCATGTATGGCGGCAAATCTACCTGCATCATCAGTTTTAACTTTGCTTACAATTAAGGGGAACTGCTTCTTTACCCATATTCCAACCCCTCTAAAGCCTGAAGTAAATTCTGAGTGAGCCATCATTTTATAGCTCATCTATCCATAGCTTTAGTAGATGCGCCTGTGAGGTGTGTCTCCTTAAGTAGTACCACTGCTGCGCCTCCCCTTTTTATGCATTGTAAAACCAGTCCTCGTTTGATTTTATCGCCTGGTCCGCGTACATTCCACGTGAGTATGGACAGGGATGGGGTCATTACACCGGAGCCTCCCTGCGAGCTAGCTAGTGAGTCGTCCCCCATTGGCATATTCAAAGGTGCTAGAACTATAAGTGACCTGTTGTATAGTAAGACTAATGTGTGTTTCTGCGAGTAGTGACATCGTGCAATAATATCCATAACTGCTCATCGCATAAACATTAAACAGAAAACCTGTACAAATTCCCCTCCTTCCATCCCCCCTCCCTGCCTCCCTGCCTTGCAGACTTGAAACTGCCCGCCACCCCAACTCAGCAGAGCGCTTAGTACCCCAACCCTGTAATTTTGAGAGCATGTATGTATAGGGGTGGGAAAGTCCAAGGAGGACCAGTCACCCCCCCCCCCCCCACCTAAGTCCCTTAGTCCAGAGCGATCAATAAATCCATTGTCGTTAATAGGAACTGTCTGATGTAATGAAGTGGATGGACGTTCATTTCCTGAAGCCCAACACTGAAAAGACCGAGGTGATCGAGTTCGATCAAAAATCACCCATATGGAGCCACATATTGTGGCCCCCAGAGGCAGGCAGCTGCCCGCGGCTCCGGCCAACAAGGTTAGGAATCTAGGTTTTATAATGGATAAAGATCTCTCCTACACAGCTCACATCAGCCAGGTCACCTCAGCCTGTTTTTTCACACTGAAAATCCTCAGGAAAATTCTGCCCTACCTACCTTCTACCCTCAAGAAACCTGTGGTAGGAGCACTGGTTTTGTCCAGGGTGGACTATTGTAACGCCCTGTACATCGGAGCCGGCGAAACACAGCTCGCCAGGCTCCAGTCAATCCAGAATACAGCGGTGAGAGTCTTGCTTGACCTCCCCAAAAGACATCCTACTTCTAAAGCTATACGGGAACTTCGTTGGTTACCGATCAGGCGCAGAATCCAATTCAAGGCCATGTGCCTGGTTCATAAGTCCCTTTACGGAAAGTCCCCCAAGCAACTTTCCCATCTTCTTCCCTGTTATGTGCCGGTACGTGCGCTCAGATCCAGTTCCCTCGACCTCATTCGAATTCCCAGAATAAAAAGGGCTCGCTGCGGTGGCAGGTCCTTTTTCCTACCATGCCTCTAAGCAATGGAACAGTCTGCCTAACATACTGCACTCAGAAAAGAACTTAGCCAGGTTCAGAAGGGCCTTGAAGACCTGGCTCTTCCTGCTACCGAAATCCCCCTTTGCCTCACTTGTGTCCTTAGTGCGCCAAGACGCCTCGGCATAAGAGCGCTTTATAAATGGTTCAGTCAGTCAATACAAGGAGGTAGGCCCTGACTGGCCACGATGTGTGTTTCTCCTAACAAGAAAGATAAAGATATGGGGAGGTACTTCCCTTGTGCGTGCACATCTCAGTACCCGGAGTCCTTGTGCTTATGTGCGTCCTCCCCCTCTTCCATTTCGACTTCCTCCGGATCGACGTCCTTGTCCAGTTGTTTTCGCCTCCTTCCCAGTCGTCTCGACCTCTCCGTCGGCGGCCGCCACCTCTCAAGCCAGTAGTGTGCTTCTTCTGGCGTGTCAAAAAACCATGTTTTTTTGTCTGCTACTACTCTGAGTCTTGCTGGAAACAGCATAGTATACGGCGGTTCACGGGACCTTAATGTCTTTTTCACTTCAAGAAAGCTTCTGCGGCGCGCCGTGACTGCTGCGCTGCGACCGCCGCTGTATAATCCGGGAAGAATGAGATCTGAGTTTTGTATCCGTATAGGCGGCGCCACCCGCGCCGTTTGGAGTATAGCTTCTCTGTCCCGAAAATTAAATAGACGTGCTAGTACCGGCCGCGGGGGAGCTCCTGGTCTCAGATGCCCTCCTGGTACCCTGTGAGCCCGCACCACCGAGAAGAAGGCCGAGAGGCCCTTAGGTTGCAGTTTGGTCTTTGAGATCTTCAATGTAGAGGTCCATGGCAGGTCCGCCCTCGGATTCCGGCAGCCCAATTATTTGGACGTTGTTACGGCGGGAGCGCCCTTTCTGCTCGTCCATTTTCGCCGCCATACGCCTCCTCTAATTGCGTCACTCTCTTAAGCAGGAGCGTAGTGTCCTTAGTGAGGGATGTCTTCACTTGTTCTACTTCAGTTACCCTTGTCGACATTTTCTGCAGATCTGCTCGTATGAATGAGACGTCTGTTGATATTGTACCCACGGTGGTCTGCACCTGGTGGAGTGCCGCCATGACGTCTTCCAAGGTTACTTTAGAGCCTCCGTCCTCTTAGTCCCAGCCCCCTTTTGGTCCGGCAAAGGGGGAAAATCCTTGGCACACGCAAACTTATCAAGCTTACCTTGTTGGGGCACGCGGATGCCTCTGCCGCTCTTTGGGGAAATAAGTTTATCCAATTCTTCACAGTACTGCCACTGATTCGTCGTGGACTGATATGGACTGTGTGGTGTGCAGGACGACGCCAAGGGACCTCCGCGTCCGCTCTGCACATTCCTGTGGCTCTGATCGTGTGTTTTTAGTACTCTTCCTTTGTTTCGTTGTTTATGTTGCGCCTCAAATAAGAATGCTTTCTATTGACACTGCTGCGCGGCTTTGTGGAACACTGCGTTGAATAACGGACCTTCACTGACATTACCCATGCAAAGAAAGAGGGGGGATACCATGTGTGCCGTCGTTGTTTCCAGGCACTTTGCAATGCCGGGGGACAGCCCTACTGCTGCCACACTCTGGGGTATCTCTGGCTGCCTCTCACCCCCAGCCCGTAGGAGCGTGCACGGTACTGTATGGTTGCAAATTGGCGTTCCGCTGCTGTGGCGTTGTGGCTC
The DNA here is from genome assembly GCF_964263255.1 of Lissotriton vulgaris. Taxonomy (NCBI): domain Eukaryota; kingdom Metazoa; phylum Chordata; class Amphibia; order Caudata; family Salamandridae; genus Lissotriton; species Lissotriton vulgaris. Next base: position 1,987,061,378 of record NC_141691.1, on the reverse strand, counting down.
CCAGTGGTAGGGGTTCTTCTCCCTCGCTTAGTCCCCTCTGACACCGTTGGCGCGCTGTTGAATGCTCCCCAGTCTCGCTCCCCGAGCCTTCCTGCCTGGAGCCTTCTGAGATGTGTGTGCCGTATGTCACCATTTATTTGGGCACCTTACAGTTCCAGGGAGCCTGCCCCATCTCCTTGCTTACCGGTGTTCTTTTGGCCGTCACTGAAGCCCCCACCAGCGGCCGTGGCAGTGTATGAAGGGTTATGATGGTCCTACCAGCCTGTCGCGGAGCCCCCCAATGGCGCTGCTCCCAGTCCCCGCGTCCCGCCGGTCTTCACTGCTGCTGAAAATCGATGTTGGTAATGCCTGCCGGACGGTACGTTCGGTACCGAGGGTGGGTGGGGTTGCTCCTCACGCCATCACTCCGCTATACACGCGGACACAGTCGGTGCCGCCAACAGGCGCCTCCGGCGTCTATTCTCACCTCCGATCTGCAGCGCCGCATCAACCTCGCGCTCAGCCGGCTGAAACGTGCACGCGCCGGGACACCTCCAAAATTGAGACCTCGGCCAGAAGCGTGCATACAGGCCGCAGTGGGTAGCTCTTCGTCACTTTGTGGTCCGGGATCGGAGCGGCCTCAGACCAGGATCATCCGGGTCCGCTTCACCTCGGCAATGTAAGTGACAGCTCTGGGACGATGTATGGAACGGATATATGCCCGGATTTATGGAGGGAGTCGGTCTCACCCTCGGAGGTCCTCTATGGTGCGGCCATCTTGGTTGGCTGCAAACCACGCCCCCCCAGTTTTGCTCTTCTTAGCCCCTTCTCCTTTCTGTGCCATCTCTTGCCTCCCACTCCTCACCTGGTTCTTACACCTGTGTCTTTTTCCTTGCTCTGGTAGTCCCACCCACCGCCTCTGCGCTACTACGCCCCTCCCAGGCCGTACTTAATGGCGGGTGTTGCGCGAAGCAACTAAGTAGGTGCCTAAGACCAGCCCCAACTTACATGGGACGGATCCTCCCACTAGTCAAGACCCTTGCGGACCCAAATCTTTCTCCTCGTGGCTCCCATGTCTCTGCACTTTTTTCTACTTCTTGCTTTGGCTCATCTCAGTCCTGTTTTCTTTCCACTCTACTACCTCTTCTTTCTTTTTTTTTTTTCTTAGCATCTTTCTCGATTTTTCACCCCACTTTTTATGTAACATCTTTCTCTGTTATTAACCCCGATTTTTCTGTAGCATCTTCCTGCTTTTCACCTCGCTTGTTCTGTAGCATCTATCTGTTTTTCACCCTGCTTCTGCCTCTTGTCACCTTTCTCTGTATTCACCCCATTTCAAGCCTTCAGCTCTCATCTGATGTGCTCCCCTCAGCCCCCTCACCTCTCTGCTTCATCTCCTACTTCCTCCCTGCTCTTCACCTGCTTCTTCCTCCAGTGTTGCCTTCCCATGCTCAGGTGGCCCCACGCTCCTCTCCCCTCCCAGGATCAACTTAATGGCTGCTGCGTGTCTGTGCCGCTGGCTCTCTAAAGGCAAGCTAGTTTGATCCTGTACTGCTCTCAGCGCCACAAATCCTGTTCCAATAGTCCCCCTGCGAAACTACGCAGCATTCCTTTAATTTCTCTACCCAGGACCCCTCTCCTCCCGATGCTGTAGTGACAAACACCACAGTAAGCTTTCACCTGCACCCACTGCTGCAAGCTACACACACACCGTACGTAAGCCCTAGCTACCACGTCTGCACCACACCACACACTGCAGCAAACCTGCACTTCACCACCCACTCGCTCAGTAAACACACAACTATAATATGGGACCTTTTGAGCAGCTACACACCCAGACTTCTCTTCCTCATGGAAGAATTGCTCAACTCCTTACCGCCATCCAACATCTCCACGGCAGTCCAAGCGGCCTACATCAGGACCGCCTTCACAAGCCGGAAAGATGAAATTCAGTCCTCTACAAGGACTCCAAGTGCTCAACGACCACGGAGGACACCACCTCATTCATAGAAAGTCTGCATGAATAAACGTTGCATTAGATCCCTTGTGGACTAGACTAGGCAAGAAACATGACCTCACATTTTAGCAAATGATCACGATTGCTCCTTAGGACCATTGAATCCCACATGAGCAGCTCAGTTTTTAATTAGGTTAGTGAGTTCCACCAGTTAAGACTCCCCAAATCAGCATCAGTAGACCTATTTTAAATCACTTCCACCACACTACACATTCCTCACAACCCACACCCCCACACCTCATCATACAGCAAACTTAAAAGGTCTCCTGTAAAAAGCCCCATTTGCGGGTGCCTGTCTGGCATTGCAGCGCCGGCTCAACGAGGAGCATGCCTAGTTGATGCATGACACCTTTCGGGGTGCGTGAGGGTACTTGCTCCTATTGCAGCTTATTCCACTGACCTGAAAACCTGCTTATTTTCTATTAGTCATTTTTCTATCTTTTTCCAAGGAACTGCACAAATGGTACATATTGGCAAATATTCTTATGAAACCAGGCATTTTACCCATCAGTGAATTGATATTCCTGATTCTCTACAGTTTTTAAAATAATTAAATATGACCTAAAACATGCTCCTAAACCCTGCATCCTCAGACCAAGGATCACAAAACTGAAAAAGGCAAAAGGAAGCGGAAACAATATTTTCGTGACATTCTTAAACAACAAAATTCAAGCAGAATAATGTTATGCCAGTCTTTCTTGCTGCTGCCTTGAATAATAAAGGTTACATTGTATTGACCCCTTAAAGAAGAAATAAAAATTACTCTTTCACTCACCTTTTCCTTTCTTTGAATGCCATTTAGTTTGTGGTTGTGAAGGTGTTCTACTCCTGTCCTGACACAAGGTCACCAATGACATCGACATTACACAAAGCATCCTCACCTGTGACCTAGATCACAATGCAGTTATTTACTTATTCACATGTTAACAACAGTACCAAACACTGGTATTTATTAAGAAATATCACATTATCTTTGGTTAAGCTTTAGGTGTCACTCACCCTAGTGACATAACATATTGTACATGCAAGGGTCGGGTGCAAGACCTGCCCTTTGTCAATAGCTTATGACCACTCCTTCATGCACATTTCACACTGCGCAGGGCCATGGGCAGTGGAAATTTATTGCGGTCCTGTCAAAATGCTGCTGCTGTATCACACCTGCTTGTAGAGATATAAACCACTACACAGGAGCAGTGTTTAAGTTAGGGTCTGGCCTTGAGCCAGCCCCTGCAATGGACCCCCACGTGCTACTAACTGAGATGGACTCTTACATATGCATCACTTTTCCCCTCCCCCAACATCTGGATTAAAGGTAGACTTTTAATTCAGCAAAGAACACACACAACAGTAATGATTTCTGGTTTTATGTGTTTCACTTCTAGATTTTAGCTCTGGCACTTTTAAATTATAATGTCTAGAGATGCTTTGTTTTGTATCAAAGTTTAGTTATGTTGCGCCTGGGTCATCCATAGTGATGTAACTAATGTCAATAATGTAATGATATGTGATGCCATGTATTACATCAGTGATGTTGATAACTATAACTTGTCTCTGAAAACTGATGAGTTCTAGCTATCTAAAGCGGATGAAAATTAGTGCTTGCTCAATTGCAAAACTCATAACCATCACATTTCTTACTGTGTTTTTTTTCTAAATAATTTCAGAAGTTTTATCATCTTTAGGACAGGAGTGCCTCCCAGAGCGGTTTTTGATTTTGTGTCCATATCTCATACAAATTTGGTGTGTGGGCAAAGGCCTAGGCCTGTCCTTCAACATGAGTGAGGTTCTTTATCCTGTGACCCAGAGAGCTATATGAAGTTAATGAAGGCTTGTGATGCTGGTTCCCCACAGACCACGTTTTGAACACTGATACCTGCAGTCGATGAGACTTTAAAGAGTCTTGAACTGAGCACTGCTTATGCTGAACAGGGGTAATCTGCACTTGAGCATTTATTCGTGCTGTAGAGTCACTTGAACCTGGGCCTTCCCAGAGGAGGGGCAGAGGGCATCATCTCTGTAAATGTAAATGTATGTAAATGTATTGGCATTTATATAGCGCACTACTTACCCGTAGGGTCCCAAGGCGCTTCGACCGCTGCGAAACCCTTCCTGGCTTCCCTGAGAGATGGTCCCTTAATGGGTATCTCCAGGGTGAGACCAGGCATCCCCGGCGGTCTGGTGGGGCCGTTAGTGAAGATGAGGCAAGCTAATGCCCAGAGTTGCCGAGTGTGATCGCTGATCAGAGTGGGCACCGAGGCGAGAGAATTATCTAAGTGCAGTAGCCCTAGTGCCAGTTCCATTTATTGTGCTTGATTATATTTCCTGCGTTGTATTCTCTTTAAGTATGCTTACTAAATTATTTTTCTCTACTAAAACGAATCACTGGGTTGGACAGTAGATTATTATAGTGCTGGGTTACTGCTGAGTCCGAGCACCCTTACACTACCGGCCTGAGAAACCTATGACAATTCGCCCTCGATGCCACTATGAAAGAAAAGTGCTGAAGGGGGTGTACTTGCCCCAGTTTGCAGAGCCATAGAAATACTGACTCTGTGACATCAAAGGACACAGCATTTCTCATTTATAAAAAAGAAGAGTTTTTCAATTCAAAGCTTAAATTACATCACTGCTTGTAAAAATGTGTCTAATTGTTTGTTTTCAGATGTGGGAGATAAATCATGGATTCAGATTTTCTTTTTAACACACTTTATTGGTGACCGCATTATAGCATGTACATTAGGAAAATATTCTTTTACATACAGTCATTTTTGTTTTTCCGGTTATCCATCAAGCATCGTACATGAGTCATGTAACAGTTATCCATTTGTTGTCATACATGGTAAAACAGGCTGAGCAAGGTCAAACTCAGTGCTGGAAATGTTACTAATCAAGCATTGGTCATGTTGCATCTCCAGCAAATCTTCAAAGATAGTGTGTATTTGTATCAACTATTGGTAACATGAACAAACCCCAACTTCCACCCTCCCCAACCCTCTCCTGGTCAGTCCCTTCCTGGCAGCCACTATGGTTGCCGGGGGTCGTCCTACGGTTCTCCTCCTGAAGGAAGCGATGAATCAGATAGATTCCTGTCATTTCAATAGAACAGAGCCTAATCCCCTCAGGAATTTAAGCAGCCTTCTAGCCTACGGGGTCTCAGTATCTTGTGCAGGGGACAATTCCAGTGCTTCCAGGTTGATTAGCATGGCCTCCCACTCCAGCGAGATGGGCTGCTTCCTCAGCCCTCTCTCCTCCTCTCTTCTGAGCGAGCAGCACCCTCTGCTTTCCCCCATTGGAGCATGTCCGACTGCCAGGCAGTGACCGCCGGGCACCTGGGGGACTTCCACCTCATCGTGAGCAATCGAATCGCCAGGATGAGTGCCAGGTCTATAAACTTTAGTCCCACCTTTTGGTTCTTAGGGCATCTACGAAGTCCCACAAGTCAGTGGAGTGTCTCATCCGGGAGGTGTGTCACTGTAGTTGGAGAACGGTGCACTTCACCCCAATAACCCTTTAAGCGAGGGCAAGACCACAGCATGTGAATAAAGTCCACCTCATCTCCTTTGAAGCGGGGGCAATAATGGGGGGAGTCCGGGAACATATGGTGTATTCTTGTCGGGGTAAGGTAGGACCTATGAAGCACCATCGTCTGTATAAATTTAAGCCTCGCATTACGCGATAACTTTTTGGGGTGTTCCAGCACACGTTTCCATGCTTGGTCCGTGATCTCCTCCCCGGTGTCCTCCGCCCACCGTGTCCTAAGGGATGTAAGTGTTATTGCCGCGTGTGCCCATATCCCAGAGTATAACAAGTGCACCAGATGTCCACCCGGTCCCATGTAGTATAAGAGATGTACTAAGGTATGATGTGGGGGTTCAGTCCTCTGTGGAGCCCACGTGATTCTGATATAGTGTGTCACAGTGGCGTGTAAGAGATACAGACGCGGTGGTGCTCCCGTAGCCTGTACAAATGAGTCATGATCCAGTATATTACCGTCCCCAAAGAAGTCTTCTACCACCTCCACCCCAGCATCCGTCCAAGCCTGTAGTCTGGCCCGAGTGAGTCTACCTTGTGGTGTAGGGATGCCCAGTATGGGGACGTTTGGGGTGCAGGGGGCCACCGCAGACGTGTATGAGAGGGCCTTTCTCCAGCATATTAGGGCTGTTCGTAACAGAGGGGGACAATCAAGGGGGGCCTTAGCCCTCGCCAACAAAAGAGTGTAGTTCACCCCGATCTAGCCGCTGCTGCGTAAATCCAATTTCATGTAGGTTCCTACCTGCAGTCCAATAAGAAAGCAATTTGAGCTGGCTGGCATATTAGTGCCCTCGGAGGTCCGGGACTCCCAAACCGCCACTTTGCGTCTGAAGCTGGAGCTTTCGTAGACCTATGCGCCTCCGACCCACTCCCCAAATAAGAGTGGACAATCTAGTGTTTAGCGTATCAAAAATGGAGTGCAGGAGGAGTACGGGCAGGTTCACAAAGTAATGTAAGAGTCTAGGTGACATCAAAATTTTTGAGATGGCGATCCTCCCCATTACTGATAGGGGCAGGGAAGTCCAAAACCCAACACTAGCGCGGATTCCCCTTAAAGCCCGTAATATATTGCCCTCTATCTGGTCCTCATGTGATCTATATACGCAGATAGCTAGGTATTTAAAGGTAGTGGGTGCCACTGGTAGGTCATAAGTGCTGAATTGTAGGCGGGTTATATGTGGCATGTCCCAAAGGAAATACCCAACCGATTTCTCCGGGTTTATGGCCAGTCCAGAAAGGTGTTCAAAGGTGGTGAATATACCCGGGAGGGGATCATTATCTGCAGTCAAGTCCTTTAAATATTGGAGTATATCACCCGCGCAAATAGATATTAAGTGATGTACTCCGTCTATGCGGATGCCAAGCTGGTTTGCCGATCTCCGAAGAGCCAGCGCCAGGGGTTCTAACACCAATACATATAGTCGGGGAGATAAAGGCGCCCCTGCCTTGTGCCCCCGTAAATTTTATATTGGTCAGAGATATAGTTGCCTGTACGGGCCCTGGCTGTAGGGGATGTATATGATAAGCGGACCCATTTAAGGTATATATTCGGGAACCCAAATCTTTGCAATGTCGCAAACATGAAATCCCAAGAAAGGGAATCTAATGCCTGTCTAAGGTCCAGCGCAATGCAACCTGCGTGACGGTAAGCTCTCGTAGTTCTGCCATTATTGCATGTGGCTGTCTGGTATTTAGGGAGGTGCTGCGGTTAGGGAGGAAGCGGCACTGATCGCTGTGAATCAGCACATTAAGGTGCGGATGTATAGGGTTGACAAGGGCCTTACTTAGGATCTTGTATTCCGTGGCGAGCATAGAGAGGGGTCTGTAGTTGGACATCTCCAAACCGTCTCGCCCGGCTTGGGTATCGACATGACAAGCGCCTGCATGGGTGAATCTGGCAGGTGGCCAGTCTCAAAGATTGGCTTGTATACAGCTACCAGTGCAGGCACTAGGGACTCCTAATACGTAAGGTAAAATTCAACAGGGAGCCAGTCCATTCCAGGAGTCTTGTTACGGTTTAGACCCTTTATCGCAGCACGGATTTCTTGTTTGGTAATAAAGCCGTCAATGTCTTTCTGAACGTCCTCCTGTAAGACCGGGAAGGGAAGATCTCTGAAGAAGTCAGTAATCAAGGATCCTTCCACAGCATTTATTACGCCATGTGTGCACTACCTGTCCTACCGGGGTGCGGATACTGGAAGTGCATGGTGAGTCAGGTCTGTCCCGTACTACGCGGGCAAATAGTGTGCCCGCGCTGTCCACTTCAGTGTGTTTCCGTTGGAGGTACGTCCTGTAGTCTATCGTCCGCAACGTCTCCAGCATCTCCGAATGGTCTATGTGGGTAGATTGTAGTCTCTCCCGTGCCTTCGAGTCGGACACTGCCTCCCTCTCCAGTACATTCAATTTGCTCTCAATGTCCAGCAGACGTCAGTGCGTTTCCTGTCTTGCCCCTACTAACTGTCCAATCGTCGCCCCTCTCACCACCTTCTTCAAGGCATCCCATTCAATTCAGTTAGAGGATGCTGTATTCCAGTTTTCGGTAATGTAGTTAGTAATGATGTTGGCCAGGGCCGTGCGAAAGTGGGCATCTTCAAGCAATTGTGGGTGTAACCTCCAGGTGGGCACCGGAGTGGGTACCACGCCCCAATGAAATGTAAGCTCTAGTGGGTTGTGGTCGGAAAACGTCTTGGCTAGGTATGTGGAACTGTGGACCTTCGACATAATGGAGTTCGAGCACAGGAATCTGTCGATCCTAGTGTGGAGGCTGTGTACCGGAGAGTAAAAGGAGTATTCTTTATGTGTCTGGTAGAAGTCTCTCCATGCTTCAGTAAGTGACCGCCCGGTTGCCCATGTAGTGAATTGGTCTGCTATCTTACCAGCGTTCGTGCCGTGTAGGGGGTTGTGTGATCCGTCCAGCACAGAGTTCCAGTCCCCGCCTAGCACCCAAGGGATCCCCGTTCCAGTCCGACAAGACAGTGCTCAGCTGATTTAGGAATCGGTCTTGGTCGAAGTTGGGGGCATAGATACTCCCGAGGACTACCAGGGAGCCATCTAAAGTGCCCTTCACCAGTACGTAGCGGCCCTGGTCGTCCACTCGGCGCTCAAGTTCCACAAATGGGACTCCATGTCGCACCCAAAGTCGCCCCTCTAGCAAATGCAGATTAGTTAGTGGAGTATATTTGTCCTCTCCATTTTTTCCTCATCTTTTGCATTTCAAGGTCAGTTAGGTGGGATTCCTGGAGGAACGCTATCTGTGTGTGAGGTCGGAGGAGAAATGCATGTATACCGTGTCTTTTCTGGATTGCCCCCAGTCCCCGAAGTTCCATGTAATCAGGTTATATGACCCTGTTGTACTAGCGTTTCCTGTCATGTTCTGATATGTAAGTGGTATACCTCTCTACGTGGTGCTAATCGGGCAGAGCTGACCAGGAGTTCCCCTTCCCAAACAACCTCAGCAGAACTCGGCACAGTGCCAAAACTGCACTGAGCCCAACAATAATGCACAAATAGCACAAAACAGATAACGGTGCATACGCCAATAGCGAGGTAGCCAGCCTCTCGTCTATGCATAGTTCCAGAATGTCCGTGCCCAGTGGCTCAATGGTGCCCCATTTCCCGGGGTGGGGGGGGGGGGGGGGGGAAACTAGGCTTTGGGGATCGCAGGGCTGACGTCAATAGTATAAGCAAATACATCAGTAGAAATTGCAAAGCCCCTCCGCCAGCAGCGCTCAACCTAAGCGTCTCCTCTTACTGCGTGCGCAAGAGGAGAGCGCATCCGCAGCGTTCTATACAATAACAACAATGCATAGTAATTCGCCAGTAAACACATTGATCTATACCAATGAACGGATACAATCGACCAACCAGCGCTGGAGTCTCACCCAGCACAACGGCATAGCTTTCAGTGTCAATTTCCTGTGTTCTCAGCCCATTTGCCCCCATCAACTGTCGATCAAGTAATCAGCTGCTCTCGTTGTGATGGTGGGGAACAGGATTGCACTATGGTCAGAGCCCGAATAGAGTGTATTGTCCTCCGAGTTGGTATTCATTTTTTGCAGTTCTTCGCGGAAGGAGCCAGCCGTCGCCTAAGCACCTTCTTGATCTCGTCGCTGATGCTCTCGTGATGGGCCTGCCCTCCATTGCCCCGGCCGGGGTTCTGAGTTTGTCGAGGGGTTCTCTTCTGGAGTGAGCTTGATTTCCTGCGAGGAGCCATCTTTTTGACTTACTTGGCTAGGGCTGATGCCCATCACCTCCAGCCATTCCTCTACATCCGCTGGGCTCTCAAAAAAGTGAGACTTCCTGTCGTGGATGACCTTCAGGCGGGCAGGATACAAGAGGGCGTATTTGAGTTGTGCCGCCTGTAGTTTTTTCTTCACTGCCTGGTAGGACGATATGCCTTTGCACCAGTACTGTATAGTCCGGGTATAAGAAGATACAGTGGTTCTCATATTGAATTAGGGCCCTTTCTCTATCCCTCTGTAGCAAGACTTCACGGTCCCTATAGTTAAGGATTTTTACGATCTAGGGGCGGGGTGGCACTCGTCGTTTTGGTTGGCCCGTTGGGATTCTATGGGCCCTTTCCACGCAAAAGTACGAAGAGAGCTCCTCGGAGGGTACGTGTTCCCGGAACCATGTATCCATGAATTCAGCCACTTTGCTCCCCTCACAGCGTTCCGGTAGTCCAATGACGTGTGTTATTGCGTCGGCTCCTGCCCTCCGCATCCTCCACCCGGTCCATGAGCGTGGTCACCTGCTGTTGTAGTTGTTGCAATGAGGAAGAGTGTTCCGCCACTGCAGGAGTGAGGTCCGCAATAGATCTGCCGTGTTCCCTCACCGTGTCCGCCAATATGGTATGGTCCGCTTTCAGCTGCGTTAGTCCGGAGGTGATTGCGCCCATCTGTATCTCCATAGCCTGTCGAGAGTCTCAAATCTCTTTGAGGATAAGGTCCTGCTGGTCTGGCGTTAACTCCCAGCGGTCAGGCTGACCCGTTCCAGGCGAGGGGGACCCGCTTGCGTTACCTGACATGGCAGAGGGAGGATCCGGGCTCCGCTGCTTCTCCATTGTCCTCGCCCGATTTCTGCCCATGTCCCAGCGACCTCCTCCGGCCTCTCGTCGGGTCGTTCCAATGGCCGGTAGCAGGGGAGTGCCTCGTTCCCTCGCAGACGTGCTAGTCTCCAGGCCTCAACAAGCTCAGCTGTCGCCTCCAGGCGCCCGTTAGGCGGGTATCTGGAACGGCACAAGCAGAGTTCGCCCGTGTCAGTGATGACGGCTCATATCCATTACCTCACAGCACTCCCCAGTGATATCCTAATAGGGGGGGATGGGGGGATGGGGGGGGGGGGGGAAGAAAAGGTCACTGTCCAGACGGGCCAAGTCGTGTTATACTCGGTCAAGCCGCCCGGTGGTTCTAATGGCGACAAATCATTTCCCAGTCAACATGCAGTGCGAGCCTTCTGATCTGTTTCTAGAGAAGGAGCTTCAGGCGTGCTTCCTGGCATGTTCGTCCCATGGGGAGGTCATGGATCATAGAGTCACACGTGGGGGTCCAGCGGGCCGTCACCTTGCAAACCTGCAGGCCACCGCAGCCCTCCCTCCTCTACCATCACCCAGTCTCGGTGCAGCTCTTTACCATGGTCTAGTGCGGCCCCCGCCCGTCAGCGCAGTCATGCAAGGCGTCCTTCAGCAGATTCAGTGATGCAGGCCCGTGCAAGGCGCGGTGATCGCGTAGGCCCACTGGTTGCGCACCTCTCACCTCCTCGGTGTTCCTGCATTTCTGCGGCCGCTGCACTCAGGACAGCAGAAGCCAGGGAGGGGGGGGGGGGGGGTGAGAGAGAGGCCCCCTCCCACCGGCCCCCACTCTCAGCACCCGCGGCGGTCCTCAGCGGCGTTCTGTGGCTCCCCTCCTGCGCTCGCAGGCCAGCATATCTCCCCACAGCCGGGCAGCACCGGTCCGGGCACCCCAGTGTCGTAAATATATAATTTACCGTCTTAATTTCTATGCAGGTAAGTACTTAATCAATAATAACTCAATCGGAAAGAAAGAAACAGAGTCCGTGGTGTTAGAGTTCTTAGGGGTTTTATTCCTTAAAAAGGAATCGTTCCGGAAATGGATATCAGGTTCCTGGCACCACAAAGGGTCCAAGAAGGGATAGAGCCACATTTTACTGACAATACATAGCTTATATACTTAATTTACACCATAGAAAGCAATATAGGAGGCGTAACAGCTGAGAGAAGACAAGATAACAGCATCCACGTGTTACTAGTACGTAATCAGAAGGCGTGGACTAGGCATGAACTAGAGGTGTGTGCTAGAAACGTCACAGGTAGGTGTCACAAGGGGGTGGCACTAAACAGAAAGTTGCAATGTCAGCAGAAATCGGAAGCTTGGATGCGCGCGCAGCTGCATGACGTGTGATTGACGTGAAACTGGAGGGTGCAGGGGGCTTGACATTTACACTGACGGAAAGAGACAGAAGTCTGGCATGTCAGATCAACTTGTACTTCTATCATATCTGATATCTGATGTTTGGGAACCATATTATCTGAACGGAAAAGGTCTCTGGGGCAGAAGCTATTCTATACTGACTGTGAGTGCGTGTATAAGCGCCTAAGTGTCTGCATGAGAAGCGTGGGGGCACGGGGCCTTCCATGGGAGCATGGTAACAGAGGCTATGAATTACTTGCACGGAGACAGGCCGGCCCTTTGGCTCTGCAGCTGAGGGGGATGTTTACTGAAACTAGTAGGCAGGAATGTATTTTCGAGGAGCGGAACAGATAATTCGAAGGTTGTAGTCAGTCTTGGCAGGCAGCAGGCTGAGCTAAGCGTGGTGGGCCGCGCTGGAAGTAAGTCAGAGTTCACGGGTACAGAGGCAGCCTGGGCTGAGGCTTTCAGAGTCAGAAGCCAGAAAAAAGGCTCGATGGCAGAAATTCAGGGCCTACTTTGCCAGAGCTGAAAAACGTGTAAGGTACACTACAAAAAGACGTTGGCATAGTATACTTAGGAACGGACTATTCAACCCATTCAGGGTGGGTCTGAAAGAGGACATGTTAACGTTGGACGCAAATGTATTTGCGTCTTCATAACTGGCACAGGAGGGAAGTTACATGCACTTTAAGCTGGTACATGGAGACGGTGGGGTACACGCTAGGGAACACAACTTGACCATAAAATTTATGTTTCCTCACCAGCAGGAAGCGTCGTTCAGCATCCTGGCAGCCTCAGAGGTAGGCGCGGGGTGAAGGGCATGCCTCACGCCAGGCCCCGGCCTCCGATGTCACCCGGCGCCGGGCAGGCCCCGATCCGCCATGTTCGTGTCTGGGCTGCTTGGGGTCAAAATGAAATCTCTGCGGTGCTGCGGGGGCCTCAGCTCGCCGACTCCTGTACCTCCCGGTGGTCCTCAGCCGGGATCGCAGCGAATAATTCACAGTCACCCCCCCCCACCCACCGGAAAGGGTCCTGAGCTCTGGTAAAACACTACCGCAATCATAGATGGCTAGCCACGCCCCCCTCATGGATTCCGATTTATTGTAACTCGACTGCCCCAATCGATTTTTTTAATTCAGATTTGTGCGGTGTAAGCCAAGTAAAACAAAAAAAAAACAGACTGGATTGTGCTAAAGCAGCTGCCCATTAGCGCTACTTTTACCAAAACTGCAGTAAAAAAAACTGGACAGTCTTACTGTATTATTTAATAAGAATGTCAGAAAAAGGGACGGGATATTAAACTCCTGCTCTTATATTGAATCAAATCTAAACAGACGCCCCCACAGTGTCACTCATGAATTCCTGCAGCTGCTTAACTGTACCCCAGTAAAGGTAGGACTACCTTCTCATACCATGGGCAACTGTATGAGCACATTTGTAGCTAATTCAGTGAATCATGTCTATCCCTTGGTTATTCTATCATACTGTATTAGATAATTGGGACCAGTAATTACTGGGTCATTGTCACGACCAACCGTTCTTGTTGAATTAGGGAGAACCTGCATTTTCACCCCTTAGCAACTGATAGAATGCTTTGAATACTGCTTTCTGCCACAGGTATGGGGAAAGAGGGAAGGATTTGAAGTTATAGGATGCTCTTACCCTCTTGTTACAATTTTACCTCTTGTTTACCTTATCCAGTCCCTCCTTCCTGTTCATCTGTGTTTCTTCAACTTAAATATTTTATCTGTTTTCTTATTTACTTCCTTTTCTAGTTAATGCAGTGTTTTACTGTATGTAAATTGGTTTGAGAGTGGATTGTTTTTGGATGAATTCTCCTAAATCAGGTGCACCTATGGGTTATTTAACAGGTCTCTTCCCTTGGTTGTAAAATTATTTTAAGTAACTGTTGCAGATACAGAGAGCACCATGTAAAAAAAGAAAAAATCAAGTGTCTTTGATATTACTCAAGAGAGCTTAGGGATGGTCTATTAATAATGATACCAATATACTTTTTGTTGAGAAATGGGGCGCAATCAGTTTATGAGAGTGGCAGTGATTAATTTGATTTTTTATGCTTGCATGCTTAGTTCTAAATATTTGATGCTTAAAAAACCCTATCAAATGTGAGAGATTTCGACATTTTACAATCATGATGTGGACTGCAAGAAAATCATCTTTTGGGAGATTACACTCTGTAGTGATCAGGATAAAACAGGTATGATGAAGTCAACGTAGCTTTATTGAAGAGTAGATAAAGCAGGCAATAAGGTCTCTCCACAGTCCTAAGTCAATGTAGGGTCCCACGAGAGCAGCCTGCTAGCTGCTCAGCCCCATCCATCCAACTGTCATTCAGCTCCAGTCATCCAGCCTGCTAGCTGCTCAGCCCCATCCATCCAACTGTCATTCAGCTCCAGTCATCCAAGCATTCCACACACAGCCCCCACACCAAACATTCCACTCAGAACACTCATACAGGCTGAGCTGCTAGGAAAAAGTTAATATGAGAGATAGATAGTAATAGGAGAATACTACACACTTCTAGACTGTTCCTGTGCTATTTCTATTGCTTGAAATATCCCACGTTAAATAAAGATACTGAAAGTAGAATGCTCCTAAGTAGGGATGTTTTCAGTAGCAGAGATAGAGCGACACTCTCCCTTCTAAGTTTCAAATTAGTCACCAGCAGTTTTATAAAGATTTATTCTCTCGTAGGGGATCGATGCTAATAAGCATTTGAATAGTTCCTTCCACGTGCGGGAATCCATTAAGAATACCTTATTAAGGGTAGACTGTCGCCTTTCTTCAGGAAGGCCTGCAGAAACACTTAGAAAGAACATAATGTGAAGCCTAAATGTTATACAACTTTTAAATCCATTTGACAAACCCCTGTTCGAGGCATATGAGATGCAGATACTACACTTAGCATTAGATCGCCACCTGGTGATGGGCTCGGATGATTGCATGTTGTTGTCGTCAGTCTTTTGTAGTCACGAGATAGGTGACTCCTCCCTTGGACGATAGTGCGCATGGTCATCGGCTCCATCTTTAAATTGGTTTTTTCCGCCACTGGGTTCGGATTAACTTTTTCAGCTCCGGCTAGAAATAGACTTTTCTAGCACTTCGAAGCGCAAAAACCGTTTAAGAACTTTACCGAACTACCTTCGATATCGACTAACAATGTTTTTAACTCCATCCACTGTACAGCCTGCGCGTCCTTTCGATCCAAGAAAACCATCCGAGATCGGAGGGCCCGTCGACACGACATGCATAGATCAGCTCCTGAACCGGTGGATATCTTCGACGAGGAGGTTCCGCTCGTTCCCGAAGAAGATTCCGATGATCTCCAAATATTATCGGAGGCAGACGACTCAGATGACTCCATACCATCGGGTTAGCGCATGAGTACTACTGCCCCTGCACCACACACAACACCCAGATCGAAGGCAAAGATCACCACTCCGCCTCCGAGGCAGAGTCGCGACCGAAAAACCTCTTCGAAAGTCTGGTAGCTCTGAACCGAGCAAGCCGCACGTGCCGATCCCACAAGCTCCGTCTGCACCGAAACCGAAAGAAGACTTGGCTCCGAAACCGTCGACTTCTAAAGACAAAGGGATGAAGCCAGCGTCTGACGCCTCGAAGCCGATGCACCCAAGCCCTCGAAACAGCCTACGGCTTTGAAAACAACAATTTGGTGCCGAAAACTACGCTAAAGGACATTGTAACACCTCCTAAGGCTAAAGACAGACCGCAACCTCGTCCGGAACCGAAAAAACTGGTGCCGACAAAGGTTCCACAAGGAGAAGACCTTTTCCAACCAGATCCTCTGCAAAAGAAGATCTACATTGACCCAAAGACAGGTCATGTATCCACTACACCAGAGGAAGGCAGATGCAACACCCACACCTGTAGTACCTGCCAAGAAGAAGGACTCTACCACATCTCCTATGCACCCTTCTCCTATACTTCCTTCTTCTTCATCCCCTGTTCTTCTTAACAATTCACCACATATTTCTCATCCACATTCTCCTGTTCTGTCTTCACACTCAACTCAAAATGATGATGAGTATAGTTTAGGAAGATGGATGGACCCAGATGAGCCTTTCCCATACCCTGTAGATGATAGACTGGGAGTACCCAAACCCACAGGATGTGCCAGATATCCCTGATCCATAGTCATATCCATCAAAACCTTCTGCCCCAGAAGATCACATTGGTTTTGGTCACCTGCTGAACAGAGCTGCCATTTACCATGGAGTCACTATGCATTCTGATGAGGCAGAGGAAGATTTTCTGTTAGACACATTTGAACAATCGCAAAGGTCTGTTCAAATTCTTTCCATGATTAAAGGGTTCATCAAACATGCTCCGGAGATATTTAAAGACCCTGTACGTACTAAGATCCTAAACCCTAGAATTGAGAAACAATATAGGCCTGCACCTGCAGATCCAGCCTGCATTAAAGGACAACTACCATTAGATTCACTAGTTGTGTCAAATGCTAGGAAAAGGGCAAACTCACAAACGTCAGGTGAGGCACCCCCACCTGATAAAGAATCCAAAGTAATAGATGCTAACACACAAACCCTCCTTTCAAGATATGATAGGGCTCATTATGATCTACCTGACCAATATAAGGAGCAGGCAAACAACCTTATACAAGAAGGCAAGCTAATTTCTAATGCCTCAATCAAGTGCGCACTAGATGTGGCAGACACCGCACCTAGAGCTGTTAACACTAGTGTCGTACTTAGGCGACATGCATGGCTACTCACTTCAGGATTTAAACAGGAAGTGAAAACTACCATTTTAAATCAACCATTTAATCAAAATCAACTGTTTGGACCAGAGGTAGACACAGCACTTGAAAAGATGAAGGATACATACACTGCCAAGTCTATGGGAGCTTTACAGTCCACACATGCAAAAAATTCCTTTCGGCGCTCTTTCTACAGAGGAGGCTCCAAACAGACTGGAGCAGACAATTCAAGATCCTTCAAATGTAACACACAAACATCCTCTAACAAGGGATATTTTAGAGGAGGATATAGAGGAAACAACAACCAAGAAAGAGGTCGGGGGTAACTACAATAATGGAACCTCAGCCACCACAAAACAATGACTTCCCTCTGCTTCCCCGACAGCATTCGACTCCTGTGGGGGGAGGGGAAGGGTGGGGGGAGAGGGGAGGGGGGAGGGGGGGAAAAGGCCAGGGGGGGAGATTAACACAATTCCTACCTGTCTGAAATTCCATCACAACAGACCAGTGGGTAAGACAAATTATCCTGTATGGCTACTGCCTCGAACTTATAGCAACCCCTCCACACATACCACCCAGGCAGCGTCCAATGTCTGCAGAACACCTTACTCTGCTCGAACAAGAAGTTCTGTCGCTTCTTCAAAAGGACGCAATAGAAATAGGTTCGAGGCATGTGGGCTGCTGAATTCATATCTGTGCATAGATCGCCGCCTAGTGTTGAGTCCGGTTGATTGCACATTGTTGTCCTGGAAGAGTCTTCGAAGTATCACGAGATAGGTGGCTCCTCCCCTGGACTACAGTGCGCATGGGCATCGACTCCATCCTCAGATTGTTTTTTTCTGCCATTGGGTTTGGATGTCTTTAATTCCCTCTTGTCGGAATCGATAGAAAAACTTTCTTGAGACCAAAAGGTCTTTAGTCTATACGTCGGTATTGTCTTGCGTTCGGCTTATTTTCTTCTAGCTCGGCTCCGAGCCGCTTTCTGTCCTTCCGCGTGCTCTCGGCGCGGAAGGCCTAGTCGACGCTCCAGACTTATCAACCATCCATCATGGACCGAAGTCCATTCAAGAGATGTCCGGTCTGTAACTCGAAGTACCTACACATCGACGTCCACCCGGTGTGCAACAAGTGTCTGTCGCCGGACCACGATGAGGCCAAGTGTATGGCCTGTTCACGATTCAGGTCCAAGAAGACACTCAAGCTCCGACGAGCTGCGCGCCTGGAGGCCCTGCAATCTGCTCCGGCGCCTACGGACATTTTCGATGCTGGGGATGTCGAGGAAGAATATATCCAGGACGTTTCGGAATCGAACCCCGCGTCGTACGTCGAGGAAGACTACGACGCTGATGCTGAGGTGTTCGAAAGCGGAGAAGTCGTCGAGGAGGTAGGAGACAACGACAGTGCCCTCGGGGCCATGGAGGATAGCTCGGACGAGGAGCTCCCTCAAACTGACTCTGGGGCCGTGACTATAAGGCCCAGGTCGAGGGATCGCCTTCGGGCCTTACCCAAGACCTCGATATGGGTTCCACGGCCCCACCTTCGGGCCCGGCCACGGACATTGTTACCGAGCCACTCCCGGTCAAAACGAAACCGAAAGTGAAACCTACGGTCTCAACGCCAGATACTGCGCAGGTGCAAGTATCAAAACCGAAAGTGCGCATCACATTAGTCGGATCGAAAACTTCTGAGGCCTCGGCGCCGAAGAAGCCGAAGATGGCTGTCGAGCCGAAGGGCCCAATCAAGGGCGCAGAGCCAAAGGCTGCCGCGCCAAAGACTAAGGTGAAGGTGTTCGACACCGGCGCGTCGGCGCCGAAGACTGTCAACGCCGGCAAGGGCCTGGTCGACCCGAAGAAGGCTGTCGACGACCCAAAGAAAACTCTCGGAGACCCAAAGAAACGGCCCGATGACCCGAAGGTCCTCTCTGCCCCGCGTCCACACGACAAGGCCAAGGGTGCTGCGCCACGGGAGTCGACTCCGAAGGTGGCCTCAAAGGACTCGGCTCCGAAGGTGGCCTCAAGGGACTCCGCAGAACCGGCGCGTCCATCTGCCGCATTCACCAAAAAGGTCGCGGACTCCCTGCAACGCCTCGTTGGTGGTCCACGGCCCGCGACCTCGACACCCTTCGGAAGAGGAGCGTCAAGAACACTTTAACGCCGAAACGGGCAGGCTTTCCCTTCTGAAGCGGAAAATCACCCCAGAACCCCGACTGGAGTCTTACAAGATCCCTCTCAAGAGGACGAAGGACTCTGCTTGCTCTCCTGTCTTGGTGGAACCCCTTCCACCACAGACTCATGATGTCTCGCCCACTTAGTCCGATGTGGACGCTGGTAAGGGTGATGAGGAGGATGAATACAGTTATCCAGTCAAATTTTAACAGGAGGGGGGAGAGAGAGAGAGTCAGTGGATTCAGTCTCCCGGATCATATGAATAAACAAAGTGGAATCCACTCAGAGTGATAGTGATCCCTAGAGTGATGGGGAACACACAGTGTTGTTTAAATGCCCCTCACACACCAACAGGCCCCTTGGTGTCATGCTTCATCATCGGGGCCTTCGCACCCCTCTACGGGATGCGGCGTGCTACGACTCGCGGATACGCAGGAGCACTTGAAGTGAACTATGTGTGGGGGTGTGTGTTTTTTGCAAAGGTGTGCGTGAGGTGAGGTGAAAAAAGTGAATGGTTAAAAAATACCTGGCACGTGGGAGAAAAATACTTTATTAAATCCCCGGCTGGTATTATTAAAATAGAAGTGCAGGGCGTGGTTTAAATAGATACGTATTTAGGGTATCCAGACCACTATATCAAAAAGTCAACATGTTTCGGAGGTCAAAGCCCCCTTCTTCAGGACAAGGGTTAATGCACTTACCCTCCCCTTACTCACCTACTCACATGTACAATGTAAAAGTGTCCATAAAAATTACCACAATGTGTAATGTTCCTAACAATGTTATATGTTAGTGAATGTCGTTGCGCCCAATTGGCGTAAGAACTTAGAGTTCCCAAATACAGGACTTCATGAGCCTAAGCGTATATTGGGGAATCCTTCTTTCGCCTGCCTTCCCTCAACGCGGCTCCGATGAAGTGGAGCCGCGTTGAGGGAAGGCAGGCGATTAGCTGTTGCAGTAACCGTTTTCTGATTAGAAAGGAAGGATTCCCCAATATACGCTTAGGCTCATGAAGTCCTGTATTTGTAAACAACACTGTGTGTTCCCCATCACTCTAGGGATCACTATCACTCTACAGTTATCCAGTCTACACAGAGCCTGAGGATACAAATACAGCTGGTGGTGACCCTGGGGATCCTCATTCAGGACAAGACCCTCAACTGTTTTCTGCTAAGACTTCACCTACTGAAGACTCTGCTGCTTTCAATGCCCTCATTGAACGGGCTGCTAACAATCACAATGTCCAGCTGCATGCTGACCCTGTGGATGTGGATTTCCTCTTTGACACTTTTTCTGTATCGGAAAAGACTGTGAAAACTCTGCCTATGGTAAAAGGTGTTTTAAAGCATGCTGCTGAGGTCTTTAAGGAACCTACCAGGGCGAGGGTGATAAACCCTAGGATTGACAAAAAATACAAAGCGGCACCTACTGATCCTACATACCTTAAAGGACAGTTGCCTCTGGACTCCCTTGTCGTCTCGAATGCCCAGAAGAGGGCCAATTCTCAGACTACGGGTGATGCTCCTCCCCCAGACAAAGAATCCAAGGTCTTTGAGGCTTCGGGGAAGAGGGTAGCAGCACAGGCAGCCAACATATGGCGCATCTTTAACACACAGGCGCTTCTAGCGCGCTATGATAGGGCGCACTACGAGACCCTTTTGCAACACTTGCCTGATCAATACAAAGAAGGGGCTGAGATGCTAATCTCCAACGCTTCCATTAAGTGCGCTCTGGATGCAGCCGATACCGCTGCGCGAGCTATTAACACCAGTGTTATGCTTCGGAGACATGCCTGGCTGAGAATCTCTGGATTTAAGCCAGAAATCCAAACAACCATCCTGAACCAAACTGTCAACCCAGATCACCTGTTTGGCCCAGAGGTTGACACCACCCTAGAAAAAATGAAGGACACTGACAATGAAAAATCCATGGGTGCCTTACAGCAGTTTCGGGGTGGGTCCTTTCATCGCTCCAACACTAGAGGCGTCTCAAGGGGTCAGCTTTCCCAGGCCAGGCAATTCTACAAAAGCAACACCCAGACTACTTATGCCAACAAGAGTCGAGGTGGATATCGCGGCAACAGCGCCAAAGGCAGAGGACGTGGCAACAACAGCTCCAGGTCCTCTACCACCAGCAAACAGTGACGCCTTGTCACTGCCCCCCGACCACACAACACCGGTCGGGGGGGAGACTCCAGCAGTTCCTGCCCGTCTGGAAGTCCATCACCACGGACAGGTGGGTCAGAAAGCTTATACAATTGGGTTATTGTCTGGAGTTAACATCCACTTCACCCAACATGCCCCCAAAGCACCGTCCTATGTCGGACGAGCACTTGCACTTATTGCAGCAGGAGGTCACCGTCATGCTGCAAAAAGGGGCAATAGAGCTCGTGCCTATGCGAGAAAGAAGCACAGGGGTCTACTCCCTGTACTTCCTGATACCGAAGAAGGATGGGTCCCTCAGGCCCATCCTAGACCTCAGGCCCCTCAACTACTACATCCTGTCGGAGCACTTCCATATGCTGACCCTGCAGCAAGTGCTCCCACTTCTCCAGCAAGGGGACTTTCTCGCAACTTTAGACCTGAAGGATGCGTACTTTCACATTCCACTACACCCTTCACACAGGAAATACCTCGGGTTCACCATCCAAAACCAGCACTACCAATTCAAAGTTTTGCCTTTCGGTGTCACCACGGCACCCAGGGTGTTCACAAAGTGCCTGGCGACAGTGGCGGCACATCTGAGGAGACAAAACATCCACGTCTACCCCTATCCGGATGACTGGCTCATCCAGGCAAGGTCAGCCCAGCAGTGTGCCGCCTACATGTCCCACACCATTCACCTCCTGCAGGATCTGGGATTCTTACTGAATTACCCAAAATCCCACCTCCAGCCCGCCCACATACGGCAGTATCTGGGCGCGACCATAGACACTCTGGCGGCCACAGCACAGCCGAATTCAGTGAGAGTCAGCAGCATCCAATCGCTCATCCAAAAATTCTGACCTCGACACTCGATTCCAGCAAGAGTGTTCATGCAGTTGATAGGCATGATGGCCTCCTGCATCTCCATAGTCCCGCACGCGAGACTACATATGCGTCCGCTTCAGGAGTGCTTGGCACGTCAGTGGACTCAGGCTCACGGGCAGTTGAAAGACCTAGTGTTGGTGAGCGGTCGGGCATACAACTCTCTGCATTGGTGGAATCCACAAAACGTTTGCAAGGGCCGACCGTTCCAAGAGCCTGTGCCACAGATCATCCTGACGACAGACGCTTCTCTCCAGGGATGGGGAGCACATGTACTCCAGTACACTGTGCAGGGACTATGGACGTAACATCAAAGGAAGATACACATCAACGTTCTGGAACTGATGGCAATCTTCATGGCACTAAAAGCCTTCAAAGTACATCTGTGCAACAAGGTCGTGTTGATCCGGACGGACAACATGACGGCAATGTACTACATTCAGAAGCAGGGAGGAACACACTCTCCGCAGCTGTCTCATCTGGCTCAGAGCATGTGGAAGTGGGTCATTCAGAGGAACATCTTCCTCATGGCAGAGCACCTCCCGGGCAAGGACAATCAGCAGGCACAGCCACAAAATTCACGAGTGGGAGATACATCCATCGGTTCTCCAACCGTATTTCCGAAAGTGGGGTCATCCAGAGATCGACCTCTTAGCCACAAGGGAGAATGCAAACTGCCAAAGCTTCGCCGCCAGGTTCCCACACCCACAGTCGCAGGGCAATGCGATATGGATGAACTGGTCAGGCAAATTTGCGTACGCTTTTCCCCCAGCACCTCTGATACCTCTGGTGGCACGCAAGCTCAGGCAGCACTCGATGACTCTCATCCTGGTTGCTCCAACGTGGGCTCGCCAACTATGGTACACCACGTTTCTAGAACTGTCCGTGGTACTGCATCAGAGGCTACATCTTACACCCAGCCTTCTGACGCAGAGCCATGGCGACAGTCAGTATCCAGATCCGCAACAGCTCAACCTGGCGATCTGGCTCCTGAAGTCCTAGAGTTTGGCTACCTGCACTTACCTTTTGACTGTATGGACATCATTCGGGAGGCACGGAAGCCCACCACCAGAGCATGCTATGCGGCTAAATGGAAGCGGTTTGTCATTTATTGTGCAGACCACAACATTAACCCGCTGGATGCTTCTATTCAGAATATCATCTGTTACCTTTTCCATCTGTACAAATGTAATCTGGCCTATGCTTCCATTCGCATTCATCTGTCTGCAATGGCCGCTTATCTCCAGAATAGGCAGCACCTCTCCCTTTTCAGGGTGCCTGCCATTAAGGCTTTTCTGGAAGGACTCAAACGAGTCATTCCTCCACGGACTCCACCAGCTCCGGAGTGGAACCTCAATGTGGTCCTTACCAGGCTGATGGGTCCTCCCTTTGAACCACTGCATTCCTGCGAGATTCAGTTCTTGACGTGGAAAGTGGCTTTCCTCATAGCCATTACATCGCTACGGAGGGTTAGTGAATTACAAGCCCTAGCTATCCAAGAGCCATTTATTCAAATTCATTCCAACAGGGTAGTGCTTCGCACTAACCCTAAATTTCTTCCCAAGGTTGTGTCTCAATTCCATATCAACCAGACTATTGAATTACCTGTTTTCTTTCCAAATCCCGAGTCATTGGCGGAGCGGATGCTCCATACCCTTGACGTCAAAAGGGCCCTAATGTATTACATCGATAGGACCAAGGATTTTAGGTAAACTAAGCAACTCTTTGTCGCCTTTGCACCACACCACAAATGTAACCCTATTTCCAAGGCTGGTATTGCTTGGTGGATCGTTAAATGTATCCAGATCTGCTATCTGAAAGCAAAACGTACTCTTACCATTCCACCAAGAGCCCAATCCACCAGAAAATTGGGGGCCTCTATGGCATTCCTTGGAAACATTCCTTTGGAAGACATATGTAGAGCAGCCACATGGTCTACCACACACACATTTACTAAGCATTACTGTGTTGATGTGCACTCCAAACAGACAGCTGTAGGGCGGGCTGTTCTCAAAACACTTTTCCAAACTGCTGCAGCTGGCACGGGTGGCCACCGCTAATGGAGGGACTGCTATGTATTCTATGCACAGATATGAATTCAGCAGCCCACATGCCTCGAACCGAATATGCGACTTACCAGTATGCATCTGTTCTTGGCATGTAGGGCTGCTGACATTCATATCGCCCGCCCTCCTCCCCGGCGCCTGTAGCAGCTGCAGTATTCACATATACTCATAGCATGGTCATCATTCACTGAGTTTCACTCCATCTTGCCCACAATGGCTAAAAACAATCTAAGGATGGAGTAGATGCCCATGCGCACTGTAGTCCAGGGGAGGAGTCACCTATCTCGTGATACTTCGAAGACTCTTCCAGGACAACAATGTGCAATCATCCGGACCCAACACTAGGCGGCGATCTATGCACAGATATGAATGTCAGCAGCCCTACATGCCAAGAACAGATGCATACTGGTAAGTAGCATATTCGTTCCTTTACAACAGCAAGGAATAGGGATTTACTCGCTATATTTTCTAATACCCAAGAAGGACGGGACACTAAGACTAATTCTCGACCTCCGGCCCCTCAATCATTACTTTCAATCAGATCATTTTCATATAATCACTTTACAACAAGTGCTCCCACTGCTGCAACAAGGCGATTTCCTTACAACACTAGATCTAAAGGACGCCTACTTACACATTCCTATGTATCCTGCTCACAGGAAGTATCTAAGGTTTGTACTGGAAGGACAACATTATCAGTTCAAAGTCCTTCCATTCGGAGTGACAACGGCACCAAGAGTATTCACAAAGTGCCTAGCAGTAGTAGCAGCACATCTCAGGAGACAACAAATACATGTCTTCCCTTATCTAGACGATTGGCTCATAAAAGCCAAGTCATTCAATCAGTGTGTCCAACACACACATCAGATTATTCAAAAATTGCACGACTTAGGGTTCACAATCAACTACACCAAGTGGCACCTGCAACCCTCTCATATACATCAGTATCTATGGGCTACAATAAACATGTCTACAGCTCTAGCGTATCCCAGTCCAGCAAGGATACAGAGCATTCAAACCTTAGTCACAGTCTCCCAACATCAACACTCTCTCCAAGCCAGAGTGTTCATGAGACTAATAGGCATGATGGCGTCTTGCATTTTTCTTGTGCCATATGCAAGACGGCAGATGCGTCCGATACAAGAATGTCTAGCACGAACCAGGCTCAAGGGCAACTGACAAACCTGGTGTTGGTAGACAGCCGCACACATCGCTCTCTGCAGTGGTGGAACACCAAAAACTTGATAAAAGGGCGGCCGTTCCTCGAACCTGTTCCACAAATAGTACTCACAGCAGACTCATCTCTCACAGGATGGGGAGCCCATCTCCTACATCGTACGACACAAGGACAATGGACCATTCAACAAAGATTGTTCCATATCAACCATCTAGAGCTGCTAGCAATATTCTTAGCACTCAAAACATTCCAAGTACAAGTACAAAACAAAGCTGTCTTAATCCGGACGGACAACACGACAGCTATGTATTACATACAAAAGCAGGGGGGACACACTCTATACAACTGTCCCAGCTT
Source organism: Lissotriton vulgaris (assembly GCF_964263255.1). Lineage (NCBI taxonomy): Eukaryota > Metazoa > Chordata > Amphibia > Caudata > Salamandridae > Lissotriton > Lissotriton vulgaris. Next base: position 1,987,035,873 of record NC_141691.1, on the reverse strand, counting down.
GCACAGAACATTTGGAGATGGGCCATTCCACAAAATATATATCTGCTAGCACAACACCTTCCAGAAGTTTACAATCAGATAGCAAATCTGTTGAGTCGACAGACACAACAAATTCACGAATGGGAACTAAATCCGCAAGTTCTTCAACCATTTTTCCACAAGTGGGGTCATCCAGACATAGATCTGTTCGCCACACAAGGAAATGCAGAATGCCCAACCTTCGCCACCAGATTTCCACACCCGCTGTCCAAGGGCAATGCGATATGGATGAACTGATCAGGCAGATTTGCGTACTCTTTTTCCGCCACTACCACTAATACCATTAGTAGTACACAAGCTCAGACAACAGTCTCTCAAATTAATCCTGGTAGCTCAGACATGGGCATGCCAACCGTGGTTCACCACACTGCTAGAACTCTCTCTAGTTCCACACCAAAAGTTATGCCTCACACCATCCCTGCTAACGCAGAACCATGGAGACATCAGACATCCAGACCCAAATCAACTGAATCTGGCGATCTGGCTTCTGAAGTCTTAGAGTTTGGTTATCTTAACCTACCACCAGACTGTATGAACATCATTAAAGAGGCAAGGAGACCTACTACCAGAGCTTGTTATGCTGCTAAATGGAAGAGATTTGCCATTTATTGCAACAATAACCATATTGATCCACTGGACGCATCTATCCAAAATATAATTTGCTACCTTTTAGATTTACAAAGATGTAACTTAGCATATTCATCCATACACCTGCACCTTGCAGCCATTGCAGCGTATTTACAAAACAGACAACATCTGTCTCTTTTTAGAGTGCCTGCTATTAAAGCATTTATGGAAGGATTAAAAAGAATCATTCCCCCCAGGTTACCACCTTCTCCAGTGTGGAACCTAAACGTTGTTCTTACAAGACTCACGGGACCCCCTTTTGAGCCTTTACACAAATGTGAATTGCAATTCCTTACGTGGAAAACCGCTTTCCTTATTGCTATTACCTCTCTTAGAAGAGTAAGTGAGATACAAGCTTTCACAATACAAGAACCATTTTTACAACTACATCGTAACAAAGTGGTTCTAAGAACTAATCCTAAATTCCTTCCAAAAGTCATTACTTCTTTTCATTTAAACCAATCCGTAGAGTTACCTGTGTTTTTCCAATACCCTGACTCTGTTGCAGAAAGAGCTCTACACACACTAGATGTTAAAAGAGCTCTTCTCTACTATATAGATAGAACTAAATCTTTTCGAAAAACAAAACAATTGTTTGTGTCTTTCTCTCCACCTCATAAAGGTAACCCCATCTCTAAGGGTGGAATTGCAAGGTGGATTGTAAAATGTATACAAATATGCTATCAAAAGGCAAAACGTACAATAACAGTTCCTCCTAGAGCGCACTCCACACGCAAACTAGGAGCCTCTATGGCTTTCTTAGGGAACATCCCCCTAGAGGACATATGCAAGGCAGCAACATGGTCTTCAACACACACCTTCACTAAACACTACTGTGTTGGTTTGCAAGCCAAGCAGCAAGCTGCAGTGGGCCAAGCTGTCCTTAAAACTCTCTTTCAAACTACTGCAACAGATACAGGTGACCACCGCTAGGGGAGACACTGCTGCACAATCGATGCTAAGTGTAGTATCTGCAGCTCATATGCCTCGAACGGAAAATGCTACTTACCAGTATGCATCTGTTCTTGGCATGTAGAGCTGCAGATTACTACACGCCCTCCCGCCTCCACGGGACCTGTACCTTTTCCAGTTCTATCTTACTTAGAGGCACACGCATGGACATACTTTTGTTTTCTTCTACTAACTCCATCATTTCCCATTCTGGCGAAAAACAAAGGATGGAGCCGATGCCCATGCGCACTATCGTCCAAGCAAGGAGTCACCTATCTCGTGACTACAAACGACTTCTTCCAAGACGACAACAACATGCAATCATCCGAGCCCAACACTAGGTGGCGATCTAATGCTAAGTGTAGTAATCTGCAGCTCTACATGCCAAGAACAGATGCATACTGTTAAGTAGCATTTTCCTTTTGTAAAGATATATGATGGATAGCAGGACAGCATAGCACCATAGGCTGCAATTATGAGAGTTTAAAACAATATCTGCACCTTTAAGGATTCAAAGACCACCAGTATCCCATCATGCCTAGCAAGTGGCAGTTGCCACTGGTTTTTTTTCTGGCACCTGGTGACGGGATCCTGGAGCACTGAGCTGAGCCTTTTAGGCTTTTTTTCTTAAATTCTCATGTGATTCACTCGACGTCTTTCATCAACCTCTCACTGTTTAATGCCTTTTCTGACAGAATTTGGAGGCATTTTGTCAATATTTATGCCTTCCCTGTTTGATCAGCATTGTGTCTGTGGGAAGAAGGAGGCCAAATCATACCCTCACACCATCTGTATACTCTGCCTTCCATCTGCACATGTTCCAGAGCAGTGCCAACACTGCAAGAACTTTTCACGTTGCACCTTGAGGGGGAGAGAGATCATTTGCCTTCATGGCATGGAAGAACAGCGCAGCAGCAAATTTAGTCTCAAGGTTAGACCTCATAGCGTGGAGAGGGCCAATCCTCTACCAGGGCTTTTACATCTGCCTTGGAGGGACGTGGAAGGTCCAAAAGAGGGTGCCAGCAAGAAAACAACATGTTTCCTAATCAACGTCGAGGGAGTTGACGTCGAGACAGGGTACTGCACTAAATTGCTTGCCGTTGAGGTCTGGATCACAATCAAGAAAGATGCAGATCTGTGTTGAGGCAAGATAGGCCTTATCTGCCGTTGACATACTCTGTTAAATCGAGAACGTCAAGGAGTATATCGCCATCCAGGTGATGTGAACCATTGACGCTGAGGAGCAGTTCAACGTTGAGGTGTTGGAGAAGAGGTGTCGGGGGCACAAGAAAAGAGGAGAAAAAGGACTTGAGGGCCTACTCCCCATCTTCCCTGATATTACTACCAGATTCTCCACCTTCGCCGCCGCCTCCCCCACCACCAACAACACTTCCACCTCTGGTGCCTACACCTCCTGCGCCAATGCCTTTGCCTGTAGCATCGCCAAGGCCTCGATCGTGGTCCAGAATGAGACATCGACATGCCATCACAGGCGTCATTAAAGGCATTCATCGTTCCCTAGCTGCTCTCGCCATCACAGCCATAGATCTTGGTCAAGGACACGTACAACTCCCAGATCTCAATCAAGATACACAACGTCTTCTTCTACATCAACTGGATAATATTCGCCGACACTGTTGGATTCTCCACCACCTCGCATCTCTCTGGTGGATGACATCACCACATTTCAGGAGGTTCTGGCGAGAGGTGTAGCAAAACTTAAAAATTCAGATATCGCTCCCTACACCTACCACATCCGTTATATTTGAGACTCTACACCAGCGATCAGCTTCAACTAGTTCCCGGTATTTTGGAACCAGCAAAGGAACTCTTTCTGACCCCAGCCTCAACCAAAATGGATCCTACGAGGCAGCAGAAAAAAATATAGACCCCTGATCAAGATCTTCTTTTCCTCCAATTGGATCCACCTCCTGACGTATCATGACTGGTCTTTCTTGTGGCCAAAAACATCATGCTACTACCCGTGCTTCTTCAGTTCCTTCTAATATCGAGAGCAAATGTTTGTAACAGAGCTGCAACAACCATGAAAGCTGACAGTGCTACAATCCTCCTGGGTAGATATGATGGAGCACTCTGGGACTCAATCCAGCAATTTGCACAGATCTTCCCTGGGACTTCTTGGAGATTGTTAATGAAGGCCTCATGGTGTCCACCTAAGTCATCCGTGCCGCAGCAGACTCCTCCCTGTTAGCAGCTCATGAATATTGTCAAGGCATTGCTTTAAGGTGGCATTCCTGTCTCCGCCTCACATCTCTTAAGTCAGAGTTGCAGCTAAGGATTATAAATCTTTCTTTTTCGGGGTCTTACCCTCCTCGGCAGCCACACAGACGATGAGATGGCTCGCATGAAGTTTGAAATGGAGACTCCTTAAGCTGTCGGCCTAGAAAGAGCAAAAGAGCAAAGGCGTTTATTTAGGCCTTACCAGCGCCTGTTCTACCCTCAGAGGGTTTAAAGGGCTCATTGGTACCAGGGCCTCCAGCAGCCACAACAGCAATGGCCATACCAGCAACAAAAGCGCTGACAATCTAGAGGGCGATCTTCCCAACATCGCTCCCTAAAGGGGTAAACCCACAACTGGCGTCAAACCTTGAATCTTCCCTTCTCTCTCTTCTACTAACCACTCCGGTAGGGGGGAAGCATCTCACACTTTCTGGCAGAGTGGCAAAAACACAAAAGAAGCCTGTGTTCTGAATATTGTTCAAAATGGCTATTGTCTCAGATTCACCATTCATCCCCCGACGTTCCCAGCAAAACCATCCAACCATCATTTGCACATGCTTTGGGAAGAAGTCAATATCTTGCTACAGAAGCGTGCGGTGGATTTTGTCCACCACAAACAACTGGGTACAAGCATATACTTCAGATACTTTTGTGTGAAGCGAAAAGACAAGAATGAATTTAGACCTAGCCTCAACTTAAAAGCGGCCAAAAAATGGATTTAGCAGGAAAAGTTTTGAATGCTGGCATTACATCAGATCTACCCCCAACTAATACACCACAGGGATTGGCCCTGGTCCATAGACCTTCAAGATGAGCACATATGCACTTTGCCAAGAAACACCACCAGTTCTTAAGGCTTCAGGTGGGGCAGGACCACTATTAATACCAGGTCCTTCCATTCGGCCTCAAGTCAGCTCCCAGAACCTTCTCAAAGTGCAAGGCAGTATTTGTTACTCATCTCAGGAGGCTCTAAATTCTCATCTATCCCTATCTAGACAATTGGTTAATCAAAGCATCAACTTAACAGGAAGCCCAGTTGGTTTTCAACTGGCCATACAACACCCTTAATGGTTGGATCGTCACATCAACCACAGCAAGTCTCCACTCTGTTTCAGCCTCTGCAGTGTTTAGGTTCTTGCATCGACACCTTCCAGGCAAGAGTATGTCCTTCAGAGGAGAGACTTTCATAGATCCGTTCGAAATGTCACTTAAATGAATATCTCTTATCTTGCTGTAAGGTCAGTGTCCTCCCTTCTCTTCTCCATGGCCTCCTGTATCTTTCTGACTCCGAATGCACGGCAACACATGCGTCCCCTTCAGGAATGTCATGACGAGCAGTAAGAACAGGCAACTGGGAAGACCGGATAACACCACCCTCTTGTGAAGCAACCTCTGACATGGTTGTGCTCTCCGACCAACCTCCTTCACCGGATGTCTTTCCACCAGCCCCCCTCTCAAAAGATTGTGACAGATGCATTGTTACTGGGGTGGGGAGCCCACATGGAATATCTCAAAATTCAAGACACATGGTTTATTGCATCAGTCTCCTAGAGCTCCTGGCAGTCCACCTTGCTCTGAAAGTATTTCACCAGTCATTTAAGACCAACTCCATGCTTGTTCAGACGGACGATACGACCACCATGTATTGCTTCAACAAGCAGAGATGAACAAGGTCCAGACCTCTATCCCACGAAGCCCAGGCATCGCGGTAACTCTCCTCCCAAGTGCGCAAAATGTGCATGCAGACTCCCTCAGCAGGGTTCTGCAAGAAAACCAAGAATAGGTCCTTCACGACGAGTACGTCATGCAAGACCTGTTCAGTCAGTGGGGCTCTCAGCACATCAACTTGTTTGCCACTGCAGGAAAAAAAAATGCTAAAACTTCACAGCGATGTGTTTCCAACCAGGAATGCTGGGGAATGCTCTATGGATCAAATGGTCAGGCAAATTTCTTTATGCCTTTTCACCAATACCTCTGATCCCGGCAGTCTGCCTCAAGCTGTCCCACTTGAGTCAGACTGCTCCTAATAGCCCCGGAGTGGCCACCTCAGTGGTGGTTCACGACCTTCTTCCCCGGACACAGCATCCACATGTCAAGCTGCCATGCCGACCAAACCTACTAACGAAGTTCGGAGGCCAGATGGTTCACCCCAGTCTCTCCTCTTTGAATTTGGCAGCATGGGTCCTGAGCTAGTGCAGTATAGGCATGTGAATCTGCCACAAGATTGCATTAACATCCTCAAGGAGGCTAAACGGCTGTCGACCCTTTCTGCATATTCCTTCAAGTGGAAGAAATGTTGTATTTGGTGTTCCTTCAAGAATGTAGATCCTACCACTTGACAGGAAGATGTCCTTCTTCCCTAACTTCTCTATCTGGCAAAACCTGGCTTGCGATTCTCTTCAATATGACTCTACTTGTTTGCACTCACTGCCTACAGAACATTTTCCTTATAAAACTTTTTTCCAAATCCGAATAAACAAGAACTTTCTTGAAGGGTTAAAGAAGGTTTCATCTTCTATTGGGCGCCCTTCCCCTCCCTGGGAACTTGACATAGTCCTTTCACATCTCATGCAGGCTCTTTTTGAGACTATTCATAAGGCATCCCTACAGCATCTCTCTTGGAAAGCAGCTTTCCTAGTAGCAATGACATTAGCTCGTAGGGTTAGCAACATTGAGGGGTTATGTTCTCATGCGCAATACACAGTCTTCCACTTGTAAGAAGGTAGGTATGAGGACTCAACCTAAATTCCTTCTCAAGGTAATTTCGGACTTTCATGTCTGACAATTTTCTTGCCTAGTTTCTTTCATTGCCTTTCAACCCCGGCTGAAAGGACTCTTCATATTCAGGGGTAATGTTCTCAAGCGCAATACACAGTCTTTTACTTGTACGAAGGTAGGTGTGAGGATTTAACCTAAATTCCTCTTCTAGGTAATATCGGACTTTCATGTCAGACAATTTCATTTCCAGGTTTCTTTCATTGCCCTTCAACCCCGGCTGAAAGGACTCTTCATTCCCAGAATGTGAGGTGAATCTTGAAGTTTTATCTAGACAAGACTCATGACATGCATAGATGGGACCAATTGTTTCTAAATTATGGCTTGGTCCGCACAAGTTTAGCTACTTCCAGACAATCCATCTCCCAATGGATAGTATCTTGCATACCCTTATTCTATCAAAAACCTATTCGGCTAGACCGAAGGCCTGTTCTACTGAAGGCAAAGCAGCTACTGCTGCTTTGATGAGAAATGTCTGTATAGCGGGCGGAGATCAAGTGGCTACTTGGAGGTCTGGTCAAACATTCACCAAGCACTACCGTTTGGATTCGGATACATGAGCAGACGCTCAAATCAGACAAGCATCTCTTAGAATTGTATTTGCTTTATTCAAGCCTATTGCCACGCCTCTGTTTCCCACCACCTTTTGTGGGGATGGGCTTGCTATTCAAGTCAAACCCTTATGACTATCAGTGGAGATCCCTTACAGTAGAAGGAATAGTTTCTTACTTGTAACTTGAGTTCTCTCACAGGGCAATCTCCATTGAAATCACAAGCAACCCACCCGCCTCCCTGGTGGACGTAACAGAAGACATTATTGGGATTACTTTTTACCAACTCATTCCTTCAAAAAAAACGGAGGCAACTGCCACTTACTAGGCATGAGGAAATACTGGTGGTCTCTGAGTCCTTAAAGGCGCAGACACTGTTTTAAACTCACATTATGGTAGCATACAGGGCTATGCTGTCATGCTAGCCTTCACGTTCTACCTTTAAAAAAAAAAGGGGGGGGGTTGTGAAAGATTTAAACTTTTATAAAATTTTCACTTCAAAATTAGGGGTATTTTAACCCTTTTGCAAGTACAATATGGAGAATTTCTCCAATGTAGTCTGTTTTCTAGCCTGCACATTGTGTTCTCTCTTGTGTTTCTGCAGACCTTCCTGAAGGAAGGCGAACGTCTGCACTTAAGATAATATTTTATGAAGAAGTGGTCCGTGATTCCTGCATGTGGGCGCATTTATTAAAATGCTTATGACTTCAATATAGATTCCCCTACTAGAGAACTGGAGATACAGGTGAACTATTCCTGTCCTACAGTGGTGAGATTTACTGGTAGTGTATTTCTTAAATTAAGTAATTAAAATGCAACCCTGGATCAATTCCTCTACTCCTCCACATTAGTCAACCAAGACTTTAAAATGTGATCCTCCAGGATAAATGAGTGATGGGGCACCCCACAGAAAACCACTAAATCTTTTGGTATATCTCACCTGGACTACCTTATCTGGTACGACAGATATTTGACAGTCTGATTTGTTAAAATCAATTTTAATTGGGTGCTCCGATGTCAGACATACATCAGGATAGAGAATAAGTACCCAGAACCTGGAAGCGGACTACAAAAATATTTAGGGGTCTAGTCTAGAGGACAATCTAATAGAGTTCGGAGAAAAAATATGCATACATGCTAAAAGATAATCCGGTCTAGTGTCTGTTACACTTCTGAAGGTGTAATTTAGCGTTGGCTCATTAAAAGGTTGTCAATGATGCATTAGCCAGAAGAAGCCACACCGCTTGCCCGGGAACGCTGTGAATTTTACAAGCAGAACAGGGCTATTGGGTTTTTCAAAATATGCAGAGACTTAAGAAAAATAAGGGAAGAGCTAGAGCCATTTTGTTTAACCCGTTGAGTGCTAATGACTAGCTCAGCTCGTCATGAGGCACGGTTGAGCTGCACTCATGACGAGCTGAGCTTGTCACAGCCGTTGGAACGTTCGCACGGGGGGGATGAACGTTCGAAAAACGGGTGTGGCCGTGACGAGCACAGCTCTTCATGAGTGCAGCTCCGCTGTGCCTCATGACGAGCTGAGCTTGTCACCAGCACAACGGTGTGTGTGCGGCCCCACTCCCCCCGCACAGGAGGCGAAATACCCCCGCAGGGAAGGGGTTAAAGGAACTACAAAATATCTCTAATACATCAAAGAATTATTTGCTGAACAAGAAAATAAACAAGCGTGGCTCGACTGACCTTTAATCTCATCTGTCAACGTCCGAGAGACTGCAGGAGAGAGGTCCTAGTAGGCAGAATAGAAAGTGAGGAACAAATAGATATATAGATGGAAGGGAAGGAGGGAAAGAAAGGATCCGGCTCATGATTCCCAGTCTGGTCCTACGAAGGTGGTGCAACATATGCAACCTGAGATTATGAAGAAAGTTACTGAGTATCTTTTGGATCCTGAAGATTTTTATTGCAGTGGATCCTTTCTGGAACTGGATGGAGAAGATGGACAGGGACTTGAACTCTGTTATGCAAGAAGGGATTTAACAAAATATGTGCCATCTGGAAACAAAGTACTGAGTTTGAGTTGTTGCTCTGTAGCATTTTACAAGGCCTTTAATAGACTGTTGCTGCTCTCTCTAACTAAAATATCGGACTCCTTTGTGCAGTATGGAACAAATATGACCTCCCATAATAGTCTGTGCTTTTATTATTCCCCCAAACTCCACTATGATGGAGGTCAACGTAGTGTTACTTTGCCACTGTGATTCTAAAATATATTCTAAGATTATAGTTGGTTGGAAAGTGGGTTGGTAGGGTTTGTTATTGTTCTGCACGCACAATCTGATTTTATGTAAAGTAAGCAAAAATGTTTATATGCACTTTGCTTTGAATGCCACAGACATGATGACTCTTAGCCAATCTGAATGTCCCTTCTGGCATTGGATCTGAACTAAGTACTTACTTGATTGAGATTAGTCTGAGTTGGTTCTGTAGAGGGCAATTCTGAGTACTAAATTTTCTACATGTATATTAGCAAACCGTGTGCATCTATCTACAAAATAAGCTTATTGTCTAAATACCTAATCAATAACCTAAATAAGGCAGCCCTTACTTTGGAGCCACTATTCCAAATGCTTTAACCCGATTAGAGCACTAAAAACGTAAATGCAAGATCTGGACACTATACAACTGCCTGGTGACAAGTACTGCTGTGTGGATTTCAGACTGTCGCTGACTTCAAAATAAATGAGCATAAATCAAACATTCTGAACAATACAAAAAAAAGAATGTTTCTTTGTCTGATTGTGACATGTGATATTCAGGTAGAAAATGGTGTCATGTGATTAATTTGTCAAAATTGTCTTTGGGCACTTCTAGCACATGCTTCCCTGAAAGCTCTGCGTGGTACACGGTACTAAGTAAGCCTAATAGTCTGCCAGTATGGGCTCCGAAACAAAGGTCATAGAAATAGATGTGGAAAAAGAAATAACTCTGGAACCATAGGCCCCTCATGACCACACAAGTTGCATCTAGTTTTCCAGGAACAAACCTTTTATCCCTGAAGTCCGAATCACACCCAAGGGCCAAGCGTACCATCTGTGTCCTGCCCAGTGGTCCAGGCGTACCGCGTTATGCCCAGAAGTCCAGGCGACCAACACCTCTCACTCCTTTCAGATACAAACCGTGTTAATTATCCAGTAGCACTGAGAAAACCTTTTATATTAAAAAATGAGGTTGAGGTGCCCACTGCGACCCAATCAAGATAGCTCTATCACAAAAACTGCGTCCTGGGAGTAGTCAAGGGCTATACAATAAATATTCACCTTCCCAAGCTTGCTGACTATAAAAGAAAGGTGCCTTCTGCTGGACCACCTCGCCCTAAGACTACTCACCTAGGACATATAAAATAGGTAATATGGCGGATTCTGTCATAGTTAGGACGCTCAGCTTATCTTTTCACTCTTCTCCTTTGTTTACCATGTGCCCGATGCCTTAAATTAGGTTCTGATGTAGTCTCTTACCATTTGTGAATGCCGCTTCATGTAGACCAACAAACCGCAGAGTGGATCATGTGACAGCCTAATTAAATCTGTGGAGATCATGAGGCAAATATTTGTTTTAGTTGGAATAAGAGGAAATTCTAATTCCCCTACAAATTCCTAAATGTTCGAGGCATGTGGGCTGCTGAATTCATATCTGTGCATAGATCGCCGCCTAGTGTTGGGTCCAGATGATTGCACATTGTTGTCCTGGAAGAGTCATCGAAGTATCACGAGATAGGTGGCTCCTCCTTCGGACTACAGTACGCATGGGCATCCTCTCCTTCCTCAGATTGTTTTTTTCCGCCATTGGGTTCGGATGTACTGTCCAACACTACAAGTTCGGATTTAACTAAAGTTCTCTAAAGGCCTTCGGATCCGTCGATATTGTTCAACGCTCGGTACCGATACACTTAACATCTGTTGCACTTCGGTCGTCAATTCGGGCCGTGAGGCCTTCTCAACGCTACGTGGACCGACCGTCGATGGAACGAAGTCCATTCAAATACTGCCCGCAGTGCAACTCCAAGTTCCCGCACACAGATAAGCACCCCCTGTCCAACAAATGCCTATCTCCAGATCACAAAGAAGATAGTTGCCTGGCCTTTGCCAAGTTCCGGTCGAAAAATACGATCGGGAATCGACAGGCGGCGAGGCAAGAAATGCAGAGGTCGGCGCCAGAGCCCGATAATATCTTCGACGATGAGGAAGAACTAGGCAGCACCGAATACTCAAATCAAGACGATGAACAATACTCTGAGCACAACTCCGAATATTACCTCGAAGAGGAGGAACAAATCGTCGATCTCGAGGAATACGATCAAGACATCGTAGCTGTTGAAGACGACTCCGATGACGACGAGGGGCAAACCGTGAGTAAACCGCCCCATATAGACACTATACCGATATCAGAGACTCAGGTCGAGGCATCGCCAGTAGGCCTTAGCCAAGATCAACATTCTCGTTCTACAGCCCCGCCGTACCGCCCGGCTAAGAACATATTCACAGAGCTCTCTGAGACACGCCATACGACATCAGTTCCATTGAAACCGAAACTCGTCGACAACACCGTCTTCGGACCGAAAGTCGTCGAACCGAAAGTGATTTAGCCTAAGGTCGTCGAGTCGAAGGCCGTAGTCCCAACACAACCTTCGAAGCCAAAGACCGTCGAGTCGAGCTCGAAGCCGAAAGCAGTCAAGTCAACCTCGCGGGCAAAAAACGTCGATTCGACACCAAAGCAAAAGCAGGTCGGTTCGACCCCCAAAGACAAAGCACGTCGAACCAAGCAAAAAAACCTCAAATATTGACAAGGGGATAAAACAATCGACGAAAGAAAAAGGCCTACGCCTAAAACTAACGTTGAACCGAAAGTGAAACCTAAGGTGGACCAAAACAAATCGGTCGAGCCAAAGCTCCTCGAACCGTAAAACGGGCATCGAGCCAAAACCACAAACATCTAAAACACCTAAAGAGACTGTCGAACCGACCAAACCGCTCGGTCCGAAAAAGGTGGTGAAGCCAGCCAAAGACGTTCAACCGACAAAACCTGTCGACAAACATCAGAAACCGATCCAACCACCAAAAAGCGGTCGAAGCCACTAAACCTATCGACCCAAAAACAGTAAAACCTACGGCACCAAGGCCAAAGACTGTGGAGGACTAACTTATTCACCAGACCCCCTCCATAGAAGACCAGTCAAAACTGTATATTAACCCAGTAGTGGAGAAGTGTGGCTCACCGGTTAGAGGAGGCAGACCCGGGCGCAGAGGTCAGACCCGGGACCATGGTTCAATCCCCGACGCGGCAGGGTCTTGAGCTCAAAATGTCCACGGACTCGATAATTCTCGCCTCGTGTCTACTCGAATCATGGGTTCACACTCTGCAACTCTGGGCAATAGCTTGCTTAATCTCCACTACGGCCTCACCGCAATGGGATGCCAGGCTTTCACTTTGGGGATGCCCAGTAGGGGTTGTCCTGCAGGGAAAAGCCAGGACGGTTTCCCAAAGCATGCGCCTTGAGACCTTACGGTGAAGGGCGCTATATAAGAATGTATGATTTACGATTAACGATTTATTTACGATTTAACTGGTAAAGTGACAGTTTACACAAAAAAGAAAAGGCCTCTACCAATAGAAGACTTTCTTAGAATACTACTCAAAAAGAGACTGTGCTACATCTCCTAAACTTTTTGAACCTATCACTCCACCTATGCCTACTACCCCATATGCGCCAATATCACCTGACTACAACCCAGATGAAGATCAGGATGCAGATGTAGGGTTTGGTTATCCACAAAACCCAACTGGAGACCCCAACCTACAGCCATGGGGTGCAGGAGGAGAACCAGACAATGAAGGGACTCTGCCCATTACAGAACCTGCAGTTTACCCAACTAAGCCATCACCCACAGAAGATACAGTGGCCTTTAATTCTTTACTTGATAGAGCAGCTACCTACCATAATGTAGATATGCACTCTGATGCTATTGAAGAAGACTTTCTCTTTGATACACTGACAACATCTAAGAGACATGTAAAAACACTCCCCATGTTGAAGGGCGTCTTAAAACACGCACATGACATTTTTAAGGACACTGCAAGCGCATGGGTCATAAACCCTAGAATTGAAAGAAAATATAGGGCTGCACCTATAGATCCTACATACATAAAGAGGCAGCTACCCCTAGACTCCCTAGTGGTATCCAACGCACGTAAAGGGGCTAACTCCCAAACTACCGGAGAGGCTGCTCCTCCAGACAATGAGTCAAAGATCTTTGAGGCATCAGGCAAAAGAGTAGCAGCTCAAGCAGCAAACTCATGGAGAATTGCCAATACACACGCCTTGCTGGCCAGATATGACAGGGCGCACTATGACAGCTTAGAAGAAATTCTCCAGCACTTACCTGATCCTTACAAACAGCAGGCAGATGAACTTATACAGGAGGGGAAGCTCATCACCAATGCCTCCATTAAATGTGCCCTAGACGCGGCGGATACAGCTGCCAGATCCATCAATACAAGCGTGCTGCTATGGCGCCATGCATGGCTTCGCATATCGGGCTTTAAGAATGAAGTTCAATCCACAATTCTTAATCAGCCCATCAACCCAGACTTTTTATTTGGTCCAGCAGTTGACTCAATTCTGGACAAAATGAAAAAGGATGCAGAAACAGCAAAGTCCGTTGGAGCTCTCCAGTCCCAACAACACCGGGGCTCCTTTCGTCGCTCCAATTATAGAGGAGGAGCGCGAAGTAATACATCACAGCAATCCTCAACCAACAAAAGTAACACGCAATCCACATGCAACACGAACAGGGGTGGATACAGAGGAAATACCAGGAAGGGGGCGTGGAGGCAATGCAAATAGATCCTCCACTAACAACAAACAATGACTTCTGGGCGCTACCCCCAGACCATATAATACCGGTCGGGTGAAGACTACAACAATTTCTGCCAGTCTGGTTAAATATCACTACAGACAAGTGGGTCAGGCAAATTATCCAACATGGCTATTGCCTGGAACTCACCTCAACCCCACCCAACATACAACCCGTGCACAGTCCAATGTCACAGGAACATATAACCCTACTGCAGCAGGAGGTCATCAGTATGCTGCAAAAGGGGGCCATAGAACCAGTCCCACTACAACATCAGGGAACAGAAGTATACTCCCTATACTTCCTAATTCCAAAGAAGGACGGGTCTCTCAGACCAATATTGGACCTCAGGCCCCTCAACCTGTACATTTTGTCGGAGCATTTTCATATGCTCACTCTCCAGCAAGTCTTACCATTGCTTCACAAGGGAGACTTCCTTGCAACTCTAGATCTCAAAGACGCATACTTTCATATACCAATACACCCCGCTCACCGAAAGTATCTGAGGTTCACCATTCAAGGACAGCACTACCAGTTCAAAGTCCTACCATTTGCTGTCACAACAGCTCCACAAGTGTTCACCAAATGTCTAGCTACAGTGGAGGCACATCTGAGAAGGCAACACTTCCATGTGTACCCATATCTGGACGATTGGCTAATACACGCCCCATCAGCCCAGCAATGTGCCAACCACATGTCAAAAACCATCCATCTCCTGCACAATTTAGGTTTCTCGCTAAACTACCCAAAATCACATCTGCAACCCTCCCACGTACAACAATACCTGGGAACAACTATAGATACACTGGCAGCAAAAGCATATCCCAACGCAACACGGATCAACGGCATGCAGGCATTGATCCAAAAATTCAGACCTCAACACTCATTACCAGCTCGAGTGTTTATGCAACTAATAGGCATGATGGCCTCGTGCATATTCATAGTCCCTCATGCCAGACTACACATGCGTCCGCTCCAAGAGTGCCTAGCAAGGCAGTGGAACCAGGCTCAAGGGCAATTACAGGACCTAGTGTTGGTGAACAGTCGGGCATACAACTCTGCATTGGTGGAATCCACAAAACCTTTGCAAAGAACGACTGTTCCAAGATCCTGTCCCACAAATAGTGTTGACCGCGAATGCATCCCTACTAGGATGGGGAGCCCATGTCTTACACTACACAGTACAGGGACTCTGGACTGTACAACAAAAGAAAATGCACATCAACCTTCTAGAGCGGATGGCTATCTTTCTAGCTCTAAAAGCGTTCAAGACACACTTATGCAACAAAACCGTGTTGATCCGGACAGAGAACATGACAGCTATGTATTACATTCAAAAACAGGGAGGAACACACTCACCACAGCTGTTGCACCTAGCTCAAGCAATGTGGAAGTGGGCCATTCAAAGGAAAATGTTTCTTATGGCAGAGCACCTCCCGGGCAAGGACAATCAAGTAGCCGACCTGCTCAGCAGGCACAGTCAACAAATGCACGAATGGGAGATTCACCCCATAGTGCTCCAACCATTCTTCCGGAAGTGGGGACACCCGGAAATAGATCTGTTTGCTACAAGCGAAAACACAAAATGCCAGTACTTTGCCGCCAGGTTCCCACATCCGCAGTCGCAGGGCAATGAGATATGGATGAACTGGTCAGGTAAATTTGCGTACGCTTTTCCCCCAGCTCCATTAATACCGCTGGTAGCACGCAAATTGCGCCAACATTCGCTGACACTGATCCTAGTTGCTCCCACATGGGCGAGGCAACCATGGTACACAACGTTTCTAGAACTGTCAGTAGTGCCCCATCAAAGACTGCGACTCACGCCCAATCTTCTAACTCAGAGCCATGGAGAAATCCAACACCCAGACCTGCAACAGCTGAACCTGGCGATAGGGCTCCTGAAATTCTAGAGTTTGGATACCTAAACTTGCCTCCAGACTGCATGAATATTATCAAAGAGGCAAGAAACCCCACTACCAGAGCATGTTATGCAGCAAAGTGGAAACGTTTTGTCATTTACTGTCGTAACAACGATATTAATCCACTTGATGCATCTACTCAAAACATCATTTGCTATCTCTTGCACCTAAAACGTTGCAATTTAGCCTATTCATCCATCAGGATACATTTAGCTGCGTTAGCAGCATATCTTCAAAACCGGCAACACCTTTCACTATTTAGGGTACCAGCAATTAAGGCGTTTATGGAAGGACTCAAACGCATAATTCCTCCTAGACACCCACCTTCACCAGTCTGGAATCTGAACGTTGTTTTAACCAGACTCATGGGACCACCTTTTGAACCACTACATTCATGCGAAATACAATTTCTTACTTGGAAGGTGGTTTTCCTTATTGCCATTACTTCGCTTCGAAGAGTTAGCGAGCTGCAAGCCCTAACTATTCAAGAGCCATTAATTCAAGTACATGCAAATAGAGTAGTTCTCAGAACACACCCTAAATTCATGCCAAAGGTGGTATCCCATTTCCATATAAATCAAACAATTGAACTGCCAGTGTTCTTTCAAAATCCACAGACAGTAGCTGAAAGGGCCTTGCATACTCTAGATGTCAAAAGAGCTCTGCTATACTATATAGACAGAACTAAGGCATTTCGAAAAACAAAACAGTTGTTTGTTGCTTTCTCACCGCAACACAAAGGCCACCCTATTTCAAAATCAGGTATAGCCAGATGGATCGTTAAGTGCATCCAACTATGTTATTTAAAAGCCAAACGCACCTTAACAGTTCCCCCCCTAGGGCGCATTCACAAGCTAGGGGCATCATGGCTTTCCTGGGTAATATTCCTTTACACGAAATTTGTAAAGCAGCCACATGGTCAACCACACATACATTTACAAAACACTTTTGTGTAGATGTATATTCAAAACAGCAATCTGCTGTAGGACAGGCTGTTCTCAAAACTCTTTTCCAGACTGCTGCAGCTGACACAGGTAGCCACCACTAAGGGAGATACTGCTATACATTCTATGCACAGATAGGAATTCAGCAGCCCACATGCCTCGAACCGAATATGCTACTTACCAGTATGCATCTGTTTTTGGCATGTAGGGCTGCTGATATTCTTATCGGTTAAAAAGAATCAATTGCCCGGCGCCGCCTTTTTCTCCAGCATCAATAACCTAATAGTGCATTAGAAGGTTTATAGTATCCAAAAGGAGGTCAATAAAAATTACTGGTCCCATTCAATTAATGTTCAATCCAAAAGAGTTCTTTATTTGATGGAATGTATTCTTCCAGTACTTGATTATTTAAGCAAGGGATTTGTACAAAAAAAAACAACAATGCAAATAGTCCAATTCAATATGGGAGTCAGTTTCAAGGCGAAACAAAAAACCCAATATGTAGGCATCCAAGATATTCCAATTCACTCTGAGTCATGTACCACAGCCATAATGTATTTCCAAACTCCACCCAGTATGTAATCATCAGGAGTGGACATGATGAATGATCTGAAATATGCGGAAAGCTTGCTACTTCATACAGCTGCACGACTAACACAATGCATATTAATTTCTCAGACTTCTTCTCCACTCTTACCAATTTAGAGTAGTTAGTGGTACAGATTGAACCACAACAATACATTTATTAGTCTAGACATTTTTTTCGCTATGCTGAGAAAAAGAAGAAACGGTATGCCACTGGCTTGGAGCAATGCAACACTGGACATCTCGCTATGTGTTTGTCCTAAGTAGAAAATCTTTTTTTCACCCGATATTTGCCATTTTTGTGAAGAATAAAATAGCAGCCAGGTTTGTTTAATGCCCTTCATTAAGCTTTTATCTACTGCAATCATCCCTTAATTTGGTGCAAGCATACCTCCTCCTGTGCTCATTTTTCACAAAGGTAGAGACTGAATGCTAGAAAGAGGAGGTTGATTGGTGGGAAATGAGACGTTCATAGAGGTCCGAGAAATAAAGAAATGTTAATTGAAAGAGCAGATTCAAGGAAATGGGTACACAGAACGAGATTAATAACATAATGGGTGCAAGGTAGATTTGAAAATAGTAACGTTTAGGGAAGAAAGAAATGAAAGCAAAATTCTATGTCAGGACCGGAGGCTTCAGATTATGCTTCTCTCTCTTCGCTGTTTATTAACATCACATCGCACAACAGCCAGAAAAGCATCAAAACTTGAAAATTTTTGTAGTATTCCCAACATAGGAATCTCAGAAAACATTGTAATAACATCGTTTAATAACTACAAATCCCATGAGATGAACATTTAGGCAGTCCTTCTTTAGTGTCCATAAACCCCAATATAAGGCGTCCAACCAATGAACTCCTCCTCTTTCTTCGCTGCTTCGCAGCCAGTTAAGTGCTATTATCCCTCTCTTGCACTCTTGTGTTTGTTGAGGTTTTTTTTTTTTTTTTTTTGTGTTTTCTTCTATTCTATTGCATTGAGTATTGCTTTGGGGGGCCTGTGGGGGTTTTTCTTCCCTTTCAGAGCCCCTTCCATCGCGGGGACGCCTTCGCCCCTTACGCGATGTCCCCGTGTATTCCGCGGTGCTGAGTCACCGCTAGAGGGCGCCGTCGCGTCTCGCCTGCCCGCGCGCAGTTTTCGTCTCATTGATTGGAGCTGCGCTGGGGAGTCGACATCGCAGGTGCCCTGCTGCCGCCTAACCCTGACGCCCTCTTGGGTTGTACTGTCCCGATTTGAACGCCCCGGTGGGGTCTGTATTGTGGTTGTACCCACGTTGAAGCCTGCGGGCGATTTCAGCACCTTTTTCTGCAACAGCTTCCGCTGGGGTGTTCCCCACTTGAGCGCGCTGGGAGGCGGTGCGGCCCGGTCTCTGGAGAGAGGGTCGGCGCGCTGTAAAGGCTGGTGCGGCCTTTTAATTGTCCGGTTCCACCGGCCCACAACTTTTGCCAACCTTCGGTCGGCCCACACGTGGCAGTCTGTGTACGCCATCGGAACCCTCAGTTTCACTTTCCTTTCTACTGCGTAGCGCCATGGCTGAGGGGTACTACGTCGAGGAGGAGGAGTCCCACCAGTACCTCCAGGACGACGAGTTTTATGCGGCTGTGGACCAGTCGATTTATCGGTGTGTACAGGAAATCGTTGGGCCTATGGAGGACAGACTTTCAGCCCGCATTGTCCAGGAATGTGCCAAGTTGGCACCGACCCCGGGGGGATCCCCGGCCACCGATCCTGGCCAGCCTCCGGCGGCCAAGAAGTTTCGTGGGGACGCGGGTCCCAGTGGTTCGCAGGGTGTGGATAAGGACGCTTTCGAGCGCCTACGGGACGCTTTTCTGGCTAAAGCGTCTGGGTCGACTCCCGAGGCGCCTCCGCCTAACACACCTTCTGCACCGGCGAACGTCGTCCTGACCTCCCCGGGGGGGGCTTCCCCCGCGGATACCGACGACGACGATGGGGACTCCGTGCGGTCATGGCGACCGTCGTCCAATTCGACAGAGTTGCCCAAGGACACCTCGGGCATGCTGGACCCGGAAGAGATCATGCACCCGCGGTCAGCCGCCTGGGCGCCTGGCGATAAGGTGGCGCAGTTTGTGGCGGGCCGCCTCCGCAAGCCCTTGGAAAAGGAGGCGCGCAGCTGTCTGAGGGGCAAATGCCCTCGCCCGACTTTGGAGGGGAAGGTGGCCATGACGCCGGAACTTGATGGGAAAATGGCCACCTTCATGGCGAAGTTCGTCAAGGACCCCCAGAAGGGGATCGACCGTTCCTGGCGCTCCTGCCAGGACAAGCTCTTGGACACCATTGGCCCCCTCACCAAGATTCTCGATATGGCCGAAGAAGCCAAGGTGTCTGGCAGCGCCATTTGCCCGGAAGTATTGTCCAATTGGGCGCAGCGGGCGGTTGTCTTCTTGGGGAATGCCAACTGTGCCCTGTCGACCGAGCGGCGTCGGTCGCTTATGATAAAATTGGATCCCAAATTGGGCGATTTGGCTTCGTCGGAAGCTGGCGCTGTCGCCCAAGGAGGACTCTTTGGCGACCCCTTCATCAAGGAGCTGGGGAAGTTTGTTTCCACCTTCACCTCCCTGGATAAGGCCCAGTCGACCATCAAGCGGGTCTTCAACCAGCGTTTTTCCCGGGGGGCTGGTCGTGGTAGGGGCCTCACGACCGGCCGCGGTGGTCAGCAACAGCCCGGAAAAGGGCATGGCTCCGGCAGAGGAGGCTACAACTCCAACGCGAATTATAACAACTTCTACCCCACCAGAGGACAACGTTTCAGGGGACGCGGAAACTTCCGAAACGATTCCGGCGGCAACAGTTCTCACGGTGAGTGTTATCCCTGCAGATCAAGTGGTTATTGGGGGGAGGTTGGCGTGTTTCCCCCAAGCATGGGAGGCTCTTACGTCGGACGCATGGGTCCTTCAAACCGTGCGGGGATTCCGCATAGAATTTTACGACCAGCCGTGCCAGGCGGTGCCGCCCCGGCCTATAATGTTTTCCCAATCGGACGCGCTCTTGATCGACGAAGAAGTCTCGGCGCTTCTGCGCAAGGGGGCTATTTGTCGAACAACGCGCCACCCCCGGGGTTTCCTGAGCAATATTTTTCTTGTGGAAAAGGTGGACGGGGGCAGACGACCAGTCATCAACCTCAGGGAGTTCAATGGCTGGGTGGTATACAACCACTTCAAGATGGAGGGCATCCATCTTTTGAGGGACGTTTTGCTCCCGAACGACTGGATGGTCCGTCTGGACCTCAAGGATGCGTATCTGGTGGTACCGATTTACCCCCCGCATCGTCGTTTCCTTCAGTTCTGCTGGAAGGAAATGGTGTACGAGTTCAAGGCCCTTCCGTTCGGTCTTTCCTCGGCCCCTTGGTGCTTTACAAAGATTCTGCACCCGGCCATAGAAACCCTGCGGGGTCAGGGGATTCGGCTTATCGTCTATCTGGACGACATCTTGCTGATGGGCCAGGACCCGAGCAAGTTGGCCGCTCATCTGTCTCAGAGGATCTCCCTGTTGCAAGGTCTGGGGTTTATTGTCAACAGGGAGAAGTCTGTTTTCACCCCCGCCCAGCAAATGGTGTTTCTGGGCTTTGTAGTGGACTCGGTGAAATCGACTCTGTTTGCCGTCCAGAAAGATGGCCAAAATAAAGCATCTGCTTCGGCAAACTATCTCCAAGTCGCACACCTCCCTCCGGCAGGTGGCCAGAGTAGTAGGCCTTCTCTCATCGTCCATTCAGGCGATATTCCCGGGCCCTCTTCATTATCGGGCCCTTCAGCGGCTAAAAGCGCACCATTTGCGCAGGGGGCTTTCCTACGACCACTTGATTCCCCTGTCGGCGGAGGTCAAAGAGGAAATGTCTTGGTGGCTAGCCCACATGGAGGCGTGGAACGGCCGCGCGATTTTCGGGTCCGTTCCAGACCTAGTGATAAAGTCAGACGCCAGCAGGTCTGGCTGGGGTGCCCGCTGCGGGGATTTCTCCACAGGCGGCGCTTGGTCGTCAGACGAACAGCGCCTTCACATCAACTGCTTGGAACTTCTAGCAGGCTCGTTCGCCGTCCGTTGCTGGACGAGGGACTCGGTGAAATCATGTGTCCTTCTACGGATGGACAATGTCTCAGCGGTTCGGTATGTGAACCACTTAGGGGGTCCGCGGTCAAGAGCCCTCGCGGACCTGGCGAAAGACTTTTGGGATTATTGTCTCGCTCATCAAGTCTCGGTTCAGGCGGAATACCTGCCGGGTCAGGCCAATCAGGTGGCGTATTGGCACTCGAGGTATCTCCGAGACTCCAGTCTGTGGAAGCTGGATGCTCAGGTGTTCCGCTGGCTGGCGGCGTGCTGGGGTCCGTTTTCCATGGACCTTTTTGCGTCCCGTCTGGACTTCCAGCTTCCGAGGTTCTTCAGCTGGAGACCGGATCCCTTGGCGGAAGCGACGGATGCGTTCCTCCAAGACTGGAGTCAGGAACGACCGTATGCTTTTCTGTCCTTCTCAATGATAATACGGGCCGTGGCCCAGATCCGCCGTCAGGTGGCGGACGTGGTGATGGTGACGCCCGTTTGGAGGTCGCAAGTGTGGTTTCCAGTTCTTCTGGAACTTTCCTGGGATTCTCCAATCCTACTCCCCCGGCTTCCTCGTCTTCTCCTCAATCCAGACGGGGTCCCTCACCATCTCCTCCAGGGTTCTCTCCGCCTCATGGCATGGAGGTTTTCAGGAGACGTTGGCCGCTCCCTGGCCTTTCGAACTCAGCTCAGCACTTTTTGTCCAAGGCCTGGGCAGGCAGCACTGCCAAGAGGTATAGATCAGCTTGGACCAGGTGGGTTCGTTGGTGTCTTCGACGGGGTTTGGATCCCATGGTCGCAGCCCTCGTTCCTATCCTGAATTTTCTTGCAGAACTCTCTACCGCCGGATTGGCATACCGGACGATTAATACGATACGCTCTGCCATTTCGGCAGCTCATGTGCAGATAGATGGAGCAGCAGTTGGGGAACATCCCCTGGTATGTCGACTCCTTAGAGGAGTGCGTCTGGCTTTGCCGCCGGAACCACGGTATTCCGTCCTGTGGGATGTTAACGTGGTGTTGAACCTTTTTCTTTCCTGGCAGCCTAACAAGTACCTTTCCTTAAAAGAACTGTCAGCTAAACTGGCGATGCTCTTGTGCTTAGTATCTTGTCGCAGAGTGTCTGATGTGCGTGCCCTGGATGTCACGGCGAGAGCGTTCTCCCCGGACGGGGTGACCTTTACCGTTGGTCGACGCACGAAATCGGCTACGAGGTCTATTTCCTATCCGGCATTTGCAGATGCCCCCAAGTTGTGTGTGGTACAGTGTTTGAAAACATATGAGGATGTTACAACGGAACTTCGCCCTCCGGGCGAACGGCAGTTGCTGATTGCGCTGCGCAAACCGCACAAGGCTATCTCTTCCCCCACTATAGCCCGGTGGGTGCGTTGGGTAATGCAGGAAGCTGGTATCGATACGAGGCAGTTCGGAGCTCACTCGGCAAGAGGGGCCATGGCCTCAAAATCGTTTGCCCTTGGGGCACGCTTGGAGGACCTCATGCGCGCTGCAGATTGGTCTTCGGATTCCACCTTCAAAAGGTTCTATTTTAAGCCAGTGGTGGATATTGCTAGTTTGGTGGTGAGTAAGCTTTAAACAAGCATAATCTGAAGCCTCCGGTCCTGACATAGAATCGAAATTTGCCTAGTGTAGTAACGGTAAGTTTCAATTCTATTAAGGACACGGAGGCGAGGATTATCCCACCCATGCCTCCTGCGGAGTTCCCGCCCGTACTGGAGTAAGTAATCCGTTTTCCGACTTGCAGTTGGTCACTGTTTTCTGGGAGTACATGTCGATGACTTGCTAATCTGCTTTGTTGCTTTGCCTTCATGCTTAGCGGTATGGCTTGGCTCACGCTGTTCTTTTTTCCGCCAGGGAATGATGGTGCGAAAAGAGATGCCTGAGACTTTGGCCTGACTCGCCACGAAGGAAGAGGAGGTTTGTTGGTTGGACGCCTTATATTGGGGTTTATGGACACTAAAGAAGGACTGCCTAAATGTTCATCTCATGGGATTTGTAGTTATTAAACGATGTTATTACAATGTTTTCTGAGATTCCTATGTTGGGAATACTACAAAATTTTTCACGTTTTGATGCTTTTCTGGCTGCTGTGCGATGTGATGTTAATAAACAGCGAAGAGAGAGAAGCATAATCCTCGCCTCCGTGTCCTTAATAGAATTGAAACTTACCGTTACTACACTAGGCAAATTTCGATTCTCTTTAAGCCATGAAAAGTTACCACCCACCTTTTCTTTTACAGAGCAAAAAAACTGAAACAAGTGTGTGTATATATATGTGTACATATATATGTGTGTGTGTGTATATATATATATATACACACTACTGCGTTTCCGTTATGTGATCAAGGGCAGTCCCTGCCCGAAACGCGTCATGCCTACCTGAACTGCTGAAATGGATAATAAAAGTTCGCTGTAACACTCTGCAAGCCGTGTGGTGGTCCATATCTTCTGTGGTTTCAACTGGGAAACAGAAATTGATCCATATCCAATGCGGAAGTTTCTGGTTGCTTTCGCCCTTACGGACCCCGCCTCGACTGTTGGAAGCCGCCTTCAACCCGACAACTCTGCTGCTCCGGAAGGAAACCTACAGGCTGGCTGAACCCCTTGTGAGCTGCGATAGAGCGAAAACCGGTAATCGAGGACGCCGACGCTTGAGTCGGAGGAACCGCGAAGGCTTGACCTCGTCTCCGGTGAGTAATCTGAAAAGCATACACAAGACGGGGCTACGACTTACTGTAATTCAGCAAGAATTTCCATTTTCATGTAAAACGCCAAGTTGCACTCAAACGTGCAGGCTATTAATTACTGCAGTCAAACAAAACTGAAGGAAACAGGCATTATGTTGAGCAACGCAGTACGGGAGAGAGAGCAGGAAGCCGATGCGCTCTTTGACAATGTGGCTAAAAATAAAAGCAAAAACGCGAACAAGAACACTC
This sequence comes from Lissotriton vulgaris, assembly GCF_964263255.1. Taxonomy (NCBI): domain Eukaryota; kingdom Metazoa; phylum Chordata; class Amphibia; order Caudata; family Salamandridae; genus Lissotriton; species Lissotriton vulgaris. Next base: position 1,987,011,369 of record NC_141691.1, on the reverse strand, counting down.
AAAAGGATAACACTGAAGATGTTAATAAAGATGCTAATCTGTTGTTGAAAAATTTGGAGAAAAAAATGCGAGCAGAGCTAACTAAATGGTGGGAAAGCAAATCCTTGACCAAATACGTGGAAGTCAACCGGGTCCCTCGGGGTCTGCGCATACTATTAGCTCCTAGCTTCGAGCACCCTAATCCAGCAATGCTACTCGAGTGGGGGGAAAGTAATTTACAGCAATCAATGAATCTCATAAGGATTTTAATTAAGTATGCTGGTATAGATCGTTTAGCCCTCGCTAAGGAAATTGAGGAAATGGAACATGATTTAAGTAAAATGGAAAACCAGGACTGGATTTCTAAAAAAATGAATGAAATGAAAGAACGTTTGAAAAAATATGAAGAAAAAATAAAAAGAAAAGTACATAAATTTGCCAGAGACCTGGAGGATTATGAAAGAGGCCAGATCTACACTTTTGCTAAGAAGTATGAAAACATCCGTAAAATGAAAGGAACAGTGGCAACCAAACCAAATATCTTGGAAGCTAAACAGACTGCAGCTGCTGGAGACTCACCTGAATTAGACACAATATCTCTCACAAGTGAGTCCAGTTTAAGCTCAGCGGGTTCAAGTTCAAATAGTATGGAACCCGTAGACACTATTCCAGGTTTAGGGGAAGTAGTGGATTTTTTAGTGCAGGATCGCCTGAAAACCCTGAGGCCGAGAAAGGAAAGAAAGCAAGCCGACGAAGGCGGAACACCATCAGAAAAACCGCCCGGAGAAAACGCAAAAGGCAAGCCAAAAAAGAGGCAAAACTACTGGCGGAAAAAGAAACAATAAGTGACAACACTGTAGTTAACCTCAGCACCATGACTCTCACAAAAGCTGAGGAACAATTGCTTTCTTTGGGTTTAAACTTCTGCCCCAACACTAACTTTGACTATGCTTCTACGCGTGTAGACTTATTTCTATTCATCAGAAAATTAAAACTCAAAAAGTTTCATGCCCTAAAAAATCTAGGAGAAGATAAACAAAACAAGCAGGAAGCCTCTAACTCCTCTGGCTTGCAGGTCGGAGAAATACCAGCGTTATGGGCATTACACGGCTTGAACAATGAAGATGAGTTGAATTCCCAAGCACCAACACAAGCAAAATTAAGAGAATTGAATTTATTGCAAAAGGGTGCGGGGGAAAGCCCTTTCAAACCTAAGTCCACCTTCATCCCACTGATGCCGAGAGACGCAATCGACGTCTTCCATGACCGCGTCGTGGAGGAGATAAAAGAATTAAACTGTTCCATTGACCGCAACAGGAATTTTACACATAATCAACGACAAGTTTCTTTAAACAAATTAATTGATAAACTAGCCAAGGATGCTTCTGTTATTGTCAAAAAATCTGATAAAGGGGGCAATGTGGTCCTGTGGCCCAAGCAACAATATGACTTAGAAGCCAAGAGACAGTTAAACAACAATGAGTGTTATGAATCAACAACCTGGAGCAAATACAATACAGCGAAGGACAATTTTAAGAAAGAACTATCAAAATGGAAATCTGAGGGTTTATTATCAAATGATGAGCATAAGTTCTTGTTAACACTCACCCAAGGTTACCCTTCCTTTATTTGTTACCAAAAATTCATCAGAACACTACTCCAGTTCCCGGACCCCCTATAATTTCGGCGATAGGAAGTATGACTGAAAATGTGGGCTCATATATTGACTTCTACTTACAGGACTTGGTGAAGACCATGCCCTCTTACCTAAAAGACACTGGTGATTTTTTACGGCACCTCAGTAACATAACTTGGTCAAAGGAATGGATTTTACTAACTCTAGATATAGAGTCTCTCTATACTAGTATACGTCACGAATGTGGTTTACGTGGTGTTGAACATTTTCTAAATACACGTCCTGCTGAATATGCTATGCATAATAAGATGTTACTGTCTCTCATCTCATGGTGCTTAAATAATAATTACTTTTCATTTGAAAAGAATGTGTACAGACAGAAGCAGGGGGTGGCCATGGGGGCCTGCTTTTCTCCAAGCTACGCGTGTTTGCATGTGGGGTTTTGGGAAAAGCAGGTCCTCATGAAGGAACACAAGGTTATGTTTGAAAACAATGTCATTTCATGGCTTCGTTATATAGACGATGTTTTTGTTATTTGGAAGGGCAACATGCAACGTGCACAGGAGTTTGTTGAACTATTGAACATTAATGAGTTTAATCTACATTTTACTTCAAACATGAGTGCTACTATGCTAGAATTTTTGGATGTCCAGGTACAGATAACTGATGAGACACTGACTACCACAGCATATAGAAAACCATCTGCTGGGAATGCAATATTACATGCGAGTGCTCATCCGCGTCACTTAATAGCTAGCATACCCTACGGGGAACTGTTACGTCTTAAACGGATTTGCAGTACGCCGGAGCAATTCAATGTCTGCAGTCAATCATGTTTGGAACGTATGCGAAAGAGAGGGTATAGCGAAGACATTCTTGAGAAAGCCATGACCAAAACTAACGAGAGACCTAGAACTGCCTTGTTACCGAGCACCAATGAGCCAGATACCTGTACAGCAGAGGAGAACAGTTCTCCGAGACTTATCACCACTTACTGTAGACAGGAACGCAAAATACGCAACATCTTGAATAAAAATTGGCCCATAGTCCTAACTGACCCAATTCTGAAAACCACGTTATCAGAACATCCGAGCGTGACATTCAGAAAATCAAAAAATATGGCTAATCTCCTATCTAAAGAGATTCCCGCTGGGTCCACTAGTATTCAAACGTGGATGCCCACAAGCAATGGTTTTCGCAAATGTGCAACTTGTAGGGCATGCAACTTTGGAGCCAATACTGCCACATATAGCACCCCATTTAAAACTAAAGAACTATCTATCAGGGGTAAATATGACTGCCGCACTGAGTACGCTATATACGTTCTCACCTGCACATGCGGCCTACGCTATGTAGGCAGTACAAAAAATCCAGTATATATGCGCATCCTGCAGCACATTCGTGCAATCATCAACAGTGACCCGGCTTACCCGGTAGCCAGACATTTTAAAATAAGTCACAATAAAGACGTGAATTGTCTTACTTATTTTGTAATTGATCAGGCACCGGTACTTAAGCGAGGTGGGGACAGGGACAAGGCTTTAAGGCAGTTAGAGACAGGATATATTCTTAATCTCAACAGCAAGCACCCTAACGGCCTTAACGATAGGGAGGATATGCATACCTTTCTAGAACTTGAACCGCTGTATCCTATCCTGTACCCCATCTCTTTATTCTGTTAGACGTGTTACTTGGGTCCATTCCATCACCAGTGACTTTTTACTACTAAAACATATGATTCAATAACTATTTAATAAGTGTCCATGAGCGACCTATATTGAACCTGTAATTTTATCTCTCTCCATTATCACCATTTTTTAAACCTTTTACATTGCTTTGGTTGCACTTATATCACTCAGCACTTTACAATTGGGATTATGCTTTTACAACACCTGGTCGTCCAATTTCTCTATGATGAATTGGTGGCTAATGGGTAGTGGTACTATCCATCTTGAATCAGTACAGCACTAGCACTTTAAATAAAGTATGTTCACATATAAAACAACGTAACATTAAGGTGTGACATTTTAATGAGACAGCCTGAGGATAAAGTCACAGCTAGTTACACTAAAAGTATAGCTATTTCCTTGAAAAATTGCCATTTGCACAATCATTTTAAGCATAATATTTATTTATGGATGCAATATAATTATGAATTGACCTTTTTCTATATATGGTCTTTTATACAATTTTAACATATTTATATGTTATTTATTTGGTGCAATGGTGTTATATATTGCATTGCTATATGGATGTACATATATGTTTTCACTAGTTGTATTGTTTTCTATATCATGCTGCTAGCTCAAATTTGCACAAGCCAAAACGCATTTATGCGGTTATATATGTTTGTTGTAAATTGAACTAAATTGAAAGTTTCACTTTACTGTGCTATGTAAAACATGCTGCTAATAGTTTAAAGACGTCCTTACAAAGCTACCAATTGTTTGTGCACATGTCAAACACCCTATATTAGAAGTTTGTTTTCTATGTTTACTATTAGAACACGTGGTGTTATCACGAAAGAGAAAAAAATGTGTGTGCTCTATTTAAAGTGAACACTACTGCGTTTCCGTTATGTGATCAAGGGCAGTCCCTGCCCGAAACGCGTCATGCCTACCTGAACTGCTGAAATGGATAATAAAAGTTCGCTGTAACACTCTGCAAGCCGTGTGGTGTGGCAGCAATTAAATACTATTTATCACTCAGAGAAAAAATGTTTGAAAAGCACAATGAAATGTTGATAACTATGCTGGAATACTGTTTACACTATAACATATTCATGTATAATAATTTACTATACAAACAACTCCAGGGAGTAGCCATGGGGGCCAGTTTCTCACCAAGCTACGCATGTTTACACATGGGAGCTTGGGAGGAACTGGTCCTCCTGGTTGAGCATAAAGATATCATGGCTAGCAATGTGACAACATGGTACAGATACTTTGATGATCTGTTTGTGATCTGGAGGGGCAGTAAGGTAGACGCACTAGAGTTTGTGGCAAAAATCAATGTAAATTTGTGTAATCTTAATTTTACAGCAACTTTGAGTTAGCAGAAAATAGCATTTTTGGATACAGAAGTATTTGTGAATGGAAATAGCCTTGAAACACGTCAATACAGAAAAAGCACTGCAGGCAATACCACGCTACATGCAGGCAATGCACATCCGGCCCATTAAATTACAAGCATGCCCTATGGGGAAATGATCCGGTTAAGACGACTATGTAGCAATGATCAGGAGCTACATTGGGCACAAGAATCTAGCATGGCCAGATTCTTAGAAAGAGGCTATTCCAAGAAAACTATCAGGAAGGCTATACAAAAATCTATGCTGATTACTCGCTCTCAGTTGCTTAGTAAATACTGTACCGCAGAGGATGTAATTAGCCAAGAATCGGAAACTACAACCACCACTACTGTACCAATAGAGCCATTTTGAATCATATTAGGCTTTTGTAATCAACATAGAGAACTGCGAAAAATGATAAATAGAAATTGGCCAACAGTACTAAAGGATGTCACAATTGGAAATGTACTTCCCAGTAGGGCATCTATCACTTATAGCCGTGCACCTTCAATGAAAGACAAATTGGTTGATAAAAGTCCTGAAGTGCTTGATAAAACCTCTTGGTGGCAGACTAACAAAGGTTTCTTTAAGTGCAAAACTTGCAAGGCCTGTGCACATGGCATCAATAAAAAGACCTTCAGAGATGGTTTTGGCAATAAGGACCGCACAATCAGTAAGGTCCTTACCTGTAAAACAGAATTTGCAATCTACATCCTGGAATGTCCATGCGCCCTACGTTATATCGGGAGTACTAAACTCCCGGTCCATAAACGTATATTACAGCACCTTAGGGCTATCACAAATCAGGACAACACATATCCTGTAGCCAGGCACTTTAAGGAATTCCACCAAAGTAACAGTAACCAGCTACAGTACTATGTTATTGATTCCATATGTGCAAGTAGAAGGGGTGGCAATAGAGAGGCTCAGCTAAGAAAACTTGAGACCAATACATTCTTCAACTAGACAGTAAACAACCCAATGGTTTAAATCTTACAGAAGATATGTATACATGTTTACACTAAGGCCTCCCGAATTAGAACTATTGCTACTTAGTCATGTTGCAGTATTATACTGTTGTACTATATGAATTTTAAACTGTTTTTAACTTTTGATAGTTATTTATTGTTTTATATTTCATCAATATTTATGATCTCGAAACAACAATTTGCACATGATATCACTCTACTGTATATGCTGCCATTTAGTTAGCACTTAGGCATACATTTAACTTTACTAAATTCCTCCAATTCCTATTCAAAAACTCTTGCCTTCATGAGTTTGTTTAGCAATTGCTATTGATGTGATAAACAGCAGTGAGGTCAGTCCCTCTGTGATCAAGTCTGGACTCAGTCTGATCCAGAGGAACCAGTCCAGAATTATTTTTAGACTCATGTTTTTTTAATGACACTATGCACTAGGCACTTTATTTTATTAGCACTACTTGGGTATATGTCACTTTGGATGGCAGTTACACATAGGGATTTATCCCGTGATTGATTTTACTCTAGACTGGTATTTAAATATTGGTATTTGAAAACCTTGATAATTACATGTTTACATATGGATTTTATGTTTACATTTGGCTTCATATTACACATATATTTTTGCAACATGCAGGGAATTGATACTGTAGATATTAATGTATGTTTTAATTGATTTTAACATATACTAATATCCCATTAATAAGCCATTTTTTTAATCGTCGTTGCTTAAAGTATATATTTCTTTTCTACGATGATATACTATGTATTTTACTAGTCTTTTTTCCATGTCCATCCCATGTGATGTAATTAGAAAGTGGCACTAGCACTTTAAAAGGAAACTTGCACTATTCTCACGTTGTCATGTGATCAAGGCTCATTTTGAGCAGAAACGTTATGGCGACAGCACTCGAATAAAACCTGCATCTACTACTTTGTGGTCCGTGTCTGTTCTTACCCCACGTCTGGGGAATTGGCAGCGTGTGGGGAACAGAGTTCATATATATATATATATGTATTTTTACAGAGAAAGAAAACTGAAAAACACACACGTGTCTAGAGATATATATATATATATATATATATATATATATATATATATATATATATATATATATATATATATATACACACACACACACACGTGTGTGTATATAATTATGTTTGTTTTTCAGTTTTTTTGCTCTGTAAAAGAACTGGTTATGTTATCAAAATATTTCTTAAGCGCACTATCACCGATTGGTTTCTTGGCGCTGCGATCACCAGTAACATGAACATAGCTGAGGAGAGTTGAGTTATTGAAATGCTTGTCTGAAGAGCCAGGTCTTCAGGGCTTTCCAGAAGGACAGAAGGTCTTGACAGTTACGGATCTCCAGAGGGAAGGAGTTCCACAGGCAGGAGGCAAGTGTGGCGAACCTACAACCTCCGGCGCGCTTAAGTTTGAAGGAAGGCGTCTGCAGGAGGCTCGGGTGGAATGAGCGTAGGTTTCGAGATGGAGTGTATCTGGAGATGAGTTGGTTGATAAATGTGGGGCTTTTACAGTAAAGGGATTTGAATATAATACATCCGGTTTTAAAGGCACAGCGCTGGGTAACTGGAAGCCAATGCAGTTTCCTCAGCAGGGGGGTAGCTGCCGGTCGCCTTGGTTGGTTCAGGATTAACCTCGAAGCATGGTTCTGTACCATCTGGAGTCGTTTGGATAGGTAGTTGGGAAGACCTAGATAGATGGCATTTGCGTAGTCCAGATGGGACAGGACAGTAGAGATCACGACCTGGGTGATTGCCTCGGGCGTAAGTAGACGACGGCCCTTCCGGATTTTTCTTAGTTGGAAGAAGCACTTGGAGACCACTTGACCTACCTGTGCTTTCAATGAAAGATCACAGTCCACGGTGACTCCAAGTGTTTTGGCCGACGAGGAGGGTGTTGGAGCTTGGCCCAGGTCAGAAGGCCAGTAGTGTGGGCCAGTACTTAGCGCTGTCGCCAGTCAGGACTAACTCGGTTTTTCCCGGGTTCAGTTTAAGCTGGTTCTGGTCCATCCATGTTTTAATAAAACTCATGGTGGCCTGAAAATGCAGTATGGAGTCTTCAGTGTTGTCGATGGTAAAAAGCAGTTGTAAATCATCGGCATAATTGAAGACTCTCACCTGTTTGTCTCTTAGAGTCTGAATCAGGGGGAGTATGTATAGGTTGAATAGGTGAGGTGACCGGGAGGAACCTTGTGGCACTCCGCAAGTGATGGGTTGTTTAACACCCATTAGGTCTCCAAGACGGAGTGTTTGATTGCGGTCCATCAAAAAGGACCTCAGCCAGCAGGCCGCTCGGTCCCGGATGCCGGCCTGTTCGACACGGTCGACCAAGATGTTATGGTCGACCATGTCAAAAGCGGCAGATAAGTCCAAGAGCACCAGGGCCTTTGGGGAGCGTCTGTCAGCGCAGTCTCGCAGCGTTTCCAGGACTGTGGTGACTACTGCTTCTGTGGAATGTGCCGGTCGAAAGCCTGCCTGGTGGGGGTCAAAGCAGGAGGACTCCTCAAGAAAGTTAGAGAGGCATTTAGCCACGTGGGCCTCCAGAACTTTTGCCAGGTAGGGCAATAGGGAGATGGGCCGGAAGTTAGCTTTACAAGCTGCGTCTGCCCCGGGTTTTTTTAACAGCGTGATGACTGTAACCTCTTTGAACGCTGAGGGGACTATGCCGAGAGTCAGGGAGTTGTTCAGGAGTGTGAGGGCAGGGGCTGGGTATGTCGAGAAACACTCTTTCAAGATGTGGGGGGGGGCAACTATCTGAGGGGGCGCCGGATTTTAGTCTTGTCAGTAGTTCCCGGAATTGGTCCTGGGTTATAGGTGAGAAACTACTGAGGGTATTGTGGTTAGGCTTAATTGTCATACCAGAAGTGAGAGGGAACACCGGTTGAGGGATACTGGCTTTGATGTCCAATATTTTGTCAGTAAAGTAAACATTGAGTGAGTCGCAGAGAGGCTGGGTGGGAGTTATCTTGGGGTCGGACAGTGTCTAAGTTTGTCAGTTCGTTGAGAATGGAAAAGATGTCTTTAGATTTGTTTGTGGATTCCAAGATTCTAGATGAGAAATAAGCCGCCTTTGCAGCAGAAATGGTGGTCATATACTCCTTCCTCGCCTTAGTATAGATCCTTTTTAGTTTGGGATTATAGTCGCGGCGCCAGTGGCGTTCTAACTGCCGTAGGGCCAGTTTCCTCGCTTTTAGGTCAGAGGAAAACCATCTATTGGCGTCGGCACGTCGTACTAATCTGAGTTTTTTAAAAGGGGCATGAAGATCGCTAGCCGTTTGTAGCCAGCTAGTAAGCATGGATACAGAGGAGTTGATCTCATTCTGGGGGGGGGGGGATGGTGATGGTATCGGCTAATGACTCCAAGAAGGCTGTTTTATCCATTGCATTCCGGTTTCTAGCTAATCCGCCTGCGTCTGGTACAGTAATAGTGGCGGGGGTGATACATAATTTAAATTAAAGAAGTAGGTGGTCTGACCAGAGGCATGGTAGAGTGGTCGGGACAGTTATGCAGGTGGTATTGGACCACACCTGGTCTAGGATGTGGCCCTTGCAGTGGGTAGGGGAGGAAACTAATTGAGTGAAGTTTAGGTTGGACAGAAGGTCAGTCAGTTCAGCCGATTGTGGGCCCTCCAAAGGATCTTTATACCAGTAATTTAAATCTCCTACTAAAAAAATTCTAGGATGTTCGAGTGCTAAGTTAGCAAGTTGGTCACTCAGGGTCATAGGGAATGATGGCATCGGGGTAGGGGGTCTATACAATAGGACGCATGCTATCGTCGAGTGGGAGGTAGTAATTTTCAGCACTAGGTTGTCAGTTTTTTCCAGTGAGAGACAAGTGAGGGAGGTAACAATCAAGTTAGAGCGGATAATGGCTGTAACTCCCCCCTTCCCCCCCCCTTTCCCGCTGATACGGTCTGCATGGATAATATAATAGTTAGGTGGGAGCACCAGTATTATATCAGGGGCGGAGTTGAGAGTTAACCACGTCTCCGTGAGTAGGAGAATGTCCGGTTTCTCTGTGTCCAACAGAGGGAAAATATCCATCTTATGTTTGACAAGGTGGCTTTTCAGGGCTTAAAGAGAATTTTGCTTTTATATCCTTCCTTCATTCATTCCTGCTATCAATTCTACCTTGCATCCATTATGTTATTCCAAGAGAACGCCTCAACAAGAAACTAATTTCAGAGGTACTGAAGCAAATTCCCTAGTTAGGGACCATACTAAGATTAATGCGAATAGAAGAGTATTATCGCCAACAATTAATATAATCTCTGGGGCACAACCACAGGCAAGGTCCACTACGGATAAAGCTCTAGATAAACCTACTATAATTCAAGCAAAGGGGAAAAAGGCCAAACACACAGTGTTAGACTGCGCAGGGGAAACTTCAAAGATTGTCGGAATAAGCTAACCAGCAGCAGGTTCTCTGCCCGACCAATCTCACTTATTCTCTAAACCCCCAAACATCAATTTACCGCCCGCCTCAAACACCGTATGTGTTGATTCTGGCAGGGATACCTAAGATGAGAAAGGGGCAGACAGAATCCCATCAAGAGTTAAAAAATGAATGTTTGCATTGGTTATCCAACCTCAGCGATTTCCGCTATGAAAGCGCTGAAGAAATTCTAACTACTAGACGGGTAAGGTGGATTGGTCAGCGCCAGAAAGACATCCATGGGAACTGTGTAGTTATCAATTTTAGGAATCCTGATGTCACTAAAAGAACTTTAGCCTCTGTGATAGGGCAGAACCGGAACAACATTCTATTACTACCCTTGGGTTTCTTCTACCCCACCCCTAGCAGTACCACCTAGGTCCCAGTATGGTACCCGTATGAGGTGGAGATCCCCCGAGCATAATTAATCTCCATCCAATAATAACCAATACTGGATACATCAACATGCTTTCAACATACCTACCTCCAATAGGTTTAGTCCCCTGGAGGGGGTAGATTGACAGTTGCCAGTCCCTGCAGCAACACAGGAAGGGATCCTGGACATCATGGCAGATTATGACTCCGGGGTGTCTGTACCTAAATCCTACTCCCCTAGGGTGGTAGTTCTGGGCGGAGAGTACTTGAGCGGTTCCCGACCCAGTACCTCAACAGGGATGACCCTCTTAGCTACTCAGCTCAGAGCAGCATAGAGAAGGTAGCTGCACAGGTATCTTCCAACATAGGACCCAACAACTGTCATACCAAGGTATCTGACTCTTTTAACATAAGCACACATAGCACCACAAAAATCCTGTCCTGGAATGCAGCAGGCATTCATAGCAAATTGGATGACCCGGAGTGGAGATCACTCATTACAGAACATGATATTTGTATGTTAAAAGAGACGTGGGCTAGAAATGAAGTCATCATGCAAGGGTTTACCAATTTCTATATCCCGGCTACCCACGCGGGTGTAGGAAGACCGTCGGGAGGTCTAATTATATGGGTGGGTGTTCATCTTGGCTGTAAGGCAGCTCAAATAGACACATCCTCCAAGGATGTTCTATGCGTACAGCTCCTGTTTTCATCACACAGCCCCATCACGTTAATTAATGTTTATTCAAGACCTACCCTGAGAGGCAGGGAGTCTCCTACCCTTGAGGAGCTGTATACAGTTTTATCCAGCACCCCAGTTAAAAATATGGTCTTACTAGGAGGGGACTTCAATTGTCAATACGAGCCCTTAGAAGGCCTGAATTGCGATCTCATCTCTGAGGAGGATTTCCTCCTCAAAATCCCGAAATCTGGTTGCCTCCAGTGCCCAAATGGACACCTCCGGTAATTCAGATGAATTGCATTTTTTTAAAACATTCAATGAGAGCATGCAATGGTAGATCTCATTCTGCTACATCATCTGCCACCACTTTCCATAGTAAAAACCGTGGGTCTATACTGGATTACATCCTGGTAAATACCATTCATTGGGACAGGATGGTTGATTTTAAAATACTCCCCCGCATCAATAGCAATCATGATGCATTAGTAGTTGACCTCCATCTTGTCACTCCTATTGTACCATATTGCATCGACTCTCACAAGGACCAGGGGAAAACACTATCTAATTGTAGAAGGCATGTAAGATGGGTTAATTTTGTAAAATCCCAGGAAAACATGGGTACCCTATATGACACACTTCTACCGGTCCTTCTTCAGGCCTCTACCCTATCCAATTCTAACAGGGACTGTATGGTAAAAGAGGCGATCGAGAAAAATCTCGAAAAACTAAAAAAAATACTAGATTTCTTCTTCCCAAGTAAACCAACTAAACCCAGCATACCTGTGCCCCACCCATGGTATAATTCATTCTGCCGAAAAGCTAAAAGCTCACTGGTGGCCTCAATCAAATCAAATGACCGTACCCAAATTAAAATTCATAGAAGGTCTTATAAAGAGGCTGTCGAAGGAGCTAAACACAGGTGGGAACTGGAAAATTATGACCTATTAAAAACTTCTCTTGGGGAAAGGGATGCGAGTACCTTCTGGGGAATAGTAAATCTGGGTACACTGGCTCCCAGAAAAGCAATGAACCGACCCTGGGAGAAGAGGCTTGGCGGGTACATTTCGAATCTTTATATAAAGATACTGAGATCAGAGTCCCCCCGTTGTGGTGTTCATTGGGTTGATATTCAGGCCCCGAATATAACCGTGCAGGAAGTAAAGACCGCAATAGAGAAAATAGCCCCAGGTAAAGCCCCTGGTTCAGGTGAAATCCCGGTGGATATCTTTAGGAGTGAGCCAGAAATTTGGGCCCCCTACCTGTGGGTTAATTTTAATGCAATCTTGGCCGGAATGAAAATCCCCATAAGTTGGAAAGGGGCAGAAATAATTCCCTTACCCCAGTATTGGAACTTTCATAGATTCCCATGCTTTGTATCATTCCCCGTCGTCGGAATGGGAGTCTCGGTAACAAAAATACCATAGCTGTAGGTACAAAAGACAATGGAAAAAGGCCTAGGCCTCATTTCCTTTTGTAGCATATCACCCTCTGTGTAAAATAGACCAAACTTTGGCCTCAGCCAATCAGAAGTGCCTCACCACTTAGAACCTTCCTGAAGGAACCTCAGAGCCTCAGATTTTCTACCGCACGTTGTGCTAGGGAGTCTCCTTTGAACTCTGCTCAACTTCTACTCTTCAAAAGGATTACTTCAGGATTTTTCTACAGGATTTTCTTCAGAATCTTCCAGATTCTCTTCAGGATTGTTGCTGCCTTCCAGGATGTCGGAAATTGAGAAGAAAAAAGCCCTTTTCAAGCCTTCTTCCACCTGTGACAAGAAAATACTTTTTGTGGAGGATAAGCATAAGGACTGCATTTATTGCCTCTATCCTGACCACCAGGCTGCTGACTGTAAGATCTGTCGCACCTTTTCCACCAAAACCCTCCGGGACCGTGAGGGTAGGCTCCTCACATGGCTTCAAAAGCTTAAATCAAGGAAGGACACTGTCTCCAGTGACAGTGAGGATGCAGGATCGATGTCTTCTACAAGAAGGTCAGTGAAAAGGGGTAGGGGTTCCCCTTCTACTTCTTTGGGAAGATCTTCAAAGGCCTCAAAAAAGACCCCCAGTGAGTCTGAGAGCCCAGGTCCCAGCAAATCTCCTCACGGAAGTGTAAAGGAGAGGGATGGACCTTCTACGCCTTCTACAGGTGAGAAGACTGCTACAGCCTTCAAAACACCTTCAGGCCAGTCTTCTGAGAGGAGCTCTAAGTCCTCGACGACGAAGGCGTCTACAGCGGAACCCGTCGACGAGGACAACTAAATCAGTTTCGACGTCGTCGAAAGCTCTGTCGACAGCAGGTTCGTCCACGACGCTACCGTCGACGGCGGAGTCCTCGCCGTCGACGGAGAAACCGAAGACGCCGACGACAAAGGTACCAGCTACAAGAGTGACGACGAAGGAGTAGTCGACGACTAAAGCCCCGTCGACGTCGAGAGACCCGTCGACGTCAAAAGCCCCGTCGACGACAAAAGTGCCGTCGACGACGAAAGTCCCGTCGACGACTAAGGCTGCGATGGTGCCGACGACGACGATGTCGACGACAACGGTCTCGTCGACTAGGGCGTCGACGACTACTACAGTGAATATGTCAACGGCTGGCGTGTCGACAGTTTCATCGTCGACGACGTCCACAACGCCTATCTCGACGGCGTACATACAACCGTCGACTACGGAACCTACAATACTTTCCACAGAAAAGCGGATTACCATTTCTGTGACGCGAATCACGCCAGAGATGACTTCTCCAAGGACTGTGTCCCCTCTGTTACCTACCATGCTCCTTCGGGAAGAAGAATCAGAAGAGGATGACCAAGATGCATATAGTTATGCCAATAGTCCTTCACAACTATTTGTCAAATGCCAGGAGACTGACTCAGAGGGCGAATACGGCCACGAGGAAAGTGCTCATCATCAGCTGCAGCAGCAGCAACCAGAACAGGAAATGGTTTCAGTGCCAACGTCTTTCCTGCAAGATCTGCATAAAATGCTCCAAGATTATAAATCTAAGGCCAGTAGACCTCTGCCAGTTACGTCAAAGCCGGCTACGACTTCAGGGACTACGGCTTCTTTGGTGCCACCTACTTTAACGGCCCCAACTTCTCCACAGCCTCGGGCATCCTTCCAACAGGATTCCTCTGGAGTGCCAGGGACCCAGGATGTTCAGGAATCCTCGGATGAGGACCAGCAGTCAGATCATGTCTCTAATCCCGACACGGAATATGATGAATATGTTATTGACAATCCCGCATCACCAGTTCCGGACCCGGCGGACTCCCCGCCAGCGGACATTGGGGGCTTTCATCAGCTGATGGAGAGGGCTGCGGCGAGATTCAAATTGGCCATGCCTAAGGTTACCACAGATTGTTTCTTATATGATTTTAAGGAACCCTTTCGGAAAACTGCCAGGTCCATTCCTATTGTGGATCACCTATGGAAAGAGGGCTTAAAGTCTATGACACACCCGGCGACGGTGGTCCCGGTGCCACCGCGTCTCGATAAAAAGTACAAAGCGACCGATGATGCTCCTGCGGCCTTGACAGGTCATCCAAGACCAGACTAGGGATCTCGCAGGCAGCGCAGAGGAAATCACGCAACCCTTCTGCACCACTAACAACTCCTCCGGACAAGGAAGGGCGGAGATTAAATAACGTGGGAAAACGATTCTCATCAATGGCAAGTTTGCTGGTGCGAGCGGCTAATGCCTTCGCTATCCTGGGTAGGTACGACCGCCAACTCTGGTGCGATGTCGCCCCGTACCTTAACCAGCTGCCTCCCGAATCTACGTCTGAGGCAAAGAAGATTTTGCAGGAGGGAGAGGCGACGTCGATGGAAATCATCGATTGTGCAATGGATATTGCAACTACTGCATTCCGTTCACTGGCTGGAGCGGCAGTACTCCGTTACCAAGGATGGCTTAAAGCTACCTGGTTCCGGCCCGAGATCCAGAATAAAGTATTGAATCTCCCCTTTGATGGGGGAAGCGTTGTTCGGCAAACTCATTGACGACACCCTGCAAGATATAAAAAAGGACACCGAGACTGCCAGGTCTTTAGGGACACTACAATACAGGAAGTCGCTGTAGGAAGGTACCTCCTGACTATGGTTGCCCCTAACTTTTTGCCCTGTGTTTTAGCTGGTTTTGGACATAGTCGACCTGGGACCCTGCCAATCAGGACCCCAGGCCTACTGCTCTCTCTCTAAAATGGATTCCATGTACCCTAGGTACATTTCCAATTGGTACTGGGCCACCTTATCAGACCCTGTAACTCAGGGCATAGGTGTACCCAGGGCTGCCAGGGGCTGCAGCATGTATTATGCCACCCCTGGCTGGCCTCCTAAATTTGACACAACTGGCTGCATGACAGCTGGGGCAAAGTCGTGTAATCACCCTTTGCTGTAGGTGTAGTATACCTACACCTAACCCTAAAATGGACACACAGATTCCTATCAGTCACTCCTATGGCAGGCCTTGACAATCCTGAAGGCAGAGTGCTTGGAATCGTGTGAGATGGTGCTCTGGCATGAGCTGAGCCTGTCTGCAGCTTGCGGAACCAAGTCCTAATAGCTGTTCCATGATATCGCATACCATATACTCTTAAGTGCATTATAATCCTCGCGGTTAAATGCTAACTTTGGTATTGCTTTATCAAAACATGTCGAGTAAGGTGTCATACGAATTGGAATACTAACCCCTCGCCAATTCTGGCGACGGGGTTAGCATTCCACCCTTCTAGAGGGACACGACATGTATGTAACTGTGAACCCCGGTTAAAGTTAAGTGAAGCCTCAGCTCCACAAAATGGATGCTGCCACCACAGACACGAGTCTGACCGTGCCCCTCGGGCATTTGTATATACTGTGCTAACTTAAGTATTTTTGTAAGAGTTTTGGTTTGTGCTTAGTACCCTGTCCTCATAAAGAGTACAGGGCTGTTGTGATTCTTAATAAATAACTGTTTATTTTCATAACACTTGTGTGGTGTCCTTTCACTTGGTATTCAAGGGGTATATGTGTGGTAAACAGCTGGCTTAACACGCCCTCTCGAGTCTTTAGCCTTAGACTGCTCGTATCCACGCTACTAGGATAGCTGGTCTATAAGGTTGACTTACAACCAATCATCAATAAGGGTTGCTGGACTGATACATAGTGTTCACTAGAATAGTGAGCACTGCATATCACGCCACCTTCTCACAGTCGCCTTTCAAGGGATCCATAGGCAGGGGTGCTAATTACAGAGGATCCTTCCAACAACAACGCTATTCCAACACAGGATCAGGTTCCCAACAACACAGTCAGCCTTACCAGCAGCGGCAGGGCCAGTCTTCCAATTACTCCAGGCCTTACGGTAAAGGAAAGCAAGGGGCACAAGGACGAGATTCGTCCAAGCGCCAATAGCGGCCTCCTGGCTCTTCCTACTGGACCCTCCTTCAGGAAGTCATCAGTTGGAGGCAGGGTCAACAAATACCTTCACAACTGGTCCAAGATAACATCGGACCGTTGGGTGCTCAACATCATTCGGAAAGGGCATACCTTAGAGTTCACACAAGTTCCACGACCCAAGCCCCCGGCAGCCACTCCTTCAAAACACCAGCGTCTCCTTCGGCTTGAAGTTCAACAGATGCTCCGTAAAGGGGCGATAGAGCCAGTTCCATCAAACCAAAGAGGTCAAGGATTTTATTCCTGGTTCTTCCTGGTGAAGAAGACGCTCGACAAGTGGCGCCCCATTTTAGACCTCAGGGGGCTAAACACCTATCTCATTTCTCTGTCCTTCCGGATGGTGTCCCTCCAGGACATCTTGAAGCTGATCAGCCCGGTGGATTACATGGCCACACTCGATCTCGAAGATGCCTATTTCCACGTTCCGATTCACCCAGCGCACAGAAGGTTTCTGCGATTCACAGTAGCCAAGAGCCATTACCAATTCAGAGTTTTACCCTTTGGACTCCGCTCAGCCCCAAGAATATTCACAAAGGTGCTGGCGCCAGTAGCAGCTTTCCTGCGAAAACACAAGTTTCAGGTCTTCCCCTATCTGGACGACTGGTTACTGAAAGCTCCGTCCAGAAAAACAGCGCTACAGGCGGTTCAGGCATGTACCAATTTATTTCAGAACCTGGGTCTCACTCTAAACAACGAGAAATCTTGCCACATCCCGTCCAGAAGGGCTCGGTTTGTTATTGTTATTGTTATTTTTGATTTATAGCGCGCTCAATCACCTACAGGCCTCTAAGCGCTCGGGAATCGATGGTAAAACAACAACTTTGACAATACAGAAGGCATCCACTAGCCTAAGTGGCTCACAAGGACCTCCTAAACAGCAACGTTTTCAACCCCCTTCTAAAGCGTAGAAGGTTTTCTTCCCTGCGCAGTGGCTCAGGTAGTGTGTTCCATAGCTGAGGAACCAGCACCGAAAAGGCTCTTACGCCCTTGGTGGCAAGTTTGTACCGAGGGCAGACCAATAGTTGAGAGTCTGAGGATCTGAGAACTCTCTTTGGGCTATACACTGCCAGACGATCTTTAATGTATGCGGGCGCCATACCATAGATGGCTTTGTGGGCTATGCACAAGCTTTTGAATTCCACTCGTTCCTTGATAGGGAGCCAATGGAGACTTTGTAACCGGGGGGATGCTTTGGTACGTCTTGGCAATCTGAAAATCAGACGGGCAGCGTCATTCATCACCACCTGTAGCCTATTTGTCAGTTTTTGGTAGGCCAAGGTAGAGGGCGTTTCCGTAATCTATTCTTGAGATCACAGTGGCTGCGACAATGGAACGTAGCATAGATTGAGAAATGATAGGTACTAATTTCCGTAGCTGTCGGATAATATTAGTACAACTGCCCACTACTGAGGAAATTTGGTTGACCATAGAGAGGTCACAGTCCAATTTGATCCCCAGGCTCTTCACGTTCAGGCTGGGTTTTGGGGCTGGGCCTAGCTCTGCGGGCCAGTAGAGATCACACCATGGTGAAGTGGCTGATGGAATCACCAGGACCTCAGTCTTATCTGGGTTGATTTTTAGGAGGTTTCCTGTCCTCCACTGGACCGTGTATCTCAAGATATTCTGAGTGTGGAGTTGAGCGGCACTTGTATTGTCGACACTCGGCAACAGTTGCGTGTCATCCGCGTAATTGTATACTGTGCAGCCCATACTCGCCAGGGAGGCAATCAGAGGCTGTAGGTATAAGTTAAACAGCAGTGGGGATAGGGCCGAGCCCTGAGGCACCCCACATTCTAACTTTCCCACTGCGGAAGCTTCTTCTCCAAGTTGTATTCTTTGTATCCTTCCTGACAGAAAAGACTGCAACCAACAAAAGGCCAGGCCTTTGATGCCAAAATCACTCAGTCTTTCCAGCAACAACGCATGGCTGACACATGGTTTCTGGGAGCCATCTTGGATTCGAAGCTATCACGAGCTTTTCCTACTCCGGAAAGGAGGCAGAAATTACAAACCATGGCCCAAGACTTGCAAACAAGAAAGTCTCTTTCAGTACGCCGCTACAAGTCTCTGCTGGGAGTGATATCATCGTGTATCCCACTAATCCCCCATTGCAGACTGAGGATGCGTCCCTTGCAGGAACAACTGGACAGTCAATGGAAGCAAGTCCACGGTTCGTTCGACGACAGAGTGACTATCACTCCGGAGATGAGGGACGCGGCCTTATGGTGGACAGATCAAAACAACTTGTCCCAAGGCCTATCCTTCGCAAGCGACCCGTCTCCACAAGTGATAACGACGGACGCGCCATTGGAGGGTTGGGGAGCAGTGCTGCAGGACCTACATGTCAGTGGTCATTGGTCACCCCAGGAAAAACGCCTCCACATCAACCTGTTGGAACTCAGGGCGATACGACTGGCTCTGCAAGCGTTTCTTCCTCGCCTGGAAGGTTCACAAGTGCTTATCAGGACGGAAAACACCACGGCCATGCACTATGTGAACAAGGAAGGAGGGACCAGATCGCGCCCATTGTCACGAGAAGCCCAGCAGGTCTGGGAATGGGCGATCCAGCACAAGATGTCACTGATGGCAGAACACTTGCCTGGCGTCCTAAACGAAAACGCCGACAGACTGAGCAGGTCATCCTCGGTCAGCCACGAATGGGAGTTGAATCAGGAAGTCTTGGAACAAGTCTTCAGCCTGTGGGGCAGGCCGGACATCGACCTTTTTGCCACTCCGACCAACAAGAAATGCCGGTCTTACGCAAGCAGGCTTCCCCATCAAGATTCACTGGGAAATGCCCTTTCTATAGCCTGGTCGAAGACATTTGTCTACGCTTTTCCTCCCATTCCTCTGATACCACGACTAATCAAACTCAAGGTGGAACCGTGCAGGATGATCCTGATAGCCCCGGCTTGGCCGAGGCAGTTCTAGTTCACGGAGCTCCATCTGTTGTCGATAGCTCCTCCCTTGGCTCTAAGGATTCTGCCGGATCTTCTCACGAGGTCCGAAGGACAGATTTTGCATCCAGACCCTCAGTCGTTACACCTGACTGCATGGCTCCTGAACAGCGAGAATTTATGAACCTGCCATTGTCAAGGGAGGTTAGGGAAGTTCTGTCCCAAGCAAGGGCTCCTTTAACTAACAAAACTTACCGCCTTAAGTGGAAAAGATTCTGTTGTTGGTGTCGTAAACAAAACATTGATCCATTCAATTCCAAGCCTCATCAGATCCTACCTTACCTGCTGTCTTTGGCCAAATCTGGTCTAGCCCATTCATCAATTAAGGTCCATTTGGCTGCTTTGTCATGATTCAGAAGGACAGACTCTGGGCCTTCATTATGGTCTTCCACAATAATCAAGCAATTTCTTAAAGGCTTGTTCAGGGTCTATCCACCGGTGAGACCGCCTCCTCCAACATGGCATTTGAATCTGGTCCTTTCTCAACTTATGAAGGGTCCATTTGAACCAGTCCATCGTTCTGACATCAGATATCTTTCGTGGAAATTGGCTCTTCTCCTTGCTCTCACGTCGGCTCGGCGTGTAGGAGAATTACAGGCTTTGACCATCCAAGAACCTTTCCTTCAATTCAAGAGGAACACTGTCATCATGAGGACTAACCCTAGGTTCATGCTAAAGGTTCCCTCGGATTTCCACTTTAATGAACCGGTCATTCTGAAGACATTCTTCCCTCAACCTTCTACGCCAGCGGAGAAAGCGCTGCATTCGTTGGATGTGCAGCGATGCTTAAAGTTTTATTTGGAATGTACTAAAGATTTTCGAAAATCTTCTCAACTGTTTGTGGCCTTCGGGGGACCGAGTAAAGGCCTTCCACTATCCAAACAGGGTGTTTCAAGGTGGATCACAAGCGCTATATTACATTGTCATAAGGCTGCTGGTAAACCTCTGACTGGGAAGATACGAGCGCATTCCACAAGATCTGTGGCGTCTTCAACAGCCCTCTTCGCGGGGGTGCAAATTAAGGATATCTGCAGAGCTGCTACCTGGAGCAGCGTCCACACCTTTACCAAGCATTACTGCTTGGAATCTCTGCAACAAGATGATGCAGCAGTAGGACAGGCTGTCCTGAGGAACCTCTTCCACTAATGGTGAGCTTTCCTTTCTTTCCCACCTTCCATTTTTTCACATTTTGTATCTAATGTCATGTTGTCTATTGCTATTATTTACAATGCGAAATGTGATTATCGTGCCAACTGCTTGCTACTCTGAAACAAAGCATGGGAATCTATGAAAGTTCCAATACTGGGGTAAGAAAACAAGTTACTTACCTGTAACTTTAGTTCCCCAGTATTGGTAACTTTCATAGATTCCCATGCGCCCACCCACCTCCCCGGGGAAAGCTTAGCCTACAACAGATATGGTGTCTAGTACACAACGGCTACGAAAATCTGTGGCTCTGAGGTTCCTTCAGGAAGGTTCTAAGTGGTGAGGCACTTCTGATTGGCTGAGGCCAAAGTTTGGTCTCTTTTACACAAAGAGGGTGATATGCTACAAAAGGAAATGAGGCCTAGGCCTTTTTCCATTGTCTTTTGTACCTACAGCTATGGTATTTTTGTTACCGAGACTCCCATTCCGACGACGGGGAATGATACAAAGCATGGGACTCTATGAAAGTTACCAATACTGGGGAACTAAAGTTACAGGTAAGTAACTTGTTTTCATTTTCAATAAGGGGTCCCCTCTATTGCCAAGCAATTACAGACCAATTAGTCTGATAGACATCACACAAAAGATCTTTGCTCGAGCCATATTACTGAGACTCCAATCCTGGATGGACGGACGATGAGTGTTCTCTCTCCGCTCCAGGCAGGAGTCAGGGAAAAACTGTCTACCATAGATCAGGTCCTAAGACTTCAGCTACTCCATTGGAAGACGGTTTGTCTTGAGAGGGGAAGCTTGTACCTGATCTTTGTTGATCTGAGGTCAGCTTTTGACCTGGTGCCCAGGTCAAAATTATGGTCCGTCTTACTTGAGCTGGGAGCCCCGGCATACCTAGTACACCTTATACAACGTCTGCATGAAAACACCTTTGCACAAAAAATTGATTTGGTAAGGATGGCAATTTATCGGCCCGATACCGATTGAACGAGGTGTGCGCCAAGGTTGCGTACTTGCCCCGACACTATTCAGCCTTTATATAAATGACTTGATTAAAGTGTTGGCAGAGGAAAAAAACCTAGATGCCCCCAAACTAGCCTAAAAAAAAATCTCGGCTATGTTTGCCGACGATACGCTTTTGGTATCAAAATCCCCTATGGGGCTTCAAAGGGTGTTGGACAAATTTCAACTGTTCTGTGAGGATAGAGGGCTAGAGATCAACCTCCAGAAAACCAAATTCATGGTCTTTAATAAACTGAAGAGCACTCGTCCAAACCCTTTACTAAATAATGTACCCTTAGAAAGAGTAACATCATTCACGTAACTAGGCATTACAATCACCGACACAATGGATTGGGGGGCACATATAGGGAAATCAACACTAAAATTAGCTCAGTCTACAGGGGGTATTCTGAAGGTTTTCAATAACTCCAATAGAAGCGCCATCAGCCCGGCACTGGAAATTTAGAAGGTCGAGGCATGCGGGGGTGCATTGTATGGGGCAGAACTGTGGGGACATTGTAGGTCTAGGCCCTTAATGCAGATAGAAAACCAATATATTAGGAATCTCATTAAATTACCGCATAGCACCCCTCTAGTCCCTCTCCGTTTCGATCTGGGTTTAATGGATCTGGAGACTGTGCTATGCCTTAGACCCCTTTTATATTGGCGCCGCTTATGGTCGACCCCGGAACTCATTATTTACAGAGAGGAACTGTCTGAAGTTCGAGAAATTAGGGGCGCTGCTAGGCTTCACTGGTTCTCTCATATTAAACATCTATTAGCTGAAATGGGTTTGGGGGATTGTTGGTCTGATCCGGTGGTAGCTTGTTCCCAAATCTCTAAGAAACAACTAAAAATCTCTTACAAGAACTATAGGATGGCTTTGTTACATTCTAATCCCAATATAGGCGAAACAACCTTAACCTTCTTGGATATCAAGGACAGCCCCATCTTTGAAAGAGTTCTTGATTTAATCAAACCCCCGGCAGCTAGAAAACTCTATCTGCAGTTCCGATTTGGGGTTCTGCCACTGCGTTGCATGACCTCTAAATGGAAACCTCAAAATGAGTCCAGGTGCCCTGCTTGTGATCATTCTGGGGAATCCGAGCTTCATGTTTTTTTTGCATGTCCGGGCTATGACAAAATGAGAAGGAGATGGTTAGCCCAGACTTGCAGAAACCTAGGCAGGGGGTCCTGTGTTAAAACATTTACGATACTGAAATGTGATCCGAGTACCCCAATATTCTACTCCGTGGCGGGGTTTTTGTTCTCAATGTGGTGCACCAGAAGGGTCTTTCTTAATTTTTCAAATGTCCTAGCGGCTAAGAACTAGCTATTGAACTTCCTTATTTTTACTATTTGGTTTTGGTAGGAAGGAAAAGCATAACAAGGGGAGGAACAAAATAGTAAATGAATTTTGCATAATGCACCTCGCACTTTGAAACAAAACTTTATGCTGCTATGTAACGAGTCAGGGAGGAAGACAATATTTTGACCCTACTTTTTAACCATGTTTTATTCATTTTAAACTGTACATATGCCATGAGCTTTCTTTTCATTCGTGGTTTTAATGCTTTTAAAAAAAAATTAATTTGTTGTAAATTTTGCACTTTCTGGGCCATGTTGGCCGAAATAAAGGTACATTTGACTTGACATTATGTTATTAATCTTGTGTGTGTGTGTGTGTATAATATATATTTTTTTTTAACTTTTGAGAGTATAAACTGAAAACAGGAAAGCCTATTGACCAATCCAAGTTAGGCATTTGCTATTTCAAAAAGATAAGTAACCTGAGTTTTCTCTTTGCTGAACTAATATGGCAACTTCGTCACTGAATAAAGCATTTGATGGTGATACAGCCCCTCCCCATACACCTAAATATACTCTGAAATAGGTACTAGAGAAGGATGTAGAAGTGTTTAACAATTTGTGACCAACCACAGACATCCATGTGTGCTCAAGATGAAACACCTATAAACTCTCAGTTGTAGCAGTTTCTAGAATAGTAAGCACTATATATTGATGAGGCCCAGTCTGTTGGAGGGATGTCATGAGACTGATCCTTATCTAGTGGGCATGTGACATGGGTACGCCTTTTGAGGCGTTAATTAAATGTATGAATATACATACCTATGGTGTAAAAAGAACATATTGAGCTCTTAGACTGGAAAAGGTGACCCTTTGTACGTTCTAGTATTTTGTGGAGACTATCTTATCCTCTGAAGCTGGACTTTAATAGTATTGGAGAGAGCTAATGTACTGATATTGATAAATCAATCAAAGAAGTTTCAAAATGGCAAGGTGAGCATGAGCACCCAAGGAAAAATGGCAGATGTGATGTATTTTATATGAATCTTTGATTCTTCTACTGACTTAATAGCAGTCTGAAAGTATTTGTGTTGTAAACAAAAATGCCTCAATGGGTGTTCAGGTATTATGTCATGAATTTTTGTCTTCAACAGACAATGAGATTTATGCTGTAACACATTATGTAAAATTACATGGAGCCAAAAGTGGATCTGAGAAATGAATCCGAAAAATGTATTATAATTCTTTCAAGTATGTATTTTTTCAAACTGTCTGAGTAGAAACATGGAGCGTTTTACATTTTTTTACTTTAAACAGTTTTTATTAAATGAGTAATGGATCAGATTGATAATGGTTTAAACTGACGCTTTTTCTAGAAAAAGGAAGATTTTCAATGACTGCGTGGAGGCTGAGATTAAAAAACCCAGAGAGGAAACTAAATGCATAGAAAAACAGTTCACACCAGTTGATAAACAGGTAGGAAAATACCTCAACCATTTGACCATTTTGCAGAGGAGTGCTATTGCTTGAAATATTATATGGAGCAAATTTCAAAGCCTATTAATGTACCAATTTGCAGATGGAATTTATATGTAAATAGATGTCTTTCCTATAGTTTACTGAACTTTTGATAGGTCCTGTGCCACACAGCAAGCACATCATTGTACAAGATGCTTGCCTGAATAACTAGGCCTAGTTGTGTATTAGGACTCCGTGTTTAGCCTGTTAGAAGTTAAATCCTGCCATGGAATTCTGAAATCTGCAACTTTTGCGGATTCCCAGGAGTAGATCTGAAATTGTAATGTTATTACTGTGCATAATAGCTTAAAATGGGTACATTGTAGTGAGTATACATTTGTATAACTAGATTTGCAATTTTAGATTTTTTTGTTTTTTTCCTGGGAAAATGCACTGTATTCCACCATTCCACCACCAGTTTGGAGGGATGTTAACCATCTTTCCCAACCTAAATTTGGATTTACTTTTGCCATTGACAGGAGTAAGTGTCCTATCCATACAACCTGATTGTACTGTGGTAAACTAAATACAAAGTATTTCTTCCTTCAAACTTGAGTTTCTTTCAGTACTTTGAACATGTTGCATTAAACCTTAAATTTAAATATTGCTGATTTATTTCTCATACCTCCCTCCACTCCCCAATGTACATGAGGCTCACATATAAAGCCTATCTAATTTTGGGTGTCCAAAACGATGTTGACATTTGAGATTTGAATTTGTAGCTCACCAGTCCTGTTCATCCTGCACCTCGCCTCTCCTCCTATTTTCCAACCCACCCTAATTGCATTTGCAATTCCAACAGCCCTCATGGTCGTGTCCTGTCAAGAGTGGGCATTTACTGCATTTGTGATGCTTTGGAAATTCTAGTGTAATATGGCTTTCATGAACAGTGTCGGTTAGATGTTCGATTCCTGAACACTTACACTAGGAGTTTTTATTTTCCCCCTATTATTAGGGATACCAAGGCTATTTCCTGCATTGTGTAGCCTATTCACCATGTGATCAAACCACATCAACACATTCTGGTTAGTTCTTTGTATATAGGTCCTAATCTTCCAGAGTCTGGATTTATATGTGGGAAATTACATTTATTAATTCTTGTTTGTTTTGTTTGGTTGTGTAGTAAATCACCTCCAACTCGTAACCATATGTCTGCCATTCTATCTTACTGCCTATTTTTCTTTCTCAGGCTCAAATGTATAGCTTTACCTTATATATGTCCTCCTCTTCATCATGAGATGAACATCATTCTTAACCTTTTCAACAGTCCAGTGGGATTTCTAAAGAAATGTACAAACCACTATTTTACTATTTGAAAAATAAATGTAATCAGATAACTACATTGTTAATTATCATTAAGCATGCAGTAAGGGATTGTGACAGTGCCATTTAAGGCTAACAGCCTGCGGCATGCACAATGCTCAAGGATCTAAAAAGATGGTAAAACAATTGTTTGACTGTTCACGGTTAAGGTCTTACCGACAGAGCCTCTTGTTCTTCATTTGATTGTATTTTAGCATGCTGGTTAAAACTACTTATGGAAAATAGGAGTTTTGCAGTATTGGATGTTTCATAGATTCACCTGCTTGAATCATCTCTGTTGTCGAGGTGAGAGTCATTCTAAAGCAGAAGGCATAGCATACATAGCTTACAACAGTAAAAAGACATTGACTTTTGTAGTTTATCTAGATCATTCAAAGATAACCAAACTTCAGCCAATTAGGCGATAGCACCCTTCGAACTTTCCCAGCAAAGGCATCCTCCACCAGATTATCAAGCGCTAGTGGGAATAGTAACCACTTGTCAAGGGGATCCTCCAAGGGGAGGAGGGTGGTTCCCGTGGGAATCTATGAAAGATACCAATACTGGAGAACGAGAGTTACAGGTAAGTGACACGATTTTTCTCCAGTATTTGATCTTTCACAGATTCACAAGCTCGATTTAGAATAGTTAGCAGTCACGTACCATATATTATAAAATCATGTTCTATAACCCAGTAGCGCATGGCGGGTACAAATATACACATTAGAAGACCGAAAGCTCGCCTCATTGGAAAAGATGCTGACGCACTGCTTGCCCCACACCTGAATCACTGTGCTGAACCCAGGCAGTAGTGTTGGATGAATGTATACCGCTTTTTCCATGTTTCAGCACAGCATATACTTTTGATGGGCACTCCAGCAAACAGGGCCGCAGTCGTAGAGACTGCCCTGGTCAAGTCAATACTGGAGAACGAGAGTTACAGGTAAGTACCACGTTTTTTTTTCTCCAGTGCCAATTTGAAGGTTTTTACTAGTCAATAGCAGAACTAATTTAAAAAATGAATTTGTACTGGAGCTGCACTGTTTCATATAAATCTATTAACTAAGCAACAGTTCTGGATAAGTAAAACATCACTCATTGTAAGTGTGGCTTGTCCCTGTGGAGAAGTGTGGCTCACTGGTTAGAGCAGGCAGACCCTGAAGCATCGGTCAGACCCGGGACCAGGGTTCAATTCCCGACGCGGCAGGGTCTTGAGCTCAAATGTCCACGGACTCGATAATTCTCGCTTTGGTGCCTGCCCTAATCATGGGTTCACACTCTGCAACTCTGGGCATTAAGCTTGCTTAATCTCCACAACGGCCCCCCGCGGCGGGATGCCTGGCTTTCACCTTGGGGATGCCCTGTAGGGGCTATCTCACAGGGAAAAGCCAGGACGGGTTCCCAATGCAAGCGCCGAGATGCCTCCGGGTGATTCGAGCGCTATATAAGAACATACACAAAAAAAAATCGATGTAATCCCGTGAACAGAAGGATTTAAAGAAGAAAAGTACTGGCTTCCCTTTTTAAGAGTGATGGAAACAAGAACGCAGTTATGCAAATAATCTGGGGATGCGCATGGGGGACATCAGGAAAGGATTGACGCATGACTGGACAAGGATGATATTTTGAAGTAGAAAACAGCAACATTTCTTTGCACTTGAAAATGAACATTCGCAAAGACGATAGCTCAGCGTTAAATGTGCATGCCGTCTGTGTTTCAATAAGTTGCCAACTCACAGTCAGACCTATTGGTTTTGCCAAAGCTTATTTGGTTTTCCGCTGCTGGATTGTGGGCATTTGTGTTCATGTGTAGATAATACATTTAGGTACATGTGTGTCTTGCAGTATTCCTGTGTATAAGATGAAGAAAACTTCTACTGTGAAAAGAAAAAAAAAGCTTTGCTTTCTCTAGGCAGTGCATTTATGGGGGAAAGACAGTGTGATGATTCAGTGTACTTTTGAGTTGTAAAATATCCCCTCGTGCCTTTCAGTGCAATCACTCTATAGGAGGCAGAACAATGCATCAACCAGGCAATAACAAGATGAGCTAGAAATACTTCACCAGACTATGTACTGTTAAAGGAGTTGGTAACAGGAGGCCGATGGACATCTGCGCTTTCATGTCTGACCTAAAAATGGCGGACTATCCATGATTGTGAGGCATTACCTTGTTGGAGAAGTTGCTTCATAGGAGAAATTTGTTGGGGAGTGGTCTGAATAAAGATGTTAAGTAAAACCAAAGGGCAAGAAGCTTGTACAAATATAAAAATCTCTGAAACGACCATATTGAACACCAGATTGTAGAGGTTTGCGATAGAACACCTTGATCAAGTACATCAGACTCTGCCAGAAGGTCTAGTAGAATAAGAAGTGGGGGCAATTTAATGTGACAGGAGTGACTTGTGTCGTTAGTGCCGAGAGAGCAGAAAAGGTGGGGTTTATAGAACGGAATTCAGACTACATGGATGGTGGCGAAAGGTTATCATAAACTACATGTTCCAAAAGAAAAGTCTGTAGTTAATGGAAAATGAGGATGTCCTACAATGGTCTCTATAGTACTGAATGAAGCGATGAATCGTCATAAATTGATACACAGGCAGACTACAAAAGTAAGGAAGATTCAGTTCTGACAGAAGTAATTTTAACCTGGTGCATGCAATCATAGCAGCTCAGTCTGAGAGTGCAGAAAAAGATGATCGAATGGGTAGGAGATGGAAAGTTTAGAAATGTGGGTGCAGGACAAGAAGCCTAAACTCTTTAAGACTTCAGGTCAAGAGTCTGCAGCGTCCAAAACCTTTATTGATGGGACATTGATTCAAAGGTCTAAGCAAATGAGCAGATTGATTGATTGAATTAAAGCAGCACAGAATGTGAGATGTGTACCTGATGAAAGGAGACCATGCCACAAGACATCCAGAAAGTATAAAAACTTCCCTGAACGTTTAGACCTAAGCTATGGCTTTGAAGAGGAGCAGGTCAGAAGACCTTGTACTGAAAGGTTTGTCTGAAACATAGCACCAGCCATTGTACCTAGAAGAGTGACACAAGCCCAACTATATGAACTCTGGATACTTTTGAGATTAGCTCTTGATTCTTTCACAGATTTTTGCTGAGGCTGTCAGTGGTGAGTAAAGCTTTAATATTGATAACATCACTACAGCTGTGAAAACATCCATTAGCTTCAATATGTCCTGGGCAAAACAAGTCAGGCCAATTGGTTCCTGGAGCGTGTTGTTACTTGAACATGTAATATCTTGGATAAAACAAGATGCGTGTGGCCAAACGGGAAAAGTTTGTTTAATTAAACATAGCGGCCAGTAAAACAGCTACAGGCACAGGGTCTGAGGACTATCTCAATTTACAATTAGTCTGTGGCCTTCCTTTATACAGTTTGTCCCAAAGCGGCTTGTAGGAGACGCACACCTAGTATATAGTGTAGTCAATGTCTATATGGGTGGGTGGTGCCCGTGGAGTAACTCCCCCTGTACCTGGGGTGAAAACGATACTTTGAGTTGCACTGTTCCCCTTAACTTTTATTGCAGCCTCGTAGTAACCCTCCCAAAGGACAAGATTCACACTTGAATCAGGTCAGAATTGCTATACAGCAAACGCTGCATGTTTTTCACTGCTAAAACGGGAGCACAAGTTTACGATCAGTACCGCCACTAAACCCTCACATCCTTATCCCCATAGCTTACGAATTGCCGGCACTTTCAGTTCACTAATTTCATTACTTTTTGTGTTACACCCGTCATTCAGTCACCGCACCGTTTGACATGCATGATGCAAACACGCGTTATACCTGATGAATCACACTGGAATCTCCCCATCTCACCCTTATGCATGATTACAAATGCATGATACATTGTTAACTTGTGTACCACATGTATTTTGAATGAACATTTGACTTGATATTGTACTTGGTCACTTTCAGAAACCCACACGGCCCCTGAGGAAGGGCAGAGCCCGAAATGCATTGGGCCACCGGGCCACTTGCCTGAACATTATGAAATTATGAAAAGAATAATGTGATGAATTTACAACAAAAATAATAAACAAGAGAATGATATCAACTTTATAAGAGAATCTTACTACCTTTTTTGAACAAACTAAGGAATGATTTCCTTGAGTGCCCTGGAGGGACACTGATCTCAAGGGAAACCGTGCAACTCAAAGCTTCCTTTATACAGCTCATCATAGTTAATTAAAGGTTTTTGGTGATCCATGTATGGTGAGGAATTTAAGTTGCTGCCTTTGGAGTCATAAGTTAATTGTCGAATGGAAAATTCAGTTGGGCCTTGGCCGTGTATGGACACAGTGACCAATAGCCTTGTATATCTTCTTTACCCCAGTTGCTAATCCAATCCCTTAACTAGCGCCGAGACGCCCACGGGTATTCGCCGCGCTCTACAAATGTCAATAAATAAATAAATAAAGTGTCCAGATGTCCTACATTTGGAGCGCATTATCACTTTGTGTGCTCTGTCCTGATTGTCTATATGTTCCTAACTGACTTTATGGTATTTCAGGAGTGCGTGTACCCCCTCCGGTCATGTGTGCTTTATTGGGGCCAATCTCCCTTGACCTTTGTATTGTAGCTGCGCCTATCTGTGGGATCGATCTAAGGTTTCCTGTTCGTGCATATGTCTGCCGGTTAAGTGTTATCCCACCTGTGACCTATCAATCGGTAACCTCGGACCTAGATCGCAGTGCTTACCTGACTACGTATTTGCCAGTGGGGTTGATATGGAGTTCACAAGGGACGATTTTTGTTAATAAAGACGCAATTTTGTTCTCATACATAAATGTATTCTTTTTCGATATTAGCATTGACCTTTTCCATGTATAACAATCCCACAATCCCCTCTATAGTTGATTCTTCAACTACACTATCTAATTCCTACTTTTTTACAGTTATTTTATAGGGGGCCTGTTCTTTATGCTCGCTTTCGACAACCACTACCTTCCTAGTTACTTGCATTTTTCCCAGTTTTAGGACTGCGTTTTTACAGCAGGTAAGCCACAACTATACAGACCCGCATAAAAACGCAATGAAAACTGGCAACAAAAATTTGCACAAACCGAAGATCCACCGGGAGTGCTAGGAGAACCAATTTGAAAACCACTCCTGATAAGGGACACCCCCCTCCTCACACATCTCTCTTTGTAAATGGTGCAATACTTGGATGGCAAGAATTCATGTTCCATTGTCTGTCGTTCTCTGGGATGAATGTGAAGCAGACCGCACTGATCTTTGCATACACCCTCCATTACAGTCATTGGGCCAGATATACAACCCTTTTTTGCGGCGGCAAACAGGAGATCTTCCCGTTTGCAGCCACAAAATAGGGTAATAGCCTGTACAAATGCTATTTTGCGGGTCCCTGACTCGCAAAATAGCATTTGCGACTCTCGCTATTAGGAAGGGCTGTCCCTTCCTAATAGCGAGTCAACATGCTATGTACTAATGGTGGTCTGCGGAGCCCAGCAGGCCACCATCCCTGGAAGGGCTGGCATTCCCAATCGGCTCGCAAATTGCGAGAGACTCATTAATATTAGAGCCTCGCAATTAGAGCCTTGCAATTTGCGACCCTATTGGGAATCGCAGACCAGTGTAATAACACTGTTGTACATTTCATTTAGCTCCTCGCGATTTGCAACTTGCAATGAGTTGCAAATTGCGAGGTGCTAAATAAAAGGGTTGTACAACTGGTATATTGAGTCAAATACATATTGGTGCTCCATCACCATGAGGAGGATCACTCTAAGCCTTGATCAAATTGAGTCCGAGCTCAGTGCTGTTCAACATTTTAAGCATCTCCCACCTGAATATTTGAAGATGCTTGTTTGCGGTCCAGGGAAGACCTGGCTTGGCACTTCGGGCTGGACTGTTCCCATGAGGCACAGGGTCAGACTGATTTGCATATGGCCATGTATGAACTGGGGTGGCGGAGTGAGCTAAAGAATGATGATGGATTACACCCGGATCAGTTGACTGGGGGTGAGTATTTGCAATGTTCAACACTCCGTCCATCATCCCCTTTGGTTTTGCTTTGTAACTTTTAAATAGACTTCTTTTTACTCTGTAGTTCCTTGGCAATGAGTAAGTGTGGTATCACCGATATTAGAGAGAGGGTACATAACAATGAAATCATACATTACTTTTCATTTGACATTGCAGGTCTCAGTATGGGGCCCCGGGGAGGTGTATGTGGTCCCCTGGTGGCTGTGATATCATTATCTGTTCAAACCAAAATGTTTGTAGTTAGTCAATGGTGTGTTCATTGTGGAAGGCTTCAACCGAACATCAGAGAGATGGACCGACACTTTCTCCCTCAATCTTAAGGGCCGTCAGTGTTGCAAAGACCACCTGGTAGTGTCCCTCAAGCTTGGCTTGTTTCCACTTCTTTACGAAGTTTCGAATGCACACTTCTTGTCTGGGGTGGGGTATTTGATATGGTAACTTGGTGGTGCCCTTGGAGGTTCTGTGGTTGACCTGTTTGGATAATAACCTAGCAGTTTTTGCTAGTTCTGAGAGAGCTATACATACAATTTGTCTCCCAGTGCCTTGGAGCTAGCCTCTGAGCTTAATCTGCTCCTTGTTTTTGGAATGGGCATCTCCATCAATCTGCCAGTTGCGGTCTGTTGTGTTGTGAGATGGTAATCACTGCTAGGAGTGTTTTATAGGGCAACTATGGCTAGGAGCAGGCAGTGGAGCTACTTCTTTTTAAGGCTGGTGCAAATTGTCCTTATTTTGTTTTTTAACATGTGATTGAGTTTTTCTATGATGCTCTTGGTTTGGGTGTGGTATGCAGATGCTAATTTGTGTTATTCCTAGCAGGGTACAGATGTTGAACATGTTGACAATGTTTCCCATTGTCTGACTGTATAACGTCTGGTACCCCCCTCCCGGGGTAATACTTACCCAACTAGGAAAGTTGCTGTTGCCTTGGCTTAACAGTGCACACTAGGGCAGGCTTCGATCCACCTAGAGTATGGGCAGACTTTTTGAAACAGATATCTGTAATAAGCACATTCATAAATAGTGTCAATGAAGTTGATGTGTAATGGCTTAAATGGCCCAGTTGGTCTAGGTATCGATGATATGACCTCCAGTGTGAGTTTGGGGTATATTTTTACCATCTCTGTAACGCCTGGGACAAACCAGTCAGTTTGAAATTCTGCCGTCATAGTTTTTTTTGCTGAGTGTGCTGGCTAGTGTAATTGAGGCAGTGCTATGTTGACTAAGCTTTGAGGCATGACTGGTTTTGCCCCAGTATTGGAACTTTAATAGATTTCCATGCTTTGTATCATTCCCCGTCGTCGGAATGGGAGCCTCGGTAAATAGAAAATACCTTAGTAGTAAGCGCAAAGTGAAAAAATAGGCATAGGCCTCATCTCATTTTGTAGCTTATCCACCTCTTTTTGTAAAAGAGACCAAATTCTTGCAGTAGCCAATCAGAGCAGCCTCACCCCATAGAAGCTTCCTGAGAGAGCCTCAGATTTTCTACCGCACGTTGTGCAAGGGAGTCTCCATTGAGCTCTGCTCATTTTCTTCAATTCTTAGTATATTTTCTTTAACTTGTGTCTATTTTTTCGTCATGTCTGACAAGGAGAAGAAAGCACTTTTCAGAGCCTGTGCTACGTGCTCAAAAAAAGAGGTTGTTTATTGAGGACAAACATGAAGACTGCATATACTGCCTTTATCCGGATCATAAAGCCACGGACTGCAAGATTTGCAGAAACTTCTCCACCAAGACCTTGAGGGACAGAGAGGGACGTCTCCTCACTTGGCTACAGAAAATGAAAGACCGCAAACAACTTATGTCTTCTGACAGTGAGGGCTCCTCGTCGATGGTGTCATCTAAAAGGGCGAAGAAGAGGGGTAGGTCTCCCCCTTCTACTTCTGACGAGCCCCTTGTCAAGGCCTTGCCAGGGACCTCTGATAGGTCTGATAGGCCTGATAGGCCTGCTTCCCAAAAATCTCCTCACCACGGTGAAAAGGAGAGGCAGGGAAAGCTTGAGGAGTCGCAACCCTCAAAAAGGTGAAGAAGGTTGCCCCTGTGACTTCACCACCCTCTGACAGGGATAGAGGGGTGAAAAAGCCTTCTACTACGGCTCGAGAAGTCGTGGCCGACAAGAAACCGCGGTCGTCGACGGTGAAAACCACAGGTACGCCGACGATTTCTATTGAAAAGGACTTGTCTGTGAAATTAGCCTCGTCGACGGGCTCGTCGACGACGGCTGCGACAACGACACCTGCGCCGTCGACTATGTTTAAAACACCTGATGCCTGTTCGTCGTCGACGAAAACTACTTTCTCCACGTCGACGACGATGACGACGAGAATCGCTTAGGCGACTACTAGGACGACATCGACGACGACCATGTCGACGACACCTGTGACCTTGCTGCTGACGACGAGTTCGTCGACGATCCCGTCGACGCTCCAACCATCGTCGACGATGACCTCGTCGACGACTCAATCCTCGACGACGAACGCAGTTTCTTCGTCGGCACCTCCGTCGGCGACACAGTCTATGAAGGCACTACCGTCGACGACTGAAAAAATTGTTTTTTCGCGCAGAAGGAGGCAAATAACACCATAAATGACGTCTCCACGGCAAGTCCAAAAATTTCCTCCTAACCTACTGCTGGACGAGGATTCTGAAGAGGAGGCTCATAGCGATTTTGGCCAGGCTTATAGCCCTTCTGACTTAAAAGTAAAAATTCAGGACATCAGTTCTGAGGAAGGGGAAATGGAACAACAACAATATGTTCCACAAGATTATTATGAACAACAGGAAATTCCAAGCATGCAAGTTCCTTTGCAGAAACCTTCGCGTCAATCTCGGCAGGTTATGGTGGCGATGCCATCCACTCTCCTCTCGGATCTACAACTTATGTTGCAGGACTATCGAAGGCAATTTCCTACTCCTCAAGAGGTTCAACAGGTGCGCCCTCCTACACCTCCGCCACAGCTATCGCAGCCTGTGGCAGGACACCATTTGCCTTCAAGAGGGCGTGAAACAGAGCCTGTAGAGCATCCACAAGAGGTAGTGCCCATTCAGGACGATACATATGATGATAATGCATCATCAGATGTGGACCAACAAGAGGACCCTAACCAAGACCAGAATATAGACTGGAATCAGGATGACCCTCGAGATCCAGACGTCACAGGGCCTGATAACGCCATCTCTCCTCCAGCAGATGTCGGAGATTTTCACAACTTGATGGAACGAGCTTCCAAGAGATTTGGTCTCCCGGTTACCGCAGTTCAGTCCGAATGGTTTTTGTATGATTTCAAAGAACCATTCCGGAAATCCGTACGATCAATCCCCATCATTGAACATGTTTGGTCTGAAGGCCTAAAGGCCATGCAGAATCCGGCCACAGTCCTCCCGGTGCTCCCCAGACTGGAGAAAAAAATATAAGGCGCCAGATGGCAGCCCGGCGTGTCTACTAGTTCAACCAAAGCCGGACTCGGTCATTTCCCAGGCCGCACAGTGCAAATCAAAAAACCCATCCACGCCGCTAATAACGCCTCCGGATAAAGAGGGCAGGCGTTTAGACAATGTGGGAAAAAGATTCTCCGCAATGGCCAGCCTCCTCGTTAGGGCGTCTAATGCTTTGGCGATTCTGGGGAGATACGATCGCCAGATGTGGTGTGACCTCTCTCCGTTCGTGGAAGAACTTCAGGATACATCTAAGGACAGGGTAAAGAAGATCTTGCTGGAGGGAGAGCGAGCCTCTTCGGAGATAATCGACTGCGCTATGGATATAGCAACCACAGCATTTTGAGCGCTAGCCAGCTCAGCGGATCTGAGACGCCAGGGATGGTTGAGAGCCACGTGGTT
The DNA here is from genome assembly GCF_964263255.1 of Lissotriton vulgaris. Lineage (NCBI taxonomy): Eukaryota > Metazoa > Chordata > Amphibia > Caudata > Salamandridae > Lissotriton > Lissotriton vulgaris. The sequence goes on along the minus strand of NC_141691.1, from coordinate 1,986,975,642 downwards.
CAGACAGGATGTACAAAATAAAATTCTAGATCTGCCATACGATGGAGAGATGTTATTTGGCAATCACGTGGATGACGCCCTACAGGGCATAAAGAAAGATACGGATACGGCCAAATCCTTAGGAACTTTACAATATCGCAAAGTGCCCTTCAGAGGAGCAAGAGGAAGAGGATTCTCCACATATAGAGGTGGCAATCAGCACCGCTACTCTTCCAGTTCACAACCTGGCCAAACATACAAACCCCAGTATTCTAAGAGGGGTTCTTTCTCTCGCCAGCAGCCGAGAGGACGACAAGGGCAGCAGAGGAGAGACAATACCAAGAGACAATAGCGGCCAGATGGCTGTTCCTGTGCCCTCATTAACACCAGTGGGGGGCAGGATTGCCATTGCCTCAACAACTGGATGGTCATTACAACAGACCAGTGGGTCCTAAACATCATCAAGGAAGGACACACGTTGGAGTCCAAGATCTTCCTCCAACAAGAGTTCCAGATGCCTTTACACCCAAACATCTGCAACTCCTTCATCTCGAGGCCCACCAACTCTTCACCAATGGGGCAATAGAACCTGTACCTCTTTCCCAAAAGGGGAAAGGGTTCCATTCCAGGTTCTTCCTGGTTCGGAAGATGAAGGACAACTGGCGTCCAATCTTAGATATACGGCAGCTCAACACTTATCTCATCAAGTTGTCCTTCAGGATGATCACTCTTCAGCACATCCTCCGCCTTCTCAATCCAGGGGACTACATGGCGACCCTAGATTTGGAAGACGCTTACTTCCATGTTCCCATTCATCCAGCTCACAGGCAATACCTTCGATTTACAGTAGGCAAGAGCCATTTTCAATTCAAAGTACGGCCTTTTGGTCTCCGATCCACTCCGAGGATCTTTACAAAGGTACTAGCTCCGGTGGCAGCCTTTCTCAGGAAGCAGTCTTTGGAAGTCTTCCAATATCTGGACGATTGGCTGCTAAAGGCTCCTTCTTTCCAAGAGGCGTCCAGGGCAGTCATGAGCTGCAGACAACATGGGCCTTCAACTCAACAGAGAAAAATCAATTTTCCGCCCCTCCAAAACAGCGAAGTTTCTGGGTGCAATCCTGGACACGGAGTGCTGCCTGGCTTTTCCTTTGGAAGAACGCCAAAACAAACTGATGCTTTCAGCTCGCCTTCTTCAGACACCAAAGTTTCTGCAGTTCGCAAATACAAATCGCTTCTTGGATTGATATCATCCTGCATACCATTGGTACCACACTGCAGGCTGCGAATGCGTCCACTGCAGGAACAGTTGGACAAACAATGGCGACAGGTGACAGGCTCCTTCGACGACAGGATTGTCATTACTCCGGAAATGAGGAAGGCAAGCAGCTTGTGGTTGCTAAAAGACCATCTTTCCATGGGTTTACCATTCCAACTTCCACCATCTCCCATGGTATTGACAACAGATGCTTCCATGGAAGGATGGGGAGCGGTCCTCCAAGAACTAAAGGTCAGTGGTCATTGGAGCCCAGTCCAAGTCAAGTTCCACATCAATTTACTGGAACTTATGGCCATTCCTCTAGCCTTACAAGCTTTCCTTCCGAGGATCCGCAACCGTTCAGTGCTGGTTCGTACAGACAACACAGACAGCCATGCACTACATAAACAAGCAAGGCAGAACGAGATCTTGCACCCTTTCGAAGGAAGCACAGAGGCTTTGGAATTGGGTGATCCAACACAATATCACCCTTTCAGCGGAACATCTGGCGGGAACACTCCATGCCACAGCGGACGCTTTGAGTCGCCAGAAGACTATCAGCCACGAATGGGAACTGGATCAGACCATTCTAGAGCAACTGTTTGCACGTTGGGGGACCCCATCCATCGATCTGTTTGCAACTCCCCAGAACGCCAAATGCCAGTCCTTCGCAAGGAGGATTCACCATCGGGAATCCTTGGGGAATGCGTTTTTGATTGCCTGTTACGGCGCATTTGTTTACGCCTTTCCTCCCATTCCGCTGATCCCGAGACTGATCCGCAAGCTCAAGGCGGAGCCGTGCAGGATGATTCTGATCGCACCAGCATGGCCCAGGCAGTTTTGGTACACAGAACTTCTTCTCCTCTCCCAAGATCAACCAATTCTCCTGCGTCACTGTTGACAATGGCTCACGGACAGGTTCTGCATCCGGACCTGAAGTCCCTACGATTGACAGCGTGGCTCCTGAGTTCAGAGAGTTCCAGGGTTTAAATCTTTCAGGAGAATGTAAAGACATTTTGGCCCAGGCCCGAGCGCCTAGTACGAACAAAATCTATCGGGCTAAGTGGAAAAGATTCTGCCTTTGGTGTCGGTGGGAAGGTCTACATCCGTATACTTCTGCACCACACCAACTCTTGCCTTACATCCTTTCTCTTGCAAAATCTGGATTGACTCCTTCTGTAAAGGTACATCTAGCTGCCATTTATAGATTTAGACGTTCATCATCAGGTCCTTCCCTGTGGTCTGCAAGGATCATTAAACAATTCCTGAAGGGTCTATTCAGGGTTTTTCCACCAGTCCTGCCTCCACCACCAGCCTGGCATCTTAATTTGGTCCTGTCACATCTAATGAAGGCCCCATTTGAACCTATTCATAGGGCTGAACTTAAGTTTCTCTCATGGAAACTGGCTCTTCTCTTGGCCCTGACATCGGCTAGAAGAGTTAGGGAGCTCCAGGCTTTCACAATTGACGAACCTTTTCTACAATTCAAAAATGTTCTCATCCTAAGGACAAATCCTAAATTTATTCCGAAGGTACCCTCAGAATTTCATCTGAATGAGCCGGTGGTCTTAAAATCTTTCTTCCCGCTGCCCTCCACGCCAGCTGAAAGGGCTTTGCACTCTTTGGACATTCACAGATGTCTTAAATTCTACTTGGAGCGAACAAGACTATTCAGAAAATCTTCCCAGCTTTTTGTTTCATTCAGCGCTCCTAGAAAGGGGTATCCAGTTTCTAAACCCTGCATTTCCCGCTGGATATCCAGTGCAATCCACTCTTGCCATCAAGCAGCGGGGAAACCACTTCAACAAGCAGTTCGTGCTCATTCTACGAGATCAATGGCTTCATCGGTGGCTCTATTCGCAGGTGTCCCAAACAAGGACATATGTAGAGCGGCGACATGGAGCAGTGTCCACACCTTCACACGCCACTACTGCTTGGATTCTTCTGTGAAAGAGGATGCGGCAGTGGGCCAGGTGGTTTTGAGGAACCTTTTCCAATAAGTCGGTGAGCTTTCCTTACTATCCCGCCTTCCTGTTGGCATATTTTGTATTACTTGTTATTATTTTTGCTTTCTGATGCTCATGTGTATCTGGTTTTCTTATCAGAATTATGTATGACATTTTCAGGTGCACATATTACAAAATATGCTTTTCTCTTTACTGCTAGCTATTCTGATACAAAGCATGGGTATCTATGAAAGTTCCAATGCTGGGGCAAGAAAACAAGTTACTTACCTGTAACTTTGGTTCCCCAGTATTGGTAACTTTCATAGATTCCCATGCGCCCACCCTCCTCCCCTGGGAAAGCTCGGCCTTATTGTCTTATGATGTTGCTGTTCACAACGGCTACGAAAATCTGAGGCTCTCTCAGGAAGGTTCTATGGGGTGAGGCTGCTCTGATTGGCTACTGCAAGAATTTGGTCTCTTTTACAAAAAGAGGTGGATAAGCTACAAAATGAGATGAGGCCTAGGCCTATTTTTTCACTTTGTGCTTACTACTAAGGTATTTTCTATTTACCGAGGCTCCCATTCCGACGACGGGGAATGATACAAAGCATGGGACTCTATGAAAGTTACCAATACTGGGGAACCAAAGTTACAGGTAAGTAACTTGTTTTCTTCCTGTGGGTGTGTACTGATAAATATATGATGTTGTGTCAGGTCTGTGTGCAGCCCCTGGCTTCCCATCGCTATTTCTAGTTAGTAATGTGGTTTCTTGCAACTCCCACAGATACAGTCCTGACATTTTTGTGGATGACCTATCTTGAGTTTGTTTTGCCTCAGATCCCTTATGTAAGGTAAGCAGATGTCTACCTGACCGCTCCGTAAGCTGCACTCTTTGCGAACTACTCGACTAGCGCATTCTACTGCGATACAAAGTCCTTGCCCCTGATATACGTGGCGCATTACACCACAGCCACGCATTTGGACTGGGTCAGTGTGTTGAATAGTTACTTGAGGAGTTCTGTGGATGACTCTGATTCCAGGAAGCCTCTCCTTTTCCGCCTCCATCTGTTGGAATGCACTGTGGTGGTGACATAGGATAGGTAAGTTGTTACCGTCTTCCCAGTGCTTTGGGTGAGGGCTTCAATTATCGCTTTTAACTCTGCCCCCTGTGCTGAGAGGTGTGGGAGGAGAATTAGCTGTGGGGTGACCTGCTGTGTTTCCGAAGGCACGTGCAGGAAGCCTCTCCTTTTCCGCCTCCATCTGTTGGAATGCACTGTGGTGGTGACATAGGATAGGTAAGTTGTTACCGTCTTCCCAGTGCTTTGGGTGAGGGCTTCAATTATCGCTTTTAACTCTGCCCCCTGTGCTGAGAGGTGTGGGAGGAGAATTAGCTGTAGGGTGACCTGCAGTGTTTCCGAAGGCACGTGGCTATGAGCCGTTACCACTGCCGCCCCTGTGTGGCTCACCCCTGTCTCTTGTTCTATTACGGAGGACTTGTCGAATAACAGTGAGATGGGATCTTCTTCTGCCTGACTGATCCTATAAGAGGTGTATGTTGCACAATCGTGGATCTCCTCCCTCTCCTGAACTTCATGGGCTAAATAGGTGGGCTGGTTTGCCAGGTGACACCATAGTATTTTTAATGATGTTCTGAAGAGCATCAGTTCGAAACCTGAGTCCCCTTTGCCTTCTCAGTGTACACTTGCTCTTTTGTTCGACTTCAAACACTGAATGAACTGCATACAGTTTCAGTGGTCCCCTATTACAATGGAGGTGGTTTTGCATGTGGCAAAAGCTGCTGCCATAGCTTGCTCGCATGGGAAGTGACCCTGCATTACTGAGCATATCTGCCCGCTGAAGTACCCAAGTGGTTTGTGCCACAAGGGTTACTTCTGCGTTAAGACTGCTAACATCACTCGCCCGTTATCTGGCTCAATAAGAAAAATTCCTTATTATAGTCCTGTGTTCTTAGTACAGGGGAGCGCGTACTCTCTGCTTTAGGTTTACAGAAGGCATCATGCATCTTGTGCTTTCACGTCAGTTTCTCGTTGCTGGTTTTCCCATTTTTCGTGGTCTTGAGTTGGGAGATAAGTGTGCTGTAGTAAGAGACCTGCTGCTAGACCTAATTACACAGCCCTAAAGCCCTTCGCTTCTTTTTGTTTGCGTTGATGGCATAGTCCTAATAAAGTTTGCACATTCTAGAGTGACCTGTAGACCAGCTGCTGACATCATTTGGCCCCAATAGTTAACCTCCTGCTGCACATACTGCATCTTCCCCTTCTCCACTTTGTAGACCCTTTCAGCAAACGCAATTAGGAGAGCTATCGTGTCCCAACAACGTATTTCTTCAGAGTGGCTGAATATCATAATGTCATCTGTGGATTGTATCAGGGTTCTACTCAACTGCAAGTTAGCAAGATCCCTCCTCAGTATTTGATCGAAGATACTTGGGGACTCACAATACCCTTGTGGTAACCCCTGGAATAACAGCTGAAACCCTTGAAATGTAAATACGGTCAGCTATTGAGTATCTGGGTGCAGCAGAGTGCTAAAGAACACATTTTTGATGTCCATCATGGAAAAGTTTCTTCTTGCATCTGCCGGTATATTAGTTAAGATGATTTGGGGGGTGGGGGGGATTTTTGTGGTATGTTACTATTGGGAATTCTGGGACCACAATGTAATTGAGGGGGCTCAGGTCCTGCACCAGGTGCCACGTTCCCCCCCCTTGCTTTATTTGACTGGGAAGATTGTTGTATTACAGGGGGACAATTGGAGGCCCCCTGATCAATCAGGCCTGAATTGTGGGCGCTATACCCTTGTCAACTTCCCTAGAGAGCTAGTTTTGGCGCACTCTGGGTAGGGTGGTCCCTTTTCTTAAAGTTATCTTCACAGGTTTTGCTATATTAAGGAGTCCTTCATAATGCCTTTCGCCCACAATTGCGGCAGCACTTTTGACAAGTCTGTCTCCTGCCATGTTGCCAGTACCATCATAGGCAGTGGGGCCCTATTTCACAACACTACTCTGACCTTAACCGAATCTGCAAACATTATTTCTGAGACTCCTTGGGGGCTGTTTCAGCATTTGGAGGGACACCTACCAGTGGGCGGACGCTGGTTCTCTTGCTCCTGGGCTCCTGGGCTCCTGACGCTGTAGTCTCGCCGCCGCCGCTTTCCACCTTGCGGCTGGAGACTACAGCTCCCAGGGTGCTTTGCGCCCACTTCCGACTTCCGGTTTCCGGCCACAGCGCGCCCGGAGGCGCTACTTGTACTGGACGCTCCCTCGGTGGAGCGGGGGCTGTTTCAGCATTTGGAGGGACACCTACCAGTGGGCGGACGCTGGTTCTCTTGCTCCTGGGCTCCTGGGCTCCTGACGCTGTAGTCTCGCCGCCGCCGCTTTCCACCTTGCGGCTGGAGACTACAGCTCCCAGGGTGCTTTGCGCCCACTTCCGACTTCCGGTTTCCGGCCACAGCGCGCCCGGAGGCGCTACTTGTACTGGACGCTCCCTCGGTGGAGCGGGGGCTGTTTCAGCATTTGGAGGGACACCTACCAGTGGGCGGACGCTGGTTCTCTTGCTCCTGGGCTCCTGGGCTCCTGACGCTGTAGTCTCGCCGCCGCCGCTTTCCACCTTGCGGCTGGAGACTACAGCTCCCAGGGTGCTTTGCGCCCACTTCCGACTTCCGGTTTCCGGCCACAGCGCGCCCGGAGGCGCTACTTGTACTGGACGCTCCCTCGGTGGAGCGGGGGCTGTTTCAGCATTTGGAGGGACACCTACCAGTGGGCGGACGCTGGTTCTCTTGCTCCTGGGCTCCTGGGCTCCTGACGCTGTAGTCTCGCCGCCGCCGCTTTCCACCTTGCGGCTGGAGACTACAGCTCCCAGGGTGCTTTGCGCCCACTTCCGACTTCCGGTTTCCGGCCACAGCGCGCCCGGAGGCGCTACTTGTACTGGACGCTCCCTCGGTGGAGCGGGGGCTGTTTCAGCATTTGGAGGGACACCTACCAGTGGGCGGACGCTGGTTCTCTTGCTCCTGGGCTCCTGGGCTCCTGACGCTGTAGTCTCGCCGCCGCCGCTTTCCACCTTGCGGCTGGAGACTACAGCTCCCAGGGTGCTTTGCGCCCACTTCCGACTTCCGGTTTCCGGCCACAGCGCGCCCGGAGGCGCTACTTGTACTGGACACTCCCTCCGCGTCGCGGGACGCGCGCGGGTCTGCGCCGGGCTAAGCCCGGGCAAAGGGCGGGCCCTCTGTGGCCCTCAGAGGCACGAGGAGGACGGGACGGGCCACCGCTCCTGGCTCCAGCTTTGGACAAGGTACAGTCAAGCTCCTCTTCTTCCATCCCTATTGCCTTGAACTGCCGATAGCTATCACCAGGATAACTGTACACAGTCACTCAACCTCAATGTCCATCTGGGAAGAGCTGAATGCCCTCTGTGGCACACACTACATCCCGGATGCTCTATCCCCCCCCATAGTGTCTCGAGACACTGCTCAAACTACCTGCTCCCCCCAGGCTTCCCCCGCTACCACCCTCCCTCCACTTACTAATTGCAGCCCCACAGTACCCGGACCCAGTACAGCCTCATCACCTGTGGACAAGGCTGAGCCTCGATCCCCCCTACAATCGTCTCTTCTGGCCCAAATCGAGCGACTGCTTGTTACTGCTCTCTCTCCACTGGTTGCTAAAATACATGATTTGGGAGATAGACTGTGCAGGATTGAACAAACGGTATCTCAGTCATACCCACCGACTAGAATCACTGTTACTCCCATACGCTCTTCCCCCACTAATACCCACAAAAGGCCTACAGACAATGCTCCCAGGATTTCACAAACATGTGATTCCCCTGTTACACCACCGACTCAAAGTGATCACAATATCACCCGTATTCACGAGCATGTCCCACAAAGAGCTCCTGTGATCGCACTAGATAGAAGACACTGCATCGATTTACCCCCCGTAGCTGCCCCATATGTCACCATTCTCTCTGGGGTACCTGCTCTCCGACCAGGAAAACGTGAACTGCATCGGGACCTTTTGAACAAAGCCATTTATTGGCTCCAAAACAATAGACCATTACCTTCCCTGCTAGACGGTGGGATACAGAGCGTCAGAAGGGTGGGGTGGCTTGGTCATTTGCCCAAAAATGTTCCGGGGGACTTGATTCTGGTTAGGTTTAAGGACAAGAATACTGCCCCCTACTTGCGTTCTATCCAGCCAAAACTTGGTGATGGCTCCATTCGTATCTGGGACCTCCATGACTTTTATCCTGGTCCTCGAGCACCGATTCACAATAACAGCGGGTGAAAAAGGGGGATTCTGTGTATTGGGGTTTTTATTATTTTTTTTTTTTAACTGCTTACATGCCAAACTATTTTTAGTTGGGTCTTATCTCATTTTTCTTTTATCCAGGCAATGTTATGTTGAGTTATTTTACCTGTATGTATTTTACTGTGTTGCTTTTATGGCCAAACGCCGAATAAAGCTTATTTGAACTGACTCCTTGGGCACTTACTCAACTGTCGGTCCTCAGTTACCTCCTGTACATCTGTGTAACAAAGATGGTACATGCCAGCATTGTGAGAAGTTGGCCTGGTATATGATGTTCACTATTCTAGTTATTACCTTGCACCAGTCCAAACAACCCTTATGGTGATGGTTGCAAGTCAACCTTATAGACAAGCTATCCTAGTGGTAGCGTGGACAGAACGGTCTTAGGCTAAAAGACTCTTGAGTGCGTGTAAAGCCAGCTGTTTTACCATATGTAACTCCTTGAATATCAAATGAAAGGACACCTCACAGGATATATATAAAATAAATATGTATTTATTTCTAACACACTCCTCTGAACTCTTTATGAGGTCAGAGGCCAAAGCACATAACAAGACACTCCGGTATTATACGTTAAGTTGCACAATTTACGGTTAGGCCCTAGGGGCGAAGCAAACCATATCCTAAGAAAGTGGTATAAGTATCAAGTCACTGGAAAAGGAAAGGCCTAGGGCCTAGGGAATCGCTCGGGCTACACTATCTCAACATTAGTTTAGAAGTAGGAGGCCCATAGGCGGCAGGTGCAGTGTCTTTACACACACGCGGGATTCAATGCACAGTCAATGGGAACTTAGAAGTTAGATATAGAAAGATTTAGGACACTTCCGCTTTGGCTAGGAGGAAACAACTAGAGACTTAGACATTTGGATAGTCAATACCCTTGGGAGCACGGAAGTACTCGCGTTACCTCACCCACGGACGGCGGCTGCATAGGTGTGAAGATGTGTCTGGTTTCGTTGCTGGAGCCTATGGCCTATGGAGACCTGGAGAAAGATGCTGCTGGCGACCGGGAGGAAGATGTCCGGGTGGATCCAAGGGTGGATCGAGGATGAAGAGGACCTGAAAGCAGAGGGGACAGAGTCTGGGTCATTAGCCAGTGACTGGGTGGAAACAGGAAGGAACCAGACGACGTCGAGGAGCAATCAGGTGCTGTTTTGAAGCTTGTCTTGGCAGCCACGTGGACCAGGAGGCGTCAATGACGACCAGGTGCTGGAGACGGGCTGTCCCACGAAGGTTCTCCCAGATGGAGGGGTCAACTTCTGGATTGGAGTCGACAAGCCTTGGCAAAGGCAACCCACACAGGATACAACAAAGGCTTCTGGTGCAGACCAGCAAGGTCTGAGGTGCTTCACCTTTGCAGGTAAGCAAGGGCCAGTCTGGAGCAATCAGACCAGCGAGGTGGTTCAAAAGGATTGTCGTCACAGAGGCTACTAGCCAACGGGCCAGCAACCGGACAATGCGTCGAGCAGAACAAGTGCAGAAGGGCCCCACGCAGAACTCGTGGAGTGTGGGGGGCTGATCTTCGTCGCGAGTGGAGCTCTGGATCGGGGCTTCTCAATAACCAGTGAACAGCTACGAGGGTGCCTCAGGAGCTGCACAGGTAGCAAGTTGCAGGCTTTTCAAGATGTCCGGTCCCACGTGTCTCGTCTCCTCCACGGATCGCAGCTGTGCTGCAGTCTTGAAGAGAGGGTCAGAGAGGTCTGGAAGTCTGGGTCTGGTACGGCTCTGTGCTCGGGTTCTGGCGGGAACATCGACAAAGCAAGCCATTGATTTGCAGGATGGTGCCTGGTTGCCCAGGGTGGTCACTCCTTGGCCACAAGGGAGATTCTTCAGTCTTCAGCTTCAGCAGAATGTCGAAGGTCCGGAGTTTCGTTTCGGGTTTCAGTCAGTTTTAAATCTAAAGTCTCAGGACTCCGCTCCTACCTTTATACAACTAAAAGGGACTGGAGAACTGACTAGGTCCCTCCTGTGGGTGGGACCAGGAAGGGGGGTTGTTACACTCCCTCTCCTTTGTCCAGAGCTGGGGCTGGAGTGCCCTGGCAACCGGTTTGAACTGGGGTATGCATGGAGCACCTAGTGTGCCCCAGGAAGTGTCTCATTCTATTCAGCCCTCCCTGTCCCAATACACAAAGTCCTGTCTGGGGTGGTGTTTGCACCTCCCCAGGCAGGAAACCTATTGTCCAAACTTCCGTGACTGGAAGGACTCCCCGCAGCAGGAGGTCAGACTTGTGTCGGTGGCAGCAGCGTCCATTTTGTGACGCTGGGGCTATGGTTAACTTTAACCAGGATAGTCCGCAACAACATGTCTTCTCCCTCTACAAGGGTGGAATGCTAACCCCGTCGCCAGAATTGGCGATGGGGTAGTATTCCAAAGCGTATGGCACCTTACACGACATGTTTGGAAAAATCCAAACCAAAGTTAGCATTAACCGCGAGGACATGGTTCCGAAAGCTGCAGACAGGCTCAGCTCATGCTAGAGCACTATCTCACACATAACCAAGCACTCTGCCTCCAGGATTGTTAAGGCCTGCCATAGGAGTGACTTATAGGTTACTATGCGTCTATATATAAGTAGGTATAGGAATACTATACCTAAGCAAGGGGTGATTACACAACCTTGCCCCAGCTGAGTGATCAGCCAGTTGTGTCTATTTGAGTGGCCAGCCAGGGGTGGCATAATACATGCTGCAGCCCCTGGTAGGCCTTGGTTACACCTATGCCCTGGGTACCTAGGGTACACTTCTACAGGGGCTGACAAGGTGAACCAATTCCCAATTGTGGATGTCTCTAATGTACATGGTGTAAATTTAGAGAGAGTGCATCTGTGCTGTGGGTCTGATTAGCAGGCCCACAACCATATTGAAGTCGAAAACCAGTAAAGCAAAGCAAAAAGTGGGGGTGACCATAGGAAGCAGACCCTTCTCTCCTACAAGCATCACTTTCACTTGGTCGGTGGTCAGCAAGACTCCAAAGTCAGGCCGTATTTCAATTGACTTCAAGCAAAATAATACTTCCTCATGGGGCTCACTGTCATGGTGTCCCTCCCAGTGGAAGACAAATTAGTTGGGCAGCTGCAACTTCGGTCCTAAAAATTCCGGTCTTTTATGACCATCGTGAGGACAGCATTAGTTAAGACAGTCATGGTGAAGCTCTTATCAGCCTCTCTAGGTGATGAGGGCAGTGAAAGGACATGAGTCTTAGTGGCGAAGCCCCAGCGGCGAGCAGGTCATTGTCCCATCGTCTGTGAAATCAGTGATCCTGTTTAGTTTCCCCATTAACTCTCTTCCCAGGAGATTTGTTGGGGATGAGGAATCTTATAGCAATTGTCCCTTCACGAGACTGCCTCTCATGTCGAAGTCTATGGGTTTTGTGAATTGACCCTCACAATCGTAGCCAAAACCCCTGCTTGTCCATGGAGTCTTTGGATAGGCAGACAATGCCTTCCTTTAGGCATGACGTGGTTGCCCCGTTTCAATCAGGAAGCTGTAGGGCCTGTTTACTTTTCACAGTTAAGGCGGGTTCCTCCCCCAATCGACGTGTTACTGAAAGCATGGAGGAGAGAGAGTGTGTGTGTTTTGTGTTTCCTATCCAACGGAAGTAGTGTAGCAGGGATTCTGCTCCTACACAGAACTGTGCATAGAGACTTGGAACCTCAGTGAATTAGGGTGTGCCAAAACTCACCGTAGTAGTTAAAATCCCCTACCAAACTAGCAATCAGTGTCTCATTGGTTCTTCCATACCCCCAATGATTAGACAACCCAGAACATGGAACTTAGAATACCTCAGGCAATGTGGAACACATGAACACTCTTTCCTTATACTCTCCTACCAGTCCAAAACCGGGAGTAAAAGGAGACACGTGCAAGTTTGAAATATTTATTTCTAATGCTGTGTTCTCATGCGCAGTATCTTAGCTAATACAAGCAGCCATATTATAAGCAACAAGATTATCAGCATAGTTACTATTCCATAAAATACAAAGGGAGAAAGCATGTTACAATGCTAAATGAAACCGGTTTAGAATATACCTATATTTCACCCTCCCTTGCTAGTAGGTTATTTTATATCTGCAGAAGGTCTTTTGGTATTACAAGGGCGGACCCATACCTCTGGTCCTAGCAGAAATGGATCACATCAGTTTCTGCACCAGCTCTCTGCGTGCGAATGTTCTCCTAGTGTGTGTAATCATGCCTACGCAGGGCATTATTAGACGAGCCAATATCAGAGGTGGCCACAGCTGCATATATATTATGTCTAGAACGTGCGCTGATCAGTCCGAACAACAACCACTGTGTTGAAATAACCTTGAAGGCCTCAGCACTCACTGTTCAGACAAAGCATACCAAGCAAGCCTGCTAATATAGAAAAACATATTATTCTCGTGTGAAGCAAAACACTCTGCTAGACTCTAAACCTTTATAATAATGTGTGCCGTGTGCAAAGGCAACAGAAAGGAAAAATGGCGTTTAAACTTCTAATAAGCTCATGCCAACTTAACACAGTGTAAATGCAAGGCTCATCCCCATGACAGTAGGACCGACCATTGTTGTCCCTGTGGCCTACTCCTGGGAGCTGAGGAGGAAATACGACCAGGTCTCAACAATGGGAGTTTTCGGTATTACTTTCTCGGGTCCTCTGCTACATACTTCATCCTATCTGAAACTCAGCGGTGGTACCTCCATCGGTGCAGCCGCCTTTTATGTCAACGCGAGTTTAGCTGGGACCTCCCATTCCCAGTTACTCTGCAGGGATTTTGCGGTAGTACCTTTGTTCTGTCCCAGCTTCTCTCAAGTATTCCCTCTCTTTCGTTTTTTCCAACCATGCGAATCATTGCTGCATGAGGAGAAAGTTCCATTTGGCATTTCTGCTATAGCCATGTCCTCTGGCTCATAGGATCCTCCCCTACGTCATACTAGTTCCTTACCTAAGTCCATTCTGCTAGCAGATCGCAAAACGGCTGCACAAAGATCTCGCCTTCCTCTCTGGCTACTTTCTCCCTCTGGATTAACTTATCTTTGTCGTGAGCTTTGGTGGATCAGCGCATGTCCTCATCGATGCTCCCTTCTTGTGCACGCAAAGGCAGCATCTCATTTTTCCTGCATCTTAGTTGGGTTGGTACCAGGCTGTTTTGGTTTTTTATTTCCTGGTCAGCCTCTCCCCTTTGTCTGTTTGGTAAGCCCTTATCCGTGGTAAAAGCCTCTCATTTCTTTCTTTCTCTGATTCTTCCCAGATCAGTGCTCTTTTCCTACCCCGCATTAGTCATATGAAGAACGCGCTGCCATGTGTAATCGCTGTACTTCGTGGGTGCGTGCTCTTTCTCTCATTTAACCTCATCTCACTCCTTTCTTCCTCAACCGGTCTGGTTTGCCTCCTTCGCTCTGAGCTACCCGCTGTTCTTTTTGGTCAGACTTTGCCTTCAAACTCACTTTCTGTTGTTTCCTCAGCTACTTGGGAAAATCGTGTAGCGCCTCCATCGTCATTGGTTCCCGGGGAGAGTGTAGTTCCCTTCTTCACCCCTCTGTCACTCGTGTATATTCACCTGAACCAGTGGGAGTGTGTGTTTTGTTTGAGGTTGAAGTCCTATGTGTTGGGTGTGGTAGATAGGGGATCGTGCTTTTGGGAACCTTTCCTAAGGAGTTTAGTTTAATTGTCTTGGTGGAGTGGCACGTCGGCTCCTACTGTTGGCGGATTGGAATATCTTAATGCGGGGGGTAGCTGGAATGAGCACCTCCATTCCTGAATGTGGGTTGGGATGCTCGGACACCATGCTTGCTTCAGGCAGTGTAGGGATATCACTTTGGGCCTCTTCGAAGATGGCCCATAATTATAGTCTTTTTAATCTGTATACTTAGTTTTTATTTGTGTTTTAGTATGTTATATTACATTTGTGCCAAATGTATCCTCCTTAGGCCTGGGGGGGGGGGATATATGTGTGTCTGTCTGTCTGTCTGTCTGTCTGTCTCTGTCTCTCTCTCTGTCTCCCTCTCTGTCTCTCTCTCTCTCTCCCTCTCTGTCTCCCTCTCTCTCTCTCTCTCTCTCTCTCTCTCTCTCTGTCTGTCTGTCAAAACTTAGTTTTGTTTTACCTGGGTGGGGAGCCGGTTTTCCATGTGTTTTAATGGGGAATCCATGACAATTGTAGTGGTTTTGCAGACAAAATAAGTGTCAAACCTTTTGGGAGTTTTTGTTTGCTATAATTATGGGGACAATTGTATGTGGGGTACTCTTACATTTATATGTACTGTGAGTGCAACGCTATTCACAGATGTATCAAAGAAAATACAGTATTTAATAAATAACAGCACCCTCATATGAAGTATTGAAAGATAGGTGGAAAAATGCGATATTAGGACAGTAGCTGCATGATATCAACTCTTGTAAAAATACAGTTTGCTATAAATAACAGCACCATAACGTCACATGCACACTACACCAACTCCACAAAGGTGAATGTTTTGTCAAACATTTCTAAGCCCACTCCTAGCACATGGTAAACTGCAAACTGTGAATGCTGTGTGCGGAACACTGAACCAAGTGAGCCCGATAGTCTGCCAATATCGGCTCCGGGACTAAGATGATAGTAATAGATGCGGAAAAATGAATAACTCTGGAACCACAGTCCCCTCTTGGCCACACACAAATTACACCTAGTTTCCCAGGTCCAAGTCTTTTTCTCTAAAGTCCACATCACACCCAGGGGGTAAAGCGTACCGTCTTTGTCCTGCCCAGCTGTCCAAGCATACCGTCAGTGTTATGCCCAGCAGTCCAAGCGACTAACACCTCTCACTCCTTTCAGAAATCAACAATGTTAAGAAACCAGTAGCACTGAGAACTTTTTAGACTACAAAATGCGGTAGTGGTGCCAACTCAGCCCAACCAGCATAGCTCTAACACAAAAGCAGCGTCCTGCCATACAATAAATATTCACCTTTCCAAACGTGCTTACTATCAAAAAGGGGCGACTTCAGTCGGTCACCTCCGAAGCCGCCTTACGACTACTCAGCTAGGTCATATAAATGAAATAATATACCAGATTCTGTCAGTAGTAGGTCGCTCAGGTTCTCTTTTTAAACTTCTCCCTAGTTTACCATAAGCCAAATGCTTTAAATTCGGTTCTGATGTAGTCTCATCCCCTTTGTTACTGCTGTTTCAGGACAGACCTCTGTCCAGTGGATGAAGCGCATGTACCACGTTACCACGCGTACTTTTAGCACGCATACCATTACCACGGATTTTTTACAACGCAGGTCATGTTACAACGGATACCCTTACAACGTAATACACTACAACGCACATACTATTACAACGCATACCATTACAACGTAAGTATAGGTAAGTATATATATTTTATTTAAAAATATTTTTGTAATATTTAATTTAATAATTCATTATATTTAAAATAATTATTTTTTAAATATTTAATTTAATTATTTATTATTTAATCATTAAATAATTATATTAATGAAATTATTTTTAATTGTAAATTTTTAAAATATATATTAAAAATACCCCTGTACCCCAAAACCCATACCCAACCCTAAAACCTAAAAATACCCCTGTACCCCAAAACCCATACCCAGCCCTAAAACCTAAAAATACCCCTGTACCCCAAAACCCAAACCCAGCCCTAAAACCTAAAAATACCCCTGTACCCCAAAACCCATACCCAACCCTAAAACCTAAAAATACCCCTGTACCCCAAAACCCAAACCCAGCCCTAAAACCTAAAAATACCCCTGTACCCCAAAACCCATACCCAACCCTAAAACCTAAAAATACCCCTGTACCCCAAAACCCAAACCCAACCGTAAAACCTAAAAATACCCCTGTACCCTAAAACCCAAACCCAGCCCTAAAACCTAAAAATACCCCTGTACCCCAAAACCCAAACCCAGCCCTAAAACCTAAAAATACCCCTGTACCCCAAACCCAAACCCAGCCCTAAAACCTAAAAATACCCCTGTACCCCAAAACCCAAACCCAGCCCTAAAACCTAAAAATACCCCTGTACCCCAAAACCCAAACCCAGCCCTAAAACCTAAAAATACCCCTGAACCCCAAAACCCAAACCGAACCCCAAAACCCAAACCCAACCCTAAAACCTAAAAATACCCCTGTACCCCAAAACCCCAGCCCTAAAACCTAAAAATACCCCTGTACCCCAAAACCCATACCCAACCCTAAAACCTAAAAATACCCCTGTACCCCAAAACCCATACCCAGCCCTAAAACCTAAAAATACCCCTGTACCCCAAAACCCAAACCCAGCCCTAAAACCTAAAAATACCCCTGTACCCCAAAACCCATACCCAACCCTAAAACCTAAAAATACCCCTGTACCCCAAAACCCAAACCCAGCCCTAAAACCTAAAAATACCCCTGTACCCCAAAACCCATACCCAACCCTAAAACCTAAAAATACCCCTGTACCCCAAAACCCAAACCCAACCGTAAAACCTAAAAATACCCCTGTACCCTAAAACCCAAACCCAGCCCTAAAACCTAAAAATACCCCTGTACCCCAAAACCCAAACCCAGCCCTAAAACCTAAAAATACCCCTGTACCCCAAACCCAAACCCAGCCCTAAAACCTAAAAATACCCCTGTACCCCAAAACCCAAACCCAGCCCTAAAACCTAAAAATACCCCTGTACCCCAAAACCCAAACCCAGCCCTAAAACCTAAAAATACCCCTGAACCCCAAAACCCAAACCGAACCCCAAAACCCAAACCCAACCCTAAAACCTAAAAATACCCCTGTACCCCAAAACCCCAACCCTAAAACCTAAAAATACCCCTGTACCCCAAAACCCATACCCAACCCTAAAACCTAAAAATACCCCTGTACCCCAAAACCCAAACCCAGCCCTAAAACCTAAAAATACCCCTGTACCCCAAAACCCAAACCCAGCCCTAAAACCTAAAAATACCCCTGTACCCCAAAACCCAAACCCAGCCCTAAAACCTAAAAATACCCCTGTACCCCAAAACCCAGCCCTAAAACCTAAAAATACCCCTGAACCCCAAAACCCAAACCGAACCCCAAAACCCAAACCGAACCCCAAAACCCAAACCCAACCCTAAAACCTAAAAATACCCCTGAACCCCAAAACCCAAACCCAACCCTAAAACCTAAAAATACCCCTGTACCCCAAAACCCAAACCCAACCCTAAAACCTAAAAATACCCCTGTACCCCAAAACCCAAACCCAATACCCCAATACTTACCTTTAAACTTACCTAAATTTACGATGTAATGGTATGCGTTGTAATAGTACCTGCGCTGTAAAAAAAATGCGTGGTAAAGGTATCCGTGGTAATGGATCCTGCGTGGTAATGGATCTGTGGTAACGGTACTGCGTGCTAAAAAATCTGTGGTAACAGTTACATACCGGATGCAGCAGAACGTCCAATCAATTGCAGGGTCTGCTCCCCTTCTTGATTCGCAAATGTGCATTCCTCCCATCAGGTTGCCTTCCTTTAGCTTTACTCTGGGTCAAAGTACCAATCAGCTCCGATGGTGTCTCCCCAAAATGTTACTTGAACACGAAATAACGAGGAAAAAAGAGACGAGGCGTTTGGCAAAAAGGGAACAGTTTAATTTAGAATAGTGGCTGGGAGAATAGTTACATGCACAGGGTCTGAGGAATGTCTCAATTTACAATCAGTCTGTGGCCTTCTTTTATAAAGTTCATCATAATTTAAAAAAGGTTTTTGGTGATCTATGTATGATGAGGAATGTAAGATTCTGCCTTTGGAGTCATAAATACTAGCCTACTGGAAAATATAGGTGGGCACGACCTTGCATGGACACAATGTGGCCAGTGGGTAACTTGTTGCCAGGAAGCCCCTGCACAACCCATCTTGGCCCCAATGGGCACCCCGTTAAATTCCTTGTGAGTCCCTTACCTTCCTAGTCGGGAGGAGGAAAAAGACGAATAAGAGGCGGAATCTTCACCTGTAACC
The DNA here is from genome assembly GCF_964263255.1 of Lissotriton vulgaris. Classification (NCBI taxonomy): domain Eukaryota; kingdom Metazoa; phylum Chordata; class Amphibia; order Caudata; family Salamandridae; genus Lissotriton; species Lissotriton vulgaris. The sequence goes on along the minus strand of NC_141691.1, from coordinate 1,986,957,170 downwards.
CAGTACTTTCACTTTCTCTCACAGCCCGGGGAAACTGACCCGAAAGCAGTCATGCCGTTAGGGGGCGGGACGGTACTGCAGGACCTCCAATCCGAGGAAGGCAATCAATCACTGCATTGGACAATAAAAACAGCTGGTGTGCTACCAGGGTCGTTGACATCAGGAAGTAGGAAAGAACTCGAGAGGCGAGGAATTGCTGTTGCACCAAGGAATGCCGCCGAGACTGGGACGAAGGACACCGAGGAGTTCAAGCCGGATGACGACCAAGTCCAGGAGAATCCAGAAGAGTGGTCAGAGGTCTGGTGGATTCCGGAGGAGGTGCATGAGCCGCCGCAACTCAGAGGTGCGGCAGGAAGTGGTACGTGACCAGGGAAGGGGGCATACGAACGGGAAAGTGGTAGATAAGGGGATTTTGTGCCGATAATTCCCGCGCACCCTCACGTCCCACTGTGCCTGCCCTAAGACTCACAACTCTGTATAAAGTGCCTGCCCTAAAACTCACAACCCTGTCTAAAAGAGCACTGTCACCTGGATTGGTTGACTCGCCGGGGGCCCAGTGGCTTATCTTCCCCATCACTCCATTTTCTTTATCTTTATGCTGCTCCTCTTTGTTTTTTCCTTGCTACGTTTTCCTAGCCCCTCATGAGGTGTGGCAGAAGCTCAGGGTGTACAACTGAGCACAGATATTAACCGCAGCTCCTGTTCTTTCTTTTCTTTTGGAGCCAAACTTCAGAATTCCATCCATCAAACCACTGAAGTGAAGAGGACTCCACTGACTCTTTCAGAGTGTACTCAAGACATTATTGTGCTGCACCAACTGAAGGATCACTGTTATTCCCTAATTCTAAACTTTCCGTTTACCACTACTTGCAATGAATAAACCCAATATTGATCCCATATGGTCTTCTTGCTTCGGTTTCCGACCATCCCTCCGACACTTGTCCAGATGTCCGGCATGGGGAGCATGTGATCACTGCGTGTGCTGTGTCCCGATTGGCTATATGTTCCTAACTCATGTGACATCTGACTTTATGGTGTTTTTGGAGCGCTCATACACCCTCGGACCATGTGTGCTTTATTAGGGCGAATCTCTCTTGACCATTGTAATGTTGCGACGCCTAGTTATTGGATTGGCCTAAGGTTTCCTGTTGGTGCGTTTGTCGGCCAGCTATGTGCCACCCCACCTGTGACCTTGTGGTAAATATTTTACCGTATACTCTTTTTGCCATATAACTTACATAAGAATAGCTCAATCAAATGAGAGGCAGAGTCCGGGGTGTCTGAGTCTTAAGGGCTTTAATCATAAATGACTAAATGACTCGAGTCAATGGAGATCTCGTCCATCAATACAAGGGTTCGGGTATGCAATGATGGCAGGAAAAGATGTCAACGATTTATTCACAGTACATGACATATATAGCAAAATGACACAATAGCATTGAATACAGTAGGCGTGACAAGTGAAATGTATATGATAAGAACACATGTGCGTAGCAAAAAGGCGTGAACATGGGTGTGCACGGAGGCGTGAACTAGAAACGTCACAGAAAAGTGTCACAGGTGGGTGGATGCTTAGAGAATTCTTGCAGAGTCAGCTGAAACCTAAGGCCTGGATGCGCGCAGCTAATATGACGTGTGATTGACGTGCATCTGGAGGATTGACGTGCATCTGGAGGAAGCTAAGAGTCTGACTTTTGACACGAGTAGAAGAGACATAAGTCTGGCATGTCAGATCGACCTGTTCCTAAAACATGTCTGAAATCTGGTGTTTGGAGGATGTTTGATCTGGGGTAAAAGGTCTTCTGGGCAGAGGCTATTCTATACTGAATGTATGCGTGTCTAGGTGCAAATGCTCGAAGACAGGGGCCTACCATGGCAACGGGAGCAATGAATTGCATGAGGGAGAACAGGAAGGCTTGGCCCTTGCTCTGCAGTCTGGGATATGTTTTCGTATTTCACTAGACAGGAATGTGTTTTCGAGGAGCTGAGCTGGCTATGCTGATAACTTGAAGGCAAAATACTGTATTTGGCAGACAGACCAGGCCGAGCCGGGCACCGCTCGCTTGGCAGGAAGTAAGGCAGAGGTCAGGGATGCGTCTCAATGCAGCAGCTTTCAGAGGCAGAGGCAGAAATGGCTTGAAGACAGAAATCTGGGCCTAGCTCAGCAGAGCCAGGAAAACGTGAAAGTGCACCACATAAAGACGGTGGCACGGCATACTTAGGAACGGAATTATCGATCCATTCATGGGGGATCTGATAGAGGACATGTTAACGTTGGACGCAAATGTATTTGCGTCTTCAGATTCGGTTGTGGAGGGAAATTACATGTACTTGAAACTCGTACATGGAGCCGTTGGGGTCTACGTTAGGGGACACAATTGACCATGAAAATTCCAATTACCTCAACCTATCAATTAATAATTTCGGGCCTAGGTCTCAGTGCTAGCCTGAGTACATATTTAGGAGTCGGGTTGATGCGGAGTTCACAAGGGGCAATTTTGTTGCTAAAGAAGCGATTTCCTTCTTGTATATGAATGCATCGTTTTCCATATTAGCATTGACTTTTCTATATTAACAGCAATATAGACAATTTTTCTGATCATTTTCTGTCTGACCCCATGCAAGAATTTAGTAGAAGAAATTCAAGGCTTTGCAATGATCCAGATAATCTAACTTTGGTATCTATTTGCTTCCGCAGCAATTCAAAAAAGCAATGCTCTAGGATCTAATTGTACAACCACACACAGTAGAAGTTGCACATTTTTTTTTTCAGAAAGGTGTTGATCTTTTGTTGTAAGTTCAGTGGCATTAATGGGTTGATATACCCTCCACTTCCAAGTATATACATGAGAGAAGTCAGTGGAGTATCTGTCTAAAAAGGAAAAAACTATTGCCCCAGTATTGGAACTTTCATAGATTCCCATGCTTTGTATCATTTCCCGTCATCGGAATGGGAGCCTCGGTAGTATAAAAACCATAGAAACAAAAGAGAAAAACAGGCCTAGGCCTCATCTCATTTTGTATCCTATCACTCTCTTTTTGTAAAAGAGACCAAACTTTTGCCAGGACCAATCATAGCAGCCTCGCCCCATAGAACCTTCCTGATAGAGCTCAGAGCCTCAGATTTTTCTACCGCACATTGTGCTAGGGAGTCTCCACTGAGCTCTGCTCAGTTTTTCTACAATCCTATTGGATTTTGGATTACTTCTTCAATTCTTTCTACTGCTATAAAGATGTCTGGCAAGGAGAAGAAGGCCCTTTTCAGGTCCTGTGCCTCTTGTGGGAAAAAACGACTTTTTGTGTAAGATAAGCATGACAACTGTATTTATTGCTTATACCCGGACCACAAGGCCACAGACTGCAAAATTTGCAGAACCTTCTCTACCAAGACTCTCCCTGACAGAGAGGGTCGGCTTATGACCTGGCTTCAAAGGCTGAAGACTCAGGAGGAAGTGCTTTCAACAGATGAGGAGGATTCTACATCTCTGGCTTCCTCTCAGAAGTCCAGGAAGAGGGGTAGGTCTCCCCCGGGTTCCTCTTCTTCACTTGAGCCCCCTCTTAAGGCCCCTCACAAGATCTCTGATAGGTCTGAGAGGGCTGGTCCCCTTAATTCTCCTCACTGAAGTGAAAAGGAGAGGCAGGGACAGGCTACTGGATTGGCTACAGCCTCAAAGGACAAAAAGGAGGTTTCCATTACTTCTCCTCCGTCCAAAAAAGAAAGGACTGGTGACAAACTCTCTTCTGTCACTTCTGGAACTGGTCTGGAGAAAAAACAACGTTCGTCGACGACGAAAACGTCAGGTACGTCGACGACGATAACTTCTGGGAAAGTTCCCGCTGTTTCCCTGGCTCAGTTGACGGGCTCGTCGGCGGTAGCGATCTCCACATCGACGTCTTCGTCGTCATTCAAGGTTCCAGGCTTGTCGACGATTACTTCTTCCACGTCGACGACGATGAGCTCCGGTAAGGTGCTGTCGACATGCTCATCGACGACGAAAACTACGTCAACAACTTCGACGTTGACTCTGATGGTGATGACGACGAGTTCGTCTAAGAAGCCGTCGACGATCATCCCGTCGACGACCAAGACTTTGTCGACGAAGACGGCTGTACCGTCGACTATCATCCCGTCGACGACCAAGACTTTGTCGACGAAGGCGGCTGTACCGTCGACGACTGCTGTTCCGTCCCGACTGCTCCGTCGACGGGTCAAAAAATGCATTTTCCACTACAGAAGATGAAAATTACGCCGGAAATGACGTCTCCACAACGAGTTTCGTTGCATCCACCGAATATGCTCCTGGATGATGAATCGGAGGAAGAGGAGGATGAAATTGGCCATTATGGAGACGCCTATAGTCCCTCAGACTTGCATGTAAAACTGCAGGACACTGACACAGAGGAATATTTCGAGTATGCAGGAGAGCATCAGTTGCACTATGTTTCACAAGAGCGACGTCACACTGGTTTGGGACAGGACATGGTGGCCATGCCCGCCTCTCTGATCTTAAACTAATGCTGCAGGACTATAGAACCAGGCTTCCTTCGGATCCTTCAACGCAAGCTGCGCAACCTCCTGCTCAGGTGTTACCACAAACAGTCAGTTACTGGTCCGCCTCCTTCGCAGGTGGTACCCCACTTCTCGCCTCAGGTTGTACCTACGGTCCGATCTCGGACACCGGATCCAGCACCAACCGATACTGTCCAGCATGATACCTCTTCGGACGATGATGCTGTTCAAGTGCTTACCCCAGTATTGGAACTTTCATAGATTCCCATGCTTTGTATCATTCCCCGTCGTCGGAATGGGAGTCTCGGTAACAAAAATACCATAGCTGTAGGTACAAAAGACAATGGAAAAAGGCCTAGGCCTCATTTCCTTTTGTAGCATATCACCCTCTTTGTGTAAAAGAGACCAAACTTTGGCCTCAGCCAATCAGAAGTGCCTCACCACTTAGAACCTTCCTGAAGGAACCTCAGAGCCTCAGATTTTCTACCGCCGAAGGCCCCGTCGACGTCGAAGGCCCCGTCGACGTCGAAGGCCCCGTCGACGTCAAAGGCCCCGTCGACGTCAAAGGCCCCGTCGACGACGAAGGCCCCGTCGACGTCAAAGGCCCCGTCGACGTCAAAGGCCACGTCAAAGGCCCCTCGACGACGAAGGCCCCGTCGACGACGAAGGCCCCGTCGACGTCAAAGGCCCCGTCGACGTCAAAGGCCACGTCAAAGGCCCCTCGACGACGAAGGCCCCGTCGACGTCAAAGGCCCCGTCGACGACGAAGGCCCCGTCGACGTCAAAGGCCCCGTCGACGTCAAAGGCCACGTCAGAGGCCCCTCGACGACGAAGGCCCCGTCGACGACGAAGGCCCCGTCGACGTCAAAGGCCCCGTCGACGTCGAAGGCCCCGTCGACGTCGAAGGCCCCGTCGACGTCGAAGGCCCCGTCGACGTCAAAGGCCCCGTCGACGTCAAAGGCCACGTCAAAGGCCCCTCGACGACGAAGGCCCCGTCGACGACGAAGGCCCCGTCGACGTCAAAGGCCCCGTCGACGTCGAAGGCCCCGTCGACGTCGAAGGCCCCGTCGACGTCGAAGGCCCCGTCGACGTCAAAGGCCCCGTCGACGACGAAGGCCCCGTCGACGTCAAAGGCCCCGTCGACGTCAAAGGCCACGTCAAAGGCCCCGTCGACGACGAAGGCCCCGTCGACGACGAAGGCCCCGTCGACGACGAAGGCCCCGTCGACGACTAAGGCCCCGTCGACGACGAAGGCCCCGTCGACGACGAAAGCCCCGTCGACGACGAAAGCCCCGTCGACGACGAAAGCCCCATCGACGACGAAAGCCCCGTCGACGACGGCGCCGACGACTACAGTGACTATGACAACGGCTGGCGTGTCGACAGTTTCATCGTCGACGACGTCCACGACACCTATCTCGACGGCGTACATACAATCGTCGACTACGGAACCGACGATATTGTCCACAGAAAAGCTGATTACCATTTCGGTGACGCGGATCACGCCAGAGATGACTTCTCCAAGAACGGTGTCCCCTCTGTTACCTACCATGCTCCTTCAAGAGGGAGAATCCGAGGAGGATGAACAAGATGCATATAGCTATGCCAATAGTCCTTCCCAACTATTTGTCAAATGCCAGGACACTGACTCAGAGGGCGAATACGGCCACGAGGAACGTGGTTATAGTCAGCAGCAGCAGCTGCAACCTGATCAGGAAATGGTTTCAGTACCAACGTCTTTCCTGCAAGATCTACATAAGATGCTACAGGACTATAAATCTAAGGCCAGTAGACCTCTGCCAAATACGTCAACGCCTGCTACGCCTTCAAGGACTCCGGCTTCATTGGTGGCTGCAACTTCTCCACAGCCTCTAGCGTCCTTCCAACAGAATTCCTCTGGATTGCCAGGGACTCATGATGTTGATGAATCCTCGGAGGAGGACCAACAGTCGGATCATGTCTCTAATCCCGACACGGAATATGATGAATGTTATTGACAATCCCGCATCGCCAAATCCGGACCCGGCGAACTCCCCGCCAGCGGATATTGGGGGCTTCCATCAGCTGATGGAGAGAGCTGCGGCAAGATTTAAATTGGCAATGCCTAAGGTTACCACAGATTGTTTCTTATATGATTTTAAGGAACCCTTTCGGAAGACTGCCAGGTCCATTCCTATCGTGGATCACCTATGGAAAGAGGGCATAAAGGCAATGACACACCCGTCGACGGTGGTCCCGTTGCTACCGCGTCTCGATAAGAAGTACAAGGCGACCGATGATGCCCCTGCGGCCTTGACAGGTCATCCAAGACCAGACTCTGTGATCTCGCAGGCAGCGCAGAGAAAATCGCGCAACCCTTCGGCACCACTGACAACTCCTCCGGACAAGGAAGGGCGGAGATTGGATAACATGGGAAAAAGATTCTCATCGATGGCAAGTTTGCTGGTGCGAGCGGCTAATGCCTTAGCGATCCTCGGTAGGTACGACCGTCAACTCTGGTGCGATGTCGCCCCGTACCTTGACCAGCTGCCTCCTGAATCTACGTCTGAGGCAAAGAAGATTTTACAAGAGGGAGAGGCGACGTCGAAGGAAATCATCGATTGTGCAATGGATATTGCAACTACTGCATTCCGTTCACTGGCTGGAGCGGCAGTACTCCGTCGCCAAGGGTGGCTTAAAGCTACCTGGTTCCGGCCCGAGGTCCAGAATATAGTATTGGATCTCCCCTTTGATGGGGGAAGCGTTGTTCGGCAAACTCATTGACGACACCCTGCAAGATATAAAAAAGGACACAGAGACCGCTAGGTCTTTAGGAACACTTCAGTACAGAAAGTCTCCTTTCAAGGGATCCAGAGGCAGGGGTGGTACTTACAGAGGATCCTTCCAACAACAACGCTATTCCAACACAGGATCCGGTTCCCAGCAACACCGTCAGCCTTACCAGCAGCGGCAGGGCCAGTCTTCCAACTACTCCAGGCCTTATGGTAAAGGAAAGCAGGGGGCACGAGGACGAGATTCGTCCAAGCGCCAATAGCTGCCTCCTGGCTCTTCCTACTGGACCCTCCTTCAGGAAGTCATCAGTTGGAGGCAGGGTCAACAAATACCTTCACAACTGGTCCAAGATAACATCGGACCGTTGGGTGCTCAACATCATTCGGAAAGGGCATACCTTAGAGTTCACACAAGTTCCGCCACCCAGCCCCCGGCAGCCACTCCTTCAAAACACCAGCGTCTCCTTCGGCTCGAAGTTCAACAAATGCTCCGAAAAGGGGCGATAGAGCCAGTTCCATCAAACCAAAGAGGTCAAGGATTTTTTTCCAGGTTCTTCCTGGTGAGGAAGACGCTCGACAAGTGGCGCCCCATTTTAGACCTCAGGGGGCTAAACACCTATCTCATTTCTCTGTCCTTCCGGATGGTGTCCCTCCAGGACATCTTGAAGCTAATCAGCCCGGGGGATTACATGGCCACACTCGATCTCGAGGATGCCTATTTCCACGTTCCGATTCACCCAGCGCACAGAAGGTTTCTGCGATTCACAGTAGCCAAGAGCCATTACCAATTCAGAGTTTTACCCTTTGGACTTCGCTCAGCCCCAAGAATATTCACAAAGGTGCTGGCGCCTGTAGCAGCTTTCCTGCGAAAATACAAGTTTCAGGTCTTCCCCTATCTGGACGACTGGTTACTGAAAGCTCTGTCCAGAAAGACAGCGCTACAGGCGGTTCAAGCATGTACCAATTTATTTCAGAACATGGGTCTCGCTCTAAACAACGAGAAGTCTTGCCAGGTCCCGTCCAGAAGAGCTCGGTTTCTGGGAGCCATCTTGGATTCGAAACTTTCACGAGCTTTTCCTACTCCGGAAAGGAGGCAGAAATTACAAACCATGGCCCAAGACTTGCAAACAAGAAAGTCTCTTTCAGTACGCCGCTACAAGTCTCTGCTGGGAGTAATGTCATTGTGTATTCCACTAATCCCCCATTGCAGACTGAGGATGCGTCCCTTGCAGGAACAACTGGACAATCAATGGAAGCAAATCCACGGTTCTTTCGACGACAGAGTGGCTATCACTCCGGAGATGAAGGACGCGGCCTTATGGTGGACAGATCAAAACAACTTATCCCAAGGCCTATCCTTCGCAAGTGACCCGTCTCCACAAGTGATAACGACGGACCCGTCATTGGAGGGTTGGGGAGCAGTGCTGCAGGACCTACATGTCAGTGGTCATTGGTCACCCCAGGAAAAACGCCTCAACATCAACCTGTTGGAACTCCGGGCGATACGACTGGCTCTGCAAGCATTTCTTCTTCGCCTGGAAGGTTCACAAGTGCTTATCAGGACGGACAACACCTCGGCCATGCACTATGTGAACAAAGGAGGGACCAGATCGCGCCCATTGTCACGAGAAGCCCAGCAGGTCTGGGAATGGGCGATCCAACACAAGATGTCTCTGATGGCAGAACCCTTGCCTGGCGTCCTAAACGAAAACGCCGACAGACTGAGCAGGTCATCCTCGGTCAGCCACGAATGGGAGTTGAATCAGGAAGTCTTGGAACAAGTCTTCAGCCGGTGGGGAAGGCCGGACATCGACCTTTTTGCCACCCCGACCAACAAAAAATGCCGGTCTTACGCAAGCAGGCTTCCCCATCAAGATTCACTGGGAAATGCCCTTTCGATAGCCTGATCGAAGACATTTGTCTACGCTTTTCCTCCCATTCCTCTGATACCACGACTAATCAAGAAACTCAAGATGGAACCGTGCAGGATGATCCTGATAGCCCCGGCTTGGCCGAGACAGTTCTGGTTCACGGAGCTCCATCTGTTGTCGATAGCTCCCCCCTTGCCTCTAAGGATTCTGCCGGATCTTCTCACGAGGTCCGAAGGACAGATTTTGCATCCAGACCCTCAGTCGTTACACCTGACTGCATGGCTCCTGAACAGCGAGAATTTATGAACCTGCCATTGTCAAGGGAGGTTAGGGAAGTTCTGTCCCAAGCAAGGGCTCCTTCAACTAACAAAACTTACCGCCTTAAGTGGAAAAGATTCTGTTGTTGGTGTCGAAAGCAAAACATTGATCCATTCAATTCCAAGCCTCATCAGATCCTACCTTACCTGCTGTCTTTGGCCAAATCTGGTATAGCCCATTCATCAATTAAGGTCCATTTGGCTGCTTTGTCACGATTCAGAAGGACAGACTCTGGGCCTTCATTATTGTCTTCCAGAATAATCAAGCAATTTCTTAAGGGCCTGTTCAGGGTCTATCCACCGGTGAGACCGCCTCCTCCAACATGGCATTTGAATCTGGTCCTTTTTCAACTTATGAAGGGTCTATTTGAACCAGTCCATCGTTCTGACATCAAATATCTTTCGTGGAAATTGGCTCTTCTCCTTGCTCTCACGTCGGCTCGGTGTGTAGGAGAATTACAGGCTTTGACCATCCAAGAACCTTTCCTTCAATTCAAGAGGAACACTGTCATCATGAGGACTAACCCTAGGTTCATGCCAAAGGTTCCCTCGGATTTCCACTTAAATGAACCGGTCATTCTGAAAACATTCTTCCCTCAGCCTTCCACGCCAGCGGAAAAAGCATTGCATTCGTTGGATGTGCAGCGATGCTTAAAATTTTACTTGCAACGTACTAAAGATTTTCGAAAATCTTCTCAACTGTTTGTGGCCTTCGGGGGACCGAGTAAAGGCCTTCCACTATCCAAACAGGGTGTTTCAAGGTGGATCACAAGCGCTATATTACATTGTCACAAGGCTGCTGGTAAACCTCTGACTGGAAAGATACGAGCGCATTCCACAAGATCTGTGGCTTCTTCAACAGCCCTCTTCGCGGGGGTGCAAATTAAGGATATCTGCAGAGCTGCTACCTGGAGCAGTGTCCGCACCTTTACCAAGCATTACTGCTTGGAATCTCTGCAACAGGATGATGCAGCAGTAGGACAGGCTGTCCTGAGGAACCTCTTCCACTAATGGTGAGCTTTCCTTTCTTCCCACCTTCCATTTTTTCACATTTTGTATCTAATGTCATGTTGTCTACTGCTATTATTTACAATGCAAAATGTGATTATCTTGCCAACTGCTTACTACTCTGATACAAAGCATGGGAATCTATGAAAGTTCCAATACTGGGGTAAGAAAACAAGTTACTTACCTGTAACTTTAGTTCCCCAGTATTGGTAACTTTCATAGATTCCCATGCGCCCACCCACCTCCCCGGGGAAAGCTCAGCCTACAACAGATATGGTGTCTAAGTACACAACGGCTACGAAAATCTGAGGCTCTGAGGTTCCTTCAGGAAGGTTCTAAGTGGTGAGGCACTTCTGATTGGCTGAGGCCAAAGTTTGGTCTCTTTTACACAAAGAGGGTGATATGCTACAAAAGGAAATGAGGCCTAGGCCTTTTTCCATTGTCTTTTGTACCTACAGCTATGGTATTTTTGTTACCGAGACTCACATTCCGACGACGGGGAATGATACAAAGCATGGGAATCTATGAAAGTTACCAATACTGGGGAACTAAAGTTACAGGTAAGTAACTTGTTTTCATCCCTTGACTGATCCATTGCAGGACCCAGATGTGGATCAGGGTGACAGTGGGCTACAAGATCCAGACGCCACTGGTCGTGATACTTCTATATCCCCTCCTGTGGACATAGGGGGGGTTCCATAACCTGATGGAGAGGGCGTCAAAGAGGTTTGGACTGCCGGTTCCGAGAGAGGAGTCGGAGTGCTTCCTCTATGACTTCAAGGAGCATTACAGGAGATCTGTCAAGTCCATTCCTATAATCGAACATGTGTGGGAGGAAGGCATGAAGATAATGCAGAATCCAGCCACGGTTATCCCGGTACTTCCCAGACTGGAAAAGAAGTATAAGGCTCCGGAAGGCAGTTCAGCTTGTCTCCTTGGTCAGCCGAAGCCTGATTTGGTGATCTCTCAGGCCGCCCAAAGCAAGTCAATAAATCCGACGACACCTTTAACTACGCCCCCGGACAAGGACAGTAGACGTCTGGATAACGTGGGGAAGAGGTTTTCTTCAATGGCCAGCTTGTTGGTTAGAGCAGCGAAATCTCTCGCCATTCTAGGCCGATACGATCGCCAGATGTGGTGTGACATGGCACCGTTTGTGGAACAATTGCCAGACGCAACAAGGGATTAGGCCAAGAGAGTGCTGCTGGAGGGAGAAAAATCCTCCTCCGAAGTTATAGACTGTGCGATGGATATTGCTTCCACTGCTTTTCGAGCCTTAGCGGGGTCAGCAGTGCTTCGTCGCCAGGGCTGGTTGAGAGCCACCTGGTTTCGTCAAGAGGTCCAAAATAAGATCCTGGACCTCCCATTTGATGGAGAGATGCTTTTCGGTAAGCATGTTGATGAGGCCCTGTAGAATATAAAGAAAGACACTGACACGGCGAAGTCACTGGGATCTCCCAACTACCGTAAGGTCCAGTTTAAAGGAGTTTGTGGCAGAGGTTTCTCTTCGTATAGAGGCAACTCCCAACAGAGGTATTCATCTCAATCGTCCCAGTCTTATAAGACCCAGTACTCCAATCAACAACGGCAATCGGCGTCTTACTCTCGCCAAACTCCGCGAGGGCGTCCGAACCGTCAAGGTCGTCACAGCGCCAAGCGGCAATAGCGGCCTCCTGGCTCTAACTGCTGTTCCTACCCTCCCGGTCACATCGGTGGGGGGCAGGATATCTTTTTGTCTGAACAGCTGGAGGTGTATAACATCGGACCAGTGGGTCCTGAATATTGTACAGAGTGGCCATACGTTGGAATTTCAAGATCTCCCTCCAACGAGACCTCCGGGCGCCATCCGCACAAAACATCTGGGACTGCTCCATCTAGAAGCCCATCAATTGTTCCTGAAGGGGGCAATAGAACCTGTACCTCTCTCTGAGGGGCAGAGGTTTTTATTCCAGGTTCTTCCTGGTGCGGAAGACAAGAGACTTGGCGCCCCATTCTAGACCTACGAGAACTCAACACTTATCTCATCAAACTCTCTTTCAGGATGGTCACTCTCCATGAAATTCTTCCTCTTTTGAACCCAGGCTAGTACTTGGCTTCCCTGGATTTAGAAGATGCGTATTTCCACATACCGATACACCCAGCTCACAGACAATATCTGCGGTTCACAGTGGGCAAGAGCCATTTCCAGTTCAAGGTGCTTCCGTTTGGCCTTCGGTCTGCACCTCAGGTGTTCACCAAGGTGTTGGCACCAGTGGCAGCTTTTCTAAGAACACATTCCCTGTAGTTGTTCCCTTACTAGTTGGGGTGGAAGGCTCTGCTCTATCCTGGCTTTCATCCTTTTTAGCCCAACGGACCTACCAGATCTGGGAGAAGAACGCCCGCTCCTCCGAGATGCCCCTCCAATGCGGTGAACCTCAGGGCTCCTCCCTGAGCCCTACACTATTTAATATCTATATGTCCACATTGGAGGAGGGTATCACCCCATTCGGAGTGAGCGTCGTCAGCTATGCTGACGACACACAACTGGTGGTGTCTCTGTCCCACCCTAAACAACAAACAGCTGACCTATTCAACTGCCTCACGCAAGTTCACTGCTGGATGAATAGGTCACCCCTAAAATTGAATGGGACAAAAACGGAAGTCCTCCTTCTTGGCCCAAAAGGAATTTCACTCTCCCCGAACATCTGGCCAGCTTGTTTGGGTCCTCCCCCTGATCCAAAAACAGAGGTAAAAAGTTTGGGTGTGTGGATCGACACTGACCTCTCTTTTTCTACACAGGCTAAGAAGGTATCAGGGATCTGCTTTGGGCTCCTGAAATCGTTAAGGAAAGTCCTGCCCCTGTTGCCCTTTAATTCCCAAAAACTGTTAATACAAGGCCTAATAATATCGAGGCTTGATTACAGTAATGTTATCTATCTAGGCGCTCCTGAAGCGACCCTCAACAAGCTTCAGAGAATCCAGAATATCGCTGCCCGGATCATCACAAATACCCCTGCCAGAACCTCCGCTAAACCTGCTCTTAAACTCCTTCATTGGCTCCCCATAAGGGAGCGAGTCAAATTCAAAGCCTTATGCCTTGTCCAGAAATCACTGCAAAATCAAGGCCCCCCAGTCCTCAGCAAATTCATCACTCCCTATAGAGCTACAAGATCCCTCCGTTCAGATACAGAAAATCTCATCATCACCCCCAGATTCAGGAAAGTCCGATCAGGAGGAAGACGTTTTTCAGTCCAAGCGGCCCGCCTCTGGAATTCGCTCCCCCGCAATTTGCGTCTTGAAACTCAATACCTACGTTTTAGAAAGCAGCTTAAAACTCATCTTTTTCCCTAGTTTTTACATTTCCCCCCTCATCCTGAGTCCTGCTCCCCTCCCCCCTGCCCCCCCTGTATCCCCTCCCCCCGTTCTGCCCCTGGCCCGCTGTACTGTAAAGTTAGGGTCTCTAGCGCTGGGATACCTCAGGGTGACTATGCGCTCTATAAAAATAAATAATAATAATAATAATAACTTGGACGACTGGCTAGTCAAAGCTCCATCTTTCAAGGAAACCTCTCAGGCTGTTTCGACTTGCATTCAGTTGTTCAGACATCTAGTCCTTCAATTAAACAAACGCAAGTCAGTTCTGCAACCCTCCAAAACCACACGATTTCTAGGGGCCATTTTGGACACCACGCAGTGCACGGCTCGTCCTTTGGAAGAACGTCAACAAAAGTTGATCGTATTAGCTCGCCAACTGTGCCACAAGAAATGCCTTTCAGTCCATCAATACAAGTCCCTTCTAGGGTCGATGTCCTCCTGCATTCCATTAATACCGCATTGCAGGCTGCGAATGCGCCCTCTGCAGGAAGAACTAGACAAACAATGGCGCCAAGCAGACAGATCATTCAACGACAAGGTGTTGGTGACTTCAACAATGAGAAAGGCACGCGAATGGTGGCTGGTACAAAAAAATATCGCGCAAGGACAGACGTTCAGAATTTCACCATCCCCCCTCATCATAACCACGGATACCTCTTTGGAAGGCTGGGGAGCGGTGCTCCGGGAACTCCAAGTCAGCGGACACTGGAGCGCCGTATCAATTTTTTGGAGCCGACGGCCATCCGGTTGGCTTTGCCGGCTTTCCTTCCCAGAGTTTGCAATCATTCAGTGCTGGTCCGGATGGACAATACGACGGCCATGTACTACGTCAACAAGCAAGGGGGGAACGAGGTCGCAAACTCTATCCACAGAAGCTCAGAGGATCTGGGATTATGCGATCCTTCACAACATCAGTCTGAGAGCCGAACACCTGGCAGGCTCGCTCAATGTCAAGGCGGACGCCCTGAGTCGGCAGACGCCCTGAGTCGGCAGACGGAGGTGACGCACGAATGGGAATTTAATCAGTCCATTCTGGAGAGTGTGCTCTCGGTTTGGGGGACACCTACCATCGACCTTTTTTCCTCTCCAGTGAACGCCACATGCCGGTTTTTCGCAAGCAGGGTTCACCATCAGGGGTCCCTGGGGAATGCCCTTTCGATGGCCTGGTACAGCGCATTCTTTTACGCTTTTCCTCCAATTCCCCTCATTCCTCGAGTACTCAAGAAGATGAAGGCGGAACCGTGCAAGATGATAATCATTGCACCAGCGTGGCACCGGCAATTTTGGTACACAGAGCTCCTGCGGCTCTCCCAGGCTCCTCCAATTCGCTTACAATAAATCCTGTCCCTGTTGTCCAGGAATCAGGGGCAGGTTTACCATCCGGATCCGAGATCGCTCCACTTGATAGCGTGGCTCCTGAACACAGAGAGTTCCGTCATCTAACTCTCTCCCTGGAATGTCGAGACGTTTTGTCACAGGCTCGAGCACCAAGCACGAATAAAACTTACAAAGCAAAATGGAGAAGGTTCTGCCTATGGTGTCAAAGAGAAGGTCTCCATCCTTACAAATCTCGACCTCACCAACTCTTGCCATATATACTATCATTGGCTAAGTCTGGGTTGGCACATTCGTCTGTGAAGGTCCATCTTGCAGCCATTTCAAGGTTTCGACGTACTTCTTCAGGTCCTTCCTTATGGTCCTCTCAGATTGTTAAGCAGTTCTTGGAGGGTTTGTTCCGGATGTACCCTCCAGTTCGACCTCCTCCACCAGTTTGGCAGCTCAATCTTGTCCTGGCTCAACTCATGAAACCTCCGTTTGAGCCGGTGCACAAGGCGGACTTGAAGTTCCTCTCTTGGAAACTTGCCCTCCTCTTAGCTCTTACTTCAGCGAGAAGAGTTATTGAGCTTCAAGCCCTCTCCATAGTGCATCCTTTCCTTCAATTCAAAAAGGATGTTCTTATTCTTCGCACCAATCCGAAGTTCATTCCGAAGGTGCAGTCTGGGTTCCAATTGAATGAACCTTTGATTTTAAAGTCTTTCTTTCCGCGCCCTTCTACTCCTGCGGAACGCACTTTACATTCTTTGGACGTTCAGAGATGCTTGAAATTCTACTTAGAGCGAACACGACCCTTTCGGAAATCATCCCAGTTGTTTGTGTCGTACAGTGTACCACGGAAGGGATTTCCTTTGGCAAAGAGTGGCATTTCCCGCTGGATCTCCAGTGCAATTCAATTTTGCCATCAGGAGGCGGGCAAGCCATTGAACAGTACATATCGTGCCGATTCTACAAGGTCTGTGGCATCGTCTGTAGCTCTTTTCTCTGGAGTCGCCATTAAGGATATATGCAGGGCAGCAACGTGGAGCAGTACTCATACCTTCACGAAACATTACTGCCTAGAGTCTGCAGGACGAGACGACGCGGCTGTTGGCCAAGTAGTTCTGCTGAATCTTTTTCATTGAGAGGTGAGCTTTCCCTACAATCCCTCCATCCTGGTGAGCACATTTTGTTGATTTTCTTACTGTACTATACGTATTGCTATATGGTTATGTGATGCCATGTTTTTGCAAAATGTGTTCTTGGTGATTTACTGCTAGCTACTCTGATACAAAGCATGGGAATCTATGAAAGTTCCAATAGTGGGGCAAGAAAACAAGTTACTTACCTGTAACTTTGGTTCCCCAGTATTGGTAACTTTCATAGATTCCCACGTGCCCACCCGCCTCCCTTGGGAAAGCTCAGTCTTTTTAAACATGAGATAGTGGCGGTTTGCACAACGGCTACGAAAATCTGAGGCTCTGAGCTCTCTCAGGAAGGTTCTATGGGGTGAGGCTGCTCTGATTGGTCCTGGCAAAAGTTTAATCTCTTTTACACAAAGAGAGTGATAGGATACAAAATGAGATGAGGCCTAGGCCTGTTTTTCTCTTTTGTTTCTATGGTTTTTATACTACTGAGGCTCCCATTCCGACGACGGGGAATGATACAAAGCATGGGAATTTATGAAAGTTACCAATACTGGGGAACCAAAGTTACAGGTAAGTAACTTGTTTTCTTTCCTGAAAATTACCACTCTACAACATAGGTACAACAAAATACAGGGCTTATACCTATATTGTGTGAAAGTGGTTTATTAGTTGGGTTGCATTGAGTTCCACCGCAAGTAATAAAGGCTCTATCTTCTGAGTTCTAGTAAAGACTTCAGTGATTTAAACCTTTGTTCAACCCTTGCTAGTTATGGCATAGAGCAGAAGGCTTAACTTAGAGAAAATGTGTAAACTAATAGTAATACCCAAACAGTTAAAAAGTCAAAAATACAACAGAATAAATTCCCACTCCAGTTTAAAAACCAGAGGAACCCGGCGATATGAAATTTTCAAGGAAGTCAATGGTGTTGTAAACCATGACCGAGGCACGATTTTAGGCCTACAGCGATGGAGCGCGGGTCAAATTCACCAAGCATGTGCGAATTGGTTGATAGCTTTAAATTGGGAAGTCAATATCCTTCAGCGGAGTATGACATCGAGCTGTGTCTGAGGAGCGTTGGATGAGGTCCTAGTGAAGCCGTTAGTTTTGTACCATGGTAAGTCCTTTCACAGGTCTGATATTTTTGGCACCTTCGCCAGGTCAAGACTTTTACTCTTTGCACATAGTCTTTATTTTTGGAGCTCCAATTCCTCCAGTTGGGTAAGTTTTTGCGCCTTGTCTGATGAGGTCCCCACAGATTTGCTGCTGCGGAAAAGCTCCAAGCTGGGAGAACCCGTTTCTTCTGCCCAGCAATGTCATGTCTTGGGTAGATTGGCTTGGCACGTTTGTCCCTGTTCCTCGGGGGTCCTGAAGTCCCAAAAAAGTTTCAAGTTCTAGGTTTTTGCGGATGAAGGGAGTCCAGTTACATACACCCAAGAGTTCCAGGATCTCAGAAACAGCACTTGAGAATCAAGACTCCAGCAGAGGCACCCAGCAGGAGCCAGATCATGTCCAGTTGGTACTTGTCAGCTTGTCACTTCAGGAAAAAGTAATCTTGAATCATGGTATTTATTTGTAGCCGCACAAGTCAGCTAACTAAACCTTTGGGTCCAGTTCTTTGATCTGGGCACAAGTGGGAGCAGGTCCAGCCCTTTGAGTCTCTGACAGCAGATGCAGACTTTCTGTCTTCCACAGGTCCAAAGTGTTCTGAAGGAGTGGTGGGGGGTACCACATTTATGCCAACAGAACCACCTTCCTCGAAGCCATGAACAACATTGGCCTCACCCAGCTGCTCACTAAACCCACACACAACACAGGACACATGCCCATCTCCAATTTTTACAGCCAGCAACAAAGAAGTAGAGCCATGTCACTGAGTGTACCTGGATGTACCACTCGATTTTCCACTTCACCATCACAGTAGCCTCCAGCACTGCCACCAAGCTGCTTAGCACTACACACCACAGGTGGAATAACCTATCCAAAGGCCTATGGACTGACACCCTTAACACCTCCAGTAAGGACACCACCACCAACCTCAAACTGGCTGTCAAGAACTTCACCACCTGCATCACAGAGTACACCGACAGTTGCCCCATGAAACCCTCCAACCTCAAGAGACCCACCAATCATGCCAGTTGGAACACCTCAGAGCTGAGAACCATGAAACGCAACTGAAATCAACTAGAAAGGAAATGGTGCACCAGCAAGAAGTCCACAGACTACACCACCTTCAAGACAGCACGCAGTCGCTACCACCAGATCCTGAAAGGGACAAAAAGGAGCGCCCTAGGCAACATCAAACTATTGCAAAAGAACTCTTCAGCATCGTCAAAGTTCTCCAGAGCCATATCTCTGCGACACCCTGGCAAACTTCTTCCACATCAAGATCTCCACCATCTACAAACACTTAAAACCCCAACCCACTGCAGCCAAAATCCTCTGCCTCCTCGTCACCAGATATGCAACCCCGATCACCGAATCACAACCATCATGCTCTTTGTCCACTCAGGAGCACCCACGGACCCCTGTCCCCACCACATCTTCAACCTCAGAAACAAGCCAATCCTCAGGAAGCTCACCCCCATCTTCACCACATCCATCACCTCGGCCAACTTCCCAGAAGAATAGGAACATGCTGTAGTCCAACACCTTCTGAAGAAACCATCTGCCGACCCTCAACGTACTTAAGAGCTACTGGTCCATTTCTCTGCACCCCTTTCCCACCAAGGTCCTCGAAGGCCATCAACTGCCAACTCACAGAATACTTGGAAAACAAACATCTTCTGGACCTGTGCCAATCTGGATTCCGCACAAAGCACAGCACCCAAACTGCCCTGATTGCAGCTACCGACAACGAAGGAACCCTCCTAGATCAGGCAGCCCTGATCTTTTTTGACCCCTCAGCAGCATTCGACACCGTGTCTCACCACACCTTGATCAAGAGGGTTCATCAGATCAGAATACAAGAGTATGCCCTCAAATCGAAAGCATCATTCCTCACTAGAAGAACCCAAAGATTCTGCCTTCCGCCCTTCCACCTTTCACCTTGGAACCCAAAAGCATCATCTGCTGCACCCCTTCAAGTTTATCCCTCAGCCCAACTCTGTTCAATGCCTACATGACCTCCCTGGCCAACATCGTCCCAACCCATGGACTGAACATCACATCCTACGCAGACGACACCCACCTCATCCTCTCGCTATCTGAAGACCCTCTGTAGGAAACCCACCTCTGTATATAGAGCACCACTATGGAGGACAATGTGCAGAAAGGTTTGGAAGACCTTACTGGTTCACAGAGACAAAAGTAGATAATACTACAGCTCTATTTTGTGGTATTGGAGGTGAACAGTTAGGTTAATCAGAGGGTAGTGCTAAGCATTTTGTGTACACACCAAGGCAGTAAATGTGAGACACACTCAATAGATGAAGTCAATACAAAGTTAAACAAGCATTGGCATAGCCAATAGGTCTCGCCTTTGGGACCTTGTTAGTGTTTAGTTATCCAGCACAATATCCTTGGTGCAACAACATCAACTGTTGCATGGCTAAACACTTATAAGATCCCAAAGGAGAGACCTATTGGCTATGCCAATGCTTGTTTTTCTTCTTTAGCTATGCTGCTCAGCATTTGGGAAGTTGTGCCACATTGTTAAAAAAACATTGGCTAAAACCATTTAGGTCCTGAGTGAAGCTTAAAGCTACTTTGTTTTGAAGCAAAGCTTCAGAAAGTCTACTTGTTTGAATTAATGGTGAGGTGACCTCAGATTTAATTTAAATGACATTTTCTGGTGAGCATGTATTAATGCATTATTTACGCTAGAATTCACATTGGAAAGAGTAAAAAAAAATTATATCCTTTTCTCATGGATAGCGTGTAAATGCATGCATGGAGTGCGTGTGCAGTAGGCTACGTTTAGGCTTGAATTCGCTAACAGGCTGACTTCAAAATTTCTCACAACTAGCATTACTTTGATAGCAAAATTATGCTAGAAACCAGAGAGAGGGCGGGCGACACGCAAACAGTGCTCTGTTCGAAGTGGCCTTTTCATGTTATCAATTAACCTTCCCCTCTGAGACCCCAAGATGCCCTGGGCAAATGTAAAAATTGCGAGCCAAGATGTCTGTTGGAAAAGACAGTCCAAGTAAAAAATAACCACACACAAAGGGAACGCTTTTAGCCACGAAGAGGCCAAAATGAGATTAACCACATTTATCAAGGAACTTGTGCAAAAGGAGGCATACTATGACACTAGACTAGACAGATAACAGTGGCTGACTTCTCAAAGTGTATTTTTTAATGTACAGGTGTACAAGAAGTGACTGCGATACAGGTTGCATTGCAAAATAGTACCACCGAACTGCTTTTTGGGACACCACAGGCTGAAAAACAACTATACACTTAAAGAGAGGTAGGTGAATGTATGTGTGCTAATTGTCCTGAATTGCAATGTTATAGTCGCTAATCTGCCTGCAACGAAAGGGCACACGTACGTATTTGAGCTTCTTCTGTGGATTAGCTGTGTGCGGGAATCCACCCTGCCAATATCTGCGAGGGGGCAGCGGGCAGTGATTTGAAGAAGGCAGGACGGGCAAAAGAAAACAGTGTGGGAAACAATTACAGGGCACGGCCACAGCTCGACTCTTAGAAACCCTGTGGCGCATGTTTTTAGAAGGAGGCCGCAATTGACACTTTATAAACTGCTCGTTTTGCAGCCCTTTGCAATCAGAGCCCTGGATGTGCGATTACAACCCACAGCCCCATAGACTCCCTGGAACCAATCAATCCGGAGCTAATGCTAGCCTTCGAGACAGTAGCGGGGTAAAGAATGAAGCAAACTAGAAAGAGACTGATCCAAAGCTGCCCCTAGGAGAGGGAGGTGGGGCGAGACGTGCTCTGAAGCGTTTCAAACAAAGACGTGTTGCTTTATAATTAAAGGAAGATTTCAACACCACTCACTTGTGCCTTCTCCTGCGTGGAGGATGCCCCCTCAAGAAGACCAACAATAACTAGTAAATAAATAACTTTTTCTAAAAGCTATTGTAGAAATACCAGGAAGAAAGTGTTCCACTGAGCTCTTTCATAATACTCACCAAGAGTCGCAAGTAATATTACTCGATAAAAGAAATGAATGCCCTAATAATCATATGCTCTATATACACTAGGATTGGATGAATGTTTCTAGATGATTGACTTGTGTGTGGGGGTGCAGGGTAAAAATTAGCCTAGTCTTAAACAGTAAATCAATCCAGTTTCCTCACAAAATAGACAGAGAAAATGGAAAAACAATCACATTTTACAACCAGCGCGGCCGCGAAAGGAATGAGAGGTATGCATTTGACACTCTGCTGTGCTGCTGCTCGCTCCCTAGGCCAAAGGACAGAGAAGGCGTGACATGCACCCACCTTTGGTAAATTGCATGCTGTCTTTCTTAGAAAGACGCATGCAAAGACCAATAGCGGGAGATGGAAAAAAAAAAGCCCTAGTACTAAAAGCTTTGCAGGACAGCGCATGCGCGCGGGCTCAGGTGAGACCTAAAAACTACATATATTTAAACCCAGAACTTCAGGTACAAGGCAAACACTTTTTGCAGTATGAGAAAATCTGAAAATCACAGTAAATGCTGCAGGCCCACTAGTAAAATTTAATTTACAGACCCTCCGCTTTGCTAGTAACTTATAAGCAAATTTAATATGCCAATTGTGGATCAGCCAATGTTACCATGTTTAAAGCAGAGAGCATATGCACTTAAGCATTGGTTAGCAGTGGTAAAGTCCTCCGAGTCCTGTAGCCGACTTAAACGAGGTCAGAAAAATAGGAGTAGGAAGACAAAAGGTTTGGGTTGACCCTTGAAAGAGGGCAATTTTTGAACACATGACAAACGGTTCTCTCCTGAGATGTTGAAACTAATAGCTCCATACATACATCTGCAACCTGTGTAGGTGGAGGAAATTAACTGTGTGCTTAATGGAAGGCTGGTTAAAGATCCCCCATCCCCCACCCCCCACCCCCCTAGACAAAGCCACAAACCTCACATGGATGCCTCTCTGGAGAAGGTGATGCAGAGCCTCAATTGTTGCTGAAATGTACCCACATTGTTACCCATCTGAAAGTGTTTTTTTCCTTCTGTTGACCTGTCATGGAATAGAACTGCTGGTTAGGCATGGTCTAGGGCAGGTATGAGATCCAGATATGTTTAAAAGTTCGGAGTACCTTAACTGCTATCGATTGGACCACTCCCCATTACTTGTTGTGCTGCTTTCTGGATGTGCCAGGGTCAAAATTAAACTTCAGAGACTCCGTACGCTGGTGGTCCCAAAAAAAGTGTTTTTGAAGCACATAAACACTATGGATAACAGGCTGACTGAATGGGAGGCTTATAACCTGGCACTGGGTGGGGAAGTATTACATATATGGGCTGTGGCTGCAGTTAGTGTGAGAGCTCACTGATCTGCAACATAGGCAGGCAGGATGGGATTCCGGCACTGACCAGCACCCTGGCTCCTGCCAGCAGCTGGCGCAGATCAAGCGCCAAATAGGAAACACAGTTGGTCACGACTCAATACATACTCCTGGACCCAATGTAGACAAAAACTGTTTAGGAAAGGCAAGCAGAATGTTGGCTTTGGTGTTAGAGAGACAGTCCTCTGTACCATATTCATTCACTATGCTGGGGCAATGGAACGGTCATGGTGGCTCGCGAACAGACAAATGCTGCCATTGTGGAATATCTGCAGGATCGCTTCACTCCGATACCATTGGCGGCTGCTGGTGTTCTGGAAGAGTATCTGTAGACTGCTGCCCTGCTCAGGCTTTGCCAGTAGCATCAAAAACAACTGCATGCTTGTCTAGAGGTGGAAGATTTAAAGGGAGCGCTGGTGGATATATGGCAAGCAAACAAAGATTCCTTTCTGTGTGTTCCAACTCATGTATTCGCATTTACTTTCCAAAATACCATTTGTTTAGACCAATTTCAAACTCCATCTATAGCCCCATATAAAGTATTATGATTACAACATAAAATTGTATGTATCTAAGTATTTTTTATTAAAAGAAATTTATAGTAGATGCATTAACAATTCATTAAAAACAATCATTCATATTCCTCATAGCAACATTCTGTTCAGTTATGTTAAATTTCACAATAAATCAATACATATTTTACAATACATCATTTCAATAAAACAATATTTATACATATAAAAAATCCGTATGTCAATATATAAATGTATGGCAAGGAAAGACCCTAGGGGTTAGTGTCATGGCAAAATCAGATCAGATGTCGCTGTTGGTCACACTTTAAATATTATTGGGTGTGTACACAGTGGCTAGGGAGGATCCCAGATTGAGGGAGGCAATGAAAGCGATGCTACCTAAAGATGGAAAGACCCTACGAGCTCTCTTTCTACTGTGTAAGGGGTTGATCCAGACATTGATATACTCTGCTTAAACTGGGTTTATCGCGGGGAAGAGCACTATATTCAGCCTTCAACGCTTGAATCATGCTACGCATATGCTAACCACCTCAGCAGATAGCTACGCAGGGGCAACCTTAGTGTTGAGAGGGCATTTGGCATGGTTAGGTGGCAATAAATGTGGTCTGGTCTACAACAAATAGGATTTGGCTCCAATTCCATTCATTGGGTGCGACTCTTACACATGTGGCTGGTAGCACGAGTGCACACAGGAGATATGATTTTGGAGTCTTAGGTACTGGGGCAGGAGAAAAGGCAGGGCTGTACTTCATTCCCTATATTCTTTGCATTGATGGTTGAGCCATTGGCATGCATGTTGTAATCCAGACTAGGCTCATGGGGGGTCCACATAGGTGGTAGCCCTCACAATTGTTTTGCTGTTTGCGAACAATCCTCTTGTGTGCTCGAAATACCTGGAATGGTCAATTCCAGTGTTGCTGGAGGTGCGCCTAGCAGCTTTACAAATGTGTTTGGGGTGTGCACAAAGAGAAACAAGCCCAAAATATTTCCCATGGCTCGACTGGGATGGGTTGATGCGTCGCTCACAGGGCTTAGAATACTTTCCGATAACTCTGTATCTGTGTTATGCGAAGCCCTGAGGCCCATTTCTGCCTTGATGTGGGTAGGATCCAGGGTGGGCAGGTTAGGTGAGTTGAGTTATGGCAATCTGAAAGAGACACGTTGGTGATAGATTCCTTACCTTAGAATATCCCCAGGCGTCAGACTGGATCCGGAATTTTTTTGCGTAGTGTAGGAGAGTAGGGTCTGCTTCCTATGGTCACCCCCACTTTTTGCTGTGCTTTACTGGTTTTAGACTTAGATATGGCTGTGGGCCTGCTAATCAGACCCACAGCACAGATGCACTCTCTCTAAATTTACACCATGTTATTGTATTTCTATCTAGGATCCTAATTTGATATTCATATTTTATGCCCTTGTGTGGTTACAATAAATAAAATCCTCATAAAGGCATAGGAATCATATCCATATTAGTCGTAGCCCATGCCGTCCACATTAAGCAAGGCTACTTCCCCTGACCCTAGAAAGTACGAGTTCTCTAAACAAACCAAACCTCCAGCAACCTGGGAAATTCCCATGGCTTTTGTTTTGATTTGTCATAGAACTCCTTTGAGCACTGTAAGAACGGCCAGTTCTTAGTGACATCTGTATTGACGTCTTATGTCCCACCTTACGTCAAACCCGGCACCTTTCAGGTATAAATATACCAACGTTGCCGTAAGCAAACACAGTGGTGGCTTTGGAGCAGAGCGGCTATCTACTTGCCTGAGAGCCCAGCTGATGCGAGAGCCCACGGACGCCGCCCTCCTGTTTGACACACTGAGAGAGACGCTGTCTTTTCTCCTGCCGAGAAATCCAACTCCGGTGTTCTCAGCCGCCTTTGCGGGCTACTGGGATATCGAGTCCTGAGAGAGAGATACCAGACCTCCTGCTTTCTATTACCAAGGTACGGAGCTGACTAAACCCTTAAAGAGAATTCTTGATTCAGATTCTTGGCAAAACCAACTTAACTTAAACTGCTACTTACTTACTCCTTCCCACGTCTTAGGTCAGGTACACCGGAGTAGGCGTATTTAGAAGCACCAGTTGAGTACGTTAGTCAATGTATATATGTATGTATATATTTTATCCATTTTAAAGTATCTTATGGCTAAGAAACCATATCAATGCTTTTACAGTATTATTTCATAATACTCCTTTTACTGTACGCACTTTACTTTACATTAAGTATTGCAATTATGGAAATTCATTTCTCTTGCCTGAGAAAGAAGACTGTTCAATAAAATAACACCTTTTTATTGGAAACGCCCGTCTCTCTATTTCTCTGCACTGGTGAAACTAAGTATGCACAATTGACTGAGTGAAATAGCTGTCTATTGTTTTCACACAACTCTAGAGATACACTCTTATTCTGAGGGAGCAAAGTTGTCATGTTTTATGGTTGTCAGAAGCTAATCCCTTCTTGTCTATCCAGGGAGGTTAAACTCCTCCTCGCTTATTCGAGAAAGTTTTTAGTGACCTCTGAGCTAGCTGGCAAACCTTAAGTCTAATATAGTCAGTAGAGACCTAGATGACCTCAGTCCTATGTCTACACTGCTGTTTATATTATTCCAATGCGCAGAGCCTATTGGGAATATAGGAACTACACTACAATGTACTCTAGGTACATCCACAATTAGGAATTGGTTCACCTTGTCAGCCCCTGTAGAAGTGTACCCTAGGTACTCGGGGCATAGGTGTAACCAAGGCCTACCAGGGGCTGCAGCATGTATTATGCCACCCCTGGCTGGCCACTCAAATAGACACAACTGGCTGATCACTCAGCTGGGGCAAGGTCATGTAATCACCCCTTGCTTAGCTATAGTATTCCTATACCTACTTCTATATAGACACATAGTAACCTATAAGTCACTCCTATGGCAGGCCTTAACAATCCTGGAGGCAGAGTGCTTGGTTATGTGTGAGATGGTGCTCTAGCACGAGCTGAGCCTGTCTGCAGCTTTCAGAACCATGTCCTTATAGCTGTTCTATGATATCGCCATACCATATACTTTTAAGTGCATTATAATCCTCGCTGTTAATGCTAACTTTGGTTTGGCTTTATCCAAACATGTCGTGTAAGGTGTCATACGCTTTGGAATACTACCCCTTCGCCAATTCTGGCGACGGGGGTAGCATTCCACCGTTATAGAGGGAAAAGGCATGCTGTTGATGACTATCCCGGTTAAAGTTAACCAGAGCCCCAGCGTCACAAAATGGACGCTGCTGCCACCGACACAAGTCTGACCTCCTGCTGCTGGGAGTCCTTCCAGTCACGAAGGTTTGGACAATAGCTTTCCTGCCTGGGGAGGTGCGAGCACCACCCCAGACAGGACTTTGTGTATTGGGACAGGGAGGGCTGAATAGAATGGGACACTGTCAGGGGCACACTAGGTGCTCCATGCATACCCCAGTTCAAACCGGTTGCTGGGGCACTCCAGCCCCAGCTCTGGCGCGAAACTGGACAAAGGAGAGGGGGTGTAACCACCCCCCTTCCTGGTCCCACCCGCAGGAGGAACCTAGTCAGTTATCCAGCCCCTTTTAGTTATATAAAGGTAGGAGCTGAGTCCTGAGACTTTAGATTAGATCCTGACTGAAACCCAAAACCAAACTCTGTACCTTCGACATTCTGCTGAAGCTGAAGACTGAAGAATCTCCCTTGTGGCCAAGGAGTGACCACCCTGGGCAACCAGGCACCATCCAGCAAATCAACGGCTTGCTTTGTCGACGTTCCTGCCGGAACCCGAACACAGAGCCTGACAAGACCCAGACTTCCAGACCTCTCTGACCCTCTTCACGACTGCAGCATAGCTGAGATCCGTGGAGGCGACGAGACACGTGGGGCCGGACACCTTGAAAAGCCTGCAACTTGCTACCTGTGCAGCTCCTGTGGCACCCTCTAAGCAGTGCACTGGGGATTGAGAAGTCCCGATCCCGAGCTCCATCTGCGACGAAGAACAGCCCCTACACTCCACGAGTTCTGCCTGGGGCACATCTGCATTTGTTCTGCTCGACGCGTTGTCCGGTTGCTGGCCCGTTGGCTAGTAGCCTCTGTGACGAAAATCCTTTTGAACCACCTCGCTGGTCTGGTTGCTCCAGACCGACCCTTGCTTCCCTGCAAATGTGAAGCACCTCGGACCTTGCTGGTCTGCACCAGAAGCCTTTGTTGCATCTTGCGTGGGTTGCCTTGGCCAAGGCGTGTTGACTCCAATCCAGAAGTCGACCCCTCCATCTGCGAGAACCTTCGTGGGACAGCCAGTCTCCAGCACCTGGTCGTCGTCGACGCCTCCTGGTCCACGTGCCTGCCAAGACAAGCTTCAAGACAGCACCTGATTGCTCCTCGACGTCGTCTGGTTCCTTCCTGGTTCCACCCGGTCACTGGCTAGTGACCCAGACTCTGTCCCCTCTGCTTTCAGGTCCTCTTCATCCTCGATCCACCCTTGGATCCACCCGGACATCTTCCTCCTGGTCGCCTGCAGCAACTTTCCTCAGGGCTCCATAGGCTTCAACGACGAAACCCGACACATCTTCACACCTATGCACCCACCGTCCGTGGGTGAGGAAACGCGAGTACTTCGGTGCTCCCAGCGGTATTGACTATCCAATCAATTAAATTTTTTTCAATTCAAAAAGTCTTTATTGCGATTATTCATTTTAAAAGACAGAGTGAAATAAAATACACAATACATATGGGCACGGCCCTATTTACAGTGTAAAAATTGTCAATATAAATTTGCAGTTTATAATAAAAATATAAATACCTAAATTTACATTTTAAAACAATTCGTTAAGGCAGGATTAAAAATATCACACGCACAAGACTTTATTTATATACAATCTACATAAGATAAAAATCAATTACATCCTATTTCATTCAATGCCATACTCAAGAATATCTATTGCTAACTATAAGGACCCCGTGTTTTTCTCCTGAAGGGCCCAGGACCAACTCAGGAACCTCACCACCCCTATAACTGCAATCTCGATACAGCCAGCTTTCAATAGCCTTTTGGCAACCAGTGCAGAACTGGTACCCAAAGATCTACATAAGGGTTTAAGCCACACATTCCGAGGTTGCTGATAGGCAGGACAAACGTAAAGGAGATGACCAATATCTACAATTTCATCAGGACAAAACGGACATTTATCTCCTGTGTCAGTTATCCATTTACATGTGAACTTCCTAAGTGGTAGTGTCTCCACTCGGAACTGGTGGTAAAGCTTGCGATCTCTAGGCTTTGCTATTAGATTCCAATAGCTTTCCATACAGGGTTCATCTTTAAGCTCACAAAATTCTCTAGACAGGGATGAGCTAGTCAAAGTGGAGTACCTCCTGGTTTTAATGAGGTTCCAGTAAGCAGTTCTATAAATTAGTTCAGAAGGGAAATCTGCAGACTCTGGACTAACCCACAAATCCCTCATCCCCATTTCAATGAGCAAAGATTTAATACTAGATCACCATGTGATAATTTGTACAGTCCAGTCTCCTGACTTCTGTCAAACCCCTTGCAAATAAGTGTAATTCTGGTGTAATTCAAAGCCTTCTCCAGAAGGCCGCATCCTATACCGTGCAATATCCTCTATTGCATGGCAACCAAGGTCCAACAGGAGGGGGATATGTGGGGTAGATTTGGGGAGGCCCACGATTGATCTTAGGAATTTGCTCTGGGCTAGTGCTAGACAATGTAAATTACATGCTCCCCATATCTCAGCCCCGTACAGAGTTGCGGGAATAATTTTAGTGGAGTACATTTTGACAACAGGTCCTTGCTTGGTACATACAGGCTTGGTGTGAGACTGCCTATGTTCCTTTATCAATGCTCCTGCTAGCTGAGAATGTTTCAACGCCAGTAACTTTATTTGTGGAGACCAGTTCAATTTCTCGCCAAAGGTAACCCCCAAGTAGGTGAAGACATTTGTCTGCTCCAAGAGATTTCCGCTCATGAAAACTGTTGATGTTATGGGTTTAGCCCAATTGAGCACCATAAACTTAGTCTTCTCTACATTGACCACCTGTTCATGATCGCAGCAGAACTCCTCAAAACGAGACAAAGCCAGCTGTAGCCCCTGTCTCGTCTTCGATAAAATCACGGTGTCATCTGCGAACATGAGCAGGGGCACCCTTTGGCCAGCTAGCATAGGCGCGTCCGTAGGGAAGTTATCAAAGTACTGGACCACCCCATTTATAAAAAGTGAAAATAGGGTGGGAGCCAGCACGCACCCTTGGCGGACGCCTTTCCCCACTACAAATTTCTCTGTGACCTCCCCTGATTTCCCCCAGCGGACCTGGGCATAATTGGAACTATGAAGTCTTACCACTAAGGAAATTAGTTCCTTGGACATCCCCAGTCCTAGCAAAACGTCCCACAATTTAGATCTTGGAACTAGATCGAACGCGAATTTTAGGTCCTCGAAAGCAGCAAAGATCATACCTTTTCCCAGCAGTACCTCCTTCCAGTAAAGCATGACAAATCTAAAGGCTTGGTCCAGGTACCCCATATGGGCCCAGAACCCTGCCTGTAGTGGGGTAAGGATATCCTTTTCAAGCATCCCGCACTGGATCCTGCCCAATATAACTCTTGCTACGATTTTCTGCAGGGCATAGATAAGGCTTATAGGCCTATAGTTAGCCGGCACGGAGCGATCACACTTCTTATAAATCGGGATGATTTCCGCCCCGCACCATGATGCAGGAATTGGAGCTCCCCCTGCTAAAGAGTTAATTAGGTTAGTAATATATGGGATCCAGAGATCGGGGTCCTGCTTAAATAAGTCTGCTGGGATGCAATCAGGCCCAGGAGCCTTGCCACTTGGGATAATCTTCAGAACTGCCTCAACCTCTTTGGTGCTAAATAGCAAGGGGGTTTCTAAGCTAATGTGTGGGGCATGGGCATCACTTTCGGTGCCCTTCTGAAATTGAGCTTCAAAAAACGCAACCCACTGCTGTGGTCCCACATTGTTATTTGGGATAACTGACCTTTGCCCACTTCCCCATTTTATCAAGTCCTAAAAGTGGGTCATGTTCCTACCTTGACATGCTAGCAGCAGGTCCTGCCTGCGCCCCTCGTCCCAATCTCTCTTTGCCTTTTGTAAGGCAGATTTGTAGGCTTCTCTAGACAGTTGGACAGTACAGTACAGTGGTTCCTTGATTTAATGGCTGCCACTAAAGCCTTACGAGCAAGCCTACACGATTCGTTATACCATGAGTTGGCTTTAGGGTTGGAAATCTTCCTTTTTGGCTTGGTATTAATAAAAAAGTTTTTCAACCCAGTAAAAAGCTCATTATGAATCCCTGCTAGTTTATCATTAAGAACCTCTTGTGTTCCACATTCATTAAGATCCTTTAATGACCCTGACAATAGGGCCCTGATTCCTTGCCTCTTCCTTTCATCAGGTCGTTAGCCACGATTATTTGGATAGGACAGGTATCAGCCTCCATAGAA
The DNA here is from genome assembly GCF_964263255.1 of Lissotriton vulgaris. Classification (NCBI taxonomy): domain Eukaryota; kingdom Metazoa; phylum Chordata; class Amphibia; order Caudata; family Salamandridae; genus Lissotriton; species Lissotriton vulgaris. Next base: position 1,986,926,400 of record NC_141691.1, on the reverse strand, counting down.
AACGTACTGCAAAAGCTCCTGTCGTTCAGAGTGAGGACCAAGGGATTGTGGTCACTTTAAGAGCTACTTTGAACATCCATGTCTAAGACTAGTGACCATATTTCCACATTCACTAGAATGTAGTCTATGCGGATTTTAGATCGCCCATTGTCAAAGGTTGCCGCACCCCGAGCGTCGCACGCTGTCCTTCCGTTAACCGCCCTGAGGCCCCATTCCAGACACAAACCTTTAACTTGGAGGGCCACCTACGTCCCATTTTTTAATTGGCTGGAGGTCCAACTGTGGCACACCCCAGAGCGCGTCCACTGCGTAACTGAGCCTACCATCTTCCTCGTCCAGGGGCTCAAAGCATGTATTAAAATCTCCTGCAATTAGTAGATTTGCATTAAGAGCGGATGTATGACGTTACAGCGCATACTTTTACAATGCCTACCTTTACAACACATTTTTTACAACGCAACATCCATTACAACGCATACCATTACAACGCATGCATTTACAACAAATTTTTAAAAACTGCCTTTACAACGCATTCCATTACATCGCATACTACCTTTACAACGCATGCCATTACAACGCATAATATTACATTGCATGTAAGGTAAGTATTGGATAGTGTAGGGGTAAAAATTACTAATCTAACTCCAGGGGGTGCAACAGTAGGGTAAGTGTTGGATAGAGTAGGGGTAAAAATTACTAATCTAACTCCAGGAGGTGCAACAGTAGGGTAAGTGTTGGATAGTGTAGGGGTAAAAATTACTATTCTAACTCCAGGGGGTGCAACAGTAGGGTAAGTGTTGGATAGTGTAAGGGTAAAAATTACTATTCTAACTCCAGAGCGGTGCAACAGTAGGTTAAGTGTTGGATAGTGTAAGGGTACTATGTGTTGTAATGCTATGCGTTGTAATGACTGCGTTGTAATGACATGCGTTGTAGTGTCGTGCGTTGTAGTGTCATGCGTTGTAATGGTTGCGTTGTAAATGCATGCGTTGTAATGGATGTTGCGTTGTAAAAGTTTCGTTGTAATGGTAGTGCGTTGTAAAAGTTGCGTTGTAAAGGTTGTTTCCCTTATGGGATGTATTTCTGCAAGATAAGTCTCTAGAGCAACAATAACCTGTGAGCACTTACCACCCGGTTGGCCCCTTGCATAAACGTTAAACAAGAGTAAGTCAAGGCCCTTTGTAGATTTAACTCTAATGACCAGAATGTCTGGACTATCAAGGTAGATCTCCTCTACAGTTATCCCCTCATGCTGCCTTACCCAACAGGTTAACCCCCCACTGCTCTCCCTCTATGACCCCTTATTGCTGGTTTAGAGAAATTTAAATACCCAGCGTGGAACATGAGAGCAGTTGCCCAGGTTTCTTGGAATGCCCAAATATCAACACCTTCGATATAGGATGAAGTAGCCTTTGACTCCAAACCTGCTATGTTCCAAAAAGATAGAGCCATCGGAGTCATCTGGGGAGCAGAGTCAAAACGCCCAGAGGTGGCTGCTTTGGCCAATAAGAGTTTATCGGGCACCAATGCCACAGGAGTTTGGGAGAGGGTTAGTGCTTTACACACTACTGGAGTAAAGGAGCCAGGCGGCGTAATTATCCCTGCCAATTCCTCAGCATCCCCGTTCACTAAAGCCCCCTGTGCATCCACCCCCTGTCAATCAATTTCTTCAAGCGTGGAGATGGCCTCAAAGCGATTGTTAAGCTGGATAGAAAAGTCAGGCCTGAGGCAGCCACCCTGTGGGGCTCGGGCATTCCTCGATCTAGAAAAGGCGAATTGCTTGTAAAAGAAACCAAGGGGAAGAATACCAATGGCAGCCCTATCTAGTGGGTCATGACAAACCATCTCAGGAATGCGACGGACTAGACCTGGAGACCTGAAGCTCAAAACCACACAGTCTCCTGGCAAGGATTTTGCGGCATGTCCCACCCACTCAATGGGTCTTACCATTTTAAACTCTTGAAATAAAGCATCCCCTAAACCAGTCTTTTTATTTAAGTATTGGAGGGCCTTATTTTTAAGGGTTGACCAGTGCTCATATGAGCCCTGGATAAGGGGGGGGAGGGACATTCGCTAATATTACTGTGTAGGGAGTTGCTTAGGGAGGTAGGTGGAGGTGTGGGGGCCTCTCTGTCCAGCCATCATTTCCAATATTTTCCTGCCTCCGAGGTCCCTCTGTCTCTTGTAGCTTTCGATCGGTTAGAATCTTGTCAGCACTTTTACCCTGAGCGGGTGTGCCCCTATTACTCCCTGCTTGTTGCTCCCCTCCCGCCAGTATCTGGGCGTGTGTCTTAACAACACCCTGGTCCCTGTGAAAATCCCCTACTCTAACTGGAATAGTGCATGTTATGGCCTGTTTACTAGACTGTGCCGGGGTCACTTGGGGCGGTCGTGCCAGTGCCACTTCAATCTTTGATAATCTACTATCAACCGAGTCCAATCTTTTTAGAATCGGCTCTAGAAAGGCTGCCAATTGCTCTTTTAATAAAGTACAAATGTCCCCTTTACTTAACAGCAACCATAGGGGGGTTAGCTGTGGATTTAGTATTTGAATTACCAAAGACAAATACCCCGCTCGTTCAGCTGGGTGCTGTGGGCAATTTTTGTATCTTGTCGCCACGCCCCTTTCTTTTTTTTATTTGGGGGTTCTTTATTAGTAGCACCCAAGGCCTTCATCCCTCTTGTCGTTACCATGGCTGGGCTATTCACAGTACTCTGTGGCTGAAGATAAAGCTGATCTGGACTAGTGGGAAACAAACTTGGTGATCTGGACAAAGAGTGGGTAGTAGAAACAACTGCATCTGGTACTATATGGGTGATAGGTCGCTGGGCACATGGTAATGGTAGTGCTCCCCTCCTTAAGAGAGCAGGATCAAGGGAGATTCTACGTTCAGTAGCCTCAATCTTGTGAATTAAAACTGATTCTGCTCTTACGAGAAAAACATCAAGTGTGCCGACAACCCTGTCCCCCACTCCTTTTGTCCATAGTAAGAGAGGATGAATAAGAGATAATACAAACAAAATGTAGTGTCCCACTATCACGCCCCCTGCAACCAAGTGCAGCAGTCCAAATTTAAAAAGTCTTACTGTTCAGAAGATGAGATGTCAGGGAGGTGGCCCAGCCCAGCCTCTTCTGGCCTCTGACGGCCACAGGCGATCCCGCCCTTGTCCCGGGCAAGCCCGCGCGCGTCCCGTTCTGCGCGGGCCTCCCGGTGATTTATGCGCTTCCTGGCGCTCAACGATGATGCGGTGTTCCTGCGCCGCCCAGGGGATGATGGGAGTTGTAGTCCCTGGGACCGGCGAAAACCGGGATCCGCAACGTCTGCGATTTGGGCAGTTGGACCCCCACCAGGGAGGATCAAAGACCAAGCTTAGCAGGGCAGCAACAGACAGGTACAGGCTCTGGTCTCCAAGGCGTCCTTGGACTATCCAAGTGTCTAAGTCTCTAGTTGTTTCCTCCTAGCTCAACCGGAAGTGTCCTAAATCCTTCTATGTCTAACTTCTAAGGTTCGAGGCATGTGGGCTGCTGAATTCATATCTGTGCATAGATCGCCGCCTAGTGTTGGGTCCGGATGATTGCACATTGTTGTCCTGGAAGAGTCTTCGAAGTATCACGAGATAGGTGGCTCCTCCCCTGGACTACAGTGCGCATGGGCATCAACTCCATCCCCAGATTGTTTTTTTCCGCCATTGGGTTCGGATGTCTTTGGTTCCCTCTTGTCGGAATCAATAGAAATTAACTTAACTTTGCTTAAGACCAAAAGGTCTTTAGGACTTGCGTCGGTATTGTCTTGCGTTCGGCTTCGCAACTTTCCTCGGCTCCGAGCCGAGATTGTTCTTCCGCGTGCTTTCGGGGCAGAAGGGCCTTGTCGACGCTCCAGACTCTTCCAGCACCCATCATGGACCGAAGTCCATTCAAACGGTGTCCGGTCTGTGCCTCGAAGTACCCACATATCGACGTCCACCCGGTGTGCAACAAGTGCTTGTCGCCGGACCACAACGAGGCAAGTGTATGGCCTGTTCCAGGTTCCGGTCCAAGAAAACACTCAAGCTTTGTCGAGCTGCGCGCCTGAAGGCCCAGCAATCTGCACCACCGCCTACGGACATTTTCGATGCTGGGGAAGTAGAGGACGAAGATATCCAGGACATCACGGAATCTAACCCCGCGTCGGAGGTCGAGGACGACTACGACGCAGAGACCGAGGATTTGGGTGAAGTCGTCGAGGAGGTAGGGGACGACGACGGGGCCCTTGCCACCGTGGACGATAGCTCGGACGAGGAGCTTCCTCAAACTGACTCCGGGGCCGTCAAAATTAATAAGGCCCAGGTCGAGGGATCGCCTTCGGGCCTTACCCGAGACCTTGTTCTGAGTTCCTCGGCTCCGCCTACTGGCCCGGCCACGGACATTGGTACCGATTTACTCCCAGTAACACAGAAACCGAAAGTGAAACCTACGGTCTCGACGCCAGAGATATCAAAACCGAAAGTGCGCATCGCACTGGTCGGATCGAAGACTTCGGAGGCCTCGGCGCCGAAGAAATCAAAGATGGCCGTCGAGCCGAAAAGCCACGTCAAGATGGCCGACCCAAAGGCTACTACATCGAAGCCAAAGGTTAAGGGGTCGGACGCAGCCGCATCGGCGCCGAAGACGGTCGACGCCAGCAAGGGTCGACTCGATCACAAAAAAACGGTCGACCCCAAGAAGTCTCTTACCGACCCGAAGAAGCGGCCAGACGACCCGAAGTCCCTCTCTGCCTCGCTTCCACACGACAAGGCCAAGGGAGCTGCGCCGAGTGCTTCGACTCTGAAGGGAACATCGTCGGTCTCCGCTCCGAAATCAACCGCTAAGGACTCTGTCGAACCGGCGCGTCCATCCGCCGCGCTCACAAAAAAGGTTACGGAGTCCCTACAGCGCATTAGGGACGGCGCCTTAGCAGTCGAGCCGAAAGACCCTGCGCCAGCCAAACCTCTGGAGAAACCGACGAAGGCGCCCACGCCGATCCTTTTCACCTTGCCGCCTAAGACAGCGCCGAAAGCTTTCGCTGCTAAACCGGGGGCCGGCGAGCCCGAAAAGGTGTCTTCGACGCCGAAACCGTCGTTGGTGGTCCTCGGCCCACGGCATTGACAACTTGCAGAGGAGGAGCGTCAGGAGCATTTCATCAACGCCGAAACGGGCAGACTTTCCCTCCTGAAGAGGAAAATCACCCCTGAGCCCCAATTGGAGTCGTACAAAATCCCACTCAAACGAAAGATGGACTCTGCTGGTACTCCAGCCTTGGTGGAGCCCATTTCACTACAGGCTCACAAACTCTCGCCCACTCTTTCCAATGTCGACGCTGGTGAGGGTGACGACGAAGATGAGTACAGCTATCCCGTCTACACAGACCTAGAGGATGTGACTGAGCTGGTGGCGATCCTGGGGACCCGCATTCTGGACAGGACCCTCAGCTTTTCTCAGCCAAAACTTCCCCCACTGAGGACTCTGCGGCTTTCAATGTCCTCATTGAGCAGGCTGCGGCCAATCACAACGTCGACTTCCTATTTGACACTTTTTCTGTCTCTGAAAAGACTGTAAAAACTCTGCCAATGCTGAAGGTTTTTTTAAAGCACGCGGCTGAGGTCTCCAAAGAACACACCAGGGCGAGGGTCATCAACCCAAGAATCGACAAAGTACAAAGCAGCGCCCACAGATCCAACTTATATTAAGGGACAGTTGCCTCTGGACTCCCTGGTTGTCTCCAATGCCCGTAAAAGAGCCAACTCGCAGACTACGGGTGGTGCTCCTTCCCCAGACAAGGAATCAAAAGTCTTTGAGGCTTCAGGGAAGAGGGTGGCAGCGCAGGCAGCCGACATATGGCGCATCTCCAACACGCAGGCGCTCCTGGCGCGTTATGACAGGGCACACTATGATACTCTAGAGACCCTTTTGCAACATTTGCTCGATCAATCTAAAGAAGCGGCTGAAATGTTAATACAGGAGGGGAAGCTAATCTCCAACGCTTCCATAAAGTGCGCTCTGGACGTGGCTGACACCGCCGCACGCGCAATTAACACTAGCGTTATGCTTCATAGACATGCATGGCTGAGGATATCTGGGTTCAAGCCAGACATTCAAACCACCATCTTGAACCAAACAGTCAACCCAGATCACCTGTTTGGCCCTGAGGTTGACACCACCCTTGAGAAGATGAAAAAGGACACCGACACTGCAAAATCTATGGGTGCCTTACAGTCCCAGCAGTTTCGGAGTGGGTCCTTTCGTCGCTCCAATACTAGAGGCACCTCAATGGGGCAACTTTCGCAGTCAGCGCAGTTCTACAAAAGCAACACCCAGACTACTTATACCAACAAGGGTCGAGGTGGATACCGCGGCAACAACGCCAAGGGCAACAACCGCTACAGGTCCTCCACCGCCAACAAACAGTGACGCCTTGTCACTGCCCCCCGACCGCGCAACACCGGTCGGGGGGAGACTCCAGCAGTTCCTGCCCATGTGGAAGTCCATCACCACGGACAGGTGGGTCAGAAAACTTGTCCAATTCGGTTATTGTCTGGAGCTCACATCCACTCCACCCAATATACCCCCAAGGGGCGAGCACTTGCACTTATTGCAGCAGGAAGTCAGTCATGCTGCAAAAAGGGGCAATAGAGCTCGTGCCCTTGCAGGAAAGAGGTGCGGGAGTTAACTCCCTGTACTTTCTGATTCCAAAGAAGGACGGATCCCTCAGGCCCATCCTAGATCTCAGGCCCCTCAACTTTTACATCCTATCTGAGCATTTCCACATGCTCACACTGCAGCAAGTTCTCCCACTGCTTCAACAGGGGGCTTCCTAGCAACTCTGGACCTGAAGGATGCGTACTTCCACATTCCGCTACATCCTTCACACAGAAAATACCTCAGGTTCACCATCCAAAACCAGCACTACCAATTCAAGGTTTTGCCTTTTGGGGTCACCACGGCACCCAGGGTTTTCACGAAGTGCCTGGCGACAGTGGCGGCGCATCTGAGACGTCAAAACATCCACGTCTACCCCTATCTGGACGACTGGCTCATTCAGGCGAAGTCGGCCCAGCAGTGCGCCGACCACGTGTCCCACGCCATTCACCTTCAGCACGATCTGGGGTTCTCACTGAATTACCCAAAATCCCATCTCCAGCCCGCCCACATACGGCAGTATCTGGGTGCGACTATAGACACTCTGGCGGCCACAGCACAGCCGAATTCAGTGAGCGTCAGCAGCATTCAATCGCTGATCCAAAAATTCAGACCTCAACACTCGCTTCCAGCAAGAGTGTTCATGCAGTTGATAGGCATGATGGCCTCCTGCATCTCCATTGTCCCGCACGCGAGACTACATATGCGTCCGCTTCAGGAGTGCTTGGCACGTCAGTGGACTCAGGCTCACAACCAGTTGAAAGACCTAGTGTTGGTGAGCGGTCGGGCATACGACTCTCTGCATTGGTGGAATCCACGAAACCTTTGCAAGGGCCGACCGTTTCAGGAGCCTGTGCCACAGATTATCCTGACAACGGACGCTTCTCTCCAGGGATGGGGAGCACATGTACTCCAATACACTGTGCAGGGACTATGGACGCAGCAACAGGGGAAGATGCACATCAATGTTCTAAAACTGATGGCGATCTTCATGGCACTAAAGGCTTTCAAAGTACATCTTTGCAACAAGGTCGTGTTGATTCGGACGGACAACATGACGGCGATGTACTACATTCAGAAGCAGGGAGGCACACACTCTCCGCAGCTGTCTCATCTGGCTCAGAGCATGTGGAAGTGGGCCATTCAGAGGAACATCTTCCTCATGGCAGAGCATCTCCCAGGCAAGGACAATCAGATGGCTCAGCAGGCACAGCCACCAAATGCACGAGTGGGAGATACATCCATCAGTACTCCAGCCGTACTTCCAAAGGTGGGGTCATCCAGAGATAGACCTGTTCGCCACTCAGGAGAACGCAAAATGCCAAAGTTTCGCCGCCAGGTTCCCACACCCACTGTCACCGGGCAATGCGATATGGATGAACTGGTCAGGCAAATTTGCGTACGCTTTTCCCCCAGCACCTCTGATACCGCTGGTGGCACGCAAACTCAGGCAACACTAGATGACTCTCATCCTAGTTGCTCCAACGTGGGCTCGTCAACCATGGTACACCACGTTTCTGGAACTGTCCGTGGTACCGCATCAAAGGCTACATCTCACACCCAGCCTTCTGACGCAGAGCCATGGCGACATTCAGCACCCAGATCCGCAACAGCTCAACCTGGCGATCTGGCTCCTGAAGTCCTAGAGTTTGGCTACCTGAACTTGCCTCCCAATTGCATGGACATCATTCGGGAGGCGAGGAAGCCCACTACTAGAGCCTGCTACGCGGCAAAATGGAAGCGGTTTGTCATTTATTGTGCGAACCACAACATTAACCCGCTTGACGCTTCTATTCAGAACATCATCTGTTACCTGTTCCATCTGTACAAGTGTAATCTGGCCTATACTTCCATTCGCATTCATCTGTCTGCAATGGCCGCGTATCTCCAAAATAGACAACACCTTTCACTCTTCAAGGTGCCTGCCATCAATGCATTTTTGGAAGGCCTCAAACGAGTCATTCCGCCACGGACTCCACCAGCTCCTGAGTGGAACCTCAATGTGGTTCTTACCAGGCTGATGGGTCCTCCCTTTGAACCACTGCATTCCTGCGACATTCAGTTCTTGACATGGAAAGTGGCTTTCCTCGTAGCAATTACATCGCTACGGAGGGTTAGTGAATTGCAAGCCCTCACAATCCAAGAGCCATTTATCCAAATTCATTCCAACAGGGTGGTGCTCCGCACTAACCCTAAGTTTCTGCCCAAGGTTGTGCCTCAGTTACACATCAACCAAACAATCGAATTACCTGTTTTCTTTCAAAATCCTGAGTCATTGGCGGAGCAGATGCTCCACACCCTTGACGTTAAACGGGCCCTAATGTATTACATTGATAGGACCAAGAATTTTAGGAAAACTAAGCAACTCTTTGTCGCCTTTGCGCCACACCACAAAGGTAACCCTATTTCCAAGGCTGGTATTGCTAGGTGAATCGTTAAATGTGTCCAGATCTGCTATGCAAAAGCTAAACGCACTCTTACCATTCCACCAAGAGCCCACTCCACCAGAAAGTTGGGGGTCTCTATGGCTTTCCTTGGAAACATTCCCTTAGAGGACATATGTAGAGCAGCCACATATTCTGCCACACACACATTTACTAAGCATTACTGTGTTGATGTGCACTCCAAAAAGCAGGCAGCTGTAGGGCAGGCTGTTCTCAAGACACTTTTCCAAACTGCTGCAGCTGGCACGGGCGGCCGCCGCTAATGGAGGGACTGCTATGTATTACATGCACAGATATGAATTCAGCAGCCCACATGCCTCGAACCGAATATGCTACTTACCAGTATGCATCTGTTCTTTGCATGGGGGCTGCTGACCTTCATATCGCCCGCCCTCCTCCCCGGCGCCTGTAGCAGCTGCAGTATTCACATATATACTCATAGCATGGTCATCATTCACTGAGTTTCACTCCATCTTGGCCATAATGGCTAAAAACAATCTGGGGATGGAGTCGATGCCCATGCACACTGTATTCCAGGGGAGGAGCCACCTATCTCGTGATACTTCGAAGACTCTTCCAGGACAACAATGTGCAATCATCCGGACCCAACACTAGGCGGCGATCTATGCACAGATATGAATTCAGCAGCCCTACATGCCAAGAACAGATGCATACTGGTAAGTAGCATATTCGTTCCCATTTGTAGGAGAGTGGGGTCTGCAATCCTATGGTCACCCCCAGATTTTTGCTTTTTGCTTCACTGGTTTACAACTTTCCCTGGCTGTGGGCCTAGCTGTTCTCTCTCTAAATTGACAACCATGTACCTTGGGTGCATTTACCAGTTGGTATTGGGTCACTCTTGTAAGTCCTTGTACTATGTACCATAGGTACCCAGAGCATAAGTGAACCCAAGGCCTACCAGGGGCTGCAGCATGTATTATGCCACCCCTGTCTGGCCATCCAAATCTGACACAACTGGCTGATCAATCAGCTGGGGCAAGGTGGTGTAATCACCCTTTGCTATAGATATAGTATACCTATATTTAAACCCAAAATGGACACATATCCTCCTATAAGTCACTCCTATGGCAGGCCTTAACAATACTGGAGGCAGAGTGCTTGGAATTATGTGAGATGGTGCTCTAGCATGAGCTGAGCCGGTCTACAGCTTTCGGAACCAAGTCCTTTAGCTGTTTCCATGATAACGCTATACCATATACTCTTAAGTGCATTATAATCCTCGCGATTATTGCTAACTGTGGCATAGCATTATCAAAACATGTCGAGTAAGTTGTCATACGAATTGGAATACTACCCCCTCGCCAGTTCTGGCGACGGGGGTAGCATTCCACCTTTTTAGAGGGACACGACATGTATGTAACTGTGAACCCATGTTAAAGTTAACCCGAGCCTCAGCATCACAAAATGGATGCTGCCAACACAGACGCAAGTCTGACCTCCTGCTGCTGGGAGTCCTTCCAGCGAGGGAGGTCTGGACAAAGGGTTTCCTGCCTTGGGAGGTGCTAGCACCACCCCAGACAGGATTTTGTGTATTGGGTAGGACAGGACAGGGCTGAAAGGAATGAGACATGCGTGGGGCACACAAGGTGTCCCTGTGCATACACCGGTCCAAACCAGTTCCTGGGGCTCTCCAGCCCCAGCTCTGGCGCAAGACCGGACAAAGGATAGGGGGTGTAACCACCCCCCTTCCTGGTCCCACCCATAGGAGGGACCTAGTCATAGTACAGCCCCCTTTAGCAGGATAAAGGTAGGAGCTGGTCCCATTCCAAATTAGATTAATCCTGAACTGAAACTCTACTAGAAGAAACTCTGGACTTCGACTTTCTACAAAGAAGACTGAAGAAATCTCCCTTGTGGGCAAGGAGTGTCCACCTTGCTTCCTTCCAAAAGAGAAGTAGCCCGGACCCTCCTGGCCCTCACCAGACGCCTTTTCCATTCACCGCGTGGGTTGCCTTTGCCAAGTTCTGTTGACGCCGAATCCGGAACCAACACTGCCGACACCGAGAGCCTGCGTGGGACAGCTCGTGCCTTCATCCTGGTCGTTGAAGACACCTCCTGGTCCACGTGGTTGCAGAGTCAAGCGTCCACTCTTCACCTGATCGCGACGACAGCACCTGGTTCCTTCCTGGTTCCACTCCAGTCACTGGCTAGTGACTTTAAACATTGTCCCCTCTGCTTTCAGATTTTCAGCATCACCGATCCACCCTTTGATTGCACCGAACATCTTCCTCCTGGTCGCCTCCAGCATCTTTCTTCAAGGCTCCATAGACTTCGACGCGGAAACCCGACACACTTTGACACCTATGCACCCCCAGCCCGTGGGTGAGGTAACAAGAGCATTTTGGTGCTCAAGGGTAGATTGACTCTCCTAGTGTCCAGTTCCACAGTCGTTTTAGTCCTAACTAGTCAGGATTGTCCGTACTCACCTTTTTCTTGAACTGTACTGTCCATAGACGTTGTTTCGCATCTCGCGTATGAGTTCACACTCTGCACACGCGGTCCGTGGGCCTCCTATTACTTACCTAAAGTTAGGGTAGTGTAGTCCCAACGATCCTACAGCCTCTGGATAGCTCCATTCCTTCTGTCGACTTCCTCATACCACTTGTTTAGTATATGGTTTGTTGCGCCCCTAGGACAACATTGTAATTCGTGCAACTTAATCGTATTTTTCCTAAGAGATTGTCATGTGCTTAGCCCTCTGATCTCATAAAGAGTTCAGAGGTGTTTGTTAGTTAATAAATATCTTGTTTATTTTCATAACCACCTGTGTGGTGTCCTTTCATTTGGTATTCAAGGGGTTATATGTGGTAAAACAGCTGGCTTCACATGCCAAAAGAGTTTAGCCTAAGACTGCTTTGTCCATGCTACCATTAGGATAGCTGGTCTATAAGGTTGACTTACAACCAATCACCATAAGGGTTGTTTGGACTGATACAAGGTGATCACTAGAACTAGTGAGCATCATATCAGGCCAACTTCTCACACCATTGACTTTGCATTGAATCCCGCGCGTGTGTAAAGACACTGCACGAGCCTCCTGTGGGCCTCCTACTTCTAAACTGCTGTTGAGATAGTGTAGCCCCAGCGATGCCCTAGGCCTTTCCTTTTCTCGTGACGTGGTACCTATACCACTTTCTTAATATATGGCTTGCTTCGCCCCTAGGGCCGAACCGTAAATTGTGCAACTTAACGTATGTTAACTAAGTGTCTTGTTATGTGCTTTGGTCTCTGACCTCATAAAGAGTTCAGAGGAGTGTGTTAGGAAATAAATACATATATATTTTATATATATCCTGTGTGGTTTCCTTTCATTTGATATTCAAGAGGTTACATATGGTAAAACAGCTGGCTTTACACGCCCTCAAGAGTCTTTTAGCCTAAGACTGTTCTGTCCATGCTACCACTAGGATAGCTGGTCTATAAGGTTGACTTACAACCATCACCATAAGGGTTGTTTGGACTTGTGCAAGGTGATCACTAGAATAGTGAACACCATATACCAGTCCAACTTCTCATACGTAGCAGTACCCATGCGCGTCGGTAGGCGTCGTCCGCGTCCGTCTTAGGCGCCTTAATGACTTCGTCGGAGTACTTAGACGCCGCCTCCGCGTGCTGATGTCGGTTCTTCTTTTTTCCGCGCCAGCAAGCGCAGATCCAGAAAAAGTTGTACCCTAGCCAGTTTTTGACAAACTTTTTACGATCCTTTTGATCTACTTTCGAAGTCTCTCGACTCCGACGGTGCCTGTAGGGATGCCCGGGTTCAAGCCCTGCGCCGACTGCAACCGACTCATGTCTGTTACCGACCCCCATCGCCGGTGCCTGCACTGGCTAGGCCCGGACCACGACGACAAGTCCTGGTCCGACTGCCTGACCCGGACGTCTAAAGCTAGACGAGAGCGGTCCGTAAGCGACTCGAGCTTCGGCAGTCCGCCCCGTGTCGCTCGAGGTCCCGGTCCGAAAGGAGGTCGAGGAACTGGTCGCGGGGCCGGAGTCACCACAGTTCCGGGAGTCATCATCGGTCTTCGGGCTCAAAGTCCTCAGGTAAGAGGCACAAGATGTCAAAGCGGCAACATCGCTCTTCTGACTCCCCCCGACGCTCACGCGATGCGGCCGGGGGTGACACCGCCCACGCGGCTCCGCCGGAGCCGCGGGTGTCACGGCCTGCTCCATACCGGCCGGTCCCTGGGCAGCACGCGACGCCGGAGGAGATCGATGCCTTCCTCTTGTCCACGAGGTCGCTCACTCCTCCATCGGGTTCCGCGGAGCCTTCGGGCCAAGCGGCCCCGACTGGGTCCCCCAGCGGGCCGGGTGCTTCGGTGCCGACGGCGACTTCGGTCCCGATGCCACAGGGCCCCCTCTGGATCCGGTTCTGGATCCGGGTCCCTGCGGATCCCCAAGGGTGTCCTCCCGGTGCCATCCCAGGACGCCGCCGTCCCTGGTCCTACCCTCGATTCGGGTCCGGCGTCGGAGCGGCGCCGTTTGTAGATTTCTATTTCTATGACCCGGCCCCATCCTTTGAGCCTCAGTACCAGGCGATGGATGGCGAGGAGGATTGGGAGGGGTCTGAGGACACTCTGGCACGAGAGTGTCAGTCTTCTGCGGACTGGACAGGAGAGCTTGTGGAAGCCAGTGGTCTGGACACTTTGCCCGACACTGGTTTTGTATCATCCCCCTCCCCCCCCCAGCGTGGCTACGGAGGATGGGGCTGCTTATAGCGTGGTGCTGATGAGGGCGGCCAAGGCCTTGGGCCTTGAGCTCCCCGTCGCGGCCGTGAGGACTAACCTCCTCACTGAGGTCCTTAAACCGCAGTCAAGCTCGGCCGAGCCTCTGCTGCCTTTTAATGAGGCCTTATCAGACGTTCCTCTGGGCACTTGGTCCAAGCCCGCTACAGACCAGCTGTGGATAGGAACGTGGCCAGGCGCCACCGCCCGGCTCCGGGCGACCCTAGCTTTCTGTCTACCTACCCCACCCTGAGAGCCTGGTTATCCAGGCCTCTCTTTCCCAGACCGCATTCCCGGAGGCTCCCCCGATCGGGAATCCAAGAGGTACGAGCAATACGGGAAGAAAGTATCCTCCTCCCTGAGTTTAGGATTGCTGTCAGTCAACACCGTGTGCCTCTTGGGCCGCTACACCCACTCTCTGTGGGATATGGTCGCGGACGTGCTGCCAGAATGCCCGGTGGAGGTCCGGGCTAAACTTGGACAAGCCCTTGTGGAGGGTCGAGATGCGGCGCGTTATTCCATCCGGTGTGGGCTGGACACTACTGACTCGCTGGGCAGAGCGATTGCAACGACGGTGGCGATTCGTCGCCACGCCTGGTTGAGGTCCGCCAACTTCTCGGCTCGTGCTCCCCTTCTTCCTTACCAGTGCCCCATGGGTGTTCACGAAAGTGATGGCGGTGGTCGCAGCTCATTTGCACAGGTTAGGGGTTTCAGTCTTCCCCTACCTCGACGACTCGTTGTTAAAGGCGGGCTCGCCCCAGACAGTCGTCAGCCACCTCCAGACTACGGCCGACCTCCTGCACCTGCTGGGGTTCTCCATCAATGTGCCGAAGTCACACCTGTGTCCCTCTCAAAAGCTCTTCTTCATCGGAGCGGTTCTAGATTCGGCGCAGTTTCGGATTTATCCTCCCGAACAGCGGGTTCGGGATATTCAGGCTCTGATTCCGATCTTTCAGCCTTTATCCCGAGTCTCGGTCAGGTTGACGCTGCGGCGTCTGGGGCTGATGGCCTCCTGCATCCTTCTGGTGCATCACGCCCGGTGGCGGATGCTGGCTCTGCAGTGGGACCTGAAGTTTCAGTGGGCCCAGCATCAGGTCAACTTGTCCGACCACGTCTTGATCTCGGAGGACACTGCAAGACAGTTGCGGTGGTGGCTCACGGACCACAATTGGGTCAGCGGCAGATCTCTTTCCCTACCCCAACCGGAGCACGTAGTTGTGACAGACGCGTCTTCTAGGGCTGGGGTGCCACATGGGAGAGGCGGAGATCAGAGGCCTCTTGTCTCCGGTGGAGTACCAGCTCCACATCAACCTTCTGGAGCTGCGGGCGATCCGGCTTGCACTGAAGGCATTCCTCCCCTCTGTCCGGGGGAGTGTAGTGCAGGTGTTATCGGACAACACCACCGCCATGTGGTAGTGCAACAAACAGAGCGGGTGGGGTCGTGGACCCTATGCCAGGAGGCTCTGCGCCTCTGGCAGTGGCTGGAACATCAGGGCGTGACCCTGGTGGTTCAACACCTGGCAGGTTCCCTGAACGGCAGGGCGGACGAACTCACCCGTCGGTGCATGATGGATTACGAATGGCGTCTGAACTCGGACGTGGCGCAAGGCCTCTTTCAGCTGTTGGGAGAGCCTTGGTTAGATCTATTCGCCACAGGAGAGAATGCGCAATGTCATCAGTTCTGCGCATTGGAATTTCCAAGGCAGCACTCGCTCGGAGTGCTTTTCGTCGCGAGTGGAGTTGCGGTCTGTTGTACGCCTTTCCGCCTATACCACTTCTGCCCAGAGTGCTGAAGAAGATCAGGCGCGACCGGGCCCAGGTTATCCTTGTGGCTCCTGACTGGGCACGAAGATTTTGGTATCCAGAGCTACTCAGCATGTCTGTCGATCCCCCGATTCATCTGCCTCTTCAGGAGGACCTTCTGTTGCAGCAGCAGGGGACGGTCCTCCACCCGAACCTGTCCAGTCTCCACCTCCATGCTTGGAGTTGAGCGGCGACAGTTGAGGCCATTTGACTTGTCTCCTGAAGTTTGTAATGCGATTCTGGCAGCCAGGCGTCCCTCCACAAAGTCGGTATACGCCTGCAGGTGGAACAGATTTGTGGCATGGTGCACAGCAAAGGCTGTGGATCCACTCTCTGCCCCCCTTTCTGAGGTTCTCCTCTTCCTTCTTTCGCTTGCCCAGCAGGGCTCTGCTCTGGGCACAATCAAGGGCTACCTTTCTGCCTTTTCCGCCTTCTTAAGGCTACCTGATCAGCCTTATCTGTTTAAGTCCCCGATTGTTAACAGATTCTTGAAGGGCATCACTCATATGTTCCCTCGTGTTCCATTCGTGATGCCCCAGTGGGACCTGAACCTGGTTCTAACTTACCTGATGTGCGCTCTGTAGGAAGGTAGATACCTGACTATGGTTACCCCCAACTTTTTTGCCTGGTGTTTTGCTGTTTTTCCGACTTAGTTGACCTGGGGCCCTGCCAATCAGGACCCCAGGCCTACTGCTCTCTCTCAAAAATGGCTTCCATGTACCTTAGGTGCATTATCCAATTGGGACTGGGCCACCTTATCAGACCCTGTAACTCAGGGCATAGGTGTACCCAGGGCCTACCAGGGGCTGAAGCATGTATTATGCCACCCCTGGATGGCCATCTAAATCTGACACATCTGGCTTCACGACAGCTGGGGCAAAGTGGTGTACTCACCCTTTGCTTTAGATATAGTATACCTATATCTAACCCTAAAAATGGACACCCAGATTCCTATCAGTCACTCCTATGGCAGGCCTTGACAATCCTGAAGGCAGAGTGCTTGGAATCGTGTGAAATGGTGCTCTGGCATGAGCTGAGCCCGTTTGCAGCTTGCGGAACCAAGTCCTAATAGCTGTTCCATGATAACGCATACCATATACTCTTAAGTGCATTATAATCCTCGCGGTTAAATGCTAACTCCGGTATTGCTTTATCAAAACATGTCGAGTAAGGTGTCATACGAATTGGAATACTAACCCCTCGCCAATTCTGGCGACGGGGTTAGCATTCCACCCTTCTAGAGGGACACAACATGTATGTAACTGTGAACCCCGGTTAAAGTTAAACGAAGCCTCAGCTCCACAAAATGGATGCTGCCACCACAGACACGAGTCTGACCTCCTGCTGCTGGGAGTCCTTCCAGCGAGGAGAGCTTGGACAAAGGGTTTCCTGTCAGGGGCGGTGCTAGCACCATCCCAGACAGGGTTTTGTGTATCCTGGGTAGGCAGGGCTTTACAGGAAGGTGACTGCTGAGTGGCACCCCGGTGCTCACTACGCATCTGCCGGCTAGAACCAGTTCCAGGGGCACACCAGCCCCTGGCCTGGGGAAAGTCTGGCATGGGAGAGGGGGGTAACCACCCCCCTTCCTGGACCCACCCCTAGGGCAGGACCAAGTCGCGTACCCACCCCTTTCTTTAGGATAAAGGCAGGAGCGGGGACCCTTCCAAATTAGATCATCTTTGAATCAAGAAACGACTTTCTACGAAAGGACTTCAAGACTCTTCTCAAGATTCTCCCTTGTGACTAAGGAGTAGTCACCCTGCATCCGCAGGCACCATCTAAGAACTCTGCGGTTTGCTGCACGTCCTTCCTCAGGAATCCGACCGACCAGCACGACGAGACCCGGCTTCCCTGGCACCTCTGACCTCTACCTACCTCTACAGCTAAGCTGAGAACCGTAGGTGCGACGAGACCTCGAGGGACCGGCCATCATCAGAACTGCACGACTCTTATCCAGCACGACCGCCGATGGATCCTCTGGTGAGTGCTTTGGGGTCCGAGAAGCCCCGACCCTGAGCAGCTCCAGCACCGAAGTCCAGCCTCCCAGCATCTCCACGATCTGCGTGGGGCCCTTCTGCTTTTTGCTGCTCACCGCGTTGTTTGGCTACTAGCCCGCTGGCTTGTGGCCTTCTGAACGACGCCCGACGACATCACTGCTGCTGGTCTGGTTGCTCCAGACTGGCCCTTGCTCCCTTCCAAAAGAGGAGCACCGTGGACCCTCCTGGTCCACTCCAGACGCCATTTTGAGTCCACTGCGTGGGCTTGAATTTGCCAAGACTTGTTGCCCCAATCCTGGGTCCAGCGACGTCGACAGCTTCATCCATCGTGGGACAGCTCGCTCCTCCATCCTGGTCGCCGACAACGCCTCCTGGTCCGTGAGATCTGCAGAGCCCAGTGTCGCCCACTCATCTAGTCGAGGTGACAACCATCCGGTGCCCTCCTGGTGCCACCTGACTACTGGCTAGTAGTCACGAACTTGGTCCCCTCTGCTTTCAGGTGTCATCCATCTTCGATCCAGGCTTGGATCACTCGAACTATCTTCACTGGTCGCCTGCCAGCAACTTCTTTCTTCAGGCTCCTGGTTCGTCTACGAGGATTCCCGACGTCTTTTGAGACATATGCAGCTGCAGCCCCTGGGCTAGGTAAACTCGGCTTTTCTGTGCCCCAGCATAGCCTCACTATCCAAGGGTCAGGATCCACTGTCGTTTTCGATCTACCTTATCGGGTTCGCCCGAGAACACTAACTTTGTGAAATCTAGCTACCGTAGCCTTTGTCCCGCATCCCGCGTGAGAGTGCACACTCTGCACCCGAGTCCCCTAGGCCTCCTACTAGTAATCTGAAGGTTCAGTAACGTAGTCCTAGCGATTCCAAAGTCTATTAGTACAGTACTTACCTGCTAGTAATTTCGCATTCCACTTTTGTAGTATATGGTTTTTCGTGCCCCTCGGGCATTTGTGTAAATTGTGCAACTTGAAGTATTGTCATAAGAGTTTTGTTGTGTGCTTAGTACCCTGTCCTCATAAAGAGTACAGGGCTGTTGTGATTCTAATAAATACACTGTTTATTTTCATAACACTTGTGTGGTGTCCTTTCACTTGGTGTTCAAGGGGTATATGTGATGGTATAACAGCTGGCTTAACACGCCCTCTCGAGTTTAGCCCGAAGACTGCTCGTATCCACGCTACTAGGATAGCTGGTCTAAGGTTGACTCACAACCAATCACCATAAGGGTTGTTTGGACTGATACATAGTGATCACTCTAATAGTGAGCACTGCATATCAGGCCAACTTCTCACACGCTCCCTTTGAGCCACTTCAGAACTGCCCTCTCCGTCTTCTTACACTTAAGTCTGCTTTCCTGGTTGGCATCATCTCTGCCAGGAGGGTGAGTGAGCTCCAGGCTCTTTCCTCTAAGCCTCCTTTCCTTTCTGTCCATCTGGACAAGGTTGTGTTGCGGACAAAACCCTCTTTCCTGCCCAAGGTAGTGACAGCCTTCCACATTGGGCAGTCCATCTTTTTGCCCAACTTGTTTCCGCCTCCGCATCCCTTGAAAGAGGAAGAGAGGCTCCACCGTCTGGACCCAAAATGTGCGCTCTCATACAATCTGGATCGCACACCCCAGTTCTGGATGGATGACCAACTCTTTGTTGGTTACGTGGGCGCTAAGAAAGGATGGGCGGTGCACAAACGGACCATCTCTCTGTGGATCGTGTTCTGCATCCAAGGGTGCTACTCTTTGCCTAAAAAGGAACCTCTTGTTGGGCTGAGGGCCCATTCCACTCTGGCCATGGCGACTACTACTGCCCTGGGCCGAGGAGTTCCCTTGCAGGACATTTGTCAGGCAGCTACGTGGGCCTCGCTGCACATGTTCGCAAGACACTACTGCCTGGACAGCCAAGTCCGGAGGGATGGCTTCTTTGGCCGTTCCGTCCTCCAGGACTTTCTGGTGTGAATTTTGGTTCGCAGACTAACCACCGGGGTTGGTATTGCTGGGTATCTATTCTAAGGTAAGGAATCTATCACCAACGTGTCTCTTTCTCTTGCACAAGTTACTACTTGTGTAACGATATATCTGTAAGAGACATTAGTTAGTGATAGATTCCTTACCGACTCAACCATCCTCCCCGATCTACGAACCGATATCTAGGGTTAAGGTCATCCCCTTTCAGGGCCCTAGTTTCATGGCACCAGTGTTGGTTTTTATCATGGCTCTGCGTTTCTGGCGCGGAAAAGCTGTGTATAAGAACTGACGTCAGCGCGCGGAGGTGGCTTCTAAGTACTCCGCCAACGTCATCACGGCGCCTACAACGACAGACGCGGAGCCGCAGACGACGCCTACCGACGCGCATGGGTACTGCTACGCAAAAAAATTCTGGATCCAGTCTGACGCCTGGGGATATTCTAAGATAAGAAATCGATCACAAACTAATGTCTCTTACAGATATATCGTTACACAAGTAGTAACTTGTGCGACAAGCCCACTATCCATGATGGGATGGATTTCAGAGGCTAAGATGGCCATCCTGCCATACGTACTGCAGAATGCATTGTGCCTGGTCACTCCTTCCACATTTGTGCAACTGGATAGACTGCTGGGGTTCTTGGTTTTGGCGGGCGGAGCCAGGTTAGGTTTGACACTCCTAAGCTCCCTTAGAGGGATGGAGACCTCGGGCTTCCTGATTTTTTTCTTATATAATACTATGCAGCTACAGCACATATGCAGTGCCCTGCATATATTAATAGAGTCCATTGGAGGGGCATTTAGAGTAATACATGAGTGGCAACTGTGAGATGAGTACTTGTACTGGGAGAGCCTTAACCAGGTAATAAGGGGATAGGAAATGAGGAGAAGAATGACAACCGTTGCGGAATGTAAAATTAGGCAGGGTGTAATGTAAGTGTGTTTAAAGGTTACCAGTAAGCTGACAAGTGCTTGTGTAGACATATGAATAATGGTGTATCTGCGAACTGTTGCTTTTTATTGGAAATCAATAAACAAAAATATTAAAAAATCATTACTTTAAAACTTTTGCTAAAATATAGTGGTATGTTACTCATAACCTAATTTCCGTTGTAGCTAAGAAGTAGTACATATAAAAAAGATGGATTGCAAATTATAATAAGTAATTTATGGCCAAGTCTACAAAGCATTTTTGAGGTTGTAAACTGTCCAATTCGTAGAAAAATGGTCTCTGACAGGCTTTGCCTGGCATAGAGTGATGGCTATAGTCCTGGGAGGAGCACCCTGTGGTTTCCAAGGCCATTTTCTGCTCTCTTAAGACATATATCCTTTGTGAGGTGGCAGAGGGATTGGTACAAGAATGCAGGGGACCTCTTTCTCAACAAGTGGTTCATCTTTTTTGAACATGCCCAGGAGAGATAGCTGATGGACTTGGCAGGTTGTAGAAGATTGATTACACACCTCCATGTAGACAAATCGTGGGAAACAGTGTGTGCTAGAGATAAAGGCAGTGCAGATTGTGTTGATGAGTTGACCGATGCTGAATGGCGGAGAGCATGTGAGCAGATCTGACTGGTGTTGACCACTGCTCTCTAAGATTATTTAATTAAACTTTATTCACCAAATTTACATGACACCCTCAAACGTTATAAAATATACCCTTTCAAGTGTGGCAGATTCGACCTGCCTTTGCAGGCTTCTTGCAGGTGATGTAGTCTAGTGTGTGGTTGCTGGGCTTCTGGGGTTGACGTTGTTAGTGCATTGACACATAAAATTGGAGCACCCCTGTTTGCTGGGCTGCTTTCAAGGGGTAGAATACTGAAAATGCCGGTCCGCATGCTGGCGCTTGGGGCACTGCTGGTAAGGCGATGGATTGCTATTCGCTGTAGGGTGCCCCAAATGACAAAGGTCTTCGCTTGGAGGGAGAATTTACTTGAGTGGACACTTATAGATGAGCAGCAATTCAAACGCACCGGTAGGGACGACAATGTAGCTGAGGATCTAGTGTCCTGAGGGGAGATGATCATGAAAATTACGCCTTCTCTGATAGCATGCTACCATAAATGTCATAGTGGAAATGCACACAATGTTGTGGACGAATGAATGGTTGAATATATAATGAGCAGGATTAGGTGTGGGGCGAGCTTTTGTGAATCAGGTTTGAAAGGAATTGTGCAACGGGTGCACTTGTAGCATTGTTTTGCTATGTGCCAATCAATTTAATTTTTTATTTTTATTTCCAATACTCGTAGCATTGACAGCAAGGTTTTCAATAAAATTGGTTATATATATTTTGAGTTTGTGGTTTGCATTTGTGTTCCTTTGAAGGCTTTCTGGTTAATGGGAACAGTAAAGAGCGGATGGGTTTGACGAGGCGGTACGATTGAAATAAGGATATCTTTTTTTAAAAAATATTTGAAAGGCTGTTTGTGTGCAGAACCTGATAGTGTCCCAGTAGTGTTCTCAAGGAATACTGGTGCTCTGAATGCAATAATGACCATTATGATGAAAGCAATATATTTCTTTGATTATCAACATTCAAATGAAGGTCCTAAGTGTTGCGTAGGCTTACAAGTCCTTCGACATTTGTTTACCGGCTTTAATGTCCCAATGATCTGAAAAGTAACCACAAATTATTGTATCATCTTTTGACACTTTTAAAACATACACAATTTTAAACAACTGGGTCGGTCCCATGATCTGATGGATCCCAAACTATACCTTCCTGCACAGGATGCATAGTGATGTTCACAGCATGATGATCCAGACATGGTTTGTGAGAAGAGAAATGCAGTTACAATTCTAGAGCCACAAGAAACAGCACATTTTATCAGGAATATAATGCCCATTTAATAACCACAAAACTGAAATCCGCATGAGAAACCGCATTAAGATTAAAACAGTGAAGTAGAAATCCAGAGATAGAACCACAGTGGTATAAGATATCTGTCCGGAAACCACTAGCAAACCAGAAGGTATCAGATATTTTCAGTAACTATGGAACATGGTGATGTAATTTAATTCAAAGTCTGTATTAAAATCATTCTTATACAGTAAGTTATGGACGTGCCATCATTTTGATTGATGTTGGTTCGGTTGGTGCTTCCCAGTAAATCACACATTTGGGTGAAACAGTCGGGATTAATGACATTGCAGCATACGATTTTTGCCTGGAAGCTGGAGAGGCAGCAGGCTATGTAGTCCCCTTTGATGTCAAGGGAGGGGGGTTTTGCTGAACAGAATTGGTTATGTAATGTTTTTTAATGTGATTGATGGACACGTTCCTGTTTTTATTTGAGCCAGGCATTAGAGGAAAGGTTTCTGTTCATGTATCTTCTACCCTCCACACTAGAATGAGTGGTCTGTAAGATGGTCAAAAACCTATTTATTAAGGTTCTTTTTTTGAATTAGCTCTCCCACCTTGGGGAGTCTCTAATCAGCAGTTGTAGAAACCTTATCTTCGGATATGGCGGAGTCGGAATGCATCACATTAGATAGTCTGTTTTTGACCTCTTCTGCAACACATTCAATCGTCTGTCCAGGTCAAACATTTTCTCTACCGCCATCTTTCCAGGGATATCAAGATGGGGTACATACATAGCTATTCCAAAGAGCATCATGTAGTCAGTGTGATCCCCTAGTACTCCTCTTGGCAGATTATGTAATGCTTTATGAACTCCGTACAGATTATGTATCCAGCTTATTCCTGTATTTAATAACTTGGCAGTCCAGGCTTGCTTACTTACCATTGGTGCTCTCTCTGACCCTATTTGTTTTGTGACCAAAAGGGGCACAAGTGTAGAAGTCCTACTCCCAGAGCCGACATAGCATCCTCATACGCCTTGGGGTTGAACGCAGGGCCATTATCTGAAAGAAAGGTAGGAACTGCCCCAATTACTACTAGGCACTGCTAGTCATCAACAACCACTCTAGCATCAGCATTTCTTTATTGCTAAACCCACAGGAATCTGGAGAATAAATCCGCAGCAACTAATACATAAATAAGAATTTTTACTGCTACTCTTTGCCCAATGGGATCAAAGAACATTAATTTCAAATGTGTGGTTGGGGATAGTAAGGGGATTCTGCACTGGTCTTGGAACAATAGTTTGTTTTATTGGTTAGCAAATCTTACATTGCCGCACTTACTTAATTAGTTTGTTTAGGTAGATATGGCCATCAGTATCGTTGCTATAGTATTGCTACTGTGGAACTCGAGCCAGGGCGGGCAGACATTACCTCCTCATGCGCTGCCTTAATTGGGTCTAACCTAATCTGCTCATTATGGAATATGTACATCTTCCACTCCGTATTTGAACACCACCAGAGTGTTATGTTAAGTGAGGGTGTAGATGTATTTAGAAGAAAAGGCATTAGAAAGTTGAACCCCCGTTGAACGAGTCATGTATGAAGAGAAGTCGGGTGGCGAGATAATACAAGTATAGATGAGTCATTCCTAGACCCCATCAAATGAAGGGATACTGCAGGTATTTAGTGCCAGATGGAACCTACCCTTTCCCCACAAAAACTTGTTTATCATACCATCCAATTCACTGAACCAAGTTGTAGAAAAACACATAGGGGTGTTTTGAAGAACGTAAAGGAAGCGGGGAAGCACCATAATTTTAAAAAGAGCCACCCTCCCCATGAGGTTCAGGGGAAGCAACTGCCACTTCTGAAGGTCTACCTTGGCATATTTCACCAGGGAGGTAACATTGAGGGCCCAGCTCAGCTCAAAGAGCAAGGTCATCCATATCCGTAGGTATTTTAAAGGATTGGCGGCGCAGATGTATATTAGATTGCCAGTCGAAGCATTCCCGGGATAAGTGGAGGGGAACCAAAAGCGATTTGTCGGCGTTCAACCGGAGGCCCGTGGCCTGCTCCAAGGAATGCAGAATGCGAAGACAATGGGGACCCGACTGGGCGGGGTCTACCAAGTAGATGAGGACGTCGTCCGCATAGAGGGACATTTTATCTGGTTCGTTATGGGGCCATTCCCATCCCCTCACATGTCCACACGACTGCCCCAGGGACGCCAAGGGCTCCATCACCAAGAAGAAGAGCAGGAGGGATAGAGGACAGCCTTGCCTCGTTCCCCTGTGACTAGAAAAGAGCTCCAATAGGACCCCATTCACTAGGACCCGGGCTCGCCGGGAGAGCATAGAGAACCTTAACCATGGCCCGGAACAGAGGACCGAGCCCCATCCCTTCCAAAACATCCCCAAGAAAGCCCCAGTCCACCGAGTCAAAGGCCTTCTCAAAGTCTACAAGGAGAATCAACAGGTGTGAAGTGAGAAGAAGATAGTGGGCCAAAGCAGACAGGAGTCTACGAAGACCATGCCGGGTGCCACGGGAGAGCATGAACCCACATTGGTCGGGATGAACCAGCGTGGACAGTAGAGGTATGAGCCGCTGGGCGAGGATTGTGGCTAACAGTTTGACCTTGGTGTTTATGAATGAGATAGGGCGGTAGTCGGCACAGCGTGACGATGGCGGTTGGGATTTGGGCAGAAACACAATGGTGGCCATATCAGTCTCCAAGGGGAAGGAGCCCTTTTCCACTGCTTCCTGGTATAGACCCGCAAGATGAGGGACCAGAATGTCCCGATAATGCACATAGTATTCCTGGGGGAGACCATCTGGACCCGGTGTCTTGCCTGAGGAAATAAGGCCAATAGCCTCCCCAATCTCCTCACAGGTGATGGGGCAGTCCAGATTAGCTTGAGTAACGGAGTCTACACACGGAAGGTTGCCACCCTGACCTCCAGCCGGTCTGCAAGAGAAAGGGTTGGAGGTCTGGACTCGTACAGTTGACGATAATAGGTGGCAAAGGCACGGGCCATGTCCATTGGGAACCGGCACGTCGAGCCATCCTGTGCCACGATCTCAGGAATAATACGATTCACCCTAGGATATGTGGCTAGACAGGTGCAGTAGTGACCCATTCTTGTCACCCCAACCATAAACCCTGGCCACGGATCAACGCCAGAGGAGTTTGGCCGCATCCAGCGTCAACTGCTTGATCCCCGATCGGAGTCGGGTAAGAAGTCTCATGTCGGAAGCATCCGGGGAACGGGCAGAGTAGCGCTCGAGGCGCAGAGCCTACGCCTCCTGTGTAGTTATTAGTTCCAACTGGGCCTGATGTTGAATTTTGAGCTGTCCCTTGGCGACCCCTCTAATCATGGCTTTGCCCGCCTCCCACAGGGTACCCGGGGAGGAAACTGACCCTTCATTAGCAAGAAAATAGTCTTGAAGTTCCCGCCCCTGCACCCTCTGGAACTCCTTATCCTGGAGGAACCAGGCGTTTAGCCTCCATGTTTGCTGGACGAAAGCAGGGGTGGGACCCATATGGAGCATCAACGGAGAGTGGTCAGAAAAACCCTGGGGGAGGAGTGAAGCATTTTGGATCAGCAGGCAGTCAGTCGATGGGATAAAGATGGCATCTATGCGTACCTGTGTATGGTGTGCTGCCGAGGTGTGGGTAAATTGAGTGTGGGTGACATACACGCCAGGCATCACATAAGCCCAAGGATTCAGCCCAAGTGTTTTGCTTGTGCAATACTACTGGGGATGGAGAACCGGTCGTATCAAGGTCTGGTGAAGAGACCGCATTAAAGCCGCCCCCAAGGAATGTGGGACCCAGGGGTAAGGATGCCAAGAGATCGGCAGATTTGGCGAGGGTTGCTGTCAGCATAGACGGAGGAAAATAATGTGTCACAAGGTTGAGAGGATTACCGTTTAGCGTGCCACTAAGGGCCACTAAAGTGCCCTGGGCATGGAGGATTGTCTGGACAGTCACTAAGGGAAGGGAGCGTTTCACCAGAATCACCACCCCTCGGGAGCCACAAGTGAACCCTGAATGCCAAGCCCTGTCGTATCCGTAGCGTGCTAGAAAGGGACAGTTGTTACCCAACAGATGGGTCTCTTGCAACAGCAAAATGTCCACCCCTAAGCGCTGTGCATAGCGCAACACAGTCATGCGTTTGAAACAATTTAAAAGGCCATTCACATTCCAGGCCATTCACATTCCAAGGGGGTGCTTAACGGAAGTGTGTCAGGCATGTGAGTGGGCGGAACAGTCTGACAGTGGGTCCTCGGGGGAGTTGAGAAAACAAACACGGACTTCAGCAGACTGAGCGAGGTGTCCGTAGGGAATGTTACCTGTCCAACTAGGCGCATATCGGGGGGTGTTGAGTGCTGGCGTGATGAAACGAAGGAACAAAAAGAACAAAGTTAAACCAATAACTCGAGACAGCGATCCTGCCCCACACCATAGGCTTCGGGAACGGAAGCATCTGTCGCCCTAACAATAACCAATGAGTGAACAGCCAAACTATAATGCTTGGAAATGGGAAAAACGTTGTGGACCCCATCTCATATCAGGATGTGCCAAGTCGAGTCTATCAGAAAGGAATAAATGTTTTGAGTTTTTGAGCACAGCCTCCGGCTGCGGCTGCGGCGCCAAACCCGGCAGGCAGAGACAAGTTCAAGCAGGGTCTTTCAGGAGCATCAGGCTACGGGAGAGGGTCGTGTCCGGGAGATCGGGCAGGGAAGATTAGGCAACGCACCCCCGCGGTCCAGGCTCCCAGAAGAACCAGAGGGCCTCCCAGCCAAGGCCCCATCAGAGAGCAATATTGGTTGTCGGGAGATTGATCCAGCAGGGAATCCAACCGGGTCCGCCTCTGTCCATGACTTTTTCGGGAGTGGTGACGTTGGGGGCGGGGATCGACGGGCGCTGACCGGACAAATTCCCCCTCAGCTCCCCCCCACCCCCAATATGGAGGGCTGATCAGCAATGCGCAGGGGCACAACTCCGTGGCCCGGCCTCATTAGGAGTGTCAAAGAATAGGGTATTATTAAGGCATGCCGGGGAAAATGAGCCGATACTGGATATTGAGTGCCCTCAGCTTTTGTTTAACTTCACCAAAGGAACGTCGCTGACCCTGATTTTCACGGGTATAATCCGGAAAGATCATGATTGCATGGTTGTCGTAGTGGAGCCGCTGCGGTTTGCGAGCTTCAGCTAGGATGGCATCACCATCCTTGAAATTAAGGACCCGCATTATGACTGGTCGAGGGGCCGTGCCTGTTGGTGGCCTTGGGGCGAAAGATCGGTGGGCCCGCTCAATTGCGAACCACGGAGAGAGGGAGCCCTCAGGGACCAACGACCTTAACCATTTCTCCAGGAAGTCCACCGTGCGGCCCGCTCCGATCACTCCTGAAATCCCACCAGGTGGAGATTGTTGCGCCGGCACCTGTTTTCTGTGTCCTCCGCCCGGCGTTGCAGTGTCTGCATGCGTGATTGGAGAGTAGCCACCTGCCCCTTGAGTTGCTGAACATCATCCTCGACTATGGAGAACCGAGTTTGTTTCCCTGATCTGCGCCACGGCGTTTCGGAGGTCTTGCCGGATGAGTCATGTCCACTCGCACCTCCGCAATCTTGCCTTCAACTGAGGTCTGTGAAGCTTGGATGGCCTACAAGATGGTGGACAAGTCTGTGGATGTTGGGGCCTCCTGATCCGCAGCCCCCCTAGTCGCCCCCACCTCCGAGGTGGTGAAGCGGTCCATTTTTGTTTGGGTGGCAGGGTTCTTTGATGACTTGATGCCATGATGGTACCCCAGGGGGCAGCAGACCAACCTCGCAGCAGGGGACCAACAGACATCCCAAGGCAGGCCGTAATCAAGCAGGAGGGGCAGCCAGTGCGCGGACAAGGCCCAGATCAAATCGCCGCCGCCCGATAGATGAAGCTGAGTCCGCCACCCTGGATGAGGGGACACCACAGGAGCGAGGGGGGCAGGGGTAGGAGGGGAGGAGAAAGGATAAAGAAGAGTCCAGACCCAGGGCTGCCCCTGGACATCTGCCCGCCCGGGCCACCTTACACCCGGCAGGGCAAAAGCAAATGAATTAGCGGGCAGCCGTTCAATAGGTGCCAATGCGGGTGGGGGAAGCGATCCAATTCCCGCCCAACAGGAGAAACTCCGCACCACAAGAGGCACTGGACGGGGGGCCTACGGCAAGGTCCCCTCACACAACAGGGCGCCGCTCGAAGCACACTGCCGAAAGCCCTACATAGTGATTCCCCAGCCGCTAGTGTGGCCAGTGAGGGCGCCAGGAAGGATAATGATCCAAAGGAGGCCCTGCACCAACCCCGCTCCCAGTGTTGGTGACCCGGGCCAAAAGCGGGTGGGCGGCACACTCCGCTACCCCTGCCGCTTGATTAATGCGGCAAAGGGGGGGGGGGGCGGGGGGGGTGATGCGGACGTCACTCAGCCCATGGGGGGCCTCAGGCCAGACCCAAGGCCACATGGGGTCAGCTCCCACCTCTGTCGTCCCTCCGCGCTTGCAGGAGGGCCCCTATGCAACTGTCCCGGACCCCCGCCGCTGCACGGACTCACCCACTCTGGAGCTCTTCTCACTCGGCCTTGGGATGGTAAGAGCACCCTCCGAGGATGCGAGGTTGAAGCCGCGTCGTCCGCCTCCTTTTTCGCTGCCCGATGCGCCAGCCGATGATGCGCCCGTGCCACTGGAGTCTCGGGCACGATCCGTGCTGCACCGCCGAGGCGCCACTCAACGGGGCCGCCTCTACCTGCCTCGACAAGGGATCACCAGAGGGAGGGGAGCCTCCTGGGACTGGCCGCCGCTCCACGGCAGAATCCGCGACCAAGGCGCTCCCTCTCTCCCAAGGTCCAGGCGCGGAGCTGTGCAAAACACTCCAGGACGGACGGCACGTCAGTCAGCAGAGGGGAGCTGCCATCTTGCATCTTGAGAGCGAAGCGCAGTGAGCCAGTTCGCCGAAACAGGATGACACCAGGGAAGTTCGGCACTCCCGGGCACAGTCAGAGCTGCTGCGCCAGGAACACAGCTGATAAGGTCGGATGGCTCGAAATAAAGGATTAGGGGCGGATGGCGGAGTGGTCCGGGAGCACTCTGAGTGCGTCCACCACCTTGGCTCGGCATGCCACACCCCCCTAATTTGAAACTATTAGTGTGGGCACTCCTGTATCAGCCTTCTGTAAGTAACAAGGCATCTATTTCTGTGAGCTGTGCGCTGCAATCACCTAAGGTGTTAGTGTGTGTATGTAGAGGGTTTGATGTTACCGTCTTGAGAAATTCCATGCACTGCAGCTCAAGCCGCAAAGTATGTTTGTTTAGTTTCAACTGAGTCTATGCAGAATCATCTGTGTAGAACATGCTCTTTTACTTATGTAGGCGCAAACAGTAGGAGTTTGTGGAACATTTTGTGCCTATCGTAGAAATTCTTGCATACTGAGTGTGTGGTCATATTTAAATTTAACTACACTTAACAAAGCTGCTCACTGCACCCAGCACAGTTATAGAGTGCTAGCATTCGGTATACTTGCTTTTGTTGCCAATTCTAGAATTGGAGAGGCTATTATGATTAGTTTCCCCTGCGCCAAAGGACTATTTCTAAAGATGTCTCTCTGCACTGCAGAAATCATTTTCTCTACAGAAGCAAAGCATGCGTTGGCTGTGTAATACAACACTGCGATGTGTAAGCTATGGAATTTGTCTTTCCCTCGTAAACTATGTATGTGTAGCATGAGGAACTTGGAACAAATTTAATAACTAGGTTTAGATCGTTATCCCTCTGCTGCTTGCAGGCCTTGTAAGTTAGTGGTGTGTTTTTCTCTCTAGTGTTTTTCTGAAAACTTGACAGAACCCAAACCATGCAATGCTTCACTCGCTCAGCATATTGTGGCAAGTAATCTCTCCCAAAGTAAAGAAATCCCATCAGGTTTGTAAGTTTCAGAACATATTTGGAGGTTGTAAAGTAGCAGCTTCTGTAGGAAGTCAGGTGCCAAACCTGTATCCTTGCTGGATAACTAGTATTTAAATTAGCAACTTTGGATTTTTAAAGTAATTTTGTACCTGTGTGTGGTTTGTCGTTATCCTGTCCACCCACCCTAGTCATCTGTTCATTCAAGTCCTCGTCAGTAACGTATATAACCTCAAGACCTTCCTGTTATATATCCATGATCCTTGCTACATATAAACCAGGACTAGTCATGTAGCCCATGTGCAATTTTTATTGGCAAACTGAATCTGTTAAACTAAAAGTTATTAGATATTGGCTTTCCGGCGCTCTATTCTGATGAAAAAAACAATGCATATGTCCAGGTTTGTTATGTATTTTTTCTGCATCTGAGTCCTAATGAGAGTTATGTGCTACAGAATAAGTACAGGTATGCAAGTTCTTATTTCTATAGTCAAACTATTCTGTGTGTGTGATCCTTCAGGTTTAAAAACTGGAAAAAGAGGGGTATTTATTACGGACCTACAAAGTGCTGTAATACCTCAATTATGTAGCTGATCTAAAATAGCTTCAGAGTTCTTTTTTTAATATGGTAAAAGAAAAGGCCGCAGTTTGTTGCATATCACAAAGCATGGACCAACATTTCACAACGTTCATGGTTGTTCATCCGGGACCCATGTTTTGTCATAACTTTGTATCTCTTGGTAATCCTGTCCCACTAGTCCTGTTTCGTTTTATCAGACAGCCTAACTCCTGAGCAGAGGTCAGTTCCGCAGATAAACCAGTAATCACGGATTTTAGGCTTCTCTTGCTACCGACCTCGTGGGTGGCTGTTAGAACTGTCCCAGGCTGCAAGTGCTTTTTCACTTGGTATGTCCTCCTGCTGACCCTTCCCTGCTCCTCCGTACCCATGTCGTGTGGCATTTTTCACAGGCTTTGCCCCCCACATAGGTTTATTACTTAGGAATGTTGAGTATGTGCTGAACAAAGAAAACATGTTAGCAGATGCACACTCCAGGTCTTCGAAGCACTTTTCTTTTTTTTTTGAAAAACCTTTATTGAACAGTATGTGCAGACAAATACGGGCCTACAACCCTCAGGCCGGCCTCGACAATAAAGAGCACATCAGCAAGCAAGTACACTTCTCAGCGACAAAGCAGTAAATCAACGAATAGACCAGGTTACGTTCTACACAATCGTGCCGCTAAGCGTCAGGATGATGAGGTTTAATTTTTAAATAAAGTTCTGAAATGAGTCTGTAGCAACAGGTCTGGAAGGATCTGAATCAGAGCAATGAAGTTAGGACTTATACTGGGCAGCGATCACAAGAAGGGTCAGCAAGCATTATCCGTAAGGCAAGCGATCGCGCTGAACAAAATCAGGATAGTAAAGAAGCATATCAAATGGCGATCCCCAAACGCTACCCACAAGCACCCACTCCCACCACAGACCCAAGAAAGAAGAAAGGAAGGAGTCAGCTAGAAGGAACAGAGTAGAAAGAGAGAAGAGAGAAAGAAAGAAGAAGGAAAGAAAAAGGAGGCCCATAGAAAGAAAAAACCGACAAGGAAATATACCCCCCACCCTACACGCATGCAGAGGCTACGGCCTACCCCCCCCTAGCAGTGTGTCTGTCGCCCCAGAAGAGTCCCGAAATGTAGAAGAAGAATAAGAGAAGAAAAGAAATAGAATGTCACGGTTGATCGGAGGAGGGCCAAGGATTTATATAAGCAAGCAAAATCGTTAGCCGCGGTCACCCAACCCCAGGCCCCAACCTAACACCCATTCTACAAGTACCTCCAGCAGTCACAAGTCCCAGTCCCAGCCTTATGTGTTCCAGTGTGTAACAAGAAAGTCCCCTTCATCAGCCTTGACCCCTTCGAATCTGCAGTCCAACAGAAACCAGTGTCAGTACCGCCAGCTTGGACGAAATGGACCGCCATGGAGACCGTTGTAAAAGTTGAGGTGCAGGAGACAAGGCAAACTGGAGTGAGGCTTGATTGTAAGGAACCAAAGGACGCACCATTTCCATGCCACGGTTGGAGCAACAGGAGGCAGGACGATGTATAAGATCCAAAGTAGCAGCCGGCCGGTGCACAGGAAGCAAGTCCAGGAGGACACTCGAGAACGTGGCACCCAAGGATGAAGGGGGTGGGGGAAGCGACGACCGGGACCCGAGCCCCGGCCGTACCAGGGAAGCAGTATTGTCATACTCCTCCAGAGAAGATCCGAGGAGTACCGCAGCGGGTTCTGGGACACGTCCCCCCGCCACCGCCCCATGCCCCAATTCAAATGATCCACCGACAGTCGGCTGAGGATATGGCGTAACACGCCGCACTGGAGAATCCTCATGGCCAGCCAACAGGGCCCCCTCAAGACGGTCCCCCAATTCAGCAGTAAGGTCGCGGAAGGCCGATCGCAGGTCCCCCAGTGCAGCCAGGATGTCGCAGAG
This sequence comes from Lissotriton vulgaris, assembly GCF_964263255.1. Lineage (NCBI taxonomy): Eukaryota > Metazoa > Chordata > Amphibia > Caudata > Salamandridae > Lissotriton > Lissotriton vulgaris. Next base: position 1,986,893,570 of record NC_141691.1, on the reverse strand, counting down.
CCTCAGCGGTGGAGCAAGGATGGAGGGTGCTGCCGTGTCCGCCATCTTAAGGAAACAACCATTGAGCGCCCCAGGAAGCAGGCCCCCGACACCAGCCATCGGTATCTGGAGAGTAGTGAAATCTCTGCGAGGCCCCAATGGTGCAGGAAACGTGGTACAGCCGGTTGGGAAGAGGCTGTAAGGGTAGGAGTAACTGTAGCACAGGGAGACCCACCGGCAAGATCAGGGCGTCCGTAGCAAAAGATGGCGACCGCTGCTACAAGCTGCAACAAAGAAGCGATCCCGGCCCCCTTCTGCTGGGCCGAGATACATGGAGCGGGAGCCGGAAACAATGTTGCGAGCGAGTCGCGCCGGGCTGCTGAACAGGGAAAAGGTTACTGTGAAGAATCCACCAGCGCCGCGCTCCAGGTCCGGTGCACCGGCTCCTCCCTCTCCGCAGCGGCCGCTGCCGTCGTAGTCTCCACCGGCCGTCCCCACCAAACAATGGCCCGGCTGCTCCCTCTACAAAAGGCCGGAATGGTGACCGAGGCTCAACTCCGCCGTGGCAGGTCCGTTTTCGACCGGAGACACAGCATCGTGATCAGGAGTGCAGCGCAGGTAAGCGCGATGCTAGCGTGATGCTCGGAGGCACAGGATTTTACCAGGATCTCAGCGAAGGGCGTCAGGGCCGGCGGAGCCGAAGAGCTAGGCGGCCATCTCGGCTGCAGGCTAGGCTCCTCCTCCCTCGAAGCACTTTTCTGTCTTCGTACCCGCAGGCTTTAGAGTTGAGTTCTCAAATTCGCACATCTCGAGCAATATAACCTGTTGATCTTTGTGATGTCGGTTTCGGTGAAGTGTCGAAATTGCCCAATAGCGACATTAGGATCGGGCTTGGGCATAATGGTGGCACTCCCATTGCGTGAGAAGGCATTCCTTGAGTAGTGCATAATTGGAGCATAGACATAACGTGTGCCAAGATTATTGGTGTTCACCTTCCTAAAATTATGTTCCATGCCCAGCATTACCTTCTGGAGGAGGATGGTGACAGTCATCGCGGTCCCTGCGGTTCTGTTCATGGTGGAAGCCCAGGGCATGGAGGAGCTTGTGCTGCACCGTGCCGGTGAAGACTAATCCATTCCTCTGTAAGGACACCACCTTACCACCCCCAATCAGTCCAATGAAGGACCAGCATCCATTCTGTGGTTCGATGAAGAGATAGTCGCGTTCGTTTGTTCGAGGTCTGAACGAAATACAGGTCTGAACGAAATACAGGTGCGTGCAGCGAATGATTGTATGGCACCCATTATAACTGCTCGCTCATTTGGGAGTAGGTGGGAGAGATCTCTAAGGGCACTAGCACCTGCCCGTTGGCAGCGCTGGGCCAGCGGCACCGGTCGGAGGCACATCGGTCTGCGTTTCCCAGGGGGTCCACTGCGATTTCAACCAAAGGGAGATTTACCAGAAGCTTCATCAACTTTCAGGATTTGAGTTGAAGGTTCAGGGTCCCCCCCCCCCGATCCGTACTCCCTCTGTGCATCGTACCATCCTAGGTGGTGTTTCTTCTCCCACGAAGCACCATGCCATCCTGTGCCAAGGGGCCAACTCTGTGCCTCACAGTCTGTCCGTGCCACCTCTGCTCCCCTTGGCGCCTTCACGCACAGCACCCTGGCTTCAGAGGTTATTGAGCCAGTACTTGTTCCTTAAATGAATGACTTTGGGACAGAAAGTCCTTCACATGGTGACTGACATGCACTCCTGCCCTGAATGCTCCAGCTGTAGAGATGTCTAGTTCGCCAGTGTTGATTTTTGGTGCCATGGACAAAACACAGATCATTTGTGTGCAACATGATTTAGGACTGTCCCACGGATTGTGGTCAATTTGTGTATTGTGTATCTATCTGGGCCCCTCCCAGGCGCCCAGATAGATACCCTCATGATGCTGAAGGGCTACTGCCTTTATCATGAGTTGGGAAGCACGAGTGCAGTAGTGCCATAAAGTGTAGTAATAAGTATGAGTGAACCGGTCTTTTTTTTTTCTTTCTTTTTTTTCTTTATTTTTATTGATTTTTCAAACATGGTACACATGTAGTCATTCATACTCTCAACAACTTGATGTAATAAGTTTTCAGATCATCATACAGCTTTTAGTAACAATGTTCTATATAATAGTAATTAGTCAGTCATTAAAGTCTTTGTTGTCCCTCAGCACAAAATAATACATAGGCAAGCTTACATTAGCACAAAGAATAGAAAAGAAAAATTGGAATACAAGTCCGGGCTTGACATTGGGGGTTGTGAGCATCATACAACAGTAACATGCACAGTACAGTAGTGGCCTGCTTCGTCACATTTCAGGCGCATCTGAGCAAGTAAATAAGTGCAACCATCTTATTGTCCGCTCTATACATTGACATATCACTCTTACCAGGGACTCTAAGCTTAGTAGTCATGTGTGCCCGCATTGTGCTATAATGCGTGAGGAGACCCATCATTCTGTGGGGGGGTCTGTCTGGGAGTGCGACAATAAATAACGTTGCTGTGGGGCCCATATTTCCCTGGGCCTGGAAGCAACAGGCAACAGTTCCGCATATATCGCAAGCTGCTCCTGACAATAGATTAGATCGTTAATCCACACTTTGAATTTGGGTGCCCTACCCCAATAGCATGCCACTCTTCTCTTAGCCATCAACAATGCGATGGTCACAAACATTCAGTACTCTGCTTGCACTAGTTTAACATAACCCAATAGGGCCATCAGCGGTGTGGGCTCAATCCATACATTAATCATTAGAGACAAAGCTTCAAAAACCAGCGTCCAGTATGTATATACCTCCGTACATTTCCACGCAAGATGCAGGAAGTCAGCTCCAGGGGCTTGACAACTGTCACATTTGTCAGTCTCCCTTAATTTGTATCTGTGCATTCGGGCTGGGGTGTAATATAATCTGTGTAAAAAGTTATAGTGAATTATTCTTAGCCTACTACTAGCTGACACCTGCTCAGTCTGTGATGAACAGAATTATCCAGTATTGGGGTATCTTTCATAGATTCACATGCTTAGAATCATCCCCGCCGACAAGTTTAGAGTTTCGCAGTACAATAAAACATATACATTATAGTCATAATAACATTATACCATAGGCTACAGTGTAAGGAAAAGTCACTACAATAGCCTATCTCAGTCTTTTTGTAAAAAGAACCAAACTTGGAAACCAGCCAATCAGGCAGCCGCACCCTCTAGAACCATCCCCACAGAGAGGCAAACCCTCAGATTTTCTACTGCACCTCGTGTGTTAGGGAGTCTCCCTTTTTTTCCTTTGGCCTTCATTTCTGAGAGAAGAATATGTCTGTGGGAAGAAAAGACTTCACTTTGAAGACCCACATAAAGAGTGTATTTATTGCCTCTACCCAGCACACAAAGTCAAAGACTGCAGGATCTGCAGAACCGTTCCTGCAAAGACTTTAAAGGATCATGAAGGACGCCTGCTGGGTTGCCTGGAGAAATTGAAGTCATTTGAAGGGGTTTCTGAAGGTGAAGGAAGTCAAGTGTCCACCCCCATCTCCAAGGAAAGAGATAGATCTGGAGATCCTCCTGAGAAAATGAGTACGACCTTAAAAACTTCATCTTCAGAAGCAGGTCAGTCCTCCGCTAAAAAAGAGAAAAAGAAAGTCTCTTCTGAAGAGATATCTAGAGATAAGGTGAAGGTTTCTCAGAAAACGACCTCAAAATCTCTTCAGGACCCTCCGTCGACAGTTAGAACATCTTTGTTGATGAGGAAATCACCTCAAAAGGTGAGTGCATCTTCAGCGTTAAAGAAAATTACACCGTCGACAAAGTCTTCGTCCCTACGCCGTCGATAATTCACATTTCGTCGACGCTGCTTCGTCGCCGAGGATCCCGGCGACGAAGCTTCCACCGTCGTCGACGAGCATCCTGTCGACGTCGAGCCCACTGTCGACGACGATACCGTCGACAAGCCCACCGTCGATGACGATAACGTCGACGAGCCTACCGTCGACGACGATGCCGTCGATGACCTCACCGTCGACAATCATTATTGCCCCAGTATTGGAACTTTCATAGATTCCCATGCTTTGTATCATTCCCCGTCGTCGGAATGGGAGCCTCGGTAAATAGAAAATACCATAGTAGTAAGCACAAAGTGAAAAAATAGGCCTAGGCCTCATCTCATTTTTTAGCTTATCCACCTTTTTGTAAAAGAGACCAAACTTCTGCAGTAGCCAATCAGAGCAGCCTCACCCCACAGAACCTTCCTGAGAGAAGCTCAGAGCCTCAGATTTTCTACTGCACGTTGTGCAAGGGAGTCTCCATTGAGCTCTGCTCAGTTTCTTCAGTTTTTCTGACTTTTTCTTCTACGCCACTGACTACACCACCAGATAAGGTGGGCAGGCGCCTAGACAATGTAGGCAAACGATTTTCAGCAATGGCAAGTCTTCTGGTTAGAGCAGCCAATGCTTTAGCAATTCTGGGACGCTATGACCGCCAGATGTAGTGCGACCTTGTTCCATTTGTAGAGGAATTGCAGGATTCTTCTAAAGAAGAAGTGAAGAAGATTTTGCTTGAAGGGGAGCGGGCTTCCTCGCAAGTCATTGATGTCGCAATGGATATTGCGACCACCGCATTTCGAGCACTTGCTGGTTCGGCGGTTCTGCGACGCCAAGGGTGGTTGAAGGCCACTTGGTTCAGGCAAGAAGTGCAGAATAAAATCTTGGATCTGCCATACGACGGAGAAATGCTGTTTGGCAAGCACGTCGATGAGGCCCTGCAAGGCATTAAAAAGGACACCGATACAGCCAAGTCCTTAGGAACATTGCAGTATCGCAAGGTACCCTTCAGGGGAGCTAGAGGTAAAGGATTTTCCTCTTATAGAGGAGGAAATCAGAATCGCTACTCTTCTGGCTCACAGTCTAGCCAGACATATAAACCTCAGTACTCTCAGAGGGGTTCTTTCTCTCGCCAGCAGCCTAGGGGACGTCAAGGCCAGCAAAGGAGAGACAACATCAGGAAACAATAGCGGCCAGGTGGCTCTTTCCACTGTTCCTGTTCCCTCATTCACATCAGTGGGGGGCAGGATTGCCCATTGCCTCGACAACTGGATGATCATTACATCGGATCAGTGGGTCCTACAAATCGTCAAAGAAGGACACACGTTGGAGTTTCAAGACCTTCCTCCGACAAGAGCGCCGGACGCCTTTCCTCCCAAACATCTCAAGCTCCTTCATCTCGAAGCCCACCAACTTTTCACAAAGGGGGCAATAGAGCCTGTACCCCTTTCTCAGAAGGGGAAAGGGTTCTATTCCAGGTTCTTCCTGGTTCGGAAGACAAAGGACAAATGGCGTCCAATTTTAGATCTACGGCAGCTCAACATTTATCTCGTAAAGTTGTCCTTCAGGATGGTCACTCTTCAGGACATCCTTCGTCTCCTCAATCCAGGGGATTACATGGTGACCCTACATTTGGAAGACGCTTACTTCCACGTTCCTATTCATCCAGCTCACAGGCAATATCTTCGATTTACAGTGGGCAAGAGCCACTTTCAATTAAAGGTACTACCGTTTGGTCTCCGGTCCGCTCCACGGATCTTCACAAAAATTCTGGCTCCAGTAGCAGCTTATCTGAGAAGGCAAGCTATTCAGGTTTTTCCATATCTGGACGATTGGCTACTGAAGGCTCCATCTGCTCTAGAAGCGTCCAATGCAGTCCGGTCATGCAAAGAACTGTTCGAGCACCTAGGTCTTCGACTCAACAAGGAAAAATCTGTTCTATGCCCCTCCAGGTCAGCGAGGTTCCTAGGGGCCATCCTGGACACAGAGAGTTGCCTAGCCTTTCCATCGGAGGAGCGCCAGAACAAACTAATTTGTTCAGCTCGGCTTCTTCAATCTCGCAAGACGCTGACAGTTCGCAGGTACAAATCGCTTCTCGGATCGATTTCATCCTGCATACCATTAGTGCCACAATGCAGGCTCAGAATGCGTCCACTACAAGAACAATTGGACAAGCAATGGCGGCAGGTCACAGGATCCTTCGACGACAGGATTGTCGTTTCCCCGGAAATGAGAAAGGCAGGCGGCTGGTAGTTGCTGAAAGACAATCTTTCCAGGGGTCTATTGTTCCGACTTCCACCATCTCCTCTTGTTTTGACAACGGATGCTTCCATGGAGGGATGGGGAGCGGTCCTCCAAGAGCTACAGGTCAGCGGCCATTGGAGTCCAGTCCAGATCAAGTTCCATATCAACCTTCTGGAACTTCTCGCTATCCGTCTGGCTCTACAAGCTTTTCTTCCGAGGATTCGCAACCGTGCAGTGCTGGTTCGTACGGACAACACCACAGCCATGCACTACATAAACAAACAGGGCGGAACAAGATCCTCCACCCTCTCCAAGGAAGCTCAAACGCTGTGGAATTGGGTAATCCAGAACAATGTCTCCCTCTCAGCGGAACATCTAGCGGGGACACTCAATGTCAAGGCAGACGCTTTGAGTCGCCAAAGGAAAGTCTCTCACGAGTGGGAACTAGACCAGACCGTTCTGGAGGAGCTCTTTGCACGATGGGGGACGCCATCCATCGATCTGTTTGCAACTCCCCAGAACGCCAAATGCCTGTCCTTCGCAAGCAGGGTTCACCATCGTGAATCCTTGGGGAATGCGCTTTTGATTGCTTGGTCAGGCGCCTTTGTTTACACCTTTCCTCCCATTCCGCTGATCCCGAGGTTGATCAGCAAACTCAAGGTGGAACCTTGCAGGATGATTCTGATCGCTCCAGCATGGCCCAGACAGTTTTGGTACTCGGAACTTCTCCTCCTCTCCCAGGACCAACCAGTTCTCCTACATCCTGTGCCAACACTGTTAACGATGTCTCACGGACAGGTTCTACATCCGGACTTGAAGTCGCTGCGATTGACAGCGTGGTTCCTGAGTTCCGAGAATTCCAAGGTTTAGATCTATCAGGGGATTGTGGGGACATTTTGGCCCAGGCCACAGCGCCTAGTACCAACAAGACCTATCGTGCTAAATGGAAGAGATTCTGTGTTTGGTGTCGGAAAGAAGGTTTACACCCATATACTTCTGCTCCACACCAACTCTTGCCTTACATTCTTTCACTGGCTAAATCTGGATTGGCTCCATCTTCTGTGAAAGTCCATCTGGCGGCCATCTCTAGATTCAGACGTTCATCTCCAGGTCCTTCCCTATGGTCAACGAGAATTATCAAACAATTTCTGAAGGGTTTATTCAGGGTCTTTCCTCCAGTCCGGCCGCCACCTCCGGCCTGGCATTTGAATCTAGTCTTGTCATCTCTCATGAAAGCCCCTTTTGAACCTGTTCATAAGTCTGACCTTAAGTTTCTTTCTTGAAAACTGGCTCTTCTCTTGGCCCTGACATCGGCTCGAAGAGTAAGTGAGCTCCAAGCTTTCACGATTGAGGAACCCTTTCTACAATTTAAGAATAATGTTCTGATCCTAAGAACGAATCCTAAGTTTATCCCAAAGGTGCCTTCAGAATTCCACCTAAATGAGCCAGTAGTCTTAAAACCGTTCTTTCCACAGCCTTCCACACCCGCGGAAAGAACTTTGCACTCTTTGGACATTCACAGATGCCTGAAATTCTACCTGGAGTGAACAAGACCCTTCAGGAAGTCTTCACAGCTTTTTGTTTCTTTCAGTCCTCCACGCAAGGGATGTCCAGTTTCTAAAGCCTGTGTTTCCCGCTGGATTGCCAGTGCTATACAATTTTGCCACCAAGCGGCTGGAAAACCACTGCACCGAGCAGTTCGTGCTCACTCTACCAGGTCAATGGCTTCATCGACAGCTCTATTCGCAGAGGTCCCTATCAAGGACATTTGTAGAGCTGCAACATGGAGCAGTGTCCACACCTTCACTCACCACTACTGTTTGGATTCTTCTGTGAAAGAAGATGCGGCAGTGGGCCAGGCAGTTTTGAGGAATCTTTTCCAATAAGTCGGTGAGCTTTCCTTTCTATCCCGCCTTCCTATTTGCATATTTTGTATAACTGCATTATTGTCATATTTTATGATCCTATGTGTTTCTACTGTTCTAATCAGAGATGTGTAACATTTTCAGGTTCATATATTGCAAAATATGCTTTTCTGTTTACTGCTGGTTACTCTGATACAAAGCATGGGAATCTATGAAAGTTCCAATACTGGGGCAAGAAAACAAGTTACTTACCTGTAACTTTGGTTCCCCAGTATTGGTAACTTTCATAGATTCCCATGCGCCCACCCGCCTCCCCTGGGAAAGCTCAGTCTTCTTATCTTGGTGGATAGCGGATCACAACGGCTACGAAAATCTGAGGCTCTGAGCTTCTCTCAGGAAGGTTCTGTGGGGTGAGGCTGCTCTGATTGGCTACTGCAGAAGTTTGGTCTCTTTTACAAAAAGAGGTGGATATGCTACAAAATTAGATGAGGCCTAGGCCTATTTTTTCACTTTGTGCTTACTACTATGGTTTTTTCTATTTACCGAGGCTCCCATTCCGACAACGGGGAATGATACAAAGCATGGGAATCTATGAAAGTTACCAATACTGGGGAACCCAAGTTACAGGTGTAGGAAGGTACATCCTGACTATGGTTGCCCCCAACTTTTTGCCCTGTGTTTTAGCTGGTTTTTGACATAGTCGACCTGGGATCTTGCCAATCAGGACCCCAGGCCTACTGCTCTCTCTTTAAAATGGATTCCATGTACCTTAGGTGCATTTCCAATTGGTACTGGGCCACCTTATCAGACCCCGTAACGCAGGGCATAGGTGTACCCAGGGCCGCCAGGGGCTGCAGCATGTATTATGCCACCCCTGGCTGGCCTCCTAAATTTGACACAACTGGCTGCATGACAGCTGGGGCAAAGTCGTGTAATCACCCTTTGCTTTAGGTATAGTAGCTCTATATCTAACCATACAATGGACACCCGAGTTCCTATCAGTCACTCCTATGGCAGGCCTTGACAATCCTGAAGGCAGAGTGCGTGGGCTCGTGTGAACTAGGTTCTGGCCCGAGCCGAGCCCGGTTGCAGCTTGCGGAATCAAGACCCAATGGCTGTTCCATGATAACGCGTACCACATCGGTAACTTCGGTGTCGCGTTATCAAGACATGTCGAGTAAGGTGTCATACGAATCGGGATGCTGCCCTCTCACCAACTCTGGCGACGAGGTTAGCATTTCGCCCTTCTAGAGGGACACGACATGTACGTAACTGTGAACCCCGGTTAAAGTTAACTAAAGCCTCAGCTCCACAAAATGGATGCTGCCACCACAGACACGAGTCTGACCTCCTGCTGCTGGGAGTCCTTCCAGCGAGGAGAGCTTGGACAAAGGGTTTCCTGTCGAGGGCGGTGTTCGCACCGTCCCAGACATGGTTTGTGTATTCTGGGTAGGTAGGGCTTTTGCGAGAAGGTGACTGCGGAGTGGCACCCCGGTGCTCACTACGCATCTGCCGGTTAGAACCAGTTCCAGGGGCACCAGCCCTGGCCTGGGGAAAGTCCGGCAGGGGAGAGGGGTGTAACTACCCCCCTTCCTGGTCCCACCCTTAGGGCAGGACCTAGTCATGTACCCACCCCTTTCTTTAGAATAAAGGCCGGAGCGGGGACCCTTCCAAATTAGATTATCTTTGAATCAAGAATACTTTCTACGAAAGGACTTCGAGACTCTTCTCAAGATTTCTCCCTTGTGACTAAGGAGTAGTCACCCTGCATCAGCGGGCACCATCTAAGAACTCTGCGGTTTGCTGTAAGTCCTTCCTCAAGGAATCCGACGGCCCAGCTCGACGAGAACCGGCTTCCCTGGCACCTCTGACCTCTACCCACGTCATCAGCTCAGCTGTGACCGGTGGGTGCGACGAGACCTCGAGGGACCGGCCATCATCAGAACCTGCACGCTCTTAACCAGCACGACCATCGAAGCAATTCTCTGGTGAGTGCTCTGGGGTCCGAGAAGCCCCGACCCTGAGCCGCTCCAGCACCGAAGTGCAGTCTCCCAGCATCTCCACGATCTGCGTGGGGCCCTTCTGCTCGCTGCTCAGCACGTTGTCTGGTCACTAGCCGCTGGCTTGTGCCCTTCTGTGACGACATCCGACAATCAACACTGCTGGTCTGGTTGCTCCAGACTGGCCCTTGCTTCCATCTTTGCGAGAAGCACCCCGGACCCTCCTGGTCCACTCACGACGCCATCTTAGGCCCACCACGTGGCCCTGAGACCTGCCAAGGCTTGTTGCCCCATCTTGGGCCCAGCGACGCCGACAGCATCATCCTTCGTGGGACAGCTCGCACCTCCATCCTGGTCGCCGACAACGCCTCCTGGTCCGTGAGACTGCAGAGCCTAGCGTCGCCCACTCACCTGGCCGAGGTGACGGCCAACCGGTGCCTTCCTGGTACCCTCTGACTACTGGCTAGTAGTACGAACTTGGTCCCCTCTGCTTTCAGGTATCATCAATCTCTGATCCAGGCTTGGATCTCTACAAACTATTCATCACTGGTCGCCGGCCAGCAACTCCTTTTCTTCCGGCTCCTGGCTCGTCAGCGAAGACCCCGACGCCTGTAAGACTTGTGCAGCCGCAGCCCTCGTGGCTAGGTAACTCGGCATTTCGGTGCCTGCATAGCCTCTTTACTCTAGGGTCCCGAGTCCCTCGCTTCCGACTTGCCTTATCGGGTCCGCCCGAGACCTTAAACTTTCCGTGTCCTCGGACACTTGTTTTAATTGTGCACTTGAAGTATTTTCCTAAAAGATTTGGTTTGTGCTTAGTACCCTGTCCTCATAAAGAGTACAGGGCTGTTGTGATTCTTAATAAATATACTGTTTATTTTCATAACACTTGTGTGGTGTCCTTTCACTTGGTGTTCAAGGGGTACATGTGTGGTAAACAGCTGGCTTAACGCGCCCTCTCGAGTCTTTAGCCTTAGACTGCTCGTATCCACGCTACTAGGATAGCTGGTCTATAGGTTGACTTACAACCAATCACCATAAGGGTCGTTTGGAACGATACATAGCGGTCGCTAGAATAGCGAACGCTGCATATCGGGCCAACTTCTCACAACAGGTAAGTAACTTGTTTTCTTCCCTCGTCGGCGAGTCCACCGTCGTCGACGACTTCAACCATGACGTCGACGACCACATCGTCGACTATGTCTTTTCTGTCGACGACAACCATGATCACAACGTCGACGATGCTAACTGTTGCAGCGATTTCAGCGGAATATGAGTCACCTTCAACATATATTTCTGCTACTTTAAGGTGTAAAAAACCCTCGCCTTTGCAATTTACCCCTATTCTGAGTTCAAAATTGTCGTCTAACAGGCAATTTTATCATGATGTGTCCCACATTTCACCTTTGCCTCCCAGCCATTATTTGGAGGAATCTGAAGATGATGATCCTCATGGGCAGGCACGTGATCCGTCACAGCTCAGGATAAAGTATCAAGAGGAGGATGAAAAAGAAGAGTACTATGAACCATGCGAGTCGTAGAGAGATCCTAAAGAAGTTTTTCATCAAGAACCAATGGTTCAAATGCCAGCAGCTTTGCTACAAGACCTTACAGCAATGCTTAAAGATAGAGGCAAAGAAGATGGACATGACCTGTGGAGGGTCAACTGACACAAGGGGAGACTCAGAGTTTCCTCCTTTGTCTGACAGGCTTTTCTAGTGTGGTGTAAGTGATGCACCTACCTACACTATTTGTTTGCCTACTGATCCCTTGCTAAGAGTTGTAGTCAGGGTGTGCTAGGCCCTGTTGAACTACAACAGCTGGTTCAGTAGAACTCAGAGTATTCTAAGCTAAGTTATATGTACCTTAATACTTATGTGATCTTTCAAATGATATTCTTAGGATACGTGTGGTAAAACAACAACAAGCTCAAATCCCAACCGCTGCTCACCAATGTGAGAAGTTGGCCTGATATGCAGTGCTCACTATTCTAGTGATCACTATGTATCAGTCCAAACCACCCTTATTGATGATTGGTTGTAAGTCAACCGTAGACCAGCTATCCTAGTAGCGTGGACAAGAGCAGTCTTTAGGCTAAACTCTAGAGGGCGTCTTAAGCCAGCTGTTATACCATCACATATACCCCTTGAACACCAAGTGAAAGGACACCACACAAGTTGTTATGAAAATAAAGTACAATTATTTAGAACACAACAACCCTGGACTCTTTATGAGGACAGGGTGCTAAGCACAATACAAAGCTCTTGAAGAAATACTGAAAGTCGCACAATTTACACAAATGCCCGAGGGGCACGAAAAAACATATACTCTAAAAGTGGAATGCGAAATTACTAGCAGGTAAGTACTACTCTAATAGGCTTTAGGATCGCTAGGACTGGACTACTGAACCTTCAGATTACGAGCAGGAGGCCTAGGGAGATCGGGTGCAGAGTGTGCACTCTCACGCGGGATGCGGGACAAAGTCTATGGATGCTAGATTTCGTAAAGTTAGTGTTATCGGACGAATCAGACTAGGTAGAGCTGAAACGAAAAAGGATTTGGACCCTTGGATGGTTAAGCTATGCTGGAGCACCGAAATGCGGAGATTACCTAGCCCAGGGGCTGCGGCTGCATAGGTCTGAAAAGACGTCGGGAATCCTCGTTGCAGTCTATGGAGCCTGAAAGAAGTTGTTGCTGGCAGGCGACCAGTGATGAAGTTCGATGGGATCCAAGCCTGGATCGATGATGGAGGATACCTGTAAGCAGAGGGGACCAAGTTCTGAATCACTAGCCAGTGATTAGGTGGGCACCAGGATGGCCCCGGACGAAGTCACCTCGACCAGGTGAGTGGGCGACGCTGGGCTCCGCAGTCTCTCGGACCAGGAGGCGCTGTCGGCGACCAGGATGGAGGTGCGAGCTGTCCCACGAAGGTATCTGCTGTCGCTGGACCCAGGATTGGGGCAACAAGTCTTGGCAAATGCAAGCCCACGCGGTGGACTTAAAATGGCGTCTGGAGTGGACCAGGAGGGTCCGGGGTGCTCCTCTGTTGGAGGGGAGCAAGGGCCAGTCTGGAGCAACCAGACCAGCGGTGTTGTCGTCGTGGTGCGTCGTCAGAAGGGCCACAAGCCAGCAGGCAAGTAGCCGGACAACGCGGTGAACAGCAAAGAGCAGAAGGGCCCCACGCAGATCTGGTGGATGCTGGGGGGCTGGACTTCGGTGCTGGAGCTGCTCAGGGTTAGGGCTTCTCAAACCCCAAAGCACTCACTCGAGGATCCCTTGGCGGTCGTGCTGGGCAAGCGTCGTGCAGTCTTGAAGATGGCCGGTCCCTCGAGGTCTCGTCACACCCACGAATCTCAGCGTGGCTGATGATGCAGGTAGAGGTCAGAGGTGCCAGGGAAGCCGAGTCTCGTCGAGCTGGGCAGTGTTGATCCGGAGGAGAGACTTACAGCAAACCATGATGCGCTTGGATGGTGCCTGCTGTGCGGGGTGGCTACTCCTTAGCCACAAGGGAGAGTCTTCTGAAAGGTTCAAGAGTTCTTTCGTGGAAAGTCATCAAGATTCGGAATTATCTAAATTGGGAAGGGGGCCCGCTCCTATCTTTATACTAAGAAAAGGGGCTGGCACGCGACTAGGTCCTGCCCATGGGTGGGACCAGGAAGGGGAGTGGTAACACCCCTCTCCCATGCCGGACTTTCCCCAGCTCAGGGGCTGGTGTGCCCCTGGAACTGGTTCTAGCCGGCAGATGCATAGTGAGCCCCGGGCTGCCACTTGCAGTCACCTTCCTATTCAGCCCTGCCTACCCAGGATACATAAAACCCTGTCTGGGATGGTGCTAGCACCGCCCCTGACAGGAAACCCTTTGTCCAAGCTCTCCTCGCTGGAAGGACTCCCAGCAGCAGGAGGTCAGACTGGTGTCTGTGGTGGCAGCATCCATTTTGTGATGCTGAGGCTCGAGTTAACTTTAACCGGGGTTCACAGTTACATACATGTTGTGTCCCTCTAGAAGGGTGGAATGCTAACCCCGTCGCCAGAATTGGCGAGGGGTTAGTATTCCAATTCGTATGACACCTTACTCGACATGTTTTGATAAAGCGATACCAGAGTTGGCATATAACCGCGAGGATTATAATGCACATAAGAGTATATGGTAAGCGTTATCATGGAACAGCTATTAGGACTAGGTTCCGCAAGCTGCAAATGGGCTCAGCTCATGCCAGAGCACCATCTCACATGATTCCAAGCACTCTGCCTTCAGGATTAAGGCCTGCCATAGGAGTGACTTATGGGAATCTATGTGTCCATTTTAGTGTTAGATATAGGTATACTATATCTACAGCAAAGGGTGATTACACCACCTTGCCCCAGCTGTCGAGCAGCCAGTTGTGTCAGATTTAGATGGCCAGCCAGGGGTGGCATAATACATGCTGCAGCCCCTGGTAGGCCCTGGGTACACCTATGCCCTGAGTTACAGGGTCTGATAAGGTGGCCCAGTACCAATTGGATATGTACCTAAGGTAAGTGCAATCCATTTTACAGAGAGAGCAGTAGGCCTGGGGTCCTGATTGGCAGGGTCCCAGGCCAACTATGTCAAAAACCAGCTAAAACACAGGGCAAAAAGTTGGGGACAACCATAGTCCGGATCTACCTTCCTACACCCAGAGCCACACACACACCCAGAGCCAGGTACACACAGAGCCACACAAACACACAGAGCCACACAAACACACAGAGCCACACAAACACACAGAGCCACACAAACACACAGAGCCACACAAACACACAGAGCCACACAAACACACAGAGCCACACAAACACACAGAGCCACACAAACACACAGAGCCACACAAACACACAGAGCCACACAAACACACAGAGCCACACAAACACACAGAGCCACACAAACACACAGAGCCACACAAACACACAGAGCCACACAAACACACAGAGCCACACAAACAAACAGGAGAGCAAGCACAGCCAGGGGGCAAGAGAGCAAGCACAGCCAGGGGGCAGGAGAACAAGCACAGCAAGGGAGCAAGCACAGCCAGGGGGCAGGGAAGCAAGCACATCCAGGGGGCAGGGAAGCAAGCACATCCAGGGGGCAGGGAAGCAAGCACATCCAGGGGGCAGGGAAGCAAGCACATCCAGGGGGCAGGGAAGCAAGCACCGCCATGGGGCAGGGGAGCAAGCACCGCCAGGGGGCAGGGGAGCAAGCGCAGCCAGGGGTCAGGGGAGCAAGCGCAGCCAGGGGTCAGGGGAGCAAGCGCAGCCAGTGGTCAGGGAAGCAAGCGCAGCCAGGGGTCAGGGAAGCAAGCGCAGCCAGGGGGCAGGGAAGCAAGCGCAGCCAGGGGGCAGGGAAGCAAGCGCAGCCAGGGGGCAGGGAAGCAAGCGCAGCCAGGGGGCAGGGAAGCAAGCCCAGCCAGGGAGCCTCTCCTAAGTGAGGCTTCAGACCGTCGGAGCTGAACATCGCCCCACGTACTCAGCAACCTTAGAGCAAGCTGCAGCCAGTCCGACCTCCGCAGCCCTATGCCCTGGATCTCAGCTGTAGAGTGCGCCATGTGGTTTATCTTTTGATGCATTCATCTGTTATTTTAAATGTAATAATTGGAATATTGCGAGACAGTTCTAGGAGAGTCAACAGCGGGGTTTCGACTGGTTAAAATGCGTCTTTGATTATTAGACAACTTTTAAACCGGCTTGTTAAGGCCAGTGTTATTCTTTGAAATCTATGAAGCGAGCGAGTTGTCGGTCGGGTTCCATAGCAGTGTCAATACATAGTGTCTACGTATTTTGAGGTGTAAATAAACCTCATTATTATTTGGCGGAAATCGTCTGGAGAGCCTTCGGGTATTCACAGAAAGAAGTCCTTCTGTGCTGTACATGGACAGTTGTTTTTTATTTTTCGTGTTTGGTTTTATGATCACCGGGACAATGACATTGTGAAATATTTTAATGTTCAGCTGATGCGGCCTCTCCTGGGCTCTGATTCTTGCAGGCCTGTGGTGCACATGTGTTGGGCAGACAAAGCATAGCAACTAAAGAGGTGTATGAATGATTGGATGGATGGGTGGCTAAATAAAAGAACGATTGCATGGATAAGTGAGTGACTAAATAGATGGATGATAATTGAGTACATGAATAATGGTGAATGGATGCTTGAATGAATGAAGGAACAGATTTGTAGAAAGCGCAGACCTAATCACCCCTTTTCAGTAGGGGATGTATATGGGAAGCCCTGACCAGCAGCAATGACGTTCGGTCTTAACCCAGCTGTATAAAATGTGAAATGTATTCTGCAAAACAACACCTTGCTAGCACCAGATCACTACGTCCTGCACTTGGCAGCAACCCACCAACCTACCTACGCATAATTCCAATGGCCCTGCTTTGAGTATCTGAGATACGGGAGCCTCAGGGGCCCCTCCCCACATTCTTCAGTGGGGGGCCACAGCCAGTCAGTGAACGCATTTGTCACAACCATCTCTGCAAGCGCCCGGCTGGACCCCACTCGTGGAAGTGTTTGTTATTATGAAAACCTCCAGTTTTCGAGACTGCGGTGAGCTGGACATTGAAATGCAGCAGGAGTTCTCCCCCGGCCGTCCCCTCCTCCCCTCGTGGAGCAGTCTCCAGTATGAGACAATAAGAAAACCGAAAGAAAACAGGAGGATTGGGAAGCGCCCAGAAGAGGAAATGCCGCTGTGATTCAGACTGGCCAGCGCGGCAGAGCTGCAGAGCAGGTTTTGATTCAGAGCCCTGGAAACCACGAGGAGGGATAATAACTTGTACACAACATTAACCCCTCGCCTGCTGGGGCGGAATCAGTCCGGCTGGGAGAGCGTTCTTTCGAATCCCAGCGCCACCTGTGCAAACTCAGAGCAAGGCAGATTGACATGGCCGCCCTGTGACCAAAGAAAGACCCCTACGCCCAGCATAAACACCATCAGAACCGCTCCAGGCGGGACACTGCTGATTTCTGAGGCAAAAAAATAGATAGTATTCACTCACCATGGTACCAGCTGTGGTGGTTCCCGGGAGGGCCCCAGCCTTGAAGCAGAGCTCCGACGTTTTCTTTTCGAGGGTGAAGGGGAGTGTAAAGTCGGGGAGGCAAGCGCCGCCATTTTCGCATTCGGGCGTGTTTTTTGCTGAGTGACGGATGACGTCACAGATAGAAAGAACGCTAAAAACACACTCCCAAATCCGAAAAAGACGGGGCTTAAAGGGAGTGACGCCCCTCTCCTCCAATGGCTGGCCAGCATTTACGAGGCCAGCCATTGGAGAAGAGGGGCGGGTTCCAAGCCCCCTCTAAGAAACATTAAATCTCGGCCTCCGCCCACTGCTACGCAGTGCGACGGTCCTCGACCTAAACAGGACACAGATACTGCAAGATCGTTGGGTTCTTTACAGTATCGTAAAACGCCCTTTCGTGGAGCAAGGGGCAGAGGATCCTACTCCTTTCTTGGGGGTTACCAAAAGTATCAACAACAAGGTAACCAGGGTCGTTATGGATACAATTATCAACAGCAACAACAAAACTACAGGAATCCTCGGGCAGCTGCCTATAGGCAACAAGGGAAGAGACCTCAATCTCTTCCCTTGGCAGAGATTCTGCCAGAAGGCAGTGACAATCCTGTTGCGCCTGCACCAAATTCGCCACTACAATTCAAAATTCCAAACATTTCACAGTATTTCGACAATTGGAAGAAAATAACCAAGGACAAATGGATATTGGATATCATAAAATTTGGACACACCCTTGAGTTCACCAAATTTCCCCCTCCTCATCCACCTCTAAAGAAAAATCCACCACATCTTTTTCTGCTCAGGAAAGAGGTGAAAGCTATGCTTTCAAAAGGGGCAATAGAGAGAGTTCCTCATTCTCGAATAGGAAAGGGATTCTATTCTCGCTTTTTCCTGATTAAGAAAAAGTCTGGAGATTGGAGGCCAATCTTAGACTTGCGGATGCTGAACAAGTATCTTCAGAAGAAATCCTTTCGCATGGTGACACTCCAGGAGATTCTTCAGCTTCTAGATCATGCGGATTTCATGACAACCCTGGACCTCCAGGATGCATACTTTCATATCCCAATTCATCCCAAGCATCGAGGATTTCTAAGATTCACAGTGGCAGGTGCACACTTCCAATTCAGAGTACTTCCCTTTGGCCTACGTTCGGCTCCAAGGATCTTCACCAAATTCTTAGCTCCGGTAGCAGCGCATCTCAGGCTGCAAGGTGTCCAACTATTCTCATACCTGGACGACTGGCTAATAAAGGCTCCATCCTTTCGCAAGGCTTTTCTTGCAACATCAAAATGCCTGCAAGTGTTTCACTTGCTGGGTCTATCACTAAATGCCCAAAATTCAAGCCTTCTTCCGTCTTAAGTAATACAATTTCTGGGAGCAAAATTGGACACTCTTCAAGACCAGGCATTCTTGTCCGCAGACAGGTTATCTCGCCTTCTCTCTCTGGCATCAGAACTTCTAAAAAGAAAGTCTGCTTCAGTGAGAATGATCAAATCTTTCCTTGGGATTTTATCGTCAGCAATCCTGCTAGTGCCTCAAGCAAGGTTAAAAATGAGGCCACATCAAGAGGAGCTGGACAGCCAGTGGCTCCAAATCTCAGGTTCCTTCGACGACATTGTGCAAGTGACTCCAGTTATGAAAGAAACGCTTTCATGGTGGAGGAGTTCCAAGAATGTCTCCGTAGGGCTCACTTTTTAACCTACAATTCCGGATTATATCATCACTACAAATGCTTCCCTAGAAGGTTGGGGGGCCCACCTTCAGGACCTCAGCATAAGAGGTAAGTGGTCTTCAGCAATGGCGAAAATGCACATCAATTTTTTCGGGAACTTCAGGCAATTTCACTAGCCCTGCAATCTTTTCTTCCCGACTGCAAGGATCTACAGTTCTCATCAGGACTGACAACACCACTTGTATGCATTATCTAAACAAGTAGGGTGGTACAATCTCTCACATTCTGTCCCAAGAGGCTCAGAACATGTGGAAGTGGCTTCTCTTGCACAAAATAACAATCACAGTGGAGCATCTACCAGGAGCACAGAACATTTGGGCAGATTCTCTCAGCAGAATAACAAAGTCTTGCCACGAATGGGAACTGGATCAGTATGTGCTGGACAACATCTTTCAGAAGTGGGGCAAACCAAATCTGGATCTCTTTGCCACCAAGAGCAACCGGATGTGCTTTTTGTTCGCAAGCTGGGAACCGGAGAAGGGTTCTTGGGGGAACACATTCATGATGAGGTGGACGGGAATCTTTGCTTACGCATTCCCTCCCTTTCCTCTAATCCCGAGACTTTTGCACAAAATGAAGAAGGAACCATGTTGAATAATTCTGATTGCACCTAAATGGCCGCTGTAGCAGAGTAGAGTCTGCTTCCTATGGTCACCCCCACTTTTTGCTTTGCTTTACTGGTTTTCGACTTAGAAATGGCTGTGGGCCTGCTAATCAGACCCACAGCACAGATGCACTCTCTCTAAATTTACACCATGTACTCTAGGTACATCCACAATTAGGAGTTGGTTCACCTTGTCAGCCCCTGTAGAAGTGTACCCTAGGAGTTCAGGGCATGGGTGTAACCAAGGCCTACCAGGGGCTTCAGCATGTATTATGCCACCCCTGGCTGGCCACTCAAATAGACACAACTGGCTGATCACTCAGCTGGGGCAAGGTCGGGTAATCAAACCGGTGCTTAGGTATAGTATTCCTATACCTACTTATATATAGACACATAGTAACCTATAAATTACTCCTATGGCAGGCCTTAACAATCCTGGAGGCAGAGTGCTTGGTTATGTATGAGATGGTGCTCTAGCATGAGCTGAGCCTGTCTGCAGCTTTCAGAACCATGTCCTTATAGCTGTTCTAAGATATCCCCATACCATATACTTTTAAGTGCCTTATAATCCTCGCGGTTAATGCTTACTTTGGTTTGGCTTTATCCAAACATGTCATGTAAGGAGTCATACGCTTTGGAATACTACCCCCTTGCCAATTCTGGCGATGGGGGTAGCATTCCATCCTTCTAGAGGGAGAAGACATGTTGTTGCTTACTATCCCGGTTAAAGTTAACCAGAGCCCCAGCGTTACAAAATGGACGCTGCTGCCACAGAAACAAGTCTGACCTCCTGCTGCTGGGAGTCCTTCCAGTCACGGAGGTTTGGACAATAGGTTTCCTGCCTGGGGAGGTGCCAGCACCACCCCAGACAGGCCTCTGTGTATTGGAACAGGGAGAGCTCAATAGAATGAGACACTGCCTGGGGCACACCAGGTGCTCCATGCATCTTATGCATGGAGCATGCATGCATGCATGTTATCGTGTGTTGCACCTACAGGCTGCTATCTACTCCTGAGGCGGAAGCCGAGAGCTGTACTGCACTTTCGCATTGTCTTTTTAATTATTGCTGTGTTTTTAAACTTGCTCGTGTATCTCCGCGGACTTACCCGCCTTCCCCTCCTTAACTACCATTACTCCCTTGTGCAGCCGACTTAACGCTGACACAGGGACTGGGAGGTGCAGCCGCCATCTTGGGAGGAGCCCAGGGTTGCCGCTGCAGTTGTTCTGATACCATCTCACCTGATTGCATATAATGTGTCCCCCGGCCGCGCAGCGGGCGCGCCAATGGCGTGCCAAAGGCAAGCCCGTCTGCGCCCGTCCGCGCCGGGTCGGGCTCAGGGGCCAGGCTCTCTCCCCTCTGCTGACAGTCTGTTTAATCTTTGCAGTTCAGCTAGTTGTCTACACCTTGCTATCTTAGGGCGCTTGAGCCGACTAGGCATCTTATCTCCCCCTGCTATTACTTTGCCACCTTTACCCCTGCACCGCCAGCAACTTCCATCACATAAGCCCAGTCCCACAAAATCTCAGCACTTAATTATTTTTTATCTTAATACGAGGTCACTAGTTAAACACCAATTGTACATTTTTCTTTTCCTTACTAGCCATAAACAGGATATTTTCTTCCTCACGGAAACTTGGCTCAACATCAACTCTTCCCCTGATATCTTAGCTGCCCTACCGGACAATTATTACATTCTCCAAGCAGACCGAGCTACAGGGAAAGCAGGGGGTGGTGTCGCTGCCATTATCAATAAGGACCTTGTCTTTTCTAGGATGACATCCCTCGACCTCGCCGCAGTCGACAATCTGGTTATTAAGCTTAATTCCAGCTGGGACCTCTCTTATGCCTATTACTATACAGACCCCCTCAAAATATGCCATATTTCCCTTTTTCCTTGTGTGACCAACTCTCTCCGTTGGTCACAGATTACACTAACATTTTGCTCATTGGAGACTTTAATTATTGGCTTAACAGCGAGCGCAGCGGTTCTGCAGCACTTGAACTCACTGAGCTCCTTGCTGGGCTGAATTTTCAGCCCCATATTAACACCGCCACTCATGTCAAAGGGCACACGTTGGACCAGATTTGGAGCATTAATGTTGACATATCCCTTCCCATTGTCTCGCCGTGCTTATGGTCAGATCACTATCTGATCAAATTTAGTATTCTTATTCCTGATCCCAAAACCAACGCAATTACTGAACAGGGACTCATCAGAAAATGGGGCACTTTGTACATCCCAGCTTTTCTGGAAAGTTTAAGTAGCTCTCAACCGGTCCCCAACACTGATCTTAACTTAGCTGAGTCTGATGTCTTTGCCTGGCTCATTGCGGCCAGGGACATCTATGCCCCTTTGAAAGAATTTACAACTATTCGCCATTCTAATGCCCATAAATGGTTTTCATCTGACTTGAGAGAAAAAAAGCTTACTATCCGGCAGAAGGAACGAGCTTGGAGGAGACCCTATAATACTCTTAATTATCTGGCTGCACGCGCTGATTTTATGAAAGCCATCGTGTCAGCCAAATCCAAGTTCTTTTGCAATCTAATTGAGCAGTCAAATAATAATCCCAAGGTGATCTTTTCCATTGTTAAAAAACTTTCGAATTCCAGTAGAACTGAGCTCAAGCCGGCTGCCAACCAAGATTTCTGTGATACTTTTAATCAATATTTTCTGGATAAAATTGCCACTATTAAATCCAGTATTCCTGTCACTACCCCTGCTCTACCTGCCCCCGTTCATATCACCAATGCCCCATCTCTGGATTGTTTCCCTCCACTGGACGTCCCAGCCTTGACATCCTTATTGAATAGAGTAAAATCAGGCTCTCCCCGTGACTGCTGCCCCCCCTACATACTAAAGACGGTATTTGCCGCTTTCCCTACTCCAGTGCTAAGACTTCTTAACACCTCCCTTCTTCAAGGGATAGTGCCTAAATCCTTTAAGGATGCAATCTTGCTGCCTCTTTTAAAAAAACGGGTGCTGATCCCACTACCCTTTCGAATTACAGGCCTATATCTCTGCTCCCGTACCTGGCGAAAATACTGGAAGCACATGTCTCCTCCCACCTTTCTAATTTTGTTGAACAGTTTGATGTTACATCCTGCCCAGGCAGGTTTCCGCCCAGCCCACTCTACCGAGTCAGTAGTCGTAGCGGTCCTTGACTCTCTGCGTCTCAATGCAGATCTGGGCATCCCTCAGGCGCTGGTCCTGCTCGACTTATTGGCCGCTTTTGACACGGTCGACCACAATATTCTTCTCGACCGTGTCAGATCTGCTGGCATCTGCGGCCTGGCCCATGACTGGATTAGATCTTTCCTATGTGACCGCACGCAGGCGGTCGGTCTACCCCCTTTCTCCTCTCACAAACTTCAGACCACCTGCAGAGTCCCCCAGGGCTCATCATTGTCACCTTTGCTATTCAACATTTACATGCGTCCGTTGCTTCAATCCCTCCAATCCTTTAAAGTCACCACTTTCAACTATGCGGATGACCTACAACTCAACTTCACTATTGATAATTCCCCTGACTTGATCCATCAATTTCAAAACACCATGATCCATATCTGTTAGTGGATGGACGAGAACCAACTTAAGCTTAATCCGGGAAAGACAGAACTGGTTCAGTTTGGCAACAGCCACCTATTTTGCGGCCCTCACTACTAGCCATCTAAACTGGGGCCCCCCACCTGTACCTTCGAAATCAGTTAAAAGCTTAGGGGTGCACATTGATGGTGAGCTGTCGCTAAAACCACAGGTCAACTCAGTTGTGTCCTCTTGTTTCCTCACACTGAGGAAAATAAAGATCAGCCAGATGCTCACGCACTCAGCCCTGACCCAGGTTGTAAGAGCATTGGTGTTGTCTCATTTAGACTACGCCGATGCCATCTATCTGGGCCTCCCTGTCACTCTCAGCAGACATCTGCAGATGGCACAAAATCAGGCGGCTCGACTTATATACCGCCTTCCACGATGGCAGTCAGCAAGACCTCTTTTGAGGCAACTCCACTGGCTTCCGACTCAACACCGTGTCACCTTCAAATCGGCCTGTATAATCTTCAAATCCCTACACATTCGTAGTCCCCAGTTTATTCAGAAACTTTTGCTCAGATACACTCCCTCTCGCAGCCTTCGGTCTGCGTCCCTAACTTTCCTGACTGTTCCTCGCTATAAGTTATCCCGCAAGGGAGGCCGTAGGTTCGCTATCCTCGCTCCCATGCTGTGGAACTCTCTCCCCTTGGAGATTCGCTCCTGTGCAGATCTCCTTCCTTTCAGGAAGCTTCTAAAGACATGGCTGTTTACCCAGAATACGGCCTAAGGCAGGATGGTCTCCTTAGTAGAGTTAGTATTCTGTTGGTTAGCGCCATGAAACCCTTGGGTGTGCGAGCGCTTTATAAAACTTTGATAAACTAAACCCCAGTTCAAACCGGTTGCTGGGGCACTCAAGCCCCAGCTCTGGCGCAAAACTGGACAAAGGAGAGGGGGTGTAACCACCCCCCTTCCTGGTCCCACCCACAGGAGGGACCTAGTCAGTAATCCAGCCCCTTTTAGTTGTATAACGGTAGGAGCGGAGTCCTGAGACTTTAGATTTGATCCTGGCTGAAACCCGAAACGAAACTCTGGACCTTCGACATTCTGCTGAAGCTGAAGACTGAAGAATCTCCCTTGTGGCCAAGGAGTGACCACCCTGGGCAACCAGGCACCATCCAGCAAATCAACAGCTTGCTTTGTCGACGTTCCTGCCAAGACCGAGACTTCCAGACCTCTCTGACCCTCTCTTCACGACTGCAGCATAGCTGAGATACATGGAGGCGACCCACACTCCACGAATTCTGCGTGGGGCCCTTCTGCATTTGTTCTGCTCGACGCGTTGTCCGGTTGCTGGCCCGTTGGCTAGTAGCCTCTGTGACGACAATCCTTTTGAGCCACCTCGCTGGTCTGGTTGCTCCAGACTGGCCCTTGTTTTCCTGCAAAGGTGAAGCACCTCAGACCTTGCTGGTCTGCACCAGAAGCCTTTGTTGTATCCTGCGTGGGTTGCCTTTGCCAAGGCTCGTCGACTCCAATCCAGAAGTCGACCCCTCCATCTGCGAGAACATTAGTTGGACAGCCCGTCTCCAGCACCTGGTCGTCGTCGACGCCTCCTGGTCCACGTGGCTGCCTAGACAAGCTTCAAGACAGCACCTGATTGCTCCTCGACGTCGTCTGGTTCCTTCCTGGTTCCACTCGGTCACTGGCTAGTGACCCAGACTCTGTCCCCTCTGCTTTCAGGTCCTCTTCATCCTCAATCCACCCGGACATCTTCCTCCTGGTCGCCTGCAGCATCTGTCTTTTGGTCTCCATAGGCTCCAACGACGAAACCCGACACATCGTCACACCTATGCCCCCGCTGTCAGTGGGTGAGGTAACGCGAGTACTTTGGTGCTCTCAAGGGTATTGACTATCCAAGTGTCTAAGTCTCTAGTTGTTTCCTCCTAGCTCAACCAGAAGTGTCCTAAATCCTTCTATATCCAACTTCTAAGTTCCCATTGACTTTGCATTGAATACCGCGTGTCTGTAAAGACAGTGCACATGCGCCGCCTGTGGGCCTCCTACTTGTAAACTATTGTTAAGACAGTGTAGCCCCAGCGATTTCCTAGGCCTTTCCTTTTCTCGTGACGTTGTACTAATACCATTTTCTTAGTATATGGTTTGCTTTGCCCCTAGGGCCTAACCGTAAATTGTGCAACTTAACGTATATTAACTAAGTGTCTTGGTATGTGCTTTGGCCTCTGACCTCATAAAGAGTTCAGAGGAGTGTGTTAGAAATAAATACATATATATTTTATATATATATCCTGTGTGGTGCCCTTTCATTTGATATTCAAGGTGTTGCATATGGTAAAACAGCTGGCTTTACACGCCCTCAAGAGTCTTTTAGCCTAAGACTGTTCTGTCCACGCTACCACTAGGATAGCTGGTCTATAAGGTTGACTTACAACCATCACCATTTACGGTTGTTTGGACTGGTGCAAGGTGATCACTAGAATAGTGAACACCGTATACCAGGCCAACTTCTCTCAGCCGCGTCAACACTGGTTCACGGAACTTCTCCTTCTCTCCAAGTACAAGCCATTCCGCCTTCTGATGCAGCTGAATCTGCTATCAATGAGCGAAGGGCAGATTCTTCACCCTTGCCCAGCTCAACTGCAACTCCATGCTTGGTTCCTGGACTCACAGATTCCCAGGAAGTAGAACTTCCTCAGGAGTGCAGAGACATTCTAGACAGAGCAAGAGCCCCTTCTACATTTCGGACCTATATTCTTTAAAATGGAAAAGATTCTGTCACTGGTGCTCTAATAATAATCTACATCCAATGGAATGTTCTCCTGATAAGGTGCTACCTTATTTGTTGTCACTCTCTAAGTCTGGTCTAAAATTTGCTTCGGTTAAATTGCATTTAGCCGCTATTTCTACATACAGAAGGTCTTCAGGGATGGCGTCACTTTGTTCTAATCGTCTCATTAAACAGTTCCTGAAGGGACTTTTCAGAACTTTCCCTCCTATCAAAGCTCCTCCTACAGAATGGAGACTAAATGTAGTTCTACAGCAGCTCATAAAACATCAATTTGAGCCCATTTATAAGGCTCATATTAAATATCTCTCATGGAAGACCGCGTTACTGTTTGCACTCACCTCTTCCCGAAGGGTCTGTGAGTTACAGGCGTTCACTATACGACAACCATATTTGAAATTCACTAATGATTACGTCCTTTTGCAAACTAATCCCACATTCATACCTTAAGCTCCAACTTCATTTCATCTCAATTAGCCTGTAGTGTTGCGGACATTCTTCCCCAATCCGTTGTCTGCCGCGGAGAATTCATTGCATACTTTGGATGTCAAAAGATGCCTAAAGTTCTACATAACTCGAACTGTGTGCTTCAGAAAATCTAATCGGCTATTTCTCTTGTATGGTGACCCCAAAAAAGGATCAGCTATCTCAAAAGCTACCATCTCAAAGTGGATTGCATCTGCTATTCGGTTCTGCCATTGCAAAGCAGGTCATCCATTGTCAAGCAAGCCAAAAGCTCATTCTACCAAGGCAGTGTCCTCTTCTATGGCATTGTTTGCTGGATTGTCCTTGGACAAGATTTGCCGAGCCGCAACCTGGAAGAGTGTACATACTTTCACTCTTCATTATTGCTTGGATCTGGCAACAAAAGCTGAATCAGCAGTTGGACAAGCAGTACTACGAAACCTTTTTAGATAAGTTAAGCTTGATGGCAAGAATGTATTGTAACTAATGTTGTAAAAGTTCTCTATTTGATATGACCATTATTGTGTATGAGTATGATTTGCTCTTTTTCACAATATGGAAATGTTTGTGAATGTTGCATTGGTTTGACATGGTATCTCTTGAACTTCTTATGATACCCACCATCCACTATGCATATAAGTGTTATTTACTGCTAACTTCTCTGATTCAAAGAATGTGAATCTATGAAAGATACCCTAATACTGGATAAGAAAACGAGTTAATTACCTGTAACTCCAGTTATCCAGCATTGGTATCTTTCATAGATCACATGCGACCCACCCTCCTCCCCGGAGAGGCTTACCTTATCATAATGGTATACTACTATCACTAATGCTACGAAAATCTGAGGGTTTACCTCTCTGTGGGGATGGTTCTAGAGGGTGCTGCTGCCTGATTGGCTTGTTTCCATGTTTTATATTTTTTTTTAAAGTCTGAGATAGGCTATTGTAGTGACTTTATCTTACACTGTAGCCTATGGTATAATGTTATTAATACTATAATGTATGTGTTTTATTGTTCCGCGAGACTCCCACCTCGTCGGCGGGGATGATTATAAGCATGTGAATCTATGAAAAATACCAATACTGGATAACTGAAGTTACAGAGAAGTAACCTGTAACACTGCTCATCCGTCAGAACAGTACCCAACTCCTGGTCCCATCGCGTTGTCGCCAATGCGGCCGCTTCCTCCTTCTGTGTATGCACTGTACGGTATAATATTGACACCAGGAGTTTGGCCGTCCCGCCCTGGAGTGCCAGCTGCAGTGGTGCAAGGTCCGGCGGCTGCTGGGGTAATAGAGTGGATTACTTGTCTAAGACGAATGTACAGAAAGGTGTCTAATGGTGTTTGTTGTGAGCCCTGAAAGACATGTATAATCGTGCCAAGTTTCCCCTCGTGGTACATGTCCCCCCAGGTTTTAATGTGTGTGTGCTCCATAAACCTATGAGAGAGTACTTCCTGAAGAAGAGGCATAGCGGGGTGATAGACAAGCGGCAGCAGTGGAGAATATGGCATGGGTGCATCTAGCCTCTTACTTATATTAGCCCAGGCAGCAATGATGCAAGTAACACTAGTTGGTATCTTGTCTCTGCTGGGAAGTGGATCATACAATGCACCGTCAATAGGAACCGGCAGAGCGAGCCAATGCTCTGCCGCCACCTGAGGCATGTATTGTGGCTGATGCACCCAGAAGTAGGCGTAATGTGCCTGTGCGTTGTAATAGTACAATTCGAAGTTGGGTACTCCAACTCCCCCTGGGAGTAGGGCCTAATAAGAACTTTCCACTGCTTCCCTCCCCATACCAACCGCGTCAGTTCCGACTGCAGCTTCTTAAAAAAATAAGCTCCCAGTTGGAACGGTATATTCAGAAACACAGAAAGCAGTTGAGGTAATATCACCCTTTTAATTAAAGATACTTGCCCCGCCAGGGAGAGAGGATGCGTTATCCAACGTGAGATGTTGTCTGTTATGCGTACCATGGTCGTTCCATAGTTAAGGCGCATTAGTTCGTCCCTGTCTCTCGTTATGCGGATTTCCAAGTGCTTCAGTTCCTTGACACACCATTCCACTGGATAGTCTAGTGGAAAGCGAGTCGTCGCATCAGTAAGAGGGAAAATACAAGACTTACCCCAGTTTATTTGCACCCTAGAGAGCTTCCCGAAAACTATGAATTCCCGAAGAATGGGGTTTAGGTTTTGTTCTGGGTCGCGTATACAGAGCATGATATCATCCGCGTATAGGGATACCAATATCTGCCTCATGTTAAATCTCAACGCCCTATCCCGATGATGTTTTCTCAGCTTTGCCGCCAGCGGCTCCACAGCAATCGCAAAAAGTAAGGGCGACAAGGGGCAGCCTTGCCTGGTGCCTCTCTTGCTACTGGCGAGCAGTACAACAATTATATCCATGAGAGAAAAAAGGGCGGGAAACCCATGTGCGATATCACTCCAAATATATAATCCCACTCTATTGAATCAAAAGCCTTTGTGGCGTCTAAAAAAACAGCCGCCAAAGGCAATTCCGATGAGATGTTATTTAAGACTGTGAAAAGTGTTCTCAAGTTGTGGGATGTCGCCCTCCTGGGGACAAAGCCTGACTGGTCAGGTAAAATTAAGTTTTCCATGAGTAAACTGAGGCGCGTGGCGATGAGCTTAGAAAGTATTTTAACATCACAATTAAGCCGCGACAGGGGCATGTAGGAATCACACTGCTGCGGCGGTTTCCTTGGTTTTTTGAGAGAGGTGATGAGGGCCTCTCTCAAAGAGGGAGGAAGATGCCCTGTCCAGCGCGTCTTCATAAACTTCGTGTAGTATGGGGACCATCAGATCTATGTATGTTTTATGAAACTCTATGGGGATGCCATCTGTCCCCGTGGCTTTCCCAGATTGCATATGCATAATTGTCTCCCTTACCTCATCAAGCTCGAATGGGGCACACAGAAATTGTCGCTGCACGTCACTCAGCCATCCCAAAGTCGCATCACCCAAATAGGTATCTAAATCAAACATGTCCACCCGCTTAGTAGTACATAGTTCATCATAGTGTGCGTTAAAAGCATTCAGTATGATAGTAGTGAATCTGTACATAACTCAATCCAAACCCTCCAATTCCAGCACAAAATTGGAGCTCCGTGTCTTTTTAATCGTTTCGGCCAGTGCCCTACCCGGCCTTTCACCTTAACCATATCGGCGGGCCACCCAATACTTCCCCCTGAATCGCGACTCCCTGCATGCCGTGTGCCCCTGAATTTCGACTGTGTAGCACGATCTGGTTGTGTGAACAGTGTTGCCTCCAGTGTTTTAAGGTCAGTCTCAAGCTTATGCAGTGCGTTCATGA
The DNA here is from genome assembly GCF_964263255.1 of Lissotriton vulgaris. Classification (NCBI taxonomy): domain Eukaryota; kingdom Metazoa; phylum Chordata; class Amphibia; order Caudata; family Salamandridae; genus Lissotriton; species Lissotriton vulgaris. The sequence goes on along the minus strand of NC_141691.1, from coordinate 1,986,864,148 downwards.
TGTCTTTGAGTATGCCGGCCCCCTTCGCTATGCAAAAGCCCCTTAATGTAACCTTGAATGCGTCCCAGACGGTTTCCACACTGTCAACTGAGTCCTTATTCCGTACCAAAAAATCCTGCACCTCCCCTCCGAGCTCCTCTTGGAACACAGTGCCTAATAAGATGCTAGGTTGTAACCTCCAGCCACTACACGGTGGACCATAATCTGCCGAAGACCGAGTGAACTTGACAGGCGCATGATCCGAATAGGTTCGGGCCAAATGTTGCACCTGAGAGATGGCCGGGCAAAGCCCCACGGAGAGGAAAAAATTGTCTAGACGCGCCCATGATGCCGCGTGTGCAGTGAAGTGAGTACCCTTCAGACTGCCGGGATGGATATGTCTCTAGGCATCAATCAAGTGATACTAAGTAAGTGTGTCATGTAGTACTGCACGCGCCTTGGTGTAGTGATGGGGGGGCAGGGTGAGATATGTCAATCTCTGGATTACGTGCGATATTAAAGTCTCCGCACCATATGATATGATTAGAACCAATGTCTATATTTTTCACCCATAATTCGGTATAGTACTGTGGATCATCTATATTCGAGCCATAGCAGCAGGCTAGAGTAACCGAATCGGGTCCCAATCTGCCCCATGCTAGGCAGTACCTCCCTTGAGTCTCCCAGGTGGCTCCAGGTAGCGTGAATGGTGTGCGCTTTATAATAAGTATAGCTGTACCCCTCGCGTATGAGGAATAAGAGTAAAAGATTCTGTGCTCTGCCTATTTACAGACAAAGGTACTGGTGTGTTGTGGGCTAAAATGCGTCTCCTGCGAAATCGCCACATGTATCTGGTGTCTATCCAGATAGGCAAGTATTTGGCGCTTCTTACGCGGGTCTCCCAGCCCTCTTATATTCCACGTGACAATATTCAACCTGTCCATGTCGGTACCATTCATAGGCTTGGGAATTCACCAGCCTATCAGTTCTCGACTCAAGAGCGCAGGCCAGGCCCCAGATGCGCACTGAGCAGATTATCAGATTTAGTGCTCCCTGGGAAGCAATGAAAGCACGCAGTATACTGGCTACTTCTTGAGCAAAACAATCATATATTTAGATGACCATGTGTATTCTCCAACCCGTCCCACCCCTCGTCCCCCAACCCACTGAAGCAGCCCGAACTTGCCAGAAAACATCTCCCATCCTGCAGGAAAAACAACAAAAGGAAATAATGTGTTCCACCGTGCGTCTGCCACGCAGTGGTCCTTAACCAACAACCAACCATCTTTTTGACTAACCCACAAAAAAAAATTAACAGTGGTGGAACACCCAATGGGGGGCTTACTCCTAGGTGGTGGCACAGTTATCTCTCTCCTCCTTAGTCTACCTTAGCTTATGCTTCGGGGTTCTAGACGGTCGAGGGTGCCTGGTCTACCAAACATTTGCTCTTTTCTCATGTCCAACCACTGGGCATGACATATACGTAGCAAAACAATCTTTACTGTCACGTGATTATCACATCATGCTGCAACTCGTGGACTTATCTGTCTAATGAACGTTCCGTCATTGCGAATCATCCTCCACTCCCTCCGATAAGGAATGCTGCGACGCTGCCTGACCTCCGTCTCTGTGCTGTGTGCGTTTGACGTGCTTAAGGAACTCTAAGTCTGTGCGAATTTTGCTAATTCACTGTACGCGAATTCATGCGAAAGCGTACTCGCGGTCCGAAAAATCTGAACTTTTGCGAACTTGCGGATTTTTTTTATTTTTGCGTGTTTGTGGGATTTTTTTCAGCGGGCTGTCGCGAAGTTAACCATGCAGTCGTACATTGGAGCGGCCATCTTGTTTTCAGTGTTTGAGTTGCGTATTTCCGTTTCCGGGCGCTAGTTGCATGCTTGCGTTGTGTATTTCCTACGTGCGGGGCGCAATTGCATCTTCGTGTCCGTTTTTATGTGCTCGCAGGGGAAATATCGCACAAAGTTACCCATGTGGTCGCAATGGGCGCGGCTATCTTGTTTTTCATTCATTGCTATGGTTCTGGGCATGCTTTTTCAATCCTCCTTCAATCTTTGTAATCCTTTGTTGGAACTTTTTTAAAATCTTTTTTACTCCTGATCTATCACTCTATTTTTGTACATCTATATTTTGTGTTTTTTTCTACTTTTCATTACTTTAAAACTACTTTTTTCAGCTCTTTTCTGTTATTTACTTTTTCCCAATTCCTTCCTATTTTATTTTCCTTTAACTGTCCAGGACCATGGCAAAGGGAACCGGCAAAAACCTGAAGGGGAAGGATCCCGCACCCCGTAGCCGGCTCCCTTGCGGGCGCTTAAGGGGGGAGGCCGTAAATGCCCGGGAGAACTTCAGAGCGGTGGAGGTGGCCGCACTAGTCTACTTCGTGTAGAGCCACCTCCCCAAGACCGTCGCGGCAGGCCCGTTACCCGGTACGGCCTCCGGGAGCATCGCCAGCTATGGGGTAAGGTGTGCCGGGCCATGTATCGGGAGTCTGGGGTCCGGCGCACCTACAACTAGGTGACGCACCGGTGGTCGAACATACTGGACCGGAAACACGACCTGCTCGACCTGCTTGACCTGCTTGGCGTGGAGATCCCTGGGCTTGGTGAGTACTAGTAGCTATTTAATCACTACTTTGTTGTCTTCTGCTCTGTGTTATGATATTGCAAATATATTTTTTTCTGAAGAGCAAGAATGCTGCCGATTACATTGCAGGTAAATTATGTTTCAAAAGCTTCTGTGATTGCAGGTGCTCGCCTGCTCACTGGCGGTGCTACTATGCTTACTTGTTTTCAATTTTGTGCTCATTTGGCCTGAGTGATTATGTATGAGTGTACTTTACAGAACTGCGTAATGCTAGACACTAAAGGCTCAAGTCCAGTTCTTCCTTTGTACTCCTGCAACTAAGAAGAGATAGTGGTGGTGGATTGATAGTTTGAGTATATTATGACTGGTTATTTAGTAGGAAACTTAAGTGGTCTGCAATCATGGCGGACTGTGTCTGTCACTTCGCATGCTGCGGAGTGCTGCCTGCCAGTCCTAGTAGAACCTTTTTGTAGTTGCTTTAGTGAGTTACATAACTTTCCGAGTAGACGGTCCGCGAATCCAGAAATACTAATATCCTAGTAGACCACATCAGATAGGTCAATACATTTAGTGCAATTATTGTCTATTTCCCCGAAATAATTTGTTGTTGTTGTTTTGAAATGTTTGATTTGGTTGACAACAATCATCCATGTTTGTGTCTTTCTTTCATGTACATCAGCTCCTCCCAGGAGCAAGAGGACAGAGGTGGCAGTGGGGGTGCCGGCGGAGCAGTTAGGCCAGGATCGGTCAGCCGAGGGCTCCTCTGCTGGCCCCAGTAAGTTTTCCTGTTAATATTAATAATTATACTTCCCTAACTTTTACAGCACCTATTTATTCCAAACCTTCATGCGAATTCTATTTTTTCCTAAATCATCTTTGATCTTTTTGTAGACTGTTTCTAAATTCTTATCCTGCCTCTACTATGACTCTCTGTGCTACTACTATTTTATTAGTCTGCCTATGTAGCTAGCTAAGCTTGCACAGTTGGCAAAAGGTGTTAAACAAAACTCCTATTCAGCAATAGCTCTAGGCACTGAGTGCAATCCTCTGAACACCCTTAACGACTGGAACCCAATCTCCACTGAAGACACCATCCGCCTGATGAACTCCATCCACTCAGGATCCCCCACAGACCCATGTCCTCACCACATCTTCAACAAAGCAGACTCCGTCATAGCACCGCACCTCCGAGACGTCATCAACTGCTCCTTCAACTCCGCCACCTTCCCGGAAAGCTGGAAACACGCTGAACTCACCGCCCTTCCGAAAAAACCCACAGCGAACCCCACCGAACTCAAAAATTACCGCCCCATTTGGCTCCTTCCATTCCCGGCCAAAGTAATCGAGAAAGCTGTCAACAACCAGCTCGCCGCTTTCCTCGAAGCCAACAAATCCCTCGACTCCTCACAATCTGGCTTCCAAGCAAAACACAGCACTGAGACCGCCCTCATCGCAGCAACAGACGACATTCGAACTCTACTGGACAATGGAGTCACAGTCGCCCTCATCCTCCTCGACCTCTCTGCAGCCTTCGACACAGTCTGCCACAGCACCCTTTTACAACACCTCAGAAACATCGGAATACAAGGAAAAGCACTTGAATGGATCACCTCGTTCCTCACCGGAAGAACCCAGAGAGTCCGCCTTCCACCATTCAAGTCCGAGGCCACTGAAGTCATCTGTGGCGTACCACAAGGATCCTCACTCAGTCCCACCCTCTTCAACGTATACATGAGCCCCCTCGCGACCATCGCACGCCAACGCAACCTCAACATCATCTCCTACGCGGATGACACTCAACTGATCCTTTCTCTCACCAATAACCCCAGCACCGTCAAAACTAACCTACACGAAGGAATGAAAGAAGTTGCCGAATGGATGAAACACAGCCGTCTGAAACTGAACTCAGATAAAACAGAAGTCCTCATCTTAGGTACTTCCCCCTCTGCATGGGACGACTCTTGGTGGCCGGAAGCCCTTGGAAAAGCACCCATCCCGACAGACCACGCACGGAACCTAGGCGTTATCCTGGATTCTTCACTCTCAATGAACAGACAAGTCAGCGCCGTATCCTCATCCTGCTTCAACATTCTTCGCATGCTCAAAAAAACATTTCGCTGGATCCCCACCGAAATCAGAAAAACAGTCACCCATGCTCTGGTCACGAGCCGACTGGACTATGGAAACACCCTCTACGCAGGCACTACCGCTAAACTCCAGAAGAAACTCCAACGAATCCAAAACGCCTCAGCCAGGATCATATTAGACATCCCGCGCAACGAACACATCTCTGGTCACCTGAAAGACCTCCACTGGCTACCCGTCAATAAGAGGATCACTTTCCGACTGCTAACCCACGCACACAAATCACTCTACGACATCGGACCAGAATGCCTCAACTCACGACTGTCCTTCTACACCCCCTCCCGCCAACTACGCTCTTCCAGCCAAGCCCTCGCCACTGTACCTTGCATCAACAAGACCACCATGGGAGGCAGATCCTTCTCATACCTGGCTGCTAAAACATGGAACTCACTCCACACTTACCTTCGCCTTACCCAGAACCACCTAGCATTCAGAAAGCAACTTAAAACGTGGATATTTGACAAGTAATCCTCCTCCCCTCCCTAAGCGCCTTGAGACCCTCTGGGTATGTAGTGCGCTATATAAATTCTTTGACTTGACTTGACTTGACTTGGGTTGTCCATAATGCCTATTGAAGACTTCTTATTGTTTATGCTTTGACAATTCCCAACAATAAATGTCAATGGCCACCAAGAATATGATACTAGTTTACTTTTTGATTGGATAGGAGGACATACTACTACTGTTGCAGGGACTATTCAGCACATACAGAACTATGGACAAGAAATAGGGCATTGGTGATAATAGGCGCCGTTAGACTTTCCACATACCTCAGTTATAACAGAAGTTGAACCCCCAATGTCCTTACTGACTAGCTACTGTGTCTCATTATTTAGCTCCCGAATGCAGCGATGATCCTCAATGATTATACAACCCAGAACATAAGACTACGGAGTCAGTCGCAACCTCTCAGAGTCTCCGAGAGCTATGCTTGCCGCTGCTTGACGGAGAAGATTGAGGATTGCGAAAGTCTTCCTTTCGTAATCGAGTTTTCTCCTAACACCAGTTTCACTGGTATTCTTATCTATCGTCCTCTTGGAACCATCGGACAATTTAATACATCTCTCCTGTCGGTGGCCTCCGATTTGGTTACCTCTCCCTCAAATTTTACTTTACTTGGAGATTTTAATGTTCATTTTGATAATTTGTCAGACCCCACGGCACTAGAGATGTTGTCGAGTTTAGCCGCCATCCAATTATAGCAATTAGTTCCCTCTCCAACGCATGAAAAAAGCCATCTCTTAGACCCGATCTTTAGTAATAGCAATCAACTCAAATTGGGCACCATCAGTTGCCTACCATGGTCGGACCACTTTTTGATAGCCTTCACTTGGACCACAAGCAAACCTCCACCATCCATTTTCACATCTCGGAAAACTCGAAATTGGTCCAAAATCTCTGTAGATAACTGGACGAAGGCCCTTAGCACCACTAGACCTCTACTCTCCCATGACCCATCGGCAAATAACAAATACAACGATTGGATCACCACCTCTTTAGACTTGGTTCTCCCTTCGTACCTATCTGGGTCAAAGAGACAGAGTAAATCAGCACCGTGGTACACAGAAGAACTTAGGGATAAAAAGCGCTCCTGTAAAAGATTAGAGAGGAAATGGCGCATGACCTATGACCCTACGGATAAAGCCACTTACAGGGACGCTATTAGAAACTATAAACTCGCAATAAAAACCTCACAAGCAGCCTACTACAATGATAAAATAACAATAGCTAAATCTAAGCCGAAAGAAATATACCGGATAGTCAATTCTTTGACAACCCCTGACCCCTCCCCCCCTCCTCCCCCCCCGCTCCCCCGCTCGCGGCAGACAACAGTAATTCTTTTGCTAGATGCAACGAGCTGGTTGATTTTTTTCTTTCAGAAAGTTAATAAAATGTACCTCTCCTTTCCAGACCCAGTCATTGAATTACCCACCCAATGCTCTGATTCGGCTCTGGATATAGTAATTCCCCCTCAAAATAAGCTAGATTCCTTCCCCTTGTTGAATCTGGAAACATTGGAGTCTCTAGCACAACAAATAAAATCTGACTCTCCGTGTGACCCTGCTCCTCCGGGCTCGCTGGGGTTGGCCAGCAAAACCATTCTCTACTCTCATGGAGTTGCTGAACTCCTCCATTCTGAGTGGGATGGTACCTGTGGCATGGAAGCATGCAATGGTACGGGCCTTGATGAAAAAACCTGCCCTTGACCCAGCTAACCCTAGTAATTACCGCCCGATCTCTGCTCCTATGGGCAACTAAGATCCTGGAGAATCACATTAATACCATCCTGACGAAGTTCCTCGAGGAAAATCATCTCCTCGATGCTTCCCAGACGGGCTTTCGCCCAAAACATGGGACAGAGACTGCTCTATTGGCTGTGACAGAGGAGGCGAGGCGGATCTTGGATCGGGGGGGGGGGGGCGGGGGTTAGTGGCAGTGATCCTCCTCGATCTGAGTGCTGCTTTTGACGCGGTACATCATAAAATTCTGATGAACCGTCTCGCCGACCTAGGAGTGTCCGGAGAAGCCCTGGCTTGGTTTAAGTCTTTTTTAACTAATAGAACCTTCCAGGTCTTTGACGGCACATCCATCTCATCGAGCAGGCCTCTGGGGTGTGGAGTTCCTCAGGGTTCGTCACTGAGCCCTACGCTCTTCAATGCATATATGAGGCCGCTGGCTGGGATTGTTCGTCTGCATGGTATTAACATCATTTCCTATTCGGACGACACCCAGCTGCTGGTCTCCCTTGTGCAGAAGAGTGGCCTCCAATCACCGCCCAATTTGGCAGTGTGTCTGGAGGAGGTGAGGAGCTGGATGATGAGCTCATGTTTGAAGCTCAATGACGATAAGACAGAGTTCATGCTCTTGGGCCCGGCAGCCCCTTCTACTTTGGAGTTGTTATGGCCCGCGAGCATGGGGGCGGCCCCTGCCCCCAGAGATAACATCAAAAGTCTGGGGGTATGGCTAGATAAGTCGCTGAGCTTCAATACACAGGCTACCAAGGTGGCGGCCACCTGCTTTGGCCTCCTCAGGGTGATAAAAAAAAATCCTTCCCCTTCTTCCGTTTGAGGCCAAGCAGATAATTATACAGGGCCTCGTTCAATCCTGCCTGGATTTTAATAACGCCCTTTATCTTGGAGCACCGGACTACATCTCACAAAAACTTCAGCGCACTCAAAATTGTGCAGCTCGTGCATTACTTGGAGTCCCACGAAGAACTTCAATAAAAGCTGGGCTAAGAACTTTGCACTGGCTGCCAGTCAAGGACAGAGTAAAGTTTAAATCTCTGTGCATTGTCCATCAGGCATTCTGGAAAATAAGCCCAGAAATCAATCGCTCCTCGATCTCCCCATATCTGCCCAATAAGGTGCTTCGTTCCTCGTCTGCATGTCTGGCTAAGACTCCTAGAATCTTCAGAGCCAGAGCAAGAGGCCGTTCCTTCTCTTATAATGTATCAAGATTATGGAACACCCTCCCTCTGCACATGAGAAACAACCCCAATCTATCCAGCTTCCGGAAGCAGCTTAAAACTTTTTTGTTTCAGTAACTATTTTTTTTCATCTGATGGCACTCTTTTTTAGTCTTAGCGCCTGGACGCCTGAGGGCAGCTGTAGCGCTTTATAAATCTTATTTTCATTTCAATTCATTGCATGCTTGCAAATTGCAAACCCTTTCGCTCACTCACTCATGACCAAAAACCACAGAGTCTATGTAAGTTTTAAAGCTTTATTAAAAGTAAAACAACTAGCTCTGTGTGTACTCTGTACAATCGTGCATTATATAAAAACATTTATTAAAATCAACTTCATTCATATAAGATAAACGGTGAACTCTTTAAAACTGAACAGTGGCTGATTTTACACATTAATTGTGGGAGAGCCCTCACCTGGTTGGAACTTAAAGTCTTGGTGGTGATGATGACGACTCAGAGTAACATCTTGCTCTTGTTCGTAGAAGGGAAGCTTCTGTCTGTTATGAGGAAAATGGTGCGTGTTAAAAAGCAAGCATTCATCATTTGTGCCAAAAAGTGTAGCATGTTATGGCTAAGCATAAATAAAAAACACCCTCCCCTTCCAAAAGGGGAATTTTTAGTTTAGACTAGAGTCACAAATAATTAAACTTGTTTATGTAGTAACATATTATTTTTTTCATTCCTAGACAAAATAGGGAGTGGTGTATATGGCATCTAAAAATATTAAATGTATTTTCTAGGCGTAACACCATCGACACAGCCCACCAACAGTGTCGGGGCCAGCGCGGAGGCGGTCACTCCAGGGGCGAATGCGGTGCCAGCAGGAACTGCTGTGGGGGATGCCACGGTGGTAAGCTTAAGCTATTTTTTTCCTTCCTTATTGAGATTGCAGAGTAGGCTCGCTGCAGGGGTGTATATGTTGTACAGTACAAGTAAGTACACTTTACTGTTAAGAAGACTTACTAATTTAGAACTAAGTTTTTGTCAACCAGGTAGAAGACAGTCACCCTATTATTTGAGGAATTTCTAAAGCGCACTATCACCTGACAGTCATCTTGGCGCTGGTAACACGGCAACCATAATGACAGGGAGGAGGCATAGAAAGAGAAAACAGATCTAGTTCTTAGGAAATAGCCAAGTTTTTAATTTCTTTCTGAAAGCAAGATCATGTTGTCTTAGTGCAATTGGTAGAGTGTTCCACAACCTGGCCGCAGCGACCCCAAATGATCTACCCCCTGCTCTAGCTTTTTTGAAGCGGGGTACTTTTTGTAAGCTTGCCCCCAGCGGAGCGAAGCATTCTGTTGGGAACGTACCATTCGATTTTTTTTTTTCTGAAGGGGGGACAGGTCCCTTCCCAAGTAGAGCCTTTAAACACTAGGCAAAGGGATTTAAATACCCTTGACTTCGATTAGCGGCAGGAGTTGACGATTAACCAATGGCCTCCTCTAAATTTGACTTCAACTCCGCTGTGAAAGTTTTATCGAGAAGCCAAGTCAGATCAGAGATTAACTTGATGGATGGGAGGAACGAAAAGAGTAAGAAGGGTGTAAGGAAGGGCAAGCGAGAAAAATTAATGACTGTCAAAGAATGGTACCTGTTTTTTAATGCAGGCACAGTTGGCTGGGAATGTGATGCATGGCGGTTGAAGGCTGAAGCAAGGATGGGTGGAATGAGAAAGAAAAGAGGACTGCCCGGGTGGGTGAAACAAACTGTGTGTGTGCGCAATATATCCTTTGGTTCAAATTCAAATGCAAGTCTAGCACGGATGCATGGCTGGCGGTTTACAAAAAAAAATAAAAAGGTTTTTTTTCGGTGAGAAAAAGTATGGTTTGTCCAGTTGAGACATTAAGAAGAATGATTGACATTCGCTTTGAATGGATGGATGCCTGGATGGTATCTTCGCATAGATAGCATAGGTGTACATAGAGTAGACGGTCACTGGATGAAGAGTGTTACTTTGAAGAGCATGTAACACCGCACTTCCATGCCAGAGTAGCAAAGCTGAGGAAAGTAGAAGTTGTAATTTTTCTGAATACTCCCTTTGACCAACAGTAGTTTGCAAGCACAGCATATATTGTGTAGCCATTGTATAGTTCACATTATCAAGTCAAGTCACAACTGCCTTCCTCCGGGGATTACGGGGACCACTCACTACCTCTGTTAATAATTTTGTTTTCAACTCTGTCATTCATGTGTTGCCTATTGGTGTTCACTCAATCAATAAAAGCAAAGCACCTTAAGTCATCCCTTATATAAGAAAATATCCCGTCAAGGGATAGATGATCATATTATCTTTTTAATTTTCCTTTTGTAGTAGTCAGGGACAGGACAGGGTGAAAGTTAAATTGAGCAGTAGCCCTTGTAACAGAGTTTGGCCAGTGCCACCCGTAATAGATAAGTAAGAGCTTCACCAATCACCACCTGCATGTACTGGACTGGTAACAGTAACGCAAGTCTGCGTCATCATGGTTTGCGTCTGTTTTTCTTGGGTGCAAGCTGACTGCGCTGGCATTATGCCGGCTTCCACAAGTTTACTTACTAATTTCGCTAAACAAGAGAGAAGAAGACTTATGTACTGTCTGAGTCTAATATAGTGAGTCCATATAGTGCTACTAGAATTCCTGAAACTCCCACTAACGTTAGAGCAGAGGCCAACGAAGTGGGAGGTTAGATAGATACATGCCACAAATGTTAAGTACTGTGCTTGCAAGTTGCTAGTGCTACTGTGACACAACTTTCTGTTGAATTATTTTGTGTTAATCTTGGAGCATTGGTTACAGTATTTTTTTCTTTCCTCATATAGATACTCCTTCTAAACTATCTAGGAAGGAGTTGGCTATCCGGGCCAGGTGCCGTAAGCTGGAGGCAATTGTTTCAGAATATCAGCGGCTGGTGGCCCAGGAGGAGGAGGATAACTCGCAGTCTACTACTACATCCACAACAGCTGCATCCTCCTCCGCTGCCCCTGGGTCATACAGTCAGCGCAATCCTCCAGCGGTACGGCGCAGTGGTCCGGCAGCAACCCGCCGCCGCCGAGCAGCGAAAACAGCTGCCCCCCACACTGCCTGCAAGGCTCAGATGCACCGGTTGACCCTGCGAGTGACCTATCTTGAGCAGCAGGTGGAGACACTGTCGAGGCTGAAAGCCCTGTTCACGGCCCTCCGTAGAGAGTTGCGCGACCACATGGCCACAGGACACCACCGGCGAAAGTAGAGACTGTCCCTTGACTTTTGGGGGGGGGGGGGAGGGGGGGAGGGGAATTGGGCGTTGGGGTTTTTGGACTTTTGGACATTTCATGGACGTTGGCTGGGGTTAAAGAAGGGGGGTGGGTCGGGTGTTGCGGGATAGTTTATTTTTGTTAGTGTCAAAATAATTATTTATTTTCTACTTAAACATAGCATACACGTTTTTATGTTTTGTATGGGGAAGCGGGGGGGGGTTAACTGTACATTTGTATTCCTGAAACCTAACTGGCTGCTTGATTCAAATTGTCTAAGTAATAATCGCCCACATTTCTACAAAAGTGCCACTGACAGAGTTAGTGAATTCAATTGTCCTACTACTTTACTAGTACTACCGTCAGTCTCTCCTCCTACTCCATTATTCTTCCTCCCCCAAAATGCTTATCTTACCTGTGATTAGTAATTGAAAATAGGGCTAGGCACAGGGCTGGCTGCATGGCAAATGGCAACTAAGGTTGGCTATGGAATCCTGGACGGATGAAATGGCATTGTTGTGATGGTAGTAGTAGTGGTACACACTGGCAGTAGCAGCATATGAAAAAAAGGAAATGAGTCATTGAGTGGCCTGAGAAGAGCATTAGAACAGTACGATAGTACAGTACTCAAGAACAGTGCCATAAATTAAATTGTAGCCTAAGCAATGCTAAAGTATTCAATCAAAAGTTTACTAGTAGTTGCATGGATTATGGCTACTACAAGAACTAGTACTGAAGGACACAGCAGCGTAAGCTTTCGTCACTTGTAGGAGGATGTTGTTGATGAATCCACTCGATGGCGTACATGAAATTCTGAAATGATTTGCAAATACTTATGAGTGTGTTTAAAGCAGAATAGGAATATATCCGCAGATACCTTGACCTGCCTTTCAATTGATTTTCTGTTGCTTTGACCTTATCCTCCCCAGCAAGCGTGTGGAGTTATTGGTGTCATTTACTCACACACCTCAGTGAAAACCACACAGCCGGGGGAAGAGGGTTAGGGTTTGAAAATGCATGGGAATGGGGTTTTTTGGGAAAAAAATGTTGAGAGAAAAAAAACACAGCATGGACAAACAACAACAAATGAAGAAAAACAGATCTTTGGATACAAGCCTCATAAAAGTTCACAACAATAACATTATTTAAAGATAAGGACAAGGAAAGTGGATACTGTAACTGTATGTTATTGTAGTTGTCCTCGTCAAATCGAGAAGTTGCATTGCATCATGGCAGGCACCACTGAGTGAACCAACCTCCATGTAGCATACCTCTTTGACACAGACAGACAAAGTAGATCTAATTTTATACAGCAAGCCACATAGCCTCAATTTTACATGAACCACTGTCTGGACTCTGGCATAACACTTCTACACTGGCTCGACCACTCCATACCACGACTAGAAAGACATGTAGTTCTGCTGTGGTTGTTGTTGACTTGTTTACCTGTTTGCCACTCACGAAATGGCTATAGTTCTTCAGTAAATCGACGATGATCCATCCATCCGAGTGAGTGACTGTAAAGATATTATGTAACTTTGGTCATCATGACTCCTCATCATCATCATGGTGTTGGTAAACTCAATGTTGTTCATGCAGTCAGTATTCACACAGTGAGTCCAAGGAAATTTTCCATATTGAAAAATGCAACGTAGTGGCCCCTGCAGTAGAAGTACAATTTGTATTAAACAAGGTAAACAGAGTACAGTTGAGTTACATTTAGTGTGTAAAAGATTAAATAATAATAACAGAACACATAGATAGGATTCACTTCATGCACAACAAACAAACAACAATTGCTTTCATCAGAGCCAGACAGCCAGTGTTGTCCACTGCATGCCATCTGATCATTCATTACCTGTTCCACTTGTCAGCATCTTATTCTTAAGTGAAGGGCCACAGGGCAGCCTCTCCTGTCAATTTCAGAAGTAACAGTCAGCATAGTCAGTCATTCCAGTCCCACTTCTTTTGAGGGGACTCGTCTACGAAGCGACAGTTTCTTGATTCTGCGTAATCCGGTCATCTGCCTTGAGGGAAATGGATAGGGGGAGTCTGGAGGAGGAGGATAGAGGAGCATGACTGAGTTGTGAACTTGTGAACTTCAGGAATGCAGACAGTGGCACCTTCAATATGGAAATGAGACAAAGACAGTGCTGCTGATGGATTTGTTGTGATTAAAGTTTTCTTGTGCTAAAAGTTGCAAATCAAAGAAAGACACACAGAAATAAAAGTCAATAAGGACCGAAGAAAAAGAATTGTTAGTATTTCAAGCCTAGTTGTCAGGGAAGTAGAGCTTGTCCTCAAACTCTCTGTGAATTGAACATGGAGTAGGTCAGCTAACAGAGAAGAACCTCCGTCACCTAAGTCGGTTTCCTCTTCTTCCTGCATGGATTCACGTATTTTGTAATCTGGTGGTATGAAGTGCTGATTCATCTTGATCATTGTTAACCTCTCCACATTTTTGGGCGAGAGGCAGGTCCTTTTTGAAGTGACAATGGCACCAGCAGCACTGAAAACACGTTCAGAAGACACGCTTGCGAGTGGGGAAGCCAAATAATGTATAGCCAGCCACGGTGATCAGTGACCATTGAGGCCTTTTCCCATACTAATACACCAATGGGTTATGATTAATGAAGACCTCTGTTGGGTCATCCAGATAGGCCTGCACCATCTGCTCAAGTTCCTCTAGGGGTGCTCCACTTTGCGTACCATCTGTTGCCTTTGCATCAACACTGGAATGAGCAAACCCTTGATGAGTTATCCAATCAGCTTCCGACAATATTATGGCTGGGCCTGGTGCAGGTGATCCGGTTGCTGGTGTCTTTAACGGCTCTGAGGAAAAGTGACTGCCTTCGGCCACAGAATTGGACCTTATTGCCGGATGACCTGCTGCTTCAGTAGTACTTGTGGTGGTTCCTTCAATTTCCTGCCGCTCTTTTTCGAACCGAGTGGCTGACAGAGCTAGCCAATGTTTGTACTTTGAAATATCTTCTTCAAAAAAAGGAATGAATGCATTGCTGGCCAGTGCCTTTCTGTACCGTGGTTCCAGAATAGTGGCACAAATGTAATGTTGTTGTGATTGTATGCCTTTAAGCCTTAGCTTGTCAACTAGGCGGCTTATTAAGCTCTCCACCAACAGATATGTGCCTTGTTTTTCAGCATCAACTCGGAACGTTGAAGACACCGTCTTCAGTTGGTGCTCTAGCATGCGCATCAATGGGATAGCTTTGCCCAAACTACAGTCCTACCCGCTGGTTTCACGGGTGAAGACCTCAAAAGGACGAAGCATGTCTGTCAGGCTATTAACTAGTCCCCATTCCTCCACCTCTAGCCTCATGTCTTTCATAGCAGCAACCCGTGCATTAAATACATACTCCTTGATTACCAAGTACTGCTCAAACAGACGCTCAAGCATGTAGAAGGTTGAGTTCCAACGTGTTGCAACCTCCTGGATGAGTCCTCTGACTGGCACTCTACGGTCACATTGAATGATCCTCAGCTGCTTCCAGGCCTTAAAAGAATGTCTGAAATGTGTGCAGATTCTTCGGCAGGTGGTCAGTAAGTTGCTGACTGTTTTCTTTTTTCAAGAAATCTTGAGCAATCATGTTAATGCTGTGCGCCAAACACGGCACTCTGAAATAGCCACCATCATTCATGGCCTTAACTATATTACTGCCATTATCCATGGAAACATAACCAATCATGCTCCTTCTTGGCAGCAGCCATTCAAAGACCTTACTGTTAAACTCCTCCAAAATGTTTACTGCAGTATGAGATTTCTCCATGGCACACATGGCTGCTGTTGCATGTTTCCGAGTAGTTTGAAAAATTGGGACACTGTCAACACCTGCAGCTATCTCCTCTCTAACCCCCGCAAAAGAAACCCAGTTTGCAGTGATGCACATGTAATCGGCTTGGCAACTGGTCCACAGGTCTGTTGTCAGATGGATAGTGTGAACAGCACTCTTCTGCAAAGCTGCCCCAATCACTTCCAGCACATCTTCATGTAGTACTGGAACCGCAACTCTGGCAAAATAGGACCTGCTAGGAACCTTCCATTTAGGGCAGACTGTTGCCACAAATTCTAGAAAACCCACCCCTTCTACGAAAGAAAAAAGGTCCAGCGCTAGTATTTTAGCCAGCATTGCATTATACAGACGTGCCGTTGGGTGGTTGCGTTCTAATGGCGCCTCCGACCAAAACATGATTTTAATGGTGGTCTGGACCGTTTTCATATGTGATGATCCATACTTCTTCAACCCAGTTAGGCTTATTGATGTACTTTTTTGCATTGGTGACTCTACCAGACTCTTACTGTGCCTCATAGATGTTGCTGGGGTAGAGGGTGTGGGTGCTACTACTGCAGTGCTGCTGCCAGGGGTACTGTGTGTACCAGACAAAAATGTCTGTCGCTTCTTCGCCTCCCCCCTGCACGATCAGCCCCTCGTCATTATCAGATGCAATATCAATGGATACATTTAGATTTGTTGTACTTTTGGCTTCCCGGATCTTACTTAGGTGCTGCTCCCACTGGATAATGTGGTATTTTTTGAGATGACCTCTCTGGCCTCCGGTACCATAGTTCGTACCAAGCTTACCCCGACTAACTACTTGTTTACAAATCGAACAAATAACTTGGTTTTCCGCCTTTTTGCTAATACTAAAGAAGTCCGAAACTAAGAAGTTGAGATTTCTGGTGGTGGTGGTGGAGGTGCTACTTTCAATGCCAGATGAAGTGGAGGATTGGCGTGGCCGAATGTGACTCTGTTGTGCACTTACAGTTACAGCACCACTACTTAAGGTAACGGAGGTCGAGCTGGATGGAGGTCTCTGCCGGCCCTTCTGAAGAGAAAATATGGCAGCTGTAGGTCGTGTTGGTGTTGTAGTTACCTGTGTTGGTGGTGGTACCAGTGCCACACCGCCCACATCCCGCACAGCAGCTTTTCGGGATAGGGTAAAAATGCCTGTCTGTTGCATGCCCGCAGGGGCTGGAGTGACGACTGTGATGACTGGGTCGTCATCGTCAGACTCTTTATCAGCAGCAAAATGAACCACTTCTACTGCTTCTTCGTCATCACCTATAAGTGGAATCTTTGCGGGAATCTTCCTTTTACCTAGCTTTGTCGGCTCATGGCGTGCCTCCCTCTGACTGAATTGGTGGGTGCATATCAAGATGTAGAACATCAGAAGGAAGGGGGCTTCATGAAGAACTTGTACTAGCCCTCATTGCTGGGGATCTGGAAGACAATAAATCATTAGGACTCAGAGTGGCTTGCTCGGCTGATAACTCCGCACGAATCTCGATTTCCTCATGTGCCGCTACTTCTGCAGGAACAAGCATTGTGGGCAGTTGTGTCTCTCCATGCGACTCTCCATGCGCCTCTCCTTGCGCCTCTCCTTGTTGCACCTTTGGTTGCCGTTGCACCTGTGGTTGAACACTCGTCAGATGAGTTACACCTTGCGTTGATTAGATGCTACTTTGCGATGAGTCACGCCAACATCACTGGTCGATCGTGAAAGAGCAATTAAATTGGCTGCCTCTGCGGCACTCATGGGCTTGGTCCTAACTTGGCGAGCTGTCACTGAGACCAATGAAGCGGAGGTGCTGCTCCCAGCTTGGTCCCCGGCGGACACTGGTGCTCTAGGCGTAGTTTTTTTCCCCCCAAATAAAGTGTCTGTCGGCACACCAGTCTCCTTGGTAAGTGGAGCCACTTGCTTCTTCTGCTCCTTCTTACTCGCAGTGGCACTGGCAACTTTCTTGGTAGATAAGCTACGGCCACCTTTCTTTGGGCCCATCTTCTCAGATGTCAGAACAGCAGGAAGCATTTGTACGAGTTGCAGAGTTGTCTGTGGCCACACTTGATGTGCACACACCGGAGCAGGACTTCTTCCTGGCACTACAACAAGTGATGATGATGAAGATGATTCCTGGTTCTTCTCAGTCTTTGTGCACCTAAAAGCAAAGGAAGCCAGAGGAACATCAGTTAAATAAATTTTGCATATGTCGTGCTTCAATTAATATTTGCAACTAGGCATTTATTATTATTAACACAACACATCCAAAAACGGAAAGACCCAAAATAAAAATTGCAATTCTAATCCAAAATGGATCTTTAAATAAATAGAAGAGAGACCACACAGAGAGAGTTGTTTCATGCACCACTGTGTACCCCTGGGCATAATGGATGAAAGCAAGGCAGACTGGGTGCAGTCCTATGGCACAAAGCACTTTGCCTGGCTTCAAAATGGCCCCTACAACCCCACCCACATGGCCAGGCCTTGGACCAGGCCTCAAAATGGCCCCCACCCACATGGCAAGGCCCTGGATCAGGCCCCAACACCCCCAAAAATCGAAATACACACAAAAATCACCCCAATCCAATGCCATCCATGACCTTAATGATGTTTAAATTCAAGAGACCCCACAGAAAGATATTTAAGTTCAACAAAACTCACAAACAGTTGTATCATGCACCCATGACTAACCCTGGGCCTACTGTATACTGTGGGTACCCACAATAAATTTTTTAAAAAGTTGTGAAAGTTTATAAATTGTAGTTGCAGCAACTGCAATGCCCCAAACAAACAAAACCAACTTACTTGTAAAATCTCAACTCCAAAAGTGATCCAAACAAAAAGTCCTCAAATACAAATATCCAGCAGCAGCCACAAATAGTAATCTTTCCAGATCCAAATGAAAAGTGACCAGGACATGGACAAAGCACTGGGAGGAGCCTGCTGGACAGGAACAGGAAGTTGGAGACTCTGGGGCACTTCTTTCCTCCCAACCCCCCAAAAATGCACTCATTGCACAAAAAACTGCAGCCAAATGTCAATCTGAGGAGTTATTCTGATCCAAATCATCAATTTCAGAAGGTTTATGCTGCCAGCTATAGATTTCTTGTGCATAATTGCAATTTTTGCGATTTCGGGAAAGCGAGATGTTCAAATCTCCCGACGGATGTCAACTGAGCATCGCATCTACGTGTTTACAATTGTTTACTCTCGTGATGCGTGATAGCCGGCCCTTATGACGTATTCGCCTTCTGAAAGTCTTGCATTGCAAGATGGCGGGACTCCATGACGTATTTGCGGTCAAATAGTCTCGCGTGATCACGCCATGACGTACTCGCGATCGAAAAGTCTCGCGCGATCATGCAGTAAGATCGAAAATGGCGCAGCGCACACAAATCAGGAGGAAGACAACTCGCGAACTCAGAATCACGGTAAGTCAACGCCGCGCACGATTGTATTTTTGAAGCGCGACCAAGCAAAAAAAATCCGCCGAATTGCGAATTCTTTGACAATTTTTCGTGATTCGCGTACCGCGAAATTGCCAAAAATTCGCAAATTCTGCGAGCGGAACGGATTTTCAGCCCATGCTTAAGGAACTCCCCCACCTGTTGTGGTTTAGTGAAAAACCGTTGCTTCCCCTGATGTGTGACCTAAGGTGTGCCAAATGCAATAGTGCGTAGTCAATTTGGGCCGCTCTCAACTTGTTCTTGACGTCTGTGAGTTTCCGCCATTCCTCCTGGACTATGGGAGTGAAGTCCGGGTATATGGAGAACTTATTTCCATTATATGTTAGCTGTTGCTTGCTCCTCGCTATACGTAATGCAACATCTCGGTCCCTATAGTTCAAAAGTCTGGCTATTATTCGTCGCTGTGCGGTGCCAGGGGGAGGCTGTGGTCCCAGGGAGCGGTGGCCTGTTCCACTATAAATTACTTGGACAGAGACTCTGCCCCAATCGAGGACAATAACAGTTGCTCAACATACTCCTCCATTCTGCCTGTGTTGGTTGATTCTGGAATGCCAATTATGCGTATATTATTGCGCCTATTGCGCACTTCCAAGTCCTAATTTTGAGCGACAAGAAGTTTCAGGAGCTTGTCCATGTGAGCAATTTGCTCTGTAGCCCTGGTAGTCGTATCCTCGCTGTCTGCTATGCGCCTTTCAGCTTCTTTCAGTCGGTCGTCATGTCTTACTAGATTATGTGCTATGGCATCCATCCTTGATGACATCCTGTCGACCTTATCCACAATGGTGGCGAATCCCTGGCGCACTTCCTGTAAAATACTTTGAACATCAGTCGCTTGTTTCGCCATGCCTCGTTGTGCCTCGTCTCATTTGTCCCCATTGCGAACCTCCTGCGGACCATGTGTACCCCTTTTACACCGCCTCAAAGTTCAGCTTAGGCTGCCTGGTGTCTGGTTTGCCCATTGCCGTTCGAAATCTCTCACTTCCCCTATGCTATTGCGCAGTTAGAAAAACACAGCAGTGGATGAACAGTGTGGTACTCCAGTCAATGTTCGCATTAGTATCGGCACTCCGCTCAGGGTGAAGCATCCATGCCACTCCGGTAAGATACAGACTCTCCCCAGTATCAAATATGAGTCTGACATTCCTGGGACCCATCAAATGCGCATCACAGAAAATCAGCAAGCCCCAGCCTTATACTGTTATCCCCGGCGTTTCCTTATGTAGAAAGGCACTTCTACTAAGGGGTCTCGGTCTAGGCTCTCAAGTGAGTGCTCGCCTTATAAATACCTGTACGTCCCCTGTACCTCAGCAACTCTCCCTGGCCTTTTAGCTGAGCATTAATGATCCAATCACGCAGGGTCTGGCAGCTCCTCCGATGCCCTCCTCGTCGCTTTTGAATTGCTGAGCCCCCAGACACCTGCAGCCGGCACGGGGGCAGTCTCACTCTCCTTATGCGTGCCCCACAAAAGCGCTGATTCTCCAGTATTAGGGGTGTCTTTCATAGATTCACATGCTTGAATATTCCCCGTCGTCGAAGTGGGAGTCCCACGGTATATAAAATAGCAGTAATATATGCATATATAAGTAAAATTATTATAATTATAAAAAATACATATACATATATATATAAATACAGTAAACTCAAAAGTACCATAGAACTGTATAGGCCCTTAGAAAGCTTAAGAGAGAACTCAACTTGGTAACATATCAGTGTCATTATGTTTTGGTCCAAAGTCCAGCCAATCAGGCTGCAGTTCCCTCTAGAAACTTCTCCTCAGAAGCCCAAGACCTCAGATTTTCTACTACACGTCGTGTGAAGGGAGTCTCCCTGAGCTCTGCTCAGTTTTTTCTTCAACTTTACCTGTTATTTCTTCAAAAAGTTTTTCTTCAGGCATTTCTAGATCCTCTCAGAAGCGTGGGTCTGAAACTGAGGTTCCATCTCCTTTTCTTAAGAAGAGTAGACTGTTGGAATCCTCCAGGACTGTTTCCCCACAGGATTTGCTTCAGGGCATGTCTACGGGACCTGGTTCTCTGACATCTGCGCCCAAAGCCTTGCCTTCCTCTCAGAAATCCGGCATAGGCTCGTCGACAGGCTCGTAGACGCGCCCGTCGACATCTTCAGCGACGACGAAGTCTGTAACCTCTACGTCGACTACGACATGTCCTATGTCTTCCACTGCTGCGTCGGCGACGATCACCTCGTCGACGACAGCCCAGGAGACGAGACCCATTACGTTGATTGTTACGATCTCGTAGACAAGTGTCAGGTCGATGCCGTCGACGAAGAAATCGTAGTCGACGCTCCCATCCTCGACGCGAACTCAGTCGACGGTTCCGTCGTCAAAGCAAATACCGACGACTAAGACCAAATCATCCAAAAGAAGCTCGTCGACGGGCCTATCAACGTCGACAACAACCTCGTCGACGGCCATCGCATCAGCGACGACGACTCCGTCTACAGCTAGCTCGTTGACGGTTACTTCATCGTCGATGACCAAACCTTCAATACCGTTGACGGACAAGAAAACTTCGTCGACGACGAAAAAATATTCAATTTCTGCGCCTCAGGTTTGCCATACGACTACTGCTGTTACATCAACAGGCTCGTCGGCATCTCATCCTCCTCCGGCGTCAGCTACCACTTTTACAGTGATTACTGCTTCTACCTTGAGGACTGTGCCTCTCATTCAAATAAGTCCAATAAGGAGTGGAGCACGTCTTCCTGAAAAATTGTTTCAATCAGGTGGAGAAGAATCCGGCCATGAATCGGAGGTGGAACAACTGTTTGGACAGACATCTAGTCCATCTGACTTGCACATTAAGTGCCAGGAGTACAGTGATGAGGGTGACGAAGAGGAATACGTCGAAAGTGGGAATGATTTATTTCCTGTTGACGAAGCAGACAGTAACTTCAGAACCTGTTACACAAATACCTTTATCTTTAGTCAAAAATGTACAGCACATGCTTGATGACTATAACCGCAGGTTCCCTCCATCTACACATGCCTCCCCAGCATCAAAACCTCCTCCCTAGTCTCAACCTCAACCCCTACAAGCACCTGCTCCGGTTCCAACCACATCACCGGAAAGAACTCGACCTGACACTGACAATGAGGAACCTGCTCCTCACGACACTGATGACGACGATGTCGATATGAATGAGTGGGACAATAACAGGGCTCAAACACCTTCCACTCCGCCCACCTCACCTCTTGCATTGCCTCCAGTGGACATTGCAAACTTCCATAATTTAATGGTGCGTGCAGCGAAACGCTTTCATCTCACTGTCGAGAAACAGCAACATGAAAGTGAATGCTTCCTGTATGATTTTAAGGACGTTTCACGAAGACAATCCCACACAATTACAATTATTGACTTTAATTGGTCAGAGGGTCTTAAACTCGTGGAACATCCCAACTCAGTACCTTCAGTCTTGCCCAGATTAGACAAAAAATATAAGGCTCCAGCGTCCGCTCCAGCCTGCTTAGTGTCTCAGCCAAAAGCAGAGTCTGTTATTACTCAGGCAGCACAGAAAAGATCTCGTAATCCAGCTACACCACTCACGTCTCCTCCTGATCAGGAAGGCCGCAAGTTGGACTCTATAGGAAAAAAGTTTACTACAATGGCGGCCACTACTGTCAGAGCGGCAAACACCTTGGCAATTCTGGGCCGTTACGACCGCCAAATGTGGTCCGAGATTGCCGCACTGATTCCTCAAATGCCTGAAGCCATCCGTGCAGAAGCGCAGGTTATTATCCAAGAGGGAGAGGTAATTTCGTCTGAAATTATCGAATGTGCGCTTGACATTTCATCCACAGGCTTTCGCCAATTAGCTGGGGCTGCAGTCTTGAGGCGTCAAGGCTGGCTGAAATCTACAACATTTAGCCCAGAAGTACAAGCAAAAGTCCTCGACTTGCCTTATGATGGAGAGTCTTTATTTGGCAAGCATGTAGATGATGCTCTTGAGGCGATCAAAAAGGACACTGACACCGCAAAGTCCTTGGCTACTCTACAATACAAAAAGCGGCCCTTTCGGGGGGCACGAGGTAGAGGCGGTGGCTCCTCTACTTTTCGTGGATCAAGCCAGTATCGCTCATACAATACCTACGGCGATAACCGTCAGAGAGGTTCTTACCAAAACCAGAATCGTCAGTCTTCCTCCAGACCATACCTACGGAAAACAACTTATAGAGGTGGCGCAAACAACAAAAAACAGTGACAGTCTCAGTTCCTTTTGTCTGCCAACTGTGCAACGTGGAGCTCGCATCTCAAAATACTTTTGCAAATGGTCCGAAATCACCTCCGACCAATGGGTCCTGGACGTTATCTCCAGAGGCCATACCCTGGAGTTCACAAAATTCCCTCCCACTCATCCACCTTCGGGGCCCCCCTCCCCCCACCTCAAAGAACTTTTGGCCCAGGTAAAATTAATGATCCAAAAAGGGGCCATCGAGGTAGTGCCGCTAGGTCAACGTGGCAAGGGATTCTATTCCCGGTTTTTCTTAGTAAAGAAGAAGTCGGGAGAATGGCGTCCAATCTTGGATTTACGGGCCCTGAACAAATTCATCATTTGCAAAACCTTTCAGATGTTAACTCTGCTTCAAATCCTGAATTACCTCAATCCAGGGGAATTCTCAACGATCGACCTCCAGGACGCATATTTCCATGTGCCAATTCACCCCAGACACGGGAAGAATCTACGCTTCACAGTCGGACACCTGCACTTCCAATTCAAGGTCCTACCATTCGGCCTCCGTTCAGCACCGAGGGTCTTTATCAAGATCATGGCCCCGGTAGCTGCCTTTCTACGCCTACGAGGCATACAATTTTATCCATATCTGGACGATTGTCTCATAAAGGCTCCGAATCTTCAACTGGCAATCCAGCATACACAGTCTTGCCTCTCTCTGTTTCAAGACTTGGGCCTTTCCATCAATTGCCAGAAGTCACACTTTCGCCCATCTCAACGGCGAGATTTTCTAGGAGCCTCTCTAGATTCTCATCTGGCAATGGTTTTTGTCTCCCAGGTACGACAAGACCGTAGGCTCCAGATGGTACGATTCCTCCAGTCAAAACTTTACGTTTCAGTCCGGATGTTGAAATCATTCCTCGGCATGGCTTCTTCTGCCATACAGCTGATTCCCCACTGCAGACTTCATATGAGGGTCATCCAAGAGGAGTTAGACAAGCAGTGGAAGCAGATTTCAGGATCGTTCAACGACAAGATCCTTCTTACACCCCGCATCCAAAAGGCTCTGGAGTGGTGGGCTTACCCTCCAAACATTTCTAAAGGTCGGTCTTTTCAAGACACTACCCCAACACTGACGCTTACAACCGATGCATCCCTGGAGGGCTGGGGAGCACATCTCGAAGGCCTGTCAGTACAAGGGAAATGGACTGCAGTCCAACGCACTTGGCACATAAATCGCCTGGAGCTTCTGGCGATCTTCCCGGCTCTGAAGTCTTTTCAACAGATCGTTCAAGGTCAATCTCTGCTGGTGAGAACAGACAACACCACCAGCATGCATTACCTGAACAAGCAGGGCGGCACCAGGTCCCTTTTGCTTTCCCAACAAGCACAGGAGATATGGAATTGGGCAATTCATCACCAGATTCATCTCACTGCCATACATGTGCCGGGTGTTTGCAATGTTCTGGCGGACACACTCAGCAGGTCTTTCTCGGACAACCACGAGTGGGAACTCAATCAACCAACTCTGGAGTTCATTTTCCGCCAGTGGGGCCATCCGCAGATAGATCTTTTTGCGACTATCACCAACAAGAAATGCCAACGCTTTGCAAGTCTTCATCCCTACAGAGAGTCGAGCGGGAATGCATTTTCGATCAGCTGGTTGAACGCATTCAGCTACGCTTTTCCTCCGCTTCCTCTGATTACACGCTTGTTGCACAGGATGAGGCTTCAACCCTGTCAAGTCATCTTGATCACACCCAAATGGTCGATGCGCCCATGGTTCCCGGACCTTCTCTTGTTCTCCCAGAGCGAGCCAATTCCGCTTCATCCGTTGCCTCACCTCCTCACGATGCAGCAGGGGCGGATTTGCCATCCGAATCCAGCATACCTCCAACTTCATGCCTGGAACCTGAGCACCATGAATTTGCGCGTTTGAACATCGACGCAGACTGTCGAAAGGTGTTAGCGCACGCCCATGCTCCTTCCACCATTAGAACCTATCAGTTGAAGTGGAAGCGTTTCTGTGTCTGGTGCCATACCAAGGCCTTCGATCCGATGACTGCTAAACCAGAACAGAGTCCGCCTTTCTTCTTATCCCTTGCGAAATCAGGACTTTCCCACTCCACTCTGAAGGTCTTTCTAGCGGCTCTATCCCGCTTCCGTCATGATGGCTCTTTCTCACTATATTAGTCTAGAATTATTAAACAGTTTTTCAAAGGTCTCTTCCGAATGTTTCCACCCATTCGACGTCCTCCGCCTACTTGGCTCTTAAACCTGGTTTTGTCTCGGCTCCTCCTACCTCCTTTTGAACCCATCCATTCAGCAAGCTTAAAATTCCTCACGTGTAAAGTTGCCCTATTGCGCGCCTTGACGTCATCTAGGCGTGTCAGTGACATTCAGGCATTCACAATTCAACCTCCTTTTCTCCAGTTCTCAAAGGAGGCTGTTACACTACGTACTAATCCTACTTTTATTCCGAAAGTTCCCAGTGATTTTCATCTTAATGAACCGGTCGTTTTAAAGACTTTCTTTCCGGATCCACAAACTCCTGCGGAACGTTCATTACATTCCCTGGATATAAAACGTTGCCTCAAGTTTTATATTCAGCGCACTGCATTCTTCAGGAAATCTGATCAACTGTTCGTGGCCTATGGCCCGGCTTCTAAAGGACAGCCTGTTACCAAACAAACTATCACTAGGTTGCTTTCTGTCATCAGCGTGCTGGCAAGCCTCTTCCAGCTCCAGGACGTGCTCATTCAACTAGAGCTGTGTCAGCTTCTACTGCCCTTTTTGCGGGGGTACCTCTGCGACACATCTGCAGAGCTGCTACGTGGTCGAGCAGCCATACCTTTACGAAGCACTACTGTCTGCAGTCAACAGATGCCGCAGATGCAGCAGTAGGACAAGCGGTGCTGTGAAATCTTTTCCATTAAAGGTGAGCTTCTGTTGCTACCCGCCTCCTGTCATTATCTCTCTTTATTATGATATGTCTATTATATGCTTGAAATTACTGTTACCTTTATGACTTATATGATGTTTACTGCTTTCTACTCTTATTCAAGCATGTGAATCTATGAAAGACACCCCTAATACTGAAGAAGAACATAAGTTACTTACCTGTAAACTATGGTTCTCCAGTATTGGTGTCTTTCATAGATTCACATGCGACCCTCCCATCCTCCCCTCAGAGGCTCTCTTCTCCTCAGGCACTTTGGTTACTCTGTGCTATGAAAATCTGAGGTCTTGGGCTTCTGAGGAGAAGGTTCTAGAGGGAACTGCAGCCTGATTGGCTGGAATTTGGACCAAAACATAATGACACTGATATGTTACCAAGTTGAGTTTTCTCCCTTAGGCTTTCTATGGTACTTTTGAGTTTACTGTATTTATATATATGTATTTGTATTTTTTATAATTATAATAATTTTACTTATATATGCATATATTACTGCTATTTTATGTACCGTGGGACTCCCACTTCGACGACTGGGAATATTCAAGCATGTGAATCTATGAAAGACACCAATACTGGAGAACCACAGTTTACAGGTAAGTAACTTATGTTCTTAGCTGTCCCCCACAGTGCTCCGATCGCACGAGGCGCTCCGCTGGGCAATCGTCACCCCCGCCAGCCCCGCAGTAGGCATCAATCGCGACACTAACTTGACGCCGCTTCCCCGAATCGCTTAAGGAACAGTCCTTTGCAGTAGTGGGGCGAGGGGGGAGGGGTGGGAATATCCCCGCGTTTTCCCCAGCAGGCCAACGACAGCAGGGAGCCGCGCAGTATCTCCAGCGGGGGCCTCCGTCCGCCACGTCGGTCACCGATGAGTGTATAATGGCGGCTGCCTCAGGGATTGGCCCGCACTTGCTTCAGGTGCTCCTCTCTTTCCCCCGACACAGCTCTGAAAAGCTCAGCAGACTCTATCTTAAGTCCCGCAGGCTGTGCTACGAACTTACTTCGTTGGGCGTTCAGTCGCATCGCAGGCAGGTCCCGCTCTCCGTGGTAGCTAGGGAGGTCACTTCTCTGGCCAGTCCCGGGCTCGCATAGTTTGCCGTGCCGCCACTCTGCAGCACCATGCCTCTCCCCGATGAACTGTCTCAGCGTCGCGGTGGGAGCGGGGCAGAGTCTTTGTTGCTGAAACTCGCACCGGAGCCCAAGCGAGTCACCAGCAGCAATAGAGCAACAATAAATCACCCCAAATGGTCAGTTGAACAGGATAAATAACTGATTAATGAGCCAGGCTGCCGGAGCCTCACGGATGTGCGGCCATGCTGCTCATGCGCCACCTAGCTACCCTTAGTGAGCAGGTCTTTTTACCTGTGCCACTGCAGTGAGGCCTACTGGTCCACTCATGTAATGTTTGGCTGCTGTGTGCTTAACTTACCCTTGGTTTATTTATTTATTTATTTATTTGTATGTTCTTATATAGCGCTCGAATCACCGGGAAGGCATCTCGGCGCTTGCCTTGGGAACCCGTCCTGGCTTTTCCCTGCAAGATAGCCCCTAACGGGCATCCCACAGGTGAAAGCCAGGCATCCCGCCGCGGGGGGGCCGTTGTGGAGATTAAGCAAGCTTAATGCCCAGAGTTGCAGAGTGTGAACCATGATTAGGTCAGGCACCGAAACGAGAATTATCGAGTCCGTGGACATTTGACCAGAAGACCCTGCCGCGTCAGGAATTGAACCCTGGTCCCGGGTCTGACATCTGCTTCAGGGTCTGCCTGCTCTAACCAGGGAGCCACACTTCTCCACATCAAGTTAGTATGCAGTGCTGTGCAGCACACTTGTGGCTGCATGCGTTTGCTGGGTGTAGGTGTGTCTGCGAGTGGTACAATACATGTAAGACTCTAGGTTACATTTTGGGAGACCCAGAACTTACTGGAGGAGTATGAGAAGGTAGAGCATTCCCACAGACTGATTTGTGTATTGCTGCATTCCAGAGGGATGGGTTGGACACGCTGTAGGAAGGAAGAGCCAGATTTGGGCTTGCTCCTGCTCTGACAGACTGCATCCTGAAGGCAGGGCAGAATATTTTTCACTACAAAGGAAAACACTCTCAACAAAAAACTTCAAAAACTCAGTCACCAAATCACACTTTGTCTGGAAATGACCGTAAGAAGGGGAGTCTGAGTTCCCCAAAATTTTCAAGTGCCTCTAAA
Organism: Lissotriton vulgaris; assembly: GCF_964263255.1. Taxonomy (NCBI): domain Eukaryota; kingdom Metazoa; phylum Chordata; class Amphibia; order Caudata; family Salamandridae; genus Lissotriton; species Lissotriton vulgaris. The sequence goes on along the minus strand of NC_141691.1, from coordinate 1,986,836,125 downwards.
AAGGGAGCGGTTGGCCTAAGAAATAGGAAATAGGAATGTGGGATGTGGGACATGGAGGGGCTACTGGGGCTTACAGAGCACCAGCTGTCTGAAGCTGGCACATACAATGCCCTGACCTGGGGTAATTTGAGGGGGGTAGAAGAAGCGTGAAATTCCCGCTGCATCCCGCAGTAAGAAATTGAAGATGCATCACTGTTCGATAATGCAGGAATGTTGGTGACAATTGTTGCTGCTTTGGTGTGTAATTTGAAAAACCCAATTAAAAGTTTTCTGCCTGGGATTGAGGGTGCTAAGGTCTGCCATTCTCCCTGCTGGAAGAGGGGACATCATACAAGGAAACCGCCTGCACACGAGAATGTAGCACCCACACCTGCCTAGGGAACTTGGTGAGTGGATCCCCATAGCGAAACGTGAGGAAGCGGATGCTACACCGATTGGGTTGTTGCCTGTGTGCAGCGTAAAGTCAGGTATGCCCTATGCCAGAGGGAACTACTGTGAAGAGTGCATTACTGCCATTTTGATTGGGCCGTCACGCTTGTGCTACTCATCGCCTGCATCTTCTGCAACGCTCAGCAATGTCAGTGTGTGGAACGCTTTAGGGGACTCTGAAAGCGAACCCCCTGTACGAGCAGGGAAAAATGATTGCAGGGCTGAATGGTTCAGGCCGAACTTGTTCTGCTTCTTAGGGCGTTAGGTGCTGGAATACCTTTGACTTTAGACGAGTTGGAGTGGACCTCTGGGACTCTTACTAGTAGTGGGGCTTAAGCAGAATATCACCTTTCGTGAATGGGGAATAACCTCTAACACTTGAGTACTGACTTTAGGGGACTGTGTGTGATTTGTGTATGCTATTTCTCAGGACCCATAGTAATTATTGGGAGTTCAGGCCTCCAACCCCACGATTGGACCCAGTAGCTCCTGCTTTCCCAGTGCTCTTTGCAAGGGGTTCTGACTCATGTATAAATAAAAACCTTGATCTAACACCCGCTTGGTTTCTATACAAAAACATATGCAAGAAATTGATAGGTGGGGTGCTTAAATTTAATCTCAATTGTACAAAAACAGGGTACCTCTGACACCATAAATTCAACAAACCACTTACTTCCCAAACGATTTTTTAATTACCGTTGGGATATATGCATTTATATTTCTATTTTTTAACTTCTTCAATTTGCAAAACAACCAGGCCCATCAGTGGGCATCTCAAGCACAAAAATTCTTATTATATACAATCAAGCAAGACAGTGTGTTCAATCGTTATATACAGTGAAAAATCAATAAGGAATTTAGTGATTTGTACATTCAAAAAAAGTGTATCAAACCAGGAAAAATAAACACATGAGAATATTTCAAAAGTACATATAGATGTGGACTTTACATCCATAGGCAGTCCTATTGCTTTCCAAAATGAAAAGGCAGGTTGCTACTTTGTACTGTCCTCAAATTTTTAGTGCTCTTTTTTTGCCAGGGCGGAGGTTAGGGAATATTTCTTGAAACATGAGAGAAAGGAAAACCCTGAGTTAGGGGCTGGTTTTTGTCCAGTGTGAGGTCTGTTTTCTACTCTGTTTGCCAAAGAACCTCTTTAAAAAAGGGCCAACACGTTTCGACTTTCTAAATGGCACTTCTTTTCGTGAAGGTCTTCATCAGGGGAGGTGAAGGTTCAAGACAGGACTTGTGTACCTACGTGAATTTAAAAAAACAGATGTTGCCATCAATATCAGTTATTGGGAAAGTGATTGTGGAGAAGCTCATCTTCAATATGTGGGAGCTTAGCACATACTGTGTTACTTTGTATGTAGCCACGCAGGGTCTGAATGGTTGGGTCCTAGGATTTCTTGACTTTGTTTTGAGCTACGAGGGGGCAAAACAAGAAGAGAGAGTGATAGATGTGTTATATGTCATGTTTGTGATGCCCCGTGAGTTGGCTAATTTCTAAGGGTTTGCTCATTGGGCATGCAGGTGTGATGTTTCTCTTAAGGCAAGTGAGGGCCTTACCCAGGTGATTCAGGCAGCATGCGGTTCAACTACTGCTTTGCCAATGATACATCCAATGACCCCCAAGTGAGGAAGGTGGCAAAAGGGATAGGAACACAAATGCTCCTAGTGTGCCTACGTGCTTTGCGTTTACTGCACCCCATTTGTAAAGTCGCAGCCTTGGCAGGGGAGACACCGGTTCTGTGCAGGATATGCAAGCCAAGGTACCTATTTGTACGGGACATACCTTCTTTATTTGTAGTTGTTGGCAGTCCGTTTCTTTGAGCCTGGGTAAGATGTCATACTGAGTCAGGCTGTCGCGGGTGATTAACTAGTGCGCTGCTATTTTCAAGGCGTCCTCTTGCTTCTCTACTGCATTTGCCGGTGAAAGATTACCCGTTCAGGAGTCCTACTTCTGTTTTCCAGGCAGTGGGACGTGTTGCCTCACTTCCGCTGCCTTGTTGTATATTGCCGATTGCCTGGCTGGGTCTGAAGGCCGTCCATTTTGGAAACAGGCAGATCCGATATATACTGAAATGGGAGTTCGATCCTCCTGTCCTGCTTACGAGCCTTATGGGAAAAACAAACCGGCCCATCGGCACCCATAGCTGTGTAAATCATGGTGCTGCGATGGTGGTATGGGTTAGATTTTGAGCTTCGGCCTGGAGAAATAGTCTTTCTTTTCACAGGGGGAGAGAGAGAAAAGGGGAGAGAAGGTGCATTGCGAACAATGTGATGACTCTGCAGAATGGCGACTCTTCTGATTTTCTGTGGATCTATTTACCATCTCATGTTATATGGCTTATTTCGCTTATTTCGTTCAAGCCATTGTCAAATGTGTTAAGGTACAGGACAGTTTTGGGCTCAAATCTTGTCAAGAGGTTATCAATGTTGTTTCCTCTTATGTGTTTTAATACAGTCCATTTTAGGTCTTCCACCCTATGTTGGTATTCAAAAAAGTGGGGAACCAGTGGTGCACTCATTTATTATTTTTTTTTTTTAAATATATTTTTATTGCAGGAATTAGTAAATCGTTACAGTATCGACCAGCTTTATATCATAGGCAGTATCAACAGTATAAGATCCATTGGCCCCCCACCTTCAATCCCGAACACAGCCATCCGGCCCACAACCCTGGGGTCGGGCGGCGAAATACAGAGGGGGATCAGTAGGATGCTTGAGCTGGTCCGGATGATACACTGTCCGTCATCTGCTTTTCTAAACAAGCCTATAAACCCAAAAGAAAAGAAAAGAAAACCTCCACCCACAAAGAACTACTAAGCAAAGAAACCCCACCCCACCCCACCACCAGCGCCAGGGAGCCACCTATACAGGATCTGCCTTGGGACCCACGGGGAAAGCAATAGGACCATCAGTACAAACGTTTACCGGGACTCGGGCGAGTCGCTTCTTCACTTTCAGAGTCGCTGGGGGCACAATAATCCCTGAGGGCCTGAACCAACATTTCCCATTCCAACGCGGCCTCCTGCGCCTTCTCATTACGCTGCCTCCAAGCTAGTTGATATCTCAGCGCGCTCTCCCCCGCCGCCCATTTCAAAAGCTCACTGTGCCATCTGCTGCCTGTCGGACCAGCCCGTGCCTTCCAGTTCCTGGTCACCTCTCGCTTAGCCAGGAGGAGCCCTAGGTCGATAAATTTACTAGAAATTTTATTTCTGGGGGTATGGGGGAACCAGTGCAGGAGCCCCACCGCCGCATCGAATGATAAGGCTCTCCCCGTCACCTCCTCCAGGGTCGCCTCTACGTCCCTCCAGTAAGATGACAGACCTGGACAGGCCCATAACATATGTAGGAGGTCCGCTTCCGGAGCCGGACACCTAGGGCATGCCGCCGAATTCGTGGCAAAATATCGCCTGATCTTCACCGGGGTCAGGTACGCTCTATGGAGAACGTAATAGTGTACCAGCTGAAAACGGGCGTTGCGTGTGCCCTTCCAGGCTCGTCTCACCAGCTGGGACCAAGTCGTCTCCGGGATCTCCCTACCAATGTCCTCCTCCCAACGGTTTCTGAGGGTGGTGAGAGGAGCTAACCCTTCGTTAATCAACCTGCCGTAGAGGCAAGTGACCGCCTTCACCGTGCCCGCCGACATCATCACGTACTGGCACACCTGAGATAAGGGGGGTTCCTCCTGCCCGTTCTTCCAGTGTGCCTGGATCGCTCTCATAATGGCCGAGTGTAGCAGAAAGTCACCACGGGGGATCTCGAAGCGGTCAATAAGATCTTGAAAGGACAAGAGCGCTCCGTCCTCGTATAAATCCCCAACCAGCTGTAAACCGGCATTCTCCCAGGCCGCCAAGCGTGACCAATCCCCTCCGTGGGGGAGGGCCGTCAACATTCCCAACGGTATTTCAGGCGCGTACGGGATCCTCAGTTGGCCCCGGGCGTGGGCCCGGTTCCAGCACAGGCGGATAGTCCGCTCCTCCATCGACAAGTCCCGAAGGGCCAATCGCTGTCGCAGCGCTATAAAGGATAGAACATGCCTGGCCATGCCCGTTCCCCTCCCGTCCTCCGGGCCCCGGAATTCCCTGGCGACCTCCTGGGTGAAGGTCTGGAGCTGCGCCGCCAGATAATACTTTTCAAAGTCCGGCACCGCGAGCCCCCCCTCGTCTTTCGGTCTCATCAGGGTCCTGAGGGCCACCCGCCGGCGGCCCGATCCCCAGAGGAATCCGACCACCATGGAGCGCAACAGTCGAAACGTGGCCGGTGGGACCCAGATCGGTAGAGTCCGGAAATAGTACAATAGCCGGGGAAGCGCCACCATTTTAAGCAGGGCGATCCGTCCCGCCACCGAAAGCGGCAGCGTGGCCCAAAAGGCCATGCAGCCTCGGAGTGCCCGAATGCTGCGGGCAATGTTCCCATCTAGGAGGTCAGGTTGGTCGTGATAAACAAATACCCCGAAGTACTTAAAGCAGTCGGGTTCCCACCTAATCTCCCTACTTAGGGCAGGGGCAGGAGTGCCCCTGCGTACCGGAAAAAGACAGGTCTTGGGCCAATTCACACGGAGACCCGAGACCTCCCCGAACTCTGTAAGTGCCCCCGCCGCTCCACGTAAAGCGTCGATCGGGTCCTCCAGGAAGAGCAACAGGTCGTCCGCATATAGTGAAACATAATGCGGGCCCGCAGGCGTCCACAAGCCCGTATAATGGGCTCCCGATCGAAGGTGCAGCGCGAGTGGCTCCACCGCCAGCGCAAAGAGAAGTGGGGACAGTGAACACCCCTGCCGCGTGCCTCGTTCTACCGGATACCGCGAGGAGATCAGCGGTCCCGCCCGGACCCTGGCCGACGCGGAGGCATACAGAACCGTGGTCCACCTGACAAAGCCCTCCCCGAGGCCGAATCTCCGCAGTACCGTGCAGAGGTAGTCCCACTCCAGGCTATCAAAAGCCTTCTCTAAGTCCACCGACAGGACGACCGGGGACGGGGCATCCACGAATGGTTCCCCTAGCAAACGGAACAACCTGCGGATATTCATAGTCGTGTTCCGTCGTGGGATGAAACCAGCTTGGTCCACATGCACCAGGGAACTCATGTGTCCCAGCAGCCTCGAGGCCAAGATGCTACTCAATATTTTATAGTCCACCGTCAGCATCGATAGGGGACGGTAAGACCCCGGGTCGGACGAGTCGCGGCCTGGCTTAAGGAGGGGAACCACCAACGCCTCACACATCGAGCTCGGGAGTCGCCCCAGCCTCTTCGCCTCCCTGTAGACCACCAATAGTCGAGGGGCTAGGAGGTCAGCGTAAGCTGCATAAAACTCCACCGGCAGGCCATCTAGGCCCGGGGTCTTGTTTCTCGCCATCCGTTTGATGGCCCCACGGATCTCCCCCAGCTCAATGTCGGATCCCAGGGCTTTCGCCACTTCCTGCTCCACCGTGCGGAGCTCCAGTGGACGTAAATAATCCTCAAGTCGGTCAGGGTATCGTGCGGAGCGACTACGGTATAAACATTCGTAATAATGCCGGAAGCAGCTAAGGATCTCCGGTTGGGTGTGTACCTCGGTGCCGTCCGCCTGTCGCATACTTGTCGTCGAATGGGATTGGCGCGTAGGGTTCGCCAACCACGCCAACAACGCGCTCGATCTGTCCCCCTCTGCGATGGATCGGACCGTGTAGGCCTTATAGTCAAAACAGCGGAGCTGTTCGACCTCTGCCGCCACCTTTTCCCTCGCCTCCGCCGTTGGTACTTGCAATTCCGGGTGCCCGGGGCGCCGAAGTTCAAGCTCGCGGAGTTTCCGATCCGCTGCATCTAAGTCAGCTAGGATAACACGCCTCATGCCCACCTTCTTAGAGATACAGTAACCCCTCACGACTACCTTAAAAGCATCCCACTCTAACGCTCTGGTACTCGCGGTGCCGCCGTTGGACGCAAAAAATTCCACCACCTTGTCCCCCAGGTCCGCCCTGAAAACACTGTCCTCAAGGGTCTCGGGTTGCAGCTTCCAGGTGGGCACCGCCGGCCTCCCGGGGAACCAGCGAAGGTCCAGCAGGAGGGGGTTATGGTCCGAGATGGTCCTGGATAAGTACTCGGATCGGACCGCCGCCGAGACCAGTTCGGGCGACCCCAGAAAGCCATCTAGTCTGACATGTAACTCATGAAGGCTCGAGAAATATGAATAATCCCGAGCTAAGGGGTGATGCGCTCTCCAGATGTCCGTCAAACCCCAGCGAGTCTGCCAATCCTGACGACCCTTAGCTGTGCGACGAACCGGAGAATCGGGAAGCGGTGGGTGCGAGCGATCAATGTCTACGTCCACTACGGAATTGAAGTCTCCGCCAAGCAGAAGGGGCCCGGAGAAGAAGTGGGCCAACGAGCCCGATAACCTGGAAAGGAAGGCAGTCTGGTCTATGTTAGGAGCATACACACAGCAAACGTTCAAGTCCCTCCCTCCCAGTGTTCCCGAGATGGCCACGTATCGCCCCTCCGGATCTACCACTGTTCTCGTGACCTGGAAGGGGACCCCCGCCCTGATCCATATTAGCGCCCCTCTGGCATAAGCGGAGTACGAGGTGGAAAAGACCTGCCCCCGCCATCTACGCTGTAGCGCCGCCCCTTCCGCCTTGTTCAGATGAGTTTCCTGCAGCAGCGCCATTTGCACTCCCCTACGCACTAAATAAGCGTGGACCTTGTGGCGCCTGGACATAGTATGAAGCCCCCTTACGTTCCAAGTGACACATTTCAAATTAGCAACATCAGCCATTGTCCCATAACGTTCTCGCACAATCTCCCCATCCGGGTCCCCACAAAAAAAAGACATCTTTCCTCCCAGCACCGATGGCGGCCATTTCCCCCAACCAAAACCAAACCACCCAAGAACGAACCAAACCCCCACCCACCCACCCCAGAACAGGACCCAAACTATACCATCTAGATCCCATCCAAACCTCGCCTTCCATCAACCCAATAACCCCAACTAATCCCACGGTCGCCACCGTGGGAAGGCCTTAAGGGCCAGGTGCGGGCCGGGCGGAGGCAGTGGGCCCTCGACGCTTAGGCAACCAGGACCATTGCAAGCCCTAAACAGTGTCGGCAACCTCTCCCGGGGCAGAAACAGGGGCACCCCCCCCCTCGTTGTCAGCAGCTTATGGACGGCAACCGCCTCCCCCCTGCCGGGCCCCCACCCAAAATAAGGCAGCACACCCCGTTACCCTTGCCAATCCAAAAGGTCCTCCACCGATTTCGGTGTGATCACCGGTGTATGGGCACTATCAGTCACTGAATCCTCCGAGTCCGATGGTGCCACCTCTTCACCCAGGTTTTCCTCCTCCTCAATGGCTTCGTCCCGTGCACCCGACAACTCCGACAACACTTCCAGCACTCCCCTCCGCTCCGACGACGTCTCTCAGTGGAGGGCCCTCCCGTGCGGCTGCGGCGATTCCTGATCCTCCTGGATCGCCGCCTCTGTTCCGGCTCATCTGCCTGTTGGGACGAGGAGCCGAAACCATCTTTCCCTGCCCTATAGAGCTCGAGCCAGGCACAGACATCCTCCGGGGTGTCGAAGAACTGAGTTTTGTCGTCGACTATGATGCGGAGCCTTGCAGGGTAGAGAAGCGAGTACTGGATGCCCTCGCTCCTGAGCTCGCGCTTGACCGCCAGGAAGGAGAAACGCTTGCGTTGAGTCTCGTAGGTGTAGTCCGGAAAGATGTTCACCTGACTGTTCGCTAGACCATTACGCCTGGCGGCGTTGAGGATTAAATCCCTGTCCCGAAAGTGCAATAATCGCGCCACCACCGGCCTCGGGGGGCGTCCCTGTTGCGGCGGCCGCGCCGGGACTCTGTGGGCACGCTCCAGAGTGTAGAAGGAGGATAGCCCCTCCGGGGCCACCGTGTCACGGAGCCAGGCCTCCAAGTATGTCACCATGTCGCCATATTCGATTTTTTCCGGGAGGCCCACAACACGAATGTTCCGCCTGTTGCGGCCTTCCGCATCCTCCGCCCTCTGCTCCAGGGACGCAATGCGGGACAGGGCATCCTTCATCGTCGCAGCCAAGGTTCGCTGCGCCGGCTCCAAGGTTTTCACCGAGCTCTCCACTTCTTTGACCCGGTCCGAAAGTTTGCCATGGTCCGCTCTGAGGAGACCTAGGCTCGTCGCCACCTGGGCAATGTCTTGTTGGAGGGCCGATCTCGTGGTCGTTATCGCCTCTAGGACGCGGTCGAACTGTCGTTGCATCGACGCGCCATCAGAACTCTTTGGGTCCCCAAGCTCTTCTTTGTCCTGGGCTTCCGAGTCCGAGGCGGTCGGGGTGGGCCCCTTGGCTCCTCTAGGTTTCCCCATGTCGCCGGGGGCACTCCGTGAAGGTCCCGGAGTAGGCGTCTCCGGGCGCAGGTGTCGACCACGACCCTCCCGGCTACTGGTCCTCAGATCGAGTACAGGAGATCTCCGTCTCCAGGGCCTGTGGAGACTTCTCCGCTTCGACTCACGCCACCGCCACGGCGTCCGAGGGCACCGATGAGGGGGCGGAGACAACCGTCGCCGTGCCAGGCAGGCCCGCTCACCCGCTAGAGATCCAGGGTGAGGGTCCCCAACTCCACTGGACGATGTGTAGCGCCAAGGTGTCGCGCCTCCCATGGAAGTGGGCTGGCTGGGAAGACGTAGCTAGGTGCGGAGTCGCGAGACGGGCCACCGCCCGGATCACAGGGCGACCGCTCCCGGGGTCTCCTATAACGTGGGCATCCGCCCGGCCACCCAACCGAGTGCAAACTCGTCGTGAGAAATCCGATCCAATAGACAGCCAGTGCACAGAGCAGTCGGGTCCGGCCAGGGGGACAAAGAAGTCCGGGCGCCATGTTGGGTCGCACTCCGCGACTCCGCAAACTTCGGTTGCACTCCGGAGCAACCCTCGTCCGAGCCCCACCAAGGGCCCCGGCAGGTCTCCGTCGGTCCGCTCAGCCGAATGCGGGGTCTGGGGTGCCCCGCAGCCTCCGATTTACAGGATAATTCCGGGCTCAGTCCCGGAGCCGAGCTCTCAGGCGACCATCGCCATCGGCGCCCAAGCCACGCCCCCCACCAGTGGTGCACTCATTGTGCCACATCTTATCCTGGAGCGATGTTGTGTGATGCGTTTCTTTATGGCCTGAGTGGTTTTGCCAATATATACTTTGGGACACAGACAGATGCTTCCATACACAACATTGTGTGTGTTACAGTTCGTGAAATCTTCATGTTTCACAAACTTGTTCCCGTAGGTGAAGATTGTTCCCTCTATTGTACTTGCACAGACAGAACAGTTGCCGCATCTTTTATGACTTTTAATAGGTGGCAATGCTAGTAGGTTCCGGATAGGTTGATTGTTCTTTTTCTTCGTGGTATCAGCTCTTACTAGTCTGTCCCTGATACTTCTGTTTTTTTTCAACGCAAATATAGGGACAGCGGCCAGTGGTTCCAATGGTTTCACTGTATTCCAGTTCTTCCTTATGATTTTCTTGATTTCATTAGTGCTACCTGAAAAGGTGGTCTCACATACTAAGGGGGAATCGTCCTTTTTATTCTTGGGTGTAAGTAAAGCCTCCCTGGGAGTGTACCACGCTCTCTTTATGGCGCGTTTGAGTAATTTTCTTGGATACATACGTTCTGCGAGTTTCTCCAACAGTATGTTCGCGTTGTGGAAGTAATCCGCTTTCAAGGAACAATTCCTTCTTGTCCTCAAAAATTGGCTGAACGGTAGGTTTTCAAGCAAATACCTCTGGTGAAAACTTGAAAAATGGAGTAGGGTGTTTTTGTCTGTATTTTTCGTATATAGAGTGGTATACAGACAGCCATTTCCGGGTTTTATTAGAAGGTCTAAAAAGTTCATCTCCATTTTATTTGCATTCAGTGTGAACTGAAAATCCTTGTTCCTGTCAAGCCAGATTTGAAATTCTAGCAGTTGTTTATATGTTCCTCTCCACAACATAAAAATGTTGTTGATGTAACGATATCACATTTTTATGTGGCCATCATATGGATTGTGACTGAAAATCCAATTGTCCTCGAAGAGGGCCATGAACATGATAGCCATTTCTGGGGCGAATGGACAGCCCATGGCTTTCATGGCCCTTCAGCAGCTAGGGACTTCCCTTTGCCTGAATACTAATTTATCTAGGAAATCATGGAGTTTTCAAAGAACTGAGTCTTTGATGATGTTATTATGTCCAATCATACGTCGAACTCTGCACCTTCAAGATATAAATATGCCTACATTTGCCCAGACAAACACACAGTGGTTTGGAGCAGATTAACTATCTACTTGCCCGACGCGCCCTGCAGCAGCAAGTGCCGAAGGAAGCTGACCCTCCAGCTGATGCACTGAGAGACGCTGCCTTTTCTCCTGCCGAGAAATCCAGCTCCAGTGTTTCCAGGCTACCCTTTCGGGTTGCTTGGAGATCGAGTCCTGAGAGAGATTCAAGACCTCCTTCATTCTAAAACCAAGCAGGTACGGAGCGGATTAGACCCTTATAGGATTCTTAGATAGATACTTGGCAGAGAAAAACTTACTAAACTTAAAGCTACATCTCACTTACTTCTTCCCTCGTACTAGACTTAGGTTAGGTACACCGGGCTAGGCTTATTTTAGAAGCACCAGTTGAGAACTTTTAGTCATTCTTTTATCACTGTATGTATTTTATATGTTTTAGGCATGTTATGGCTTAGAAACCATATCATGCTCTTACAGTATTATTTTATAATACTCTTCGTATTATATGCCTTGTACTTTATAACCAGTATTACGATTGTAGCTATACATTTCTTATGCTTGAGAAAGAATACTGTTCAATAAATACTTTTTATTAAAAACTCCTGTCTCTATTTTCTCAGCACCTCTGGTGAAACGAAGCATGCACGATTGACTGAGTAAAATAGCTATCTATTGTTTTTGCGACTCTAGAGATTGATTTCCTATTCTTGGGAAACAAAGTTGTCATGTTTATGCGGTTGTCAGAAACGAATCCCTTCTTGTGAATTCGAGAAAGTTTCTAATCACCTCTGAGCTAGCTGGCACTCACAATTAAGTCTAATATATGCGATAGAGAGCTGGTCGACCTCAGTACTACGTCTAAACCATAGTATATATTATTCCAATGCGCAGAGCCTATTTGGAGAAGTGTGGCTCAATGGTTAGAGCGGCAGACCTGATGCAGAAGTCTAGCCCGGGACCAGGGTTCAATTCCCTGCCTCGGCGGGTCTTGGGCTCAAAATTCCACGGACCTGATAATTCTCGCCTCTGTGCCTATTCCAATCAAAGAGTCCCACTATGCAACTCTGGGCAATAGCTTGCTTAATCTCACAACGGCCCCCACAACGCTAAGGATGCCTGGCCTCCACCTTGGGGGTGCCCAGGAGTGGACGCTTCACAGGGAAAGCCAGGATGGGTTTCACAGCAGTATTCGTACAAGCGACTTGAGACCCTTGCGGGTGAGTAGTGCGCTATACAAGTATCACAATTACATTACAATTACATTTACACGGCGCCCATCGTTTGGTAAGGTGATAATTTAACGCTAGATACTACTAGAGTAACTCAGTCGTGATTTTCACACAGACCCCTTTTTCCCGTAAAAACGTAATACCTAATAGACGTCTGGAGTGGGTAAACGGATAAATATCCACCAAAACTGAGTAGGACAAAAAATCCTATGTATTAGTTTTTGGTTTGTTCAATGTTGAAGGATACAGTGTTCCAAAATATTGTGCACCTAATCTTTGTTTCCTTGAAACTTGTTTTGCAACAAAATGCCGAATAGTGACGAAGAATTAGCTACAACTACAGCTCAAGCAGTTTTAGATGAAAGAAATCTCCTACAGAATGACCCGGAGGTTATAATCCTCCCGGTAAATGTAAGAAAAACTATACCTTACAAACTCATAAATAATGGAGTATCATCGAGAGGTGGTAAAGTAATCTTTGTTATAGAGGCACATGAATATCGGCAGACAGAAGAGTTCTATTCATGGATTCATTTTCCTCCAACAGATGGAGGGACACACAAGTTCCACTACTACAAAGTAGAGGAACCCCCAGAGGAATACGTTCGAAACACGACGGTGAAATTCCATTAACTTACCAAGAGCATCAGCTCTGGTTTAAAGGCGCCCTACAACATGAACATCACATAACCAGGCTCGGTCCACTAGGTAGACCAGGAGCAACATGGCTGGTACTAGCCAGCTATACACCACATCCTGTCATTGAAAAAATGACAGGTCCAGAACTGTTAGTACAACTAAAACAGTTAATTAAAATTCATAGACAATTGGTTCAATATGTCATGCGGACCTTAACATTCCAACCTACTGTAAGAGTTTTACAGCACACCCCTCACCAGGAAAATACAAATAAAATCACACCACAGACTATACAGTCAGTCATTGGTAAATTGCCTGCAAAGAGGGAACAATTTCCCTTTTGTCTAGCACAAAAAATCACTCAGATAGAGGCAGTATTCCCTGATAGTACACCTCATGAGAAACGCAGAATTCTGACAATCTATTTACCAATGGGGATAGCACCACATGTGGAGGACTGTGACACTTTGGGTACAGTCTTTGCTTCAATCTACACAAAAACACATGGTGTTTCGTCTATGGCGGTAATACCAGACGTTCTGAGACAGATTAAAAATGACTACGGACCAGAACCTGCCTTAAATCTTGGTATGAAATTACTAAAAAGATTTCAAACAAGTCTCGGCTATACTATTAGCGAACATTAAAGGTGAAGCAGCATCCGTGGCAATCCGCCAAAAGCTAAAAGAAACAGATATAACAGACCAACCATATGTGCTTGCAAGAATGATTTAAAAATCATATGAAGAACTAGGTAGAATTTGGGTGAGAAACCATTAAAACCCCAACTAACAGAAAATCCTGAAAAGGTTTTTATTAAATATAATCTCACTACTACTAAAAAGAAGTGGGAAAATAGTAAACAGACACTTCCTAAAGAGAAACTTTCTCAGTCCAGAGAAAGATCTCCCCAACGGGGAGGTAGGTCTCCACAAAGGGAGCCCTCTGAAAAAAGATATAACCTTAGGAATAGGGATAATCTGAGAAAACCTGACAGATATCAAGATACTGATACACATTCCTCTCGTACCTTTCAGACTTCCTCGCAGAAATCCAAGAGGAGAGGACGATCAGAACAAAAAGAAGAACGCGTGAAGGCAAAAGACGAACAGCACGTTCCAAAAAATAAGAAAACTCAATTCACCAAGAAGAAGGTAGCAAGCTTAAAGATCAGACATGCCGAAGATCTTGAGGACACAACTCAAGAACAGGGAATGGGCCCAGACAATGCTAGACAGCGCAGCAGAAGTGACCATAGGTTCGAGGCATGTGGGCTGCTGAATTCATATCTGTGCATAGATCGCCACCTAGTGTTGGGTCCGGATGATTGCACATTGTTGTCCTGGAAGAGTCTTCGAAGTATCACGAGATAGGTGGCTCCTCCCCTGGACTACAGTGCGCATGGGCATCGCCTCCATCCCCAGATTGTTTTTTTCCGCCATTGGGTTCGGATGTGTTTCGGTTCCCTCTGTCGGAACCGATAGTTGTTCAAATTCGACTCGAGACCAAAAGGTCTTTAGGCTGGGCGTCGGTATAGTTACGTACGGGTTTCTTTCAGACTCTCAGCTCCGATCTCTTGCTGCCCTTCCACGTGCTTTCGGCGCGGACGGGCCTACACTACACTCTTGCTATGGAGCGAACTCCGTTTAAGAAGTGCCCGGTGTGTAACTCTAAATATTCACACCTCGACGTGCACCCTGTGTGCAATACCTGCTTGTCACCGGATCACCGCGAAGACACCTGCATGGCGTGTTCGAAGTTCCGGAGCAAGAAGACTTTAAAGATTCGTCGGGCCAATAGGCTCCAGGCTAAGTTATCGGCTACGGCGCCCCCACCAGATGACATTTTCCAGGAATCTGTCGAGGGAGAAGACTACGTGCAAGGTTCGGACTCTAATCCCGCATCCGAGGGGGAACCCTACGACGAGGGTGCGGAGAACTTTGACGAAGTCACCGACGAGGTAGGGGACGAGGATCAGGCTTTTGCCACGATGGGTGATAGCTCGGAGGAGGAGCATCCCCAACCAGACTCAGGGGTTACTACCCTTCATACGGCCCAGGTCGAGGGATCGCCTTCGGGCCTTACCCAAGATCTAACTATGAGTCCTACGTCCCCGCCTCCGGGCCCGGTCACGGACATTTATGAACCATCACTTACGTCGAAGAAAACGAAAGTGAAGCCAACTGGTCACGCACCCTCGGATGCGGAACCGAAAGTGAAAGTTGCGCTGGTGAAGAAGGTTCTGGAGGCGTCAACTTCCAAGAAAACCAAAATGGCCGACTCGAAGAGCCACGCCAAGATGGCCGACCCGAAGCCCTCGGGTCGGTGCCGAAGGCGAAAGCGTCCGACGCGGCTGCGTCGGCTCCGAAAGGGGTTGTGGACCCGAAGTCGGCTCCGAAGGGGGTCGTGGACCCGAAGTCGGCTCCGAAGAAGCGTCAGGGCGACGACGCGCATAGCCATGGGGTGTCGGCCCCGAAGAAGGCGCATGCCGGTGATCGGGCTCTCGATGCTGAGACGTCGCTCGAGCCGGTCAAGCCCTCTCCGGCCTTGACGAAGAAGGTGGCGGAATCCCTTCAGCGGATTCGAAAAGACAGTGTGGTTCCCGCGGCAGGCACTGTGGCGCCAAAGCTCGCGCCTAAGCCGGCGAAGGAGCAAACGCCTATCCGTTTCACCTTTCCTCCCAAGTCGGCGCCGAAGGCCTTCGCGCCGAAGCAGAGTGGACCCTCGAAGGAGGTTTTGGCACCGAAAGCTGCCTTGGTGGTGTCGAAGCTTCGACTCCAACCGCTTGCTGAAGAGGAACGTCGTGAGGTAACCATCGACGCCAACACCGGAAAACTGTCGCTCCTCAAACGGAAGATCACGACGGAGCCGGCGTTGGAACATTTTAAGATCCCTCTCAAAAACAAAAGGGACTCTGAGGACTCTTCGACTTTGGTGGAACCTGTGTCCCCGCAAACCCTAGGACACTCGCCGACGCATTTCGCCGCAGCCGGTGCGGACGAGGAAGATGCCGAGTACGACTATCCGGCGTACTCGGATCCGGAGGAGGAGCACGTTCCGTGGTCCGCCGGAGGCGACACGGACGACCCGCAGTCGGGTCAGGACACAACTTTTTGCGGCCAAAACGTCCCCGACTGAGGACTCGACGGCCTTCAATGCTCTGATAGAGAGAGCTGCTGCTAACCACGACGTCGAGCTGCACTCGGACCCCGTGGATGTGGACTTCTTATTCGACACCTTCTCGGTAGCCGAAAAGTCAGTCAAAACGCTACCGATGCTTAAGGGGGTGCTTAAACATGCAACGGAGGTTTTCAAGGAGCCGACCCGAGCGCGTGTGGTCAACCCTCGCATCGACAGGAAATATAAGGCAGCGCCCACGGATCCTACATATATCAAGGGACACTTGCCATTGGACTCCTTAGTAGTTTCCAACGCTCGGAAGAGGGCGAACTCTCAGACTACTGGTGACGCTCCTCCCCCAGACAAAGAGTCCAAGATCTTTGAGGCCTCAGGCAAACGCATTGCTGCACAGGCAGCTAATATCTGGAGAATATCTAACACCCAAGCCTTGCTTGCACGTTATGATAGGGCCCATTATGACACCTTAGAGGCCATACTGCAACACTTGCCTGACCAATACAAGGAGGCAGGGGAGATGCTGATTCAGGAGGGTAAACTCATTACGAATGCATCCATCAAATGTGCACTGGATGTGGCAGACACAGCCTCCAGGGCTATCAATACCAGCGTGTTGCTTAGGCGCCATGCCTGGCTTACAATTTCGGGGTTCAAGCCCGACATCCAAACTACGATACTGAATCAAACAGTGAATCCAGACCACCTGTTTGGCCCTGAGGTGGATGCCACACTGGAAAAAATGAAAAAAGTACGGAAACTGCCAAGTCAATGGGGGCTTTACAAAGTCAGCAGTTTCGGAGTGGTTCCTTTCGCCGCTCAAACTCCAGAGGCACCTCAAGGGGACAGGCATCCCAGTCCACACAATATTACAAAAGTAACACCCAAGCCTCGTATAACAACAAGAATAGAGGTGGTTACAGAGGCAATAATGTCAAGGGCAGGGGACGTGGCAACAATAGTTCCAGGTCCGCCGCCACCAACAAACAGTGACGTCTTGTCACTGCCCCCCGACCATACAACACCGGTCGGGGGGAGACTCTAGCAGTTCCTGCCGGCGTGGAAGTCCATCACCACGGACAGGTGGGTGAGGTCTATTATCCAGTACGGGTACTGTCTAGAGCTTACGTCCATTCCACTGGACATACCCCCAAGGAGCCGTCCTATGTCAGGCGAGCACTTGACCTAGTTGCAGCAAGAAGTTCTAGTCATGCTGCAAAAAGGGGCGATAGAGCTCGTTCCATTACAAGAGCGGGGAACAGGGGTTTACTCCCTGTATTTTCTGATTCCCAAGAAGGACGGATCCCTCAGGCCGATCCTGGACCTCAGGCCCCTGAACTGGTACATCCTCTCGGAGCACTTCCATATGCTCACGTTGCAGCAGGTGCTTCCCCTGCTTCAACAGGGGGACTTCCTGGCTACGCTGGATCTGAAAGATGCCTATTTTCATATCCCCCTGCATTCTTCCCACAGGAAGTATCTCAGATTCACGATCTTAGACCAGCATTACCAGTTCAGGGTTCTGCCGTTCGGGGTCACCACGGCACCGAGAGTGTTTACCAAGTGCCTAGCGACTGTGGCAGCGCATCTCCGTCGCCAGCACGTCCACGTCTTCCCCTACTTGGACGACTGGCTCATTCAAGCAAGGACAGAACAGCAGTGCGTCGACCACGTGTCACGCCCCATTCATCTCCTGCACGATCTGGGATTCTCTCTGAACTACCCAAAGTCCCATCTCCAGCCCGCCCACGTACGACAGTATCTGGGCGCGACAATAGACACTCTGGCAGCCACTGCGCAGCCGAATTCAGTGAGAATCGCCAGTATCCAGGCACTGATCCAACGATTCAGACCCCAGCACCCGCTTCCAGCGAAGGTGTTCATGCAGTTGATAGGCATGATGGCCTCCTGCATCTCCATTGTCCCGCACGCGAGACTTCATATGCGTCCGCTTCAGGAGTGCCTTGCACGTCAGTGGACTCAGGCTCATGGGCAACTGACAGACCTAGTGTTGGTGAGCGGTCGGGCATACAACTCTCTGCATTGGTGGAATCCACAAAACCTTTGCAAGGGCCGACCATTCCAAGAGCCTGTCCCACAGATTATCCTGACGACGGACGCCTCTCTCCAGGGATGGGGAGCGCATGTACTCCATTACACTGTGCAGGGACTGTGGACACTACAGCAAAGGAAGATGCACATCAATGTGTTGGAACTGATGGCAATCTTCATGGCCTTGAAGGCGTTCAAAGTACATCTGTGCAACAAAGTCGTGTTGATCCGGACGGACAACATGACGGCCATGTACTA
This sequence comes from Lissotriton vulgaris, assembly GCF_964263255.1. Taxonomy (NCBI): domain Eukaryota; kingdom Metazoa; phylum Chordata; class Amphibia; order Caudata; family Salamandridae; genus Lissotriton; species Lissotriton vulgaris. The sequence goes on along the minus strand of NC_141691.1, from coordinate 1,986,818,149 downwards.
CATTCAGAATCAGGGAGGCACACACTCTCCACAGCTGTCTCTTCAGGCTCAGAGCATGTGGAAGTGGGCCATTCAGAGGAACATCTTCCTCATGGCAGAGCATCTCCCGGGCAAGGACAATCAAATGGCGGATCTGCTCAGCAGGCACAGCCATCAGATGCACGAGTGGGAGATACATCCATCAGTACTCCAACCGTACTTCCAAAGGTGGGGTCATCCAGAGATAGACCTGTTCGCCACAAAGGAGAACGCAAAATGCCAAAGCTTCGCCGCCAGATTCCCACACCCCCAATCACAAGGCAATGCGATGTGGATGAACTGGTCAGGCAGATTTGCGTACGCTTTTCCCCCAGCACCTCTGATACCGCTGGTGGCGCGAAAGCTCAGGCAGCACTCAATGACTCTCATCCTGGTTGCTCCAACGTGGGCTCGCCAACCATGGTACACCACGTTTCTCGAACTGTCCGTGGTGCCGCATCAAAGGCTTCATCTCACTCCCAGCCTTCTGACGCAGAGCCATGGAGACATTCAGCACCCAGATCCGCAACAGCTCAACCTGGCGATCTGGCTCCTGAAGTCCTAGAGTTTGGCTACCTCAATCTTCCTCCCGTTTGCATGAACATCATTCGGGAGGCAAGGAAGCCCACTACCAGAGCTTGTTATGCGGCTAAATGGAAGAGGTTTGTCATCTACTGTGCTAACCACAATATTGACCCGCTAGATGCTTCCATTCAAAACATCATTTGTTATCTTTTCCACCTGTATCAATGCAATCTGGCATACTCTTCCATCCGCATTCACCTGTCTGCTATGGCAGCATACCTCCAGAATAGACAACACCTGTCACTCTTCAGGGTCCCTGCTATCAAGGCCTTCCTGGAAGGACTCAAAAGGGTCATTCCACCAAGGACCCCACCAGCTCCGGAATGGAACCTCAATGTGGTTCTTACAAGGCTGATGGGTCCTCCCTTTGAGCCACTGCACTCTTGTGAGCTTCAGTTTCTGACTTGGAAGGTTGCGTATTTAGTAGCAATTACTTCGCTACAGAGGGTTAGCGAGCTGCAGGCGCTCACCATCCAAGAACCTTTCTTCCAGGTACATGCTAACAGGGTGGTGCTCCGCACTAACCCTAAATTCTTACCCAAAGTGGTATCCCAATTCCACTTAAACCAGACTATCGAATTGCCGGTGTTTTTCCAAAACCCAGAGACGCTGGCAGAGCGCATGCTCCACACCCTTGATGTTAAGAGGGCCTTGATGTATTATGTAGACAGGACGAAAGATTTTCGCAAAACCAAGCAGCTTTTTGTTGCTTTTGCCACTCACCACAAGGGAAACGCTATCTCTAAAGCAGGGAATGCTAGGTGGATAGTGAAGTGCATTCAGATCTGTTACGCTAAAGCTAAGCGCACTCTCACTATCCCACCGAGGGCCCACTCCACCAGGAAGTTGGGGGCCTCTATGGCTTTCCTAGGTAACATTCCCTTAGAGGATATCTGTAGAGCAGCCACATGGTCTACCACACATACTTTCACGAAACACTACTGTGTAGACGTGCATTCCAAACAACAGGCAGCTGTTGGTCAGGCTGTTCTAAAAACGCTTTTTCAGACTGCTGCAGCTGGCACGGGCGGCCGCCGTTAATGGAGGGACTGCTATGTATTCTATGCACAGATATGAATTCAGCAGCCCACATGCCTCGAACTGCAAATGCTACTTACCAGTATGCATCTGTTCTTGGCATGTAGGGCTGCTGACATTCATATCGCCCACCCTCCTCCCCGGCACCTGTAGCAGCTGCAGAATTCATTCATTTACATACATATGCTCATAGCATGGTCATCACTCACATTCTTCACTCCATCTCTGCCAATGGCTAAAAACAATCTGGGGATGGAGGCGATGCCCATGCGCACTGTAGTCCAGGGGAGGAGCCACCTATCTCGTGATACTTCGAAGACTCTTCCAGGACAACAATGTGCAATCATCCGGACCCAACACTAGGTGGCGATCTATGCACAGATATGAATGTCAGCAGCCCTACATGCCAAGAACAGATGCATACTGGTAAGTAGCATTTGCAATCACAAGATCCTGAAGGATCATCTGGAGACAGTGGACTTGAATGAATCCATTCAAATTGAAACTGCAGACACCAGGGCTAGTGTACACCACAAGTTATATGAAATGACGCTCCGGATGGAGGGGGACATACCTAGAAAAATAAAAGCACTCTTTTGGGAGAAGCTGTCAAAAAGTTATGACATTCTTCTAGCTGAACAAGACTGGCCACCTGAATTTGTCAGGGAGTGCCCACATGGCGAAGAGATCATTATGCCAGCCTTCTCAAATCACATTGCAATTCATAAAAAATACACATATGCCAGGAAATGGGCAGTAGCTCAAGCTCCAGCATTATATAAAAGTCATGCATGATGGGATGAGGACTCTCCCCACCATAAAATCCAGTTAACAAATCAGCCTACTGCATAAAGGCAGTATCCAGTTAAGCAAGAAGCTAAAAAACAGGTCAGGGAGATTTTAAATCAACTTGAATACCAAGGGGTGATTGAAACATGCACCTCATCTATGAACAATCCTTTGTTTCCTGTCACCAAACCAGACAATTCATATCGTCTAGTGTTGGATTACAGACATTTAAACTCCTGTTGCAAAACATTTGCCGTACAAAATGCACACAGTGCAGCATTGATGAATAACATTGTGCGAAAAAATTATAAAACCACATTAGATATTTCAAATGGGGTTTTCTGTCAAAACATTGCACCTGAAAGCTGGCATTTGACCGCTTTCTCAATAATGGGGACACATAGACAATTTTGCCGTCTCCCCCAAGGATTCAAGAATAGTCCAGGGTTATTTTCAGCCAGGGTAACAGAGTTACTACAAATGTATGATGATGAGGCATTGTCATTTGTCGATGACATCTATCTTACAGACGATGATTTGGACATACACTTGAAAAGAGTGAACACCATAATACTTGGGTTCGCTTCTGAAGGGTATAAATTCAATTTTAAGAAATCACGAATTGCCCACCTCAATGTCCTATTCTTAGGATATGGCGACATAATAAACTTTATTGCGTGATTAGTAAAAATCTTTGCAATGACTCTTTAAAAAAAACAAAAAAACATTGGAGTAGATACATAATCAAGAGTTTTACAAAAACAGTTGAAAGCAATAAAAGAGGATAAAAAATCTGGACGAAAGATGCGTGCAAACTGATGCAATACGTTGTATTTGTAAAAAAAAAAAAAAAGAGCAGTTCAAGGTTTGCTGAGTCTGTTAATCAGAAGAGAGTTTCTTAAGATGAAAAAAGCAGGTCTTTTTGAGTCAAGTTCAATCGCTGCCCTCTGGATTTTGGATCGTGTTAACTGTTTTTATGAAGCGCACTAGACTGCAGGCTGATTGGATGTCTTCTCCCTTGAAGCTGATCAACAGAGCTTGTCTGCGAGTTTGCACACCATTTTGATTCCAGAGCTGTATTAGTTTGCCCCTTTGGACACTGTCTAGAGCTTTGCAGCTACATAACAAGTGCAGAACGTCCTCCTTTGGATTTTCGCAAAGCCTGCAATTGGAATTCGGTTCCAGGCATTTCCATGGGGGAAGATGTACTTTTTACAGAATTACCCCCATCCTTAGCCGCAGGAAATCTTCCTTCACCTTCCTTGAGAAGCTGGTACTGAGGTATGGCTGAGGTAGGGCGCCAGTGTAGCCTTGGATCACAAACCACCCATGTGATCTCCTGGTTAGTGCGGCTGTCTTCTTCCATGGAAAGAATTTTCACTGATTTGTTGACAATGCGCTTGAAGCACTTGTGTGAACAGCTCGAGTGCCAAAGTCTTTTAATGCAAGGGATTTTATAGCTGCTTGAAGGTACACAGTTGCGGGGGATCCCTTGTTTGTCTCCTGCTATTTCCAAAGGTGAGCGTTCAAGGAGTCTGGTTCACCATTCTTTATTTTGTGCCAGCATTTAGCATATGCGCCTTTACTTGCAATTTGCTGCTTCTGTAAACCAAACTCCAGCCTTAACTGTGCTGGGGAGGTGTAGGGGGGGGGTGGAGGTGAGAAGAGTATTCGGAGTGTTTTGCTCACCACATTGTCTAGTGTGATCTCCTCTCTCCCTCTCATGCATTTACTGCCATATGTTATTGATGGTAACAATTTAGCGCAAAATATGTCCAGCAAGGGGATTAAGTTTGGGCCCGCTATTTTGTTCTTGATGTTTTTTAAGGCGATGGGCAATGAAATCCCTCTGTTTTTTATTGTTGCGTGTCGCTGGAATGAGCCGTTGAAATCCAAAATTATCCCCAGATATTTGTATTCTTTAACTGTTTCCATTTTGAGGTCATGCAGAGACCATTGAAATGTTTGCATTTTTGATTAAGATTATCACCTTCGATTTTTACATATTCATGGTCAGGTCATTTTTATCAGAGAATGTACTTGTTGTGTTAATAAGATGTTGCAGGCCTATTGGGGTGTGGCTGATTAGTATCAGATCGTCTGCATATAATAAGTTTGACAGTGTAAGACCCCCTAGCTTTGGGGCTTGATGGTTGCAATTGTCCAGGTCTTTAGAAAGGTCCGACACAAAAAGGTTGAACAGGGTCGGTGCGAGGACGCACCCCTGTTTCAGCCCTTTTGTGGTCGGAATCTCTTTTGATAAACAATTGCCGGCCCCCAGTTTTATTTGTATCCATGTGTCTGAATGCAGTAAGATCAATAAGTTTAGCAATTTAGAGTCCACCTCCCACTTTGAAAGTTTTGACCACAGTAACCCTCTGTCAATGCTATCAAAAGCGGCTGACAAGTTGATGTAGCACGCATATAATGGTTTTTTATGTTTGATGGCAGCATCTATCAGCATGGAGAGGGCTAGGATGTTTGTCGAGGTCCCTAGATTTTTTTGGAATCCCGTCTGGTTGATAGGGATTCATTTTTTATTTGACGCCCAGGAGATTAGTTCTTCCAAGAGTAGCCCTGAAAAGTATTTTTCATCTAAATCTATAAGAGCTATGAGTCTATAGTTCTTAGCCTCATTCTTGTTGCCTTTTTTTTATAGATTGGAGCTATTATTGAACCCCTCCAGGAGGAAGGAAATTGTTCAGCCTTCCAGGTTTCTGCAAAGAGCGGGAGGAGTTGTTCAGCCCATTAGGTTGGGTATTGTTTGTAGACAATGGGAGGGATTCCGTTAGGGCCTGGGGCTCCCTCCTTCCGTCCTTTCACAATTCGTCCCTTCAGTTGTTCAATCGAACTTGGGAAGTTGGTGTCCGCAGCTAGGGGCTTAAGGGCCGTCGTGATCGGCTTGCAGAGTTCCTGATTTCGATGGCCCATGCTTGGTACTTCATCATTAAAGTGTTGGAACAGATAGTTTACCCAGGATACCTCTGTGATGTGGGAGTTCACTCCAGGGGCATTTGGATTATCTATTTTATTAACAGTTTTCCAAAATCTTGCACTGTTATTATTTTTTGAATCATAGAGCAGTTTTGCCCAAGTTTTTTCCGCGGCTTCTTGTTTGATTCGCCACAGGATTTTATTCTTTTTGCACTTTAGTGATCTCAATTTAGACGCTAAGTCATTGTCGCTCCCATCTTTCCGCAGCTCGCGAAGTGTTCTGTTGATGGCTGTTTTTACTGCCCTTAGATTAGGCGTTAGAGAGGATTGAGGGTAATTTTTTGGAATGCTTGTCGACGATGTTTTGTTTTGGCTTGTCCGTACGTCGGTTTCTTTAGCGACATTACGCTTAGTGTTTTGTAGGCCAAAGGATTTCAAGAAGGACTCCCAGGCGAGTATTTTGCTGTCGTTCAGCTCAGCAGCACTTTCCTTGCACATCTTTGCTTCTTGCATTAATCGAACTGGGTCGCTAGTGTTGCACTTAAATCTGTTGCATTTTACTGAGGTAGTCAGCTTTGGGCCATTTGCTAAAAATGTTAGCACTGTCCCTTGTGCCCTCAGTGACAGTTCTTGCAGGAGGTGGTCACTGCAGTCAGATATTCCGATTTTAAAATCTTGTACTAATGCGAACAGTGAAAAAGACAAGAAGGTGAAGTCGATCGCCGATGATGTGGCCGAGTTGTGGAAGGTTGCTGCTTGGGGACTATCCCCCAGTGATTGCCCGTTTACCGAAATCGGACCCTAATTGGTTAGGTCTTCTATTAGGCTTTTTGATAGATTCGTTTGTTTGCCCAAAGGGCACACTTCCAGAGGCGGAATCCCCCTGACATGCAAATAATTCTTCCATTGGATAGTTCTTCCCTGATGATTTCGAAAGGAACATATTAAAGTCTCCTGAGACAATAAGGTTCTGATTGTCCACTTCCGTTATTAGTTTGTTCAATTCTGTCACCAGGGCAGTGGCGCAGTTTTTTTCCCCTTTGGGTGCAGATAGGTATTAACCAGGATAAGTTCTTGCCTATTGGAACCCGGTGTTGATATTTCCAGCTGGACTGCAGTGATCCCGTTTTCAGTTCCCGAAATATTTTTGTTTAACAGTTCTTTTACTTGGTTTATTGTTTGTATTGAGGTGTATATCGTTAAACCACCTTTCTCATGACCAAATTTTGAGGTTCTCCTTGCTGGGAGGTGGTATGTTTTAAAGCCCTGGAGATGGAGCGGTTCTGTTGCCCAGGTTTCTTGTAACAGTATTAAGTCATACTGCTGAAAATATAGCAATAGGTCCTTGTTGATGATTTTTCCTCTTAGACCGTTTATGTTCCAAGAACACAATTTAAGCGACCGATTTGTATTTGAGGGGGTAACAATTCGCTCTGCAGATTGTCATTGACTGCACTGAAGTTAATTGTTTTTGCAATCCAGTCCCATTCTTGTTTTTGGGTCGGAAGTTCGTTGATTTTTTGCAGAGGGGGTGCACCAACCTTTTGTTCGATTGAGCTTCCTTGTGCTCCTCTCAATATTGATTTTATGGAAATACGTAAACGGCGTTTGTTCAAAGTCCAGTTAGCATTTTCTTGGAGATTGCGGAGTAATGGAGCTGGGTAGCCTGGGTTGGAGAATGGTTTGATTCGAATCCCCCATGCTTTTAATTGGATTTCCTCTCTTAGGATTTTTTTCGCCGATTCTCCAGAGTTCCAGATTGTTTTGTTATTTCCTGCTCTGATAGATGTTTAAGAGTGATGAATTCGACAGCCTCCAAATCTTGGGTAGTTAGCGTAGCTAAAGATGTAATAGAGTTCAGGACTCGTAAGATATTCCTTCGATTTAAAATATCTTCACGGCCTTTGGATCTGTAGTCCGGGATGAAGAGTATTATTTTGGGCTCTTCGTGGTTGGTGACCTCCTGCAGCTGTTCAGGATTAAAAGCCCATTCTATGCTTTTACAGTTACTGTATTCTTGAGAGCTTTCTTGGGAATTTAGCTCTCTATGGGTCGGCGGACCCGAGTTGGCTGTTGATACCCGGACTGTATTTTTGCAGTTGCTGTAGTCTAAAGGCGCTTGCTCACTTTGCATCAGCTGACCCAAGTTGGCAGTAGGGTCACAGGGTTCGGGTTTGTTGTTGTCCTGCCTTTGCCCGGATGTTAATTCTAGGGCTGTGCTTTGGGTTGATCCTGCGTTTTGCTCTCTCTGAATCGGGGGTTCCTTGTCCGCAGTTGTGTTGGGTTCGTTTTTCTTTGCTAATGTGGAGATATGGATGGCGGAATTCCAAGGATTAGTTTCTCCAGTCGATTGTATCACCTGGTTGTCCGCAGTTTGTAGCCTCATTGACTTGATGTGGAAGGGGTTTTTTGAACACTTGCTTGTCGCCCCTAAGTCAACTTGTACACAAGCTTCTTCAGCTGAACCCCTTATAAAATCAGCGTCTGTTGCTTTATTCTTGGCAGACATTGCCTCTGGGCTTATAAGAGCAGGGGAGGGCTTTCCCTTGACCTTTTGCTTAGATTGTCCTTAGTGCCTCTTTGTTCTTTCTCTAATTCCGGCAGCAATTTGTTTGCTTGTGGGAAGTATGTTCTTATAGAGCCCATCTTATTCCTCCCTTTTCTCTTCATTTTCCTTCTTTGTTTAGCGGACAGTTGTTTGTTGCATGTGTATTTCCCGCTTTCTGCAATGGCGGGCGGCTCTCTGGTTGAAATCTGCTGGTTTTCGTCATGCCGGAGCTTGGGTACACCTCCAGTTTGTTGTGGGCTCTGTTCGTTCGATTCCTTAGGGTTATTAAATAAGTTGATTGAGGCCATTGTAGCAATGGGAATAACCACCAATTGGATTTTTTCTGTTTTCTTTCAATCTGGGTTTTTTCTTTCCTTGCTTACTACTGCCCATGCTGCTCTGTGAGAGTCATTTATAGATTTTATATCAGTTAAGAGCTCACTCATTACATCTGGTAAAGATGATATAATTTATCAATGATTGAGTAACAAGTACAGCTTGGTGGGTTGATTGTGGTCTTTGAACTTTTTTGATCAACTCGTTCAGATCTAATAGCTTGGTGTCGATATTAATAACGTGGGTCGTTAAGCAGGTTAGCAGATTTGTAATGTAAAAATTTTGTAAATCGCTCGGACGCCACTGGTTTCATGGCGCTATCGGACAGATAATCTCAGGAGAGGAAAGGGAACCGGTGTTCAGTCATCATATGCTTGTCGGAACAAGTGGGTCTTTAGTAGTTTCCTGAAGGACATGTAGCAGGAGGTTGACCGAAGTTCGTGGGGGAGAGAATTCCAAGTTTTGGGTGCCAGAAAAGAGAACCCAAGGCCGCCGTGTTTCTTCCGCTTAAAGGAAGGGACAGAAAGAAGGTTGTGGTGCAAGGAGCGCAGGTTATGCGAGGGGACGTAACGATGGATCCTAGATGTTACAAAGGCAGGGCCATGGCCAGTCAAAGATTTGAAAATGATGCAGCCAAATTTGAAAATACCACGTTTCGTCATTGGCAGCCAATGAAGCTTTTTCAATATGGGGGAGACATGTTGATGTCTTGGTTGACAAAATACAATTCTCGCCGCTTGATTCTGCACCAGTTGTAATTGGGGGAGTTGGTAGGCTGGGATGCCAACGTAAAGAACGTTGGCATAATCAAGGCGGGAGATAACCAATGCCATGATGACCAGTACGAGGGCCTCAGTGGTCAGAAACCTGGAGATTTTCCGAATTCATCGTAGTTGGAAAAAACATGACGAAGTAACTGCCTTGATCTGGGGTGCCAATGAGAGATCTTTGCTGATGGTAACCCCTAAACTCATTACAGATTCAGAAGGGGAAGGAGCGGGGCCCCAAGATGGTGGCCAGAAATCAGGGTTCCAGGGATTAAGGGGGCCTCCTGTTAGAACCAGCTCAGTTTTTTGGGGATTCAATTTAAATTGGCTTTGGGACATCCATTCTCCAATAGAGGTCATAGTAGACTGAAAATCAGCGATGGGTGTGGAATTCAGATTAAAGACCATTTGAATATCATCAGCGTAATTGAAGATAGTAACGCGATAGTTATGTAGGGATTGAATCAGGGGTTGCATATATAGGTTGAATAAAACTGGTGATAGGGCCGACCCTTGTGGAACCCCACAGGTTAGTTTCTCAGGGGTGGCTGAGAAGGAGGATAGGCGAACGGCCTGGGAGCGTTGGAATAAGAAGGATCTGATCCACTCTAGCGCTTTGCCCCGGATGCCAGCTCTGCTGACACGTCGATCAGAAGGGTGTATTTGACCGTGTCGAATGCAGCCGACAAGTCCAGAAGCACAAGTGCCTGGGGAATGTTGTTATCAGCTCCCTTCCTGAGCTCGTCCATCACAGCCACAATAACAGCCTCAGTAGAGTGTCCCGGCCGGAAACCCGCCTGCTGGGGATCCAGAAATAGGGAAGACTCAATAAAGGCACTGAGTCAGTTAGTCACATGGGCCTCTAGAATTTTACTTAGAAAAGGGAGTAGGGAAATGGGGCAGAAGTTACTCAGTACTAGGGGATCAGCATTGGGTTTTTTAAGAATAGGCACCACTGCGGCACATTTAAATAAGTCAGGAACAATGCCAGTGGTCAGAGAGCTGTTGAGTAATGAAAGTGGGGGATCAGGGCAGTCTTGAAAAGCTTTTTTTTAGACCTCAGGGGGGCAACTGTCATTTGGGGAGCCAGAGTTTACTCTATTTAGGAGGGCCAGAAACTCTGGCTTAGAATTTGGGGGGATATGGTCTAGCACCAGTGGATTTCCACAAGTGGTAGAAGGGATCAAACATGGGATTGAGGGCGGAATATTGTTTTTGATAAGGGAAATTATTTCGATGAAAAAAGCGTTTAATGAGTTACACAATACCTGAGAGGGAGCCGGCTGGCTAGTACCCGGTCTGGTAGGGTGAGCTCATTAACAATGGAGAAGACATCTCCATTGTTAATGAGATTTAATTGGATATCCATCTTATCCGAGTGATATTCCATTGCTTTTGCCGTGAGGTTCATGGTGTTTAAACACAGAAGAGAGCGGGCTCTGGGCATCACTGTAAGAGTCTTTGGGGAATCAACCGTTTTGGTTTCTGTATCATGAGGTAGCGTGACACCTTTACTATGGGCAGGTGTGTCAGCCTTTTTCTCCCATTCTTCAATTATCGAGGGAAATGCGCTGTTTGCTAATGCTGACCCGGAGTGCTGAGTAATAGTTGAAACCGAGAGTCTCACTTGAGGTGAGATGTTTGACTCCAAAGCAGCGGTGTGTGCAGGTTTTGCTGGCACGTGCAGGGTGGTATTTGGACCAGGATGATTTGTTTGGTGTAAGCTATTTAATTCCAAAGCCAGATCAGGGGACTCCCGCTGTGATTTTTTTTTTGCTGAGGTGGCATGGAATGAATAGTTTAGCGATGATGGCTGTTCTATGTGCTCATTGAGAGAAGGCTCTTTGGCTTGATCGTCGGGCTCATCTGCTGGCTCATCTGCTCTATATTCTCTTATCACGCTTGCGTCCTTGTTCACTTCAAAACTTTTATTTTGCCGTCTGGGATTATTTCCATTGGTTTCAGAACATTGAAAGCAGTTTGCTACTGTAATTGAATTAGGCGTTGAGTCTCTGTATGGTTTAGGTGGACTTTCATTGACCAAATGACTCGCCAATACCAATGCCGTTCTAAGGCTCTTGCCGAGTCTACGTCGTCGTATTTTGTTAAGATGATTATTTCCGGAAGCAAAGGGGAGGGAAGGCCCTTCTGAGTGGGGCTCATATGGTTTAGCACAACCCCAGCGTCTTTTGCAAAGGCAAACTTGGAGAAAATTTTAGGTTGTACAAGAGGTTTTTTTTGGTATTTTTGGTTTTTGTTGGTTATAAATTTGTTGATCTGTTTGACCTAGACCTGAACCCTCTGCTTAATGCACAAGGGTAACTAAAATGTTGTCCTCTGTGCTTGTGCCAGATTTTATTGGCCTTGTTATTTTTTCGAGGCTGTCGGAGGAGGAGGCATTAAGTAGCTTATTTTTCTTCTTCCGGTTGCTCACTACTGTAGATATAATTCTTCTTTCTTTACCTGATCTCATGGTGACTAAAAGCTGATGTCAGCCAAGAGGGGGGAGGGGGTCCAGTAAACCCTGCCCCTTTCCTTTTAGTAGATCCCCCCCCCCCGGCGCCCCTCACCAAATGTGCAAATGCTGGAAATTCTCGACTATGATTGCGTGTCCTTTTAAAAAACGTCACTTGTGTATTTGAGCTTTTTATGCTTTAAGCGCTGCGCTGCGTTGCGTAACACTTACGGAACATGCAGTGCTGCGATGCTGTGGTGAGGCCGGTTGGATGGATCAACTGTGAAGCGGCTATCTAAACCAAAGGTTAGACGGGGGGGGGGCTACAATGCCACAGCGCCTTGACTCCGTGGTGCGTGACCAATATCCACAGCGTCCACGTCTTTGCTCGTGCTCTCTCTCGCTGTGCAGGCTGGCAGGCTTGGTGCAGCACTCCTCTCTGTACTCTGCTCGGTACACCTCGCTATTGAGCTCTGGACTCTGGGCTCCTGCCTGCTTGGTTGCCTGCTTGATTGCTCTCAAGCTCGTCAGAGAAGCAGAGGTGAGGCAGAAACAAAGAACCTGGGAAGGTAGTGTGCCCCTGAGAATCGTAGGGCTCGGGACAGGCACAGCTCAAAGGTGGTGGAAATACCGGCGTCTCCCACGCGTCTCTCAGAGTACCCGGAACTCCCCGGATTCACCAGGTCCCTCGTGCTCTCCCCGGCTCTTCACCGCCACCTCACCGCCGATCCTTGTATTTAGATGTTTTGAGTTTTTCCATTATATTCCGCTATTTTCGCGGCTTTCATCTGAGGCTTCGGCGCTTTGTTTGGCGCTTAGTTTGGCTCGCGATCGCCGCCTCCTCCTGGTTGCACTCTGCTTGCTCTCCTCAGTCTGCTCTCTAGCGCCACGCAGTTTGAGATCAATGAAATGTGTATTCTTGGGATATGAACTTTCAAGTGAAGGCAAAAGCCTGGCAGCTAACTTTCTAGAGAAATGTGCGCTGCTCCAACCTCCAAAAACGCTGAAAAACTTACAATCAATACTAGAATTCCTGAATTTCGGAAGAACATATGTTCTAAATTAGACAGAAAGAGGTAAACCTCCCTACCAACTAATCAAATCTGATTTTAAACAAACTAATTGGACTCCAATCCATACAGAAATTTTGCGTTCAGTACAAACAGACATGTTGGCAAAAACACAGAGAGACACGACAATGTGCGCAATCTTGTGATCCGAATCATCCCAGGGAGATGCGGATTAATGTACCTAACCTTTAATGAAGGTGAAAAGGTACTAATAGCATACAAATCACACTTGTACACACAAGCTGAAATAAAATTCACTTTAACGGAAAAAATTCTGACAGCGGTTCAAACTGCAGTAGCAAAACAGAGAGCTCCCGCGCACTGAAAACTCATAATGATCGTTACACCTGTACCTGCCTTAGAGGCAGTGACGAAAGCAAGCATTCCCAATGCTAAGGCTTTACATCCAAGAAACTCTATTGCTGCAACAGACGTTGAATACGTCTTTGACCCCTATTTGAAGACACAAGAATTCCTACAATACGAACACGAATGTCCTCTGCCGACCGAGATTCTGCCTCTAGAACATTACGGATGTATAATTTATACAGACGATCAGCACAGCCCTCAATTGGGGGTAACCAAGCCTGTAGTGCTGCGTGCGCGATTGTTAAAGGTTGCTGGCACAAAGGTAAATTTAGACCTATGGTCACTAAAACTCAATCACTCGGAGACTGTACAGCTTAGCGAGCTGAACTACAACCTTTCAAGATGGCGCTTGAAAATATCGATCGCGAATTCCCCACACTAATAGTGTGTGATTCATATTACTGCGTCCAGTCTTGCAACTAATATCTGCAAAACTGGGATCAAAATGGATTCAAAGACGCAAAAGGTGGCACAATTAAGCATAAAATGCTTTGGGAACAAATAGTTTTTTTACAGAAAGAAATACAAAAGACAGGATTCACACAGTGAGTCATCAGCGTGATGGCGTTCACGTTGCAGGGAATTCATTGGCTGATGAGGCTGCGAAGGCGGCTGTACAAACGGCTTCCGTAGCTGCATTCACTCGGTCAAAAACAAAAATAGACAGCAAAATAATGCAACAGTATAGTTATTAAAACAAAGGTACTGGTGGCCGCCCATGAGGAAACCAACTAGAAACCATGTCCTAGACTGTGAAATCTGCCAAAAAATTAAAGTTTCAACAGTGAAACGACCTACACAGACGCCCCTTCTAATTTCAGATAAACCACTAGCGTGTTTTTATCTGGACCACTGCGGTCCCTTACAAAGGGATGGTAACTATAAATATATTATGGTTGCAGTGGATTCCTGCAAAAGATTTATTTGGATGTGGCCCCAGCGCTCGGCTGACACCAGAACTGTTATAAAGGATTTGCGAGTCTTTATCGGCATATACGCAATCGGCACGCTGCATTCTGACCAGGGTCCTGCGTTTAGCTCTCGAGCTTACAAAGAGGCCCTGGCTAGCTTTGGGCGTTGCATTGCCGTATTCTAGTCCCTTCCATCCTGAGGATAATGCGGTAGTGGAAAGAAAAAACCGTGACATAAAGCAATCCATAACAGCTAAGGTATTAGGTTCGGGTGATGTGTGGATCAAACATCTAATATTTTCCAACGTAGTCTTAACAATCTGCCAAGCAATTCTCTGGGTGGAATCACTCCATATGAATTACTGTTTGGTACTAGAATGATAATCGAAGACCTCGTTTGTCAAACTTCAGTGGTGGAACAAAAACCCTTTGATGTCCAATATCGTTTGGCTGTTTTACAGGACTTAAATGAAACAAGATGAAGTCTGAGTAACACTACAGAAACCAACCACTGAAGAGAAACCACCTGTCCCAGCAAGACCTGTCTGGATTCCAAAGATTGGGGATCTAGTCAGGGAAAAGATCACGGAACAAGATCAGTGTTACTACCGCCCCTTGCTGGTAAGAGGGAGAACAGAGTTGTATCCATCGACCTGGTCAAACCACATCATGTGGCCGATAATAAGTAGTAGGCCCAGTGGAGTCCCAAGAAGTATAATCCAAGAGGTTCAAACTGAAAGACTTTTCACCTTTGATAAACCTACAGTAAGAAAAGAAGGACTATGCAACAAAGCCATGGAACTTGTTCCTCTTGAAACCCAAAGAACAGTTCGTCAAGAAACTCCTGTCTACAATGATGTAGCATCTGACTATAGAAATATGACAAAGGTAGAAGCAATTCCAAAGATCGATAACAATCGTGATGCAATTCCAACAATTGATCGAACTGCCTCTGGCTATTTCCTCAACTTTGATACATTTTTTGAAGATTCCAGTGAACCGGATAATACGCCAGCAAATGAAACTTTCAAAGAAAAAATAAAAGAACTCTCATCAACTTCAAAAAACATATCTGGTTTCACCATGGATTGAATTTTGGATTGTTTTAGGTGTGCTTTTTTTCCTGCTCTGGCTCATTCTTGTTTTAAGCTTGGGAAAAATTATATATGGAAAATACAGTACAATAGACACATCAAGCAAAAAAATAAACTTGCTTCTGGAGCCTCACAAATCATCTCATCGTGAACAAAGAGACCTCTCACCAGTTAACATCACAGCCGTTTCTATACCTGTTGGAATATCATGGGACAGAACTGATTGACATCTATGCCCAGTAGAACTGCTGAAGATTTCACACCAATTCAAGGTTTCTTTGAGTGACTTTATATCACCCAGCACATCTTCTGATGATTGGGACTTTGAAACTGTTAATAATATGATGACAGACTTAGAAATGTCAGCTAAGTTAACAGAACATGAATACTTAGAAGGTTCAACAGATTATGAACAAATGTATTGTTTTAACCATTATGGTCACCATTATTGGCATAAATCTGCAAGCCCTAGAAATGTTTTTACTTATAATCAATGGGAACATTTTCCAACACCACGAAAGGGTAGCTCAAAAACATTTCATGACAAATTTCCGTACTTCTCAGGATTTAATATCATGAATTAGGAAAAGTTTTATTTCAAAAATATGAATAGAACAGGAATGAAAACAATGTTGACCAATACAAAACACATTTATTCTGCAAACTTTTATGCTCAGCTGTCTACATTAGATTTTGACTTTTGGAAAGACAACATTGAGACAAAAACTGTCTGGGGCACAAAAGACTGCAAGGTTTAGAAGCCCTGTTCAGAGCCTGCTTTATACCAGAATAAATAATGTTTTTAAATGACACTGTTCAACAAACTTCTTATCTTGGCCTGGCTAAGATGAGATTTAAACAAATCGTCCATACTAAAGCCCGCACCTGACAGTAATAACACTGCGGATTAGGAGGTCGATGTAAAACTGATTTTACAACACAACATAACTAATCCTGATTGAACAAAAATGGGTAATCTGGCCCACAGACACGAATAACTGTCAAGATAGATTCCTGAACAAAACACAGGGTTCACAGTGAATAGGCCAGACCCAAGATATTCCCATAGACAACATCCAGGGATAGTAACTACTTACAAAGGTAGGAAAGCTATGCCTTGAGTGGCTACAGAAATCTACACTTCCAGAACTCAAACAACAATTATCTTTACTTAAAGAAGGCAATGGTTTGCGAGATTTCTTAATGGGGCCTCGCAAACCTCGTCAAAAACGTTTCATATACGCCGGTATATACGCTGCGTACAACGAAGCTTGAAAATCACGCAAATGGAAACTGCAGAAAAAATGCGAGAAATTGATCGTATTAATTTAGAGAAAACTCTCTCTGTAGTGGACACTGGGTTAATGACTCTGTCCTCCAGAATATATTCTTTGGACAGCATTGTATCCTCTGCAATTGACATAATAGAGCAGGCTTTGCTAATGTTACAACATGGCCAGTCTCAATTACGTTCTATAATGCAGCTAGGCTGGACGTTACAAAATCTTCGTTCAGGCTATGTGCCATGGGGTCTAATCAACACAAAGTCATTGTTTGCTGTATTTAACCTTACAGATAGACAAATCTCTTTGGCACAAAGAGGAGCAGACTATACGGTGCTGAGCATTGAAAAACTGGAAAGATTACCATTGACAGTTTCTAAGAAGCCTGTCATTGAATGGATAATACATGGCACCATCACGATACCAGTGACGATTTTCCAATCTCAGTATTGTCTACAGCATATACCAGCGGGCCTGTATGAAAGGTTGGGTAAAGAATACATTAAGTCGACCTGGACTTTACCTTACACACACAAATGTTGGAGAGGGGGAAAAGGGCTATTCCTTAGTGGTAAAAATTGTAAGAACTCACTAAGTGGTACACTTTTGTGCCAAGTTATTAATTTACGTAGAGCGCAAAGTCTTTGATGACATTATTATGTCCAATCATACGTCAAACTTTGCACCTTCAAGGTATAAATATGCCTATATTTGCCCAGACAAACACACAGTGGTTTGGAGCAGATCGACTATCTACTTGCCTGACGCGCCCTGCAGCAGCAAGTGCCGAAAGAAGCCGACCCTCCAGCTGACGCACTGAGAGACGCTGTCTTTTCTCCTGCCGGGAAATCCAGCTCCAGTGTTTCCAGGCTATCCTTGCGGGTTGCTGGAAGATCGGGTCCTGAGAGAGAGATACAAGACCTCCTTCATTCTAAAACCAAGGTACAGAGCTGATTAGACCATTAGAGAATTCTTAGATAGATAACTTGGCAGAGAAAAACGCACTAAATTTAAAGCTACACCTCACTTCTTCCCTCGTACTAGACTTAAATTGGGTACACCGGGGTAGGCGTATTTTAGAAGCACCAGTTGAGTGTTTTAGTCATTCTTTTATCACTGTATGTATTTTATATGGTTTAGGCATTTTATGGCTTAGAAACCATATCATGCTCCTATAGTACTATTTTATAATACTCTTCGTATTATATGCCTTGTACTTTATAACCAGTATTACGTTTGTAGCAGTACATTTCTTATGCTTGAGAAAGAAGACTGTTCAATAAATACTTTTTATTGAAAACGCCTGTCTCTCTATTTTCTCAGCACCTCTGGTGAAACGATGCATGCACGATTTACTGAGTAAAATAGCTATCTATTGTTTCTGCGACTCTAGAGATCAATTTCTTATTCTTGGGAAACAAAGTTGTCATGTTTATGCGGTTGTCAGAAACTAATCCCATCTTGTGAATTCGAGAACGTTTCAAGTGACCTCTGAGCTAGCTGGCACTCACAATTAAGTCCAATATAAATGCGTTAGAGACCTAGTCAACCTCAGTCGTACGTCTAAACTATAGTATATATTATTCCAATGCGCAGAGCCTATTGGGAATATAGGAACTACACTACACAATGACGACAACAGCTTTCGTCGACTGTAGTATCGACGACTATCTCTTCGACGGGCTAGTCGACGAGACAAACTCCAGAAAAGCAGAAGAAGAAAATCACGCCAGCAGTAACTTCCGGAGCAAAATTACTCCTCTGGTCCCGTCGCACCTTTTAGAGGAGGAAGGGTCGGATGAGGATGAGGATGATGGACCCTTCGGGTATGCCACAAGCCCATCTGAACTCCACGTAAAATGTCAAGAAGATGACGATGAAGAGGGGTATGAAGAATACCACGTCCTCTCACACCATCGCTACCAACAAGAACCTCAGGAAGGTCGTGATGCCATCTTCAATTATGATGGATTTGCAATTCATGTTGGCGGTTATAAGAAGAGTTTTCCTCCATCAGGGCTCCCTCAGGACGTTCTACCTTTACGCCCTCGTTCTATTCCAGCTATTCCACTTCGCAGTAGGGAAAGCCTACTTTGCACTGCTCCGCAGACATCTCCGGTCCAACAGCAGCAGAATCCTGACCGCGAAGAAGGGGAGCTAACGGAGCCCCACAGAGAATGGAATTACTATCTAATTCCCACTCCACCATCACCCACCCAATTACAAGCAGATTCTCCACCTGTGGAAATTGGTGGATTCCAACTTAATGGAGAGAGCTGCAAAGAGATTTCAGCTACCAATGAAAACCACTCAAGCAGAGTGTTTTCTTTATGACTTATCAAAAAACAATCAGGTCCATACCAATCATTGACCACGTATGGAAGGAAGGGTTACAAGTGATCATAACTCCAGCGACGGTTACACCGGTACTAGCGAGGTTGGACAAAAAATATAAGGCATCTGCGGACACTCCAGCGTGTTTGCTGGGCCATCCTAAACCGGACTCTTATCATTTCGCAGGCAGCGCAACAAAAGTCAAAAAATCCATCAGCACCTATATCTGCACCTCCAGATAGAGAGGGACGGCGTTTAGACAACGCAGGTAAACGATTCTCCGCGATGTCAGCTCTCCTGGTCTGAGCAGCTAATGCCCTTGCCATCCTGGCTAGATATGACAGACAGCAGTGGTGCGATATAGCTCCATATGTTGACCTCCTTCCAGAAGACAGCAAGCAGGAGGCGAATAAAGTTCTTCAGGAAGGTGAGAGAACTTCAGCTGAAGTTATTGATTGTGCTATGGACATAGCTACCACAGCCTTTCGTTCCCTAGGAGGAGTAGCAGTTTTAAGGCGCCAGGGTTGGCTGAGGGCCACCGCCTTTAGACCGGAGGTCCAAAATAAGATTTTGGACCTACCTTTTGATGGGGAAGATCTGTTTGGACGTCTAGTGGATGAGACCCTTCAAAGTATTGAGATGGACACTGATAGCCTTGCGAAAGCCTTGGGTAAGTTACAGTACAGAGAGGTGCCCTTTCGAGGCGCCCGTGGAAGAGGAAAACCTTCGTATAGAGGTGGCTACCAGCAAGGAAGATACACATCCTATTCTTCCTCTTCGCAGCCCTACCGGCAGCAATATGTCCAGAAGCATTCTGGGGGCTACTCTAAGTCCACAGCCAGAGGTCAAGGAGGTCGTTCTGGGAAGCATAACAATAAAAGACAATGACCACCCACAAGTTCCGGGTGCTTATCCTCCTACCCTGTCAAATATTCCCCTGGGTGGAAGAGTAACGTATTTTTTGCAGCAGTGGCAGAAAATAACATCAGACAAATGGGTCCTCCACATAATAAAATTCGGACATACTCTGGAATTCCTCCACTTCCCTCCTCCCACGCCACCTACATATCAAGAAGTAAAACACCTGTCTCAGATGCGTCGGGAGATTCGGGCAATGCTCCGAAAGGGAGCAATAGAACCGGCGCCGAACTCCCAAAAAGGACGAGGATTTTATTCCTGATTCTTCTTGATCAGAAATGATGCTATCAGGTGGCGTCCAAACTTGGACCTACGGTCCCAAAATGCCGATCTCAAGAAACAGTCATTCAGAATGGTGACCCTCTGAGATAGTCTGTTGCTCTTAAACCCAGGAGATCAGATGACCTTCCTAGATTTACAGGATGCATATTTTCATATCCCTATCCATCCATCCAACAGAAAGTTCCTTTGTTTTACAGTGTCCAAAGACCATTACTAATTCAAAGTGCTGCCATTTGGCCTCAAATCTGCACCGAGAATATTTACAAAATGTGTGGCGCCAGTGGCAGCCTATCTAAGAAGACAAAAACATCAAATATTCCCATACCTGGACGACTGGTTAGTAAAGGCACCATCGCAAGAGGCAGCTCACGCTTCAACCTCGGCTTGCATTGAGTGGTTTGTGAATCTGGGCCTGACCTTAAATGTGGAAAAATCATGTCTGCAGCCATCCAGAACGATCAAGTTTCTAGGTGCGATCCTAGATACATCTCAAAACAAGGCATTCCCATCCATAGAGAGACAATTCGGACTAGTATCTCTAGCCAAAGAATTCAGCAGAAGAAAGTCTCTTTCAGTCCGAAAATACAAATCGCTTCTAGGGACAAAGTCTTCATGCGTTACTCATTCCCCTATGTCGTTTGAGAATGTGGCCATTACAAGAAGAGTTAGACCTTCAGTGGTGCCAAGCAAAGGGATCCTTCGAGAACAAAATCAAAGTCACGCAACCAATGCTGCAGGCGGTAAAGTGGTGGACTCGCAGGAACAATATCTCGGTGGGTCTGTCCTTCCGGCCCGAACCAGCTCTGTTAGTAATTACCACGGACGCTTCTCTCGAATAATGGGGAGCAGTCCAAAAGGAGTTACAAGTCAACAGCCAATGAAACAAACAAGAACAACACCTTCACATAAACCTATTGGAATTAAGGACAATAGGATTGGCATTGTTGGCCTTCCTGCCAAGAATAGAAGGGAGATCAGTGCTAGTGCGAACAGACAACACAACAGCAATGCACTACATAAACAAACAGGGGGGCACAAGATCTCTCTCTCTGTCAAAGGAAGCTCAAATAATTTGGAAATGGGCGATAGATCACAGAGTGACTCTGATGGCCATACATCTTCCAAGAGATCAAAACACGACAGCAGTCAGAAAACGACCTGTCACGAGTGGGAGCTGGATCAGGACACGCTGAGGACCATCTTTGCCCAGTGGGAGATACCTACGGTGGATCTGTTTGCCACGGCCCAGAACAAGAAATGCCAGTTCTTTGCAAGTTGGCGTCACCAAAGGGGATCATGGGGGAATGCGTTTTCCATGGCATGGTCGGGCGTCTTTGCCTACGCCTTTACGCCGATTCCCCTCCTGCCACAAGTGCTCACGAAATTGAGAAAGGAACCGTGCAGGATGATACGAATAGCCCCTTGGTGGCCCAGGCAGCGTTGGTTCACAGAGCTGCTCCTTTTTTCAGAGACCGAGCCAATATGTCCACAGCCAATACCAGCACTATTGACCATGGAGAAGGGACAAGTGCGGCATCCGGACCCGACATCACTGCAATTAGCGGCCTGGCTCCTGACTACGATGAATTTCATAGCTTAAACATTCCGGCAGAATGCATAGAAATCCTGGCAAAAGCAAGAGCTGAAAGCACTAATAGGACATACAGGATGAAATGGAAAAGATTCTGCTTCTGGTGTCAGGAGAATGCATTGCATCCTCTGCGAGCAGAGGTGCATCAAATCATCCCATATTTACTAAAGCTGGCAAAGTCTGGATTAGCCCATGCCTCCATTGAAGTGCATTTGGCGGCGATTTCTAGATACAGGAGAGGCTCAGCATGTCCATCTCTGTGGTCGGAAAGAATTGTGAAACAATTCGTCAAAGGGTTGTTCCGAGTTTATCCACCCATTAGGCCTCTACCGCCTCTATGGCAACTGAACATTGTCTTATCACAACTGATGAAACCACCATCTGAGCCAATTCACAAAACTGATCTAAAAATTCCTATCCTGGAAGGTGGCTCTATTAATAGCTCTAACATCAGCCAGAAGGGTGGGAGAAATATAAGCCCTTACGACGCAAGAACCTTTTCTACAATTCAGGGAAGACAGATTGGTGCTCAGAACGAATCCCAAGTTTATTCCAAAAGTACCAACGGATTTCCACTTAAATGAGCCATTAATCCTGAAAAGATTGTTTCCTCAACCATCTACGGCGGCTGAGAGGACTCTCCACACTCTGGATGTCCAGTGTTGCCTGAAATTTTATTTGCAAACTACAAGACCTTTCAAAAAATCTACTCAATTGTGTGTGGCTTTTAGTGCCCCCAGGAAAGGTTTTCAGTCATCAAAAATAGGAATTGCATGATGGATCTCAGATGCCATTCAATTCTGTCATCAGGCGGCGGGGAAGCCATTACCAGCACGTGTTCGTGCACATTCCACAACAGCTGTATCAACCTCTACTGCTCTATTTTCAGGCGTCTCTGTTCAGGACATCTGCTACCTCCAGCTACCTGGAGGAGTACGCATACCTTCACCAGGCATTACTGCCTGGATGCACATGCAAGAAGCGATGTAGCAGTGGGACAAGCGGTGCTGAGGAACCTTTTCCAATAACGGTGAGCCTCCTTTCTCATCCCTCCTTCCTTTGGTTGGTAAGAAAAGCAAATTTTATTGTTGTATGATATTGGATATATCGTTTATGAGCGATATGTCTCTGTGCATTTTGATACAGTTACTACTATGTGCAAGTATCATGTGTTGTCTATTTGGGAAAAGCAGGTGACAAAAACAAAATGTGCTTTAATTTACTGCTCGCTATTCTGATTCAGGTATGTGAATCTATGAAAGCTCCAATACTGGAGTAAGAAAACAAGTTACTTACCTGTAACTGTAGTTCTCCATTATTGGAAGCTTTCATAGATTCACATACGCCTCCCCATCTCCCCTGAGAGGCTCACCTCGGATTAGGCATGAAAGGTATTATAACACAAGTGCCCGAAAATCTGAGGGGCAGAAGGTTGTCTCAGGAGGGTTCTAGAGGGTGAGTGACTCTGATTGGCTAAGGGAAAAGTTTGGCCCTTTTTTACATAACAAAGGTTATGGGTTGCAAAAGGGAATGGGCCTAAGGCCTTTTTTCAGTTAGCTATACTGCTAACCATTGCTTTTTTTGAATACCGGAGACTCCCGTCTCAACGACGGGGGAAATGATTCAGGTATGTGAATCTATGAAATCTTCCAATACTGGAGAACTACAGTTACAGTTAAGTTACTTGGTTTCTTCTGCTGTTAAGCAAACATGTTCATTCTTGGGGCGACACTCTAAACCCAAGTCTTCCATTAAAAATATAGGAGTATGGATGAATAATTCTGTATTTTGATGCTCAAACTAAAACTGTTGCTGGAACTTTCTTCAGGATCTTGCGATGCCTCAAGCCCATTGTGTGCCTTTTTGATTTGCCCACTCGACAAACTATAATTCAGCCGGTGATTATGTCCTGATTGGATTATTGTAATGCTTTGTCTTTGGGAGCCAATAAATCAGTCAACAGAAGACTTCAGTTACCCTAAAATACTGCTCCTAGGCTGCTATTGTCATGCCACAAATTCTCTTCTGTTTCAGGTCTTCTTTGTAAGTTGCATTGTATTACTGTGGATAAATGCATCTGCTTCAATACACTCTGCATTACTCACAAGACCCTGCACTTCCAAGGGGTCCCATCTTTCCCGGCCCACTCGACCTTTACGCTCTGCTGATCTCAACTTAACTATCATTCCTCGAGTTAGGAGAGTAAGAGGGGTTGGGTGTTCTTTCGTGACTTGGGCCCCTTCTCTCTGGAATTCTCTCCCCCGGTCTCTTAGGAAAATCCAGAATCACCTTATCTTCAGAAAATCTCTTAAGACCTGGCTCTTCTTCATCTAGACATCTTCCTTCCTTATTTCCTGTAGACAGTCGCTGCTCATACATTGCTGAGGTCTAGCGCTGGGTAGCTCCATTCCAGGTCAGCTGAAGGCTTTTGCATAACCTTTAACCACTTGGATGCTATGCATCTTCTGGTGCTTCAATGTAATTTCCATTGAAATCAATGGAAACTCCATGACGAGTTACCCTTGTCATTAGCGCTGAAGGGGTTAACATAACATAAGGCAAGCCAAAAGCATGTTAAGGCACCAACCACTTTATGGCTGTTCACACACAGCGCACGTACCACACACAAGACTTTCATACCGGAAGCCACAAGCCCAGTGCAACCGATCAGTGCACTCACATCATCATACTGCCACCATTCTAGTGTTCACCACATTCATACACCACAGGACTGAATTCCCGTTCAAAACAACCTATCATCCAGTTATCAACCAAACTGTGTACAAACACTCAACAAATAAATCTCTTTCTAGACACATGTCCCGATATGTTGACGGTGGATGCCTTCACAACCTTTACAAATGAATATGTATATTTGTATCCGGTATTTGTAAAGCACAAACTAATCACTCCTAGGGGGGTCTAAAGGCATGGAGGGCCGTCAGGGAAATTAAGTGAGCTATTGCCCGGAGTCACAGGGTGCTGAGCTAAGCTCCCGCCGGAGATCGAACCGTGATCCCTATGTTATGGAGTCAGCTGCTCTGGCCGCTGCACCACACCTCTCCCAAAAAGTTTGACTACGTTTTTACTACTTGTCAATTATCTGCCTCCAATAACATTGTGAACATTACTGGAGGCATGTCTAGTAAACCTTTGGTAACTGTCCCATGACTGGCGCATGACTCTCAGGGAGACTTGTCTTTCATGCGCCATCAGCACACTCGATGTCCTAATTCCAACTCCTTCCAGTTTGTGGGTGCAAGTTGGGGGTGTTTGAGAATGCCCTCCAACACCCCCTTTCCTTGAAGTGAGTGAGAAATCTACCTCTGAAAATAAGGCACACATGGTTGAGATGTCTGCCTAAGTTCCCTAAAGAGAAGGTTCTAAACTAAAAATAAATTACGTTTTTTGACACACCGGGTTGTCCGTGAGAATGCTGCATATGTCCTGTCCACCGTTATGTAAGTGCTGTGACTATAATGTACTTGCCATGCAGCAAACTGAACATCTAAGTTCTGACAGAGGATGAGCATGGCAAGCAGAACACACGTCACCCTTGCGTGTTGCGTTCTCTTTAATGTATTGTGTGTTTATAAGGGACAGTATCACCTAGGAGGGTATCCTGTCGCCGATGCAGGAGCAGTCACTGCTGATCCATGGATTCACCTATTTGAAGAGCCAAGTGTTCGACTTCACGTGTACTGCAATCATTTTACAGACTGTGCATATCTCTAGGGGCAGTTCAATCCACCCTTTTGGAGGATAATTCACTTCTCCCTATTCCGATGCTCTGTATGCATGGGATATGTGCAAGTACGAGTTCAGCTGACTAAAGGTGTCTGGAAGGTTTCTGAAATCTGAGGTGGTTTTGAGATGTCTCATCAATGTTGTCTGAGGCTATGAATGTGTGCGTCAGTAGTTCAGAAAAGAGCTGTGGATGGGGAGCCAGTGAAGCTTTTAGAGGTGCAGGGTGTGAGAATGGTGGAAGGTTAAGGGAGGAGGCTGCCTGCTGCATTCTGTATGGTTTGGCATCATCAGTTTAGTTGAATGAGGTAGTAATTCAGTATCTGGGTGAGTGCAGCACAGATGTGGTTGAGTACATTAATGAAGATGAAGTGATGGAATGTGTGTTTGTACTACATTGAATATCTTCCTATGTAATATCCTTGTGTAAGCACATCTAACCTAGGGTATTCCTACCTGTTCATGTCTCTGCCCCTTCAAATTCCTGACTGATCCTGTATATTTGTCAGGTGAACCTTTACTAAAGACTTCTGTTGATACCTAGATGAAGCTTAAGAAAACATGTCTCTATTACCTCTTCTGCTATGCACTCACTGTGGTAAATCCAACTCCTTCCAGTTTGTGGCTGCAGGTTCGGGATGCCTGAGCATGTCTTTCAAGGCACACAGTCCTGGAACTGAGTGAGCAGATCTACCTTTGAAACTATGGCAAATGTGCTAGTGGAAACTGCCAACTTTCCTTAAAGATCACTTCGAAAGCTAGTCAAGACTTAACTTTTTTGCCACACAGGGTACAACATGGCTTATGTTCTGTCCACCATTATGTGCAGTGTGATTACTATAATGCACTTGTCGTTTGGCGAATGGGACACCTACCATGTTCTGACAGTGTGTATGGTATTGCACAGGCCATAAGCAAGTCCATGAATTCCTCCAGTAGAGGAAAAACCTTCCAACGTCTCCTTAGAAGGTAGGTATCCATGCACAGTCCTTGAAAGGTATATTTTAGGGCAACGTCATCTCAGTCAATTTTCCAATACTTCACTTTTGTATGGTAAAACATAAAACAAATAGGAAAATGGGAGACTGGCTAAGATGGGCACTAGGGACGGTAACAGTGACTCTCCTGTCTCTTTCCTTGCCCAATCCAGACTCTGAAACAGCTAAAAAGACTTGACCATGTTGTTGCAGTGTTGATCCTGCTGCCTTGCCACGTCCTTCAGAGCAGCACTAAGACTTTCAATGACAGTCAACTGAAAGTCAAGGAAATACACAGCTTCCTGTGATGTTGTGACGATAAACACATATGCATGGTACGTTGCCATCTGGATTATTTGGATAAACAGCTACTTATACTGAGTGTTAATTTTATGACTCTCATTGTATGGCTGGTCATTCTTATCCACACCGCCTTAATACCTGTTGTAATCTAGTACACTGATCGTCTTGTGAACATAGGTCATCTGACCCCAAACCGTGAGTGCTCTCATGAATTGTAGTTTGCAGTACACATCACGCCTATCCGAGAACTTAACTGCGAGCAGTTCGTTGGAACACAACGCAGTGACGTGGGATTTTTGGAGCTTCTTACAAACAAGCTCCGCAGAAATCCTTTGCAGCAACAAGTAACTGTACTGCATGACAGTGTCCGCTTTGTAGACCTCACTAAAAAGCTATACTCCCTTAGAGAAGTTGTCCACATAATGGTTATAACCTCTGTTAATGAGTGGCTGGACAAAATCCTATACAATCTTTCCTGTGACTCTTAGCGTGGGAGGGCAACCTGCAGGGTTTAGAGTAGAGTCCTTCCCTATATACATTCTCAGGCTGTATACATAGCTAGTAGAGCTCTCACGCAACATGTCCAACTTGATGCTATAACAAGCCCTTTTGCTCATAATATAGATCCTGAACAGCAGCCACCCTTTGTACAGGATCATAGACTCATCAGTGACCATGTTCATTCCGAGAGTGTAAATCTCTGGAAACTTGGCAGACAAATGTTCCAAAACAGGATTAGTTTTGAACAACCTTTCATGGTCTGTCGGTGGGTGGGTGTGTGTGTCTGTAAAATGTGTGCAACTGTACATAAACACAATTACTTATGTTTTAGCTGAAACCTCAGGTTCTTCAAAGATACTCAAAAAAGACACAGTATTACTTCACCTTGCCACATAACCAATTCCACAGCATACTTTATGCACACCTTTATTTTTGGATGAGCTGCTAGGCCTTTGCCAGTATAAAACTAATTTCCTAAAGCCAAAAATTACTTTTGATCTCAAGAGGCGCACATTCATAGTAGGCCCTGCAACTTTGTGCGCAGGCATGCTTCGTGTGAGAACTCAGTGCTATCACCAGGGTCACTGGAATCATGGTGGGAGAGCACCAAATTATGCGACAAATGTTGACTAAATTATGCAGCTCGAAAATGTAAATTATGCGGCAGAGGCAGCCCTTTTTATTTTTTACAGTATTACTGTATTACCTTTTAATGTGGAAACATGATAATTCTGCCTGGGCAAAGATTGCACCTCAGTACCTCTATAGAAACCAAATAAAGAAATAAGCAACTGAAAGATGATGAGTCATTCTTTATTCAGGGCTTTCCAATGCGTGTGAAAACGTCGCCACATTTTTTGTCACCTTTGAGCCCTATGAGCTACCAACATTTTTATGTAAATCTGCAGATTATGTAGGGATGATAGATTGTCGCATTGTTAAAAAAATATAAATGTTTCCCTCCCCTGAGGTGACACGATGCCCTCCCAACCCGTGAAAAAAAAACACATTAATAAAACAAAAATGCTGAATAATCTATAATTATTATTATTATTATTAATGAGTTTTATATCGCGCCTGGTTACCCTTGGGCATCCCCGCGCTCATCCAGAGAGATACGCCAAAGCAAGAAACACAGGAATTAGGCAGGGAACAAATGAGTTTTTAAAAGTTTGCGGAAACGTAAGGTGCTCGTTTCCGAGCGCAAGTACAGAGGAAGGGAGTTCCACAATGTAGCCACATTTATGGAAAATCTTCTGCCACCGGTTCTTGCCTTCCTTACCCTGTAACTTGCAGCAGATGTTGATGGTCTGAACGAAGGGCACGGGGAGGCCTTATAAGATTGAACCATATCCCGTATATATCTATATAGTAGCTCAAAGTGGTCTCAAATTACTAAAGGGGGTCAGTCGAGCAATGTCCTGAAGGTGACCTCCCGCTTACATTTCTTTTATGATTTAATTTTTTGTTTTTTTAAATGTATGTTACACCTCGGGCCTCGATCAGCCCCTCTGGAAAAACACACATTTCCTCCCCCCAAATGAGACTGACTGGGTCGGACTGTAGGCAAGGGGGCTGCCCCCTAACAGTATCTTAATCTTTTTTTATAATTTGTTTTGTATTCTAGCTTTCCCAGGTGGGCAATTGTGCCTCCAGAGGAAAAAACACTCCCAAAAAAACACTACATCCCCCGCCCCCGATGGATTGGCCAATTCATACAAGGTTCACCCTTAACCAACACAGGTCCCTTGTGGCTGTTCTGACTGGGAATGACTGCACAACTGCGATCCACAGCCAGGCAGTCATTGGAAAGGGGAGACTCTCTCTTTCCAACAATGCCTTCCTAAAACGTGGAGGGGCTTTGCGGCCTCCTCCAAAACCTCACCGGATGGTAGAGTAAGAACTTACCTTTTGTCTCCGCCACCGCCAATGGGGAATATGTAATGTCAGGGTGTCTCGTGGCACACTGACGTCACAGAAGGGCAGGAGAGGGCAGACACTCCCATTGTGTCTGGGGAAAATAGTTAATGAATTCTACGGTGGCAGCACTGGAGGATACTTTTAAGCCCTCCTTAGTGTCCGCTAGTATCCAACAGACTAACTGGGAAGGCAGAGGTTAACTCCATGGCTGCTAGAACAATTCCCGCTGGGTGCTGAAATATTCAGAAACCCATGCTACATGAAGAGCTCAGCTCGGCATGTGTGTATGAGAGGTGTACATCATGACGAGCTGAGCTCGTCATGAGCGTCGAAGGTGTTAAGACTGTCACAACACTCTACACTCATCCATGCACCTCTGATTTGTAACCATTGACACTTGGTCCTCAAACAGTTTTGGGACCTTGACTAGAGGTAGGAAAATGTTGAAGTTTTATAATAAAACACACTACAGTTCAGTTCTGCTGCAAAAAGTTATCAGCTGCAGTTTGATTTGTAATCTGGACATTGAGAAATTGACTATATAAAAATTAATTGTGAAATATTTGCACATGTGTAATTATGATGAGTTTTTGATATTGGCTTTTGTATAGTGCTTGCTGTCAATTTGCATTTCTAATCTAAGCAAATATGTTATCTTACAGAACTTAATGTTGGTCTTTAAATTGAAAAAGGAGACGAATACCTGATATGATGGGATTTAAACCAATGACTATCTTAGCCAGCTCTTTCTTATTGATCTGTTTTCGACAATCCTCTGCCAGAAACACACAAGGATATGTAGAAGAGCATGAGCAAGAGTTAATTATTATCAGCGTTTCACACTGGATTAAAAAAAGTATAGTTTAGTTATTCTCATACCTTCTGGTATGCTCCCCATTATAATCTCTTTAAGGTCATATTAGCATTCATCAGTTTGTCTCAGCCATCTGATTGTGCTCTCTCACTGTTGTATCACATTTACCTCTACCCAGTTTACTTCATTGTATGTATTTTCTTCCTTCTTAGTTCCATTGTTTTCAATATAGTGCAAAGTTGCCAAATGCAAGTAAATAGCCCTTCAGTTCTTTGCAGGTTTTAAAATGTGTGCGCTTTTAATTTTTCAGACTGTAACTCAACAAACCAAAAGTAGCAACGAGCCTGGATATAGAATAAGTAATCCAAGCACGGATGTGAAAATTACCGGGTCTCATGATGTAAAGATAGAGAAGGAAAAAATTAGACCAAGTGAGCGAGAGAAAGAAATTTCGATCAAATCAGAAAAGTCAAAGAAAAATGAGGAGAAAAGTAGTGAGAAAAGGGCAGCAGCTGAATTGAAACATCAAACTGGCAAGACCGAAAAATTAATGGAGAAGGCAATTATTAATGGCAAGCAAAAAAACATAGAAAAGGATAGGGAGCACAGCAATCCTAAAGAAAAACGTGAAATGGTAAAAAATTGCAGAAATACCAAGGAAACTGATATCAATAAAAGAGGTGAAATCGATGCATTCAATGATAAAGGACCAAAAAAGAGGATACCTGTGGATAAGCGAAAAATAATCGAATATGATGATTTATTTAAGCCAGATGTATTGGTAAAAACTGATAAAGTATGCATAATGCTTAATAACAACATTGAAAATAAAAAGGAGTCGAAAGAATCGGAAAAAGAGTCATTGGAATACCGAAATAAAATAAATAAAGAGCAGCATCCAAAAAATGAAAATAAAATTAAACAAAATAAAGAACGATTGGAAGTGAAAGAGGGGAATCAACATATAAGTGGAAAACATGATAGAAAAGACCTTGATAAGAAATATATTATTGATCAAGAAAAAACAGAACCACTAATCAAAGGTGACTTGGAGAACATGGGCTCTGGGGAAGAAAGCATGAGCGATAGGCATGTTGTGGAAATGGGTGGTGAGAGACCACCTATGAATGCAAGAGAACAAATCTTTGAAAAAAATAAAATTGAAGAGTTTTCTTGTGAAAACATGACAAGGCCATCAAATGCAAAACAAGTGAAGCAGGGTGAGCAAGAAATGGAGAAGCAAATAGATGAAGAGAGGATAGACTGGAAGGTAGAAGATGAAGAATCTGAAACACATCAAGTCAGTGAAGAACAAGAGAATGGAAGAAATACCTGTACCAGCACAATAGACTATCAGGATGTGCCTGGAGGAAATTGCAGGGTGGGTGAAAAGCCACAATACAAGCCAAATGAAAAAGGAAAAATTGAAGAAAATCAATTTACCGGAGAAACCATGAAATGTGAAGACCCAGAAAGAGGGAAAAATTATCCTGACACTCCAGAAATTGAAAGTGAACAGATGTGCCAGCAAAAAGCTGCCCTTGGAATAAATTCAAAGGAAAAGAGAAACCATAAAGAGAGAGGAGAAAAGAAGTCAAAGAAAGACCATAGGGAACTCCGCGATGAAGGTCCGGAAAGGGACGAAAATCTTAGGAAAACTGATAATCACAGTAATTCTCTGAAAGAGAAAGAAAAGAAGAGGCATAAAAGAAAGGAATGTAAAAAGGAAGTTGATGAGAAAGAAGCAACTAGGAAACACAAAGATAAAGAGTCCAAAGACAATAGGTCAAAAGAAATTGGTGATGAAATCATAAATAACTATAATCCTGAGGAAGGAAGTCATAACCTTTTGAAAGATCAGGAAAATACAGGGAAATGGATTGGAGCGAGGAATGAAAATGAGTGCCAAATTGAGGAAGATAAAGATTTGGAAGAACAAAAAGAATGCACCAGAAAAAATGAAAAAAAGGATAATGAATGTGATGTGACTGAAATGGAAGAGAGAAGTGAGGGATTGAATCACGAAAGATGCAATCTAAATGAAGAGGAAAACAATGAAATTAAAGATGAATATGGGAAAGCAAGTTTACCTAATGAGAGTGTAAAGGAAGAGCAAATGGAAGAAGAAATAAATGCAAGTGAGAAAATCGTAATAAAATGCAAAGATCGGAAAAAAAGGGAAAATATGAGTGAGGAAGAACAAAATGAAGAAGAAAGCAAGTTGAAATTGAAAGAGAAAAAGAAAAAGAAGAAAAACAAAGATAAGGAAAAGACAAATAAGATTACAAAAGAAACTAAATCCAAGACTCATCAAAAGCTAAAAGTAAAATTGTCATATGAAATGGATAAGAAAAGAAAAGAAAAACGAGATAAAGATGATCAAGAACAAAAAAAAAAGTACAATAATGAAATGTATGTCAATCACGAGGGGAAGATAAAAAGCGAAAAGGAGAGTGAGAACATTTCTCGCAAAAGAAAAATCAAAGAGGATGGGGATGTGAAAGTGAAAAAATCCAAGACTGAGGAAAGTACTAAAGTGAAAAAAGCTCAAGAAGAGCAGAAATGGAAGTGGTGAGTTCTGTAACTGTTTTTAGTCTTTTTATTATTTTATTTATTTATTTTTTAAAGGAAGAATGCAAAGGTTGTGTAAACAACCTTCCCTCTAAACTGTTAAACCACAGGGCCTGATTCACCAAAAAAGACAAAATAAAATTGTTGAACACCTAGAGCTGGTTTAATTTTTCTCGACTTATCAAAGTATTCCTGAAGTATTCACTTATATAAATAGTTAATGATGCACTGTTGTACATTTTTACCCGTGTAATTGTTTAGAAAAAGTTCAGTTGTGCATTTTGTTCCACTGATAGGAAGGAAAAAAAATCTTGTAGGGTAACTTCTTCCCCTACACCACCACTAGTGTTGGGATTGCTCCTCCTAGTTCTCACACTTGATAGTAATTTACTCTTAACCTTGGCAGGAATATATCTCCGTCTACGTTTAGTTTTGAAATATAACATCGAAAAGTTTGTGAATACCTACAATCCTGCTTCTTTAAGGTGTCGCTGAGCTAGGTTTTTTCCAGCTCTCCATTGTATTCACATCCACTCTATTCCCTAGAAGCATTTGTGTTTTGTGAATTATAGAAGTGACTTGGCACTCTTAAATTATTCTTTTTGTGTACCTAACTATAGTTCGCAAACAGCTTTGTGAATCGAACTGGCATTGTGTTGTCTTAAATTTCTCACATTCATCCAGATAACTAAGCCTTTTCTATGTATTCATTTCTGTTTAGATCACATGCTTTAAAGCAATCTGTATTATCAGTTAAGTTTACATTTTACATGTGGAATGGTTTCTCTGGGGATGAATAGGTCACATTCCCTGTTGGGGATCACGTAGACATTGTAAGCCATTAGTTTAACTTTGTCAAAAAAGGTTACAAGCGATTGACCATTCCCATTTGTCATTTGTCCACTCTGAAGCATGGCTGCATCTCCTGGCCTCTGTGGCAGGGGATCTTAGCACATCTGTGGGGCAGAGGTTTCTATTATCAAAAAGGAATTCGAGCTAAGAGTTTCTGCTGTTCTGATCATATTTTATATATATGTCCGGGACAAAAGGATTTAATGAGTGTAAATAGTTAATTTGCCATTTCCTGAAATATGTATTGTCGCAAAGATTAGAGTAGATTGGATGTAAAAACTGCATAGATGTCAAGTGTCTTGCCTGTTGTGGAACATTCAAGAATCTACATCACTGCGGTTCCACTGTTTGCACTGTGGAATGTTTTGTGCATATAATCCATAATACCTAGATTTTTAGATCTGGCGTTCGCCAAGACTTTTTGGTTTTACTAAAATTATAGGTATAATATATGTTCTCTGAGGGGCTTTTAACCAGGCTATTTCATCCACTGCTCTGTTAGCATCATTCAGATTCTAGTTCTGCCCTCTACAACATACTGGATGGTTGGCTAGCTTTGGTTTGAGTGACCGCATTTCGCTTTTTCACAAGGCGCAGATCCATATGCAAAGTAGTTCCCTTTAGTATCTGGGACCACTATGAAAATTAGAGCTCTTTCGGATACAAATAATATATATATATTTTTTTTAGATTGATGAGGGCCAGGCAGCTTCTCTAACAGTAATGTTTTGCAAACAAATATAACAATACCTGCAATGACAAAGCAGAAATGCTGTTGGCTTTGCCAGTTCTTGCTTTATTGTGCTGTTGTACATACTTGGATCCTTTGGTATTTGCCTATCTTTGCTAGCATGTTGGCCCTATTAGACCACTGACTTCTACTGGGCTATCACAGGCATCTGTCCACTTCTTTCTTTGCTGTTTCTAGATTTGAATTTGGATAAAAGATTGAAAAGGGGCAGACGTTGGATTATTGCAGGCATCAAAAGACAGGTGATACAATGGACTATGCCGGGCCCAGGGAGGATAAAAGTTGATGATAGGGTACTGTTCTCCAAGCTAGATACAGGCCAAAGCCCTTCTCACACATCCACTCATTATTTTACTACTCGTTACAGTTCATAATCTTTGGAATATTTCTGAAGGTCCAGATATATAGTTCATAAAAAGACAAAGATTAAAGGGACGTTATAGTTAGTTTCCAAATTCACACGCACAAAACCATAGAAATTCAGCAGTTCTAGTTAGTCATGTCAAGAAACTATAACTCTCGACCTAAGGTAACTATAACTTGTGCCTGCAGCCAGGCCCTGTCCTCAGCCATTCTCCCCCCCTCCCAACAAGCGGCCAACCCCAAGCTGCGCTTGGCCTTTGGCCGTGTTGGACAGGGGTGGTTGGCCTTTGGCCGTTTGTGGCGGGTGATTTGCACCCAACTCCTGTCTGTGGCCAAACCTCCTAAAGGCAGCCAACCTGTAAGGGGGGCATGCAGCCCCCTCCCTGGGCATGTTTTGTCCCAAGGACCCCATACCCAAGGTCCGCCACCCTTTCCCCATCTCCCGGGGTCTGGCCTTGTTGTAAAAGGTGAGTGTAAGAAAGTGGCTCTGTATATACTGCACCAAAGTAAGGTACAGTGTGCACAGAGTCCACAGTACCCAGAGGTTTGGCAGAGGTTAACGTTAGTTGTAACCTTACTCTCTAAAATTGTGGCTTGGTCGAGCAGTAAGGCAGTATCCGAGGACAGTGTAAAGCATTTGTTGTACACTCAGTCAGCAAATGGTCTCACACACTGAAGAACTGAACTCTAGGCCAATGGTTTTGTATATAAAAATATATTGCTTTATTTTAGAACCTCAAGTAGGTATAAAAATATTTTCTCAGAATGAGATGCTACAGTTGAATACTTTCAAAAATAGCAATAGACTTTTCAGTGCAATAGATACAATTGTTGCAATAGGCAACACAAGTTAAACACAATTATAACATTGAGCTCAATGAGAATTTTGAAGTAAATGCAATATCAGTTACTTGACGTATGTTTTTCTTACTCCGGACTGGATCCTGGATTCAGCCCTGGTGCAGCTCCTGTAAATAGTTCAAAGAAATCATTTTTGTTACACAGGCGATTTTTAAGGAATATTTGTATGCTTCAAAAATCGACAGAAGAATTTCTGGCTAAAACCAGCCAATGTTATCCTATTTAGGAAAATCAGGTTATCGGAAAATCACAGTTGGAACTTCTTTTTAAGGTCAGTGCTGGGCACAAAGATCCAGCATTGAGATCTCTCCTGGTAACAGGCGAGTAATTTCGTTTTCGTTGATAGGATGATTTTTAGTGAATATTTCAAAGTTTCAAAACTTGACACTTAGAAGAATTTCCAAGTGAAAACCAGTCAATGTTATCCTATGGAGAAACTGTAGGTTATCGGGTTTCAGGTAAGTACTCCACTGGCAGAGTTAAGGTTCTGGGGATAGACTCCGGGTTCTCCTCCTAGGTTCAGGTAGATACAGTTGTTTTACTCTCAGCGGCACAGGGGCAGCCAGGTGCAAAAAGAGTAGGCCCAATGTTAGCCTAAGGTGGGTAGGGGGCCTTTGGTTGTGGCTGCTGGCAGGCAGGCCACGCGGCTGTGGGAGTTGAGCTCCTGGTCACTTACACAGGGCAAGTGGGAAAGTAGAATATGCTGCACCTCCAGTGGCATTCGGGCGGCTGGGTGCTTTGGGCCTTCGGGCGTCCAATGGATTTCAATGGGTAAGTCACAAAACTAACAAAGGCTGCAAGCTCTGGGACGGAGATCCTTCTGGTGCGACCACCATTTCGAGAGGTAAGATGGGAAGCTGTAGGTTGAGTAGATACCCAGGAGTTGGGCACAGGGGGCCGTGGGGCCACGTGTGCTGGGGTGTCTTTTGGTGTCTGGAAATCTTACCCTCGGCTGGTCACAGTTGGAGGGAGGGGTTCCTTGTTGTGAGGTTGCAGACGTCGTCAGGAGCGTTGCGGAGGGTTATTGTAATTTGTAATTTGTAGGGGTATTTATAGAGCGCAACGTTCGCTCCGGAAGGAGCATCTTGGCGCTGATTTCCTGGTAGGATGTCAACTTACTTCATGAAGGCTGAAGAATTAGATGGCTGCCATGGTGTAGTCATCGGGCAGGTTAAAGATCCAGGTTTTTTTAGTAATTTCCTGAAGTGTTTTTCTTGGGTTTGGGACCTCAGGTTTTTGGGCATGAGGTTCCAAGCTTTAGTGGCCAGGTAATTTAGGGTTTTGCCACCTTTTGGTTTTCAGATTGAACCTAGCTGGAAGGAGTAGATTGTCATTGGAGGAGCGCAAGGACCTGCTAGGGATGTAGTGAGGGAAACGCTTGATGAGATATTTCGGGCCAGAATTATTGAATGCTCTGAAAGCAACAATAAGAATCTTGAAGAAAATTCTTTTGTGAAGTGGGAGCCAGTGTAAGGATTTTAAGGCCGCAGATATTGAAGATTTTCTGGGAAGCTTCAAAACTAGTCTGGCTGCAGAGTGGAGTACACTTTGGAGTTTTTTAAGTGTAGCTTTCTTGGCGCCAGCTAGAAGGCCGTTGCAGTAGTCCAGACGTGCGAGGACTAGGGCCACTGTTACGGTTTTTCTAGAGTCTATCGGTAAAAAGTCAAAACATTTTTTTAGGGATTTTATGATTCCGAAACAACGGCCCGCCACAGTCCTTATGTGTTGTTCGAAAGACAGGCCGGTGTCGAACAGGACTCCAAGATTCCTTGCAGTTGTTACAGTCTGGGGTGGAGCAGCTGAATCTTCAGGCCGCCATAGGCCGGGACAGAAGTTGGTATTTTTACCCATTGGGAGGATCTCTGTCTTGCTGGAATTGCATTTAAGATGGTTTATATCCATCCAATGAAAAACAGCCATCAGACAGCTTTTGAGGTTTTGCTCTGCCTCCGTCGAGTGTTCCTCTAGGGGCACAATAAGTTGCGTATCATCGGCGTACGATGTTACGAGTATGCCAAATGACTCAATCAGAGATATGAGTGGAATTAGGTAAATATTAAAGAGGAGAGGGCTCAGGATGGAGCCCTGGGGGACTCCCGATGAGACCCTCTTCTCTTTGGAGAGGAAAGGACCTAGGGCGATCGTTTGCGATCTGTCAGTTAAAAAGGACGTTATCCATTCCAGAACCACCTCTGAGATACCGATATCTTTCAGTCTGCTAATCAGGATGGAATGCGAGATGGTATCAAACGCCGCTGTGAGGTCTAGGAGAATGAGGACGGCATTCTTCTTCTGATCCTGCAGCAGCTTTATAGAGTCAGTTAGTTCAATCAGAGCAGTCTCCGTAGAGTGATGGGGGTGAAAGCCTGATTGTTGGGGGTGGAGTATGTTGTGTACTTCGAGATGCCTTTTAAGTTCTCTATAAACCATTTGTTCGGTAATCTTTCCTAGAGCAGGGAGGAGCGATATTGGGCGGAGATTAGTAAGCTCAGAAGGGGATTTATTGGATTTTTTCAACAGGGGTTTAACTATTCCCTGTTTCCATAAGCGAGGCACAGTTCCAGTGCTAAGAGAAGAATTAACAATCTTGTTAATGATTGGGTTCATCACGTCAATGAGTTGATGGAGAATTCTGGGGGGGCAGGGGTCAGAGGGTGATCCAGATTTGCATGCCAAGATAACTTCTCTAGTTTGATCTAGATTGACTGGTGTGAAGTTTTTAAGACTTTCAATAGGAATTACATTCTGGGTGGTTTGGATTTTGATTGGAGTCTGGGTTACTTGGGGTGGAGGAATTTTTTTTTGGATGGCATCAATTTTCGCCTCAAAGAAATCGGCAGTTTGGTTACAAAACTCTTGAGGTGGGGGAATTTCAGGTTGTAACGCTCTGGGCTGGGTGAACGTCTTCACTATCGAAAACAATGTTTTTTGTTTCTGTTTGGACTACTTAATGGCATTCGTATAAAAGACTTTTTTAGCTGTTTTGATGTTGGCATGATATGATTTCCTCAGCTGAATGTATGAAAGTCTGTCTACCGTGCAGTACGTTCTACGCCACTTGCGTTCGGCTTTTCTGCAAGATATATGGGCTATTGCTAGATCTGAGGTGAACCAGGGGGCATTGGTCTTAGGTTTTTTCTCTGTTCTTCGGTGGCGATTGGGAGGTTCACGTGCTCTAATTTCCTGACAAATCCAGCTATGGAAGAGATTAGCGTCATGTTCAGCATCACCGGTGAGATTGGGGGTCTGAGATTGGGAAATAGGGTTTAACTTGAAGTTTTCCTGTATCTCTTTCCAGTTGACGAGGTAATCCAGGTGCGAACTGGGTTTATTGGTAGTATGCGAACGTAAGGTTTTAATATGGAACGGGATCAGAGTATGATCTGTCCATATTTGAGGGACAGGAGGTAGGGTTGTTAGAAGGGGAAGGCTAGTGCAAACCCCATCAAGTGTATGCCCTAGTAAGTGAGTGGGCTGAGTAACTATTTGATGAAGGTTGAAAATTTCTAGGGTCTGTAGAAAGTTGTTGGCCTGTACGTCGGTTTTGGACTCAAGGTGTAAATTAAAATCCCCAATAAGAGTGAAGTGTGGGTACCTAAGGAGAAGGTGACCCAAGGAGTCATTCAGCGTGTCCAGGAATCTGGTGGCATTACCGGGGGGGGGGGGCGATAGATCAATCCTCCTGAAAAAAACGAGGATTCGTTAAGTTTGATGGAGAAGCCAAGACCTTCCATGTCTTTTAGGGGGTCTAAGTTGAATGTGTGGCAACTGAAGCTGTTTCTGAGTATTACAGCGACTCCTCCGCCTCTCCCCTTCAGTCTGTCTTGCCTAAAAATGGAAAAACCTTGGGGGAGGGCTATAGCTAGATCAGGGTTGCTATCGTCTGTTAGCCAGGTTTCAGTGATCAGGAGGCAGTCGAGGTTTGAGTTTAGGATAAGATCCCTTATGTCTTGGCTGTGCCGACACATGGAGCGAGCGTTGATCAGCCCTCCTTTAAAGTGCGGTATGTTATCCGTGGGGTTGGTTACAGGAGTAGGTATCTTAGCTGGGTCTTTATCGGACGACCAACGGCAGAGTTTACAGCTGAAAGGACCGAAAAGGTTCTTCATGTCGAGTTTACAGTTGCAGTTGTTTAACCCGCGTAAACGGTGTAGGTCGTTGGGCTGGTACCTTACTAAGGGGGGCGTTAGGCCATAGTTTCCTGCGCCTGTCGCGGACTTGGCACGGACGGGCGCAGACGGGCTTGCCTTGGGCGCTCCCGCTGCGCTTCCTGTGCATGCACATATCTAGCTGAGGGGGGCGTGGCCTCAAGGGGGCGTGGTCAGCGAGCACGCCTGTGATGATGGCGGCCTCTCAAGTGAACACAAATCGCAACAGCGTTCAAATCGGCTGTCCGAAAATAGGAGCGTTGGGCTGCTGCCCTGAAATAGCGATGAGGGCGGTAAGCTTTTTGTGTCTAGAGCGCAATTAAAATACAGCAATTATAAGTGACACCACAACAATTTTTAAAACCAATATAGAGCAAGAATTCGTACTGCCACCTCCCGGCTTCCGCCTCAGGAGTGGGTTAGGAAATCGACGAGGACGCTAGTTGTCAGCGTTTTTATAGGCTGGGCAGGGGGGCGTACCCTCAAGGGGGCGTGGTCAGCGAGCACACCTGTGATGATGGCGGCCGCTCAAGTGAACACAAATCGCAACAGCGTTCAAATCGGCTGTGCGAAAATAGGAGCGTTGGGCTGCTGCCCTGAAATAGTGATGAGGGCGGTAAGCTTTTTGTGTCTAGAGCGCAATTAAAATACAGCAATTATAAGTGACACCACAACAATTTTAAAAACCAATATAGAGCAAGAATTTGTACCGCCACCTTCCGGCTTCCGCCTCAGGAGTGGGTTGGATGCTGGATTCTAGGTCACAGTCGCCGGGGGGACGTCTTCGGGTTCTTTGTTCACTCAGGCACAGACTGGGCTCGGCGAGTGCAGAGTGTGCTGGATTCGCGGTTTCCGGCTGGCACCAGGGGTTGTAGAACTTTGAGCAGAACTGCTGCTAGTGGGAGTCCCAGCCCAGTGTTTGGATGAGCAAGGCAGTCCGGTCCTCTTGGGTTTTTGAGGTTGCTGACTACAGGAGACACTGGAAATTAGCAGGAGCAGGTTCGAGGGTAGACAGGCCGGTAAGGCTGGAGCCAAGTCAGTTGGTGTTGTCCTCTTGTTTGCAGCTGCACAGTAGGTCTTCTTGTTCTTCTTGGTAGTTTCGGAATCGGGATCAGAGGAAGGAAGGTTCAGGGTGCCCCTACATACCACATTTAGGGGCATTACAGGTAGGGAAAGGTCAGGAACCAATGAGTCCCTTTCCTGGGGTGAGTACACCCCATATCCTTCCACTGTCCAGTGGGAGAGGGGCAGGAGCCTATTCCTGATTGGGTAGGGCTTCCCATCCTCAAGATGGCGAGAGCCCGGAGTTGTGCTTCACCTTGCCTTCCTCACCTGAGGGGTGGGGTTGGCAGAGGCTGGCACACCCCCTTCTCTCACTTTGGTTTTCCCGCCGATCTTCTAGCCAGAGTGGGTGTCTGAACCGGTGGGGGCCAGTTGCTGAGTACAGCTAGTGCTCTGGAGAAGCTCCCCTGCCCATCCGAGGGGGGGAGGGAGCCTAGCACCTCGCCCCAGGATGTGCATTGTTGCAGGCCCACAAGAGCGAATGGCTCTCGACCCAGGGGTCCAGCAACATGTCTGCTGTGTGGCAGCCTAGGCAGCCATGCTGGTCCTTGGGTTAGTTTCAGGGGGCATCTCTAAGATGCTCTCTGTCGTGCATTTTACATTAAATCCCACACTGGCATCAGTGTGGGTTTAATGTGCTGAGAGGTTTGATACCAAACTTCTCAGTCTTCAGTGAATACATCATGGTGCTGTGGAGTTCGTGATGACGACCTCCCAGCACCATGTACTTTTAATGGCAGCACTGCACTTACAGGGCCCAGGAATGGACCTGAGTACTGTAGGGGTACGGGGCTCATGCACCTGTGTCCACACCACTGGCATAGGGCACCTACCTAGAAGGGTGACTTGGGTATGCCAGGGCATGTCGACTCTTCACTTTGTTTTGCACCAAGGCATGCAGACTGCCAAGGCAGTGTGTGAGTGTCACAGTACAAGGCCTCTAAGGGTGGCTCAATAAGTGCTGCAACCCTTAGAGGTCTTCCCTGGTCACAGTGCCCTGGGTACCTGTGGTACCATTTACCAGGGACTGGCCTGTGGCCAGAGATGCCAATTGGATTAGTTTTGATGGAAAAAGACCGGCCATGGGAACCTGATTAACAGGAACCCAAGCCACACCAAGGAAAAGTGC
The DNA here is from genome assembly GCF_964263255.1 of Lissotriton vulgaris. NCBI lineage: Eukaryota > Metazoa > Chordata > Amphibia > Caudata > Salamandridae > Lissotriton > Lissotriton vulgaris. The sequence continues at coordinate 1,986,776,831 of NC_141691.1, read as the reverse complement.
CTCATTAGTCTGGCAAACATGGGGGGGGGGGGTGGTTACTGCAACAGAAACCCACTTTCCTACAGGGAGGAGTGCATTCAGCCCCCCTGGCCAATATAGGCTCTTGAGACCTCATTCCCCAGGACCTGGCCAGTAAATGGTAGGTGCCCTAGAGTCCACAGAGGGCACACAGTAAATATTTAGGGCAAGCTGCCCCCCTCCCCTGGTCCTCTGTAAAAAAATAAATGTTTGGGGAGGGGGTTGTATGGCCTGAGTTGGCTCTTCACCTCCATCTCCATCTCCAACGCTCAACCACATTATGAGTGGGAAATGGCCTGGCCAAGTATAAATGGGGGAGAGGAGCCTTGTTGAAGGGTGCTGATTTCAGCCTTGGGACCCTATGCCTTGGGGCCTGGACAATAATGGGTGGGTGCCCTGGAGCCATCCCACTTCACTATTGTTGGGAAGAAAAATGCCCCCGCAACCCCAGCGCGCGCCATTCTTCCGGCCGGCATTGCTCCTGCCTACAAGAAGCCACAAAAAGTTCTGCTCCCTGCTGGCAGGAGTAGTTTTTCATCTGTTTGAAGCAGGCAGGGAAACCAATGAAAAGACCGCTACCAGCCGGCAGGAGCATTTTACATCATCCGCCCACTATGATAGACTTAATGTTTGCTCGTGCTTGGCTGGAGCTTTAAAATTGCTCGCTCCAACCGAGATCAAACACGCTATGTCCCGGGGGTAGGCACATTCGGACATATCAGGAACCCGGACTTGAGCGATGGGGTCCCCAGGAGGGCTACGTGGCCCACCCTCCTTTTCACATACTTGGTCAGGCCCCGTGGTTTGGGGTCTCCAGGTCCAAACGTGCCCCCCTTCCCCTTGTGTTGAAAGTTTTGGGGTGATTCGACAAGCGGGCCGAGAAAAAGGGGTTCCCAAAACACTTTTTACCCATGCAATTTTCCATAGGGATTTTGTACACTACAGTCGAACCGCTGGATGGAATTGCACTACATTTGGCAGAAAGGAAGCTCTTGATCTAGAATGAGCCCTTTTTGTTATTTGGTGTAAATCCGTTCCGTAGTTGTTGAGATATATAAAGAAACCATATTTGTGTATATATATATAGGCGCAAACCCTTCGCTAATCCTACTGATCTTATTAGGAGATCTTATTGGCTGCCAACACTACAACCAAAAAGTGTTGGCAGCCATTTTGAGACTTGGACCCGGCCGAGTTCCAAGAAAAAAATGAGAAATAAAGAAAAGGGGATAGGGTAGGATACCCTGACCTCCTATTACTGGGGTCCCACTCACACAACCACTCACCCAACTATACAGCCATCCACACACCCACTCACCCAACTATACAGCCATTCACACACCTACTCTCAAAGGTTAAAAGTTAGTTAGGAATTGACATTAAAAAAAAGAGAACCCCCCCCCCCCCCAAAAAAAAAGGTAACCTGGACATTACAGTGGAAATAACAGTAAAACTATAGAATTCCACACAGAAAAACAAAGGTTATAGGGACGTTATAGTTAGAAAAATAGCATTACAAAAATGTAGAAATTCTCTGAAAAAAACAAGTTAAAGGGATGTTATTGTTAGGAATTATAACTAAAAACAATTCACAGAAAGAAACAAAGGTTACAGGAACGTTGAAGTTATGCTGAGATTTTACATGTACAAAATCAGTGAAACTCAGCACTTCTAGTTACTTGAGCTAACCAGAACTTACGGCCCTGCAATGCACTGCTTAAGACATCACATATTGCATCACTCATAATATCACTGATGACATTTCAAATGACATCATTTATAGAACCACTCATGTACCAAATCACTTATCCACCCAACCACTCACATGCCCACTTACACATCCAAGGAGCCACTCATACCCCCACTCATACATACTGCCACTCACTTGCCCATATACCCACTCACAGCCAGTCACTCACAGCCTCTCTCTCGATCACTCACACAGCCACTCACTCACCCATACTGCATCTCACCCACCCACCCACTCACCAATACAGCTACTCACTGACCCACATGTTCACCCACACTGCCACTCACGATACAGCCTCTCAGCAGAACCACTCACTCACTCACTCATACAACCACTCAGGAACTCAGTCATTCACACACCTGCACAACCACTTATATGCCCATTCCCACATCAATAGAAACATTCACACAACCACTCACTCTCCAATACAGCCCTTCACACACTCACTCTCTGATACATCCATTCACACACACAATCAGTTGACCAAATACCCACTAAAACAGCTGCTTACCCATACAGTCACTTAAACAACCAGTTACTCGTATATACAGCCACTCACATAGCCACTTATTCAACCATACAACCACTTTCTCACCTATATAACCACTCACCCACCCACACCACCACTCACACACCCACACCCCACCACCACTCACACACCCACTCAACTACTCACACGCCTTCACACAACTTCTCAGATGACATAGAAATAGTATCACTCAGTACAGAAGGTATAGCAGTTTAACTCGGAAGCAGAGAACGGCCTGGGACCAGGGTTCAATTCCCGACGCGGCACAGTCGTGGACCAGGGTCAGCGGACTCGATAATTCTCGCCTCGGTGCCTACTCTAATAAGGCATCACACTTGACAACTCTGGGCATTAGCTTGCCTCATCTCTACAACGGCCCCCCACATTCGCCGGGGATGCCTGGTTTCACCTTGGAGATACCCAGGAGGGACCATCTCACAGGGATAGCCAGGACGGGTTCCCCAGCGGTCTACAGCGCCACGACGCCTCAGGGCAGCAGTGCGCTTTACAAGACACATACATTATATTACATTAACTTATTCAGTAGCTTAGTATCTATCTTTAAGTCTCACATACTTTTATGAAACACTTACTTACTAAATGATATAATCTGTGATGTCATTTGAGATGTCATGTGTGATCTCACCAGTGATGTACCGAACAGTGTCATGAGTGATGTGATATGCAAGATCTTAAGCAGTGCCTTGCCGCTGCGAAAGTTACAGTGAACTTGGGGAACAATAACTGCTGAATTACACTGGTTTTATGCGTGTTAAATCTGAACCGAATTATAACGTTCCAGTAACCTTTGTTTATTTCAGTGAAATATTATTTTTTTTGTTTTATTTCCTAACTATAACGTCCCTGTAACATTTGTTAATTATTGAAAGAAAAAAAAAATATATATATATATATATATATACAGAACTTCGTCTTCAAACCACCAAATCTCGAGGAAAAGACTAACACGGACCCAGGAAGATAAGTGCATGAAATTATTTATTTTCCATAGACACCATACAGCGCCATGACACGTTTCGCCTTTGTCGATGGTAAATATATATATATATATATATATATATATATATATATATATATATATATATATGTGTGTGTGTGTGTGTATATGTATATAGATGTGTGTGTATATGTATATAGATATATATATATAAATACACACACACACAGAAACACTCCAACACCACTTCCTATCCCCACGGATCGGCGAAGCAGGAGACGGACCACAGGATCTGGCAAACCGATGTTTATTATTCCATGTGATACAGCAATGACGCGTCTCGGGCTCACGAGCCCTTGATCACATGCAGAATACTGATATAGATATATATATATATATATAATCAGTGAAAAACTAAAGGTTTCAGGGGTGTTCTAGTTAGCTAGACAAATCACTTGTACAAAACCATTGAAATTCCCCCGTTATAGTTAGTTCAGCTAACTATATAACTTGCGCGCCCGCAATGCACTGCTTATGGCATCACATATTACATCACTCATGACCTGGTCAGTGACATCACTGATGGCCTCTCAAATGACATCACTGATGACATCATCCAGTGAATGTGTTTTTCTGAAAAATAAATGTTTATATATATACCTCTCATGGTCGATGGAAGAATAAATGGGTATATAAGTGTCTAAATGGATGATTATTTTTGTAAAATTGATTGTATAACTGACTGATTAAGTGTATTTTAGTGAATACTTGGGTTAGTGAGTAATGTTTAAATATGTAAATTTCTGTATCAGTCTATGTCTTTGTGTATACATGTCTGCATGGGTTGGTGAGTAGCTACATGAGTGTCTATATGGGTTATTAGTTGTTTTTTGAGTATCAGTATGGATGTCTGAGTGTCTGTACGGTTCGGTGGGGGTATTACTTATTGCATAGATGCATGAATGAGTGACTCACTGTATGTGTTGAAGACAGCATGTATGCAGGACTGTATAGGTGTATGGCAGTGTGTATGGATGTGTTAGTCAGCAAATGACTGGCTCAATAGTGTCTTTATGAGTAACTACACATGTTTTAAACTAGTTTATGTGAGTATTGGTGTGTATAAGTGAGTATATGTGAGAGTAAGAGATTGGAAGACTTCTTGTAGAAATAAGTAGGTGTTTCTGTAAGTAATTGTTTAAGAGAGTAAGTATGTGTAAGTTTCTGTATAAGTAAGTGTGGTGCTGTGTGTATAACTGTATATGCAAGGAAATGGATGTTTGATACTTTGCATGTGTGAGTATGTGTGTGAGTAACTCTATAGATGAGTGCTGGTGTATAACCGGATGTATATGTGTATGAGTACATATGAATGAAACATGCATGAGTGACTGTATAGGACTGTTGGTGAATGAGTGAATGTGTCTGTAGATCTTGGAATTACTGAATATGTGTGTTGTAACTGGTATTGGTATTTGCATTTTTTTGAAAATGTTAGTTTGTATTTTTGAGTGTGTGTATCAAAGGTTATATTAGGGTGAGAGGAGGTGTCCCACTCTATCAAAGGGATGATGTCATTGGTGATGTCATTTGAGATGTCATCAGTGATGTGCCTGACCATGTCATGACTGATGTCATCAGCAATGCATTGCAGGCGCGCAAGTTATATAGTTATAGCCCACCAGGTACCTCCAGTAAGCGCCATGGAGCTGCGTTGCAGAGTGTTGTAAAAAAGGGTGTGGCCTCTGAACAGCTTTTTGCAACGCAGCTCTCTGGCACGAAGGCACTGGAGGTACCTGGTGGGCCAGTTGGCCCCCAGGGACCCTTCGGATTGAAAAGGGATTAATTTTAATTCCCCAACTTAAAACATGCCACAGGGCGTGTTTGCAGACCTGTCACCTCAGGCCCCGCCCCCTTCCTTCACCATTGTGCAAACGCACCCCCTCGCGTGTTGTAAGTTGGGGAATTAATTCCTCTTCAATACTGAGGTTCCCTGTGGGCCAACTAGCCCACCCGGTACCTCCAGTATGCGCCAGGGAGCTGTGTTGCAGAGAGGTGTTGAGTCCACACCCCTTTTTACACCTCTGCAACGCAGCTCTGTGGTGCTTACTGGAAGTACCTAGTGGGTTAGTGTGACCCTAGAGACCCTCAGTATTCAAGGGGACTTAATCTCCCAAATTAAAACCGACACAGCTGTCATAGAGGAGGGCGCCACATATACTGTGGTGCTCGTAGAGCAGCTGAGGCCCTTTACATTGATCTGCCTACTGTCACTCACAAGACCAACCTCCTTAGTGAGGTTGCTTCAGCCGGCGGCAAGTTCTATGGAACCTCTGCTCCTGTTTAATGAGGCCTTGACGGATGTGTTGATGGGCACCTGGTCTCGGCCAGTCACAGGGGTTCCTATGGATAAGAACATGGCCAGGCGTCATCACCCGGCACCGGGTGACCCGGCTTTTCTGACAAATCATTTGACTCAGGAGAGCCTGGTCATTCAGGCCTCCACTTCCCAAAGTGCGTTCCCTACCGCCCGATAATGAATCGAAAAAGCTGTAGCAGTTTGGCAATAAGTAATTTCCTCTGCCAGCTTGGGCTGTGGTCAGTCAACACCGCATGTCTCTTGGCCCACTACTCTCACGCTGTGTGGGAGACAGTGGCGCAGACACAGCCCCAGACACTGCCCCAGTGCCCGGAAGAGGTTCGGGCTATACTTTCCCAAGCAGTTGCGGAGGGGAAGGGTGCCGCAAAGGTTGTCATTCGGTGTGAGCTGAACTTCGCGCATTCTTTAGGGAGAGCGATCTCCACAACAGTGGCCCTACGTCACCATGCCTGGCTGTGGTCCACTGGGTTTTCGGGGGACATCCAGAGTTCCCTCAGGGACATGCCTTACGTTGGTACTCGCCTGTTTGGCGATAAGGCAGACAGTGCGCTTGAGCGATTTTAAGGACTCGCGGTCTACGGCCAAGTCCATGATCTCTCCACCACACGCCCAGCCACATCTACCTTTTGTTCCTTTCGTTGCCTCCGAAGGGGCACCTCTGCCCGCTCGTTCAGTCAGAAGCCTGTGCGGAACCAAACTCTGCATGGCTGTGGGCGTGAAGGCCGCTGTAGCAGCACAGGGGGCCAGCGTGCGAGTCAGTCCACCTCTGCTCCCGCAGGGTCCGCCTAAAAGCCTTCCTAGTTCATTCTTTGGTGTGCACCTTCCCCACTGGCATTCTGTCACTTCCGACAGGTAAGTGCTGCAAATCATCCATTGGGGTTACTTCCCCCCCCCCCCCCCCACACATCCCCCCCACCATGCCACCTCAGGTCCACCGCATGTCAGGGAATCACTTTGTGCTTCTCTAACAGGAATTCATGGCCCTCTTGGCCAAGGGGGGCATCGAGCACGTTCCAGGGCCAGAAGTAGGACGTGGTTGTTATTCCCACTACTTTCTGGTCTCCAAGTAGGACAAAGGGGGCTTGCGCCCCATCTTGGGCCTCAGGAGCGTCAATCGCTTCCACCATAAGGAGAAGTTCAAAATGTTGACTCTGGCTCAGGTCTTGGCTGGCCTCGACCCTGGAGATTGGATTGTAGCGTTGGACTTGCAGGACGCATATTTTCACATCCCCGTCCTGCCGGCCCACCGGCGTTACCTAGGGTTCACGGTGGGCCAGGAGCATTTTCAGTTTGCCTTGCTCCCCTTCGGCCTTACCAGCGCCCCTCGGGTGTTCACGAAAGTGATGGCGGTGGTCGCAGCTCAGCTGCGCAGGTCAAGCGTGTCAGTCTTCCCCCTACTTTGACGACTGGCTGTTGAAGGCGGGCTTGCCCCAGGCAGTTGTCACCCACCTTCAGACTACGGCTGACCTCCTGCATTTGCTGGGGTTCTCCATCAAGGTGCCGAAGTCGCACTTGAGTCCCTCTCAGAAGCTCCCCTTCATCGTAGCGGTTCTGGATTCGACGCAGTTTCGGGTTTATCCTCCTGAGCCACGAGTCCAGGATATTCATGCTATAATTCCGATCTTTCAGCCTCTTTCCCGGGTTTCAGTCAGAATGACCCTCCAGCACCTGGGCCTGATGGCGTCCTGCATCCTGCTAGTGCAACATGCCAGGTGGCATATGCAGGCTCTGCAGTGGGACCTGAAGTTCCAGTGGGCACAGAATCAGGGCATCCTGTCTGATCATGTCCACATCTCAGAGGGCACTGCACGACAATTGCAGTGTTGGCTCACGAATCGCAATTGGGTCAGTGGCAGGTCCCTCTCCCGTCCCCTACCGGAGCACACAATGGTGACGGATGCGTCCCTCCTGTGTTGGGGCGACCACTTGGGAGAGGCGGAGATCAGAGTCCTCTGGCTCCGGCGGATTCCCGGCTCCATATCCACCTTCTGGAGCTTCGGGCAATCCGACTTGCACTCTGTCCGGGGAAGTGTTGTGCAGGTGTTCACGGACAACACCACCGCCATGTGGTATTGCAACAAACAGGGCAGGATGGGTTTGTGGACCCTATGTCAGGAGGCTCTATGCCTCTGGACATGGCTGGAACATCAAGGCATTACCTTGGTGGTTTTACATCTGGCAGGTTCTCTGAACGCCAGGGCCGAAAAACTCAGCCGTGGGTGCTTGATGTATCACGAATGACGTCTGAACTCGAACGTCCCGCAAGTCTCTTTCTGCAGTGGGGAGAGCCTTGGTTTGATCTATTCGCCACTGAAGAGAATGCGCAATGTCATCAGTTCTGCGCTTTTTGAATTTCCATAGCGGCACTCGCTCTGCGACGCGGTTCGTCGCGAATGGAGCTGCGGTCTATTGTACACCTTTCCGCCTAGCTGATGAGGATTATGAATCCGAAATCTGTCCCAGGATGCTTGTTTCCGGTCCAGGGAAGACATGGCTTGGCAGTTCGGGCTAGACTGTTCACATGAAGCACAGAGTCAGACTGATTTGCATATGGCCATGTCTGAACTGGGTTGGCAGAGTGAGCTAAAGAATGGTGATGGATTTAACATTGATCGGTTGACTGGGGGTGAGTGTTTGATTTGCTCAAAGGCTCCGTCCATCATCCCCTTTTGTATCGCCTTGTTCTATCTGAAGCGCACGCAACAGTTCCGGGTGGATGACCAACTCTTTGTTGGCTGTGTGGGCGCCAAAAAAGTCAGGCCGTGCACATACGAACCATCTCTCGGTGGGTTGTTCTGTGCTCAGAAGCATGTCACTCGTTGGCCAAGAAAGAGCCTCCTGTGGGGCTTGCGTGCCCATTCTACCAGGGAAACGGCAGCCACTACTGCCTTGGGATGCGGCATATCCCTTGCAGGACATTCGTCAGGCAGTTACGTGGGCCTCGCTGCACACGTTTACCAAGCATTATTGCCTTGACAGTCAAGTCCGGAGAGATGGCTTCTTTGGCCGTTCTGTTCTCCGTGACTTTCTGGTGTAATCTTGTTCGCAGTTCCACCACCAGGATTGGTATTGCTGGGGTATCTATTCTAAAGTAAGGAATCTATCACTAACATGTCTCTTTCAGATGCACAAGTTACTACTTGTGTAGCAATATATCTGTAAGAGACATTAGTTAGTTATAGATTCCTTATCGCTCCACCCATCCTCCCCGTTCTGCAAACTGATTTCTAGGGTTAAGGTCATCCCTTTTAGGGCCCTAGTTTCATGGCACCAGTGGTCATTTTCTTTCATAGCTCTGCATTCCTGGTGCGGAAAGTCGTGTACAGAACTGACGTTAGCACGCATGGGTGGCGCCTAAGTAGTCTCCGTGACATCATCTCGGCGCTTACGACACCAGCGTCGGGCGCGGAGACGCACACCACCACCTACAGTCGCGCAAGGGTACTGCTGGTGAAAAGCTTTCCGTATCCAGTCTGACACCTGGGGATATTCTAGGGTTAGGAATCTATCACTAACTAATGTCTCTTACAGATATACCGTTACACAAATAGTAACTTGTGTGTTAGCTCAGGTAACTATAACTGCTGAATCTTGCTGGTTTTGTATGAGTGAAATGTGAGCCTTATCGTAACGTCCTTGTAACCTTGGATTTTTTTTTAGGAATTTCTAAGGATTTATTAATTCTATTTTCTAACTATAACTTCCCTGTAACCTTTGTTTTGTTCATATATATATATATATATATATATATATATGAGTTATCTCAAGTAACTATAACTTGTGCCGTAGGTAACTTTAACTCGCACCATCGCCCTGCATCATTTTCTCATTAATAATTAAATGCAAATATCACTGCAAATGTTGCAGTGATATTATAAATGATGTCATAGAAGATGTCATGAGTGATGTAATATGTGGGGTACTTAGCAGTGCGTGGCGAGAGTGTAAGTTACAGTTACCTTGGGGAATGAGTTATGGTTACTTTAGATAACTGTACCTGTTGAATTTTATGGTTTTGTGTGTAAAAACCAAACTATAACGTCCCTGTAACTCTTAGTTTTTTTTGTGAATCTGTTGTTTTTTTAATGCTATTTCTTAACTGTAATGTCCCTGCAACTTGGGTATGTGAAGACGTGTGATTGGTTTTGATGGTCTGTGTGTTAGTGGGTGTGTGAGTGGTTGTGTGGGTGTTGTGAGGGTGCTAGTAGGCGTGTGGATCTAAAGTGAGTGCATGTTTCTTTTTCTTTTTAATTGGTGTCTGGATCCACCTAAAGTGTACAGGGAGGATCTGAAGAGGATAAAGGGGTTTTAGTAATTTTTTGCCCATGAGGGGTCCGTCCGAGACACTTCCATTTGTCCCATGGGGACTACCTTGTTCCTTTCTATCACTTTTAACTTTATTTCCCCTGCTGGGAACCATGTCCAGATGAACAAAATGGCAGCTGCAACTTTCCTCTAAGGTTGCTGGAGGTAACAGGAGGGATAGCTGGCCACCAAGGACCCTCAATAGCCAGGGTGACTTCATCCCCCTACTAGTAGTGTACCAGGATGCTTGTTTGGAGAAAGGGGACATGGCCTACTAAGAGGTCTCAGGAATCCCGTTGTGTGGGACTTACTGGAGGTAACAGGAGGGGTATTTGTATCTCAAGGACATCCTTGGCGGACAACTACCCTCCTGTTACCTCCCGTAAGTCCCACACAGCGAGATTACTAAGAGGTCTTTGGTGGCCAGGCCCCCTGTCTCCACCACTCAGCAAATGCAGCTCGTGGTGCACTTCTGGTCGAGGGATGAAGTCCACTTTACTCCTGAGAGACCTTGGGGGCCTAGAAGCCCTACTGGTACCTCCAGCTAGTGCCACACAGCAGGATTCACGAGAGCTGGTCAGCGGCCGGCCTTCTTTCCCCACCACTTTTGAAACGCGACTACTACTTAAAAAAAACATAGAAATTCACTGAAAAAAAACAAAGGTTACAGGGATGTTGTAGCTAGGAAATGGATTACATAAAACCTTAGAAATTCACTGAAAAAAACTAAGGTTACAGAGAAATTGTTAGGCTCAGGTTTCACTAGTACAAAACCAGACAAATTCTGCAGTTCTAGTTCGCTGAGCTAACTATAATTTGCGCCTCCACATTGCACTACTTATGGCCTCACATATTACATCACTCATGACATGGTCATTGACAACACTCATGACCTCATCCACAGAATCTCTGACACACCCACTCACACCCCCATATTACCTTTCATACACTCTTTCCGACTTCCACACTATCATTCTCAAACCCATTCACATACCCATACTGTACTTACACAGACACTCCCTGATTCTTAGGACTACACACATCCACTCACTCACCCATACAGCCTCTCATACACTAATACAGCCACTAACCTATCCACTCATACAGCCACTCATAGTCAGTTACCCAAAGAACTACTCGCACACATATTCACTCACCCATACACTAACGCACGCACACACACCCATTCACTTACTCATGCAGATACTAACACATACTCACTCACCTAAACAGTAATTTATACAAGCACACACTCACCCCTACAGCCGCTCTAACGTTCACCCACCCATCCATACAGTCACTCATATACCCCATCGCTCACCTGTACTGCCTTTCACATACCCAGTTATTCACCCATATAGCACTGACATCCACTCACTCACCTACAGTCATACACACAATAACTCACCCATACAGACCTTCTCACATGCACTCACTAACCCATACAGCCACGCCCCCTCACCCACACGTATAATCACTCCGACACCCTTACAGGTTCTCAGTCAATTACTCATCCATACAATCACTCACCAGTATAGCCACTCGCGGACCCACTCACACACCCATACAGCCACTTAGACACCAACTGATACAGTCAAACAACCAGTCCCTCACCCATACATTCACTGAGAGACCTAATCCCTCACTTATACAACCAGTAATGCACTCACTGAATCATCCATTCAGGCACTCATACAACCACTGATTCACCAATACACCTTGGTATATATATTTAACATGCATACATTTTTAAAACCCTCATATAATCCCGCAGTGTGGGACTTACTAAAGGCAACAGGAGGGTAATTTGCCCAGAAGGATGATCTTCTGAGGCCAACAACTTCTCGTGTTACCTACAGTTGCTCACACACAGGGGGATTGCTGAGAGGTCTTCAAAGGACACACTTCTTTTTTCCACCACTCTGCAAACGCACCTCCGGGTGCATTACTGGTTGGGGGATGAAGTCCACTTTACTCCTGAGGGTCCTTGGTGACGAAATACCCCTCTTGTTAACTCCAGTATTGTCAGAACGCAACCCAAATCAAGTTACCAGAGTGAGGCAATAAATTCAGTAACACTAAAACCCCCTCTCCGCACTAAGAGAATAAGGGTTTCTGGACAAGCAGTTGGGAAATGGATCTCTAAGATGTCCGCCATGAAGATGAACACTGAAGGACTGGGTTATTTAAGACCCAGCGGTGCCAGGGGACAACACCTAAAACCTTCGTGGGTAACCTGCTCCGGCGTACGAATGACAGAGACACGGGACACTTCCTTCGGCGTCAAAAATTCGAGGTTTATTTACTGCAGGGAACACAGAAGTCACAGGAAGTACAACGAGTGTAAGTTCGAGGAGACTGCTTCAAATTGCTACTGTGGATCGCTCCTCTTATACAGATTTCTCCCATAGGGTTACATAGTACACAAAGGTTTACAACTTGGTTCCTATAATTATCCCCGAGAGGGGTCACTTTGGTCACTTTGATACATTCAAGGTCCAGGGCATAAGTGCGGAAACATTTGGCGGTTCCCAACTGTAAAAACCCATCTTCCCACCATTAGTACATTCCAATCGGCAGTAAAACAGATCGAAGAAGGAACAAGGACAGGTGCAGAGGAAGATGGAAACAGTGGGGAGATCGAAAAGGGTGTAAAAGGGGAGGTATCGGGAAACACGAGCTACAGGCATCAAAGGGACGTGCCTAATGAGATGCACGGCTGAGACAATAGACCGAGCGGGGCCATCTGCCTTACAGTATCATCCCCCTCGTCATAAAGACACTTTCAAAGGACATGTGTCTTCCGCGGTTGTCTTGGGAATCCCAGGGTCGCGAAACGGGCAACGTCCGTTCGCTGGCTACTTGAGGGCAAGAAACAAAATGGATGCCGTATCTAAGATGGAACCCGTGGGTACAGATGAAAAACCCACGTAACAAACGAACGGTTTAGGTTAGCACAGCGAAACTGCGCACACTCACTAAACTCGTCATTTGCGGTTCGTAGATACCAGACTCGACCATATTCGTGCGAGTCGAAAACACCACTTACAATTGTCACGGAACCTCAGACGCTCCTTTTGCCCTCATGTAGGCAAGCACTAGTCGGAATCATACTCGATATTCATCAGACTATCTAGATGTTGCTGTAACATAGCTCTGTCCAACCGAGTCCCCTTGGTAACAGGTGGCTGTCTTATACACGTTGTAGCACAGAGGCCACATAAGGCAGGACCACACTGCACACAAAGGCAACACGTGAACAGGAACGCCACAACATCTCCGATAATCATCAGAATCTTCCAACCCCAAGTCGACATCAGGCCCCAAAACCACCCAAGTAGCGTCCAATCCCCTACATTCACGTGTATGGATTCAGAGATCTTATGCAACTTTGAGATGGCTTGATAGACAGTCGGAGCGTTATCTGGAATGAAAATACAGCAGCTCGAATGGATCACCTTACATACCCCACCTCGATCTGCTAAGATCACGTCTAAAACCATACGGTTTTGTTACGTCATAAGCCTATCCGCCTGAAGTTCTGTGGTGATATTACCAAGGGCACTGGCAGTAATATTAGCTGTCGATTCCACCACTCGAGTCAACTGTCTCAGGTTCCTACTATTAACCATAGGCCCCCAAAACGGGAGGAACCCCTTGAAAAAGTCTCCTGCCTCTTGACCGGCAGTGTCCTCTTCGCTAATTACGCCTCTCACAACTCTAGTTTTGTGATAGTCTGCATCTACAGTGAACGTCGGAGGCAACAGGTTTGCGATAAAACATGAGCCCACAAAGTCGGAGGGCAACCATGCATACGCACGATCATGGCAGACAAAGTATGTACCCTTGGCAGCCAGAAACACAGGGGACGAGACCATTGGCAGAATGTAATTCTCGGTGCAAGCACTCTCTCCAAGTCGGGCTTTCGATCTTCGGCCACGACCCATTAGACAAAAATTACCAATGCGGGGTACGACCCATATCGGAGGCGAGCTTTTAAGCTGTTTTTCACTCGTGAGCGCACTATACTCGACCTTACTCAGGACCCTATAGGCTTGTACCTCTTCCTCTGGGATGAGCGACGGCTCATAGATATCTCTATCTAAATCTTCTATCGCTATAGACAAAGGCTTATGATACGAGCCAGGGCCAAAGTAGGGAGAACGTGGCTCTCGACTGGGGTAAGAATCTAGTGCGCTTCGAAACATTGTTTGGAATGCTCGAGCTGAACCCTGGGAACTATACGGTAAGACCAAATATGGAATTCCCTTATCCGTGGTATGTGGCATCAGCCCACACACCCAACAATTAGTAATATTAACCACTAACTGGTGCTGATGAAGGAGCTGAATAAAGGAATTATTTCGGAATTCTGCATGTCTAGCCTGCTCGTGTTCGGGTAGGATGTGGAAAGAATGAGGGGATGCAGTGGAGGTAAGTTTAGGGTCAGAAGTAGGAGTAGGTATGGCAGAAGGTAAGAAGTACGACATCATGTAATACACCCCACCCGCCAATAGTGCAGAAACAGTCAAAAGCAATACGAACATTTGAAACATAAAACATTTGGTACGAATAAGTTGTTGCAGTTTGAATCTTTGCGCCTGAGCTTCTTCCAAGTCCATCAGCTTTGAAAACGCCATCCCCTATGACCGTCCGCAACGTTTCTTGACGCACTTCGTTCTGTGTAGCAGTAGTCAATCCCTAGGAGTTCCCAGGAACCGACGGTCTTTAACCTCTAGCGTCAAGACCTACTAACCAGAAGGAAGTACACGCGCGGCCCTACGGCCTTTATTCACAATGTATATGCAAAATGTCTCTCAGCTGTGGAAGCAAAAACACATATGGAACGAAACTCAATATATACAAAAAAATTACAATGATACAGGTGTTCAGACTGATCGTGGAAAACGGGAAATGCAATTGTCAAGGGACAAAACGAAAAAAAAATGTATTTGTCCTTAGTGCTGGATCGCAGAAAGTATCGAGTTTTCCCAGGACGTGTATGTTCATCAAACAAAGGATCCGATGAGGGAACAGAGTCCTGTTGATCAGTCGAATGTTCCGGTCTTGAGTCTTTTGGTGGCGAATGTTCAACAATGTCTTTCTGCTGCACTGAGGATTCTCCGACAGGTTGTGCGTCGCTAAAAGGTACAAAAGCCGGCAATCCTTCGGATTCAGCTGAAGCAATGCCCCTCCTCACCCACGAGTCTGCCGGTAAAGGTATAGGAACTTTCTTCGTATGGGTGGCATGCACCCAATTTTTTCGGCCTTCTAAACGGACGGCAGTTCTCGTGGCAAGGAGGACCTGGTAGGGTCCAGTGAAGCGGGGTTCCAAATTCTTCTTACGGGCAAAGTTGCGCGTTACCACCCAGTCTCCGGGCTGGAGCTGGTGGCCTGGACCCTCCGTCTGCGTCGGCAATGCTTCGTAAACCTGTTGGTGAATTAACCTCAGTTTAGCAGTCAGATCATGAAGATAGTCAATCAACATTGGATACTCAAGACTAGAAAACACACCCGGTCTAGGGACCCCCCAAACATTCGCAGGACGACCAAACACTATTTCATAGGGACTAAGCCCTACTCGGGAGTGTACGGTTGCCCTAGTTGACAATAAAGCTAAGGGTAAAGCGTCAGGCCACGAAAGACCAGTCGTAGCCTGAATCTTCGCTAGCTTTAGTTTAAGGGTGCCGTTATACCCTTCAACCAAACCAGCTGACTGGGGATGATTGGCGCTATGGAATTTCTGATTAATTCCAAGGCCCTTACACACACTCTTCATCACACTCCCCACAAACTCACTTCCGTTATCAGACCATACAATCCGAGGCATTCCATACCGAGGAAAGTATTCCTTCAGTAGGATTTTCGCATTCGACAGGGCAGTATTGTCTTTAAGAGGGTAGGCTTCAATCCATCGGGAGAACGCGCAAACCACAACTAAAACATATTTCAGGTTGTTGCATCGCTCCATATGGATGAAGTCTAATTGAATCACCTCAAAAGGACATGAAGGGGGAGCAAAATGGCCAGAAGGTGTTGGGGTTCCCTTACCAGGATTGTACAACATACATACCATACAATTCTTAACCAACCGTTCAGCACATTTCGTGATACCATCATTCTTCCACACATGGGACAGCAACTTACAAATACCTTTCACACTAATATGTGCTAACCCATGTGCCATTGTCACAACAGCCAGCACATACGCATCCGGCAACATCCATCTCTTATGTTCCGAAAATCAACCCAACAACCATTCGCATCCAACTTTCCCGTACTTTCTTTCCACTTCGTCTTTTCAGTTTCGGTGGCCTCATCTTGAATCGCTTTCACACTCTCGATAGTGTCCTCACACATACTAGTCTCTGTAGGCCACCTAACCGAACTTGTCACATACATTCTAGTGCTAAGGTTCCGGGCAGTCTCCTTAGCAATCTCATCCGCAAATGCATTACCACGACCAACATCATCCATCACCTTGCGATGTGCACTACATTTAACAATCGCTACCTGCTTAGGCAACGTAAGTGCATCCAAAAGATCATTCACAAGCTGTCCATGCTGAATCTTCGTACCATGCGACGTCATAAAACCTCTCTCTCTCCACAACCGTCCAAAGCTATGGGCGACGCCAAATGCATATTGGCTGTCGGTAAACACATTCACACGTTTCCCTTTCGCTAACACACACGCTCTAGTGAGAGCAATCAGTTCTGCAGCCTGGGCAGAGTTCTGATTCAATCTCGCAGTTTCCACGACAGTATTCAAAGTTACAACAGCATACGCAGTAGTCACATCACCATTCGGCAATTTAAAACATGAACCATCCACATACAAAGTTCCATCTGGATTTTCCAAAGGAGTGTTTTTAAGGTCCACTCGACCTTTTGTTTCCTCTTCAGTCCTCAGATAGCAGTCATGGGCTGCTATTTCATCTGACTCTGTGCTAATTGGTAACAAAGTCGCCGGGTTCAGAACATTACAACGTTTTATCTGAATATGACTTGCCAACAGCGTCAACTCGTACCCAGACAACCTCGCACTCGTCAAGTGCTGAGTTTTCGTACGATTCAAAAGAGTGTCGACCGCATGCGGAACCATCACCGTAAGCATATTATCCATGACCAATCCTGCTGATTGTCGGATGGACACCGCAGCTGCCGCTGTCGCTCTCAAGCAACTCGGCAATGCTCTAGCTACCGGGTCCAAGGTCGAGGAAAAATATGCACATGGACGTTGCTTACCACCAAAAGGTTGCGTTAAGACACTCAAAGCACAACCTTCCCTCTCGTGAACGTATAATGTAAACGGCTTGCTATAGTCAGGAGTACCTAACACAGGAGCCGAACACAATGAGTCACGCAATTCAGAAAAACTCTTCTGACATTATTCCGTCCATGGTAAAGGAGTTGAAACATCCTTGCACGTAAGAGCCACCAATGGTTTCGCTAGCAATGAAAAATTTGGAATCCATTGCCTGCAATACGACGTGATACCTAAAAAGGCACGCACATCTCTTTGGGTTGTTGGCACAGTCATTCGCGCAATTGCTGCAATTCTCTCTGGGGTCAACCGCCTTCCCTCCTTTGACAATAAGTGACCTAGATAGGTTACTTCTTGGCAACAATATTGGAGTTTAGAAGGTGACACCTTGTGATGTAAGTCACAGAGATGTTGCAGCAAGGACACCGTAGCAATTTTGCAAATGTCCTGAGTATCTGCAGCCACCAATAAGTCATCGACATATTGGATTAAGGCCGCACCAGCCGGCAACGAAAACGCATCCAGTTGACCCTTCAAGGCTTGACTGTAAATCGATGGACTCTCCCAGTAGCCCTGAGGAGCACGTTTAAACCGGAAGCTGCGACCACCAAGAGAGAAACCGAAAAGGTCTCTGCTTTCTTCGGCAATCGGAATGCTAAAGAAAGCATTCTTCAAATCGATCACCGAAAACCAAGCTGCAGAAGCTGGAATCAGAGTCAGTAGCGCCGTGATGTCAGGCACAACAGGGAACTGAGGAATCACAATTTTATTTACTTCCCATAAATCAATAACAAAACGATAAACAGGCGGTTTCGAAGGATCAGTACGTTTTAGAATGGGCAGTACAGGGCTGTTGCACACGTTTCCCCGCGTTTCTTCAATAACATCTTTCTCGATCAGATCATAGATGATCGCTAACAGCGCTCGTTCACCATCAAGAGAGATCCGATACTGGGGAATACGTGGCAATCGTACATTAGATTTCAGCTGAACAACATAAGGGGAGATGTCAAGCAGGCCCACATCATTGGGACCTGTGGCCCACAAAGATGCAGGAAGAGAACTCAATTCCGGTGGAAGCTTGTCGAGAGACAAGTACATAGGAGAGACAACCCTCTCACCTAACGTAAGCTTTACACCCGCAGGAGAACAATACAAATTTGCATACAAACGTTTTAGCAAATCCAGGCCCAAAAGATTTTCACCACACCCAGTAGTTAGAATCAACGGAGCTTGAAGCTCACGAGGCCCAATAGTAAGGGGCAAAGGGCGCGAAACTGGATTGCTAACGGGGGCGCCAGAGAATCCAACGGAAACATTTGTTAAGCCAGACAAAGGTGCGCCAGGGAGTTTCGAATGCATTATGGAACTTTTCGCTGCACCACTGTCCAACAGAAAAGGCTCAACGACGCCTGATGTAGCAACTGCGACGTAAGGCCCTCTCTGATCAACCGGAACTGATACCACTCCCTCTCCTTGTCTATGGCTGTCCTAGTAATTACTGTCGTCAGTTCCCTGATCGACGTAATAATCATCTACATTGTACTGCGCAGATCGTCCTTGCGATGATCCACGTTGGTCAAAACAGTTATTGGAATTTGATGAGTTATCTGAACGATCATTTTGAACACCACGACCCCTACCACGTGATGTCTGCTGAGAACCACCACGACCTCCTCTAGATGAGTTACCACTGTTACGATCGTTTAGAACAGGACAGTTGAATTTTAAATGACCCTCCTGTCTACAATAGGCACACTGATTGTACCCTAACGAAGATCTTTGGGAAGAGGAGTCATTTCGAGGGTGTGACCTATTCGATTGCGACTGCGATCTATTTTGCTGAGAAGCATTCTGATTCGAACGCGGAGGATAGGCCTGCTGCAACAACACTTTGGTTTTAAGTTCTTTCATCTTTTTATCAGCGCGGTCGTTCTCTCCTTTTTCTCTGTTTTCGTAATACTGTGCCGTAGCCAATATTTGAGCAGATGTAGAGACGGCCCACGCACTCTCAGAATTTTTTTATTTATTGCTCAAGTCGGGCAATAAGTTAGAGACAAATTTATCCACAAACAACCGTTGACCACCCTCAGTGCCCATATCCTGACCACTATGGTCGATGAATGCCTCCTCAAATCTCGTAAAGAAATCAGAGACACTCTCGTCCTTCTTCTGTTTACAGGCTGACAATTTGTCCCAGTTCACCCTCATAGCTGGCATAAGTGTTTTCATTAGTGTAATTATTCTTTGAGGGAGATCAACAATCAACTGCTCGGGTTTAGCACCACCAGTTTGCAACCCATCCGCCGCTACAAGGGCAGCCCAATCACCACCTAATTCGTTTGGATGATTCTCCTGACGAATCTTAGCCCATACCGGTTGAGGTACGACATTGCCGAACAGCATGTCGATATCGGCAAGATTCATTATCGTAGCGTCTACGAGCTGCGACAATTCTTTATAGTACCCTGCAGGATTTTTGCGAGGGTCAGGCAAAGATTGTTTCACCTGCAACACTTCCGATCGTTTCCATGGGAGATGTATCCACACTCTCTGGAAGTATGGTGGAATAATGGGGTTAGCATTAGGATCGCCTGGCATCCACACTGGTGGAACTTCACGCATAGGAAACTGACCAGACGGATCTAACTGTCTCTCAACATCCTCAACAAACAATGCTTGAGGTATCGGAGAGGGACGGAAAGATAACAACCGCTCAACAGCGCGTCGAACGTTGGTATCCAGTATCATTCCGCTCGAGAACTGAAGCTGTAGATCAGACAAAGCGGTCAACACATCGTCAGATGCATCAGCCGATATCTGGTCACGCAGAACCTTACACATTTCTTCGAACACTTACCTCTGTGTCGGTACATTAAATTGACAGAACGTATCAAGTACAGCACGTGGAGGATTTCTAAGAGGGTGCGTCATCCAACCCATCGCCATGTTATATAACGCAGCACGTTCCCTGTTACCGGGAAGCTGACTACGTCTTTGAGGACCGTCCGAACCAGCGGACCCAAAAACAGGGCCAAGAGAATTGAAGAAGCTAGCCGCAACCGGAGGGGTACGACATCGAGTAGATGGAGAAGTATAGCATAAGGGATTAACAAGAGAAGAGGTAGAAGCAGAAGAAGCAACAGGAGTAAGTAAGGTGGGAGCAGTAGCGGGAGCAGGAGTATGTGGAAGCGGAGGAGCAGTAGGAACAGCAGTAGGGAAAGGAGCAGGAACAGCCGGAAGAACGGGTACAGTTGGAGGAACAGGTTGAGGAACAGGTGGAGGAGCAGGGACAGGGGGAACCACAGGAGCTGCGGTACCCTGTGCGTACGGAGGTGGCGACTTCATAAGATAGGACATTAAAGGATCCTCAACTAATTCTTCCTTTTTATCCGACTCCGTTGGCAAAGCAGGATAGCATTTATCTATGGACATACGCTGTAGCCTATCAAACACTACCTTTTCCTTATCCTCCTTATCACGCTGAAACTGCTCTGCTTTCTTTACAATAGTAGCAACACCATCTCTCTGATTACGTTTAGTCTGTCTGATCTCTTTCTGTCGGGCTTCTTTACGCCACAACCGAAAGGCATCAAACATGGCCGGCCTTGACTTTTTCTCAAACAATTTAGCCTCAAGATTATCTAAGATCGTGGTCTCAAAACTACCATGAGGTGGCCAACTAAGGGCACCATCTTTTTTGGTGTAACGAATCCAGTATTCATTAAAAGTAATCGGGCCTAGCCCGTGCTTACTGTAGAGCTCATAAGTCGGAGTTCCAACCGGAGGTATCGGACAAGAGTCCTCCAGTCGGGAATCCGTACCACAACGTCTGAAACAACTAAACAGAGTACTACGACCAGGCATCTTGCACACTAGCCGAGTTTCACAAACTTCAAGGGTTACGGGATTTACCAAGTCCCTGCAAAGAGCAACAACCCTCGGTCTTTGGCGGCTGCAGTCGTCAAATATCACAACAAAGTACCAAGAACCACAAATGCAATGGAACCATGCAACAACTAAGCAACCACAACCAAGAACTCTGGGAGCGACCCACAAATACTTAACTCAAAGATCGATGGCGTCACCAGGAAGGCCCGTCAATAGTCTCGCTATACCAAGGTCTACGCCAGGCGCCAAAACAGGTCTACAGTCAGGGCAGCAGTCCGTCGCAGCCGTCAGGAGGCGGGAATCTTCGCGGGAAAAGTCTTCGGGCCACTTATTTCGACAACAGGATCGATGAAGCGGAGTGCACCTTCCCTCGGAGATTTCACAAGAAGTTCCTCACGATCGTCGGGCTTGGACCGGTACCACTGATGCAGCCCCACATTGGGCGCCAACTGAAGGACTGGGTTATTTAAGACCCAGCGGTGCCAGGGGACAACACCTAAAACCTTCGTGGGTAACCTGCTCCGGCGTACGAATGACAGAGACACGGGACACTTCCTTCAGCGTCAAAGATTCGAGGTTTATTTACTGCAGGGAACACAGAAGTCACAGGAAGTACAACGAGTGTAAGTTCGAGGAGACTGCTTCAAATTGCTACTGTGGATCGCTCCTCTTATACAGATTTCTCCCATAGGGTTACATAGTACACAAAGGTTTACAACTCGGTTCCTATAATTATCCCCGAGAGGGGTCACTTTGGTCACTTTGATACATTCAAGGTCCGGGGCATAAGTGCGGAAACATTTGGCGGTTCCCAACTGTAAAAACCCATCTTCCCACCATTAGTACATTCCAATCGGCAGTAAAACAGATCGAAGAAGGAACAAGGACAGGTGCAGAGGAAGATGGAAATAGTGGGGAGATCGAAAAGGGTGTAAAAGGGGAGGTATCGGGAAACACGAGCTACAGGCATCAAAGGGACGTGCCTAATGAGATGCACGGCTGAGACAATAGACCGGCACGGCAAGATGAGCCTCGAGCGGGGCCATCTGCCTTACAGTATCATCCCCCTCGTCATAAAGACACTTTCAAAGGACATGTGTCTTCCGCGGATGTCTTGGGAATCCCAGGGTCGCGAAACGGGCAACGTCCGTTCGCTGGCTACTTGAGGGCAAGAAACAAAATGGATGCCGTATCTGAGATGGAACCCGTGGGTACAGATGAAAAACCCACGTAACAAACGAACGGTTTAGGTTAGCACAGCGAAACTGCGCACACTCACTAAACTCGTCATTTGCGGTTCGTAGATACCAGACTCGACCATATTCGTGCGAGTCGAAAACACCACTTACAATTGTCACGGAACCTCAACACAGAATAGCGTTCTAATGTTTTGAGCCTGGTAGCAGATTTGGAATGTCCACAGGAGTCTCCTTTGGAATCTTCCACTTCACCAGATATTCCTGAGGAGAAGGACCTGTTTATATAGTCTTCGGCGCAAAAAGTTTAGTAAGGGTAGTGGCGTCGCTTATTAGGTAGTTTTAGTGTAATGCAAGTAAGGTTTCTATTAGAAAAATGTGTGAAAGATTGCGAGTTAACCTAGTGAATTTAATCAGATTGTGCGCATTAGTATCTCAGATTCAGACTGCATGCCTTAAACGTATTCCAGCTTTGAGGCTGAGCAGTGTTTGTTGATCTTGTCAGGCATTCAGGGAAGGCGTATAGACAACATGCTTTAATGCATTATTTAGTTGTGGCTGCACATTGAATATTTTTCTGTAAAGTACTGAAGAACAAGTGTTCGTTCTTGCGCATGACGGAAGCAATCTTTTTTTTAAACTAATTACCTCAGTAAAAGTCCCGTCTTCGTTTTTAGTGGCTTAGCGGTAAAATCCAGGTTGACACAGACATCGGGTATTTGTGACCCAATCAGTAAGGCTTACTGAATGTCGTGGCTACAGGTACGTTATATCGCGAAATATTTGTTCAGTTGAAGGAGATAGAAATTTCATGTTGTCAGATGTGACAGTGGAAATAGCAGTCATTAGGTTCTTCACACTTTGCAGCATTGACATAACACCTACCTTAGAGAGTAGAAGCGGGTTAGTGTAATTCCTCTTCATTCCAGTAGGATGCTTCTAAAAGAAAGAAAAGAAACTTGATAAAATACATGGAATAGCATTTAACTCAATCAAGACATTCACAATTGTTTCATAATTAAACAAAAGAAGAGGAGCAATTGCCAAGTGCACAGTGGGCATGTAAAACAATTTATGTAAGTATTTAATAGATGAATAACCAGAAAGAAATGTAAAAGTAAGTAAATATGTTTCATTGCAGTCACTGCCCTCACTGATAACACCAAAGAGAAGACTAGGAAGCAGGAAAGAGCAAGAAGAGTGGGAGTAGAATAACTGAAGACTTAGCTGTCTCGTCTCTGTCCCCAACCCCCCTTTGAGTTGTCTTGGTGTACAAGTTTAGCATTGGCGCCGGGCAAGTTGGAGAGGGGCATTGGGTTAAGGCGTCGTTCTGCTCCCGTGCAAGTGTAGCAAGTTTCCTGCCAAGTATGTCCCACACAGCTGGATTGCTAGGAGGTTGTTGGTGGCCATACCCCTTTCTCCACCACACTGCAAACGTGCCCCCTGGCTGGGGTAAGAAGTCCACTTTAGTCCTGAGGACTTCAGGAGGCAAGGGGACTTCCTCAGCCCACAAGCAGTGCACCATGAAGTGCTTTTGCAGAGTAATGAAGAAAGGGGGCATGGCCTCCAAAGACCTCTCAGCAGTCCCACTGTGTGGGACCTACTGAAGGTAAAAGGAGGTCTTCTTGGCCCCCAAGGACCCTCAGCAGCCAAGGGAAATGTATTCCCCAACCAGCAGTATGTCAGGCGGCGTGCTTGCAGAGCAGTGGAGAATGGGGTCGAGTGTCTTTTTTTTCTTTTCTTTTATTAGGGAAGAGGGGGCTACTGTACTCCACCTCCCTGGGCTGATTTAGGCCCGTGGATCCCAGCGCCAAGCATTTTTGGAATAGGGTGGGCGGGCCGCACGCCCCATCCTCCACATCCCCCCTGCCAGATTTTAGCCCTGGTGCCCCCAACCCCCAGGGCCTGACTTCTAGTCTGGGTGCCCTGGTCCCATCCAAAACACGCACTGCCAATGTAGGGGACCCTGAATTCCCTCACTGTCCCTGCCGGCTCCCCACATCCCGCTGGAGCCGGCATTGCTTTTGGATACAGGGAGCTGATGAACATGCAGTACCCTCTGTCCAAAAGCAATTGTGCTCCGCCTCTAGTATACAAGAAAATTTGTTCTGCTCTTGCTTACTAGAAGCTGAGCATAGTTTGCTATTGCTTGGCAGTGAAGCTCCCGCCAAGCCATGGCAAACGTTAATATCTAGGGGTGGGCACCCCGGTACATTCCAAGAGCCGGCACTGGTGTATGCAGTCTTTGGGCCATCGAGGCCTCCAGCGGGTAGTCTGCATGGCCACCACCTTTGTTTTAATTTATCCCAGTGAGATCATGGCCCTCCGTGCTGCAGGAAGGTCCACATAGCCCACCTGCATCTATTACAATTAACGCTCCGACTAGTGGTGGTCCCTGGGACTAAGGCCTCCACAACAATTACAATTAAAGCCCGGGGTGGTGGGTCCGCACGGCCCCCGCATCAATTGGAATTAAAGCCCCAGGCATGTTCTAGTGCCTCCCGTGTCAAAGTGCCCCCCTGCATTTTGTAAATATTATGCCTCCGGGAGGTGGCAGTCCAAAGGGGAGTGAGGGGGGATTGAGATGCTCCACCATGGACAAAATATAGAAACCCGAGAGGCAGTGGTCCCTGCACCTGTGAGGAAGGCCATATTGGCCACCCCTCCCCCCACTTTTCAACAGAAGAGTCCCGTCAACTTGGTTGTTCCTGGGACATAATAGGGCCCAGGTGTTAGGGCCCAGGAGGGGGGCCCATGTGCCCCATCCCATTTATTTGCATTATGTTCCCACAACCTGGCCTACCCGGTGTAGGAGGGTAGGGTCTGCAATCCTATGATCACCCGGACTTTTTGCTTTTGTTTCACTGGTTTACGACTTTCTCGGGCTGTGGGCCTGCTAATCAGACCCAAAGCCTAGCTGTTCTCTCACTAAATTGATGCGTGTACCTTAGGTGCATTACCCAATTGGAACTGGGCCACCTTGTCAGACCCTGTAACTCAGGGCATCGGTGTACCCAGGGCCTTCCAGGGGCTGAAGCATGTATTATGCCACCCCCGGATGGCCAGCTAAATCTGACACAACTGGCTGCACGACAGCTGGGGCAACGTGGCGTACTCGCTCGTTGCTGTAGGTATAGTATCCCTATATCTAACCTTACAATGGACACCCGAGTTCCTATCAGTCACTCCTATGGCAGGCCTTGACAATCCTGAAGGCAGAGTGCAGGGAACCGTGTGAACTGGGCTCTGGCACGAGCCGAGCCCGGTTGCAGCTTGCGGAACCAAGACCCAATGGCTGTTCCATGATAACGCGTATCATATCGGTAACTTCGGTATAGCGTTATCAAGACATGTCGAGTAAGGTGTCATACGAATCGGGATGCTGCCCCCTCACCAATTCTGGCGACGAGGTTAGCATTCCGCCCTTCTAGAGAGACACGACATGTATGGAACTGTGAACTCCGGTTAAAGTTAACTGAAGCCTCAGCTCCACAAAATGGATGCTGCCACCACAGACACGAGTCTGACTTCCTGCTGCTGGGAGTCCTTCCAGCGAGGAGAGCTTGGACAAAGGGTTTCCTGTCAGGGGCGGTGTTCGCACCATCCCAGACAGGGTTTTGTGTATTCTGGGTAGGTAGGGCTTTGCGAGAAGGTGACTGCGGAGTGGCACCCCGGTGCTCACTACGCATCTGCCGGCTAGAACCAGTTCCAGGGGCGCGCGGCCCCTGACCTGGGGAAAGTCCGGCAGGGGAGAGGGGTGTAACTACCCCCCTTCCTGGTCCCACCCCTAGGGCAGGACCTAGTCATGTACCCACCCCTTTCTTTAGGATAAAGGCCGGAGCGGGGACCCTTCCAAATTAGATCATCTTTGAATCAAGAATACTTTCTACGAAAGGACTTCGAGACTCTTCTCAAGATTTCTCCCTTGTGGCTAAGGAGTAGTCACCCTGCACCAGCGGGCACCATCTAAGAACTGTGCGGTTTGCTGCAAGTCCTTCCTCAGGAATCCGACGACCCAGCTCGACGAGAACCGGCTTCCCTGGCACCTCTGACCTCTACCCACATTGTCAGCTCAGCTGAGATCTGTGGGTGCGACGAGACCTCGAGGGACCGGCCATCATCAAAACCTGCACGCTTTCTTAAACCAGCACGATCACCGAAGGAATCCTCTGGTGAGTGCTCTGGGGTCCGAGAAGCCCCGACCCTGAGCAGCTCCAGCATCAAAGTGCAGTCTCCCAGCATCTCCACGATCTGCTTGGGGCCCTTCTGCTTTGCCGCTCTGCCCGTCGTCTGGTTACTAGCCGCTGGCTTGTGACCTCCTTTGACGACATCCGACAACCAACGCTGTTGGTCTGGTTGCACCAGACCAGCCTTTGCTCCCTTTTACGAGAGGAGCACCCCGGACCCTCCTGGTCCACTCGACGCCATTTTAGGCCCACCACGTGGCCCTGAAATCTGCCACGGCTTGTTGCCCCAATCCTGGGCCCAGCGACGCCGACAGCATCAACCTTCGTGGGACAGCTCGCACCTCCATCCTGGTCGCCGACAACGCCTCCTGGTCCGTGAGACTGCAGAGCCTAGCGTCGCCCACTCACCTAGTCGAGGTGACGGCCATCCGGTGCCTTCCTGGTACCCTCGGACTACTGGCTAGTAGTACGAACTTGGTCCCCTCTGCTTTCAGGTATCATCGATCACTGATCCAGGCTTGGATCTCTACGAACTATTCATCACTGGTCGCCGGCCAGCAACTCCTTTTCTTCCGGCTCCTGGCTCGTCAGCGAAGACCCCCGACGCCTGTAAGACTTGTGCAGCCGCAGCCCTCGTGGCTAGGTAACTTCGGCATTACGGTGCCTGCATAGCCTCCTTACTTAAGGGTCCCGAGTCCCTCGCTTCCGACTTGCCTTATCGGGTCCGCCCGAGACCACTAGAACTTTCCGTGCCCTCGGGCACTTGTTTTAATTGTGCACTTGAAGTATTTTCCTAAGAGTTTTGTTCTGTGCTTAGTACCCTGTCCTCATAAAAAGTACAGGGCTGTTGTGATTCTAATAAATATACTGTTTATTTTCATAACACTTGTGTGGTGTCCTTTCACTTGGTGTTCAAGGGGTATGTGATGGTATAACAGCTGGCTTAACACGCCCTCTAGAGTTTAGCCCGAAGACTGCTCGTATCCACGCTACTAGGATAGCTGGTCTAAGGTTGACTTACAACCAATCACCATAAGGGTCGTTTGGACCGATGCATAGTGGTCGCTAGAATAGCGAACGCTGCATATCGGGCCAACTTCTCACACCCGGGGCCTGTTAATTAACTTTTTTTTTATTCAGCTGGATCCACAGATCCTGGAGAATTTTCTTTTAAAAAATGTGTTTTCGGGCCTGGCTGGAGGCCTTTGGAATGGGGTGGGGGAAGGAGGTGATGTCAGGATATTTCTTTCTACCCTGCTCCCTTTTATTTGAAAAAAAATAAAACATTGTAAGGCTCAGTTCAACCGAGTCCCAAGATGGCTGCCAACCCTTCCTGGTTAAAGTGTTTGCAGCCAACCAAATTTCAGTAGGATTTTGGGCTCCCAGATATCTATATTTTTTAAACCTAAATATCTCTGAAGCTACTGAACAAATTTACACCAAATCACAAAAAGCACACTTTCTGGTCTACCATCTAGCTTTCTGCCAAATTTGGCGTAATTCTGTTCAAGTGTTCGGGCTGTAGTCCTATTCAAAAAGTGAAAAATCCCCATACACATAACATGGGAAAAACTTGTTTTGGGACGCCCAGCTTGACAGATCACCCCGAAACTTTCAACACAGCAGTTGAACCAATAAGGGGGCGTTTTTTGAAAATTACGTGAAGATTCATCAAGCCCTGCCAAACGTGTAGGCAAAAGAAAAAACACTTTTCTTATAACTTTGGACCTAACTCTAACTACCTATTGCCGACCTCCAGTAGGTAAAGTATGTATATTTGTGTATTTCTCCAGTACTAGGGGTGTCTTTCATAGATTCACATGCTTTAATAATTCCCCATCGTCGAAGTGGGAGTCCCACGGTACATAAAATAGTAGTAAGAAATATATGGAGCTATGGAACAGGGCACCTTTCCTATGGCATGGAAGAAGGCCATAGTGAAACCCCTTCTTAAAAAGCCCACCTTGGATCCCGGTCTCCTGAAGAACTTCAGACCAATATCTCCTCTGCCGGCCCCTGCCAAGACGTTGGAAGCTCATTTGAATTGTCACCTATCCAACTTCTTGGACTCTTCTGGGTTCCTGGACGGGTCCCAACATGGTTTTAGGAAGCTCCACAGCACGGAGTCTGCTTTGACTAAGGTTGTAGACAACATTCGCCGAAAAGTAGATCTGGGCCAAACCACCGTTCTAGTACTGTTGGACCTCACAGCGGCATTTGATACCCTGTCTCCCTCTACTTTAACATCTCGGTTAAGGGAGGCAGGGGTAACAGGGCCGGCCCTGAGTCTTCTGAACTCTTTCTTACAGCAGAGAGAACAGCGTGTGATGCTTGGAGATTTCCTCTCCCCTGCTAAATCTTTGCAATGTGGGGTGCAACTCCCTAAAGTTGAAAGGCGAGAAAACAGAGGTCCTGGTCTTTGGTAAGGACCAGGACGTGTGGTCGGGGGAGTGGTGGCCCTCATCTTTAGGCACTTGCCCCACTCCCACTCAATCTGCTGGGAATCTCTGCGTCATTTTCGACACCTCGCTCTCTATGGAGCTTCAGGTCAACAGGACTGTGGCCACCTGTTGGGGTGTCATTAGGACCCTTACAAGATTCCTCCACTACCTTTCCCCCCAGGCATGCAAGCAGATCGTGATTGCTCTTGTTGGCTCAAGGCTCGATTATTGCAACTCACTCTATGCCGGAGCCAACAAGGGGCTTCTGCAGCGTTTACAGGTTGTGCAGAATGCCGCGGCGCGATTTGTGTTGGCCCTGCCATGGCTGTCATCCACTACCATGGCAAGGAAGAGCCTCCACTGGCTCCCTATTACCTCCAGAGTGTCTTTTAAACTCCTCTGCCTTACTTACAATGCCCTTATGGCTGGTCCTGCCGATGCTCTTGGGTCTTTGCTCACCCGGTATGTTCCGAGCAGATGTCTACGCTCTCTAGAGCTGAACCAACTGGTAGTCCCTCGCTCTAGGAAGGTTAGATGGGGGAGTAGGGCTTTTTCCTTCTTGGCACCCCAATTATGGAACGCACTTCCTCTGGAAATCAAATGGCAGGCCTCACTTGATCTCTTTAGGAAAGCCCTCAAAACCTGTTGTTTCATTAAGGCCTACCAGTAAGCTCCTGTCACCTGGTGGATTCAGCTAGATATTGAGTTAGGCGCCTTGACGCCCACTGGGCTAAGTTGCGCGGTTACAAATCACACTTCATTCATTCATTCATATACATAAAGTACATGCATATATACATACATAGATATATACATAAGTATATAGATATCAAAATATATCTAAAAGAAATAAAACCTTAAAGTACCATAGAACAACATTAGCCCATAGAAAGCAGTGAAGGAGAGTTCACTTTAGTAACATATCCATGTGATTATGTCATTATATTAGTCCACATTTCAGCCAATCAGACTGTAACACCCTCTAGAACCTTCTCCTCAGAAGCTCAAGCCCTCAGATTTTCTACTGCACGTCGTGTGAAGGGAGTATCCCTGAGCTCTGGTCAGTTTCTTCATTCTACAAACCATCTAATCTTCTACAACATGTCTTCTACAAAGAAATCATTTTTCGGGCTTTGTTCTGCCTGTGGAAAACTATGCCTTCTCTCTGAGGACCCTCATAAAAAAGGCATCTACTGCTTGTACCTGAACCATGAGATGAGGAGTTGCAAGTTTTGCAGAACTTTTCTTCAAAGACCCTAAAGGATAGAGAATCCCGTCTCCTTCTGTGGCTAAAAAGGTTGAAGATTTCAGATAACCCCGTGTCTGATATAGTGTGTGTATTCCTGCCATTCTAAGACCTCTCTGAAGCGTGGGTCAGAGACTGAGCTTCCTTCTCCCTTTCTTAAAAAGAAGAATCTTTTTGACGCTCCCAAGTCCGTCTCCCCACGGGATCTGCCGGCCTCTACGCCTACGGGACCTAGTTCTCTGGCGTCGCAGTCCCACTCTGTGCCCTAGTCATCCAAAACAATCTGTTGACTTTGTACCTACTTCGACGACGACCTGCTCTATGTTGACGAAGACGACGACGTCTGGATCGTCGACGATGCACCAAGAAGTCAGGCCTATATCATCCATTGTGAAGATCTCGTCGACGACCTTACCTAAGCGTCACTTCTCGATGAAGGCTTCGTCGACACTTCCACCTTCGTTGACGGTAGCCTCGTCTAAGTCTACCTCGTCGTCGATGGCTCAGTCGACGCTGAAGACTTCGTCGACGACAATGACATCTTCGTCGGCGGCAGCGCCATCGACGACAAAGGCCTCGGCTTCGTCGACGGCATCCGCTTCTACGTCGACTCCTGGGACATCATTGACGAATCCCTCGATGACTACTTCAACGAAGAGCTCGTCGACGGGACCCTCGACGGAGCAATATTCTCTGGCAACTACAACCACCTTCACAGTGGTGACTGCTACTCCTGTTAAACATCCAGCTCCACTGGTTCTGAGTCCTATTCAACATGGGTCAGGTCACCCTGCTCAACTCTTTGCGTCTGCAGAGGAGGAATCTTCTGATGGCTCTTATGCTGATGACACCTTTCGTCCTGCAAGTAGCCTGTCGGAGCTACATATAAAGTATCAAGACGAGAATGATCATGATGAGGGGGTCGCACATCTCGGTCCGAGATGACCAGCAGGATGTTGACCACGAAGTTCCTATGGCACAGC
This sequence comes from Lissotriton vulgaris, assembly GCF_964263255.1. Lineage (NCBI taxonomy): Eukaryota > Metazoa > Chordata > Amphibia > Caudata > Salamandridae > Lissotriton > Lissotriton vulgaris. The sequence continues at coordinate 1,986,745,681 of NC_141691.1, read as the reverse complement.
TACCAATGACTTTAATCACTAACCTTCAACACATGCTAGACGATTACAATCGTCGTTTCCCACCTTCTTCGCAGGCCTCTCCAACTCCGCCTCCTCCAACACGGGAGTCACTTCAAGTTGCACAGGACCCTGGTGCTGATGATGACATTCAGAATGATGCAGACCAGGATGATGACGCTGTCCTAGCGGATTAGGACAACTATCAGGCCCAGACTCCATCTCCTGCCTCTCCTCTGGCTTCTCCCCCAGTGGACATTGGGGGTTTCCACCTTTTAATGATGAGAGCCGCGAGGCGTTTCCACTTGCATATGGTCGTCAAACAACACGACTGTTTTCTTTATGATTTCAAGGATCAACCTTTAATGCAAGTGCATACCATTCCAATCATTGATTTCATTTGTAAGGAGGGACTCAAACTCATGGAACGACCTAACTCAATCCCGGCCGTGCTTCCACGCCTCGACAAAAAGTATAAGGCGCCAGAAGATTCACCTGCCTGCCTTGTGTCTCAACCTAAGCCAGACTCCGTCATTACACAAGCTGCCCAAAAGAGGTCACGTAATCCGGCTTCTCCTTTAACATCCCCGCTGGATCAGTAAGGTTGCCGCCTGGATACCATTGGCAAAAAATTCACCAAAATGGCTGCATCTACGGTCAGGGCGGCAAATTCCTTAGCCATCCTCGGGCGATGCGACCGTCAGATGTGGTTGGAGATCACAGCTTTGGTCGCCCTAATTCCTGAATCCTCCAGGGCAGAGGCACAAAAGATCGTGCAAGATCATCAGAAATTATAGACTGCGCAATAGATATGTCCTCAACCGGTTTTAGACAGCTGGCAGGTGCTGCAGTCTTAAGAAGGTAGGGCTGGCTTAAGGCTACGTCTTTTCGACCTGAGGTGCAAGCAAAGGTGCTCGATTTGCCTTTCGATGGAGAGTCCCTTTTCGGCAAGCACGTGGATGACGCCTTAGAGTCCATCAAGAAAGATACGGACACTGCTCGCGCCCTGGGATCTCTCCAGTACCGGAAGCGGCCATTTCGTGGAGCACATGGCAGGGCACATCCTCCAATTTTCGAGTCTCCTCCCAGTACCGCTCCTATGGTTAAAACAAGTAGTGCTACTCCAAACAAAATCAGAATAGGCAGTCTGATTCCAGGCCTTATAAGAGAAAATCCACCTACACAGGAGGTACCACCTCTAAAAAACAATGACTTTCTAAAGACCAAGTCTTATCCTGCTCTGAAGATTGGAGGTCGAATCTCCCAAAACTTTTACAATTGGTCAAAAATAACTTCAGATCGTTGGGTCTTGGATGTCACCTCAAAAGGCCACGCTCTCGAATTTCTCAAGTTTCCTCCCAACCGCCCTCCCTCTGGTCCCCCTCCAGCACACTTTAAGGAACTGTTTGCACAAGTTGCAGTTGTGATCCAAAAAGGGGCAGTCGAACTGGTTCCTAGATTACAACAAGGGACGGGCTTTTATTCCCGCTTTTTTCTTATCAGGAAGAAATCAGGAGAGTGGCGCCCGATCTTAGACCTCCGAGCCCTCAACAAGTTCATCAGGTCCCAAACATATTGAATGCTGACCTTGCTGGAAATCTTAGTTCCTGAATCTCCACAATCGACCTCCAAGACACATACTTTCATGTGCCAATCCATCAAAGACACAGGAAGTACATCAGTTTCAAAGTAGGATCGAAACACTTCCAATTTAAGGTTCTGCCTTTCGGCCTTCGTTCCGCGCCGAGGGTCTTCACAAAGATCATGGCTCCGGTTGCGGCTTATCTACGCCTACAGGACATACAAATCTACCCTTATTTAGACGACTGCTTGATAAAGGCCCAACCTTTCTCGCAGCAGAACAACACACTCAAACTTGCCTGTCAGTCTTCGAAGACTTTGGTCTTTCCATCAACCACGAGAAATCGCATGTCCGTCCAGCACAATAAAGAGACTTTCTAGGAGCATTAATAGACACACATCTAGCAAAGGTGTTTTTTCTCAAGAGTGCCAAGATCGCATTGCCAAACTGGTGGCTCTTCTACGCTCAAGAAAGTCAGTTTCTGTCTGAATGTTAAAATCCTTTCTGGGCATGACTTCGTCCTGTATACCGCTGATCCCCAATTGCAGGTTACACATGCGAGTCCTCCAAGAAGAATTGGACAAACAATGGCGGCTAGTCTCAGGGACATTCAAAGACAAAGTCTTCCTGACCCCTCACATCCAGGGTGCATTGGAATGGTGGGCTCACCTTCCGAACGTTGCAACAGCCCCCACGCTTACCCTTACGACGGACGCTTCCTTAGAGGGTTGGGGTGCGCACCTCGAAGGGTTGTCAGTCAACGGCAAATGGACAGCAAACCAGCGCAAGTGGCACATCAATCGGCTGGAACTTTTGGCTATATTTCTCGCCCTGAAATCTGTCTGTCTGCTGGTGGAAGGAGAGTCACTGTTGGTGCTTACGGACAACACCACCAGTATGCACTACCTCACCAAGCAAGGGGGTACGAGATCTCTTTTGCTCTCCAGACAGGCACAACAGATCTGGGAATGGTCAATAAAACATCGAGTCCAGTTAACTGCAGTTCACGTACCGGGCATCTCCAACGCCCTTACAGACTCTCTCAACAGATCGGCCACAGACAATCACGAGTTGGAACTCCATCAGCCAACTCTGGAGTATGTATTTCGCCTGTGGGGCCAGTCGGAGCTGGATCTGTTTGCAACTCCACTCAACCGCGAATGCCTATGCTACGCAAGTTGGTATCCCCACAAAGGGTCGAGCGGAAATGCATTTTCGATCAACTGGTTAAAAAAATTTGTATACGCTTTTCCGCCGATCCCTCTTATACTTTGCCTCCTGCACAGAATGAGACTTCAACCATGTCACATCCTGTTGATTGCGCCCAGGTGGCCGCGTCCACCATGGTTCACGGATCTTCTTCTTTTTTCCCAATGCGATCCGATCCCTCTTCGCCCCCTGCCTCACCTTCTTGCCATGAACCACGGGTAGATATGCCATCCAGGTCTGGCATCTCTCCAGCTTCACGCTTGGAACCCGAGCACCACGAGTTTGCCCATCTAAATATTGATCCAGACTGCAGAGAGGTCCTTGCTCACGCACAGGCTTTCTCCACCACCAAAGCCTATAAATTAAAATGGAAGCGGTTTTGTGTTTGGTGCCACTCGGAAAACATTGATCCTATGCTCGCTATTCCTGAGCAAATCTTGCCCTTCTTCCTCCTTTTGGCAAAGTCAGGACTTTCACATTCCACTCTCAAGGTTTTCCTGGCTGCACTTTCACGCTTTCGGCATGATGGTTCCACGTCTCTGTATTCCTCGCGGATCATTCGCCAATTCTTTAAAGGTCTGTTCCGGATGTTTCCACCTATCCGGCGTCCTCCACCTTCTTGGCGTCTGAATATTGTCTTGGTCCAGCCTCTTAAGGCTCCATTTGAACCTATCCACTCAGCAGATTTGAAATTCCTCACTTGGAAAGTTTCCCTCCTCCTCACACTCACGTCCTCCAGGCGAGTGAGCGACATGCAAGCTTTACAATCCAGCCTCCGTATCTTCAGTTTTCCAAGGACGCTGTTGTACTACGTACAAACCCTAAGTTTATACCCAAGGTCACTTCGAACTTCCACCTTAACGAACCTGTCATACTCAAAACCTTTTTCCCTAACCCTCAGTCTCCTGCTGAGTGTACTCTTCATTCCCTGGACTTGAAACGATGCCTCAAATTCTACATCCAACGCACTGCTGACTTTCGAAGGTCAGACCAGCTCTTTGTGGCTTTATGGACGGATGCGTAAGGGGCATCCAGTCACTAAACAGACCATCGCTCGTTGGATTTCTTCTGCCATATCCTACTACCATCAACGGGCTGGCAAGCCTCATTCTGCTCCGGTGCGAGCACACTCGACAAGAGCAGTAGCATCCTGTACTGCCCTATTTGCTGGAGTGCCTCTACATCAGATCTGCAGGGCGTCAACGTGGTCCAGCAGGCACACGTTCACGAGGACTATTGTCTGGAGACAACTAACGCTGCGGATACGGCTGTGGGTCAAGCAGTGCTGCGAAATCTCTTCAAATAAAGGTGAGCCTCTGTTGTTTCCCGCCTCCTGTCATAAAAGGTTTTTATTGTGCATTCATGTACATGTTGCAAATGTGTATTGATATGACTGCTCTTTATTTCTGCCTTTTATGACTCTAGTATTATGGCGTACTGCTTTCTATTCTTCGAGCATGTGAATCTATGAAAGACACCCCTAATACTGGAGAAGAACATTAGTTACTTACCTGTAAACTGTGGTTCTCCAGTATTGGTGTCTTTCATAGATTCACATGCGACCCACCCTTCCTCCACTCAGAGGCTCTCTTCTCCTCCTGCACTCTTTGGTCACTCTTGTGCTACGAAAATCTGAGGGCTTGAGCTGAGGAGAAGGTTCTAGAGGGTGTTACAGCCTGATTGGGTGGAATGTGGACTATTAGAATGACATGGATAGGTTACTAAAGTGAACTTTCCCTCAATGCTTTCTATGGGTTAATGTTGTTCTATGGTACTTTAAGGTTTTATTTCTTTTAGATATATTTTGATATCTATATACTTATGTATATATCTATATATGTATGTACTTTATGTATATATTTTCTTACTACTATTTGATGTACCGTGGGACTCCCACTTTGACGGGGAATTATTCAAGCATGTGAATCTATGAAAGACACCAATACTGGAGAACCACAGTTTACAGGTAAGTAACTAATGTTCATTTGTATGTATATTTATTTGTGTGTATATATTTGTATATGTGTGTATATGTCAAAATCTTACCCTTTCAGGCATAGAGTGACACATAAATTATGCAAACAAGAAGCAGAGAACTCTGGGAAGTTTAGGTGGAAAGCAGCTCCAGCGACATTCTAGATCTGCTCACCTCAAATGTCTGCTTTTCTATCAGTCTTTAAGCATATTATTAGCACAGTGACATCCACACAGAGAAACGAAGCGATAAAGTCTTTTGCCATTTCTAAGGTAAAGTCTTTAGGCATAGAACTAGCACAGTGCTGTCCATGCTGAGCTGTAAAATGACAAAAGCCTTTTACCACTCCAGGCACAGTATTACAGCGTTGAATTGGTGCAATACCAACTAAGCCAACCTGAAATTAATATAAGCAAATCCTGACACGTTTTGCACTCATTAGAGCTCTTAGGTATAGCTTTGTCCTAAGACAAGGGAGCACCCAGTATAAGTCAAAACCACACCCTTCCAGGCATAGAGTAACACATACATTATGCCAAAAATGCTGAAAACTCTTGGTAGGTCTCAAGTTTAGGTGGAATAGTTAGTCTGGTTTCATTCGTACAAAACCATAGAATTTCAGCAGTTAAAGTTACCTACGCTAACTATAACTTGCGCCCCCGCAATGCACTGCTTATGAACTCACATATTACTTTTATCATGACTTGGTCAGTGACTGTTTGCATCACTGATGACGTCATCCAATGAGTTTGTTCCATAAATGTTTGAGACTTAAAGATGTATACTACACATACCATAAGTTAAATTGCCATTCCTTCTGTACTACTCCTATTTGTAACTTTTGTCATCTGAGTGGCTTTGTGGCTGGGTGTGTGAGTGGCTGTATGGGTGAAAACAGGGATGGGTGAGTGGCTTTGTAAGTGACTGTATTGGTGAGCAAATAGGTGTGTCAGTGGCTGTATGGGTAAGTAAGTGGTCATCTGAGAGCTTATAGGGATGAGTGAACATGTACGTAGGTTGGAGTGGATGTGTGAGTAGTTCTATGGGTGTGTCAATAGGTCTGTTTAGATGCTGCATAGGTGAGTGTATGGCTGAGTGATTGTGTGTGTGTGTGTGTGTAGCTGTATGGGTGATTTTACGGCTGTGTAAGTTGGTGTTTGGGCAAGTGGCTGTATGAATAACTGTGAGCGAGTGGTTGTATGAGTGGCTGTAAGGGTGAGTGAGTGGGTATGTGAGAGATTGGCACCTGTCCCTATATCCAACAAGAGTTCAGTTTTGCACAAAATATTTACTCAAGTGTAATACTTTCTTGTATTTGATTGGTAACTGCTACCTCGTTGGATTAGTGTCCAGTGTGTATTGTACACTACATCTGTGTAGTGCACCGCAAGGAAATGTCTCCTGTGACTTTGTGTGCATTTCAGCAATGTGATTATTCCTTCTGCGTCTTTATCCATAAATCTGTGATAACATGTATCCTCCTTTAAAGAGAACAACAAGACTACAAAGAGGTAAATCTCCACCAAACAACGGTATTTCCTCTTAGCTACATGAAGTAAGTTCTTCTTTGTTTGATGGAAATGTGCTCATATTCAGCATGAAGAACGCGTTGTCAAAATTGGCAGTAAACTTTCTGGGGAGCCTTTTGGTAAGCTGTCCATGATCCTGGCAAAAGGCATGAAGACCTTTGTATACTACTAATTTGGATGTCGAGGCCTGCCTAATTATTAGAAGAAAAGGGCTCATCTCCCCAGGCCAGTTTTGGCCTCCTCCCCAGGCTGGTTTTGGCCCTGGGGATCCCATCTCCCGGGGCCTGGTCTTCAAATGCTTGGTGCCCTGGAGCCAGCCCAGTCAGCACTGTTGGGGACCACGGGGTGAGCCTGAATTCTCCTGTCGTTCCTGCTGGCTCCCCTCCTCCATCAGGAGCCTGCATTGCTTTCACACACAGGGGTAGGTGATAAACATGCTGCTCCCTTTGTGTGAGAGCAAGAATTTTGTCTATCTGTCCACTTGATAGCGGGCAGGGAAACTAACAAACTATGCTCCCAGCAAGTGGGAACAGTTTCACAGCTCTCATTTGATCGGAGCGGAGTTGCTGTTTGCTATGACTTGGCGGGAGCGGTCAGAGATCCCACCAAGACAAAGCGAACAGCCATGGAGGGTGACCGTCTCCAAGGCCATTAATGGCTACAGGAGAGGGGCCACTGGCCCCCCTCTTTTCACTTTCACAGGGCTGCCTCGGGGAGGTGGTGGTCCACGGGCTGTATATGGGCTGGGAGTGTGGTTGTGAGCCCTCCTCCCCTTCTAGTAGTATATGTTTCATCGGCCCCGGGTAGGTACAGGTCCTCTATTAAGATAAAGCATCATGGACATTGTGGTCCCCTGGGCCTTTTTTTTTGTTCTTTTCTTTCAAAAATGCCCCCAGACCTGGCCCACCTTGGGGCTCCTTTAAGAAAAGAAAAGTGCGAGAGCCTACACTTTTTTTGGTAGGTTTTTTGCGGGTCCAGCTGCGATTCTTACCAAAAAAAAAATGCAGGGGCTCCAGCAGGAACCCAGGACCAGGGCTATAGGGTCAGGGTATTCCTACCTGCCCCTTTTTTCTTTTAGTTTTTTCGAACACATTTTTGGGGACTCGGCTGAAGCAGAATCCCAAAATGGCTGCCAACACTTTGTTTGAAGTGCTGGCAGCCAATCCGATTTCAGTATGGGGACTGTCGAATCTGCGGAGATATACAAATTCGGTTTTAATCTAATATCTCTAAAACTAATTATGGATTTACACCAAATCACAAAAAAGCCTCTTTCTGGACCATGTGCTAGCTTTCTAGCAAATTTGGTGTATAAGTGCAGCAGTTTTTACGTTATTAATCAATTTTCTTATGGGAATTAACATGAGGAAAATGTGTTTTGGACCCCCTCCCTTTTTCTTGGCCCCCGCTTGACAGATCACCCTGAAACTTGCAAGACTGCAGCTGAAGTGAGCGTTGTATTAGTTTTTAACATTTCAGCAAGACTTGTCAAACTGTGCCAAATATATTGGCAAAGTGAAAACGCTCTCCCTATGATAAAGAGGTCCTAACTATAAATACCTACTGGTGACAGCGAGTAGGTAATATATATAAAAATATATATTTTTAAATATGTATATAATGGAAAAAACAGGTTGAAACTTAGTCATAGTTGGGCAAACTTTTTTCCCTTTACAAAATAAAACTAAAAACCATACAAATTAATATTCTGAAGTTATAGTTAAAGCTTCCATTTACTGTTATCCATCCCCTTAAAATTATTTTAAGTATTGCACCTTGTTACACAATTTTCAGCTAACCAGACAGCACTAAGTATAACTCGGCACACTATTGTGCACTTTGTTGTGATAAGTGATGTAATTTGAAAAGTTATGTGTTATGAACGCTGTTATTTCACATGCTGTAAGTGATGTAGTATGCAAGAATATAGCCATTCAATGGAAAAGGCTTGAGGTATAGTTAATGTATTGTGGCGCAAAAGGTTACAAGACTGTGTTCGGAGGGGCACTACTTCTAATTATTTGAAGGTGGTGCGTAAATTATAAATTGAAGTTCTAATCATATCTACAATTTTTGTTTGTGTATTTTAAGTTGGGTTCGTATAGAAAGAAATTATTCCGGACTATAAATTATCCATAAGCTTTGTTTTTTCATTGTATGTTAATTTTTGAGTTATATTAAAAAAAGAAATTTGCAGTGTGGAGTGCCCTTTGGAGTGTCGTAAAGTGAAATGTTGTACAGTACAGTGATGAGGAGTGTTGGAGAGTCTAGGGTCATTTGGTGGTGTATTGTAGAGTGAAATAGTCAGGTGAAGTAGCATACAGTGGAATAAAGTGCCATGCAGTGAAGTGGAGCGATGTGTTATACTGTAGAGTGTCATTGACTGGAGTGTTGTGGTGTCATTGAGCAGAGCGTTGTAGAATTTATTGGTATAGAGTGGAGTTCAGTGGAGTAGAGTCATACAATTTAGTGTAAAGTGAATGTGTCGTACAGTAGAGTGAGTCTCATACAGTGTAGTGTCGTATAGAGGCGACTCATTATTTGTGATATTGGCGAGTTATAGTTACTGTCTGGTTAAGAAGCTGAAAAGTGTAACACCGTGTGCTACTTATAATAATTTCAATGTGTTGGATGAATTGTCTAATTTCTAAAGTTTGTATAGTTTGTTTGGTTTGCATAGGTAAACATTTTTGCTAACTATAGCTGAGCTTTCACTTTTGGTTTTCTCGTTTCAATGTTTTTAAAATTTATTTTATACTAGAAATATTTCAAATTGTAGAGTCAGGTATTGATTGCAGCATTATGTGAAGTGTGGTATAGCGTGAGGAGAGTGTATTAAAGTTTATTATCGTAGGGTAGAGTATTATAAAGTGGACTGGCATATCATACAGTGTAGTAAGGTATCATAGAGTGTAGTGGCATGATATCTCATGTGGGGTAGCCCAGTATCGTAGACTGGTCAGCAAGTTGTACAGTGGATTAGCGTGTTGTACAGTGAAGTATGATGAAGGGTGATGGAGCTTTGAGTATTGTTGAGTGTAGTGTTAGAGTACAGTGAAGGAGTGTGTAGTGGAGTGTCGTTTATTGTCATATAGTACAGTTTCATAGAGAAGAGTAAGAGTAGAGTGTCAGAATAGCATAGAGTTTAGTACAGTGTTGAGTAGAGAATCAGACAGTGGCGCGTAGTATGGTCCAGTGGCATGGAGTGTGATAAAGGGTAGTAGAGTGGAGTACACTGAAGTGGAATAGAGGAGAATGAAGTGGCTTGTCATAGACTCCAGTGGAATGGAGTAGTGTAGCATACAGTGTCATACATTGGAGTAGTGTAGTGTGGTGTCATACGGTATCGGAAAGTGTAGTAGAGTAGAGTGGCATTCAGTCTAGTTAGGTTTTGTGGAGTGGGTTTCAGTACAGTGTTGTACAGTGTGGTTGAGTTAATTGGCATACATTGTTATTGAGTACTATGACAAAGTGGTGTGCAATGGTGTAATGTGGTGTGCAGTGGCGTAATGTGGTGTGCAGTGGCGTACAAAGAGTTGTATATAGTAGACTAGAGTATTGTAGAGTGGAGTAGAGGGCCTTACAGTGACATACTTTATAGTACAGTGGAGTGTAGAGGCATAGACAGGAGTAAAGTGTCTGATAGCATAGAGTGTAGTAGAGTATTCTAGAGTGCAGTTGCATTTAGTACAGTAGTGTTCCAACAGTGGAGCTGATTGGACTGGATTGGTGTACAGTAGCATTGAGTGAGGTAAAGGCTTGTACAGTGGAGTAGTGTAGTGGCGTAATGTAGTGTGGACTAAAATATAATAGAATGTACTGGCATGTCGTAGCGAGTAGAGTGACGGAGTGCAGTGGAGTAGAGTGACGGAGTGCATTGTTATACATTGGAGTGGGGTCTTGTACATTGGAGTCTTGTGTCGTAGAGTATAGAAAAGTGCTGTATAATGGAAAGGGTTTGTATGTTGTATTGAAGTGGCATAGTGCAGAGTTGAGGAAACCTAAATTGGAGTGATGTCTCATACATTGGAGTGCTGTGTTTTACAGTGTTGGAAACTATCGTTGAGTGTTGCTCAATAGAGTGTATAAGCATACGGTTTAGTACAAATTTGGACAGTGTAGTGTACAGGGACATTGTAGAGTTTAGTATGGTGGTAAGAGCGTAGTGGAGTTTCATAGAGTGGAGAAGACAACAATGAAGTGGCTAAAGTGGAGTAGTGTATAGTGAAGTGGCATACAATGAGATAGCTTAATGTGGACTGGCGTAGAGTGGAATAGCATGTAGTGAAGTAATGTACAGTGAAGTGATGTGTAATAGCGTATAGTGTAGTATACAGTAAATTGGTGTAGACTGTAGTTATGTACATTGGAGTGGGGTAGAGTCCATTTGCATACAGTAGCGTTGCGTCCAGTTGAACAGCATTAAATGGAGTGGTGTGCAATGGAGTGCATTGAGTGGAATACCATACGGTAGAATGGCGAAGATTGAAATTTCATGGAGTGGCGTAGAGTGGAATTGCATACAGTGGAGTGGCATAGACTGGAGTGGCGTACAGTTGGGTGTGGTAGAGTCGAATAGAGTGGAGTGGCATACAGTGGAATAGCGTGGAGTGGCGTTTAGTGGAATAGCATATAGTGGGGTAGCGTGCAGTGGCATACAGTGAATAAATCTACACTGGAGTGGCCTACACTAGAGTGGGATAGAGTGAAATAGCATACAGTTGAGTGGTGTCCAATAGAATTGAGTTGAATGGAGTAGTGAAGAGTAGCATGCAGTCTAATGGCATACAGTGAAATAGCAAACAGTTGGAGTGTTGTAGAGAGGAGTGGCATAGAGTGTGCTAGCGTATAGTGTAGTAGCATACAGTGGAGTGGTATACTTTGGAGTGGGCTAAAGTGAAACTGCATACATTGGCATAGCGTACACTGGAGTGATATCCAATGGAATAGGGTAGAATGAAGTAGCATAGAGTGGATTACCATACACTGGAGTAGTGTAGCGTACAGTGGAATAGCATAGAGTGAAGGGTTTGTAGAGTGGGGTCTCATACAGTCGAGATGCATAGAGTGGAGTACAGTGGAATAGTGTTTAGTGGAGTGGTGAACCGTGACATGGTGTACACTGGAGTGGCGTGTACTGAAATACCATGGACTGATGTATAGTATATAGTGTAGTGGCGTACAGAGGTATGTGAAATTTAGAGGCAGTGTAGATTAGGGTGCGCAGAGTAAGGCAAAACAGCAAAATGCGCTGCCTTGCTTTTCTCCAGATGTATCAATCAATGCAAGGCCATGAATTGCCTTGGGCTGCTGTGAAAATCCGACTCAAGTATTGTGTTGCCCATGTGAGACCATGTGTGATGCAAGGGTACAGGTATACAGTAATACAACTTGTAAACGATTTATAAAAGGAGGCCTAGAATTTTAAGTACCTCGCCTATCATACTGTGGGAGTAGTAATAAGAAAGTTGTGCACTGGTCAGGGGGAGATGGCCTCCTAAACCCCCATGAACGGACTTTATCCGCATACTTATGAATTGGGGAGATCGGCACTTGTTAACCGAGATTTCGCTCTAATTGTATATCCTGAACTAGAAAGTATTTGCAAATTCCAATTACATAAGGATACATTATTCCTTATGCATAGTTATTATCCAAATCATGCGGCTTTAAATCTAATGTACTGAAGCTCATTGTTAATTGAAAAACTCTTTTTTTCATATCAATCATAAAATCTTCAGCTAATGTAGCCAACACGTCTTGTCCCTTTCTGAAGACTTCGTCAGGGCTTGTTCTTTCCTTGCATGGTTTTCTTATGTAATTAGGTTGTGCACAGGGTTCTAAAACTGGTATTGACCTTAGTCGCGGAGTTGGTGTTCGTACTTTTTTTTTAAAAGGTTGTTTTTCTGATGATCATCTGTTTTGGAAAAAGACTGTGTTCACCAAAGGTAAGTTCTAGCCCATGTCGGCAACTAGACCTGACTGTGGGTGTTCATTCGTAAACAGTCTCTCGGCTTGGAGTCTTGTCTTTAAATAAAATTTGCAAGTACTTTCTAGCTCAGGATATACAATTAGAGGACATCTCCTTTAGTGAGTGCCGATCTCCCCAATTCATAAGTAATACAACTAGTCTTTAGTTATCTTTTGGGCCACGGTGTAGCGGGATAACTTTATGGTATACTGTAATACATGCCGATGACAAGCCATTATTTACATGGTTAATGGCTGTATTTAGAACGTGAAAAGGCAGTCATATTTTTTTTACTACACTTTGCCTGTCTTCTCTGTTAGAGCATTAGCTACAGGTAGGTAGTTGGGTTTGTTGCAGTTCCCTACCTATTACCACTTTTAATAAAGTGGTGATAAGTAGGTAAAAGTATTTATATATATTTTTTTAAACTTAGTTTAAATATGTTTAGAGTACTGCACTAGTATCTATTAAGTGCCTTATTTTTTTAGTAAATGTAGGTATTTCAATGGTACCGCGTACAGTTGTTTTTACAGAATTAAATGTTTAGAATTGTAAATACACTGTAATACACTCTGTTAAATATAACATAGTGCAATGTTTTTATTTTTTTAATGATGTTTATTTTTTTTCTACTTCTTGGTACCATGGTACTTTCAAAGTAGTACCGCAATACTCTGTATCGGTTTTTAAAAATATAAAGAAACTGATAATTATTTTTCCTATTTATTACCACTTTACCAAAGTGGTAATAGATATGGAATAATATCAAATCTAATTCTTACCTATATCGAAGGTCCTAAGACAGAACACTGCCTTAAACCTGTGTAAAGGCAGTCATTATCCAATCAGATAAAGGCTTGTCATCACCATGTACCGCTGCAGTTTCACGGACTTTGTGGAAATTCTGTGAAAGTAAATAGTGATCACAGATGTCACTAAGTTTAAATGTCTTATAACTGAAAACATACTTACCTGCAGTACCCAAAAAAGGATTATCTGGGCACCATAATGTATAATCCTACCTAATTTCATGTGATTCTGTTCAGCTGTTTATGTGCTACCTCAAATACAATAATTTAATGCTTTTGTGGGAAAATGCTTTTCAGGACTATACCCCCTTTATCTTTGCACTCCCATTAACGATTCACCACAAAAGTTTACATCATTACAAAATGCTAAAGGTCTGGAAAGTTTTGTGACAATTCGTCAAGTGGGTAGAAAGATATTTGGGAGCAAAAATTTGAGAAATGTATATCTCTGGGAATCCTAACTGTAACTGCTGAGTGGCAATCGGATTTTATATTATTTATTTTTAACTATTGCGTTTTTTATCCAGTATTAGGGGTGTCTTTCATAGATTCACATGCCTGAATCATTCCCCGTTGTCGAGACGGGAGCCTCCGGTACATAGAAAAGTAATGTCCTATAGATATACATAGAGAAAAATAGGCCTAAGGGCCTCACCTTAGTAGCCTATCCTTGTCCTTCTGTAAAAAGGACCAAACTCTTAGAGCCAGCCAATCAGCTATGACCTCCCTCTAGAACCTTCCTGGCAGGAGCCTCAGTCCCTCAGATTTTCTACTGCACGTTGTGCTAGGGAGTCTCCAGCCTGAGCTCTCCTCAGGATTTCTTTAAAACCATCTACTTAACTTTTGGAAGTGATTTCTTCATTCTACATCTCGTCAACGATTACTTCAGTCCACTTATTCCTGCAGTAAGTGTTTTCTTTCCACTGCTTTCTACAATGTCTGAATCCCAGAAGTAAGCCCTTTTCAGGGCCTGCTCTTCATGTGGGAATAAAAGGCTACATGTGGAGGACAAGCATGCCCTGTGCTTATATTGCCTTTATCCAGACCACGTCCCTGCAGACTGCAGAATATGTAGGTCTTTCCCTAAGAAGACCGTAAGTGACAGGGAAGGTCGCCTGCTCATCTGGCTTGACAGGCTCAAGGAGAGAGACAACGTGTAATCTTCAGAGGGTAGCGTTTCAAGGACCTCAGAAGTCTCTCTAAAGAGGCCAAGGGTAGCTTCCCCTGGCCCCTCAGACACTCCTCCTAGGAAGGCACAAAAGAAGTCTTCAGAGGCAAGATCAACGACATCTTCAGTGTCTGCCAAAGATACCCAGACTTTTAAGAAGCCTGCTCAGTCATCTAGCAGGCATACGCAAAGGGTCGCCCATCGACGACGACAACTCCATCATCGTCGTCAGCAGGTAGACCTATTTCATCTATTGTCCTGCTAAAATCGTCATCGACGTCGAAAACCTCGTCGACGACGAAGATTACACCGTCGACGACGGTGTCGTCGATGAAGAGCCCACCGTCGACGACGTCGATGAAGAGCCAACCGTCGACGATCACGTTGACGACGAAGGCATCGACGACGAAGGCGTCGACTACGAAGACGACGACGAAGACGTCGATGACGGGCTCGCCGTCGACGAGAAGTGACGCGCCGACGAGTGCACCGACACCGACCACACCGATATCGAAGTCATCGTCGACGACCAAAATGCCGTCTACGGAGATGCCGTCGACGAGGACCTTACCGTCGACTAAGACACCGTCGACGGATGACTCGTCGTCGACACTGGCCCTTTATGAGCCATGGAAGAAGTCCAAGGTCGTAGAAGTGTCGTCTCTAACGCTGCCACCGTCGACGACACCTGTGACGACGGCAGGAACTTCTACATCAAGTTATGCGTCTGGCAAGGTTGCCAAGCAGCAAATTACGCCGGAAACCACGTCTCCGAGTAAAGTGCAAACGCAGTTGCCTTCAGAAATCTTCCAGAGTGAAGAATCTGAGGAAGAGGAACTCCTGAATCCAGCTACTTCCATTTCAGACCTTCATGTCAAATGCCAGAGCACAGACGAGGAACAGGAGGAGATGACTTACCATGAACACTCTGTCCACACTAGTGTTCGCACGGAGGTCACCCCGATGGTATGCCTGCCGGTTTCTATTGTCAATGACCTGAAATACCTTATTATACAGGATTACAAGCAACGCTTCCCGGAAACACCAACAACGGAAAGTGGGAATCAGACGCCTGCAGTAAATAACCCAGCGTCAGCCCCAAAAAAGTCTCGACCTCTCCCTCAAGCCCACCGTGAGAGAATCCAACCTCAGGTGGTAGTATCGTCAGACGATGATGATGATGATGATGAGGAATTGGAAGAAGGAGAGGTCCAGGAAATCCACTCTGCCCATGATGAGGAGGATGAGTATGTGGCATCTTCCCCAGCTTCACCCCAACCGCGCCAAGCAGATTCACCACCTGTGGATATTGGCGGCTTCCATAAAATTGTGGAAAGGGCGGCAAAGCGAAACTGAATGCTTCTTACACGATTTCAAGGAGCAGAAGCAAAAGTCAACGAAATCTATTCCAATAATAGAATTCCTATGGGAGCAAGGCAAGAAACTAATGCTGACGCCCGCTTCTGTACCTGCGGTTGTTCCACGCCTGGACAAAAAATATAAAGCCCCACTTACAGCGGCAGCTTGCCTCAATGGACACCCGAAACCAGATTCGGTGGTTACACAGGCGGCCCAGAAGGACTCCCGCAACCCTTCCTCCCCTCTGTCAGCACCTCCGGACAAAGAAGGCAGGAAGTTGGACACGATCGGGAAACGATTTACGACAACATCGGCCATGACCATCAAGGTGGCCAATTCCATAGCTCTGTTGGGGCGTCATAATCGCCAACTCTGGGAAGACATAGTCCCCTATTTGGCGGAACTACCTGACGCAGTCCAGGGTGAAGTCAAGGCACTGCTTACGGAGGGTCAAACCTCAGCAGCGGAAATAATTGACTGCGCTATTGATGCAGCCATGACCGGCTTTCGTCAACTTGCTGGAGCAGCAGTCCTACGCCGTCAAGGATGGCTTAAAGCGACGTCATTCCGACAGGAGGTGCAATCAAAAGTGCTAGATATGCCCTTCGACGGCCAGCACCTTTTTGGGGACAAGATCGATGAAGCACTTCAAACCATAAAGAAGGACACCGATACTGCCAGAGCACTGGGTACCTTGCAGGCGCGGAACCAGTCCTTTCGAGGCAACAGATCCAGAGGACAATCCTCTTACAGAGGTTCCTATCAGAATAGGTCCTCATATTCCTACCAAAATAAAAATCAATACCAACAGAAACACCTACAGGGTCGTCAGTCTTCTTACGGAAGATCCAACTTCAGGGGCAAAAATCAGAAGAGGGGCACTGGCGGCCGCCAGCGACCTATTACTCCAGCCAGTCCAGCCACCCTATCCCTCATTACAAATTGGAGGAAAATTGACCCATTTCCTAACAAATTGGCAACTCATCACCACAGACCGGTGGGTTCTCCAAATAATAAGATTCGGCCATTCCCTGGAATTCACCACCATCCCTCCTACAACACCTCCCCGCAGACGGCCACACAAACATCTACGCCTGCTTCTCCAAGAAATTTCTGTGATGCTGAAGAAAGGAGCAATCGAACGAGTTCCAACACCTCTGAAAGGGAAAGGCTTCTATTCCCACTTCTTTCTTGTACGCCAGAAGGAGAAAAAATGGAGGCCCATTCTGGACCTCCGAGCGCTAAACGCTTTCCTACGGAGCCAATCGTTCAGGATGGTGACGATTCAAGAAATACTAGGCATGCTGGAAAAAGGAGATTTCATGACATCTTTGGATCTCCAAGATGCCTACTACCATATCCCCATCCTCAAGTGTCACAGAAAATTCCTGAGGTTCGAAGTCGCAGGACAACATTACCAATTCAAGGTCCTGCCGTTTGGCCTTAAGTCCGCACCGCGGATTTTCACAAAGTGCCTTGCACCGGTGGCAGCTTTCCTGCGTCAAATGGGTCACCAAATCTTTCCCTACCTCGACGACTGGCTGGTGAAGGCACCCTCAGCTATCGGCGCAACCGAATCCTCCAACGCCTGCAACAATCTTTTTCAAAGGCTAGGATAAACTCTCAATCTCAAAAAATCCTGCATGATCCCTACAACAAACATTACCTTCCTCAGGGCGACCTTGGACACGGAGTACGCAAGGGCCTTCCCCTCGATGGAAAGGACAAACAAGATAATATCTCTGGCCACGGCTGTGGCGTCAAAGAAGAACCTAAAAGTCCGGACCTACAAGTCTCTCCTGGGCATGATGTCTTCCTGTACACTCCTCATCTCTCACTGCAGACTCGGGATGCGCCCATTGCAGGAGGCCCTCACGAACCAATGGACTCAGAGTATAGGTTCTTTCGAGGACGTTGTAAAAATAACACCAAAAATATCCAAGAATCTGGTCTGGTGGAGGTGTCGCAAGAATCTATCTGTAGGGCTACCATTTCTACTTCCGGCAACACCTCTGGTGATCACCACGGAAGCCTCCCTGGAAGGATGGGGCGCTGTCCTCCAAGACCTTCGGATAAGCGGCAAGTGGGCCACTCAGGAAAAACAGCTCCATATAAACCTTTTGGAGCTGAGAGCTGTGTATCTGGCACTGCAGGCCTTTTTACCACGCATCCAGAACTCTCAGGTGCTCGTCAAAACGGACAACACCACGACGATGCACTATCTCAACAAACAGGGAGGAACGCGTTCGCTCACTCTATCACGCGAATCGCAGAAGATCTGGAACTGGCTGGTACTACATGGAATCACGCTCAGGGCGGACTATGTACCAGGCAAGGACAATACCATTGCGGACGCCCTAAGCAGGCAAACATCCCTCTCCCACGAGTGGGAACTGAGCGAAAGCGCACTGACTCACATATTCTCTCAATGGGGAGTCCCAGGAATCGACCTGTTTGCCACCAGGGGGAACGCCAAATGCCCAAACTACGCAAGCTGGCATCCCCAACAAGGGTCACTGGGAAATGCTTTTTCCATCAGTTGGTTCAGCGTGTTTGCGTACGCTTTTCCTCTGTTTCCGATGATCCGAAGGGTCCTCAGGAAGATGAAGGCGGAACCTTGTACCCTGATCCTAATTGCCCCGTTCTGGCCGAGACAACACTGGTTCTCGGATCTTCTTCGACTCTCCATCAGGACACCGATTCGTCTGCGGCAGCACCCGAACCTCCTAACAATGTCCAACAGGCAAGTACAACATCCAAACCTTCCATCGCTCAGGTTATCGGCCTGGCTCCTGAGCACAGAGAGTTCTGTAGCCTGAATATCCCGCAGGAATGCAGAGACGTATTGGCAAAAGCGAGAGCAGACAGTACCAACAAAACATACTCTCTCAAATGGAAAAGATTCTGCATTTGGTGTTCAGAGCAAGGCCTGCGACCGCTGCATATCACACCCGAGCAGATATTGCCATATCTCCTGCATTTGGCACAGTCAGGACTGGCGCATGCATCCATAAAGGTTCACCTGGCGGCTATCTCACGGTTCACCAGAACTTTCACAGGACCTTCTCTGTGGTCCAGTAGACTCGTCAAACAGTTCCTAAAGGGACTTTATAGATCCTTCCCGAGACCTCGGAAGGTCCCTCCGACATGGCATCTCAATCTAGTCCTCAACCAACTCATGAGGCATCCTTTTGAGCCCATTCATCGAGCATCCATTAAGTACATCTCATGGAAAACGGCTCTCTTACTCGCTTTAACATCTGCCAGGAGGGTAAGCGAGCTACAGGCTCTATCCATTCAGGAACCATTCATGCAGTTCAAACAGGACAGGGTGGTGCTGAGACCGAATCCTAAATTCATACCGAAAGTGCCTTCAGACTTTCATCTCAATGAACCGATAGTCCTTCGGTCTTTCTTTGCGAACCCTTCCACCGCAGCAGAAAGAACACTACATTCTTTGGATCTCAAGAGGTGTCTAAAGTTCTACCTAGACAAAACTAAGACTTTCAGAAAATCTTCACAACTATTTGTGGCCTACAGCAGACCGAGAATGGGTCTGCCTCTCACGAAACAAAGCATCTCAAGGTGGATCCCCTCAGCGATAGCATTCTGCCATGACAAGGCTGGACGGCCTTTGAGTGATCATGTTACTGCGCATTCCACCAGGGCGATGTCCACATCGGCAGCACTGTTCGCTGGAGTGCCGATTTTGGAAATATGCAGAGCGGCGACCTGGAAATCGCCACACACTTTCTCCAGACACTACTGCCTGGATATCGAACTTCAGAAGGATGCAGCAGTGGGCCAGGCAGTGCTTCGCCATCTCTTTCAGTGAGGTGAGCCTTCCAACATCCCGCCATCTGGGTATGCACATTCTTTGTCTTTATGATATTCTGCTTTATGCTATCATTACAATGTCATATGATAATGTGTATTGTCTAACATGACTGTAAGGCACCATTACATCAGAAATGTGCATAAGTTATTGCTAACTACTCTGATTCAGGCATGTGTATCTATGAAAGACACCCCTAATACTGGATAAGAAACGCTTTACTTACCTGTAACAGCAGTTATCCAGTATTGGTGTCTTTCATAGATTCACATGCAACCCTCCCGCCTCCCCTGGAAGGACTCACATCCCTCTCTAACTGTATTACGCCTACCTAGCTGGGTGCGTACAAAAATCTGAGGGACTGAGGCTCCTGCCAGGAAGGTTCTAGAAGGAGGTCATAGCTGATTGGCTGGCTCTAAGAGTTTGGTCCTTTTTACATAAGGACAAGGATAGGCTACTAAGGTGAGGCCCTTAGGCCTATTTTTCTCTATGTATGTCTATAGGACATTACTTTTCTATGTACCGGAGGCTCCCGTCTCGACGACGGGGAATGATTCAGGCTTGTGAATCTATGAAAGACACCAATACTGTATAACTGCTGTTACAGGTAAGTAACGCGTTTCTTATGTGTTTTGTTTATTGGTTTACATGATCATGTGACCATAATGTTGTGTGTTGATTTAGATTCTGTATCTACATTTCCTGATTTATGCCCTTATATAGGTACAATTCACATTTCCCCTATTTAGGAATAGAAATACAGCCCTTATTTAGGCATTACTCATGCTAACCAAATACAGGCATGGCTACCTACATCCGTTCATCTACGTCACGAGTTCTTGGAAAACCAGACACTTAAGCCTTTAGGACTTCCCCTTGCTTGGATATTGATTTCTCCAAGAACTCATTTATTATGTATGAACATCTATTCCTTAGGGGTTCATTCATGACGTTCTTATGCCTGACTTTTACCTCCATACTGGCATTCCTAAACTCCTTCAAGGTATAAATATGCTTTCACTTGCCCTGGCAAACCACAGATCGGTCCACGGTTCGCCTGCCTACTTGCACGACACGGTTCGCCACGGCAAGTTCGGAAGGAAGTCCAGTCCCCAACTGACGCACTGACCAGACACTGCCATCCTCCTCGCCGAGAATCCAGCTCCAGTGTTTCTGATTTCCCTTGCGGAGTGTTAGAGCTCAAGACCCGGGAAAGAGATTCCAACCTCTCTCATTCTAAGGTATGGAGCAGACTAGAACCTAGAGGGACTCTTGTCAATTATAGCTAAACTAGACAATAGCTAAACAGCACCTACTTCTTCCCTCGTACAAGACTTAGGTGAAGTACACTCGGGTAGGATTATTTTAGAAGCACCAGATGAGTATTTTAGCCTGTGTTATTTATGTATGTATTTATTATGAATATATGTCTGTTAGACTTGACATCATTGGCGTGAGTTTCCCTTCCATTTTCGACGGATTGCCTCCTCTGTTTTTGATATGTTTTTGCTGGTTATATGTTTTGGCACTGTGCCACTGCTAATCAGTGCCACAGTGCAAGTGCCCCCTATGTTAAATTGATGTACTAATTGGTTATTCCATGATTGGGTTATTTGATTTACTGTCAGCCCCTAGTACAGTGCACCAGGTGTGCCCAGGGCTTGTAGGCCAAATGCTGCTGGTGGTCTTGCAGCACTGGTTGTGCCACCCACAGAAGCAGCTTGTAAAGTGTGTCTCAGGTCTGCCATTGCAAGGCCTGTGTGTAGTCTGTGGCTACCATGTCGACTTGGCCAAGTGCACCCACTTGCCAGTCCTTAAACCTTCCCTTTGCTTCATATTAGACACCCGTATGGTAGGCCCAAGGGCAGGGTGCATTGTAAGTATAAGGTAGGACATGCTCTGATGTGTGTAGCATGTTCTAATAGTGAATTACAGCCATTTTCGTTTTTCACTATTGAAGGCTACCTGTTCTCCTAGGCCTGGATGGGTGGTTAGATTAATACATTCTTATAATCCTAACTGACTCAGGGAACAGGGTAGAAATTCGAATTTAGTATGCCTGAACTCAGAATAGTAAAATACATATTTTAGTAAAGTTTATTTTAATATCCTGTGTTTGCAAATAACACTTTATAGAAAGTAGGTATTTGCTTGCCTAACCATTTGAGCCCGACTCTGCTGAGTTGTGTATTCCTTGTCTGGGGTTGTGTCTGACAAGGCTGGGGGATTCCAGGTGACAGGCTGGGGCAGCCCAGTGGTGAATAGGGAGATTAGCATCCAGATGGGAGGGAGAAGTACACCTGGGACCTGAATAGGGCTGGGCCTTCCCTCTACAATGCTGGCTCCACCCCCTGTGGCTTGTCTGATGTATCTGCCTTGCACTGTGAAAGAAGAGAAGGAATCATGTCAACAGAGTGCTCGAGAGCTGCATCTTCCCTCCCCTGTGCTGGCTCCACCTCCTGTGGGGTGGCTGATGTCTCTGCCCTGCACAGTGAAAGGAAGAGGAGAGTCATGTAAACAAAGTGCTCAGGAACTGGTTTGAACTAGGCAGAGGCCTCTCTGCCTTAAGAGAACAAAGGATTTTTGGGGTATAAATATCGGGACCCAGTCCCACAGACTTTAGATCACTTCTGTAACAAGAAACCTTTCCACGAACCAAGGAAGCTGCAGGAGTTTGGACTGCCCTTCTGCCAGTATGCTGTTTGCTGGGTTGGCCTGCAGTGGTTGTTTCATTGCCAAGGGAAAGGAGAAGTAACTTTTAAGAACTTTCATTTATCTAAAGAATATTCTCCAAGGGCTTGAACTGTGCTTGCCTCCTGCTGAAGTCTCAGGGACAAAAGACTTCACCTCCAGGTCCCTCCTGAATTTCCTTGCTGGGAATTCTGACTCCAGTCACTTGCGTGCCGCTGGGAGCTGGAAGCACGACTCATCGAGAAGTAGCGTATCGCTGCCGCAGCTAAAATCATCGCAACGCCGGAGAATCGAGTCTTTGTCGCATCTCCCTGGAAGCGTGTTGTAATGGCTGCCTTTTTGCTAGCTCTTAGGAGAAGGAGAATGATGGAGAGTGACTCCAGCCTATCACCCCCATAGCATAGGGATTAGGCTGACAGACAGGGACCCTGTCTTACATATATTAGGGCATTTTCGTACCATTTTCCTTAGAGTAAGGCTTATGAATTTAAGTTAGGGGATAGATATATAAGTATTAGTCATGATTTGCTCATTTGCTAACATGCTAGGCTATTTTCCATGGAGCTATGCATATTGTGGGCTCCGTAGGCCTTAAACGAGACAGACTCCATTTTGCTTTCTGCCTGGTAGCTCGAGAAGGCTTTCTAGGTGAAGTGTAATGTTTTAGTTTCAAGCTGTTGTTCGCTTGGAGAGAACCGGTTCAGGCTGACCCTTATCGAAGGAATGTATTTTTCTCCACTCCGAAGACACAACTTCAGGCCGGCCGGCTGGGAAAGTGTCCTTGGTACGGGGAGGTACAAGAATTTGGTGGGCGGCAGGTTACTGGCCGTGAATTTCCATGAAGGAACGGGCTTTGATATTAGCGAAGGTGTTAGTCAGTTTGTCAGTTAGTCCGTAGGCGGCATCTAGCCGTTAGCATCTCTGCCATTACTCATTTTCATGGTGGACAAGTCGCCATCTTTGAAGTCGGAGAAAGATTTAAGACCGAAACTCTCTGAGAAAGACTGAACGAGAAGTAGCGCGGAGCGCACTGATACAGAGAGAGAGAGAGACGGTAGCTAATAATCAGCAAGGTTCCGGTGTCCTGAGGGGAAGCAGACGAGGTTGAGCCTAGCGGTGCAGACGTGTACTTGTGACGGCTGAGGGTGACTGCAAGGCGAGCCAGGATACAGAGACGAGAAGGGAACCTAGATGACTGCCGAGTCCAGACTTCCCACTAATAAGGTGATCTCTGTCTAACTTAACTAGAATGTGCACTCTAATCTTTACCTTTTTCTTGCAGAAGTTATGTTGCATAGTAATGTGATTTGTGTCTATTGTTAATAAATACCCTAATTCATGTAGAATTACTGTGTATCTGGTGTTCATGTTCAATCTCGGTAAACTGCATTCCTAGTCGAAAGCTGTTTAGGTGAACGGATGAGAAATCCCGATCAGGTAAATGGTGATCGAATAAAGAGGGAGTGAGTGGACCTTTGATGCCAAGAGCAGGGAGTACACTATTCAATCTGGAACTATATTCAAAGTTATTATTGTAGTTTTATTCCGAGTAGGTAACTGAGATATTATCCTGATAACTGTTCATAGGAATGTGGTCGTCGTTGATATGCGGCGTTAATGAGAGCACTGGGGAGGATTACCAGTGTGTATACCCACTGGATTGTGGCTTGAATAAGTGAGAACACTAGGAGGTCGAACTAGTGTGTATATTGTCATTCCCCATCCTTAGGTGCGACCTGTATATATATCTGTATATCTATTCATTGTGGATACGATCTGAGGAGGGAAGGTGAGTACGTTTTGGCTGGGTCACAGGGGTCCCTGGGGGCTGATCCCATCTAAACAGAAAATCCAGCCATTACACGTGTGTTCATCAAAGATGACTTTAATCATCTTTTAAGTAATCTTAAGTGTAGTATTGTGAATATTTGTCGTTTGTAGTCTTGTGCTAAGTCTATATAAAGAATACTTATTTTTATAAAACCTGTGTTGTGTCCATCTGTAGTGATTTCACTGTATTACTGTGTATATTCACAAATGCTTAACACACTGCCTCTGAGATAAGCCTGTCTGCTCATGCCAAGCTACCAAGGGGGTAAGCCGTGTTATTAAGGAATGTAATCCCCTTATCATGACTTAAAAGTAAGGGTCCCTATTTGGACAAAGGTGAATACCATTGCCAACTAGAGACCCCCAGATCTAACATTGGTGGTCAGCGGTGAGGATTTGGACTTCGCATTTGTGTTTGATATACAGTGATTTGTGTACTAATGAGTGCAGAACAAACGCGACCACATACCTTTTTTCGATAGAATCCTTTTTCCTTGGAACTGTTATTTTTTCTGAAGACTCCCAATTCTTACTACCATGAGTAAACCAGCAACTGTTGCATCGATGGATCTTGATTTTGAGGAAGAGAGGTTGGAAACCTACAATGTGAAACAGCTCAAGTGTCTCTGCAGGAAATTGAAAATTGGTACACCAGGCATTTCTAAAAAGGAAGACTACCAAAAGGCGCTGAGCGCCTGGGTAGAAGCTAGAAATGCCACTGATCTTGTGGTGGAGCCTATTGGGGATGCAGATGGGCAAATTGATGGGCCAGAATTTCCAGCCGTCCCCACCTGGCAGCAGCATCTCTTCCAAAGACTTGTCCATCAGACAGCTGGAGGACAGGGAGAGAAATAGGGCAATGTAGCTGGAGTTGGCTAAGCTTAAGATGGAAGGTCAGAGGGAAACAGAGAATAACAGGTTGTCCTTGGAAAGCGAGAGAATGAGAATGGAGCATGAGAGAATGTGAGGTAGTTAGAGATCAAGGCCAAGAGCTTAGAGATCAGTTCCTCTCGTGGCAGCGCACCATCTGTGCCTTCAGAAGGCAGGGTACATATTCCCAAGGATGTCATCAAAGATTTTCACAAAGGTGAAGATATTGGTCAGTGGTTTGCAGACTATGAGATAGCAATGTTGGCCCACCGGGTCCCTGAGAAGAATAGGGGAGCGGCTTGTGGGGTCGCTTTGTCACTGAAGGTAGGGACACTTTGTTAGACTTGCCCAGTGAGTATAGGATGTCTTATAACCACATGAAGGAAGCACTGATGACAAGGTATGGGTTAACTCCAGAGCTCTATAGACAGAGGTGCAGGAATTGTAAGAAACTTGAGGGAACCACTTGGGTAGAATATGTGTCTTTCTTTTGCAGAGCCATGGATGGTTGGGTGAGGGGTAGCAACGTTGATAATTTTCAAGCTCTCTATGATTTGATTGCCAGGGAGCACTTATCTGCTAATTGTTTCCAGAGCTACGCCAGCAGCTTATTGATAGCAAGTTGACTAACCCTAGAAAACTTGCTGAGGAGGCGGACCGCCTGGTCAGTACCAGGGTCCGCAAGGGTATTGTGGGAGACTCCGCTAAAGGTGGGCAGGGTCCCCAGCAGAAGAGTGGGGGGGACAAGGGTACACAGAGGGAGTTTCAAAAAGGGCCCAAAAGTAATTCCCAAGGGAACCAAGGTAAGGGTTCCCAGCCTCCCCCTGAGAAGAAGTCAGGATCCCCGACAGGTAAACCTGTTAGTAGGGGGCCTGTTACCTGCTTTCAGTGTAAGCAGGTAGGACACCGTTGGTATGATCCCCATTGTCCCCAGAAGGACAGTATGTGCCACTCCGTGCACCACCCCGTGAGATGGCCAGTATAGCCCTGGGTGGGGAGGAGATGAGTGCCCAAGGTGGGTGGGGTCCCGCAGAAATGTCCCTTGTCTCATTAGGAGACTTTCAGATGGTCCCTAGAACTCAGCTGCCTGATAACACTAAAAAATACAGGCAGTGGGTGACCATCAATGGCTATAGAGTGGAGGCTCTGAGAGACACAGGAGCAAGTGTGACAACTGTCAAGTGTCACTTGGTCTTTGAAGAGCAGGTAGTACCTCATGCATTCTGTAGGAGAGTAGGGTCTGCAATCCTATGATCACCCGGACTTTTTGCTTTTGTTTCACTGGTTTACGACTTTCTCGGGCTGTGGGCCTGCTAATCAGACCCACAGCCTAGCTGTTCTCTCACTAAATTGATGCGTGTACCTTAGGTGCATTACCCAATTGGAACTGGGCCACCTTGTCAGACCCTGTAACTCAGGGCATCGGTGTACCCAGGGCCTACCAGGGGCTGAAGCATGTATTATGCCACCCCTGGATGGCCAGCTAAAACTGACACAACTGGCTGCACGACAGCTGGGGCAACGTAGCGTACTCGCTTTAGGTATAGTATCCCTATATCTAACCTCACAATGGACACCCGGGTTCCTATCAGTCACTCCTATGGCAGGCCTTGACAATCCTGAAGGCAGAGTGCATGGACCCGTGTGAATTGGGCTCTGGCACGAGCCGAGCCCGGTTGCAGCTTGCGGAACCAAGACCCAATGGCTGTTCCATGATAACGCGTATCATATCGGTAACTTCGGTATAGTGTTATCAAGACATGTCGAGTAAGGTGTCATACGAATCGGGATGCTGCCCCCTCACCAATTCTGGCGACGAGGTTAGCATTCCGCCCTTCTAGAGGGACACAACATGTACGTAACTGTGAACCCCGGTTAAAGTTAACTAAAGCCTCAGCTCCACAAAATGGATGCTGCCACCACAGACACGAGTCTGACCTCCTGCTGCTGGGAGTCCTTCCAGCGAGGAGAGCTTGGACAAAGGGTTTCCTGTCCAGGGCAGTGTTCGCACCGTCCCAGACAGGGTTTGTGTATTCTGGGTAGGTAGGGCTTTGCGAGAAGGTGACTGCGGAGTGGCACCCCGGTGCTCACTACGCATCTGCCGGTCAGAACCAGTTCCAGGGGCACGCAGCCCCTGACCTGGGGAAAGTCTGGCAGGGGAGAGGGGTGTAACTACCCCCCTTCTTGGTCCCACCCCTAGGGCAGGACCTAGTCATGTACCCACCCCTTTCTTTAGGATAAAGGCCGGAGCGGGGACCCTTCCAAATTAGATCATCTTTGAATCAAGAATACTTTCTACGAAAGGACTTCGAGACTCTTCTCAAGATTTCTCCCTTGTGGCTAAGGAGTAGTCACCCTGCATCAGCGGGCACCATCTAAGAACTCTGCGGTTTGCTGCAAGTCCTTCCTCAAGGATCCGACGGCCCAGCTCGACGAGAACCGGCTTCCCTGGCACCTCTGACCTCTACCCACGTCGTCAGCTCAGCTGAGATCTGTGGGTGCGACGAGACCTCGAGGGACTGGCCATCATCAGAACCTGCACGCTTTCTTAAACAGCACGACCATCGAAGCAATTCTCTGGTGAGTGCTCTGGGGTCCGAGAAGCCCCGACCCTGAGTAGCTCCAGCACCGAAGTGCAGTCTCCCAGCATCTCCACGATCTGCGTGGGGCCCTTCTGCTCGCTGCTCAGCACGTTGTCTGGTCACTAGCCGCTGGCTTGTGTCCTTCTTTGACGACATCCGACAACCAACGCTGCTGGTCTGGTTGCTCCAGACTGGCCTTTGCTTCCTTCTTTGAGAGAAGCACCCCGGACCCTCCCGGTCCACTCAAGACGCCATTTTAGGCCCACCACGTGGCCCTGAAATCTGCCAAGGCTTGATGCCCCAATCCTGGGCCCAGCGACGCCGACAGCATCAACCTTCGTGGGACAGCTCGCACCTCCATCCTGGTCGCCGACAACGCCTCCTGGTCCGTGAGACTGCAGAGCCTAGCGTCGCCCACTCACCTAGTCGAGGTGACGGCCATCCGGTGCCTTCCTGGTACCCTCTGACTACTGGCTAGTAGTACGAACTTGGTCCCCTCTGCTTTCAGGTATCAACGATCACTGATCCAGGCTTGGATCTCTACGAACTATTCATCACTGTTCGCTGGCCAGCAACTCCTTTTCTTCCGGCTCCTGGCTCGTCAGCAAAAAGACCCCGACGCCTGTAAGACTTGTGCAGCCGCAGCCCTCGTGGCTAGGTAACTTCGGCATTTCGGTGCCGCATAGCCTCCTTACTCTAGGGTCCAGAGTCCCTCGCTTCCGACTTGCCTTATCGGGTCCGCCCGAGACCACTAGAACTTTCCGTGCCCTCGGGCACTTGTATTGATTGTGCACTTGAAGTATTTTCCTAAGAGTTTTGTTCTGTGCTTAGTACCCTGTCCTCATAAAGAGTACAGGGCTGTTGTGATTCTAATAAATATACTGTTTATTTTCATAACACTTGTGTGGTGTCCTTTCACTGGGTGTTCAAGGGGTATGTGATGGTATAACAGCTGGCTTAACACGCCCTCTAGAGTTTAGCCCGAAGACTGCTCGTATCCACGCTACTAGGATAGCTGGTCTAAGGTTGACTTACAACCAATCACCATAAGGGTCGTTTGGACCGATGCATAGTGGCCGCTAGAACAGCGAACGCTGCATATCGGGCCAACTTCTCACACATTCATCCCAGTTGTTGCCGCTGACAACACAGAGTCATTGCAAGGTGGCTCAAGTTCCCTTTGAGTGGGGGGAGGGGGGGGGGGGGATCTGGTACTCTTCAAGTAGAGGTGAGGCCATCCATGCCTGTTGATTGTCTGTTGGGCAATGATTTAGAAAGCTCCCCTAGGGCTAGGGTGGAGAGGAAGGCGCATTTAGAGATGTTGGGTCTGCCTGAGTGGACATGTGTGACCACTCGGTCTATGGCAGCTAAGGATGTTCAAGAGACCCTGGAGCATGAAAGTATGGCCCAGGGACCTGCCTTAAAGAGAAGAGGTAAGGGGCGCGGGAAACCAGCCCCCATTGTTCCCACGGTCCAGGAGGAGGCAGACCTTGAGGGGGATGCCCTGGAACCCACTGGTTAGCAAGTTTCTGAACTGGGGAACCTACCTGAGCTGACCCATTGGCAGCAAGAAGGGGGTCCCTCCAGGGAGGAATTTTGTGAAGAGCAGAAGAAGTGCCCTTCTCTTGTGGGTTTGAGGCAACAGGCCACAAACCAGGCAGCAGGTGATCAGTCTGGATCACATTGGATCTACTGGGAGAATGGTCTCCTGTATAGCGAGCCTAAGGTTGCTGAGCCTGGGTCAGCCTGTGTGCTGGTGGTACCCCAGTGCTTCAGAGCCTTCCTACTGGGTTTTGCTCATGATGTTCCTTTAGCTGGTCATCTGGGGCAGAACAAGACCGTTGAAAGGCTTATCTCCCACTTTTATTGGCCCCATATGCGAAAGAGTTCAGATACTCATTGTAGGACTTGTCAAACTTGCCAGGCAAGTAGGTAAAGTGGAAGGAGGCACAAAGCCCCTCTCCAACCTTTCCCTGTAGTCAGTACCCCCTTTGAACGGGTGGGCATTGACATTGTGGGGCCACTGGACCCCAAGATAGCCATGGGCAACAGGTTTATGCTGGTCTTGGTGGACCATGCTACCTGGTACCCGGAAGCCATTCCGCTCAGGACAGTAATGGCCCGTGTGGTGAGACGTGCACTGATCGCGATCTTCTCCTGTGTGGGGTTCCCCAGAGAGGTTGTGTCTGACCGAGGTGCAAACTTAATTTCCAATTATATGAAATCTCTGTGGAAGGAGTGTGGTGTTACCTACAAGTTCACCACTCCTTACCACCCACAAGGTAATGGGCTGGTTGAAAGATTTAACCGGACCCTTAAGGGCATGATCATGAGTCTTGAAGAACTAATGAGGCGTAAGTGGGATGACCTCTTGCCATGCCTTCTGTTTGCCTACCGAGAGGTGCCACAAAAGTCTCTAGGGTTCAGCCCCTTTGAGCTTTTGTATGGTCACCCGGTAAAAGGACCTTTGAGTCTGGTCAAGGAAGGCTGGGAGCAATCTCCCAGGAAACCTCCCCAGGATGTATATAGCTGCATGCTGGCCTTCAGGAACCAGACTCGGCGTTTCAGGGATCTCGCTCAGGCGAATCTGGAAGCCAGCCAGGAAGAAATGAAGCAGTGGTACGATCAGAATGAAAAAAAAAAGGTATAGGAGGCCCCCTACTTTAAAGGTCTGGGACCAGGGGTATAAGATTAAAGAAATAAGAGTGTCCCTAAGGTCAAATACTCCCGTAAGGATGGTCAGAAGAATTTTGGTACCCACTGTACTTGTGTGTCGGCACAACCACCACATACACCTAAAGTGTCATATAAATAAAAAGCATTACATGTGTATAAGGACCCTGGTTTGAGTAACTGCATGCAATTTTAACACTCACTAGAAGATTGTGTTATTTTGATTTTGTGACAGTCTGTTAAAATACAACAACAAATATATATTAAAGTAAAATTAAACATGAATTTATTGCATTTCATAGGTTTAAAAAAAAAATGTCATACAGTTATTAATCAGTACACACAACATGATTACAAAAAATACAATATGTTACACAATAAATTAAAAATATTCTTGAGAACAAAAGTCAACGCGGCGTTTCGGTTAAAAACTTTCTTCAGTACAGTTTCTATAAAGAAACACAAAATTACTAAATAATAATATGAAAATGCATACAATACCTATTAACACAAATAAAATGTATCTGACTGTCACAGATTACATTACAAATAAATACATATTGCCTAATGGAGCTCTAATCTCTAAAAAGTCTTTCTAAGCATTGCTGATATTCATACTTTATAGAATCTGACATTCATACTATGTAAACAGCATACAGTAAGATGGCTTTGTAGTTCCAACAACCTTAGTGGTATCTATTGTGTGCATGCTAGTGGTGTCTGTCGAATTGAATCTTTATACTCCATGTTATATTTTGATGGTTGTGCCAGGAATAACGTGGGATTTTGTGCTATTGGGAAACTAAGCACCCAGGAGTTAAAGTGCTTATTATAAGTAGCATGGAAGATGATGCAGCCCATAGGGTAAAAGTCTCTTACCTCAAACAATATGTATATATCTCTCTCGCTCAGGTTTTCTTTCTGAGGTCAAATGTTAAAAAGGTGTCCTGTTTAGGGTACACACTTAAGACAACAAATATTCCGCTTGATCAGACTGGGTATAATTGTACTTGATAATGTCTGGAAAATCAAAACAAGGTATTTTTAGGTTAAGTAATATGCAAACTATGAGTGCACATATTCTCTCCTCCATAAATGATAGATCATGATTGGATAGGGTAATACCTTGTTATCAGGTCTTTGTAAATCTGCACTGTGTCGGAGGGGCCACCGGTTAGCTTTGTGTTGCTTTTACTCATACTGGAAAATAAAGAGAAACTCTAAAAACTCTTTTTAATGAATAATTGTTATGTTCCTAATGGGAACTCCCTATTCTATGGAGAACTCACCAAGGGTAGGGACTTGATAAATCACTGTAGTCGCGTGCTAGGTATGCTTCGTCAGCTAGTTCTAGGTATGGGATGATCCTCACGATATCTAGAACATCTGTTGAAAAATGAATAATGAATAATCCCCTGTTTACTCTTGTTCTTTATAATTAGTTTTAATGTACTTATAAATGCCGATATATTGATTGTGGTACTGAATGTACCTATATCATCTTTATCAAACTGTGTTGTTGTGAGGTAGATAGTAAAACACACAGAAACCTGGGAACGATTGTTCTACTTTTGCAGTAATTCCAAACAAGTTTTTGGAGACATGCGATACTCGGTACAGTACTGTACATGATTAATTGTTTTTGGACATCTTGTTGCTCACAATGAAAGAATACTGATAATAGCTTTTACAATCATAAGTCTCGATTGATATCGATAGTGGTCTTGCTATAAGGTCTAAACCGTTCTATTAACCGGTTTAGAGTTAATACTCTAAGTTAATAAAGAGAACTCGGTAACACATCGTGTCCCGTGTGCTTACCCGAATTAGAGAAATCGGCCTCCCTGCTCCTCCGATCACAGCGTCCGGGGGTTCTGTCTTAATCAATGGAAAACACCGTGGTCTGGCAAGTTTGTGTTTAAATACAAGGAGCCTTTCTATTTGTCGATATGAGCTGTAACGCTACTGGCTACTATATGGTCACATGATCGCTATCTCTAAGTAAACATACGTTATGAGCAACAAGTGACAATATGGATAGATGGATGTTTTCTTTTCGTAGAAACCGCTCTATTCGCAACAGCATAGTGCATACATACAGAGACATCAAACATTCTACTCAACAGAGCATAGACAAAGCGCCCTTACCAACTGGCACCTTTGCTTGTTCAGAGTGTGCCAATTGTAAGGACATAATTGAGGGCAATACCATCAAAAATAAGAATAACTCTGTAGGAATTAAAAGCTTCATGAATTGTCGCTCAAAAAATGTCATTTATATGATACGCTGCCCATGTGACCTAATTTATATCGGTGAGACGGCACGTGAGGTACGCATTCGCATGAATGAGCAGAAATCAGCGATAAGGACTTACAAAAAAGGTATACCTTTAACTGACCATTGGCAAACAATGGGCCACAATATCAACGAGTTCCAATGGTGCTGCCTGGAAGCAGTTACCCTGAATGCCAGAGGGGGAGACTAAAAATCAAAAGCGGAAAAAACGGGAGCAGTACTTTATGTCTAGGTTTAACAGTGTTAGATCGGGACTCAATATCCGAGAAGATTGGGAACGCACAATTAGCTGAATAAAAACTGTTCCTGCTTAGTAGCACACCTTTAAGGGCATTATGCCAATATTTATTCATAGAAAAATACAGGATGTGCAAATAGTTTTTTATGGAACACTCCTTTAATAATGGATAACTATGTCTCACCAGCTACAAATAATAAAGTTTTGGGTTGTCATTTATGGATAACACTCTTTTGTCAAGGAATAACTGTTTTATTAGCTACAACCAATAAAGCTTTTTATTGTCATCTATGGGCAACGTACAATAACGTTTTCTTGCTGTCAACTATGAGCACAACATGAGCGAGTGACAGTAACTCAAACTTAAATTTGAATAAATAGATCAGACTAACAGTAGGTAGAAATACCAACACCGACGTAGAAATCTTAAAAGTAAATCGTTGTTTTTGCACTAAACATCTGTGCATATCCAGTTCGAACAAGATTAGGCCATTTCGAGGAGATTTGATCACGTGACTAACAGGACACGAGCAGCTTAGCAAGTGTATTCCGTACTAAAACGTGACATTAATAAATAAGCCAGAAATTAGAAACTACGCATACAAATATCAGAAGCCTTGTATTTTACTTTTAGGTACATCCTTCTATCCATATTGTCACTTGTTGCTCATAGCGTATGTTTACTTAGAGATCGCGATCATGTAACCATATAGTAGCCAGTAGCGTTACAGCTCATATCGACAAATAGAAAGGCTCCTTGTATTTAAACACAAACTTGCCAGACCACGGTGTTTTCCATTAATTAAGACAGAACCCCCGGACGCTGTGATCGGAGGAGCAGGGAGGCCGATTTCTCTAATTCGGGTAAGCACACGGGACACGATGTGTTACCGAGTTCTCTTTATTAACTTAGAGTATTAACTCTAAACCAGTTAATAGAACGTTTAGACCTTATAGCAAGACCACTATCGATATCAATCGAGACTTATGATTGTAAAAGCTATTATCAGTATTCTTTCATTGTGAGCAACAAGATGTCCAAAAACAATTAATCATGTACAGTACTGTACCGAGTATCGCATGTCTCCAAAAACTTGTTTGGAATTACTGCAAAAGTAGAACAATCGTTCCCAGGTTTCTGTGTGTTTTACTATCTACCTTACAACAACACAGTTTGATAAAGATGATATAGGTACATTCAGTACCACAATCAATATATCGGCATTTATAAGTACATTAAAACTAATTATAAAGAACAAGAGTAAACAGGGGATTATTCATTATTCATTTTTCAACAGATGTTCTAGATATCGTGAGGATCATCCCATACCTAGAACTAGCTGACGAAGCATACCTAGCACGCGACTACAGTGATTTATCAAGTCCCTACCCTTGGTGAGTTCTCCATAGAATAGGGAGTTCCCATTAGGAACATAACAATTATTCATTAAAAAGAGTTTTTAGAGTTTCTCTTTATTTTCCAGTATGAGTAAAAGCAACACAAAGCTAACCGGTGGCCCCTCCGACAAAGTGCAGATTTACAAAGACCTGATAACAAGGTATTACCCTATCCAATCATGATCTATCATTTATGGAGGAGAGAATATGTGCACTCATAGTTTGCATATTACTTAACCTAAAAATACCTTGTTTTGATTTTCCAGACATTATCAATTACAATTATACCCAGTCTGATCAAGTGGGATATTTGTTGTCTTAAGTGTGTACCCAAAACAGGACACCTTTTTAACATTTGACCTCAGAAAGAAAACCTGAGCGAGAGAGATATATACATATTGTTTGAGATAAGAGACTCTTACCCTATGGACTGTATTATCTTCCATGCTACTTATAATGAGCACTTTAGCTTAGTTTCCCAATAGCACAAAATCCCACGTGATTCCTGGTACAACCATCACACTATAACATTGAGTATAAAGATTTAATTTGACAGACACCACTAGCATGCAAACAATAGATACCACTAAGGTTGTTGGAACTACAAAGTCATCTTACTGTATGCTGTTTACATAGTATGCATGTCAGATTCTATAAAGTATGAATATCAGCAATGCTTAGAAAGACTTTTTAGAGATTAGAGCTCCATTAGGCAATATGTATTTATTTGTAATGTAATCTGTGACAGTCAGATAAATTATATGCATGTTCATAGGTATTGTATGCATTTTCATATTATTATTTAGTAATTTTGTGTGTCTTTATAGAAACTGTCCTGAAGGTTTTTAACCGAAACGCCGTGTCGACTTTTGTTCTCAAGAACATTTTTAATTTATTGTGTAACATATTGTATTTTTTGTAATCATGTTGTGTGTACTGCTTAATAACTGTATGAAAACTTTTTTTAAACTATGAAATGCAATAAATTCATGTTTAATTTTACTTTAAAATATATTTGTTGTATTTTAACAGACTGTCACAAAATCAAAATAACACAATCTTCTAGTGAGTGTTAAAATTGCATGCTGTTACTCAAACCAGGGTCCTTATACACATGTATTTAGATGACACTTTAGGTGTATGTGGTGGTTGTGCCGACACACAAGTACAGTGGGTACCAAAATTCTTCTGACCATCCTTACGGGAGTATTTGACCTTAGGTACGATCAGAATGCCACTCTGATTGAGCTTCAACCTGGACAGAAAGTTTGGGTTATGGCCCCTGTGGAGCCTTGTGCGCTCCAAGACTGGTGGACTGGTCCATATGAGGTGGTGGAGCGCAAGAGTGATGTCACCTATCTGGTGAACTTGCGGTCTCCCAGGAACCCCTTGCCGGTCCTGCATGTTAACAGCCTAAAACCCCACTTAGAAAGGTCCGAAGTGGGCATGCTCCTAGCGACATATGATGGAATAGAGGAGGAGATCGAGCCTCTTCCTGGCCTCCTGTCTGTAACAGAGCAAGATGGGTCAGTGGATGGTGTCAGCCTCTCTACCACACTGACCCCTGATCAGCAGCAAGATTGTCGCCAACTGTTGGGGCAATTCTCTGATCTATTTTTCTTGGTTCCTGGTGTCACAGAATGGTGCGTCCATGATGTGGACACTGGCGACAGTCCTCCTGTGAAGCACAAGGCTTACAGAGTGACTGACAAGGTTAGGGCTTACATTAAGGAGGAAATCTCAATCTCCAAGATGTTTGCTTTAGGGGTCATTGAGTCCTCCCACAGTCCTTGTGCCCGCCCAGTGGTCTTGGTCCCAAAGGCTGCCTCGCCGGGTGCCACACCTGAACTCCGGTTCTGTGTGGACTACAGAGGGCTCAATGCAGTCACCAGGACTGATTCACACCCCATCCCCAGAGCAGATGAGCTCATTGATAAGTTAGGGGCTGCCCGGTACCTCAGCCCGTTTGATTTGACCTCTGGGTAGTGGCAGATCACTTTGACTGATGTGGCTAAGGAGCTTTCAGCATTCTCCACACCAGATGGGCACCACCAATTCTGGGTTATGCCCTTTGGGATGAAGAATGCCCCTGCAACCTTCCAGAGGTTGGTCAACCAGGTGTTGGCTGGACCTGGATGACATTTCAGTGTTCAGCGCCAGTTGGAAAGAACACTTGCAGCACCTCTGGAAAGTGTTGACGGCACTGCGCAAGGCAGGCCTCATGATCAAGGCGAGTAAATGCCAGATCGGGCAGGGTTCCGTGGTGTACTTGGGTCACCAGGTAGGAAGCGGCCAGGTGGCTCCCCTACAACCCAAGATTGATACTGTCCTAGCATGGGAACCCCCAAAGACTCATACACAGGTGAGAGCCTTTTTAGGACTCACAGGGTACTACAGGAGGTTTGTCAACGGGTATGGCAACATTGTTGCACCCTTGACTGAGCTGACTTCCAGGAAGCAGCCCAAGAAAGTGAACTGGACTGACTCCTGTCAGAAGGCTTTTGATGCCCTGAAGACTGCCATGTGCACAGCACCCGTGCTTCAGGCGCCCAACTTCTCAAAAGAATTTATTGTACAGACGGACGCTTCAGAGCATGGTGTGGGGGCTGTTCTTTCACAGATTACTGAGGAGGGCTTTGACCAACCTGTAGCCTTCATCAGTAGGAGGTTACTTCCACGGGAACAGAGGTGGAGTGCAATTGAGAGCGAGGCATTTGCTGTGGTCTGGGCGCTGAAGAAGCTGAGACCATGCTTGTTTGGGACTCACTTCCAGATTCAGACCGGCCACAGGCCCCTCAGATGGCTGATGCAGATAAAGGGTGAGAATCCAAAGTTGTTGAGGTGGTCCATTTCCCTACAGGGTATGGACTTTACTGTGGAACAATGCCCTGGTACAGAACACGCCAACGCTGATGGTCTGTCTAGATTTTTCCGCCTCAGTGAAGAGAACTCCCAAGAGCAAGGGTAGTTCTCCCCACATTTCAGCTGGAGGGGACACGTGTTAGACCTGATATCATTGGCGTGAGTCTCCCTTCCATTTTTGACGGATTGCCTCCTCTGTTTTTGATATGTTTTTGCTGGTTATATATTTTGGGTACCGTGCCACTGCTAATCAGTGCCACAGTGCAAATTCTCCCTATGTTAAATTGATGTACTAATTGGTTATTCCATGATTGGGTTATTTGATTTACTGTCAGCCCCCTAGTACAGTGCACCAGGTGTGCCCAGGGCTTGTAGTTCAAGTGCTGCTGGTGGGCTTGCAGCACTGGTTGTTCCACCCACAGAAGCAGCTTGTAAAGTGTGTCTCAGGCCTGCCATTCATTGCAAGGCCTGTGTGTAGTCTGTGACTACCATGTCGACTTGGCCAAGTGCACCCACTTGCAAGTCCCTAAACCTTCCCTTTGCTTCATATTAGACACCCCTATGGTAGACCCAAGGGCAGGGTGCATTGTAAGCATAAGGTGGGACATGCTCTGATGTGTGTAGCATGTTCTACTAGTGAATTACAGCCATTTTCGTTTTTCACTATTGAAGGCTACTTGTTCTCATAGGCCAGGATGAGCGGTTAGATTATTACATTCTTCTAATCCTAACTGACTCGGGGAACATGATAGAAATTTGAATTTAGTATGCCTGAACTCAGATTAATAAAATACATATTTTAGTAAAGTTTATTTTAATATCCTGTGTTTGCAAATAAAACTTTTAGAAAGTAGGTATTTGCTTGCCTAACCATTTGAGCCCGCCTCTGCTGAGTTGTGCATTCCTTGTCTGGGTTTGTATGCGGCAGGGCTGGAGGATTCCAGGAGACAGGCTGGGGCAGTCCAGTGGTGAATAGGGAGATTAGCATCCAGATGGGAGGGAGAAGTACACCTGGGACCTGAATAGGGCTGGGCCTTCCCTCTACAATGCTGGCTCCACCCATGTGTCTTGTCTGATGTCTCTGCCCTTCACTGTGAAAGAAGAGAAGGAATCCTGTCAACAGAGTGCTCCAGAGCTGCATCTTCCCTCCCCTGTGCTGACTCCATCTCCTGTGGGGCGGCTGATGTCTCTGCCCTGCACAGTGAAAGGAAGAGGAGAGTCATGTAAACAAAATGCTCAGAATCTGGTTTGAACTAGGCAGTGGCCTCTCTGCCTTCAGAGAACAAAGGATTTTTGGGGTATAAATATTGGGACCCAGTCCCACAGACCTTAGATCACTTCTGGAACAAGAAACCTTTCTGCCAAGGAGGAGAACCGAGGAAGCTGCAGGAGTTTGGACTGCCCCTCTGCCAGTGTGCTGTTTGCTGGGTTGGCCTGCAGTGGTTGCGTCATTGGCTAGGGAAAGGAGAAGTAACTTAAGAACTTTCATTTATCTACAGAATATTCTCCAAGGGCTTGAACTGTGCTTGCCTCCTGCTCCAGTCTCAGGGCCAAAAGACTTCACCTCCAGCTCCCTCCTGAATTTCCTTGCTGGGAATTCTGACTCCAGTCATTTGCGTGCCGCTGGGAGCTGGAAGCGCGACACATCGAGAAGAAGCGTGTCGCCGCCGCAGCTGAAATCATTGCAACGCCGGAGAAGCAAGCCTTCGTCGCATCTCCCTGGGAGAGTGTGTTCATCAAAGCTGCCTGCTGTCGCGGAGAAGCGGGATGCCATCGAGAGTCGCCATCGCATCACCGGAGAAGCGTGTCGCAGGGCCTGTCGCGGCTCCAAAGTACAGAGTCGTCACAAGGCTGCCAGGGCGTCATCGCATCGCCGCATCCAGGGCGTCATCTTCTCTCATCGTAACCGGATCATCGCATCGCATCAAGGCGCCATCTTGCGCATCACAATGGGCACGCAAGCCGAGAATCTACGCATCACCTCCGCACCGGTAAGGCTCACGACGAGTCCCCTACTCTGCGCAAGCATTGAGGGACGCAACCGTTCCCCCGGATCACGAAACCGACGCATCTCCCCTTTTGCAAACCTTTTGTTTACTTTGCGTTACGCATCCAGGTACTTTGTTGAGAGCTTTGTCGCATTTATCATCAACTTGAACTAAGAGACTTTAATCATCTTTTAGGTAACCTTAAGTGTAGTATTGTGGATGATTTTTGTCGTTTGTGGTCTTGTGCTAAGTCTATATAAAGAATACTTATTTTTATAAAACCTGTGTTGTCCATCTGTAGTGTTTTTACTGTATTACTGTGTATATTCACAAATGCTTAACACACTGCCTCTGAGATAAGCCTGTCTGTTCGTGCCAAGCTACCAAGGGGGTGAGCAGGGGTTATTAAGGAGTGTAATCCCCTTATCCTGACTTAGAAGCAAGGGTCCCTATTTGGACAAAGGTGAATACCATTGCCAACTAGAGACCCCCAGATCTAACAATGTCATAGCTCAAACCATGCTATTGCATTATTATTTAATCCTACTGCTAACGCTGTACGTATTATACCTCGCATTCTGTCTTACGATTGTAGCAGTTCATATCTTTTGCATGAGAAATAAGACTGTTCAATAAACCCTTTTTATTGAAACGCCTGTCTATCTATTTCTGTGCAACTCTGTAGAAACGAAGCATGCACGATTGTCTGAGTGACACGGTAATCTGTTGTTTCCACGACTGTGAAGAGATAGTTCTGACTCTACGGAAAACAAAGTTGTCATGTTTATGCGTTTGTGAGAAACTAATCCCTTCTTCTTCATTCGAGAAGTTTCTAGTGACCTCTGAGTTAGCTGGCAACCACCAGTAAATAGGTTTAATGTACTCCATAGAGACGTACTGACCTCAGTCCTATGTCAAAATTATAGTATATATTATTCCAATACCGGAGCCTATCAGAGATCTAGGAACTACTAAGTTGTACATTTAGTAAAAGTGAAACTTTACATATGTAGTCCAATTTAGATTTCTGGATTCCTTGCTGCTTTTAGTAATATTCTGCTGCACAGATATCACTAAGTTTTTGGGCCTTATAACTTCATAACCACTTCATAACATCACTTGCAACATCAAACAAGCATTGGCATAGCCAATAGGTCTCGCCTTTGGGACCTTAAGTGTTTAGTTA
The DNA here is from genome assembly GCF_964263255.1 of Lissotriton vulgaris. Classification (NCBI taxonomy): domain Eukaryota; kingdom Metazoa; phylum Chordata; class Amphibia; order Caudata; family Salamandridae; genus Lissotriton; species Lissotriton vulgaris. The sequence continues at coordinate 1,986,705,633 of NC_141691.1, read as the reverse complement.
TCCAGCTCAATATCCTTGGTGCAACAACATCAAGTGTTGCATGGAGAAACACGCATAAGGTTCCAAAGGCGAGAGCTTTTGGCTGAGCCTTTGTATTTGTCCTGTGTTGCTCAACGTTATCCGAGGGATATGCTAATTTTGAACATTTTATTTGCCTCTGTGTAGCACCTCTGGCCATTTCATAATGGATTTATGCTGTAGTATATATCCAGTGTATTCGGCATCTATTCCCACATCATATTGGGAGTTATAACTATGGGCTAGAGTTGCTAATGTTTTGATAGTCGGTGTTGTGGCTACCTACAGTACACTCGAAGTGTTGATTTATATTCTTCTGTAGATTTATATTCTTGTGGCCACACTTGTGGCTATTATTCTATGGTGTTATAATATTCATCTTAATTACACTTTTACTATCTATGTACATTTAAATATTACTTTCTGTGTAAGTCACTTGCACAACTCTAAACAACTGCTTGTTGGTGGATATACCTGTGCTAGAGTGTGTAGTCCTCACTGGGTTAGTGGCTATGACTAGGGTTTTAAGGACCTTTCGAAGCTGTTGCTTTTCACTGGGTGGGCACATTGAGAACATCTCTGGTTAGTTCCTTTGTTGGTTTTCTTTACATTTAGTGTTGCCTGATTTGTCTTTGCTAATGCTACAGTATGCACTGAAATATCTAGCGATGTGCAATGGGTTGCAAAGAGGATTTATTCCTGCTGTGCTGTGGGTACCAACTCTCTTGGGTCATGTTCTCAGTGAGCCAGAATAAGTAAAGCAATACCTCTGCTTTGCGTCTGTAGGAAACCTCTTTTAGAAAATAGGGTTGGTGAGGGGCCTTGGGAAAGAAAGGGCAGGCACAGTGCTTACTAGCACTACGATGCGTTGATGGGGCAGAACAGGCACCGTGAGAGGGGAAGTGGCTAAGTCGGAGAACAGAGGGGACAAAGAGAGGGGGCACTAGTGGGTGGGGGGGGTTTAAGAGTCATTGAGAGAGATGGGGTACATGTGGCACAAGGAGAGGGCATACAAAGCATAGGGAAGGGGAATTGAAATAGGGCAAAGTGGTCGCAGGGAGAAACATGAATGCTAAGGGAGCGAGAGAGGGTAAAAGAAGCACAGAAGGCAACAGAGCATTCAGAAGAGAGCAAGGGGTGTAGAAAATGCCCAGGGGGCATACGAGAGACATGGGTGAAGGGGAGAGAGAAAGGCCTCTGGGAAAACAAGGGACAGATAGGCCAAATGAGGCACAGGGAGAGAACATAGAGACTAAGAATGAGACAAGATAAAGAAGGCGCAGCCAGCATCAGGAGCATAGACAAGAACAAAGAGGCAGAGCGAAAGGGTGAGGGGACTAAGAGAGAAGGGGGGTATGGAGGGTGTAGGGAAAAGGGAGATACATGGCAACGGGGCCCAAGAAACAAAGGGAACACAAGGAGATGGAACGGAGCATAAGAGAACAAGAGGGCAAGGAAACACAGCCAGCTGAAGGGGCACAAAGAGAGTGCAGAGGCAATGGGCTAAGGGGTCACAATAAAGGAGCAATGGAAGAGCCCAGGCTAGTGGCTACCTGGTGAAGGGCCCCAGGAAGGTGGCAAGTGGTCAGGGGGAGTGTGCATGGGAATATTGAAAGAACAATAGAGATGGTAGGGATGGAGAGGGAGACAGGGCAAAGATGGCACAGGTTAGGCAGGCAAATGGGCAGACGGAAAGACTAGGGACAGAGAAGGAGAGTGGGCTAAGTGGGCATAGGCATTGGTGGGGACACATGGAGAGAATGAGGAAAGTTGAGGATACAGCGCAAATGGGGCACAGTGAACAATGTACTAGGGCAGGGGGAGAGAGGGAAAAGGGTCATAGGAAGAGAGTTAGGGAGCCCAGGACAGAGAGATTAAAGAGTGCCAAATGGAGATGGACAGGAGGTACAGTCCAACGGGGTCACAGTGAGGTGGGGGGGTGTGTGCAGAGGAATATGGGGCATAGAGAATGGCAGGTAACGGGCAGAAAACACCCAGAGACAATATATAAAGGAAACAGACAGACGATTGGAGAGCGGGTAGTTGGGGTGAAGGCGGGAAAGGTGTTATTTTGGTAGATTCACTTTTGGTGCACACTGCTGATTGCACATAAAACGTGATGCCAAATAGGGCACTTACTTGCTGCACTTGTGCTGAATGCCCATGCTCACTATTGAGCTCTCTGTGCACTCTGCCTGCAAAGGGACGATGGGTAAAACCTGACGATGATCTTAATCTAATATGGAATACATCCGAGCGGGAGAACGCATTGCAGCCTATGCATATTGCAAATCCATATTATTTCTCAATAAAAATGTGTCTCCAGGTATTTCATGCCAAAAACACATGAGAACGTAATTTGTATGTGGACAAATATCGCATGTGTATCCAATTAATACCTGGGCAAATACTACTTGGTTTCCCGCTTTAGGTGCAAACATCCGTCTGGGCCGGAAATGAAATTAAAAAAATTCCCTTGCAATCAGGGTCTAAGTGTGGTGACCACAATTTGTAGTGATACCCTATATCCCGACCAACCACCTGCGCAGGGTACAGAGAGATGTGGTCCTGGTGCAGTGTCTCCAGGGTGCTATAAAGTGACCGTGGCACAATCCATGTGCAACGTGCTCCAAGCGCAGAGTCTCATTACAATGAATGTACTCTGGGTTCAAAGCCCACTGCACAATGTAGTGGCCCTAGGAAAATGCCCATGATTTGCACAATCGATATGGCAAGTGCATTCATTCATGAGCTCTAGGTGCAGGGGCCTCACGGTGCCATGTAGTGATTCTAAAGAAAGGTCCATGGCGCGTGTGCCCAGCCCACATGCAATGCTTTTTTGCTTTCATGCGCTCCTAGTGAAGTGCCTCCCCTGTGCCAAGCTGCCTGGAGCAGGGTCGGGGCTGGCTTGGTCCTAGCCTCTGTCATGCGTACTGCTCGCCTTGGCCGCTGATCGCTCTTCCTGCCTTCGTGGGTTGGGAGCTATGTGATGCGCTGGCAGGGAGCCCAGCCAGCAGCCCGCTGTGGGCGTCAGTCAGTCTGAGCCGAGGACGGAGAGGGGGGAGGCTGAGAGGCCCGGGGAGAGAAGGGGCAAAGTGGGACAGAGAGAGGGTGAGGGGCCTGGAGAAAGAATGGGCAGATGAGGCGCAGGGAGAGACTGTGGGGCCTGGCGAGAGAAGGGGCAGAGGAGGCAGAGTGAGGGCCCGGGGAGAGAAAAAGAAAAGAGGCGCGAGCGAAGAGAGAAGGGGCAAAGGAGGCGCATGGTGAGGGGCCCAAGGTTAGAAGGGGAAAGGGAGGTGCGGAGGGAGAAGGAGCAAAGGAGGCTCATGGAGAGGCTGAGGGACCCGGAGAGAGAAGGGAACAAGTGAAATCTAAAAATACTCTGCCTTTTAGAGAAATCCGTCTGGGGCCTCTGCGAGCCACTCCGAATGTTGAGACGTTTACCAATGTAACTGCGAAATGGAGAAGTTTTCTTTAAGGACTGCTTGCCTGGGGGCTACGTCACATATCAGGCCACTGCACGACTTTGTCCTGAGCTTATGGCTCCTGTGATTGGAAGGAGAAGCATACCAAATCTAGAGTCAAGGCTTTAACAAGCTCGCGCGGCAGCAGGAGGATGCGCAGCAGCAGGGTGGAGGCGGGGGGCCTGCACTTGTGGGAGCGATAATAGCTCCCAAATGGCGGCATGCGCTCCCGCAAGTATATCGCCTCAGGTGCAAGCGTTACCATTGATGGCAATGGAACACTCGCACGTTTTTTTGGCTTAAAAGCCAAAGCGATCTGAAAAGGTCTTTTTGCCTATGCTGCGTAGGCGAGACCTAAAAGGCGAGACCTAAAAAGGATTATCTATATAGTCTAATCTACATTGCATTCAGCTGTTTTGCCACTACATCCAATACAAAAAGTCTTTGTAAAATAGATTGGAGTAAAAATGTGTTTTGGGACCCCACCTTTTTTCTTTGCACCTATTTGACCAAACTCTTCACAACTTTCTGTCCACCACCAATGTAATGGGGAAATGAATCTAGAAAGTTTTGCAGACATTCTTCAAACCGATGCAAAGTTTTTAAGGGGAACTGGCAGTGAAAATAAATATGGTGAAATAACGTTATTTATTGCAAAACAATAGAAATTTCCAGGGCAAGGCTTGGATGCTCAAACTTGTCATGGGAAACGCAAACTTAAAAGTAGCAGAATGCACAGCGTAGACTACTGATGCGCCAGGACATGGAGTCAGTATGACGTAAATGGAAGCCCCCTGCTAAAGCGCTTTGAGAGCATACTTGGTGAGAGACGTAGCGCTAAATAAATTCTACAACACAGGATGTGAGGCGCTGAAATGCTCCCTCACAGAGAGAGTCTGCTCACTGTGGTGTTCCAGCTCCAGTTCCCTGACTAGCGGCCGGGCTTGGCTCCGCCCCCCCCATTGCTCCAAACGACCGGCCAGGCTTGGCTCCGACGGTAGAGCCTACAATCCCCAGGATCCCACTGGGGAAATCGACGACGCCACTACCCAGCGCGCCAGGAGGCGCATAAAACAACGTCGGGTCCCTCGTCCCGCGAGGACGCACGCGCCGGACGAAGCCCGGACTAAGGGCGGACAGTCTGTGACAGTCCGTGACTGACCGTAACTGGCCTGGGCCAGGACCCCTGTGTAGGAGAGTAGGGTCTGCAATCCTATGATCACCCAGATTTTTTGCTTTTGTTTCACTGGTTTACGACTTTCTCTGGCTGTGGGCCTGCCAATCAGACCCACAGCCTGGCTGTTCTCTTTCTAAATTACAACATGTACCCTAGGTGCATTTACCAATTGGTACTGGGCCACCTTATCAGACCCTGTAACTCAGGGCATAGGTGTACCCAGGGCTGCCAGGGGCTGCAGCATGTATTATGCCACCCCTGGCTGGCCTCCTAAATTTGACACAACTGGCTGCATGACAGCTGGGGCAAAGTCGTGTAATCACCCTTTGCTGTAGGTATAGTATACCTATACCTAACCCTAAAATGGACACACAGATTCCTATCAGTCACTCCTATGGCAGGCCTTGACAATCCTGAAGGCAGAGTGCTTGGAAGCGTGTGAGATGGTGCTCTGGCATGAGCTGAGCCTGTCTGCAGCTTGCGGAACCAAGTCCTAATAGCTGTTCCATGATATCGCATACCATATACTCTTAAGTGCATTATAATCCTCGCGGTTAAATGCAAACTTTGGTATTGTTTTATCAAAACATGTCGAGTAAGGTGTCATACGAATTGGAATACTAACCCCTCGACAATTCTGGCGACGGGGTTAGCATTCCACCCTTCTAGAGGGACACGACATGTATGTAACTGTGAACCCCGGTTAAAGTTAACTGAAGCCTCAGCTCCACAAAATGGATGCTGCCACCACAGACACGAGTCTGACCCCCTGCAGCTGGGAGTCCTTCCAGCGAGGGGAGCCTGGACAAAGGGTTTCCTGTCAGGGGCGGTGCTAGCACCGTCCCAGACATGGTTTTGTGTATCCTGGGTAGGCAGGGCTTTACAGGAAGGTGACTGCTGAGTGGCACCCCGGTGCTCACTACGCATAGGCCGGTCAGAACCAGTTCCAGGGGCACACCAGCCCCTGGCCTGGGGGAAGTCCGGCATGGCAGAGGGGTGTAACCACCCCCCTCCTAGTCCCACCCATAGGCAGGACCTAGTCACCGGGTCAGCCCCCTTTTTTAGTATAAAGATGGGAGCGGGCCCCCTGTTCAAATTAGATCATCTTTGGAATCAAGACACGACTTTCTGCGAAAGGACATCAAGATTCTCCCTTGTGGCTAAGGAGTAGTCACCCTGCATCAAGCGGGCACCATCCTAAGAACACTGCGGTCTGCTGCAAGTCCTTCTTCACGAATCCGACGACCCAGCTCGACGAGACCCGGCTTCCCTGGCACCTCTGACCTCTACTCACCTCTACAGCAAAGCTGAGAACCGTGAGTGCGACGAGACCTCGAGGGACCGACGATCACCAAGACTGCACGACTTCTTTGTAACAAGCCCACCGAGTCTTCCACTGGTGAGTGCTTTGGGGTCCGAGAAACCCCAACCCTGAGCAGCTCCAGCACCGAAGTTCAGCCCTCCAGCATCTCCACGATCTGCGTGGGGCCCTTCTGCTTTTGCGTGCTCACCGCGCTGTGTGGCTACTAGCCGGCTGGCTTGTGGCCTTCTTCACGACGCCCGACGACATCACTGCTGCTGGTCTGGTTGCTCCAGACTGGCCCTTGCTTCCTTCTTTAAGAGAGGCACCCCGGACCCTCCTGGTCCACTCCAGACGCCATTTTAAGTCCACCGCGTGGGCTTGAATTTGCCAAGGCTTTGTTGCCCAATCCTGGGTCCAGCGACGCCGACAGCTTCATCCATCGTGGGACAGATCGCTCCTCCATCCTGGTCGTCGACAACGCCTCCTGGTCCGTGAGATCTGCGATCACAGCGTCACCCACTCACCTTGTCGAGGTGGCTACCATCCGGTGCCCTCCTGGTGCCCACTGACTACTGGCTAGTAGTCTCGAACTTGGTCCCCTCTGCTTTCAGGTGTCATCTTCCATCGATCCAGGCTTGGATCCACCGAACTTTCTTCACTGGTCGCCTGCCAGCAACTTCTTTCTTCCAGGCTCCTGGTCCGTCTACGAGGATTCCCGACGTCTTTTGAGTCCTATGCAGCTGCAGCCCCTGGGCTAGGTAACTTCAGCATTTCGGTGCCCCAGCATAGCCTCACTATCCAAGGGTCAGAATCCAATTTCGTTTTCCTCCTACCAGGTCGGGTTCGCCCGAGAACACTAACTTTGCAATTACTAGCTACCATAGACTTTGTCCCGCATCACGCGTGAGAGTGCACACTCTGCACCCGAGTCCCCTGGGTCTCCTAGAAGTAATCTAACGATTCTATAGTCAAGTCCTAGCGATTCCAAAGGCTATTAGTACTGTACTTACCTGCTAGTAATTTCGCATTCCACTTTCAGAGTATATGGTTTTCCGTGCCCCTCGGGCATTTGTATATACTGTGCTAACTTAAGTATTTTCGTAAGAGTTTTGTTTTGTGCTTAGTACCCTGTCCTCATAAAGAGTACAGGGCTGTTGTGATTCTTAATAAATAACTGTTTATTTTCATAACACTTGTGTGGTGTCCTTTCACTGGGTATTCAAGGGGTATATGTGTGGTTAACAGCTGGCTTAACACGCCCTCTCGAGTCTTTAGCCTTAGACTGCTCGTATCCATGCTACTAGGATAGCTGGTCTATAAGGTTGACTTACAACCAATCATCAATACGGGTTGCTGGACTGATACATAGTGTTCACTAGAATAGTGAGCACTGCATATCAGGCCACCTTCTCACACCCTGCCTGCTTCTATTGAGGCTATAGGTGTTACTTATTAAGTAAGAGATATCTTTCACAAAATATTCAGGAATACGCTGTAGACTCTTCTTATTTTGTTTAACGTTTTTTGGTTTGGGGTGAAATTTTGAGTCAATTAATAGCTAATACTTTTCAAAATGTCTAAACAAAGGTCTTATTCGGTACCTTATACTTTAGATAACTATCTAGTACTATCTAGTACAGGTTGTGAGCAAAATTAATAGTACTAGGCGTATATCGTTGGGATTGAGCTCACCACCTGCCACTTCCACCCAGAGTTTACTCCCAGATCCTACTGTTTTAGAAGTTCCTGTACAAGTACATAGTAGCGATGATCCACTTACTGAGTTATGTCTTAATGTGGATCCTAATTTTGACTTGATCACATCTCCGGCTGTTAACTTAGATGATGACCCAGGTGACCAGTTAAATACCATGACAGAAGTCGATTCACCTCCCCCCGTATCTGTGCCTGTGACTAGAGCTATAAGAGCATGCAGAAAGGGCCAGAGTAAACGGGGTGGGCTGCGTTCCAGTAGGAAAAGAATTGTATCTCCACTGAAAGCCGCTGCCACAGCTGAAGTGAATGGGGAACAAGGCGAGAAGGAGATATTGGGTGATGATTTGATTAACAAGCTAGTTAGTATGATCGACAAAAAGGTCAAATCAATAATTAAACTCTTGGTAGCTAAAATTGACCTATTAACAACTGAGGTAAATAGACTAGGGGGATTGTTAAACAAGTCAGTGGAGGAGGTGGGCAATACGCCAACTGTAGTTACAAACAAGGTTGTACCATCGATAAACACCCCTAGGGATGGGATGGGGAGTAATAGTGATGATTTGAGATCAATTCCGCCTCCTACTCAGCAGGTAGCAGATAAAGGTACCAGGGTAACAGCCAATAAAGATATACTACCAAATCCTATAGGGAATAGTGCAGATCAAGGCCCTGTTCAACTTATTGTGGAGGCGTCTCCTCTTGTTTTGGTCTTGGCAAACGTGCCTCCACTAAAGTCAGGTCAAATAGAATCTAATTCTTCCTTGATTAGTAAAGCTTACCACTGGTTATGTAATTACATGTTGATATCTCCGAGAGGAAAACAATAGCTAGCAGGGGAGATCACTATGGCAAGAAGGGTGGACTGGATAGGGATTACCGTAAAAAAACTAAAGGGGGATTGTGTAGTCCTGCATTTTTTAAGTCCAGAGTACTCCCTGAGCTTTTAAGACATATATTTCCCCCCCAACGTAGAAGTGCTGAGATTGTTCCGCTGACCTTGGATTTTTTCTATAGGAGAAGTAACACAGTGAATCCAAATATATTGAAAACAAAATGGAACTTGGTGACAAACAACTGGGGTAGGGTTCCACAATCAAGTGAATGGGAAATTAGTGTTGAAAATAGATTTGCAGCATTGTCAAACCTGAATGATTGTGATTGACCTGAGAGGGCAGGTAGTGGTATATTTAATGTCTCTGCTGAGATAAATACAATCTACACTCCTATTGTTGAGGATTTTGGTCCTTCTAAATTTACTTATATCCTCCAAGGTAGTCCAAAAAATGACACAAACCACCTGGTTAGTAGTAAAAAGATTGATCCCTCCAAAGTAAACCCCAATTCTGTTGTAAACCCCGAGTCTTATATGTGTGATGTTGTTTCTTTATTGGGTCCTAATATTGAGAATATCCTTGTGCGAGCAGATGGTTCCGATGGAGAAGTCAGTGCAATGAATTCTTTAACGACAGACCTGGATGGCACTGTGGACAATGTGGGGAAATTCTTTTCATGGAATATCGCAGGCCTGGGTTCTAAATTGGACTCTGGAGAGTGGCTTCGATTTGTCAATTCTTTTGATATATGTATATTTCAGGAGACTTGGGCATGTGAACCACTTTTTGCTCAAGGGTACTTGAACTACTTTGTGCCAGCCCTTAAAGGTCCAAGGGGAAGACCAATGGGTGGTCTAACCATATGGGTTCGGCAGTCATCAAAACTGGTTGTCAAAGTAACAGAAACCGGGCATAGAGACATTCAACTAATTACAATCAATTCTGATATTTTGGGTTCAATAGACATCTACAATGTATATATGAGGAGTTCTGGAGGTTGGAGGTCAGAGGTTCTGGCGGCCTTGGGTTCCTTACTTGATGTTCACTCCCGGGACAACCCGACTGTCATTGCAGGTGACTTTAATCGAACATTTGAACCTCTAGTAGCAGATGAAGATTTCCTTGGAGATAACGAGGAATGGCACTGGGGGTCTCGAAATTAGAGTTGAAACCAGTTGTGCGCTGGACTGAAGATGTGATCAGTATGAATGCTTTAGGTTTAGAGAAAGGTCTTAGAGCGTTAAATGGTAGGACACAAAGTTACAAAAACGGTTCCATGACATTTGACAACGGGCGACATAAGAGTAGAATAGACTACGTACTCTGCAGTTTGAAATTATGGCCTTTGTTAATCGACATGGAGATTGTGTGGAGGAGCGAGAGTGATCACAATCCTCTGTGCATTAAGCACAAATGATGGTCGTCACCAAACAGGCAAACCTGTTCCAGTGCCTTTGTCCCACCTCAAATTGTCCCTAGTAATAATATGCGTAGGCTGAGATGGACAAACGTTGTAACTAACCAACAGGCAATTGACAATATCAAAATTGAGGTTGATAAAGCTATATTAGCTATGGAGCAGTTTAGCCACTCCAGGCCTGTACAGAGTGGTGTGACCGAAATCCATGATACTCTTTTCACAGTAATCAAACAACACTTTTTGAAGCAGGTAAAGGGTAAGGGCGAGAGAGCACCCAAGAATGCAAAATGGTATAATGCCCAATGTAGGGACGCCCGAAACGCCTTAGGTGTTGCTCTAAAGAGTAGGGATACTATGGCTAATAAATCTGCTAGAAAGAAGTATAAAGACAGTATAGTGAGTGCAAAGAGAGACTGGGATGAGTATCACTGGTCCGAATTAAAAAGAGCTAGTGATAGGAAAGACTCCAGGTTGTTCTGGAGCATTGTTAAATGGGGTGGTGAGGGGAAACCCGTACCCCCAAATAACAATTTTCCGGAAGAAGAGTGGATAAAAATGTTTAGCACGCAGTATGCGGAGTCAAACCAGTTTGCATCGATAGCGGACATAAACTACACCCACTTTAAAGATAATTTCTTCAGTCCAGAAGAAATCCTGGGGACCTTGAGTACTGTAAACAGCTGGCGTGCACCAGGCATGGATGGTGTCCTGCCGACGTCTTTAATAATAAGGAGCGGTGGTGCAGGTACATCTGTCTCCTTATTAATAGTATTGCATGGGGTGCTCAGGTACCGGCTTCCTGGCAGGGAGCAGTTATCATACCAGTGTTTAAGAAAGGTGATCGCTCCAAGCCTGGCAATTATAGGCCGATCAGCCTTATTGATACCATACAAAAAACAATAGGGCGTTTTTGTGATTGTGAACAGGCTTCTGGATTGGGCTGAGGACAATGATGCTTTGTCACCTATCCAAGCGGGTTTCCGCAGGTCAACAAGTACTGTGGACCAGGTTTTCCGCTTTAATTTACTGCAATGGAAGACTGTGGTGCTGGGCGGAGGCAGCCTATACGCAGCTTTTGTCGACATGCGGTCTGCCTTCGATCTAGTGCCACGGATGAAGCTGTGGTCTGTCCTCAAGAACCTGGGTGTCCCTGATGATTTACTGACTATAATAATGAGGCTCCATGAATCAACATTTGCTAGAATTCAGTGGGGGGTCAGGGCTTGGAGACAGCGGATTTCCCGGTAGAGCGGGGAGTCCGGCAAGGCTGCTCAATGGCCCCTACTCTTTTTACACTGTTTATAAATGGAGTCGTATCACCTATGGTATCGGCAGAATTGGATGCCCCTTCACTAGCTGGTATTAAAATACCAATATTAATGTTCGCTGATGATACGCTTATCCTATCAAAAACCCCAAGTGGCCTTCAGCGAGCATTAGCTATTTTTGATTTATTTTGCTGTGAGCACGGTTTGGAGGTCAATGTGACAAAAACGAAACTTATGGCTTTTAATCCCCATCCCAGTTTTAAATCAAAATTACTATGAATGGACGACCCTTAGAAGTGGTGAACACATTTACTTATCTAGGTATTCACATCTCAAACAAGAACTCTTGGAGTAATCATATAGATATAGCTACATTTGGAAAGGGGCACCACTCGGTCCCCCCGAACGTATGGTTGGGTGCCCCGATCCTCCCGGGAAACCATTTTGGGCGGGGGGCGTGTCTCGGCTGGTATGCCCGAAGCGGCGTAGCCGGGGCGCGCCTTTTCCCGCCCAAGAGGGGTTGTCCTAGACACCTACACCGATGGCCACGCCCAGTAGGCGTACCGGCGGAGGGTTCACGCCATCCCGAAGAGGAATAAAGAGAGCGGGAATCCGAAGAAGCGTCCTCTTGTTCCTGTGCTTGGAAGCTGCACCCACTCGTTGCACGTGAGCCCTCGACGGAACAAGGAGCAATTTTGAGAACTTGTAATTCTTGTGTTTCTCTTTCAGTGACTTCGAGGCGAAGGATCCAGGACCGTGTTGATCGACTCGGAGCGGATAATCGAAACGATGTCTGGCAAGAAGGCAGGAAAGGGTTCCGAGACAGACAAAGTGCTTCGCATGTTGGTAAACAGAATGGCGAGAATAGAACGAAGCATCGGACAAGTCCCAGCGCTTGGTCGGGATATGGCGGGCATCAAGAAGCAACTGGACGCAATGAACAAGCCGGGTAACCCGAAAAAGGTAATAGGCCCTGCATTGCCGGGAGTCGTCCCCGAGTGTAGAGGAAAGCGGGTCAAAAGGAGGGCGGGGACAGGGGAGGTTCCGGTCCCTGAGGTACCTCCTGTTCTCCCTGCCATACCAGCCGATCGCCCGGTACCAACCCCAGACGCGGGTCAACCGATTTTGGTTGTGATTACGCCCGCCAACGACGAGGATATGCCTCCCGAATTGGCCACCCAGTTGGCTGCATGGCTCAACAAAAAGGCAGGGGGTGCTACGGCGCCCGGAGACACGGCCGAAGAGGCCAAATTATTAATCCAGCAGTTGCGGCAGTCACGAGATGCCGCGAAGGCGAATCTCCCTCTTGTCTCCCCACAGGTGACTCCAGCAGGTCTTGAGAAAACGGCGGAGAAAACGACCGAACAGAGTAAGCACGCTTTGCCAGTGGCGGGGGAGGGCTCATTGCCCTCAAGACGGGAGAGGGTGTTTCAACATATCCCGTTGGCCACGAAAGAATTGATATGGGCAGACAAGTATGTTAATATGTTTTCGTTGTTGACTGATCATCGCGAGATGGAGTATGCTAAGACACAGAAAGATTTGTGGCACCCGAGTGTCTGGCGAGCCAAAATGGCGGGATTCAGGGTGGATGAGACGATAACAAATTGGGCCAAGGCCTTTGCAATGTTTACTGCGATTATTGGCGAACGTAAGCCCACGGTATTGCCCGAACTGTCTTGTTATCAGGCACGTATAATGGATTTTTATGAAACATATGAGGGGAATGAATGGATGGGTTACGACATGAAATTCCGTAAAGCAAAAGAGTATGATTCCTCTCTGACATGGGATTGCCTCGACTCGATTTCTTGGCAGGAGCAGCTCCTGCCTGGCGCGGCGAGGACGTCCTCGCCAGGTGGGAATTTGTCGGCGTTTTCCCGCCAGCAGCCCGCGGTGCCCTTTCGGGCAGGCGCCGGTGGCGATCACCAGCCGAGAACCGGCGGGAATGGTGGAAAGCGGGGGGTTTGTTGGGGCTTCAATCGAGGCAACTGTACCAGACCGCAAGGGGCATGTAAGTTCAAACATGCGTGTGCGGGTTGTGGGAATTCCTCTCACCCGGAGAGTTCATGCAGGTCAAAAAATAGCGGGTCGGGAGGTAGAGGAGGGTCCAAACAAGACTGAGGGGGATCGTTGTGTACAATTGCCTACCCCCGTTGATATCATGGCTATGACTCCCTGGTTAAACAAATACCCTGATTATGTCTCCGCTGGGGTGTTGAGGAAGGGATTCTTATATGGCTTCCACATCCCGGCGGGGGATTTTCGTGGGGAACCTTTTTGTAAAAACCAGCTTTCCGCACAGCATAATCCAGGTGTGGTGGAGAGGAAAATCGCTAAAGAGGTGAACCTAGGCCGAGTCGCTGCCCCTTTTCAGCACCCGCCAGTAGCGAATTTCATCTGTTCCCCATTAGGGGTGGTCCCCAAAAAAGACCCGGGGGAATTTAGGCTGATCCATAACCTGTCGGCTCCAAGGGGTTTCTCAGTAAACGATGTGATTGACCCAGGAGTCTGTTCGGTGCGGTACGCATCCTTCGATGATGCCGTCACCATGTTGAATGGCCTGGGCCCCGGGGCGCTGATGGCGAAATCAGATATCGAGTCAGCGTTCCGGTTGCTCCCGGTACACCCACAGGATCAGCGTCTGCTAGGTTTTGCGTTCCAAGGACGTTACTACATGGATAAATGCATGCCGATGGGTTGCTCCATCTCTTGTGCTTATTTTGAAAAATTCGGCTGCTTTTTAGAGTGGGCATTCACCGAGGCCACAGGGCATAGGCATGTTATGCATTACCTAGATGACTTTCTGTTCTTGGGAGCTGCCGGCGACACGAAATGTGCGCAGGCGCTACAGGATTTTTGCAGACTCATGGAGGAGTTTGGGGTACCATTGGCACCAGGTAAGACGGTGGGACCATCTACTTCACTGGAGTTTCTGGGAATTGAGCTCGATTCTGTAGAGGGGTGTTTCCGCCTGCCAGTGGGTAAGGTATCAAAATTTAGGGCTTCCTTGGAGCTTTGCCTTGGTAGGATGAAAGTGACCCTGCACCAGTTACAGCAAGTTGTGGGTCAGTTTAACTTTGCATTGAGGTTTATGCCAATGGCTCGCCCCTTTTCACGCTCTATTGCACAAGCTATGGTTGGTCTCAAAGAAGGGCATCACCGCACGAGACTGTCTGCAGAGGTTCGCCAGGACATGCGCATTTGGTTGGCATTCTTGGCGGACTTCAACAGTCGAATAGTGTGGAACAAGCCGCCAGCGTCTTCGGACGAGCTGGGTTTGTGGACCGACTCGGCTGGGAGCGTGGGATTTGGTGCCATCTTCGGTAATCGATGGTCGGCGCAAACATGGCCGACGTGGTGGCACGCCAACGGTCTCACAGGGAACATAGGGTTCCTTGAGCTATTCCCAATTTTTGTCGCTCTGAGGGCATGGCCGGACGAGTTCCGAGACCGCTCAGTTGTATTTTGGTCTGATAATATGACTGTTGTAGAATGCATTAACAATCAGGCAGCACGCTGCAAATGGATTTTGAGATTGCTGAAGGAAATTGTGCTACTTTGCATGAGACTAAATGTACAGTTTAGGCCGAAACATGTGCCGGGTGTACTGAATCATGCGGCTGATGCACTCTCTCGTTCACATATGCAGGCGTTCAGGGGTTATCTACCTACAGCGGACTTAGTGGCGGCACCGTTCCCCGAAGCACTCTGGCTAATCGGTGCCCCGGATTACAAGACCTCGTGGCAGCAAGCTTAGCCCCCGGGACGAGGAAGGCATACGAAGGAGCGTTTCGTTCCTATTGTACATTTTTGGGTCCAACAGGGAGTCAGAGCTGGGGGCAGGAGGAGTCCTTCCTGGGGTTCCTGGTAGCACTGCACAGAGAAGGCCGATCAGCGGCAACGGCCAATAGACACAGGGCGGCCATCTCATTCATGGCGCAGGTGCATGGCATCAAAGACCCAACAGGTTCCTTTTTGGCTAAAAAAGCCCTTCGCGGCTGGCAGCGCCTCGAGGGTCGCAGGCATGACGAGAGACGCCCGATTGGCTTGGAAAGGTTGTCCCTACTCATGGCAAAACTGGTGACGACATGCTCCTCCCAATTCGAAGCAGTTCTGTTCCGGGCAGCTTTCGCATTAGCGTTTCATGGGGCTATGCGGGTGAGCGAACTGGTTGCACGGAATAAGAAAGATGTGGAGGGAGGATTGTGCAGGGATCACATCCTAATTAGGGGTGATTCGATGGTGGTCACGATAGCTAGGTCCAAAACTGACCAGGGAGCGATGGGAAGCAGCGTTGTTGTCCAGCGCATGCGAGGGTCTCCCACGTGCCCGATAAGGTGCATAGAGGAATACTTGGCACTGAGGGCGGATACATGGGGGGGGGGGGAGTTTGCTGAGGCACATCGATGCCACCCCACTGACGAGGTTTCAGTTCCAGAGGGTGCTAGCACTGACAATCGCGGCGGCGGGCATGGACCCGTGCGATTTCGGGACCCACTCCTTTAGGATAGGGGCTGCTACTGAGGCTACAGCCAGGGGTCAGAGTGCGGAAGAGGTGAAACAGTTAGGACGATGGTCCTCGAATTGTTTTAAAAGGTATGTGCGATTGCACATGTTGTGAAGTCAAGTTACATGCACTCACGCTTCTTGTCTTCTGTTTGATTTACAGTTTCGCGAGCATGTCATGCGGGGCGGAATTTGCAGTCGACCCAGTACCAGGGGAACAGCGGTCACAGATCACCTGCTGAGGAGAGAGTGGTTTGGGTCGTGGGCCACTCATACGTGAGGCGGGCCGGGGACGCATTCAAAGCAGGTGACGCAACTCACGCAGCTGGGGAATACGGGTACAGAGTGGCCTTCCACGGAAGGGGCGGGCTCTGTATTGACCAGTTCGAATCTTTTGTTGAGGGTCTCTTAGGGCGGCAGAGGTCACCGCCATCTGTAATCATAGTACACCTAATAATAAATAATAAAAGGGATCTTATCATGCGCAAACATAGCCCAATGGGCTGGGGGCAATGACTTGGTGACACTGGGTAGGCGAGTATTACTCGAGCAGGTTTTGTATGCCGTTAGCTGGTTGGCAAAAAGAATCCCGGGGTGCACGATTGCCTGGTCCCACATGATTCCCAGAAAGGTTTGGCGGGGGGCCTTTCAGTGTCAGCACTGAACCATTCGGTGAAGAAGGTTAACAACAAAATTGGTAGATTGTTTCGCTCTGCGCAGTTGCATAGCATTCCGCATGGGTGTATTCGGGGTGATCACATGTATCTGAATGATGGGGTTCACCTGTCCCGGGAGGGGAATGTCTTACTCATAGGAGACTTCATAGCATGGCTAAGGGGTTTGAGGAAGCATGACCTTTAGGAGGAGTTTGTGGGGGGGGCCGGATAGCCGGTCAACTATCCGGCCTGTGGCGGTAAGGTCATGAATGGTGAGCAGTAATTTCAAGGTCCCTAGAGGGGGGCGCCACCCACTATGGATGGGAGCGCCCGGGGGGAGGCGGCCATTGGCCCCTCCCACTGGGAGGCGGCACCCACTAAGGATGGGTCGCCTAGGGGGAGACGGCCATAGGCCCCTTCCAGGGGAGGAGGCGGCTATATCCCCCTCCTACGAATTTCCCGGGGCCCGGATATCCGCGACAGCGGATGTGATAGAGAGTGTGGGGTGGGGTGGGGGGGGGGGAATCCACGCTGTCCTTCCTACAGATACCTCACACGGGTGCTCGGACGACCTTTAAGATGGCGTCGAGCGGAAATGGGGGCCCCCAACAAGACAAGGGAAATTAGAGTTGGCACGGAGGGTTCAGTCCTCTGCGCGGCCGCCACTCACACCGTGAGGGCGAGAGTTTTGGTAGTAGGGATCTGACACCGGTTGCGATCTTGCCGTTGGCCCTTAGTGCTAGGATGTACAATTTTAATTTAGAATATATGCATTTGCAGGATGTTAGACTCGGCTAGGAAACCTTTGTATTAGAGACTTGTTAAGGTTAGCCAATGAACATGTCTTCATCGAAATGTAATAAATGAAAATTGTACATGATATGAAACTTTTATTTAATGTTTTAATTTTGTTTCATATTTTAATAAATACGGCCGGGAGGGTGACTCCCTCCCGCCTTCCAAAAGTTCAGAACTGCGTCCGTCTTTCCATCCTTGGGGATTGTGTTGGGAGGGGGTGACAGGCATCCCGGCCAAATGGAAAGGGGCGACCACTCGGTCCCCCCGAACGTATGGTTGGGTGCCCCGATCCTCCTGGGAAACCATTTTGGGTGGGGGGCGTGTCTCGGCTGGTATGCCCGAAGCGGCGTAGCCGGGGCGCGCCTTTTCCCGCCCAAGAGGGGTTGTCCTAGACACCTACACCGATGCCCACGCCCAGTAGGCGTACCAGCGGAGGGTTCACGCCCTCCCGAAGAGGAATAAAGAGAGCGGGAATCCGAAGAAGCGTCCTCTTGTTCCTGTGCTTGGAAGCTGCACCCACTCGTTGCACGTGAGCCCTTGACGGAACAAGGAGCAATTTTGACCCACCCACCAGCCCCTTATGGCAATGTTAGTTTTGCAATAAAGTTTTTCTCTGATAACATCTTCTTCCCTCCGTTTAGTAGAAAATGAATGTCTAGTTTAAGGATGTGACTTCTGTCTGTAGGTACTGTTTTTTCTTTTAGGAGTAAACAAATGATACAAGTAGACACGATGATATTTTCTCCCTTAGTAGGTAAACAAATGTCGTATTTATTTTTTGGTCGGGCGGTAAGGTCCTGATCGGTGAGCAGTAATTTCAAGGTCCCTAGAGGGGGGCGCCACCCACTATGGATGGGAGCGCCCGGGGGAGGCGGCCATTGGCCCCTCCCACTGGGAGGCGGCACCCACTAAGGATGGGTCGCCTAGGGGGAGACGGCCATAGGCCCCTTCCAGGGGAGGAGGCGGCTATATGCCCCTCCTACGAATTTCCCGGGGCCCGGATATCCGCGACGGCGGATGTGATAGAGAGTGTGGGGTGGGGAGTCCATGCTGTCCTTCCTACAGATACCTCACACGGGTGCTCGGACGACCTTTAAGATGGCGTCGAGCGGAAATGGGGGCCCCCAACAAGACAAGGGAAATTAGAGTTGGCACGGAGGGTACAGTCCTCTGCGCGGCCGCCACTCACACCGTGAGGGCGAGAGTTTTGGTAGTAGGGATCTGACACCGGTTGCGACCTTGCCGTTGGCCCTTAATGCTAGGATGTACAATTTTAATTTAGAATGTATGCATTTGCAGGATGTTAGACTCGGCTAGGAAACCTTTGTATTAGAGACTTGTTAAGGTTAGCCAATGAACATGTCTTCATCGAAATGTAATAAATGAAAATTGTACATGATAAAAAACTTTTATTTAATGTTTTAATTTTGTTTCATATTTTAATAAATACGGCCGGGAGGGTGACTCCCTCCCGCCTTCCAAAAGTTCAGAACTGCGTCCGTCTTCCCATCCTTGGGGATTGTGTTGGGAGGGGGTGACAGGCATCCCGGCCATAGAGGCATAGGTATCTATCAGGTGCTATTAGTTCCGAGCTCAGAAAGTCCCTGACGAAACCTGTTAGGCCTGCTTTGCAGGTTTATGAGGCGAAAGCTCTTGGCTCTGCACTTTATGGTGCCGAGTTATGGTGCTTTGAGAAGGTGGCTGCCTTACAAATCTCGGAAAATAAGTTTTTCCGGTCGATAACTGGTGTCCCGAAAAACACTCCTTTATTGCCCCTCAGGTATGACTTGGGTAGAAAATCGGTTACAGATTTGGCCAGACTTCGACCAATTCTATACTGGAGGAGGCTCTGGACTACGCCTGAGCTTTCACACTATGTTGAGGGGTTTTTATATATTATTAGAGCGGATAAATTTCATATAAACAGGTGGCTTCGTTCCTTGAAAGTAATTCTGAATGACCTTGGAATGGGTTTGTTTTGGTCAAATCCAGCTGGATCAGTCTTCCCTACAAAAAGAGCCTTAAAAGAAATGTATTGGGAAAAGGTTGCTTCCCGGGGTTGGACTAGCACTAACTTAGGTTCTATGACTGAAGGCTTTTTAGAGGCTAAGTTGTATCCTTCCTTGGAATCTTACTGGGACTGTATAACAAGGCCAGGTGACCGAAAACTCCTATTCCAATTGAGAGCGGGTTCATTGCCTCTTAGATCTTTGACTGCTAAATGGGAAGGTGGCGTAAATGTTAGCTGCCCTTCTTGTGGCTCCGTTAATGAAACTACGGGTCACTTTTTGTTTTCTTGCGCTGCTTATCTGGATCCAAGACGTGTATGGTTAAAACCAATGTGCAAGAATTTAGGGACTACCAGTAGTTTAGCTGCCTTGCGTATTCTATGCACAAGTAGCGAGATGTGGATATTAATAGCAACTGCCAAATACCTTGGATGGGCATGGTCGATCAGACAGAGACTGCTAGTCTCTTGACTATTCTCTGTCTGATATACTGTATTATTAAACTAGACAGAGACTGCTAGTCATTTGACTATTCTCTGTCTAGGTAAACTATCTGTTTAAATCCATCCATGATATTTTTTTTTAGGAAACTGTAAGACATAACTTTTTTTAAACTTTTAAATGGTCAATTATTTACATGATGTTTTTAAAGTTTGGATTGTAAATTGAGTCATGAATTGTAAATATATGCTTTTTTGTCTCCTTTCTCATTGTAATTGATTTAATTGTATTTTTAAATTGCTTCTGCTTTTATGAGTGAAATCTCGAATAAAGCATATTTGACTTGACTTGACTTGACTTATTTAGATCAATTGTACTATTAAACAGACATTCACATATTTATTACTACAGTACAAAGTTCAAATTTGAGTTTTTTACCTCAGTACAACAAAAGTGAGTTAGAAACACTTTTACCTCCCCACAGATTGCATTTAAAAAATAATTTACATATGGAATTAACTCTCATAGTAGTCAAGATATCTCTTCGGTTTTCTGTTATTTTGCTCCACAAATTTAAACCCATGCATCCTGTAATGAATGTGAAGGTAGATGGAGTATCCACCTGTAAGATTGTGACCAATGCAACCTTTGCTTATGGCTATGTATATCATATATATATATATATATATATATATATATATATATATATATATATATATATATATATATATATATATATATATACATAATGTATATGTGTATGTATGTATGTATATATGTATGTATATGTATGTATATGTATGTATATGTATATATATATATATGTATAATTGATTCTTTTTTAAACCAAGATAACTCATTTGGCTTCTGCTATAAGGTCACAAGCCTTCAAGCACCTACAATACCCTTCAGACGATGTATGAACACTCCCAGAAAAGGCAGTTTCCCTCAGATTTTCACCACAAGTCGTGTGTGAAGGGAGTCTCCCTGAGTTCTACTCAGTTTTTTCTTCAATTTTGTCTGGATTTTATCCTAAAACCTCAACTTTACCAGCATGTCTGATGAAAATGTCCTTTTCCGCCCATGTGGCAGGAAAAGAGTTCATGTGGACGATCCACACAAAGACTGCATATATTGCCTCCACCCCAGCCATGAGGTAAGACAGAGCAACATTTGTTGCACTTTCTCCTCCAAGACTGCGGGATAGCGAAGGGAGGTTGCTTTTATGGTTCCAGTCGAGTAAACAGCAGGAGTAGTCTGATGAAGAGAGCAATGAATCATTGAGCCAGATTCCAAGAGGATTCCTCTGGAGAGGGCAGGAAACCTCTCAAACCCTCCCATGAGAGTAAAAAGTATCTTCAAGTATCCTCAGAGCCTACATTATCCTTACCTACCTTGCCTTCAAGTAAGGGACACGACCGTCCTCGAGCCTCTTCCTCAGATCCTATGAGAAACAAAACTGACAGAAATTAGTCGTCCAATACATTATCAACAACACTTCCATTGTTGACTACTACGTGCACCACCGTATCACAGCGCTGTCGACGGCAGGAACTATGACAACCGTGGTCATCACTGGTCCCACATTGTTGATGATGATTTCCCAGTCAAAGAGCCTATCAACCGTGATCATACTGCCAATGACAACCATTCTGGCCTGGGAGCCCCCCACGACACAGACAGAGGCGAGAGCCCTTTTAAGTCTCATCGGTATTTGTCAAGGGCTATGGCAAGATTGTTGCCCCCTTGACTGAGCTGACTTCTGCGAAGCAGCCCCGGAAGGTGATCTGGACTGATGCCTGCCAGACCCCTTTTGATGCCCTGAAGGCAGCGATGTGCAGAGGGCCCTTGTTCAAGGCACCCGACTTCTCTAAGGAATTCGAAGTGCAGTATGACGTTTCAGAGCATGGTGTGGGAGCGGTGCTCTCACAACTGAACAAAGAGGGCCTAGACTAGCCTGTAGTCTTACTTAGCAGGAGACTACTCCCCAGGGAACAGACGTGTAGTGCCATAGAGCAAGAAACTTTTGCTGTGGTCTGACACTGAAAAAACTGGGACCCTACCGGTTTGGGACTCAATTTTGAGTTCAGACAGGCCATAGGCCCCTCATATAGGTAATGCCGATGAGGGGTGAGAGCCCAAAACTGTTAAGGTGGTCCATTTTCCTACAGAGAATGGACTTTGCCCCAGTATTGGAACTTACATAGATTTCCATGCTTTGTATCATTCCCCGTCGTCGGAATGGGAGCCTCAGTAAATAGAAAATACCTTAGTAGTAAGCACAAAGTGAAAAAATAGGCCTAGGCCTCATCTCATTTTGTAGCTTATCCACCTCTTTTTGTAAAAGAGACCAAATTCGTGCAGTAGCCAATCAGAGCAGCCTCACCCCATAGAACCTTCCTGAGAGAAACTCAGAGCCTCAGATTTTCTACCGCACGTTGTGCAAGGGAGTCTCCATTGAGCTCTGCTCATTTTCTTCAGTTACAAGTTATTTTTTCTTCAACTTGTATCTCTTTTTTGTCATGTCTGACAAGGAGAAAAAAGCACTTTTCAGAGCCTGTGCTACTTGCTCAAAGAAGAGATTGTTTGTCGAGGACAAACACGAGGACTGTATATACTGCCTATATCCGGACCATAAAGCCACGGACTGCAAGATTTGCAGAACCTTCTCCACCAAGACCTTGAGGGACAGGGAAGGACGTCTCCTCACATGGCTTCAGAAGATGAAGGACCGCAAAGAACTTATGTCTTCAGACAGTGAGGGCTCCTCGTCGATGGTGTCATCTAAGAATTCTAAGAAAAGGGGTAGGTCTCCCCCTTCTACTTCAGACAAGCCCCTTCTCAAGGCCTTACCAAGGACCTCTGATAGGTCTGACAGGCCTGCTTCCCAAAAATCTCCTCACCACGGTGAAAAGGAGAGGCAGGGAAAGCCTGAGGAATCGCAACTCTCGAAGAAGGCGAAACAAGTTGCTCCTGTCACTTCACCACCCTCTAAAAGGGATAGAGGGGTGAAAAAGCCTTCAACTGCAACTCAGGAGGTCCTTTCGGACAAGAACCGGCGATCGTCGACGGTGAAAACCACAGGTACGCCGACGATTTCTGTGAAAAAGGATGTGTCTTTGAAATTAGCCTCGTCGACGGGCTCGTCGACTACGGCTGCGACGATGGCACCTGCACCGTCGACTGTGTTCAAGACACCTGATGCCTGTTCGTCGTCGACGAAAATCACTTGATGTGGTGCGACCTTTCTCCGTTAGTGGAAGACTTGCAGGATTCCTCTAAGGAAGAGGTAAAGAAGATATTGCTGGAGGGAGAGCGGGCCTCTTCGGAGGTGATTGACTGTGCTATGGATATAGCAACCACAGCATTTCGAGCGCTAGCCGGCTCGGCGGTTCTGAGACGCCAAGGATGGTAGAGGGCCACGTGGTTCAGACAGGAGGTGCAGAATAAGATTCTAGATCTGCCATACGATGGAGAGATGCTATTTGGCAAACATGTGGATGATGCCCTACAGGGCATAAAGAAAGATACTGATACGGCCAAATCCTTAGGAACGTTGCAATATCGCAAAGTACCCTTCAGAGGAGCAAGAGGTAGAGGATTCTCCACCTATAGAGGCGGCAATCAGCACTGCTACTCTTCCGGCTCGCAATCTAGCCAAACATACAAACCCCAATACTCTCAGAGGGGTTCTTTCTCTCGCCAACAGCCGAGAGGACGACAAGGGCAACAAATGAGACAACACCAGGAAACAATAGCGGCCAGGTGGCTCTTTCCACTGTTCCTGTGCCCTCATTAACACCAGTGGGGGGCAGGATTGCCCATTGCCTCAACAACTGGATGGTCATAACAACAGACCAGTGGGTCCTACAGATCATCAAGGAAGGACACACGTTGGAATTTCAAGATCTTCCTCCAACAAGAGCTCCAGACGCATTTCCACCCAAACATCTCAAACTCCTTCAACTCGAGGCCCACCAACTCTTCACCAAGGTGGCAATAGAACCTGTACCCCTCTCCCAAAAGGAGAAAGGGTTCTATTCCAGGTTCTTCCTGGTTCGGAAGACGAGGGACAAGTGGCGTCCGATCTTAGATCTACGGCAGCTCAACACTTATCTCATCAAGTTATCCTTCAGGATGATCACTCTTCAGGACATCCTCAACCTTCTCAATCCAGGGGACTACATGGCGACTCTAGATTTGGAAGGCACTTACTTCCACGTACCCATTCATCCAGCTCACAGGCAATACCTTCGGTATACAGTAGGCAAGAGCCACTTTCAATTCAAAGTACTGCCTTTTGGTCTCCGATCCGCTCCGCGGATCTTTACAAAGGTACTAGCTCCGGTGGCAGCCTTTCTCAGGAGGCAGTCTTTAGAAGTCTTCCCATATCTGGACGATTGGCTGCTGAAAGCTCCTTCTTTCCAAGAGGCGTCCAGGGCAGTCACGACCTGCAGACAACTGTTCGAGCAACTGGGTCTTCAGCTCAACAGAGAAAAATCAGTTTTGCGCCCCTCCAAGACAGCGAGGTTTCTAGGGGCTATCCTGGACACAGAGTGCTGCCGAGCTTTTCCTTCGGAAGAACGCCAAAACAAGCGGATTCTTTCAGCCCGCCTTCTTCAGACACAGAATTTTCTGTCAGTTCTCAAGTACCAATCGCTTCTCGGATCGATTTCATCCTGCATACCATTGGTTCCACACTGCAGGCTGCGAATGCGTCCACTGCAAGAACAGTTGGACAAACAATGGCGTCAAGTCACAGGCTCCTTCGACGACAAGATTGTCATTATTCCGGAAATGAGGAAGGCAAGCAGCTGGTGGTTGCTCAAAGACAATCTTTCCAGAGGTTTACTGTTCCAACTTCTACCATCTCCCATGGTATTGACGACAGATGCTTCCATGGAAGGATGGGGAGCGGTCCTCCTAGAACTAAAGGTCAGTGGGCATTGGAGCCCAGTCCAAGTCAAGTTCCACATCAATCTACTCGAACTTATCGCCATTCGTCTTGCCTTACAAGCCTTCCTTCCGCGAATCCGCGACCGTGCAGTGCTGGTTCGTACAGACAACACCACAGCCATGCACTACATAAACAAGAAAGGCGGAATGAGATCTTCCACCCTCTTGAAGGAAGCCCAGACGCTTTGGAATTGGGTGATCCAAAACAATATCGCCCTTTCAGCGGAACATCTAGCGGGAACACTCAATGTCACGGCGGACGCTTTGAGTCGCCAAAGGACTATCTCCCACGAGTGGGAACTGGACCAGACCATTCTGAAGGAACTGTTTGCACGCTGGGGGACCCCATCCATCGATCTGTTTGCAACTCCCCAGAACGCCAAATGCCAGTCCTTCGCAAGCAGGGTTCACCATCGGGAATCCTTGGGGAATGCGCTTTTGATTGCCTGGTCCGGCGCATTTGTTTACGCCTTTCCTCCCATTCCGCTGATTCCGAGACTGATCCTCAAGCTCAAGGTAGAGTCGTGCAGGATGATTCTGATCGCACCAGCATGGCCCAGGCAGTTTTGGTACACAGAACTTCTCCTCCTCTCCCAGGATCAGCCAATTCTCCTACGTCCTGTTCCAACACTATTGACAATGGCTCACGGACAGGTTCTACATCCGGACTTGAAGTTACTACGATTGACAGCGTGGCTCCTGAGTTCAGAGAGTTCCAGGGTTTAAATCTCTCAGGAGAATGTAAAGACATTTTGGCCCAGGCCCGAGCACCTAGTACCAACAAGACCTATTGGGCTAAGTGGAAGAGATTCTGTTTTTGGTGCCGGAAAGAAGGTCTACATCCATATACTTCTGCACCGCACCAACTCTTACCTTACATCCTTTCTCTGGCGAAATCTGGATTGGCTCCTTCTTCTGTAAGGGTACATCTAGCTGCCATTTCTAGATTCAGACGTTCATCATCAGGTCCTTCCCTGTGGTCTGCAAGGATTATCAAACAATTCCTGAAAGGTTTATTCAGGGTCTTTCCACCAGTCCGGTCTCCGCCACCAGCCTGGCATCTGAATTTAGTCTTGTTAAATCTCATGAAGGCCCCATTTGAGCCTATTCATAAGGCTGACCTTAAGTTTCTCTCGTGGAAACTGGCTCTTCTCTTGGCCCTGACATCGGCTAGAAGAGTTAGTGAGCTCCAGGCTTTCACAATTGAGGAACCGTTTCTACAGTTCAAAAATAATGTTCTCATCCTAAGGACAAATCCTAAATTTATTCCGAAGGTACCCTCAGAATTTCATCTGAATGAGCCGGTGGTCTTAAAATCTTTCTTTCCGCAGCCTTCCACAACAGCTGAAAGGACTTGGCACTCTTTGGACATTCACAGATGCCTTAAATTCTACTTGGAGCGAACAAGACAGTTCAGAAAGTCTTCCCAGCTTTTTGTTTCATTCAGTGCTCCTCGAAAGGGGTGTCCAGTTTCTAAACCCTGCATTTCCCGCTGGATTTCCAGTGCTATACATTTTTGCCATCAAGCAGCGGGGAAACCACTTCAGCGAGCAGTTCGTGCTCATTCTACGAGATCAATGGCTTCATCAGCGGCTCTATTCGCAGGTGTCCAGATCAAGGAATTGCCACTTCAATAACCTTGGAGCTAAAGCAACCCAAAACTAGCGTTATCTTGAGAAGGGAATCCCCCCTCTCACAGTTATATACACTTTAGGGCGTGTAGACACATAGACTACACTACACAACCCCTAATTTTAACCACACATTTTTTATTGTCCTGAAGAAAGCCAGATTAGTAATAAGGCACTGGCTGAAACATGTTGACACTCCAAGGACGTAGGAGGTCGTAACCCGCCTCTAACGTCCCACAGCCTTATTTTTAACCGCTGACGGAGGCCCATTTAATAAAGTATCCTCACCCCCTGGGACCTCCGCCAAGCCGTTTTAAACTCACGAACTTAACACCCTTCACCGCACACACAGTGACATACCTGCTCCGCTGTAATCAGGCGTCGTAGCACACCCGGGACACGCTAGGTGTCACTGGGTGGGCCCGATGATGAAGCATGCCACCAACTAGGTTGGTGGGTGAGGGCTTTCAAAAGACACCCAACAGGTGCCACCACCAATTGACAAAACAATACTGAGTCACCATTACGGTTATAATATTAATGTCATGCTAACCCCATTCCTAGCTAGTCTCTTTTTGATTTATTGACATATAAACCGGGGATCTGGACTAGCTATCTGGTCCTCTCTCTCCCTCTTGATTCTCGCACATATGTAGAGCGGCGACATGGAGGAGTGTCCACACCTTCATTCGCCACTACTCCTTGGATTCTTCTGTTAAAGAGGATGCCGCAGTGGGCCAGGCGGTTTTGAGGAACCTTTTCCAATAAGTCGGTGAGCTTTCCTTCTATCCCGCCTTCCTGTTTGCATATTTTGTATTACTTGTTATTATTTTGCTTTATGATGCTAATGTGTATCTGGTTTTTCTTATCAGAATTATGTATGACATTTTCAGGTGCACATATTACAAAATATGCTTTTTCGATTTACTGCTAGTTATTCTGATACAAAGCATGGGAATCTATGAAAGTTCCAATACTGGGGCAAGAAAACAAGTTACTTACCTGTAACTTTGGTTCCCCGGGATTGGTAACTTTCATAGATTCCCATGCGCTCACCCGCTTCCCATGGGAAAGCTCAGCCTTATTGTCTTATGATGTTGCTGTTCACAACGGCTACGAAATTCTGAGGCTCTTCAGTTTCTCTCAGGAAGGTTCTATGGGGTGAGGCTCCTCTGATTGGCTACTGCAAGAATTTGGTCTCTTTTACAAAAAGAGGTGGATAAGCTACAAAATGAGATGAGGCCTAGGCCTATTTTTTCACTTTGTGCTTACTACTAAGGTATTTTCTATTTACCGAGGCTCCCATTCCGACGACGGGGAATAATACAAAGAATGGGAATCTATGAAAGTTACCAATACTGGGGAACCAAAGTTACAGGTAAGTAACTTGTTTTCTTATCGTGGAACATTGCCCTGGCACAGAACACTCCAACACTGATGGTTTGTCCAGGTTCTTCTGCCTTAGTGAAGGGAACTCCCAGGTGGTTGGGTAGTTCTCACTACTTTTAGCTGCAGGGGACATCTTTTGGTATGGGCCCCCCTGTTTTTTTGATTTCTGGTCCCCTGTTTTTAATGGTACGTTGAACTTCCTTTTGCTGGTTTAGTGCCTCTGCACACTTTCTCACTGCTGCTCAGTATTAAAGTGCAAGTGTTCCTACTGTAAATTGTGTTTATGGATTGGTGTTTCCATGTTTAGATTATTTTATTTACTACTGAGTCCCTAGTATACTGCAGTGTGCGTTCCCAGAGCCTTTAAAACAAATGCTAGTCATGAGGGGTGTTTCCCTGAAACCGGTCCCAGGATGCTAGTTTCCGTACCAGGTAAGACCCGGCTTGGCATTTCCGACTGGACTGTTCCCTTGAGGCACAGGGTCAACACTGATTTGCATAAAGCTGGGTCTGAACTGGGGTGGCGAAGTGCGCTAAAGACTGATGATACATTCAACCCAGATGTGTGACTGTTGGGTCTGAAAAGTTTCATCGGCCCGTCCGTTATCTCTTTTTGTTTGTTAGTGGGCCTGCAGCACGGATAGGGCCACCCATCCAAGCAGCCTTTCAAAGGTGTTTCAGACCTACCACCTCTGTGTCTGCATGCAGTTTTTACTGCCATATCTGGCCCTAAGATTCCCTTTTCTTACATGTAATGCCCCTTTCACGTTGGCCCAAGGTACCCCTCTCGGCAGGATGCAATGTATGTGAAAGGTAGGACAAGTCCCGGTGTGCGGGTCTTCCTGGCACTGTAGCTGGCTCACGACGCTGCGGTCAGCCAGAACTGTTTGGATTTGTTCAAACAACCGCAAAGGTGCACCACAAAACATGAAACAGTAGTAATCAGAAGATATTTCTCAGAGATGTTGGAGTTCTTCTTCAAATCTTTTATTTTCAAACAGTAGTCAAACACATACAGCCTGTGGTGCACCTTTGCGGTTGTTTGATCTGATTTAAAATTCCCTAGGGAAAAGGCACGGTGATGATGGGTGCCATTCAGTGTGCACACAGCCCCCTTGTTTAAACTTAAGGGTTAAGATACCGCACGGGGGAAAGTTAGTCAGGTGCTTACTCTAGGAAGGGTCCATCATCTATTCAGTTTCTTACTCTGTTTGGATTTGTTGTTCACGGTGCTGTGATAGCCCAGGATGGAGCGATCAACTTCAGGAATTGTATTTGAAGTCTATTTTTGCTTATTGATATTTCTAAGAATTGTATGGTTGATTTCTATTGTGTTTTGTCTTGTTTTGCACAGATACAATATTGAATATTTTTATAAAACTGGTCTGGTGTCTATTGGTAGTGTTTTCACTGTATTACTGCTGGTTATGTGCAAATGCTTTACACACTGCCTCTGAGATAAGCCTTACTTCTTGTGCCAAGCTACCAAGGGGGTGAGCAGGGGTTATTTTAGAAGTGTATCCCCCTTATCCTGACGAGGCAGAAGGGTCCCTACTTGGACAGGTTAACAACCTGCCAACTAGAGACCCCCCCCTCCCCCCCCCCCACCCCATATCTAACATAGTTTCACACTTTAATGGAGAGAGCAACCATAAGGTTTTCTCTGCAAATGACAGTAAAGCATACAGACTGTTTCCTGTATGACTTCAAAGAGGAAATGAGGAAATCTGTGCGCTCTATCCCCTTAATCAATTCCATATGGCAGGAGAGAGTGAAATTATGAAAACGTCAGCTACGATATCGCCAGTGCTCCCTCGAATTGACAAAAAATACAGGGCTCCAGAGGATTCCCCTTCCTGCCTTACTGGTATCCAAGGCCAGATTCAGTCATTTTGCAGGCAGCACAGAGGAGATTTAAGAACCCGACAGCAATCACAACTCTACCTGATAAAAAGGGTCACAGATTGTATATTTTTGGGAAATATTTTTTCAGCATGGCAGCCGTCACTGTTAGTGCCGTCAGCGCTTTAGCAATCATTGGCCGGTATGACCGTCGGATGTGGTCTGACATGGCCTCTGTTAGACTCTGTGGTCCAAATGGTGATGGGACCGACCCACTCGGCTGGTCACAATCTTGACCTACTGGTCATAAATACTACAAGTATTAGAGTGGAGCCGCCCTTCCCTGTTGTGGATAGATCATGATATGCTGAAATGCTCTATATCATTAGATACTGTAAACAAGCATTGGCATAGCCGAATAGGTCTCGCCTTTGGGACCATACAAGTGGTTAGCCATGCAGCATACGAGCTGCAAGTTAACAAACATTAGAAATAACACAGAGCAACCAGTCATATTTTGTTTAACAGTGGTAGTTGTGCTAGACACTTTTTTAACAGCTTGTGCTGAATCAATCAATCCATCAGGCATTTGTAAAGCGCGCTCCTTACCCGTGAGGGTCTCAAGGAGCTAAGGGGGGGGGGTGCTGCTACTGTTCGAAGAGCCAGGTTTTGAGGAGCCTTCTGAAGGTGAGCAGGTCCTGGATCTGTCTCAGTTGGGTGGGGATGGTGTTCCAGGTTTTGGCGGCGAGGAAGGAGAAGGATCTTCAACCGGAGGTTGTGAGTCGCTGGACGGCGGCAAAGGCGAGGCTGGAGGAGCGGAGCCGGCGGGCTAGGGTGTATAAGTTGAGTCTGCTGTTCAGGTAGCCAGGTCCGGTGTTGTGAAGTGCTTTGTGTGCGTGGGTGAGGAGCTTGGAGGTGATCCTCTTGTTGACGGGGAGTTGAAGGTTTGCGCTTATAAATTGGCTTGACCTAAAAAGAGGAGGAGGATGTAAAAACGCGAAGAGTGGAAGAAGCGGAGGTAAATGAGGAATAGGTGGAGAAAGGGAAGCAGAGACATGATAAAGTGATATGTAGAAAGATAGAGCAATAAAAGTGAGAGTGTAGAGAGCAGGGCGGCGAGATAAAGGGGAGAAGGGAGATAAGTGCAGGGATTAATGTTAAACGGTGACATGTAGGCATAAGCAGTTAATAAAAAGGGAGAGCGCATTACAGGCCACAAACAGCTTTAAATTACTCTGTGTATTTCTAGGCACGAGCAGGCAGAAGAGGGGTGTGGGGAACAAGAAGGGGTGGCGGGTGTGAGTGAGAGGGCAGGGGAAGGAGAGGGGGAGATGGGGGAGAGAGGAAGGGAAATGTATTGGTACGGAGGAGGGGGAAAATGGGGAAGGGGAAGCGAAGGCCGAGGAGAGAGGAAGTGGGGAGAGGGTCAGAAAATGAAGGTGCGTGGCAGGGAGCTGAGAGGACGGGGCAGAGGAGAGAAGGCAATCGTCTCTTTCAGAGTGACCCCAAACAGGACGCGTCACTTCGGGTTAGTTGCCAAGACACCGAAACCACTTTGCGTGTATGCAGAGGTGACAAATACTGACAGGCTGCGGATGAGCAACAGGCGAGGGGCTTGCGCTGCCCACTCTTACTACCTCTGCAGTCAATATATCAATTGCGTTAATCCATGTCACGGAAGGGGCTGGCAGCGCTCCAGCCATGAAATTACGATCTAAAGAAACCGGTTAGTATTAGATTCCTTACCTTAGAACCTAGGTACTCAAAGTACGGCCCGCGGGCCATTTGCGGCCCGGCAGACCTTTAGATGCGGCCCGCGTGTGGAAAACAACGGCAGACGCACGTAGTCGGCAGCCTTTGTTCTGCCTGTTGTTCATTCATCGGGACCGCATTCATAGTAAAAAACAAAAAGGCAATCAAAGAAGCATGCTCAAGAAATGAGTGATTCGCCTCCTCACATGTGCACCCTCCCCTTCTTGCTCAGTGACTTGAGATGCAGGGGCTCTAAGAAGGGGTGAAAATGCAATAAAGCCTCGTTAACAAGTGAATGGTTTTTTAGCAACGTGTGAAGTACTTGGGTCAAGTCAAGTCAAGTCATAGAATTTATATAGCGCACTACATACCCAGAGGGTTTCAAGGCGCTTAGGAAGGGGAGGAGGATTACTTGTCAAATATCCACGTTTTAAGTTGCTTTCTGAATGCTAGGTGGTTCTGGGTAAGGCGAAGGTAAGCGGGGAGTGAGTTCCATGTTTTAGCAGCCAGGTATGAAAAGGATCTGCCTCCCATGGTGGTCTTGTTGATGCGAGGTACAGTGGCGAGGGCTTGGCTGGAAGAACGTAGTTGGCGGGAGGGGGTGTAGAAGGACAGTCGTGAGTTGAGGCATTCTGGACCGATGTCGTAGAGTGATTTGTGTGCGTGGGTAAGCAGTCGGAAAGTGATCCTCTTATTGACGGGTAGCCAGTGGAGGTCTTTAAGGTGACCAGAGATGTGTTCGTTGCGTGGGATGTCTAATATGAGTCTGGCTGAGGCGTTTTGGATTCGTTGGAGTTTCTTCTGGAGTTTTGCGGTAGTACCTGCGTAGAGGGTGTTTCCGTAGTCCAGTCGGCTCGTGACCAGAGCGTGGGTGACTGTTTTCCTTGTGTCGGAGGGGATCCAGCAAAATGTTTTTCTGAGCATGCGAAGAATGTTGAAGCAGGAAGAGGATACGGCGCTGACTTGTCTGTTCATTGAGAGTGAAGAATCCAGGATGACGCCTAGGTTCCGTGCGTGGTCTGTCGGGATGGGTGCTTTTCCGAGGGCTTCCGGCCACCAGGAGTCGTCCCATGCAGAGGGGGATGTACCTAAGATGAGGACTTCTGTTTTGTCTGAGTTCAGTTTCAGACGGCTTTGTTTCATCCATTCGGCAACTTCTTTCATTCCTTCATGTAGGTTAGTTTTGGCGGTGCTGGGGTCATTGGTGAGAGAAAGGATCAGTTGTCAAACTGTCTGTGTGTTTGCCCCGGGAAGCTGTCTCAGCCGGGGCTGGCACACATGGGAGGGAGGGCGGGGTGTAGCGAAGCCCTTTGAGCCATTTGGGCGTTGTGCGTCTGACATGCAGGTTGCTGGCTTTCCTTTCCCGTCCAGCATAGACATCCGCTCCAGCCACTGTGAGGGTTAGGGGGGGGGAGTGGACTACTGCTGTGGTGCAGATCTTAAACCTCACTAACCAAACAGCTAAAGTCACAGCCACGAAGGCGGTCTGTCATAAACATAAGTCAGTCATATCCGTGCCACTGGCCTTTTCAGCAGCACCAATCCGTGCAAGTTTTGAACCTTCCCAAGGTAAAGGTGTGCTTTTTATCCATGTTACCACAACATGCCTGTCCAATAGTTCTCCCTCCTTCACCTCCCAATGAGGACATGTAAATAACATTCCTAGATTACTGTTTGAAGCATGCAGTGATTCTGGCTTTTTCTTCAAGCAGATCTCTTAGAGATGTGGTGAGGGTGTGAAGCATGGTGTTCATTGATGCTCAGTGACATTCAGTGTGAATTTATATAGGTACTGTGTCTGTAGCGCCACACTAGCCACTGGGTTACTGCTTTACACAATGAGTAGGAATGCATCCAAGTGTGATCCAGTGACATGTGCCTTAGTGAGGTCCACATTGACTCATAATTGATTCCCGGCCCAGCTGTTCATTGGGGGCGACCATGAATTAATTATTGAAATTAATGGAATTAATGGACCTACATTTATACAACTCGACCAACAACTCAAAGGGCAACTTCGAACTAGCAAGAATACATATGAGATTAACTGACCTAGATTAATCTTGCTAAAAATAAACACGTTTTAATTGTTTTTCTCAAAGGTGCAGATCCAGGGTTTTAAAATCCCTGCCACATGCAGTGCTGCTTCCGATCTATACCTAGTTAAATGTGCAGCCCCTGAACTCATCTGTGCCATATCACACGCACGGTATAGTGCCCTCACACCCATGCTCGTACACTTCAGCTCTGTGATGCATCAGTGCCTCATACAGCACACTGTCCCTACACCCCTGCCCCATACACTACATCTCATCGACCATCGGTGCCTCATGAACCTTACAGCAGAGGGCATTGACATGGGCCTTGCCCAAAAGAGATGGGGAGACCAGGAAAAAAATCTCGGCATCTGGTTCACAGAGGATCTCAAATTTGAGGCCCACATTAATAAACTTACAGGCACCTGTTTCGCTACCCTAAAAATGCTCCGCAAATTCTTTCCTTTGCTCCCCAGGGATGCTAAGGAGACGGTTGCCAGAGCACTTATACTGGCTAGGCTGGATTATGCAAATGCACTGTTTAGTGGCATTCCGGCCTATTTGGTAAAACGCCTCCAAATCATCCAGAATGCGGCAGTCCGACTCTTGTTTAACATCCCGAGATGGAAGAGCGTTCGTTCTGAGATGCGCACGCTCCACTGGCTTCCGGTTGCCCAACGCATTCTATTCAAATCACTGGTGCTTGCGTTTCGCGCTTCTCATGATCAAGGCCCCCTGTATCTGAGGAAGAGATTTACCAGCTATGTTCCTGCACGCCCCCTCAGATCCTCTACCTTGCACAAACTGTATCTTCCCCGCTTCAAACGAGCACGACTTGGTGGCCAATCGATCTCAGTGATCGGGGCCCGGGCCTGGAATGCTCTCCCTCTCCAGCTACGATCTATGTCCTCTGTGGCTGTTTTTAAAAAGCATTTGAAAACTCATCTGTTCAAGAGTGTAAGTTAAGTTTTCTTGTATGTCTGACTGTCTACCTCTCCTCTACCCGCGCCAGGATACTCTCCAGTAACGGAGCGCGCTATAAAATAATTTATACATACATACATACATACATACATCCCTACCCTATACACCACAGCCTCTCATGCAGCATACAGTCAGGGCCCTTGCATTCCTGCCCTGTACACTGAAGATTTGTTTTAACTTTAGTAGCCATGCCCCCGCGTCAACCCTGCCCTGCCTCTCCTGTCCCCATCCGCAGGCTCATCAGTGCGGCCCTCGGCCACATGCCTTAAAATATCCCCAGGCGTCAGTCTGGATCTGTAAATTTTTGCGTAGCAGTACCCCTGCGCATCGGTAGGCGTCATCTGCGGCTCCGCGTCCGTCGTTGGCGCCGGAATGACATCGCCGGAGTACTTAGATGCTGCCCTCGCGCGCCAGCAAGCGCAGCTCCAAAGAAATTGGGACTTTTTTTAATCCTTTTTGGATCCGTTTCGATTCATACGACTCCATCGGTGCCGGTAGGGATGCCCGGGTTCAAGCCCTGTGCCGACTGATGTCGGTTACCGACCCCCATCGCCGGTGCCTACATTGCATGGGGCCCGACCATGATGACAAGTCGTGCCCCGACTGCTGGGCCTTGACTTCGAAGGCTAGGCGGGAATGGTCCCGCAAGCGCCTCGAGCTCCGGCAGTCGGCCTGCGCCGTTTGAGGCCCCGGTCCGAAAGGAGGTAGAGGGACCGGTCGCGGGGCCGGATTCATCACAGCTCGGCGAGTCGACACCTCTCGTGAGGCTCCAAGTCCTCCGGTAAGAGGCACAAGAAGTTGTAGAGGCGACATCGCTCTCCCCCCCCCCCCCCAGACGCTCGGGCGACGCGGCCGGGGGTTCGGGTGACACCTCCCACGCGGCTCCGTCGGAGCCGCAGGCGTCGCGGCCTGCTCCATACCTGCCGGTCCCCGGGCAGAAAGCGACGCCGGAGGAGAGCGATGCCTTCCTCATGGCCATGAGGTTGATCACTCCTTCGTCTGGTTCCGCGGCGCCTTCGGGCCAATCCGCGCCGACTGGGAGCCCAAGCGGTCGGGTGCTTCGGCTACGGCGCTGTCGGGTGCTTCGGCTACGGCGCTGTCGGGTGCTTCGGCCCCGGCTCCGTCGGCGACTTCGGTCCCAACGCCGCAAGGCCGCACTGGTTCCGGATCCGGGTCGCCGCTGGTCGACCTTACGACCCCGCCGGCATCGACCCCTATGGTGTCACCCCTGGCACCGTTCCTGCACGACGCCGTCCCTGGTCCACCCCTTGGTCCGGATCTGACGCCGGAGAGGCATCGCTCAACGGCGCATTCAGGGCCACCGAATAGGAATTCTTCAAAGATCTGGGTCCACCCTCCTGAATACCAAGTGATGGACGACGTGGGAGGCTGGGAAGGGTCTGAGGACCCTTTGGCACATGAGTGCCAGTCATTTCAGGACTGGAAACAGGAACTAGGGGAAGCCAGTGGCCTGGATACCTCCCCAGACACTGGTTTGGCCTCCCCTCCTACCGTGGCTACGGAGGAGGGGGCTACTTATAGTGTGGTGCTGATGGCCTTAGCTCTTGAGCTCCCTGTCGCAACAGTGAGGTCTAACATCCTCACAGAGGTCCTTAAACCGCAGGTAAGCTCCCCAGAGCCTCTACTGCCATTTAATGAGGCTCTCACGGACGTCCTGTTGGGCACTTGGTCCAGGCCCACTACAGGTCCTCCTGTAGATAGGAACTTCGCTAGGCGCCACCGCCCTGCTTCGGGCGACCCTAGTTTCTTGTCCACCCGCCCCCAAGAGCCTGCTTATCCAGGCCTCTACTTCCCAATCTGCATTCCCGACTGCACCTCCGGATAGGGAATCCAAGAGGTATGAGCAATTCGGCAAGAAGTTCTCCTCCCTTAGTTTGGGGTTGTGGTCGGTCAACACCGCATGCCTCTTGGGCCGTTACAGCCACTCCCTCTGGGATACGATTGCGGCCGTGCTGCCAGAGTGCCCGGAGGGAGCCCGGGTGAAGCTTGCTCAAGCCCTCGCGGAGGGACAAAACTCAGTGCAGTATTCCATACAATGTGGACAGGATACCACGGACTCACTGGGGAGAGCGATTTCCATGTCTGTGGCGGTTGGCCGCCACGCCTGGCTGACGTCCGCCAACTTCTCGGCCGATGTTCAGAACACCCTTATGGACATGCCGTTCGATGGCAGCCACCTCTTCGGTGGCAAGGTAGATAGTGCGCTGGAACACTTTAAGGACTCCAGGGCTACGGCCAAGTCCTTGGGCCTGCCGGTCCCGCGCCCGCAATCTTCTGCCCAACGCTCCTTTCGTGGCCACGGAAGGGGCACCCCCACACGTCCTGCCAGCCACGGGCCGCAGACTACCATTCAGCGCGGCGGGGGCGTGGTTACCGTCGCGGCAGTAACAGGGGACAACGGCGCGGCCAGTCCACATCCACCCCCGCAGCATCCGCCTCAAAGCCTTCCTAGTCCAAGCTTTCAACCCATTTGACGCCAGTGGGGTGCAGGGTTCACCATCACCTCTCCACTGGCGCTCCAATACATCGTACAGGTGGGTGCTGCAAATCGTCCGAAGGGGCTACTCCCTCCCCTTCGAGGCGACCCCTCCAGCCATGCCACCACAGTACCACCGTGTGTCGGGGGATCACTTGCAACTTCTGCAAGAGGAAGTTACAGCCCTCTTGGCAAGAGGGCCATCGAGCGTGTTCCTGGGCCAGAAGTGGGGTGTGGTTGTTACTCCCACTACTTTCTGGTTTCCAAGAAGGGGAAAGCGGGCCTATGCCCTATCTTGGACCGCGCAAACGTCAACGGCTTCCTCGGGAAGGAGAAGTTCAAGATGCTGACTTTGGCTCAGGTCTTAGCTGCCCTGGACCCAGGAGACTGGATGGTAGCGCTGGACTTGTAGGACACCTATTTCCACATTCCCGGCCCACCGGCGCTACCTGCGGTTCACTGTAGGCCACGAGCACTTTTAGTTTACCGTGCTCCCCTTCGGCCTTACCAGCGCCCCACGGGTGTTCACGAAAGTGATGGCGGTGGTCGCAGCTCATCTGCGCAGGTTAGGGGTTTCAGTCTTCCCCTACCTCGACGACTGGTTGTTGAAGGCGGGCTCACCCCAGACAGTCGTCAGCCACTTCTAGACTATGGCCGACCTCCTGCACCTGCTGGGGTACTCCAGCAATGTGCCAAAGTCGCACCTGTGTCCCTCTCAGAAGTTCCTCTTCTTCGGAGCGGTTCTAGACTCTGCACAGTTTCGGGTTTATCCTCTGGAACAGCGGGTTCAGGATATTCAGGCTCTGATTCCGATCTTTCAGCCGTTATCCCGAGTCTCGGTCAGGTTAACGCTGCGGTTTCTGGGGCTGATGGCCTCCTGCATCCTTCTGGTGCATCACGCCAGGTGGCGGATGCAGGCTCTGCAGTGGGACCTGAAGTTTCAGTGGGCCCAGCATCAGGGCAACTTTTCCAACCATGACTTGATCTCGGAGGGCACTGCAGGACAGTTGTAGTGGTGACTCACGGACCGCGATTGGGTCAGTGGCAGATCCCTCTCCCTACCCCAACCGGAGCACGTAGTTGTGACGGACGCCTCCCTCCATGGCTGGGGGGGGCCACATGGGAGAGTCGGAGATCAGAGGACTCCGGTTTCCGGCGGAGTCCCGGCTCCACATCAACCTTCTGGAGCTGCGGGCGATCCGGCTTGCACTGAAGGCATTCCTCCCCTCTGTCCCGGGGAGTTTAGTGCAGGTGTTCACGGACATTACCACCGCCATGTGGTACTCCAACAAACAGGGTGGGGTGGGGTCGTGGACCCTTTGCCGGGAGGCTCTGCGCCTCTGGTAGTGGCTGGAACATCAGGGCGTGACCCTGGTGGTTCAACACCTGGCAGTTTCCCTGAACGCTAGGGCGGACGAACTCAGCCGTCGGTGCATGATGGATCACGAATGGCGTCTGAACTCGGACGTGGCGCAAGGTCTCTTTCAGCAGTGGGGAGTGTAGGAGGGTGGATACCTGACTATGGTTACCCCCAACATTTTGCCTGGTGTTTTGCTGGTTTTCCGACTTAGTTGACCTGGGACCCTGCTATTCAGGGCCCCAGGCCTACTGCTCTCTCTGTAAAATGTATTCCATGTACCTTAGGTGCATTTACCAATTGGTACTGGGCCACCTTATCAGTCCCTGTATCCAGGGCATAGGTGTACCCAGGGCTTACCAGGGGCTGCAGCATGTATTATGCCACCCCTGGCTGGCCATCTAAATCTGACACAACTGGCTGCACGACAGCTGGGGCAAGGTGGTGTAATCACCCTTTGCTTTAGATATAGTATTCCTATATCTAACCCTAAAATGGACACATGTATTCCTATCAGTTACTCCTATGGCTGGCCTTATCAATCCTGAAGGCAGAGTGCTTCGAATTTTGTGAGATGGTGCTCTGGCATGTGCTGAGCCCGTTTGCAGCTTGCGAAACCAAGTCCTAATAGCTGTTCCATGATAATGCGTACCATATACTCTTAAGTGCATTATAATCCTCGCGGTTATTTGCCAACTTTGGTATCGCTTTATCAAAACATGTCGAGTAAGGTGTCATACGAATTGGAATACTAACCCCTCGCCAATTCTGGCGACGGGGTTAGCATTCCACCCTTCTAGAGGGACACGACATGTATGTAACTGTGAACCCCGGTTAAAGTTAACTCGAGCCTCAGCATCACAAAATGGATGCTGCCACCACAGACACAAGTCTGACCTCCTGCTGCTGGGAGTCCTTCCAGCGAGGAGAGCTTGGACAAAGGGTTTCCTGTCAGGGGCGGTGCTAGCACCATCCCAGACAGGGTTTTGTGTATCCCAGGTAGGCAGGGCTCAGAGGAAGGTGACTGCAAGTGGCACCCCGGTGCTCACTGTGCATATGCCGGCTTAAACCAGTTCCAGGGGCACACCAGCCCCTGAGCTGGGGAAAGTCCGGACAGGGGAGAGGGGTGTAACCACCCCCCTTCCTGGTCCCACCCATGGGCATGACCTAGTCGCGTACCAGCCCCTTTCTTTAGAATAAAGGCAGGAGCAGGGACCCCTCCAAATTAGATCATCTTTGAATCCTGAAACTACTTTCTACGAAAGGAACTCTCGACTTCTTCTCAAGATTTCTCCCTTGTGACTAAGGAGTAGTCACCCTGCATCAGCAGGCACCAACTAAGTATCTTGCGGTTTGCTGCACGTCCTTCCTCCGGAACCAGACCGACCAGCACGACGAGACCCGGACTCCCTGCCCTCTCTGACCTCTACCTGCGTCTACAGCACAGCTGAGAACCGTGGGTGCGACGTGACCAGAGGAACTGGCTATCATTAGAACCAGCACGACGCTGACCCAGCACGACCGCCGAGGGACCCTCGAGTGGGTGCACTGGGGTAAGAGAAGCCCCAACCCCAAGCAGCACGAGCACCAGATCTGCGTGGGGCCCTTTTGCTTCTGCGTTGCTTGCCACGTTGTCCGGTCATTTGCCCGTTGGCTACTGACCATCCAGACGACGTCCTAAGTTTGTTTCACCGCTGGTCTAGCTCCTCTAGACTGGCCCTTGTCTCCTCTTGAAGGGGAACTGCCTCGGACCCTCCTGGTCCACTCCAGACGCCATTTTGTGTCGCCACATGGGCTTGCCTTAGCCAAGGCTTGTGGCCTCCTTCAATGGATCCAGCATCGCCAGCAGCAGACATCCGACGTGGGACAGCTCGCAGACATCCAGCCTGGTCGACATCAGCGCCCTGGTACGTGCAGCAGCAGAATCCAGTATCACCTCTTCACCTGGCTGAGTGACCTCGTCCGGTGCCATTTTGGTGGCCACCTAATCACTGGCTAGTGATTCAGAACTTGGTCCCCTCTGCTTACAGGTATCCTTCTTCACTGATCCACCCCTGGATCAGCCCGGAACATCATCACTGGTTGCCTGCCAGCAACTTTCACTTCAGGCTCCTGGTTCGTCAACGAGGATTCCCGACGTCACTTGAACCCTATGCAGCCGCAGCCCCTGGGCTAGGTAAACCGAGTACCACGGTTCTCCAGCGTAGGACCACTCTCTAAGTGTCTAGATCCACTTTCGTTTTTGACCTACCTAGTCGGGTTCGCCTGAGAACACTAACTTTGCATTTACCAGCATCCATAGACTTTGTCCCGCATCCCGCATGAGAGTGCACACTCTGCACCCGATCTCCCTAGGCCTCCTGCTTCTAACCTGAAGGTTCTGTAGTGTAGTCCTAGCGATCGTAAAGCCTCTGGATCGAGTTACTTACCTGCTAGTATTTCGCATTCCACTTTAGTAGTATATGGTTTTTCGTGCCCCTCGGGCAAAGTGCCCCTCGGGTAAATTGTGCAACCTAAAGTATTTTCTTAAGAATTTTGTTATGTGCTTAGCTCCCTGACTCATAAAGAGATCAGGGTAGACTTGTTATAAATAAATATCCTTTTATTTTCATAACAACTTGTGTGGTGTCCTTTCACTTGGTGTTCAAGGGGTATATGTGATGGTATAACAGCTGGCTTAACACGCCCTCTGGAGTTTAGCCTAAAGACTGCTCTTGTCCATGCTACTAGGATAGCTGGTCTATAAGGTTGACTTACAACCAATCATCAATAAGGGTCGTTTGGAATGATACATAGTGATCACTAGAATAGTGATCACTGCATATCAGGCCAACTTCTCACAATCTCTGCTTGAGATAAGGCGCACCGGCGGCCAGTGGGAGCTAATGGTGCATGCGGACCCTTTACGAGACAGCCCCTAAATGTGGTCTTTATGTAATCCAGTCAGCTAGGGGGGAACATCTGTTCCGTCAGGGCCGGCAGCGAGCAGCAGGGGAGTGCCTACAATTAAAGGTGGCTTGCCATCGGAGTCAGCGTTTATTTGGAACAAGTAGTAATTTTTTGAAATAATTGAGATTGAAAAGTCACGACAGCAAGCTGAGACGAAGAAAGATGTGATCAGAACAAGCTCACTCGCGAAAGTGAAAGCGCCCGAAGTGGGTTAATTAGTAACCTGATCCTGGAATGCAGCTGGCACACTGCGCGCCGCTGCTCGCTCACGAGACCCATAGGCCATGGGAGTGAACGTTTACAAAAGGACATACCGCCTCCTTTGGCCATTTGCATGCTTTCATTTTTGAAAGCCACATGCAATGGCTAATACAATGTGTGGATGTGAGCAAAATCACATAGAAAAGTCTGTAGGAAGTTAGGAGTGCTTACAAGAAGCCTCCCCATAGAGCAGCGCATGCGCGCTGCGCTAGGCTCGACCTGAAAAACACTGCAGCCCTCACCAGAGAGGCAGATAGGTTTGTGCTCCCGCTTCCATATTTAAAATTTCCCAACCTTACCCCAAGCTTGCACAAGGGACCAGAGGGCTGCTTTTTGCTAGTACCCAAAAGAACCCTCCCACCCCCATCTTACCCAGGTCTTGGGGAGGATTATGTCACTGTGCCTGGATCCGGTGACTGTGCGACAATGGATGTGGTTTGTACACACAGACATAGAAGAGTGCTTCTCTGTCAACCGGGATACATGTTAGCCACCCTGTTCTTACTTCAAGAAGTAGTGGAAGAAGTACAAGGCCAGCTCTACTCATTAGCCCCACACTGTGGTACTTATCAGAAACTCCACAGGCTTTACAGCCCTACAATGCAGTTCATGGTTTACCTTTTCTTTTGAGGAATCAAGGTAAGTCCAATGGCAACTGCCTGCCAATTTGGGTGACAAAAGACACTACAAAAATGCCAAAGAACAGATCTGTATTGCTCACTGACAAAATATTTTTTTCTCAAATAACTAAGGACAAGGGGAGAAAGAAACAGGGAGGTAAGTATGGGTAGGTCAGAGGTCAGACCATTCTCTCAATGTCCGCTTTCCAATGCTGTGTGCAGTGAGCTCTATTGGGTGCCAGGCCTGTCGCAAACATAGGGTGCAATACATGTTTCTCTCAGAAAATAGGATTAAAACTTGCTAAGCAATGCAAGTTTCATAAGAACAGTCATGACAAATGTGTTAAAGTGAGATATATTAACTTGCACATTAAGTAGGGAAAACCATGTCGCTACTGCTATGTTGGTCCCATTTTTCTATCTAATATGTTGAATTAAATTTGCTGTTTTGTAGGTTCCCTACATCCGAATTTGTATATATTGAAGTACTGCTTTACGGACAAGGTACTCAATAAACATAACGGCCAAACACTACAATATCTCCTTCTACGCAGCAGAACTAGAATCCTTTACACAGAAACCGTTCAGCAGAAGCTCCATTCAGTCATCGTAGCACATAAAGCACCTAGCACTGAACATGGGGTGGCAGCAGCGGACAATGCAGAGAGAAATTGGTTTTGTAAGCCATACCTAAGTTCATTGGAACAACAGAGTGCAATAAGTGTTGTTCAGTCTATGAGGCTGGTGGGACGGTTCACAAGTGAGCCAGTCAATGGGCATATAAAACAAGTGGTTATATAGATTTTAAATAATCATAGATGCACTTAGAAAGTCTGTGTCGAGCAGCACGGTGGCACTTGAGCACGTCTCCCTCTGTATTACAAATCAGAGGCAGCCATGCTGGACTGCTGACTATAACAGTGATAGCACGTGGAGTTCATCTTCACGGCCATCATTAAAATGGGTAAATATATCTAATGCAGTGAGGTATAGACTACATCTTTAGAGGGTGACTGACCTAGCCGCCGAAAACCTGAATTAGAATCCAGACTTTAGCAATGCAACAATACTCAACACTAGGCAAATCATTTCATTTCACTCCACACAAAACTGCCAGTAAGCAAAAAATAGCAGTACTGCCGATGAAGGGTGACAGGATGGAAGACAACACTTGCAACACTTGCAACACTTGAAGAAATTACTCTGATTCTGGGGAAATTACTTCACCCCCCTACATAACAAATTGCAATTATCTGAAATAAGTACTACCAGGATTCCATGGGTTAATATTTTAAACAGAGGTCATCTGGTATTGTACAACAAAAAAAGCCTAGCATTGGAGCGCCCAGGACACACAACACACATCATAATGGCTGTAAACAATTATGAAGTGAACATTAAAAGCAACTGTAAAAACGGACAAGGGCTGTTAGAGCCGGCCACCCATCATGGCAGCATACGAGTGGGATCCTCTTTTTGTTACAAATCTGAGAAGTTGATTCTTGACAAATAAATGAAAAGCAAAGGACCACACAGTGAAGCTTCTATGTAGCCCCAGAGAGCCGTAGACAAACGTTAGGAGAAGGGTCAAAGTGCAGGTCTGGTGGACCTTAGATCTGAGATAAAATCCCAACTTTTGAACAGATTATTGCAGCCAAACAACTCCATCTACCCTGCTCCATCTTGTAAAATTATAAATGCAGTGGTTATTGCGCTCCAAGGTGGCAGAAGAACAATCAAGCATCCTGGTGATTTTAAGGCTGAGCTTCTGTCAAGATGGTATGCCAGTGAGGCAGGCCATAGACACAGGGGCATAAAAGTTTCAAGAAGTCTTTCGGATAGGTGAAAGGGAGAGATCTGAAATTTTATACCAACAGTGCAAGAAAAACAGACAGGAAACCATAGCATAAGCCCGGTCACTTAATGCACCAGGGTCTTATCTATGCTTTCTATGATTGTAAACATACAGAAAGAACAGTTCTTCGACTTCCAAAATCACACTCTCTAAGGATAGTACAAGTGGAATAAAATGCTGTTCTGCAGCGCTAAACAATGGCGCCACTGACTTACCAAGATCGAGAAGCAGCCATGGGCACCCTTCAGTGACTGCACCACACATGGGCAGCTGGCAGCGCATTCTTCCTCTGAGGCAGCAGGACCCACAGACAAAGGGAGGGCGCGTTTATACGCGCCAACACCAGCCGAGGGAAAAGGGGCCAATGAGGGCACAGAATGAAAGAATACTTTTAGAAGGGCCGGTGACGGCGAAAAAAACAAGCATTTACAATGCAACGGTCTCGCCTTTGCAAAAGTTAGCGCTTTTGGCATTGTA
The DNA here is from genome assembly GCF_964263255.1 of Lissotriton vulgaris. NCBI lineage: Eukaryota > Metazoa > Chordata > Amphibia > Caudata > Salamandridae > Lissotriton > Lissotriton vulgaris. Next base: position 1,986,661,412 of record NC_141691.1, on the reverse strand, counting down.
AATGACAAATGTTTTATTTATGTGTTGGTTTTGGAAACAGATAAATAAATGGCATTGTCATGAGCAGTAGAGAGTGAGTAGTAGAGAGTGAGTAGTAGAGAGAGTAGTAGAGAGAGTAGTAGTGAGTAGTAGAGAGAGTAGTAGTGAGTAGTAGAGAGTGAGTAGAGAGTAGTAAGTGAGTAGTAGAGTGTGTAGTAGAGAGTAGTGAGTGTGTAGTAGAGAGTAGTGAGTGTGTAGTAGAGAGTAGTGAGTGTGTAGTAGAGTGTGTAGTAGAGAGTGTGTAGTAGAGTGTGTAGTAGAGAGTGTGTAGTAGAGAGTGAGCAGTAGAGACTAGTGAGTGTGTAGTAGAGTGGTGAGTGTGTAGTAGAGTGGTGAGTGTGTAGTAGAGTGTGTAGGAGAATGTGTAGTAGGGAGTGTAGTAGAGTGTGTAGTAGAGAGTGTGTACTAGAGAGTAGTGAGTGTGTAGTAGAGAGTGTGTAATACAGAATGTGAAGTAGAGAGATTGAAGTAGAGAGATTGAAGTAGAGAGATTGAAGTAGAGAGATTGAAGTAGAGAGATTGAAGTAGAGAGATTGAAGTAGAGAGATTGAAGTAGAGAGATTGAGGTAGAGAGATTGAAGTAGAGAGTGTGGAGTAGAGAGTGGAGAGTCTGTAGTAGAGTGTAGTAGAAAGTAGTGAGTGTGTAGTAGAGTAGTAGAGAATGTGTAGTAGAGTAGTAGAGAGTAGTAGAGGGTGTGTAGTAGAGTGTGTAGTAGAGCGTGTGTGTAGCAGAGTGTGTAGTAGAGTGTAGTAGAGTGTGTAGTGTAGAGTGTGTAGTGTAGAGTGTGTAGTGGAGAGTGTGTAGTGGAGAGTGTGTAGTGGAGAGTGTGTAGTGTAGAGTGTGTAGTGGAGAGTGTGTAGTGGAGAGTGTGTAGTGGAGAGTGTGTAGTGGAGAGTGTGTAGTGGAGAGTGTGTAGTGGAGAGTGTGTAGTGGAGAGTGTGTAGTGGAGAGTGTGTAGTGGAGAGTGTGTAGTGGAGAGTGTGTAGTGGAGAGTGTGTAGTGGAGAGTGTGTAGTGGAGAGTGTGTAGTGGAGAGTGTGTAGTGGAGAGTGTGTAGTGGAGAGTGTGTAGTAGAGAGTGTGTAGTAGAGAGTGTGTAGTAGAGAGTGTGTAGTAGAGAGTGTGTAGTAGAGAGTGTAGTAGAGTGTGTAATGTAGAGTGTGTAATGTAGAGTGTGTAATGTAGAGTGTGTAATGTAGAGTGTGTAATGTAGAGTGTGTAATGTAGAGTGTGTAATGTAGAGTGTGTAATGTAGAGTGTGTAATGTAGAGTGTGTAGTAGAGAGTGTGATAGAGAGTGTAGTAAGTAGTGACTGTAGTAGATAGTGTGTAGTAGAGAGTGTCTAGTATAGAGTGTGTCGAAGAGAGTAGTGGCTGTAGTAGTGAGTGTGTAGTAGAGTGTGTAGTAGAGTGTGTAGTAGAGAGTAGTGACTGTAGTAGAGAGTGTGTAGTAGTGTGTAGTAGAGAGTAGTGACTGTAGTAGAGTGTGTAGTACAGTGTGTAGTAGAGAGTAGTGACTGTAGTAGATAGTGTGTAGTAGAGAGTGTCTAGTATAGAGTGTGTCGAAGAGAGTAGTGGCTGTAGTAGTGAGTGTGTAGTGAGTGTGTAGTAGAGAGTAGTGACTGTAGTAGAGAGTGTGTAGTAGTGTGTAGTAGAGAGTAGTGACTGTAGTAGAGTGTGTAGTACAGTGTGTAGTAGAGAGTAGCGACTGTAGTAGAGAGTGTGTAGTAGAGTGTGTAGTAGAGAGTGTGTAGTAGAGTGTGTAGTAGAGAGTAGAGTGCGTAGCAGAGAGTAGTGACTGTAGTAGAGAGTGTGTAGTAGAGTGTGTAGTAGAGAGTGTGTAGTAGAGTGTAGTAGAGAGTAGAGTGCGTAGCAGAGAGTAGTGACTGTAGTAGAGAGTGTGTAGCAGAATGTGTAGTAGAGAGTAGTGACTGTAGTAGGGAGTGTGTAGTAGAGAGTAGTGACTGTAGTAGAGAGTGTGTAGTAGAGAGTGTGTAGTAGAGAGTGTGCAGTGATTTGAGTTTTACATCAAATTAAAAACGGGAACGGAACAAACTCATCCTATACATTATTGTGGTAGGTGCCCACGCATATAGGGTTAAATGATGCGTTAGATGCCACAGGTCCCACCAACACGCTTCCTTTATGATAGGAGAATGCCCAACATCGCGGAGATTTGCTCTCTGCTCTTCCCGGATATTTGTATTTTCAAATGTATAATGTTATCCTGCTAAACGAAGACGATGCTCAAACTATAAAAGAAGAGGGTTTCACAGATATGTTAGTCCTTCCGGGCAAACGAAATGACCCAAAGAAAGATCAAGTGACAGTTTAGAGCTCCAAGTGAGTCTTAATAAAATCAGTGTCTGGAACGCATAGCATCAAAAAACGAGCGGGGCATCAAACTGCAGTGTCATTCAATCAAAGCTTCAAGGCTTCTGAGCGCTAGCCGAGAATTATTTTTTGTGAAGCACTAATCACTGTGGAAGGTGCCCCTGCTATCCCAGATGTGAGAAGTCAGTCTGATATGAAAATAAGCAGTATTTGGAATGAATGTATTTGGCAGGGGGAAGGTGGGGCGGCGCAAGACCGTACTGACGAGTGAACAGGAGCCATTTTGTACCGAGTGATTCTGCCTGTGTGCATGTAGACAAACCAGGCAGCAGCATGAACATGTGATTCGGTAAAATAACAAGCATTTACAATGCAATGGTTTTGCCTTTGTTAAAGTTAGAGCTATTGGCATTGCTCTTGACACTCTGAAGCTCCACTCTGCATTCTGAAGCTCCACTCTGCACTCTGAAGCTCCACTCTGCACTCTGAAGCTCCACTCTGCACTCTGAAGCTCCACTCTGCACTCTGAAGCTCCACTCTGCACTCTGAAGCTCCACTCTGAAGCTGCACTCTGAAGCTGCACTCTGAAGCTGCACTCTGAAGCTGCACTCTGAAGCTCCACTCTGAAGCTCCACTATGCACTCTGAAGCTCCACTCTGAAGCTCCACTCTGAAGCTCCACTCTGAAGCTCCACTCTGCACTCTGAAGCTCCACTCTGAATCTGAACTCTGAAGCTCCACTCTGAAGCTCCACTCTGAATCTGAACTCTGAAGCTCCACTCTGAATCTGCACTCTGCACTCTGAAGCTCCACTCTGCACTCTGAAGCTCCACTCTGCACTCTGAAGCTCCACTCTGCACTCTGAAGCTCCACTCTGCACTCTGAAGCTCCACTCTGCACTCTGAAGCTCCACTCTGCACTCTGAAGCTCCACTCTGCACTCTGAAGCTCCACTCTGAAGCTCCACTCTGAAGCTCCACTCTGAAGCTCCACTCTGAAGCTCCACTCTGAAGCTCCACTCTGAAGCTCCACTCTGCACTCTGAAGCTCTACTCTGAAGCTCCACTCTGAAGCTCCACTCTGAAGCTCTACTCTGAAGCTCCACTCTGAAGCTCCACTCTGAAGCTCCACTCTGAAGCTCCACTCTGAAGCTCCACTCTGCACTCTGAAGCTCCACTCTGAAGCTCCACTCTGAAGCTCCACTCTGAAGCTCCACTCTGAAGCTCCACTCTGAAGCTCCACTCTGAAGCTCCACTCTGAAGCTCCACTCTGAAGCTCCACTCGGAAGCTCCACTCTGAAGCTCCACTCGGAAGCTCCACTCTGCACTCTGAAGCTCCACTCTGAAGCTCCACTCTGCACTCTGAAGCTCCACTCTGAAGCTCCACTCTGCACTCTGAAGCTCCACTCTGCACTCTGAAGCTCCACTCTGAAGCTCCACTCTGCACTCTGAAGCTCCACTCTGAAGCTCCACTCTGAAGCTCCACTCTGAAGCTCCACTCTGAAGCTCCACTCTGAAGCTCCACTCTGAAGCTCCACTCTGAAGCTCCACTCTGAAGCTCCACTCTGAAGCTCCACTCTGCACTCTGAAGCTCCACTCTGAAGCTCCACTCTGCACTCTGAAGCTCTACTCTGAAGCTCCACTCTGCACTCTGAAGCTCCACTCTGAAGCTCTACTCTGAAGCTCCACTCTGCACTCTGAAGCTCCACTCTGAAGCTCTACTCTGAAGCTCCACTCTGCACTCTGAAGCTCCACTCTGAAGCTCTACTCTGAAGCTCCACTCTGAAGCTCCACTCTGAAGCTCCACTCTGCACTCTGAAGCTCCACTCTGAAGCTCCACTCTGCACTCGGAAGCTCCACTCTGAAGCTCCACTCTGAAGCTCCACTCTGCACTCTGAAGCTCCACTCTGAAGCTCCACTCTGAAGCTCCACTCTGAAGCTGCACTCTGAAGCTGCACTCTGAAGCTGCACTCTGAAGCTGCACTCTGAAGCTGCACTCTGAAGCTCCACTCTGAAGCTCCACTCTGCACTCTGAAGCTCCACTCTGAAGCTCTACTCTGAAGCTCCACTCTGCACTCTGAAGCTCCACTCTGAAGCTCCACTCTGCCCTCTGAAGCTCCACTCTGAAGCTCTACTCTGAAGCTCCACTCTGCACTCTGAAGCTCCACTCTGAAGCTCTACTCTGAAGCTCTACTCTGAAGCTCCACTCTGGACTCTGAAGCTCCACTCTGAAGCTCCACTCTGCACTCTGAAGCTCCACTCTGCACTCTGAAGCTCCACTCTGAAGCTCCACTCTGCACTCTGAAGCTCCACTCTGAAGCTCCACTCTGCACTCTGAAGCTCCACTCTGAAGCTCCACTCTGAAGCTCCACTCTGAAGCTCCACTCTGAAGCTCCACTCTGAAGCTCCACTCTGAAGCTCCACTCTGAAGCTCCACTCTGCACTCTGAAGCTCCACTCTGAAGCTCCACTCTGAAGCTCCACTCTGAAGCTCCACTCTGAAGCTCCACTCTGAAGCTCCACTCTGAAGCTCCACTCTGAAGCTCCACTCTGAAGCTCTACTCTGAAGCTCTACTCTGAAGCTCTACTCTGAAGCTCTACTCTGAAGCTCTACTCTGAAGCTCTACTCTGAAGCTCCACTCTGAAGCTCCACTCTGAAGCTCCACTCTGAAGCTCCACTCTGCAGCTCCACTCTGCACTCTGAAGCTCCACTCTGAAGCTCCACTCTGCACTCTGAAGCTCTACTCTGAAGCTCTACTCTGAAGCTCCACTCTGCACTCTGAAGCTCCACTCTGAAGCTCTACTCTGAAGCTCCACTCTGCACTCTGCAGCTCCACTCTGAAGCTCTACTCTGAAGCTCCACTCTGCACTCTGAAGCTCCACTCTGAAGCTCTACTCTGAAGCTCCACTCTGCACTCAGAAGCTCCACTCTGAAGCTCCACTCTGCACTCTGAAGCTCCACTCGGAAGCTCCACTCTGAAGCTCCACTCTGCACTCGGAAGCTCCACTCGGAAGCTCCACTCTGAAGCTCCACTCGGAAGCTCCACTCTGAAGCTCTACTCTGAAGCTCCACTCTGAAGCTCTACTCTGAAGCTCCACTCTGAAGCTCCACTCTGAAGCTCCACTCTGCACTCTGAAGCTCCACTCTGAAGCTCCACTCTGCACTCTGAAGCTCCACTCTGAAGCTCCACTCTGCACTCTGAAGCTCCACTCTGAAGCTCCACTCTGAAGCTCCACTCTGAAGCTCCACTCTACACTCTGAAGCTCCACTCTGCACTCTGAAGCTCCACTCTGCACTCTGAAGCTCTACTCTGAAGCTCCACTCTGCACTCTGAAGCTCCACTCTGAAGCTCTACTCTGAAGCTCCACTCTGCACTCTGAAGCTCCACTCTGAAGCTCCACTCTGCACTCTGAAGCTCCACTCTGAAGCTCCACTCTGCACTCTGAAGCTCCACTCTGAAGCTCCACTCTGCACTCTGAAGCTCCACTCTGAAGCTCCACTCTGCACTCGGAAGCTCCACTCGGAAGCTCCACTCTGAAGCTCCACTCTGCACTCGGAAGCTCCACTCGGAAGCTCCACTCGGAAGCTCCACTCGGAAGCTCCACTCGGAAGCTCCACTCTGCACTCTGAAGCTCCACTCGGAAGCTCCACTCGGAAGCTCCACTCGGAAGCTCCACTCGGAAGCTCCACTCGGAAGCTCCACTCGGAAGCTCCACTCTGCACTCTGAAGCTCCACTCTGCACTCTGAAGCTCCACTCTGAAGCTCCACTCTCCACTCTGAAGCTCCACTCTCCACTCTGAAGCTCCACTCTGAAGCTCCACTCTGAAGCTCCACTCTGAAGCTCCACTCTGAAGCTCCACTCTGAAGCTCCACTCTGCACTCTGAAGCTCCACTCTGAAGCTCCACTCTGAAGCTCCACTCTGAAGCTCCACTCTGAAGCTGCACTCTGAAGCTGCACTCTGAAGCTGCACTCTGAAGCTGCACTCTGAAGCTGCACTCTGAAGCTGCACTCTGAAGCTCCACTCTGAAGCTCCACTCTGAAGCTCTACTCTGAAGCTCCACTCTGAAGCTCCACTCTGCACTCTGAAGCTCCACTCTGAAGCTCTACTCTGAAGCTCCACTCTGCACTCTGAAGCTCCACTCTGAAGCTCCACTCTGAAGCTCCACTCTGCACTCTGAAGCTCCACTCTGAAGCTCCACTCTGCACTCTGAAGCTCCACTCTGAAGCTCCACTCTGCACTCTGAAGCTCCACTCTGAAGCTCCACTCTGAAGCTCCACTCTGCACTCTGAAGCTCCACTCTGAAGCTCCACTCTGCACTCTGAAGCTCCACTCTGAAGCTCTACTCTGAAGCTCCACTCTGCACTCTGAAGCTCCACTCTGAAGCTCCACTCTGCACTCTGAAGCTCCACTCTGAAGCTCTACTCTGAAGCTCCACTCTGCACTCTGAAGCTCCACTCTGAAGCTCCACTCTGAAGCTCTACTCTGAAGCTCCACTCTGCACTCTGAAGCTCCACTCTGAAGCTCCACTCTGAAGCTCCACTCTGCACTCTGAAGCTCCACTCTGAAGCTCCACTCTGCACTCTGAAGCTCCACTCTGAAGCTCCACTCTGAAGCTCCACTCTGAAGCTCCACTCTGAAGCTCCACTCTGAAGCTCCACTCTGCACTCTGAAGCTCCACTCTGAAGCTCCACTCTGCACTCTGAAGCTCCACTCTGAAGCTCCACTCTGAAGCTCCACTCTGAAGCTCCACTCTGAAGCTCCACTCTGAAGCTCCACTCTGCACTCTGAACGGTCAGACTCCAAAAATCGGCCCTAATCACAATAGTATTATTTCACCTGCGTGAATATAAGTCTTTGAAATTCTGGCCAGTGGTAATACACACAAGTAATATAAAATTGTTGTTCCAAAGAGCATTAAATGGAAATAAAACAAGTACCAGACCCATTGACGCCTGCACCTTAAAAGTGAAACTGACTGAAGCAAGCGCCAGGGCCACGTTGAAAAAAAAAGCCACACACATTAGATGCAGTCAAGGCGCGCTCACGAGGTCAGAAGGCACTCCACATGAACAACTACCAGACACATTGTTTCATTTCACTTTGAAAGTGCAGGCGTCAAAGTGAAACTGACTAAAGGAAGCGCACGGCCCATTAGATGCAGTCAAGGCGCGCTCACGAGGTCAAATCTCCAAAGGAGAAGCTCGTGACAGCCTGACTACAGCAGAAAAAGCTCGTAACAGTCTGATGTCCACAATATTCCCAGAAAAGTGGCAACATAAGTTGTCTCGCATAGACAGCAAAAGCTTCGCTTTTGCTTTCGTCTAGGCGAGACCTAAAAAACGAGTTTGAGCTATTGGCATTATAAATGACAATGCCTTTTGTTGAGGTGTTGGTTTTTGAAACATAAATAAATAACATTGGGCCAGATGTAGGAGCCCAAATACCGGTCGGTAACGGCCGATTTAGGCCGTTACCGACCGGTATTTGGGTTTTGCTATGTAGGGGGCTGCAAATTACAGAATCTGTATATTTACCGAATCGGTAAATTACCGAATCGGTAAATATACCGATTCTATAATTCCAAATGTAGGTGGCAGAGTTTACAGTGCCACAGGCCCTTAAGATTCGGTATTTTACCACACAATCCTATTGTGTGGTAAAATACCGAATTCAGGTGTGTATGAACATCTGTGCATGCACACCTGTGCCGGTATTCCAGAATTCGGTATTAACTAAATCTGCCCCCTTCCCATTTACAGACTCTTAAATACCGATTCGGTAAAATTCGGTATTTAACCCTTTCGATGCTGATGACGAGCTGGGCTCGTCATGGTGCACGGTGGTCGTGTGCTGATGACGAGCCCAGCTCGTCATGAGCCCACCCTCGGGGGAAGCGCTGGCGCTCCCCCCGAGGTTCTCTGATCCTCGTTGTTTTGCTCGGGGCGGCAGCGGAAGAGCTTCCGCTGCCGCCCCCGCCCCCCCCCCCCATGGGAATCCCTGATGATGTCAGCGCGCACAGCTCGCGCTGACATCATCAGGGATTCCCAGCGCTCGGGAAGCCATCTGCTTCCTGCGCGTCTGGGGAAAAGGTAAGATTGCGGTGTCTGGCGGGGGTTTGGGGCAGCGAAGAGGCATCAGGGGAGAGGAAAGAGTTTTTCCTCTCCCCTGATGTCTCTTTGCAGGGCATTTCTGCCTCACGATCGCGCACAGCGTCGCGATTGTGCGGCGGAAATGCCCCCACTAGCACCAGGGATGTAATTTTAGATTATAGGAAGCGACCCCTTGGGCAAGGGTCGCTTCCAGGCGGGCTGTGATAATGTTTTCGTTTTTCTGCCTCCCCTGGGGGCAAATCGGCCCGTTTTTTCGGCCGTTTTGCCCCCAGGGGGGGCAGAAATTCCCCACTAGCACCAGGGTTGTTTTTTGGAGCCAAGATGGCGGCCATATTTTTTGTTTACGTTTTTCTGTCCCCCCTGGGGGCGAATCGGCCCGTTTTTTTGCCGTTTTGCCCCCAGGGGGGGACAGAAAATGCCCACTAGCACCAGGGATTTTGTTTTTAGCTTTTAGGAAGCGACCCCTTGGGCAAGGGTTGCTTCCAGGTGGCCTCACACTTAACTTTTTGTTTTTCTGCCCCCCCTGGGGGCAAATCGGCCTGTTTTTCGGCCGTTTTGCCCCCAGGGGGGGCAGAAATTTCCCACTAGCACCAGGGATATTTGTTGGGGCACTGTGTTTCTTTTGGGAAGCGACCCCTTGGGTAAGGGTCGCTTCCAGGTGGCCATGATTGTGTTTTTTGTTTTTCTGTCCACCCTAGGTGCAAATCGGCCCGTTTTATTTGCCTTTTTGCCCCCGGGGGGGCAGAAAATACCCACTAGCACCAGGGAATTTATATTTAGTTTTTAGGAAGCGACCCCTTGGGCAAGAAGTACTGCTTGGCTGGCGGTGTGTGTGGAGTGGCACTTGGCTTGCAGTGTGCGTAAAGTGGTGTTTGGCTGGTGGAGTGGCGCTTGGCTGGATGGTGTGCGTGGAGTGGTACTTGGCTGTCTGTGCACGGAGTGCTGCTTGGCTGGCGGTGTGTGTGGAGGTGCGCATGGCTGGATGGTGTGCGTGGAGTGGTACTTGGCTGTCTGTGCACGGAGTGGTGCTTGGCTGGCAGTGTGCGTGGAGTGGTGCTTGGCTGGCGGTGTGCGTGGAGTGGCGCTTGGCTTGCAGTGTGCGTGGAGTGGCGCTTGGCTTGCAGTGTGCGTGGAGTGGTGCTTGGCTGGCGGTGTGTGTGGAGTGGCCCTTGGCTGGTGATCTGCATTGAGTGGTACTTGGCTGTCTGTGCACGGAGTGGTGCTTGGCTGGCGGTGTGTGTGGAGTGGCGTTTGGCTGGATGGTGTGCGTGGAGTGGTACTTGGCTGTCTGTGCACGGAGTGGTGCTTGGCTGGCGGTGTGCGTGGAGTGGTGCTTGGCTGGCGGTGTGCGTGGAGTGGCGCTTGGCTTGCAGTGTGCGTGGAGTGGCGCTTGGCTTGCAGTGTGCGTGGAGTGGTGCTTGGCTGGCGGTGTGTGTGGAGTGGCCCTTGGCTGTCGGTGTGCGCTGAGTGGTGTTTGGCTGGCGGTGTGCGTGGAGGGGTACTTGGCTATCTACGCACGGAGTGGTGCTTGGCTGGCGGTGTGTGTGGAGTGGCGCTTGGCTGGTGGTGTGTGTGGAGTGGCGCTTGGCTGGTGGTGTGTGTGGAGTGGCGCTTGGCTTGCAGTGTGCGTGGAGTGGTGTTTGGCTGGCGGTGTGTGTGGAGTGGCGTTTGGCTGGTGGTGTGCGTTGAGTGGTACTTTGCTGTCTGTGCACGGAGTGGTGCTTGGCTGGCGGTGTGCGTGGAGCGGTGCTTGGCTGGCGGTGAGTGGCGCTTGGCTTGCGGTGTGCGTGGAGTGGTGCTTGGCTGGCGGTGTGTGTGGAGTGGCGTTTGGCTGGATGGTGTGCGTGGAGTGGTACTTGGCTGTCTGTGCATGGAGTGGTGCTTGGCTGGCGGTGTGCGTGGAGTGGTGCTTGGCTGGCGGTGTGCGTGGAGTGGCGCTTGGCTTGCAGTGTGCGTGGAGTGGCGCTTGGCTTGCAGTGTGCGTGGAGTGGCGCTTGGCTTGCAGTGTGCGTGGAGTGGTGCTTGGCTGGCGGTGTGCGTGGAGTGGCGCTTGGCTTGCAGTGTGCGTGGAGTGGCGCTTGGCTTGCAGTGTGCGTGGAGTGGTGCTTGGCTGGCGGTGTGTGTGGAGGGCTACTTGGCTATCTACGCACCGAGTGGTGTTTGGCTGGCGGTGTGTGTGGAGTGGCGCTTGGCTGGTGGTGTGTGTGGAGTGGCGCTTGGCTGGTGGTGTGTGTGGAGTGGCACTTGGCTTGCAGTGTGCGTGGAGTGGTGTTTGGCTGGCGGTGTGTGTGGAGTGGCGTTTGGCTGGTGGTGTGCGTTGAGTGGTACTTTGCTGTCTGTGCACGGAGTGGTGCTTGGCTGGCGGTGTGCGTGGAGCGGTGCTTCGCTGGCGGTGAGTGGCGCTTGGCTTGCGGTGTGCGTGGAGTGGTGCTTGGCTGGCGGTGTGTGTGGAGTGGCCCTTGGCTGTCGGTGTGCGCTGAGTGGTGTTTGGCTGGCGGTGTGCGTGGAGGGGTACTTGGCTATCTACGCACGGAGTGGTGCTTGGCTGGCGGTGTGTGTGGAGTGGCGCTTGGCTGGTGGTGTGTGTGGAGTGGCGCTTGGCTGGTGGTGTGTGTGGAGTGGCGCTTGGCTGGCGGTGTGTGTGGAGTGGCGTTTGGCTGGTGGTGTGCGTTGAGTGGTACTTGGCTGTCTGTGCACGGAGTGGTGCTTGGCTGGCAGTGTGCGTGGAGTGGCGCTTGGCTTGCAGTGTGCGTGGAGTGGCGCTTGGCTTGCAGTGTGCGTGGAGTGGCGCTTGGCTTGCAGTGTGCGTGGAGTGGTGCTTGGCTGGCGGTGTGCGTGGAGTGGCGCTTGGCTTGCAGTGTGCGTGGAGTGGCGCTTGGCTTGCAGTGTGCGTGGAGTGGTGCTTGGCTGGCGGTGTGTGTGGAGTGGCCCTTGGCTGTCGGTGTGCGCTGAGTGGTGTTTGGCTGGCGGTGTGCGTGGAGGGGTACTTGGCTATCTACGCACGGAGTGGTGTTTGGCTGGCGGTGTGTGTGGAGTGGCGCTTGGCTGGTGGTGTGTGTGGAGTGGCGCTTGGCTGGTGGTGTGTGTGGAGTGGCGCTTGGCTTGCAGTGTGCGTGGAGTGGTGTTTGGCTGGCGGTGTGTGTGGAGTGGCGTTTGGCTGGTGGTGTGCGTTGAGTGGTACTTTGCTGTCTGTGCACGGAGTGGTGCTTGGCTGGCGGTGTGCGTGGAGTGGTGCTTGGCTGGCGGTGTGTGTGGAGTGGCCCTTGGCTGTCGGTGTGCGCTGAGTGGTGTTTGGCTGGCGGTGTGCGTGGAGGGGTACTTGGCTATCTACGCACGGAGTGGTGCTTGGCTGGCGGTGTGTGTGGAGTGGCGCTTGGCTGGCGGTGTGTGTGGAGTGGCGCTTGGCTGGTGGTGTGTGTGGAGTGGCGCTTGGCTGGTGGTGTGTGTGGAGTGGCGCTTGGCTTGCAGTGTGCGCGGAGTGGTGTTTGGCTGGCGGTGTGTGTGGAGTGGCGTTTGGCTGGTGGTGTGCGTTGAGTGGTACTTGGCTGTCTGTGCACGGAGTGGTGCTTGGCTGGCAGTGTGCGTGGAGTGGCGCTTGGCTTGCAGTGTGCGTGGAGTGGCGCTTGGCTTGCAGTGTGCGTGGAGTGGCGCTTGGCTTGCAGTGTGCGTGGAGTGGCGCTTGGCTTGCAGTGTGCGTGGAGTGGCGCTTGGCTTGCAGTGTGCGTGGAGTGGCGCTTGGCTTGCAGTGTGCGTGGAGTGGTGCTTGGCTGGCGGTGTGTGTGGAGTGGCGTTTGGCTGGTGGTGTGCGTTGAGTGGTACTTGGCTGTCTGTGCACGGAGTGGTGCTTGGCTGGCAGTGTGCGTGGAGTGGCGCTTGGCTTGCAGTGTGCGTGGAGTGGTGTTTGGCTGGCGGTGTGTGTGGAGTGGCGTTTGGCTGGTGGTGTGCATTGAGTGGTACTTTGCTGTCTGTGCACGGAGTGGTGCTTGGCTGGCGGTGTGCGTGGAGCGGTGCTTGGCTGGCGGTGAGTGGCGCTTGGCTTGCGGTGTGCGTGGAGTGGTGCTTGGCTGGCGGTGTGTGTGGAGTGGTACTTGGCTGTCGGTGTGCGCTGAGTGGTGCTTGGCTGGTGGTGTGTGTGGAGTGGCGCTTGGCTGGATGGTGTGCACGGAGTGGTACTTTGCTGTCTGTGCACGGAGTGGTACTTGGCTGTCTGTGCACGGAGTGGTGCTTGGCTGGCGGTGTGTGTGCAGTGGTACTTGGCTGTCGGTGTGTGCTGAGTGGTGTTTGGCTGGCGGTGTGCATGGTCTGGTGCTTGGATGGTGGTGTGGGTGGACTGGCGCTCGGCTGGCAGTGTGCGAGTACTAACTTTCTGTTGGTCACTACACACACTGCTAGTTGAGTGACACTCTACCCAGTCCATCATTTTGTGTAGTTGCTGTGGCAGATACGTAAGTGATGGGCCCTTGAATGGCGCTGTCTGCTGGTGTGAGTGTTGTAATGTGATGGGTCCGCGGCTGGCGGTGGGTGGGCCAAAGGCCTGTGACTAAGGCAGTGGGACTTAACTTGTAAAACTTACATGCTACTTTTTTAAAAATTCATTTTTGGCCTGTTCTGCTTTGGGGCACCCACGCAAGTGAGGTATCCTTTTACTCGGGAGAACAAGGGGAACGCTGGGTGGTAGGACATTTTTGCCGGCACGGAGATCCCACGCAAAAAAGTTTGGAAAAGTGATATTTTTACCTAATTTTAAGGTTTGCAAGGAGTTCTGGGTAGGAAAACATTGGGGGACCCACGCATGCCATACCTCCTTGGAAGCCCCCGGGTGTCTACTTTTCAGAAATGTGTGGGTTTGGTAGGTTTCCCTAGATGGCCGTCTAGCACGGTGCCCAAAACCCAGGTAATCCCTCTTGCAAAAGCTGGTGGTATTGAATGTCAGTACCACCAGCTTTTGCAACAGTGGTTACCTGGGTTTTTGGCCCTGTGCTAGACGGCCATCTAGGGAAACCTACCAAACCCATACATTTCTGAAAAGTAGACACCCGGGGGCTTCCAAGGAGGTATGGCTTGCGTGGATACTCCAACGTTCCTTTACCCAGAATCCCTTGCAAACCTCAATTTTTGCTGGAAAAATCAGTTTTTTCACACTTTTTATGCGTGGGAAAGCGTGGCGTCACTGGGCTCACACAAATTTCCTCCCACCCAGCGTTCCCCCAGGTCTCCCGATAAAAATGGTACCTCACTTGCGTGGGTAGGCATAGTGGCTGCAACAGGAAACGGTCCAAATCGTACGGTGGAGAAATTACAATAACCAATAGCAACATTACCTTCTTTTTTGGGGGGTAGGATTGAGTTTTTGGACCGGGGCTCGGCGGGCATCTTTGGAAACTACCAAACCCAAACAGTTCTGAAAACTAGACACCCGGGGGAGTCCAGGGAGGTATGGCATGCGTGGGTCCCCCAATGTTTTCCTACCCAGAAATCCCTGCAAACCACAAATTTAGGTTAAAAAAACAGTTTTCCATACATTTTTGCGTGGGATCGCCGTGTCGGCACAAATGTCCTACCACCCTGCGTTCCCCTTGTTCTCCCGAGTAAAATGATGCCTCACTTGTGTGGGTGGGCCAAAGGCCTGTGACTAAGGCAGGGGGGCTTAATTTGTTACACTGAAATACTACTTTTTTCAACATTCGTTTTTGGCCTGTTCTGGTTTGGGGCACCCACACAAGTGAGGTATCCTTTTACTCGGGAGAACAAGGGGAGCCTTGGGTGGTAGGACATTTTTGCCGGCACGGTGATTCCACGCAAAAAAGTTTGAAAAAGTGATTATTTTACCTAATTTTAAGGTTTGCAAGGTGTTCTGGGTAGGAAAACGTTCGGGGACCCACGCATGCCATACCTCCCTGGACTCCCCTGGGGGTCTACTTTTCAGAACTGTTTGGGTTTTGTACTTTCCAAAGAATACCACCGAGCCCCGGGCCAAAAACTCAGGTGCCCCCCCCCCCCCCCCCCCCCCCCCCCCCCAAAATCAAGGCTGTTTTGCAATTTGGTATTGTAAATTCACCACCGTACAATTTGAACCATTTCCTTTCGCAGCCACTATGCCTACCCACGCAAGTGAGGTACCATTTTTATCGGGAGACCTGGGGGAACGCTGGGTGGGAGGAAATTTCTGTGAGCCCAGTGACGCCACGCTTTCCCACACAAAAAAAGTGTGAAAAAACTGACTTTTTATGCAAAAATTGAGGTTTGCAAGGGATTCTGGGTAAAGGAACGTTGGAGGATCCACGCAAGCCATACCTCCTTGGAAGCCCCCGGGTGTCTACTTTTCAGAAATGTGTGGGTTTGGTAGGTTTTCCTACATGGCCGTCTCGCACGGGGCCAAAAACCCAGGTAACCCCTCTTTCAAAAGCTGGTGGGATTGACATTCAATACCACCAGCTTCTGCAAGAGGGGTTACCTGGGTTTTTGGCCCCGTCCGAGACGGCCATGTCGGGAAACCTACCAAACCCACACATTTCTGAAAAGTAGACACCCGGGGGCTTCCAAGGAGGTATGGCTTGCGTGGATACTCCAACGTTCCTTTACCCAGAATCCCTTGCAAACCTCAATTTTTGATGGAAAAATCAGTTTTTACACACTTTTTTTGTGTGGGAAAGCGTGGCGTCACTGGGCTCACACAAATTTCCTCCCACCCAGCGTTCCCCCAGGTCTCCCGATAAAAATGGTACCTCACTTGCGTGGGTAGGCATAGTGGCTGCAACAGGAAACAGTCCAAATCGTACGGTGGAGAAATTACAATAACCAATAGCAACATTACCTTCTTTTTTGGGGGGTAGGATTGAGTTTTTGGACCGGGGCTCAGCGGGCATCTTTGGAAACTACCAAACCCAAACAGTTCTGAAAACTAGACACCCGGGGGAGTCCAGGGAGGTATGGCATGCGTGGGTCCCCCAATGTTTTCCTACCCAGAAATCCCTGCAAACCACAAATTTAGGTTAAAAAAACAGTTTTCCATACATTTTTGCGTGGGATCGCCGTGTCGGCACAAATGTCCTACCACCCTGCGTTCCCCTTGTTCTCCCGAGTAAAATGATACCTCACTTGTGTGGGTGGGCCAAAGGCCTGTGACTAAGGCAGGGGGGCTTAATTTGTTACACTGAAATACTACTTTTTTCAACATTCGTTTTTGGCCTGTTCTGCTTTGGGGCACCCACACAAGTGAGGTATCCTTTTACTCGGGAGAACAAGGGGAGCACTGGGTGGTAGGACATTTTTGCCGGCACGGTGATTCCACGCAAAAAAGTTTGAAAAAGTGATTATTTTACCTAATTTTAAGGTTTGCAAGGTGTTCTGGGTAGGAAAACGTTCGGGGACCCACGCATGCCATACCTCCCTGGACTCCCCCGGGGGTCTACTTTTCAGAACTGTTTGGGTTTTGACCTTTCCAAAGAATACCACCGAGCCCCGGGCCAAAAACTCAGGCCCCCCCCCTGCCCCCCCCCCCCAAAATCAAGGTTGTTTTGCAATTTGGTATTGTAAATTCACCACCGTACAATTTGAACCATTTCCTTTCGCAGCCACTATGCCTACCCACGCAAGTGAGGTACCATTTTTATTGGGAGACCTGGGGGAACGCTGGGTGGGAGGAAATTTCTGTGAGCCCAGTGACGCCACGCTTTCCCACACAAAAAAAGTGTGAAAAAACTGACTTTTTCTGCAAAAATTGAGGTTTGCAAGGGATTCTGGGTAAAGGAACGTTGGAGGAGCCACGCAAGCCATACCTCCTTGGAAGCCCCCGGGTGTCTACTTTTCAGAAATGTGTGGGTTTGGTAGGTTTTCCTACATGGCCGTCTCGCACGGGGCCAAAAACCCAGGTAACCCCTCTTTCAAAAGCTGGTGGGATTGACATTCAATACCACAAGCTTTTGCAAAAGGGGTTACCTGGGTTTTTGGCCCCGTGCGAGACGGCCATGTCGGGAAACCTACAAACCCACACATTTCTGAAAAGTAGACACCCGGGGGCTTCCAAGGAGGTATGGCTTGCGTGGATCCTCCAACGTTCCTTTACCCAGAATCCCTTGCAAACCTCAATTTTTGCTGGAAAAATCAGTTTTTTCACACTTTTTATGCGTGGGAAAGCGTGGCGTCACTGGGCTCACACAAATTTCCTCCCACCCAGCGTTCCCCCAGGTGTCCCGATAAAAATGGTACCTCACTTGCGTGGGTAGGCATAGTGGCTGCAACAGGAAACGGTCCAAATCGTACGGTGGAGAAATTACAATAACCAATAGCAACATTACCTTCTTTTTTGGGGGGTAGGATTGAGTTTTTGGACCGGGGCTCGGCGGGCATCTTTGGAAACTACCAAACCCAAACAGTTCTGAAAACTAGACACCCGGGGGAGTCCAGGGAGGTATGGCATGCGTGGGTCCCCCAATGTTTTCCTACCCAGAAATCCCTGCAAACCACAAATTTAGGTTAAAAAACAGTTTTCCATACATTTTTGCGTGGGATCGCCGTGTCGGCACAAATGTCCTACCACCCTGCGTTCCCCTTGTTCTCCCGAGTAAAATGATACCTCACTTGTGTGGGTGGGCCAAAGGCCTGTGACTAAGGCAGGGGGGCTTAATTTGTTACACTGAAATACTACTTTTTTCAACATTCGTTTTTGGCCTGTTCTGCTTTGGGGCACCCACACAAGTGAGGTATCCTTTTACTCGGGAGAACAAGGGGAGCGCTGGGTGGTAGGACATTTTTGCCGGCGCGGTGATTCCTCGCAAAAAAGTTTGAAAAAGTGATTATTTTACCTAATTTTAAGGTTTGCAAGGTGTTCTGGGTAGGAAAACGTTCGGGGACCCACGCATGCCATACCTCCCTGGACTCCCCCGGGGGTCTACTTTTCAGAACTGTTTGGGTTTTGTACTTTCCAAAGAATACCACCGAGCCCCGGGCCAAAAACTCAGGTGCCCCCCCCCCAAAATCAAGGTTGTTTTGCAATTTGGTATTGTAAATTCACCACCGTACAATTTGAACCATTTCCTTTCGCAGCCACTATGCCTACCCACGCAAGTGAGGTACCATTTTTATCGGGAGACCTGGGGAAACGCTGGGTGGGTGGAAATTTCTAGATCCACGCAGATTCCGGAACTTTCCACCACAGAAATGTGAGGAAAATGCGTTTTTTTCCCCAATTTCTTAGCTTTGCAAGGGATTCTGGGTAAGAGAACCTGGGGTAGGCCGTCGAGTGACCCCATCCTGAATTCCCCTGGGTGTCTACTTTTCAAAAATGTATAGGTTTGCTAGGTTTCCCTAGGTGCCCGCAGAGCTAGGGTTCAAAAACAAAAGGTAGTCTCTTTGCCCAAAACGTGCACAATTTCACTGAAAAATTGAGTTGTGACCACATTGCGTTTTGCACTGTTTCCTGTCGCAGCCACTATGCCTACCCAGGCAAATGAGATACCATTTTTCTCAGGAGACCTGGGGGAACGCTGGGTGGGTGGAAATTTGTTGATCCACGCAGATTCCGGAACTTTCCACCACAGAAATGTGAGGAAAATGCGTTTTTTTTTCCAATTTCTTAGCTTTGCAAGGGATTCTGGGTAAGAGAACCTGGGGGTAGGCAGTCGAGTGACCCCATCCTGAATTCCCCTGGGTGTCTACTTTTCAAAAATGTATAGGTTTGCTAGGTTTCCCTAGGTGCCGGCAGAGCTAGGGTTCAAAAACAAAAGGTAGTCTCTTTGCCCAAAACGTGCACAATTTCACTGAAAAATTGAGTTGTGACCACGTTGCGTTTTGCACTGTTTCCTGTCGCAGCCACTATGCCTACCCAGGCAAATGAGATACCATTTTTCTCGGGAGACCTGGGGGAACGCTGGGTGGGTGGAAATTTGTTGATCCACGCAGATTCCGGAACTTTCCACCACAGAAATGTGAGGAAAATGCGTTTTTTTTTCCAATTTCTTAGCTTTGCAAGGGATTCTGGGTAAGAGAACCTGGGGGTAGGCAGTCGAGTGACCCCATCCTGACTTCCCCTGGGTGTCTACTTTTCAAAAATGTATAGGTTTGCTAGGTTTCCCTAGGTGCCGGCAGAGCTAGGGTTCAAAAACAAAAGGTTGTCTCTTTGCCCAAAACGTGCACAATTTCACTGAAAAATTGAGTTGTGACCACGTTGCGTCTTGCACTGTTTCCTGTCGCAGCCACTATGCCTACCCAGGCAAATGAGATACCATTTTTCTCGGGAGACCTGGGGGAACGCTGGGTGGGTGGAAATTTGTTGATCCACGCAGATTCCGGAACTTTCCACCACAGAAATGTGAGGAAAATGTGTTTTTTTCCCCAATTTCTTAGCTTTGCAAGGGATTCTGGGTAAGAGAACCTGGGGGTAGGCAGTCGAGTGACCCCATCCTGAATTCCCCTGGGTGTCTACTTTTCAAAAATGTATAGGTTTGCTAGGTTTCCCTAGGTGCCGGCAGAGCTAGGGTTCAAAAACAAAAGGTAGTCTCTTTGCCCAAAACGTGCACAATTTCACTGAAAAATTGAGTTGTGACCACGTTGCGTTTTGCACTGTTCCCTGTCGCAGCCACTATGCCTACCCAGGCAAATGAGATACCATTTTTCTCGGGAGACCTGGGGGAACGCTGGGTGGGTGGAAATTTGTTGATCCACGCAGATTCCGGAACTTTCCACCACAGAAATGTGAGGAAAATGCGTTTTTTTTTCCAATTTCTTAGCTTTGCAAGGGATTCTGGGTAAGAGAACCTGGGGGTAGGCAGTCGAGTGACCCCATCCTGAATTCCCCTGGGTGTCTACTTTTCAAAAATGTATAGGTTTGCTAGGTTTCCCTAGGTGCTGGCAGAGCTAGGGTTCAAAAACAAAAGGTAGTCTCTTTGCCCAAAACGTGCACAATTTCACTGAAAAATTGAGTTGTGACCACGTTGCGTTTTGCACTGTTTCCTGTCGCAGCCACTATGCCTACCCAGGCAAATGAGATACCATTTTTCTCGGGAGACCTGGGGGAACGCTGGGTGGGTGGAAATTTGTTGATCCACGCAGATTCCAAGACTTTCCACCACAGAAATGTGAGGAAAATGCGTTTTTTTTTCCAATTTCTTAGCTTTGCAAGGGATTCTGGGTAAGAGAACCTGGGGGTAGGCAGTCGAATGACCCCATCCTGAATTCCCCTGGGTGTCTACTTTTCAAAAATGTATAGGTTTGCTAGGTTTCCCTAGGTGCCGGCAGAGCTAGGGTTCAAAAACAAAAGGTAGTCTCTTGGCCCAAAACGTGCACAATTTCACTGAAAAATTGAGTTGTGACCACGTTGCGTTTTGCACTGTTTCCTGTCGCAGCCACTATGCCTACCCAGGCAAATGAGATACCATTTTTCTCGGGAGACCTAGGGGAACGCTGGGTGGGTGGAAATTTGTTGATCCATGCAGATTCCGGAACTTTCCACCACAGAAATGTGAGGAAAATGCGTTTTTTTTTCCAATTTCTTAGCTTTGCAAGGGATTCTGGGTAAGAGAACCTGGGGGTAGGCAGTCGAGTGACCCCATCCTGAATTCCCCTGGGTGTCTACTTTTCAAAAATGTATAGGTTTGCTAGGTTTCCCTAGGTGCTGGCAGAGCTAGGGCTCAAAAACAAAAGGTAGTCTCTTTGTCCAAAGAGCGCAAGATTTCACTGGGAAATTGAGGTGCGACCACGTTGCGTTTTGCGCTGTTTCGTGTCGCAGCCACTATGCCTACCTACGCAAGTGAGGTACCATTGTTTTCGGGAGACCTGGGGGAACACTGGGTGGGTGGAAATTTGTTGATCCAAGCAGATTCCAGAACTTTCCTCCACAGAAATGTGAGGAAAATGTGTTTTTTTTGTCAAATTCGTAAGTTTGCTAGGGATTCTGGGTAACAAGACCTGGTGGTAGGCAGTCAAGTCACCCCATCCTGAATTCCCCTGGGTGTCTACTTTTCAAAAATGTATAGGTTTGCTAGGTTTCCCTAGGTGCCGGCAGAGCTAGGGTGCAAAAACTACAGGTAGGCACTTTGCTAAAAAAGGGTCAATTTGTAACTGCAAAATTTAGGTGTCACCACTTTGCATTTTGCGCCGTTTCCTGTCGCAGGCACAAGGGCGACCCACACAAGTGAGGTACCGTTTTTATCGGGAGACTTGGGGTAATTCAGATTTGTAAATCAACTGTTATTACCAATTGAGCTTTTGCGCATTTCTCCCTTTCAATGAAAGACATTGTGTAAAAAAAAAAAAAAATTGAAAAATGACCAATAATTCTCATGCTAGTATGAGTATTCCCAATTTTGAAAATTAGCAATAATATACTGTTTCTGAACTCTATATTTTGTACCCAATTCAGAAATACATAGGTGTCTTTCATACAGATTTTTCCATGTATACATTTTCCAAGACAAAGTGCTCTATACCCAGTAAATGAAAAAATACCATTGCAAGTTGCTGCTCAGTTTTTGGATCTGGGTTCGTCGGGTTCTTGGTGAAACTACAAGTCCTATATATCCCCACAACCAGGAAGGTCTAACGGATGTAACGGTATCTTGCTTTCTAAGAGCTGTCAAAACTAGAAAAAGTTATAGGTGAAAACGTTGAGACAAAAGGCTGTTTTTTTCAACAAATTTTCAATTATTCCAATATTTAACTGTTAGTTTCTATAAAGAAACCTTCATGGATTTAGACAAATGACCCCTTTCTGGATTCAGAATTTTGTCTACTTTTTGAAAATGTACAGCTTTCTAGGATCCATTATTGCTTTCAAACTCATTTCTACCATTAACTGGAAGGAGGTGGAAAGCTCTAAAAATAGCAAAAATAGGCTATGTCCCAGAAAAATGCCAAAACTGTGTGAAAAATGTCAGTTCTCTGACAAAAGACTGTCATTTCCTAAAAGCTGAGAAAATGGAGATTTCAGCCCCACAAACCCTTTTTTGATAACATTTTCAGGGAAAAACCCAGAGGCTTTCATTTGCAGCCCGTTTTTCCCATTTTTCTGAAAAAAACAAAAAAATCACTATATTTTGGTTAATTTCTGGTACCCCTCCAAGGTAATCCACAAACCCTGGGCGCCTTTAGAATCCACATGATGTTGGAAGAAAAGGACGCAAATTTGGCGTGGATAGCTTATGTGGTCAAAAAGTTACAGGGGCCTAAGCGCGCACTACCCCAAATAGCCAAAAAAGGGCTCAGCACAGGAGGGGAAAAGGCCCAGCAGCGAAGGGGTTAAGAGTCTGTAAATGGGAATTACCTACATCTAGCCCATAGTCATTTACAATGCTAATGGTTTAAAGGCGTGGCACTACCTTCATTAACCCTTTCGATGCTGATGACGAGTTGGGCTCGTCATGGTGCACAGTGGTCGTGTGCTGATGACGAGCCCAGCTCGTCATAAAATAATGTAAAATAGCAATTTCCAGCACAGGAGGGGAATTGCCTTAGCAGCCAAGGTGTTAAAGATAAAGTGCAGAAAAATCAAAGCTCTCGCTAAGGTGACCCATGTAGGCATAAACAAATCATGTGTATAAAATAAGTGAAAGAGCGCATGGTGGTCTGAATGTTGCAGGAAAGCACATTGCAGGAAAGGAAGACGTGCCTGCAGTACCAGACACTCATTAAAGAAAATAGTGCTTACAGACGAAATAAGACGTACTGTGTAACAACCAAAGTAAAAGCATGCGCTGCCCAGGCTCCCCCTAAAAAATCGGCCTCCTCATCCACCTGAACAGATGTCCCGAGAGAGGTAGCAACTTTTCATGCCCACTGCAAATTGTTTTTACAATGCCTTAATTAAAGAACAAGTTATTTATTTATAACACTCACACAATGGTCCATTAAAGACCTTCAATTGCTAATCTCAATTTTATACACAAAACGTGGACATTCGATACAGTGCGGTACGTACAGCAATTGATCGAAATTAGATTGCAAAAGCCATTTACAAGATTTAAGTTTTAGGGCATTGTAATGTGTCATTTTATTGAAGTGGTAGGGAGGCTGTCGCCTGCCGCAGAAAGCATTTAAAGGGCCTAAATAAAACTCAATTTTCATGGGTGCTTCTTGGCAACGGTGGAAAACAGCCGATTTCAGTTTATTCCTAATAGGACACCAAGCTTGGTCGTACTGCCTCACAGCTAGCCCTAAACTACCTCACCAACGGTCGCAGTAGTGGTGGTTTGTTCCGACCATGGCGGCTTCCCTACCATCACTTTCCCATGTCCCTCGGTAAAGAAGAAATCCTTCCACGTAGGAGAGAATGTATTCCCTCTCCTTTCACTGCCCTGGCCTTCTTCACGCACCCTATTTGGTGTGCAGCGATCTCATGACGTAGGAAAGTTCACTGACTGATAGTCAAAACTAAAGAATCCTGTTGATGCAAGGCTGCCGCAGAATCCGTGACACGCAAGGAGGCTGGGCCCTTTGATTACTCGTCGTGGCCAGTTCGAGTCCCAAGGGTTCATGAAGTGGGGGAGAGGTCTCGTCTTCAGCACCATGGCCAGAAGACTGGAATGTTTAAAGAGCAGGCTGTCAATGAGATGAGCTGATATGCGTGATCAATTTCGGGCCTTAAGGTTAATGCAATCAATTAATAAAACTGTTCTAGTCGAGCCCTAGATGAATGACGCTTGCAGGAGTGCTCACAGATCCGCGCAGTCACTTGTTTTCTCCAAGATGCCTCAAGCACACATAAATGCAATAAATGTAGAAATGCTCCGAAGCGGCTGAAACCCAACAGGTTACTACCATACTAACCTTAAACAGCAAACAAACAAGCAGCAAACACGAGCGACTCGCGCGGCGGGGGGAAGAGGGGTGGGCGCGATCCACTTGCGGGAGAGGTAATTGCGACCAGATGGGCCGCGCGCTCCCGGGAGTGAATCTCCTGACAAGCACGCGTTGCCATTGAAGGCAATGGAACGCGTGCACGTGCTTGGCTGAAAAGCCAGAGCGACGGCAAAAGTTAATTTGCCTTTGCAGCGTATGCGCACTGCGAAGGCGAGACCTAAAAAGGATTTCAGTCATGAATGTACATGGAGAAGACCCTGGCGGAAAGTTACTACTACCGGCTCTTCTGCTCATTTTAGCTCCCCTTCTCTCACCCACACAGAGAGTATTGACCAAGCAGCTACCTCCTCTGAGGTGGCAATAACAACAACATTGAGCATTGTGGCCTCACTTACAAGGATTAAATTGAAGCACCTTGGTTTACCGAACAATTAAAAACAGAAAAACTCTCCTGTAGGACAGCCGAACGAACATGGAAGAGAAGTAAAAGTACCTCAGACAGGGAAACGTATAAACTTACCCATTATAGCTACTTGGCGAATATTAAACAGGCAAAAAAATCCTTTCTTATAAATAGGATTGAAAAGGCGAGTAACTCAAATAAGGAACTCTACAAAATATTAAAGAAATTCACCTCCCCTTCTACACAGCCATGCTCTGTGGTAACACAAGACTGGGTAGATTCCCTTTCCACATTTTATTGGGGAAAAGGTTATTGCAATTATAACTCCTTCCCGCACTATGGCATCAACAAAGCAAAGAATCCTAAAAACGATATTGAGGACACTCTTCCTTTGTTAGAAGAGTTCTCCATGTTTACCTCAGAGGAAGTGATAACTGCCCTGGCTAAAATTAAATCAGGTTCTATAGTAGATCTGTTCCATCACGTTTCTTTCCAACCATTGCCCCATTACTTGTTGGAAATCTTACTGACCTATTTAACATGTCACTTGCACAATCAGCAGTCCCAGTCATATGGAAAGCTGCGAGGGTCAGGCCTATTTTAATAAAATTGACTGCTGACCCCAAGATTCCAAGTAATTACAGACCCATATTGTTGCTCCCTTACTTTGTAAAAGTGCTTGAGTCGCTAATTAATAAGCAACTTACCATACTCGAGCAGTGGGTTCTGCTTAAGGCTCTCACACTTGTTCATGGTGCCCTTTATAAGACATAGCCTCAATATCTCAGGAGACGTTTTTTGTTCTCTGTACCGCCTCAACAGCTTCGATCTACAGGCCAATTGCCTTGCTGTTATTCCTAGGTACCGCCTGATAAGACTAGGCGGCAGTTCCCTTTTGGTTAAAGTGGCTATGGCTTGGAATGTTACAACAAACAGAGGAGAGAGGGTCATAGGGATACAACGTTTAAAGACCCTTACCTGGTTCAAATACCCAGCTACACAATATGATCAACACAAAAGAACACAAGGGGTCTGAAAGCCACCTAGTCTGGCTCAACTGTAATTAATGCCTATAACGTCAATGGGTACCCGAGTCACCATAGAACAGCCTCCCAGCAGGGAACACATGAAAGTTTGGCAACAAATGAATCACTAATTAAACTCAAATACATCCAAAACTGGTCGACAATATCCAAACCATCAAGTAGTGGATTACCATCAAACAGACTTAGTGATCAGTCATATCATATGGCTGTCCAGCTTGTGAATAGGCTGGTCCCTTGATCATCGAGACCACATGCCACACAGTAAATTAATAGTACTGGATCTGGTCCACAGTTATCTATGAACCGCCTTCTGATAGCTAATCATTGATGGTTGATAATGGTGAACATACAGTGCAACATAAACAAATGTGGTGAGTTAAAATAGGATGATGTGTCCTCGAAACTACTGGTTTATTAAATGGCAGGGCATATCCCCTAATTAAAAAACAGAACAGTGCAAACGACAGTATGACCAAATATCTGTCGAGAAATAAGCCAACATGTTTCTGCCTACCGGGCAATTAATCCCTCGGCTTTCATCAGGGCCTCTGCTCTTAAAGTGTTGCTACTGTTATAGATAACAATGTGACCAAATCAAAATCGCAAAAAATGAAAATAATAATAAGGGTTGGAAATGATACAACCTGTACCAACCGTAACACTCTAATCCTCCGTGTCAATGGATATATGAAAATCTACGGAAGAATATATTCATTTGTATTAGTGTCATGCAATATTCACAAAGTCCCCAAACATGAGTGCTCCCAAATGCATTTGATAAGTAATTATTCCATTTTTCTCACCCAGTTTGACAGGGGACTGGACCTCACCTGAACCGTGCTCAGGTCTACGAGGCCCCGCTCTATGGATTAAGAAGATGCAGACAGAAAGAAGAGACACCATACAGCTACTACCTTGGCAGATACTAATAATGTCATCACATCCCTTCTGTTAGTTATGTCATCCTCCTCCACACTTAGATACAGTTATGGAACACCCCCTCAGTCTCTAGCTGCCCCCACTGGGCATGCATCCAAGAGAATGCATGTCCAATATTCAAAATAACAAACACTTTCTCATGTCCTTAGAATCATTTGGCATTAGAAATGAAAATTAATCCATACTTTGTCCTTGCTCCTTCAGTTATATCATAGGAGGCATATGCCTCTTATATTACTTATACAAGCATTCATCAAACGTTCTTCAAAATTCTCAATACTCAAGCCACTTAATCTAAGCCCTGCTAGTATTTCTAAACTCTTAATTGACTCATTGATGGGCCTCAGAATCACAGTGACAACCTGCTCACTCCTGTCGTTCATGTACAAAGAGCCAATGTCTTACCTCTCCGTCGGTTCCTCAAGCTCTCTCCTGAGACTTAGGGGAGGCACCGACCAGAGAGGTATAGGCATATTTATCCCGTGCCTATAGGCGAGAACTACTTTAATTGCTGTACACAAATCACTTATCTACGCATTTCTATGGCTGAAGTAAAATGGACTACCTCATTGCGCTTAGTGTCCGGACAAAATCCCGAACTTTAAGTATACATTACTGCTCAGCAAACTCGAGGTCAAATGTTAAGCGCCATACCCGGAAGACGCCAAACGCGGGACTACATAATGACGTGATGCCGGCTTCGTCTGTAGTTCCGCATTGAACTGACATGCAGATATGCAACCTTACTGTGCCTAGATCAATCGGTAGCTATTGAAGTTGCAGACATACCCATAATCCGTTATTCATTATGGACCAGCAGTCTAAAGTTGGAAATTATTTAGCGCCGAAACACACTGAACGCGTAACTACAAAGTGACGCCATACCGTCCTCACTTGTAGTTACGCAGTGTAACGGCGTCTTGAAATGTTCTTGCAACTAATGGCTACTTTCCTCCATGTATGTCAAAAGTGTCAGATACAATAAGGTGCCTTAAATTCTTATTAAAAAAGCTGACTCTCCCTTAGTCCGTAATCCTCTGTGGATAAAACTGCTTCGGGTTGAAATTTATTGAACGTCAAAACCAGGACTACAAAGTGACGTCATAATGTCCTCTGCTGTAGTTCTGCAATATAATGGTGTCTTACAAAACTATCCTTACAATTAATCGCTGTTCTCACCAAAGTATGTCAGATATATCAGGTACATTGAGGGTACAGACTTAGCTATAGCAGTGTTTATCCAAGCCTTTACTCACTGAATATATATGGGGTCCTACATGTATGGAAGATCTTTATAAATGTAATAGGTCTCAGGAAATGCCCAAAGGCAACATCTAAAACGGCACTGTAGTTTTTGAACGCTCTTCCTACTAAACCGACTGTTGAAGCCAAACTAGTTTAGCGTCAAAACCAGGACTACAAAGTGACGTAATTACGTGGATATATGACAATACAACGCGTATTTTACAACGCAGACCGTTAAATCGCAATTTTTACAACGCAGGATCCATTACAATGCATGCCTTTACAACGCATGTCATTACATAGCAGATACTATTACAACGCATGCCATTACAACGTAAGTATAGGTAAGTATATCTTTTTTAAAAATATATAATTAAGTTAATTTAATTAATTTAATTTAATTAATTTAATTTTATTAATTTTAAAAATGTAATTTATTTAATTTAATTTAATTATTGTAATTTAATTAATATTATAAATGTAATTAATTTAATTTATTTAATTTAACTAATGTAATTTAATTAATTTATAAATTGTAAATAATATAATTTAATTTATTATAATATATTTAATTTAAATAATTTTAAAATAATAATTAATTTAATTTAATTAATGTAATTTAATTAATTTATAAATTGTAAAACCAAAACCAAACCCGGCCCTAAAACCTAAAAATACCCCTGTACCCCAAAAACCAAACCCAGCCCTAAAACCTAAAAATACCCCTGTACCCCAAAAACCAAACCCAGCCCTAAAACCTAAAAATACCCCTGTACCCCAAAAACCAAACCCAGCCCTAAAACCTAAAAATACACCTGTACCCCAAAAACCAAACCTAGCCCTAAATCCTAAAAATACCCTTGTACCCCAAAAACCAAACCCAGCCCTAAAACCTAAAAATACCCCTGTACCCCAAAAACCAAACCCAGCCCTAAAACCTAAAAATACCCCTGTACCCCAAAAACCAAACCCAGCCCTAAAACCTAACAAGCATTGGAAATGCAATAGGTCTCGCAGTAGTAAAGTTTGAGCTATAGGTGTTATTTATTTTTTTGTTTTTTATTTATGTGTTGTTTTTTCTAAATAGCTAAATTAATAGCTTTCTTCTTTACAAAGCCAATAGTTATAATTTTTGTAAATGTGACACCTCTAGCATTTGTAAAGCAACATGTTTTGTATTAACGGGACTTATATGTGACTTATATGTATTGATATAAAAAAAAATCAATGGCTTTAAAAAACAATTAATAATTAATACGTAAATAAAATGGATTTTATTTTATATTGCCAATAGCTTAAAGTTTATTAAATATATTTAGTGAAGATGCTGTGGTTGCGCTGAGTGAGGGTGAGTGAGGGTGAGGGTGAGGGTGAGGGTGAGTGAGGGGTTGAGGGTGAGTGAGGGTGAGGGGTTGAGGGTGAGTGAGGGTGGGTGAGGGGTTGAGGGTGAGTGAGGGTGGGTGAGGGGTTGAGGGTGAGTAAGGGTGAGTGAGGGTGAGGGTGGGTGAGGGTGAGGGTGAGGGGTTGAGGGTGAGGGGTTGAGGGTGAGGGGTTGAGGGTGAGGGGTTGAGGGTGAGGGGTTGAGGGTGAGGGGTTGAGGGTGAGTGAGGGTGAGTAAGGGTGAGTAAGGGTGAGTGAGGGTGAGTGAGGGTGAGGGGTTGAGAGTGAGGGTGAGGGTGGGTGAGGGTGAGGGTGGGTAAGGGTGAGGGTGAGGGTGAGTGAGGGTGAGGGGTTGAGGGTGAGGGGTTGAGGGTGAGGGGTTGAGGGTGAGGGGTTGAGGGTGAGTGAGGGTGAGTGAGGGTGAGGGGTTGAGGGTGAGTGAGGGTGAGTGAGGGGTTGAGGGTGAGGGTGAGTGAGGGTGAGGGTGAGTGAGGGTGAGGGTGAGGGTGAGTGAGGGTGAGGGTGAGTGAGGGGTTGAGGGTGAGGGTGAGTGAGGGTGAGGGTGAGTGAGGGGTTGAGGGTGAGTGAGGGTGAGGGTGAGGGGTTGAGGGTGGGTGAGGGTGAGGGGTTGAGAGTGAGGGGTTGAGGGTGAGGGGTTGAGGGTGAGGGGTTGAGGTTGAGGGTGAGTGAGGGTGAGGGGTTGAGGGTGAGTGAGGGTGAGTGAGGGTGAGTGATGGTGAGGGTGAGTGAGGGGTTGAGGGTGAGGGGTTGGGGTTGAGGGTGAGTGAGGGTGAGGGGTTGAGGGTGAGTGAGGGTGAGTGAGGATGAGTGAGGGTGAGGGGTTGAGGGTGAGTGAGGGTTGAGGGTGAGTGAGGGGTTGAGGGTGAGTGAGGGGTTGAGGGTGAGTGAGGGGTTGAGGGTGAGTGAGGGTGAGTGAGGGTGAGGGTGAGGGGGTTGAGGGTGAGTGAGGGTGAGGGGTTGAGGGTGAGGGGTTGAGGGTGAGGGGTTGAGGGTGAGGGGTTGAGGGTGAGTGAGGGTGAGTGAGGGTGAGTGAGGGTGAGGGGTTGAGAGTGAGGGTGAGGGTGGGTGAGGGTGAGGGTGGGTGAGGGTGAGGGTGAGGGTGAGGGTGAGGGGTTGAGGGTGAGTGAGGCTGAAACAAATATATGGTTTCAAAAAATCCAAATCGTTCAAGATAATAATGCCATATCTCTAAACTATTTCCTAGAATACACAATTTGAATTGGAGATTACAATAAACTAGTTTCCTTGGTCTGATTTCTTTTTTGCTAGTTAATTAGTCTCTAAACTTGATAATGGTGTTAAGTAATCAAAGCATCATGACAAACGAACAGAACAAACAAGTTCATTGTATTTTGCTTAATCCGATGTTCTCCATAAAAGGAACACCAGGCTTGCTAAATTCCGTGTAAACAATCTTCTTCGTGAATCATGATACCCAAACCAAACTAAACTGTGCGATTTAAAATGATATCATGTGAACTCGGTGAGAGGCCCGTAGACGCCAGAAGCACGTGCCCCACATTCCAAGCACGAGACATGGAGTAAGAAATGCTGTCGGTGGTGCAGAAAACCTGCGTTATAACGAGGTGGAAAAAACAGTAAAATCTAATTTGAGTCATGCCAAAAGTGAGGAACGATACTGTAAGAATAGTTCAGAGAAACGTGCACGGTGAAAAAGATGTTTGCCACATGTGTAAAAGGGAAACCGCACTAGACAATTCATAAACATTTCGGTAAATGGGGAATAATGATTATCAAAGCCATGGCAGGAGAAGGGTGACACCGCGACTAGTTGGTGGCTATTGAGGAGCCGGCAGAGAGCCTGTGTCATAAACCGCACCGTTTAGAAAAACATTTAAAGGAGACGCAGTGTACAATACAAATTACATTTCAGATGCCGAGTCGGCCTATGGCTAAAATATGATCCCAAACGAAGTGCCCATATGGCCGGTGATAATAGTGAAAAGGGGGTCGGAGTGAGTGATATGGTAAATACCTGAATAGGTGCTTGTGTTCAGATCTGTGAGGGCAGAAAACGGGAGGGAATCAGTTGGGCTGAAAGGGTGGTTGGCGGGAAATGAACAATGGTAAAAAAATTAGCCGAAGTCTGGGAAAGTCCTAGTGGAAACTCACCGGTCAATTCGGTGAAACAGGGCAATCTTAATGAAGGAAAAACGGGCAAGGGTCATACATCTGACGGATGGCTTGCACGCACTGTCGGGTATGACTGGAGCGTAGTCTCCTAACCAGTCTTCGGTACAATTCAGGCCAGTGTGCAGGGGGCGGAGAGGGGAGAGGTGCGACACGGCAGGCAGAGTAGGAGGAGGAGGGGGGAGGAGAGTAGGGGAGGCACGGCCTAGCGGCCGTGCAATCAAGAAGTGAGGGGGCGGAGCTGGGGAGGGGAGCTGGGGATGAGAAATGCGACGTGCGGATGATGCCAAATGTGAGCCATATAATAAAGGAAAGAATCTCAAAATAACGAGGTGGAAAAAACAGTAAAATCTAATTTGAGTCATGCCAAAAGTGAGGAACGATACTGTAAGAATAGTTCAGAGAAACGTGCACGGTGAAATGCGACATGGCGGGGAGGGGGCGGAGCGGGGGAGAAGGTGTTAAGCAGCAGGGTACAGACGGCTGAGGGAACAGACGGCGGGCAGGGGAGGGGGCGGAGCGGGGAGGGGGTGTGAAAGCAGCAGGGGCCTGGAGTGCGGTTGAGGGAACTGATGTGCACGCGCTTTTAAGCTCAATGCGCATGCGCATTGAGCTTAAAAGTCACGGGCACTGCAAGGAATCGCCACGATTCCTTGCAAGTTGGATAAAGAGTGGATAAGCCCCCATAGTCTCGCTTGCTCGATGCGCATGCGCATCGACAGGCGAGACCTAAAAATACCCCTGTACCCCAAAAACCAAACCTAGCCCTAAAACCTAAAAATACCCCTGTACCCCAAAAACCAAACCCAGCCCTAAAACCTAAAAATACCCCTGTACCCCAAAAACCAAACCCAGCCCTAAAACCTAAAAATACCCCTGTACCCCAAAAACCAAACCCAGCCCTAAAACCTAAACATACCCCTGTACCCCAAAAACCAAACCTAGCCCTAAATCCTAAAAATACCCTTGTACCCCAAAAACCAAACCCAGCCCTAAAGCCTAAAAATACCCCTGTACCCCTTAACCCAAACCTAGCCCTGAACCCTAAAAATACCCCTGTACCCCAAAAACCAAACCCAGCCCTAAAACCCTAAAAATACCCAAACACCCCAAAACATATACCTTAGTACCCCAAAACATATACTCCTATACTCATACTTATTTTTTTAAATTACTTAAATGAATATATTTAATTTATTTTATTAAATTACATAAATTAATGTTTTTTATTTTTAATATTAATTAAATTAATTAAATAATGTAAAATAAAATATAAAATTATGTACTTACCTATACTTACGTTGTAATGGCATGCGTTGTAATAGCATCTGCTATGTAATGACATGCGTTGTAAAGGCATGCATTGTAATGGATCCTGCGTTGTAAAAGTTGCGATGTAATGGTAGTGCGTTGTAAAAGTTGCGTTGTAACGGGTGTTTTCCAATTACGTCCTCGACTGTAGTTGTGCAATCTAACGGTGTCTTACAAAAATGTCCTAACGATTAATCGCTGTTCTCATCAAAGTATGTCAGATGTGTCTGGTACATTAAGGGTGCTGACTTAACTACAGTCAGTGTTTATCCAAGCCTATACTCTGAATATATATGGGATCCTACATGTATGGAAGATGTTTATACATTTCATAGGTCTCAGGCACTGTCCAAAGGCAACATCTAAAGCGCCACGGTAGTTTTTAAACGCTCTTCCAACTAAACTGACTATTTAGACGCTGAACTAATTGACACACTGAATTTGCATAGTATCTAGAGAGGAGCCTATCCAGGCGTGTGTCATAGATGCATCAAGTCCCCTCTAATACTCCACAGGAAAATATGATTATGTAATGTGTGTGCCAACTACGTGTTGACTGGTCCGTCCGTACAACAAAAAGACTTGATAGCTCCTCTCTTGATAGCTTATCCTGACCCAAAAGACCTCTAGTGTCTCTTCGTCCCTGCAAGGGAACCATGAGCGAGTGTGATCAAACACCCTATACGGAAGCAGAGGGGATGGACATGATGTATGGCTTCCTCTTGCAGTAGTTTTGAAACTGCTCAACAAAAGACCTTACAGTGAGATCCAGGGTATGTCGTCATTGATTCCCTGTGTATTTGTATGAAGCTTATAAATCCATTTTTGTTCTTTCAGAAATAGACATCTAGAGACGTTGCTCGTGTGTGAAGGTATAAACGGTTTCACTAAGACGGTCCACTGAAAGTCCACTTCTCCGTGTTGCTTCTCTAAGAAATGTCTGGTCAGGCTTGTCATGAATTTCTTGCAGCGAAATGAACTCTTGTGTTCTAACATGCGTGTTCGAACCTTACGGGTGGTCATGCCCACATATCTGATTGAGCATGAGCATGTTAGCAAATAGATCAAGTTATTGCTATTGCAGTTAGTGAAATGAATCTGTGACCAGGGTCTGTCAGTGCCTATGTCAATCGGGGTGGAATGTTTTGTCTGAGGACAGACTGAACAAATACCACAAGGGTGGTGTCCCATAGCTGGTGGTAGGTTCCACAGGGTGCCTAACGCTCTTCTAGGAGTCTCTATCGGACTAGTATGCACTAAGCGGTCACGGATACTGCTTGCTCTTTTAAAAGCGAACAGGGGCAAAGCGATCTTGTCATTGCTGTGGTTTAGAATCCGCCAGTGGTTCCTGACTATTTTCTAGATGTTGTTACTTCTGATGCTAAAAGTACTCACAAAAGTCTGTCTGTGGGACTTTTCTGGACCGGGGGTTCTAAAAGGGCTTCCCGGTTGTTGTTAATCGCTCGCTTCCGGGACCGCTTGATGAGTGACCGAGGGTAGTGTCTCTCTCGCAATTGTGTTGTTAAGTTGTTAGCATGGGTTTTGAAATCCTCAGTATTTGAACAATTCCTCCGTATGCGAAGGAATTGTCCATAAGGTAAATTATCCCTTGGGGACTTAGGATAGTGGCTTTCTTATAAAAGTAAGGAATTTCTAGCCGTGGGTTTCCTATAAAGTTCACTCTGCAGGCCTGTAGGTGTAACATATGTAGAAAGATCCAGAAATGCCAATCTGTCTTTATGGGCCTCCACCGTAAATTTCAGAAATTGATTCCTACTATTTAACCAAAGGTGAAATTATTTAATTGAGTCTAGACTCCCTCTCCACACCACCAACACATCATCAATTTAACGCTTCCACCATCTTATTGATGCATGGAATGGGTTAGTGGATGTGAGCACATGCTGTTGTTCAAATTGATGCACGTACAGGTTTGCTAGGCTCGGCGCAAAAACGCTGCCCATGCTCGTTCCGGAGATATGAAGATAGATGGTATCTTCGAACCGGAATAAATTGTCCTTAATGGCCAGCCTAGCCAGAGCCATGATAAAGGGTACCGGTGATATGGTGTCCCGAATATTATCCCCCAGGATGGATGTAACTACTTCAAGAGTTTCATCCTGGGGGATTGAGGTATATAGGGACTCTACGTCAAGAGAGAGACCAATAGGTCTCTTTCTAGGTCAAATTCATTTTCTGGAAGAACTCTCAGGACATCCTTCGTGTGGACGAGGATGTACTGAGAGTTCTTCCAGAAATATCTATGAGACGCTTTTTTTTTTTTTTTTAAACTTTATTAAGAGGAAGGAATAATGGTTAGTCAGCTTTGTACATTCATAAGGTACTGGTGACAGTTTTGACATTCCAACTTTTGTAAGCAACAAGGAACATCTGCACATCAAGGATTGTGGTATAGTAAACCATTTAAGACTCGTGGACATGTTAATAGACGGTCTGTACACTTGTACTGTAGTCTTCTATTTTCCCCCCCTTCCACATATAATGTAACGTCATCATCACTTTTAATAATACAGAAATAACAAACTCTTCCAACTAAACTGACTATTTAGACGCTGAACTAATTGACACACTGAATTTGCATAGTATCTAGAGAGGAGCCTATCCAGGCGTGTGTCATAGATGCATCAAGTCCCCTCTAATACTCCACAGGAAAATATGATTATGTAATGTGTGTGCCAACTACGTGTTGACTGGTCCGTCCGTACAACAAAAAGACTTGATAGCTCCTCTCTTGATACCTTATCCTGACCCAAAAGACCTCTAGTGTCTCTTCGTCCCTGCAAGGGAACCATGAGCGAGTGTGATCAAACACCCTATACGGAAGCAGAGGGGATGGACATGATGTATGGCTTCCTCTTACAGCAGTTTTGAAACTGCTCAACAAAAGACCTTACAGTGAGATCCAGGGTATGTCGTCATTGATTCCCTGTGTATTTGTATGAAGCTTATAAATCCATTTTTGTTCTTTCAGAAATAGACATCTAGAGACGTTGCTCGTGTGTGAAGGTATAAACGGTTTCACTAAGACGGTCCACTGAAAGTCCACTTCTCCGTGTTGCTTCTCTAAGAAATGTCTGGTCAGGCTTGTCATGAATTTCTTGCAGCGAAATGAACTCTTGTGTTCTAACATGCGTGTTCGAACCTTACGGGTGGTCATGCCCACATATCTGATTGAGCATGAGCATGTTAGCAAATAGATCAAGTTATTGCTATTGCAGTTAGTGAAATGAATCTGTGACCAGGGTCTGTCAGTGCCTATGTCAATCTGGGTGGAATGTTTTGTCTGAGGACAGACTGAACAAATACCACAAGGGTGGTGTCCCATAGCTGGTGGTAGGTTCCACAGGGTGCCTTACGCTCTTCTAGGAGTCTCTATCGGACTAGTATGCACTAAGCGGTCACGGATACTGCTTGCTCTTTTAAAAGCAAACAGGGGCAAAAGCGATCTTGTCATTGCTGTGGTTTAGAATCCGCCAGTGGTTCCTGACTATTTTCTAGATGTTGTTACTTCTGATGCTAAAAGTACTCACAAAAGTCTGTCTGTGGGACTTTTCTGGACCGGGGGTTCTAAAAGGGCTTCCCGGTTGTTGTTAATCGCTCGCTTCCGGGACCGCTTGATGAGTGACCGAGGGTAGTGTCTCTCTCGCAATTCTTTCAAGTTTCTTCCCCTTGTAAATGCAAACATGGGTTGTTGTGCGAAGGCTCCCTGAAAATCAGGTTCCAAGCTCAGTAGTGTCCAGTGTTTGGAAATGATGTTCTTAAATTGGTTACTCAAAACCGTGTACTTGGATACTTCTACCATTCGGGAGTTTTCAGTTCTGGTGCGAACCTGTAGTAAATGCTATGCAAACCCAAATCTGATGGTCAACCTGTGACCTACAAGGGCCTTCGCCCTTGCTATAACTGCAGTAACTGTCACAATTGCATATTGGGGAATGTCGTCAACCACCCCATGAAGGGTTACCCAATAAAACTGAGGGTGAATGCTACGTGCAACTCCATGAATGTCATCTATCTACTGAAGTGTCCTTGTGGCAAGTGTTGCGTTGGACACACTGAACGGAAAGTCAGGATACACTTGTTGGAACACAAGAGTAACATAAGGACAGGCAATGTAAAATCTACTGTTGCCGCACACTTTCTGGAGCTCAATCACACAGTTACACAGTTGAAATATCTCATTCTGGAACAAGTACCAGTGACAAAAAAACTTTATTGAAGAGGGAGAACTTTTGGATCCGGTACATGGCGACCATGCAGCCGCACGGGCTCAATGATCGCATGGAATTTCTATGTTATTTGTGAACTATCATGATATGTTCTTGTTTGTCACTTTGAATCTGTTTGTCACTCTCTATTTATTATCGTGGTGTTTTTCCTCCTGTCTATTTGTGTGTTTTATACTGCTTCCTGCCTGCGTTTCATTTTCCACTTTATTCTGTCCCTTTTGTTGGGGATACTCCAGCTAGGGTTTATTTTCTATGTTGCTGGGTGTTGATTCACCACTCTAAGATGGCGCCTACATCTGAATGCCTCATAGTCCATCTTCTATGTTTACCCACGATTGTTTATACCGGCTCGATACTGGGCGCGTTTGTATCGTGGTCTTTGATGTTCAACTAACGATCGCGTTCTCAGCTTCTACTGTAAGTACCTCTTGGTGGGGACCGCTTTATCCTATTGGGCACACATTCACGGTCCTGCTGTTTGAACCGCGTGCGACAGAGCTTGGGTGCACCTTTGTTATTCTTTCACGGCAATCGGGTCTTTAACACTTTCCGCACGCATTTGTTCACACCACCAGATGTCAGTCTGGGATTCTAGCGGTGGCTCACTGTGTTTTTTATACTGTCGTCACGAGGCTATTTAACGTAATCTTGGATGTGAATTTTAACATAATCTTGGATGTGTATTTTCTTCCCGTTCTTTCATTTTTTCATTTCCCACACGCTTCCTTTTCCTGGTACACGCACTGTTGGAAGTTTGGTTGTTTCATGGTGCATACCCCACGTTTGACCGTGTATGCGTGTTACACTCAGTATTTTTGCTTTTCTAGTGATTAACAGTTGACACTTGAACTTGACCTGATGATGGTATTTATTTTGTTTGTAGAGCTATCCCCTGAGGAAGGGCTATGTTTCAGCCCGAAATGCATTGGGATCTATAAATTTCGGATTGTAATTTTGTTGATGATACACTTTACCTACATTTGGATCACGATGACTTATACATGGAGTATAATGTATATGCATTAAATGACGATGAATCAGTGAACCTTTTGGATTGAACTTTCATATGAAGTGTGCGTTAAATCTTTAGACATCTGTGTCTTTTTCACGCAGTGCACTGGGGAGTCTACCTCTCATCAGGGGTAGCCTTGTATTAGTCTATTAGATCTAGTAGCCTGTGGTCATACCCTGGAGTTTACAAAGAGACCACTCACTACTCACCCAGGTGAGCTCCTCTGCCTCTTGCACAAAGAGTCCAAAATCATGCTTTCCAAAGGAACAATCAAAGAGATCAGAGTTCTACAGAGGGGACGAGGTTTCTACTCCTGTTTCTTCTTGATAAAAAAGAAATCGGGGGAGTGGAGACCAATACTGGATCTCAGGAGGCTCAACAAGTTCCTAAGGAAACAAACATTCAGGATGGTAACACTGGCGGATATCCTGCAATGCCTCAACAGAGGGGACTTTGACCTCCCCCTATTTGGTAGACTGATATTTCCACATCCCCATCCATCGAAAACATGAAATAATTCTCAGGTTTACGGTAGCTGGTACCCACTGTCAATTCAAGGTTCTCCCTTTCCGCCTCAAATCGGCACCAATGATATTTACCTAGTGCCTTGCTCCAGTTGCTGCAGCTCAGCGTTCTCAAGGTCACCAAGTATTCCCCTGCTTGGACGACTGTCTACTGGAAACACCAACAGCACAGCAAGTTACCAGAACTACAAAAACTTGTGTTCAGCTGTTCCATAATCTTGGACTGAAAATGAACTTAAGCAAGTCCTTGTTTCTTTGCAGCCAAGTCCTTTCGTTTCTGGAATCCAAACTAGATGCTGTCCAATGCAAAGCTTTTCTCCAAGACTAACATCAAATAAGTCTACAAAAATTGGCACTGTTCTTCTCAGAAAAACTGTCCATTTCTGTAACGAGGTACAAATCGCTCCTAGGAATGTGCTCGTCTGCAATAGACCTCGTGCTAATTTATGTACGTCTCCGTTTTTTGTCGCTTAACTATCCTTTCTGGTTAAGTATGCCTGGTAAGATGAAATATTTTGTGAAATTTAGATGTTTGTCTAGTTGACAGTAGGAATAATTGATGCGTCCAAATAGGAGACTATTGCAGTAATCCAGTTTCCTTAAAATCAGTGAACTGATCGGCGATTTGGATGTGTTGAGTGGAATCAGTCAGTGGATTTTTTAAATGCTTTAACTGCTCCGCTGCAGTTTGTGATAATATTTTCAGCTTCATGGAGCTGAAGCAAACTCCAAGACTCTTAGCTGAGGAGGACAACATAGTTGAATCAAGTATAAAAGAAATGGAGTGTGACAGGAGGAAGAGAATACCACTTACATTTTTGAGGGGGGGGGGGATTTAGCATCACCTACTTTGGGGACACACAGTCACAGGCGACTATTAGACAGTTATATTAGGGCTGTAATCCCAGGGTGACTGAAAACAAAATTGGGAACAATAGACCGAACCTCAGTCACTTTGTTTGGATCAATAGCGTACCAAACCATGCAGGAGGGAAGTCTGACTTGTAACTGGTAAGGATTTAGATTCCTCTACTGGTTCTGCTGTAGCTTTAAACAATAAGTGATTCATAAATTAAAGCAGTAATATAAAGTAAAGCAACTTTGTTTCACTCTACAGAGAATTCTTACGTAGAAGGTCGAGACTGAGCACACCAACCCTCACCCAAAGAGAACAAACTAATCAAAAAGTTCACCAAGAAAGCAGAGAAGTTGTACTGGCATCACAAAGACATACCGTGCCAACAGGGTGACCACATAATTGTGTGTTACCACTACTGGCTGTAATCAGTGCATGCAATGGACTAGATATACCATTATTTATCACATTAAAAAGTCTGGCCTGGTCAACTGTAAGGCGGTGGTGGGGGGGGGGGGGGGGCTTCTCCTCTGCTCTCCACAATAGACCTAAAAGCCACTATCCTGGTATCCAGCAGTCGGGAAATACAAGTTAACACCAATTTGACCGACTAGAATGCCAAGACTGACATCTGAATGTTGGTAGTTCCAAGACAATCCACAGGAATTACCAAAACGGGGATCTGTAAAACTCATATCATGGCAACCCAAAATTACGGAAAGCAATGCAATATTTCTATGCCCTCAAGTAGGCACTATGAGAAGTTGGCCTGATATATGATGCTCACTAGTTCTAGGGATCACCTTGTATCAGTCCAAACAACCCTTATGGTGATTGGTTGTAAGCCAACCGTGTATACCAGCTATCCTAATGGTAGCATGGACAAAGCAGTCTTAGGCTAAACTCTTTTGGCATGTGAAGCCAGCTGTTTTACCACATGTAACCGTATGAATACTAAATGAAAGGACACCGCACAGGTTGTTATGAAAATAAACAATATATTTATTACTAACAAAACACCTCTGAACTCTTTATGAGATCAGAGGGCTAAGCACATGACAAGACTCTAAAGAAAAATACGTTAAGTTGCACAAATTACAATGGTGCCCTAGGGGCACAATAAACCATATACTAAGTAAATGGTATAAGGAAATCGATAGAAGGAATGGAGCTGTTCAGAGGCTGTAGGATCGCTGGGACTACACTACCCTAACCTTAGGTAAGTAGCAGGAGGCCCACGGGACGCGCGTGCAGAGTGTGAAATCACACGCGAGATGCGGGACAAAGTCAATGGACAGTACAAATTACAAACAGGTAAGTAAAAGACAGTTCCGACTAGCTAGGACTAAAACGACTGGATACCTGGACACTAGCAGAGTCAATCTACCCTTGAGCACCGAAATGCTCTTGTTACCTCACCCACGGGCTGCGGGTGCATAGGTGTGAAAGTGTGTCGGGTTTCCACGTCGAAGTCTATGGATCCTTGAAGAAAGATGCTGCAGGCGACCAGGAGAAGCTGTCCGGAGCGATCCAATGCTGGATCGAGGAAGATGAAGACCTGAAAGCAGAGGGGACAATGTTCAGTCACTAGCCAGTGACCGGAGTGGAACCAGATGATGTGGTCGCGATCAGGTGAAGAGTGGACGCTTGACTCTGCAGCCACGTGGACCAGGAGGTGTCTTCGACGACCAGGATGGGGGCACGAGCTGTCCCACGCAGGCTCTCGCTGTCGGCAGTGTTGGTTCCGGATTCGGCGTCAACAGGCCTTGGCAAAGGCAACCCATGCGGTGAGTGGAAAGGGCGTCTGGTGAGGACCAGGAGGGTCTGGGGTGCTTATCCTTTGCAGGGAAGCAAGGGCCAGTCTGGAGCAACCAGACCAGCGATGTAGATTTCGTGGATCGTCTATTATTATTATTATTATTATTGAATTTTGTACCG
This sequence comes from Lissotriton vulgaris, assembly GCF_964263255.1. NCBI lineage: Eukaryota > Metazoa > Chordata > Amphibia > Caudata > Salamandridae > Lissotriton > Lissotriton vulgaris. Next base: position 1,986,621,063 of record NC_141691.1, on the reverse strand, counting down.
CGCACGGTTACCCAGGGGCATCCCAGCGCTTATAGAGACCAAGAGCAGGCTGCTAATAGAGGGCAATTATTCTGGAAAAAGATGCGTTTTCAGATGTTTCCAGAATCTGAGAAGGTTTGGTTCGGAGCGCAGTGAGAGTGGAAGGGAGTTCCAGGCGCGCGCTGTGTGGATAGAAAAACTCCTGCCACCTGAACGGGCTCTCCTAATTCTTTGTCTGAAGGAGGTATTTGTTGTCAGAGCGTAAAGCTCTTGTGGGCTTATAGGGCCGAATCATGTCCTTCAGAATGGCTGATCCTTTCCCCTGTATGCTCTTGTGGGCGATGCAGAGGGCCTTAAAGGTAACTCTCTCTCTGACAGGGAGCCAATGGAGTGCTCTTAAAGCAGGCCTGGCTGACTGCCTGGCCGGAACGTTCCGCAGCAGCCTTGCTGCTGCGTTCTGCACTTGTTGCAGGATCTTAAATGTTAAATCTGGCGCTCCGAGAAAGAGCGCATTACTGTAGTCCAGGCGTGAGATGATTAAGCCTTGGACTAACAGCTTCCGGGAGAGTTCTGGCAGCAGGGGAAGAACCTTACGGGCCGACCGGAGCATTCCATAACACACGCCAGCGGTCTTCTTGGCGTGTGTTCTAAAGGACAAATCCGGCTCCAGCCAGACCCCCAGGCTCTTAATCTCCTTCTTTGGGTCGGGCGGGGTGCCCATGCAGTTGGGCCAGCTGCTCGGCGAGGAGGTCACTAGCCAGCCAGCAAGTGGCCAGACAACGCGTCGAGCAGCAATCAAGCAAAAGGGCCCCACGCAGATCTCATGGATGCTGGAGGGCTGATCTTCTGTGCAGGAGCTGCTCGGGCTGGGGCTTCTCAATCCCCAAAGCACTTTCTCAAGGATGCCTCTGAAGTTGTGCTGGAAGCGAAGTGCAGTTTCTTCAAGATGGCCGGTCCCACGTGTCTCGTCGCACCCACGGATCTCAGCTGTGCTGCAGATGTAGGTAGAGGTCGGAGAGTTCTGGAAGTCCGGATCTCGTCGGGCTCTGAAGTCTGGTTCCAGGCAGGAAGGACGACAAAGTGAACCGCTAAGACGCTTGATGGTGCCTGCTTGTGCAGGGTGGTTACTCCTTGGCCACAAGGAAGATTTCTTCAGTCTTCTGTGGAGCAGAACGTCGAAGTCCAGAGTTTCTTCCTGTAGTTTCAAATCAGGATTAATCTAATCTGGAATGGGACCAGCTCCTACCTTTATTCTTCTAAAGGGGGCTGTACTATGACTAGGTCCCTCCTATGGGTGGGACCAGGAAGGGGGGTGGTTACACCCCCTATCCTTTGTCCGTTTTCGCGCCAGAGCTGGGGCTGGAGTGCCCCAGCAACTGGTTTTAACCGGGGTATGCACAGGGATACCTTGTGTGCCCCAGGCATGTGTCATTCCTTTCAGCCTGTCCTACCTCAATACACAAAATCCTGTCTGGGGTGGTGCTAGCACCTCCCAAGGCAGGAAACCCTTTGTCCAAGCCTCTCTCGCTGGAAGGACTCCCAGCAGCAGGAGGTCATACTTGTGCTTGTGGTGGCAGCATCCATTTTGTGATGCTGAGACTCGAGTTACCTTTAACCGGGGTTCACAGTTACATACATGTCGTGTCCCTCTAGAAGGGTGGAATGCTACCCCCGTCGCCAGAACTGGCGAGAGGGTAGTATTCCAATTCGTATGACACCTTACTCGACATGTTTTGATAATGCTATGCCAAAGTTAGTAATAACCGCGAGGATTATAATGCACTTTAGAGTATATGGTATAGCGTTATCATGGAAACCGCTAAAGGACTTGGTTCCGAAAGCTGCAGACAGGCTCAGCTCATGCTAGAGCACCATCTCACATAATTCCAAGCACTCTGCCTCCAGGATTGTTGAGGCCTGCCATAGGAGTGACTTATAGGAGGATATGGGTCCATTTTAGGGTTAGATATAGGTATACTGGGGTGATTACACCACCTTGCCCCAGCCAGTTGTGTCTGTTTAGATGGCCAGCCAGGGGTGGCATAATACATGCTGCAGCCCCTGGTAGGCCTTGGGTGCACTTATGCCCTGGGTACCTATGGCACACTGTACAAGGACTTACAAGAGTGACCCAGTACCAATTGGTAAATGCACCTAAGGTACATAAATGCCAATTTAGAGAGAGAACAGCTAGGCTGTGGGTCTGATTAGCAGGCCCACTGCCAGGGAAAGTTGTAAACCAGTGAAGCAAAATGCAAAAATCTGGGGTGACTATAGGATTGCAGACTCTACTCTCCTACAGGCACCCTTTACCCCCCTAAACCAATCTTACCTATTACTAAAAGAACATGAAACCAATGCACTAAGAAATCTAGTATCAGTCTCTCTCAATGGATACTTATTATTTCTTGCCATACAGTAATGATTTGCATTTTGGATGTATTTAACATAGACCTCGCTACAAGTCCCACTCTTGAACCCACCTTCCTCTCCATTGAATGCATTTTAATGAGGGCTCCCGGTTTTATGGTATTTATTTCTGACATTTCTGTCTGTATTAATTCATATTTATTAGTTGCTACTTTTATCTGTATTTACTTTGGGTTTTGTGAAAAAATTAGTCTGAAACAAGTGTATTGCACATTTTTTCTTTTTAAAGAATAAATATGCACTCATGCCTGGAGTTATAGGGACAAACACACTCAGATGATTAAAATATGCACTTATAAGAGAACAAGAACATTTTATTTTAGTATCGAGGTTGTGCATATCTACTATTTTTTAACGCTCTGTACTAAAATCACTTTTTTAAACTTGGTACCTTTCAGTCGACACAGCTATTGGCTTGGCAGATTTGATTGACAGCATTTAGAACCACTCAAAAAACAAGGCAATTTCCATTTTATCCACCTCTAAAAATAAATACATACTGGAAACTAAATGGTTTTTTGTCTGTATTTATCTGTAAAAATCAGTAAAAAACGAAAAACAGGGAGCCTTAATTATAATTTATCTTATTAAAGACGACATCACGCAAAATGTCTTAATACAGATCATATTTGTGGGTTTCTGTACTTGCCCTATAATCCCCAATTAATATACTGAGGTTTTATCTGGACTGCATAACCCAGCATTGGACGTCGGCTGGCGCTCAACATTTCCATATGTGACCTGTAGAGTACCTTGCACCAACAGATTAATTTAAACTGTCCTTCCTGCACAAAATTCCAATCAAAAACTCCCCTCCCTCACAGTTCAACTTTCTGCCATCTAATAATGTGCTTTGGCACATCGTCTGAGTATGGAGCGCCATAAAATGAAATCACAAGCACCAGCTTTAAGAGCAAAGCAATCTAAAATTAGGAGAATGCTTCTTAATCTGTCAAAAGTCGAGAAGGCATGGTTTTCGATAACCAGGTCTGTATAGCAGACCAGGCTATAGAGGCAGAGTTGAGGAGCTATCCTTCGGTTGCTTTCTCATAGTAGCCTTATTTTTTTACACGCCATAATATGTGGGGAACATGTTCCACCCAAAACAATATATGCCAACTCCTGTGCTGGAATATTTTTAGAAAAGTGAAAAAGTCCCCAGATGTTTGAAGAAGGTGTTGCAATGTTGTAATTTAGTTTTGCCAAGAATGCTGCCTTTTAGGTGGGGTGTCACTTAAAAGTAGAAATAGTGATTTAGTGCCTCATGTCTGCCTTTCTTCTTGTCCGCATCGCTGAGCAATTTTAAAGGATGTCCTGATTTCCCACCTGACAGGCACTGGCTGAAAGGAGCTCTTTTTCCACCCTCATCCGAAGAGATTAATAAACGTTTAAAAAAGGCACAAGGTCAAAACTGACAAGTGGATTCCATCAGTCCTTACCTGTTATAGCAGGGCTGTCAAGAACAGGAAATGGTTACTACCTAACAGGAGGCAGGGAGAGCATGACGAAACTGTCCCTTAGACCCTTGTCTCGTGTGGATGTGTATATAAGAGCACAACGAATACCATGCCATTTTACGAAGCTCTGTCATTTCCGTTATTACAGTCACCACTCCTACCGTAATGCCCCACCCAGTGAATCACTCTAGTGACTTAAACCCCACCCCGTCGTTATTTTCATAGAAGGCCATTGGCAGTACTCCGAAGACGTCAGCAAAAACTCCCTCTGTCACATCCTCTATGTTTCTTTTAAATTGCAGGCACCCGTGCATATTTAACATGTGTATGGCGGCACAAAGGAAGCAAAAAATACGTTTCTAAGGTGAAAAAAATATATAAAAGCAGGTGCCGTGCTAATACAACGCAGGGCGCCCCTTCGGTAATTTAAGAATAATGATGAAATTGGGCACAGTCCCCCTCCAAATCAACCTAGATCATTGTCACCCAACCAGCGCACCGGCCTAATATCAGCACCAGAACAGGAGACAAAGCGATGGGTTCGCCAGCACAATGTGAAACCAGCTGAAGCAGCGCATGTCGTGCCTGCAGTGAGAAACTCCATAAACAAAATAGTGCTTCCAGACTAAATAACACGTACCGTGTAACAATCGAAGTAAAGGGGCCTGTAGCCAAGGGAGGTTACAAATGAAGACACAACTGTACTAAGGAGGGACTAACAAGCCAATTACTGAATCTGAAGTCAGCATTTATGAAGGACAAACACACAAGCCAATGAAAAATATGGGCGCAGAGTGGGAGGGGCATCTACTCCGTCCTCTACTACAGCAGATCACCAGAGCAGCACATGCATGCTGACTCAGGCTCGACCTACAAAGGAACATTTCCGCCTAATACAAACAGCTCCCAGGTGGCCCAGACAGCATTAGTTCCCGTAACTACTTCATCTTTCAGGTTTTAGACCCATACGCCTTCAGCCATCACCATCTCTCCTGACCAGGAACAAGGGTTGGATATGCCATCTGAAACTGGCATTGTTACGCTTGCATGTCGGAGTTCGCGGAGTTCATGGAAATGAACTTCTTTCAAGAATGCAGAGACATCCTTGCAAGATCTAGATCTGAAAGTACTAACAAAACATACAGATTAAATTGGTAACGGTTCTGCTTCTGGTGCCAGCGGAACATAATTCTCCAGTATTAGGGGTGTCTTTCGTAGATTCACATGCTTGAATATTCCCCGTCGTCGAAGTGGGAGTCTCACAGTACATAAAATAGTAGTAATATATATATATATATATATATATATATATATATATATATATATATATATATATATATATATATATATATATATATATATATATATATATATATATATATATATACATAGTAAATTATATAATTATACCTATATACATAAAATGTAATACCTATAAAATATATAACATAAAGTTAAAAGTACCATAGAACTAACGACAGGCCCATAGAAGCCTTAAAGGGAGAATTCACTTTAGTAACATATCATAGTCTTTATAATGGTCCATATTCCAGCCAATCAGGCAACAGCACCCTCTAGAACCTTCTCCTCAGAAGCTCAAGCCCTCAGATTTTCTACCGCACGTCGTGTGAAGGGAGTCTCCCTGAGCTCTGCTCAGTTTCTTCAACTCTTTTGCTTACTTCATCTCTTAAGATGTCTACAACTAAAAAATCCTTGTTTAGACCTTGTTCATCCTGTGGAAAGCTTCGCCTGTTTCATGAAGATTCTCACAGTAAGTGTATTTACTGTCTTTATCCAGACCATGAAGTTAAGAACTGAAAGTTCTGTAGGACCTTCTTCTCAAAGACACTGAACGATAGCGAGGCCCGTCTCCTTCAGTGGCTACAGAAGTTGAAGACTTCCGAAGGTGCAGTTTCTGACGTGGAAAGAGTGTCTTCTTTCCAGTCTACAGCCTCTCTCAAGCGTGGGTCAGAGACTGAGATGCCATCTCCTTTTCTGAAGAGAAAGAAGCTCGTCAACGCTTCTAAATCTGTCTCCCCACAGGATTTGCAAGCTTCCACGCCTACGGGACCTGGTTCTCTGGCGTTGCAATCCCAAGCTGTGCCCTCGTCCTCTAAATCGGGGGCCAGCTTGTCGTCGTCGACGAGATCCTTCGACGCTTTGCTAACGTTGACGACGACATGTTCTATGTCTACGAAGATTACCACGACGACATCTACCTAGTCGTCGACGCTTCCAGAGGTGAGGCCTATTTCATCTATTTTGAAGATTTCGTCGACGGCCATTAAACCTGCCTCGTCGACGCCTGGGCTTAAGCATTCATCGTTAAAGACCCCGTCAACACGTCCTTCGTCGACGGCCTCCATGTCGTCGACGACGACGGCCAAGACCTAGTCGACGGCCAAGACCTAGTCGACGGCCAAGACCTAGTCGACGGCCAAGACCTAGTCGACGGCCAAGACCTAGTCGACGGCCAAGACCTAGTCGACGGCCAAGACCTCGTCGACGGCCAAGACCTCGTCGACGGCTTCACCCTCGTCGACTATTACGTTGACGGCAAGATCCTCGTCGACAGTGCCGTCTACATCGACGGTTCCTCGTGTGTCGACGACTTCATCTTCGTCGATGGCACGGAAATCTACGTCGACTAAGGAGAAGATATTACCTCCGTCGACGAATCCATTGCCTTCTGCTACCATCTCGTTGATGGGACCGTCGACGACGCAACATTCACTCGCTACAGCGATTTTTTTTTTTTTTTTTCTTTCACTGTGGTTACAGCTTCAGTGGTGAAACGGCCTGTTCCTTTGAGTCCTATGATGGAAACTCTGCCAACGAAGTTATTTGAGTCTGCAGAAGACGATTCTGATGACGGTTCCTATGTCAATGAAGTTTTTTGTCCTGCAAATAGTCCATCTGAACTCAATATCAAGTGCCAGGAGGAAGATGATGAGTATGAGGAGAAAGGATGTGCTCTCTTTCCTGTCCAGGTTGCTCATTCTGAGGCACCACATGTGCGTGGCATGACTCAAATACCGTCTTCTCTGGTGACCAACTTGCAAAATATGTTGGACGATTATAATTGCAGGTTCCCTGCATCTGCGTCTACCTCACCAACTCTTCAACCTGCAGCGCCAACACCCGTACATGCGGAAATGCCGCAGTCGCCAGTCCAACAGCAGCAAGATACTGATGATGACGCGGATTTCAATCAAGATACACTGATCAAGATAATGTCCTCGCTGATTGGGACGATTATAGAGCTCAAACGCCATCTACGCCACCGACATCACCTTTGCCTTCCCTGCCGGTGGACATTGGAAGCTTCCATAACTTAATGGTGCGTGCTGCCAAACGCTTCCATTTAACCTTAGAGATGCAACAAACAGATAGCTTAAACAGACTCATACTATCACAATCATTGATTTTATTTAGCAGGAAGGCCTTAAACTTATGGCACGACCAAACTCCATCCCAGCTGTGTTCCCACGTTTAGGAAAGAAATACAAGGCGCCTGCAGACTCTCCAGTATGCCCTGTCTCTCCCCCCAAGGCGGACTCCGTTGTAACGCAAGCTGCCCAGAAACGTTCAAGGAATCCGTCCACTCCTCTCACCTCCCCTCAAGACCAAGAGGGACGCCGGTTGGACTCTATTGGTAAGAAGATTACCACCATGGCTGCCACAACAGTCAAAGCGGCAAACTCCCTGGCCATCCTCGGGAGATATGACCGCCAGATGTGGTGAGATCGCGGCCTTGATTAATCAGCGCCCAGATTCCATCCGAACCGAGGCCCAGACGATAGTCCAGGAGGGAGAAAAAATCTCTGCATAGATTATAGACTGTGCTGTTGACATCTCGTCAACAGGCTTTAGACAACTTGCTGGAGCCGCCGTTTTACGACGCCAGGGCTGGCTCAAATCAACAGCTTTTCGGCCCGAGGTGCAGGCGAGAATTCTTGACTTGCCATATGATGGGGATTCACTCTTTGGCAAGCATGTTGACGACGCTCTTGAATCCATTAAAAAGGACACAGATACAGCTCGTTCCTTAGGAAGCCTCCAGTACAGGAAACGGCCTTTTCGTGGAGCACGTGGCAGAGGTGGCTCCTCAAATTTTCATGGCTCCTCCCAGTATCGCTCCTACGGCGACAACAAACAAAGGTACACCTATCAATCTCAGAATCGCCAGTCCGATTCAAGGCCTTATCGAAGGAAAAATAATTACAGAGGGGGAAACACCTCCAAAAAGCAGTGACTTCCCCAACAAGTGTTCTCCGACTCTGAAAATTGGAGGTCGAATCTCCCAAAACTTCTCCAACTGGTCTCGTATCACCTCGGATCGTTGGGTCCTGGATGTCATCTCGAAAGGACATGTTCTCAAGTTTACAAAATTCCCACCCGCCCGTTGACCTTCTGGTCCCCCACCTCCTCATTTCAAAGATCTGTTGGCTCAAGTCAAGATCATGACAAAAAAAGGGGCTGTCGAAGTGGTTCCTCGAGCTCAACAGGGCCGGGGCTTTTATTCCCGCTTCTTTTTAATCAAGAAGAAATCGGCATAATGGTGCCCCATTCTGGGCTTACGAGCCCTCAACAAATTAATCAAATCACAAACTTTCCGAATGTTGACCCTCCTGGAAATTTTGCAATACCTCAATCCTGGAGAGTTCCTCTCCACTATCGACCTCCAAGATGCATATTTCCATGTGCCAATACATCACAAACACAGGAAATATCTTCGCTTCACTGTCGGATCGAAGCACTTCCAGTTCAAGGTGTTGCCTTTCGGCCTTCGATCAGCGCCGAGAGTCTTCACGAAGATCATGGCTCCAGTCGCGGCTTTCCTTCGCCTACAAGGCGTTCAATTTTACCCTTATCTAGACAACTGTCTAATTAAAGCTCAGACACGTCAAACAGCAAGACAGCATACTCGGATCTGTCTGTCACTTTTTCACGAATTAGGCCTTTCCATGAATCAGGAGAAGTCTCATCTTCACCCATCACACCAGAGAATCTTTCTAGGAGCCTTAATCGATTCTCGCCTGGAGCAGGTGTTTGTGTCCCAGGAGCGACAACTTCGCATACTCAAGATGGTCGCTTTTCTCAAATAAAAAAAAGTCAGTTTCTGTCCGGATCTTGAAATCTTTTCTGGGCATGGCCTCCTCTTACATACATCTGATCGCACACTGCAGACTTCACATGAGTCATACAGGAGGAGTTGGACAAACAATGCAAACAAGTTTCAGGGTCATTCAACGACTAACTCTTCCTGACCCCCCGCATTCAATCAGCTTTGGAATGGTGGGCTCATCTTCCAAATATCGCAGCGGGTCGGCCCTTCCAGGAAACACCTCCTTCACTCATCCTCAGGACGGATGCTTCCTTAGAAGGTTGGGGGGCACACCTCAAAGGCAAGTGGACGACGGCTCAACGCAGATGGCATATAAATAGTCTAAAACTCTTGGCCATCTTCCTTGCCCTGAAGTCTTTCCGGATTCTGATACAAGGCCAATCACTGCTGGTGCGGACAGACAACACCACCAGCATGCACTACCTCATCAAGCATGGAGGTACGAGGTCTCTCCTGCTCTCCAAATAGGCGCAAGACATCTGGAATTGGGCGATTCAACACCAGGTTCACCTGACTGCAGTTCACGTGCCGGGTGTTTCCAACACTCTTGCCGACTGTCTCAGCAGATCTCTGGCGGACAATCCCGAGTGGGAACTCCACCAACCCACTCTGGAGTATATCTTTTGCCAGTGTGGACATCCACTGATGGATCTGTTTGCGACTCCAACCAACCGCAAATGCCTACGCTTTGCAAGTCGGCATCCCCACAGAGAAACGAGCGGGAATGCGTTTTCGATCAATTGGACGAGCGAATTCGTCTATGCTTTTCCCCCGCTCCCTCTCGTTCCGCGCCTCCTGCACAGGATGAAGCTCCAACTATGCCACGTCATTCTGATTGCGCCCAGGTAGCCACGTCTCCCGTGGTTCTCTGACCTCCTACTGTTGTCTTAGTGCGATCCGATACCTCTTCGCCCTCTGCCTCACCTGCTCACCATGAACAAGGGGCGGATTTGCCATCCGGATCCGGCTTATCTCCAACTGCGTGCTTGGAACCTGAACACAATGAGTTCGCAGGTCTGAATATCACTCCGGAGTGCAGGAAGGTGCTGGCTCATGCACGTGCTCCTTCCACCATCAAAACTTATCAATTGAAATGGAAGCGTTTTTGTGCCTGGTGTCACAATGAAGCCCTTGATCCAATGCACGCCAGGCAGGAGCAAATCCTGCCTTTCTTCTTATCTCTAGCGAAGTCAGGACTTTCTCATTTGTTATGTTATGTTAGAGACATTTTTATAGAGCACGGTTGCCCCAGCCAAGGGGCGTCCCGGCGCTTACAAGAGTAACAAACACAACACAGCAGCTACGGAAAAGAAGAACTACAAGACGGCTAAACTAAACAAGGAAAAATATGGGTTTTAATGGCCCTCCTGAACTGCAGGAGCTCTCACATTTCGCGGATATGGAGCGGGAGAGAGTTCCACAGTTTTGCAGCCAATACCCTAAAGGACCGACCGCCGGCTCTACATAACCTGAACCGAGGGACAATTAGGAGATTCTGTCCCAGAGATCTCAAATTTCTGCTAGGGACATAGGGCACCAAAAGATTCAGAAGATTCTGGGGGTAAGCCAGCTTGAGGATCTTAAAAGCGAGGCAGAGAGTCTTGAAATGGATCCTTTGTGCCACAGGCAACCAGTGTAGCGAACGGATGGTACTGTCCGCCAAGCAGAATCTAGGTAGGCCCACCAGAGCTCTGGCTGCGGCGTTCTGGACGCGTTGCAACCGAGTAATCTCTGCCTGATTGGCTCCCAATAGGAGCGAGCTGGCATAATCAAGCCAAGATAAAATGGAGACCTGTATTACTAGCTGCCTGGTGGAAGGATCAAAAAACCTCAAAATAGGTCTTAACCCACGCAGAATGCCAAAGCAGGTGGCCGCCACTTTTTTAGTATGCCCAGAAAAGCTAAGGGCAGGGTCCAGCCAGACCCCCAAGTTTTTTAGCTCCAGGACAGGAGTGGGAGTCGCACCCAACTCCGGGGGCCACCATATGTCACCCCAGAGGTCGGCCTGCTTGCCCACAACCATGACCTCAGTTTTTTTAGCGTTCAACTGGAGACAGTTGGTATTCATCCAGCTGGCCACTGCAGAGAGTCCATTCCGGAATCTGGGGGCATCAAGGTCAGAGTTACCACTTAGGACGACCGCCAGCTGAGTATCGTCGGCGTACGAGACCATAGTAATGCCCCATTGCTTGACGACTTGAGCCAGCGGTCTCACATACAGATTAAATAGAGTGGGACTCAGCGACGATCCCTGTGGCACACCCAGCTGCATCGGATGGGACTTGGACTCAAATGGTGGGGTGACTACTTTGAATGTCCGGTCAACAAGAAAAGATCTGAACCACTCAAGTGCCGTGCCTGACACACCTGCCTCACCAAGACGTTGAAGTAAAATCCTGTGTGAGACCGTGTCGAACACGGCGCTGAGATCCAACAGGATCAGCGCCGCGGTCTGGCCAGAGTCAATCACTGACCGAAGGTATTCGGTCATAGAGAGCAGTGCGGTCTCCATGCTGTGACCCGCACGGAAACCGTTCTGGGACGGATCCAGAATACCTGGCGAGATGTTCAGACAGCACCCCATTTACAAAGGCCTCAGTGATTTTAGCAGGCCAAGGGAGGAGTGATATCGGGCGGTAGCTCTCAAGTTTGGAAGGGTCCAAGGTGGCTTTCTTGAGTATAGGTGTCACCTCGGCCTGTTTCCATTTGATAGGAATGACACCAGAAGAGAGGGAAAGATTAATAAGGTGGCGCAAAGGGGGAAGACAGAGGTCTGTTGAGTCTTTAAACTGAACTGGACGTAGAGGGTCAGTAGGAGAGCCAGATTTTACCTTACTGACCAACATAAAAAACGTCTCAGAAGATAAATTAGGAAAGGAGACAAGGGTATGGCCACCGGTCGAAAGAAGATTAGTAGACTCAGCGACCAGAACAGTACTTGAGAAAGCGCGATAGTTTGGACCTTTTCAATAAAAAACAAGGCCAGATCTTCACAATGGGTCGCTGAGATCTCCGTCACAGCGGCTCTGTTGGCTGTCAGGTCTTTAAGGACCTTAAAAATAAGTTTGGACGGGTTGGGGCTGCTACTAAATTCCTGAGCGTAGTAGGCAGCACGGGCTCGACATACTGCTCTATGATAAATTTTGACTTTTGCCAAATAGAGCTTCTTCTTTTCGGCGTCATAGAGTTTCCGCCAGTCCCTCTCTGCCACTTTGCAGGCTTTTTTCAGTGGCTGCAGGGAACTGTCGTACCAAGGGCTGGAAGTTTTTAGAAAGCTGTTTGGTCCAGACAACCGGAATCAATGCGTCCAAGGCCCGAGAGACCCATTCAAAGTAGTCATTGTAACCAGACTCAACATCAAGAAGGGGGCCTAGAGGATTAAGCTCCAGGAGGTGATGAAAGTCATCCAGATTAAGTTTCCTCCAATGGCGTTTAAGCACAGGTCTGTGCGCGGGCATGAAGAGATGTTCTCCAATCTGGAGTGATATTTTGACTAAAAAATGATCAGTCCACGCGACCGGACAAGGACTGGCCACTTTGACCCCAGACAAGTTGGTAAATAGAGGATCAAGAGTATGTCCCGCCACATGAGTGGGGGAAGTGGCCAGTTGGGTGAGCTGTAGCGCCTCCAGATCAGACAGAGTACTACTGATAGCTGGAATGTGGCTACAGTCAAAATGGAGATTAAGATCTCCAATTATAGTAAAATTAGCACAACCAATTGCTAAGGAACTGATACAGGAGAGCCTTTCTAAAAGTGATATCGCACCCAGGAGGGTGATAAATAAGAAGGCCAGAGAAAGTGAAATTGTGGGTGAAGGAGATTTTAAAAGAAGTACTTTCGCAGCCTGCCAAGTCTACTGTCTTCCATATACAACGGTAATTGGATTTCACAGCCATCGCAATACCGCCACCCCTGGTAACCCGATTAATGGCATACTCAGGGGGGAGAGCAAGATTGACGACTGTCGTATCCCTATCCTCGAGCCATGTTTCGGTCATTAAAACACATCTGGTGCCTCGTCTTTTAAAAGGTCATAGACTTCTGAGTGATGTTTCCGGAGAGACCGTATGTTAAGATTCCAGATGGTAAAATCTCGAAGAGCGGAAGATCGGAGGCGGGGAGAAATATCCAAAGGAGAGCCCACCACTCTTAAAGTCTTTCTGGCAGCGATTTCCCACTTTCGGCATGATGGCACCGCCTCTATGTATTCCTCTCGGATCATTCGACAGTTCTTCAGAGGCCTCTTTCGAATGTATCCACCCATATGTCGTCCGCCGCCTGAATCTGGTTTTATCTCAGCTCCTCCTACCTCCTTTTGAACCCATCCATTCAGCGGACTTAAAATTCCTTACGTGGAAGGTAGCTCTTCTACTTGCGCTTACATCATCAAGGCGAGTAAGTGACATCCAAGCATTCACGATACAACCTCCATTTCTTCAATTCTCTAAAGACACTGTTACTTTACGGACAAATCCAAAATTCATTCCCAAAGTTCCTTCGGATTTCCACCTGAATGAGCCTGTCATTCTCAGAACTTTCTTCTCAAACTCTCAGTCTCCTGCTGAGCGTTCTCTCCATTCCTTGAATTTAAAACCTTGCCTGAAAGTCTACATCCAGCGCACCGCTCCTTTTCGAAAGTCAGACCAGCTCTTTGTAGCTTATGGCCAAGTTTGTAAAGGACAGGTAGTCACTAAACAATCTATTACAAGATGGATCTCTTCTGCTATTTCCTTCTGCCATTGCCGGGCAGGTAAGCCTCTCTCTGCTCAGGTGCGAGCACACTCGACAAGGGCTGTGGCATCATCTACCGCCCTCTTTGCTGGAGTGCCTCTGCGCCAGATCTGCCTAGCTGCAACGTGGTCGAGCAGACACACGTTTACGAGGCACTATTGTCTGGAGTCAGCTGACGCCGCGGATGCTGCTGTGGGCCAAGCTGTGCTACGAAATCTTTTTAACTAAGGTGAGCCTCTGTTGCTTCCCGCCTCCTGTCATAAAAGGTTTTTTTAGTTGTTTCACTGTATGCTATTTTAATAATACTATAGTGTTACTTTTCTGTTTTGCACTGCCTGTTATGACTCCTATATTACTTTACTGCTTTCTACTCTTATTCAAGCATGTGAAGTATGAAAGACACCCCTAATACTGGAGAAGAACATTAGGTTCGAGGCATGTAGGACTGCTGAATTCATATCTGTGCATAGATCGCCGCCTAGTGTTGGGTCCGGGTCCGGATGATTGCACATTGTTGTCCTGGAAGAGTCTTCAAAGTATCACGAGATAGGTGGCTCCTCCCTCGGACTACAGTGCACATGGGCATCTTCCATCCTCAGATTGTTTTTCTCCGCCATTGGGTTCGGATGTACCTTCCTACTCTCCAAGTTCGGAATAAAGAAAAACTCTTCAAAAAGGCCAAAAGGCCTTCGGGTCCGTCGGTATTGTTTAGCGCTCGGTGCTGATACACTTTTACAACTTTTTTGCACTCCGGTCGTCGAATCGGGCCGTGAGGCCTTCTCGACACCACGTGGACCGACCGTCGATGGAACGAAGTCCATTCAAGTACTGCCCTCAGTGCAACTCTAAGTTCCCGCACACAGACAAGCATCCAGTGTGCAATAAATGCCTATCTCCAGATCACAATGAAGATAGTTGCTAGCCTGTGCCCAGTTCCGATCAAAAAAGACTATTCGGAATCAACGGGCGGCGAGGCAAGAAATGCAACGGTCTGCACCAGAGCCCGAGAACATCTTCGATGACGAAGATCTAGCAAGCGCCGACGACTCGGATCAAGACGAAAGACAATACTCGGAGCCAGACTCCGAATATTACCCCGAAGAGGAAGAACTAATGGTCGATCTCGAGGACTATGATCAGGACATCGTAGCAGTTGAAGACGACTCCGATGTCGACGAGGGGCGAACCGTGAGTACACCGCCCCATATAGACACTACACATCTCAGAGACTGAGGTCAAAGCATCTCCCGCAGGCCTTAGCCGAGATCAACATCCTCGTTCTACAGCCCCGCCATACCGCCCGGCTAAGAACATATCAAATGAGTTCTCTGAGACACATCACACCGACAATACAGTCTTCGGACCGAATTACGTCGAACCAAATGTAACTAAGCCAAAAGGCCTCGAACCGAGGCCATAGTACCACTACAACCTTCGAAAGCTAAGACCATCGAGTCGACATCGAAGGGCAAAGCAGTAGAGTCGAGCTCGAAGTCGAAGGCCGTCGAGTCAACCTCGAAGCCAAAACACGTCGACCACCTAAAACAGTCGAAGCCACAAAAAGCGTCGACCCGAAGACACAAAAAACAAAGGTTACAGCACCAAAAACAAGGACTGTGGAAGAGGGACTTATTCACCCAGATCCCTCCACAGAAAACCAGTCAAAAATCTACATTGACCCAAAAACTGGTAAAGTGACTGTTTATACGGAAAAGAAAAGACCTCTACCAACTGAAGACCTTTCCAGGATGCCCCTAAAGAAAAAGAGAGACTGTGCTACCTCTCCTATATTCTTTCAACCTATCACTCCTGCTATGCCTGCTACTCCTTATGCCGCAACCTCACCTGCACGCTCTGACTACAACCCTGATGAGGATCAGGACGCAGATGTAGGTTTTGGTTATCCACAAAACCCACTTTCAGAGCCAGACACACAGCCATGGGGTGGAGGAGGGGAAACAGACACTGAAGGGATTCTGCCTATTACAGACCCTGCAGTATACCCTACTAAGCCATCACCCACAGAGGACACAGTAGCATTTAATTCACTACTAGATAGAGCAGCAACCTACCACAATGTAGAGATGCACTCTGATGCTGTTAAGGAAGACCTCCTCTTTGATACACTGACAACATCTGAGAGACACGTTAAAACACTCCCAATGCTAAAAGGGGTATTAAAGCATGCAAGTGACATTTTTAAGGACACTGCTAGAGCACGAGTCATAAACCCTAGAATTGAAAAACAATACAGAGCTGCACCTATAGATCCTACATACATCAAAGGGCAGCTACCCCTAGATTCCCTAGTGGTATCCAACACACGTAAGCGTGCAAACTCAGAAACTACTGGAGAAGCCGCTCCTCCAGACAAGGAGTCTAAAATCTTTGAGGCATCAGGCAAAAGAGTGGCGGCTCAGGCAGCAAACTCCTTGAGAATAGCAAATACACAGGCATTGCTGTCCAGATATGATAGGGCGCACTACGACAGTTTGAAAGAAATTCTCCAACACTTACCTGATCCCTACAAACAGCAGGCAGATTAACTTATACAGGAGGGAAAGCTCATCACTAATGCCTCCATTAAATGTGCCCTAGACGCGGCAGACACAGCTGCCAGATCCATCAATACAAGCGTGCTGCTAAGGCGCCACGCATGGCTTCGTATATCAGGCTTTAGGAATGAAGTCCAATCTACAATTCTTAATCAGCCAATCAACCCGGACTTTGTATTTGGTCCAGCAGTTGATTCAATTCTGGACAAAATGAAAAAGGATGCAGAAACCGCAAAGTCTATGGGAGCTCTTCAGTCCCAACAACACCAGGGCTCCTTTCGTTGCTCCAATTATAGAGGAGGAGCACGAGGAACATCACAGCAATCCTCCAACTACAAAAGTAACACACAATCCACATATAACAAAAACACCAGCAGGGGTGGCTATAGAGGAAACGATGCCAATGGAAGAGGCCGTGGAGGCAATGCAAATAGATCCTCCACTAACACAAAGCAGTGACTTTTTGCCACTACCCCCAGACCACATAACACCAGTCGGGGGAAGAATACAACATTTTCTGCCAGTCTGGTTAAATATCACCACAGACAAATGGGTCAGGCAAATTATCCAACATGGCTATTGCCTAGAGCTCACCTCAACTCCACCCAACATACTACCCGTGCACCGTCCTATGTCACAGGAACATATAACGCTACTTCAGCAAGAGGTCATCAGTATGCTGCAAAAGGGGGCCATAGAACCAGTCCCACCGCAACATCAGGGAACAGGAGTATATTCCCTATACTTCCTAATTCCAAAAAAGGACGAGCCTCTCAAACCAGTATTGGACCTCAGGCCCCTCAACCTGTACATTTTGTCAGAGCATTTTCACATGCTCACTCTCCAGCAAGTCTTACCATTGCTTCGCCAGGGAGACTTCCTGACAACCTTAGACCTCAAAGATGCATACTTTCATATACCAATACACCCTGCTCACAGGAAGTATTTAAGGTTCACCATTCAAGGACAACACTACCAGTTCAAGGTCCTACAATTTGGGGTGACAACAGCTCCAAGAGTGTTCACCAAATGTCTAGCTACAGTGGCAGCACATCTCAGAAGGCAACACATCCATGTGTACCCTTATCTGGACGACTGGCTAATACATGCGCCAACAGCCCAGCAATGTGCCGACCACATGTCAAAGACCATACGCCTACTGCACAGTTTAGGATTCTCACTAAACTACCCAAAGTCACATATACAACCCTCCCACGTCCAACAGTACCTGGGAGCAACAATAGATACACTTGCAGCAAAGGCATATCCCAACACAGCACGGGTCCAGGGAATACAAACGCTCATACAGAAGTTCAGACCCCAACACTCACTACCAGCTCGAGTGTTTATGCAGCTAATAGGCATGATGGCCTCCTGCATATTCATATTCCCTCACGCCAGACTACATATGCGTCCGCTACAAGAATGCCTAGCAAGGCAGTGGAACCTGGCTCACGGGCAATTAAAAGACCTAGTGTTGGTGACCAGTCGGGCATACAACTCTCTGCACTGGTGAAATCCACAGAACCTTTGCAAGGGACGACTGTTCCAGGAGCCTGTCCCGCAAATAGTGATAACAGCGGACGCATCCCTAGTAGGATGGGGAGCCCATGTCCTACACTACACAGTACAGGGACTCTGGACTGTACAGCAAAAGAAAATGCATATCAACCTTCTAGAGTTGATGGCCATTTTTCTAGCCCTAAAAGCTTTTGCGACACACTTACTCAACAAAGCTGTGTTGATCCGGACGGACAACATGACAGCTATGTATTACATTCAAAAACAGGGAGGAACACACTCACCACAGCTGTCGCACCTAGCTCAAGCAGTGTGGAAATGGGCCATTCAAAGGAACATTTTTCTCATGGCAGAACACCTCCCAGGCAAGGACAACCACGTTGCCGACCTGCTAAGCAGGCACAGCCAGCAGATGCACAAATGGGAAATTCACCCCAACGTGCTCCAACCATTCTTCCGGAAGTAGATCTGTTTCCCACAAGCAAAAACGCAAAATGCCAGTACTTTGCCGCCAGGTTCCCACATCCGCAGTCACAGGGCAATGCGATATGGATGAACTGGTCAGGCAAATTTGCGTACGCTTTTCCCCCAGCTCCATTAATACGGCTGGTGGCACGCAAAATGCGCCAACATTCTCTAACGCTAATTCTAGTTGCTCCCACGTGGGCGAGGCAACCATGGTACACAACGTTCCTAGAATTTTCAGTGGTGCCTCATCAAAGACTGCTACTAACTCAGAACCATGGTGAAATCCAACACCCAGATCCGCAACAGCTGAACCTAGCGATCTGGCTCCTGAAATCCTACAGTTCGGATACCTCAACTTGCCTCCAGATTGCATGAATATTATCAAAGAGGCTATGAAACGCACTACCAGAGCATGCTATGCAGCAAAATGGAAACGTTTCGTCATTTACTGTAATAACAATGACATTAACCCACTTGATGCTTCCACTCAAAACATCATTTGCTACCTATTGCACCAACAACAGTGCAATTTAGCCTTTTCATCCATCAGAATACACCAAGCTGCGTTAGCAGCATATCTGCAAAATAGGCAACACCTTTCACTATTTAGGGTGCCAGCAATTAAAGCGTTTATGGAAGTACTTAACCTCATAGATGCTATTAAACATCTCTCCCCAGTGCTGCGCTGTCCATTGGAATTAGTGCTGAATGGACGTCCAATGGTCGTGCGCAGCACTGGGGAGGTAGTGCTGCCGTCGGCCAATGCACCGAGGCAGCACTTAAGGGGTTAAACGCATAATTCCTCCAAGACACCCACCTTCACCAGTCTGGAATCTAAACGTTGTCTTAACCAGATTCATGGGACCACCTTTTGAACCACTGCACTCATGCGAACTACAATTTCTTACTTGGAAAGTGGCTTTCCTTATTGCCATTACTTCGCTTCAAAGAGTTAGTGAGCTGCAAGCCCTAACTATTCAAGAGCCATTTATTCAAGTACAGTCAAATAGAGTAGTTCTTAGAACAAACCCTAAATTTATGCCAAAGGTGGTATCCTATTTCCATATAAATCAAACTATAGAACTGCCAGTGTTCTTTCAGAACCCACAAACAGTAGCTGAGAGGGCCTTGCATACCCTAGATGTCAAAAGAGCTTTGCTATATTACATAGACAGAACTAAAACATTTCGGAAAACAAAACAATTGTTTGTTGCCTTCTCACCACAACACAAGGGTAACCCTATTTCAAAATCAGGTATAGCCAGATGGATAGTTAAGTGCATCCAAATATGTTATTTGAAGGCAAAACACACCTTAACAGTACCCCCTAGAGAGCATTCCACACGCAAGCTAGGGGCATCCATGGCTTTCCTAGGAAATATTCCGTTACACGAAATCTGTAGAGCAGCCAAATGGTCAACCACACATACATTTACAAAACACTATTGTGTAGATGTACATTCAAAACAGCAAGCTGCTGTAGGACAGGCTGTTCTCAAAACTCTTTTCCAGACTGCTGCAGCTGACACAGGTAGCCACCGCTAAGGGAGATACTGCTATACATTCTATGCACAGATATGAATTCAGCAGCCCACATGCCTCGAACGGAATATGCTACTTACCAGTATGCATCTGTTCTTGGCATGTAGGGCTGCTGACATTCATATCGCCCAACCACCTCCCCGGTGCCTGTCGCAGCTGCAGCATTCACTCTTTGCATGGACATCTCTTACTGTACTATACTCCATCTCTGCCACAATGGCGAAAAACAATCTGAGGATGGAGAGGATGCCCATGCGCACTGTAGTCCGAGGGAGGAGCCACCTATCTCGTGATACTTCGAAGACTCTTCCAGGACAACAAAGTGCAATCATCCGGACCCAACACTAGGCGGCGATCTATGCACAGATATGAATGTCAGCAGCCCTACATGCCAAGAACAGATGCATACTGGTAAGTAGCATATTCCTTACTTAGCTGTAAACTGTGGTTCTCCAGTATTGGTGTCTTTCATAGATTCACATGTGACCCACCCTTCCTCCCCTCAGAGGCTCTCTTCTCCTCATGCACTCATGGTCACCTAGGTGCTACGAAAATCTGAGGGCTTGAGCTTCTGAGGAGAAGGTTCTAGAGGGTGCTGTTGCCTGATTGGCAGGAATGTGGACCATTATAATGACTATGATATGTTACTAAAGTGAGTTCTCACTTTAAGGCTTCTATGGGCCTGTCTGTTGTTCTATGGTACTTTTAACTTTGTTATATATTTTATAGGTATTACATTTTATGTATATATGTATAATTATATAATTTTCTATATGTGTATATATATATTGTTGTTCACGCTTGGTGTCGAAGTTTTGAAAAGCACTCACACATCACCAAACAGCTCCAAGCACAGCTCTTTATTAAACGGCAAGGAAAACGTCCGCCTGCTACTTTCACAGCTTACACCACTTCTGCCGACGCGTTTCGAGTTCCATACTCTTCTTCATGGGCTGTGGTGAAAAGTAAGCACACTCCGGTCACTCCCTTTCTTAAAGCGCAACGAGGCACGCCCCCTGTTTGGCTGCTCAATGTGCGATAAGCTGGAATTTATGGGAAATGTAGTGCCGGTTTAGATAAAGGTGCAATGTCCTGCTGATACAAGGCCCCCAATGAGCCTCGGCAAATGGGCGCAGTATATATATATATATATATATATATATATATATATATATAATAACTATTTTATGTACCGTGGGACTCCCACTTCGACAACGGGGAATCTTCAAGCATGTGAATCTATGAAAGACACCAATACTGGAGAACCACAGTTTGCAGGTAAGTAACTAATGTTCATCTGTTTCAAGCATCCCCGAGCAGATGTTGCCATACCTCTTCTCCTTGCTGGCCTGGCATTCGCCTCAGTCAAAGTACATCTGGCCTCAATCTCTCAGTACAAAAGAGCTTTGCAGGCTCCTTCCCTATCTCCCTCTAACCTGGTTAAACCATTTATGAAGGGTCTTTTTGACACCTTCCCTCCAGTATGAGCATTCTCCCCTGCAATGGTAACTTAACGTGATTCTCGCACAATTTATGAAACGGCCATTGGAACTGATCAACGAGCTCAATTAAAATGCTTGACATGGAAGGTCGCTCTTCTCCTGGCTCTTGTTTCAGCAAGGAGGGTGAGTGAAATACAGGCATTCACCATCAAAAAAACATTTCTCCTGTTCCAGGGGATTTTGTGATTCTGAGAACTAATCCTACCTACATCCTTAAAGTCCCATCTCAGTTTCACCTTAATGAGCCAGTTATACTTCTATAATTCTTCTCAAATCCATCAACACCAGCAGAGCAGGGACTACCTATGCTTGATGTCAAACAATGCCTCAAATTCTACTTGCAAAAAACAAGACATTCAAAAGACATATCATTTGCTTGTGGCTTACCAGCAAGGAAGGGACGGAACTGCAGTCATGAAAGCTACGGTCAGCTAGATGGGTTTGTGCGACAGTTCAGTTTTGTCATATTAAGGCTAACAGGCCTTTGACAAGAAGGACCAAGGCTCATTCCACCAGATCAGTATCGACATCAGCAGCCTTTTTTGCTTGAGTGACTGTGGAGAAGATTAGACGTGCTGCAGCCTGGAGAAGTACCCCTACTTTCCTGCAGCACTACTGCCTTGAATCTACACAGAGTGAAGATCCATCTGTCAGCCAGGCGGTACTTCATCATCTCTTCAGCTAAGGTGAGCCTCTTTCATGCAAAAAAGGTCTTTTTTTATAGGTACACACACAAATAGGAATAGGCTTATTTAGGGCATACGTAGTCATGTATATATTGAGCTGCTTTCTTCCTTTCTTTGCTATGCGGCAAAACTAAATCTTCAGTAAGAATAGATGCGTGTATACAATTCTAAAATTCTGTTTTTTGTACAAGAATTTAGTATCTTCTTTGAATTTTCATATAAGTTGTCTCATATTCTTTAGTCAAGAATTTTAAATTGGTTATGGCTTCTTCAACTCTTAACAATTAGAAAGGCATCTGGACCTCTACAAGTATATATGTTGTATTATTAAAGACTATGCTTGTATACTTTCAATGTCTTCCACCATCCTCTCCAGACAGCATGATCTTGGATGTTACTGCTTGCTATACTGATTCAAACATGTGATTCTATAAAAGCTACCAATACTGGATAACCGTAGTTACAGGTAAGTAACTTATTTTCTTCTTAATTGTTTTCTTTAATTTGGCTTCTAAATTTTAGGAAATAAGATGCCAATCTGGGATTTACCCATTTATTTTTAGTTACATAATTGAGACACCTGTTCCTCTTATTTAACCTTACATTTTTTAAATAATTTTTTATAAACAATTGTATTTGTTTTTCAAAGTACACAATGAAACACAGTAACCGAGTGTTGATAGCTTACTGGTAAGGTTATAATATGTTATCTGAAAGAGACACGTTAGTGATAGATTCCTTACCTTAGAATATCCCCAGGCGTCAGACTGGATCCGGAAATTTTTGCGTAGCAATACCCCTGCGCGCTGTTAGGCGTCGTCTGCGGCTCCGCGTCCGTCGTCGGCGTCGTGAGCGCCGGGATGACGTCATCGGAGTATATAGACGGCGCCCATGCGCGCTGACGTCAGTTCTTCTTTTTTCCGCGCCAGCTAGCGCAGATCCGGAAGAAGCTCTACCCCCAGTCACTTTTTGACTGAAAACTTTTTGATCTTTTTGATCCTCTAATTCGTCGATTCTCGACGATCGGTGCCAGGGATGCCCGGGTTCAAGCCTTGCTCGAAGTGCGGCCGACTCATGTCGGTCACGGACCCCCATCGCCGGTGCCTGAAGTGCTTAGGCCTCGACCACGACGATCGAACCTGTGACGACTGCCGGGCCCTGACGTCGAAGGCTAGGCGGGAGCGGTCCCGCAAGCGTCTCGAGCTGAGGCAGTCGGCCCCGCGCCGCTCCAGGTCCCGGTCCCGGTCCCACGGGAGGTCGAGGGACAGGTCGCGAGGTCGGAGTCATCGACGCTCCGGGAGTGGTCACCGATCGTCTGGATCCAAGTCCTCAGGTAAGAGGCATGAGAGGTCGGAGCGACACCATCGGTCCTCCGACCCGCCCCGACGCTCGCTCGATGCGGCCGGGGGTTCGGGCGACACCGCCCACGCGGCTCCGCGGGAGTCGCAAGCGTCGCCGCCTGCCCCACACCTTCGGGTCCCTGGGCACGGCGCGTCGCAGGAGGAGGTCGAGAGGTACCTCATGGCCATGAGGGCCCTCCCTCCTCAGTCGGTTCCCGTGGCGCCTTCGGGCCGATCGGCTCCGTCTGGAGGTCCTTCCGGGTCGGGCGCTTCGGCCCCGACGACGTCGGGTGCTTCGGGCCCGGCGCCGCTGGCGACTTCGGTCCCGGCGCCGCGCGACCTCGCTGGATCCGGCTCCGGATCCGGGACCTCGCCGGTCGACCTTACGACCTCACCGGCGCCGTCCCTTCAGGTGTCGTCCCCGGCAGCCGTAGTGGTTGCCGACCCCAATGCTTCCTACGGTCCGCCTCAGGCGTCGGAGGGGCGCCGCTGGGCGCCGATTCCATCGGCCGTCGGAGAATTCTATCTCCACGAGGAGGCCCTGGCTGTTCATCCTGGTCTCCAGGAGCTGGGTGACGAGGAGCAATGGGAGGGGTCCGAGGACCCTCTGGCACGTGATTGCCAGTCACATCAGGACTGGACATATGAGCTTGGGGAGGCCAGTGGTATTGACACCTCGCCAGACACTGGATTTACATCGCCCCCGACTGTGGCTTCGGAGGCGGGTTCTGCTTACAGCGTAGTGTTGACGAAGGCAGCTAAGGCCCTAAACCTTGAGCTCCCCGTCGCGGCCGTGAGGACTAATCTCCTCACTGAGGTGCTCAAACAGCAGTCCGGCTCCGCGGAGCCCCTTCTGCCGTTCAATGAGGCCTTGTGTGACGTTCTGCTGGGCACTTGGTCCAAGCCCGCCACAGGTCTCCCTGTGGATAGGAACGTGGCCAGACGCTACCGCCCGGCACCGGGCGACCCTTGCTTTTTGTCCACCCACCCCACCCCCGAGAGCCTGGTCATCCAGGCCTCCACTTCCCAGACCGCATTCCCGACGGCCCCGCCCGATCGGGAATCCAAGAGATATGAGCAGTTCGGGAAGAAGGTCTTCTCGTCTGTGAGCCTAGGGCTCCGGTCAGTCAACACCAACTGTCTCTTGGGCCGCTACACCCACACTCTGTGGGACACGGTTGCGGAGGTGCTGCCACAATGCTCTGAGGAGGTCAGGGCTAAACTCAGCCAAACCCTTGCGGACGGCCGAGATGCGGCACGATTTTCCATCCGGTGTGGGCTGGATACCACGGACTCACTGGGCAGGGCGATGGCAACGACGGTGGCGGTTCGACGCCACGCCTGGTTGAGGTCCGCCAATTTCTCGGCCGATGTCCAGGCCACTCTCCTGGACATGCCGTTTGATGGCCGTCGCCTCTTCGGCGACAAGGCAGACCATGCGCTGGAACGTTTTAAGGACTCCAGGGCCACGGCCAAGTCCTTGGGCCTTGCGGCCCCACGCCAGCAATCGGGTGCCTTTCGCTCCTTTCGTGGCCACGGAAGGGGCGCCCCACCACGGACCGTCAGCCACGCGCCGCAGAATGTTCAGCAACGCGGTGGCGGCCGTGGGAACCGCCGTGGCGGTGGTCGGGGTCAGCGGCGAGGCCAGTCCACACCTCCCTCAGCAGCCCCCGCCTCAAAACCTTCCTAGTCCGAGTTTTCAGGCCCATGTGACGCCTGTGGGAGGCAGGGTTCGCCATCACCTCTCCCACTGGCATACAGTCACTTCGGACAGGTGGGTGCTGCAAATTGTCCGAAGGGGTTTCTCCCTCCCCTTCGAGTCTTCCCCTCCATCCATGCCACCTCAATGCCACCGTGTGTCGGGGGATCACTTGCGACTTCTGCAAGAGGAAGTTTCGGCCCTCTTGGCCAAGAGGGCCATCGAGCGCGTTCCTGGGCCAGAAGTAGGACGTGGCTGTTACTCCCACTACTTTCTGGTACCCAAGAAGGGCAAAGGGGGCCTACGCCCTATCTTGGATCTGCGGAACGTGAACGGCTTCCTCCGTACGGAGAAGTTCAAGATGCTCACTTTGGCTCAGGTCCTGGCTGCCCTGGACCCAGGAGACTGGATGGTAGCGTTGGACTTGCAGGACGCCTATTTCCACATCCCCGTCCTGCCGGCCCACCGGCGTTACCTGCGGTTCACGGTAGGCCACGAGCACTTTCAGTTTACCGTGCTCCCCTTCGGCCTTACCAGCGCCCCACGGGTGTTCACGAAGGTGATGGCGGTGGTCGCAGCCCATCTGCGCAGGCAAGGGGTGTCAGTCTTCCCCTACCTCGACGACTGGTTGTTGAAGGCGGGCTCGCCCCAGACAGTCGTCAGCCACCTCCAGACTACGGCCGACCTCCTGCACTTGCTGGGGTTCTCCATCAATGTGCCGAAGTCACACCTGTGTCCCTCTCAGAAGCTCCTTTTCATCGGAGCGGTTCTCGACTCGGCGCAGTTTCGGGTTTACCCACCCGAGCAGCGGGTTCGGGATATTCAGGCTCTGATTCCTGTCTTCGGGCCGTTATCCCGGGTCTCGGTCAGGTTGACGCTGCGGCTTCTGGGACTGATGGCCTCCTGCATCCTTCTGGTGCGTCACGCCAGGTGGCGGATGCGGGCTCTGCAGTGGGACCTGAAGTTTCAGTGGGCCCAGCATCAGGGCAACCTGTCCGATCATGTCCTGATCTCGGAGGGCACTGCGAGACAACTGCAGTGGTGGCTCACGGACCGCGACTGGGTCAGTGGCAGACCCCTCTCTCTACCCCAGCCGGAGCACGTAGTTGTGACGGACGCGTCCCTCCAGGGCTGGGGAGGCCACATGGGAGAGGCGGAGATCAGAGGCCTCTGGTCTCCGGCGGAGTCCCGGCTCCACATCAACCTTCTGGAGCTGCGGGCGATTCGTCTTGCACTGAAGGCATTCCTCCCCTCTGTCAGGGGGAGCGTGGTGCAAGTGTTCACCGACAACACCACCGCCATGTGGTACTGCAACAAACAGGGCGGTGTGGGGTCGTGGACCCTTTGCCAGGAGGCTCTGCGCCTCTGGCAGTGGCTGGAACATCAGGGCGTGACTCTGGTGGTTCAACACCTGGCAGGTTCTCTGAATGCCAGGGCGGACGAACTCAGCCGCCGGTGCATGATGGATCACGAATGGCGTCTGAACTCGGACGTGGCGCAAGGTCTCTTTCGACAGTGGGGAGAGCCTTGGTTAGATCTATTCGCCACAGAAGAGAACGCGCAATGTCAGCAGTTCTGCGCGTTGGAGTTTCCAAGGCGGCACTCGCTCGGAGACGCTTTTCGTCGCGAGTGGAGCTGCGGCCTGTTGTACGCCTTTCCGCCTATACCACTTCTGCCCAGAGTGCTGAAGAAGATCAAGCGCGACCGGGCCCAGGTTATCCTTGTGGCTCCGGACTGGGCTCGAAGATACTGGTATCCCGAGCTACTCAGCATGTCAGTCGATCCCCCGATTCGTCTGCCTCTTCGGGAGGACCTTCTGTCGCAACAGCAGGGGACGGTCCTGCACCCGAACCTGTCCAGTCTCCACCTACAAGCTTGGAGATTGAGCGGCGGCAGTTGAGGCCATTTGACTTGCCTCCCGAAGTCTGTGACATCATTCTGGCAGCCAGGCGTCCCTCCACTAAGTCGGTATACGCCTGCCGGTGGAATAGATTTGTGGCATGGTGCGCAGCAAAGGCTGTGGATCCCCTCTCTGCACCCCTTTCGGAAGTGCTGCTCTTTCTTCTTTCCCTTGCCCAGCAGGGCTCTGCTCTGGGCACTCTTAAAGGGTATCTCTCTGCTCTTTCAGCCTTCTTGAGGCTACCTGATCAGCCTTCTTTGTTCAAGTCCCCTATAGTGAGTAGATTTCTGAAGGGCATCACACACATGTTCCCTCCTGTTCCCTTCGTGATGCCCCAGTGGGACTTGACCCTTGTTCTCACCTATCTGATGTGTGCTCCCTTTGAGCCACTTCATAACTGTCCTCTTCGCCTCCTTACGCTGAAGACGGCCTTCCTGGTTGCCATCACCTCTGCCAGGAGAGTGAGTGAGCTCCAGGCTCTTTCTTCTTCTCCGCCTTTCCTGTCTGTTCACCCTGATAAGGTGGTGTTGCGTACACGACCTTCCTTTCTGCCCAAGGTTGTCACGGCCTTCCACATCGGGCAGTCCATCACCTTGCCCACCTTCTTTCCGCCTCCGCATCCCTCGAAAGAGGAGGAGAGGCTCCACCGTCTGGATCCAAAACGTGCGCTCTCCTACTACTTGGACCGCACTCGCCAATTCCGGGTGGATGACCAACTCTTCGTTGGTTACGTGGGCGCGAAGAAGGGAAAGGCTGTACACAAGAGGACCATCTCCAGGTGGATCATCTTGTGCATCCAAGCATGCTACTCCATGGCGAGGAAGGAGCCCCCGGCTGGATTGCGGGCTCACTCCACTCGGGCCACGGCAACGTCAACTGCCTTGGGCCGCGGTGTCCCCCTGCAGGACATCTGTCAGGCAGCCACGTGGGCCTCGCTGCACACGTTCGCAAGACACTACTGCCTGGACAGTCAAGTCCGGAGGGATGGCTTCTTTGGCCGTTCCGTCCTCCAGGACTTTCTGGTGTGATATTGGTTCGCAGACCCACCACCACGGGGTTGGTATTGCTGGGGTATCTATTCTAAGGTAAGGAATCTATCACTAACGTGTCTCTTTCAGATGCACAAGTTACTACTTGTGTAACGATATATCTGTAAGAGACATTAGTTAGTGATAGATTCCTTACCGCCCTCCCATCCTCCCCGTTCTGCGAACCGATATTTAGGGTTAAGGTCATCCCCTTTCAGGGCCCTAGTTTCATGGCACCAGTGTTAGTTCTCTCATGGCTCTGCGTATCTGGCGCGGAAAAGCTGTGTTATCAGAACTGACGTCAGCGCGCATGGGCGCCGTCTATATACTCCGATGACGTCATCCCGGCGCTCACGACGCCGACGACGGACGCGGAGCCGCAGACGACGCCTAACAGCGCGCAGGGGTATTGCTACGCAAAAATTTCCGGATCCAGTCTGACGCCTGGGGATATTCTAAGGTAAGGAATCTATCACTAACTAATGTCTCTTACAGATATATCGTTACACAAGTAGTAACTTGTGCGACATTGCCAACGGGCACTTAAATATTCAGATAATGGATTCCACTTAGCACATGGCACTAGCCTGTTTACATTGCTCCAATTGCATCTTGAACATATTGTCATATATACGAATTATGTCAGGTTGTAAAATGATTAACATTTCCCTCAGAGCTTCTGGTGCTTTGTGAAACATCTCATTATATGGGAGTTTCAAGGACTATTAGTTTGTCCATTCCACGTACCCATTCATTTGTCGGTAGTGGTTATTATTCCTCCAGATTCTGTTTTGTACCGACATTCGCAATTAGAACCCCCAATTTTAGGGAACATTATACACACCCAACAGTATTGCTTTTTGGGTCAGATTGATAGAAATGTGGAGATTCTCCCTCTGTATTGCTGGATGAATGGACATCCCCAAATAGTACTATAAGGAAATGCATCTTTTTAGCATCATCACCTCAATTATTTTTGGACATATGTTGCTGTTTTTTTATTCTGTGTATTGGGACTCTGCTAACCAGGCTCCAGTGCATGTGTTCTCGCTCCTAAAACAAGTTGATACTAGCAACACTCCGAATTGCTACATTGAACGTAAATAGAAGTCCTAATATATGTTACAAAGTGTACTTAGTGCCTGTAAGTTAATTCTCACTAGTGGATTGCAGAACATATGCCAACACTAAACTGGTAATGCAAAACGTGACTACAGGCCTACCGGTTCCTGGTTACACAGGATTGAACTGCAAAATCGACCTGTCAAAAGAACCCCTTTTGACAGGCCTACTCCCAATTTTTAAATATTAATAAGTCACCCCCTAATGCTCAATAAGGGTAGGATGTATGGTATTTAAAAATAGGACACATAAACAAGTGTAAAATATGACTTTGTAGTGGCCAGGCCTCAAAAGCAATGTTTACTGTATCCTTGTTAGCTCTTCCAAATCAAGGGGGGGTGGGGGAATGTTAAAATTCCATAATATACCCGCCTAGCAACCAGCTAATACATTTATTCGTTGACTTTTTAAAATATTTATTACAAATCCAATGCATTGGTAAACCTGGATTGGAAGAAAATATTTTACAAAAGGTCCTTTGATAAAGTCGCTTTTGCCTGTCTAAACCTTTTAGAAGCCCATTATCATGCGCTTCAAACTGTCACCCAGGAGCTGAATAGTTAATTGAAGATTTGTAAACTTGCTACCAGAGCTGAGACAAAGACCTCAGATGTGGAAGGTGTTCTGTTTGTTCCTCGGACAGAATGATCATCTGGGCAGTACCCAGGAACTTCTCTTCAAAGAGGCCTACCCAGTCACAGGCAGACCTAGCTAACACCTGGGCTTCACCCCTCTTTTAACCTGTTAGCCAGACAAGCACCAATCAAGCGGGACAGGAGCTGCCCCCAGAACTGGATTTGAGTGGCCAGAGAGTAAGGGTTGTTCATTTTCTTGGCCAAAACTCTAGGGTGGGCATCAGAGCTCTGCAGAAGGGAAGAAAAGCTCAGCATTTTGTTTTTTGGTAGAGAAGGCACCGTGGGATTATTTGCAGTAGGGCATTATGGAAGTGCTTAAAAATTGGTAGGCTTTACACTGGAAACATTTCCCTATTGGTTAGGAAGGGGCTAGGAGTCACTCCAACCCACAGACAAGTGCCTGGCATGTATGAGCACTACTGGTTCTGTGGAAGACGGAAGGAGGACTGCACTTGAGGACTATGAGGAGAACCCTATAGAATGGACCTGCTTCAAATTGTATTCTGATCAAGGCGTGGATTCAAGGACCATTTAGCTGACTGCCTGTTAAGCTAGTTTCAACTAGACCTTCCCTGGCCCTTGCTGGTGGATTCTGTGAGAGGGAGTCCTGATCCCCAACTCATGTTTCTGAGGTACTGCAATCCTTGGCTGGTGTCAGAGTGTACTACTCCTGCCCAAATCTAAAAAGCTGTGACTAACTTTTTTGCCAGGAAAACTGACAGAGGCTGGGGCCAAACTTTTAGCCGATCCAGCAAGGGTGCATCGCCGGTTGACCTTATTTTTCTGCATCTCCCACTACATTAGTCTCTGCAGCAAAAATCGGATTACACAGGCCTGAGGCTGAACACTCTTTGGCTACAGCCCTGCTTCACAGAGGAAATACGACTTTTAGAATTGAGTTTAAGTCTTAAAGTAGTGAAGTTCTCCAGGCCCAACACTGAGCAGCATTCAGTCTGCGTCAGTGGATTTCTAGGCAAGAACTGGGGAATTTCCCCTTTAAAAGCTTTTCCCGGTTTTATATCCAGTTTCACTGAGACCTTATCCTTTGTTAACCTATCGCCTACTTACTGGTCTTTGGATCAAGGCTTCAGCCTTGCCCTGCCATGGGATCTACCTTCTTGAAACCTTTCAAAGTGAGAAGGCGGCTTTCCAACCAGGATCAATCCGGCCTGTGTATCCGACCCGTGCTTCATCGCAGTCGGCCTTAAACGTTAACTTTGTACCGGTCTATCACAACCAGTTGCCTGCGCATTGTGCTTTCTGGCACAAATTTTATTTGAATCTTTTAAAATTAATATCTGTGGTTCCTCCTATTGTATTTTTGTTTTAGCAGTGTGTCTATTTTTATTATTTTGTGTGCAAATTTAAGTGTTTCGGTATGTGTGCTGTACATATTTTCTTAAATGAAGCTTGTCTGCTCTGTTCCATAGCGGCCAAAAATTGAGCTCAGGTTTAAATTGCTTAATCCTTCACTGGACCTAGCAAGCTTATTACTTGTGGTGGACTAGGATACAGTCCTACTTGTAACCAACTTTCTCACAAGTATGAAATAGCTCTCCTTGCCCCATTAGGCTCCTCAAACACAAAGAAAAAAACGGAATTGCCCTCTGTAACTTTCTTTCTTAAGCTACCTACCTGGAGATTCCTCACCTTTTGAATTACCTAGACGTCAGACCGGACCTAGAGACATTTCATGCGCTCTTGTTATTGTAGGGTTCACTGGATCCCTCTAGGCATTTGAAATAACACCACAATGATATCACTGTAGCCCTTAAAGAGCCCCCCACTGGTGCACTGATGTCGGTTTCATTCATTTTTTTCCATGCCTTTGAAGCGACTGAATGAGATTGATATTTTATCAGCAAGGTGCAGTACAAAATGTCAACTTCGAAACTTACTTTAATGATCTGAATATGAAAAAGACTTCAGGAAGGGGAGTTGGACAGTATCTGCAATGACTCAGCAGATACTGTATCAATCAGGAAGCTTGGTACCGAAGGTAAGTAACTTTTTCTTAAGCTGGATACTTCTACCTGCAGATTGCTCAGCTCTTAAATAGATTCCCCAAGCAATACCCAACTTTTGTTCAAACCTTTTTTTAATTGTGGCCCCACAAGCGGGGTTATCTTGTTAGTGGCATAAACACAGCGATAAGCCTACAACCCTGCCAGGGCCGGCCTTGTCATAAGGAGTGCATAGAAACATAGTATGGACGCATAATAATGCAACCTTCAATTATACTGAAGTGCCTACAACCCAAAAGGGCCGGCCACGCAATTCTTCGCTGTCAGCACTGTCTGCGCGTTTAACAGTCACTTTCATTGATCGCTCAGCCCCAAGGGCCAGGTACAACCTAGGAACAAGAACTGGTGAATTCTTAGGACCAAACAGGCCCAAACAGTGGTGCAGTTCCAAAGGAGGAATCCGCAGTGAAGAACAGAGAAAGGGAGAAATGAAAGAGGAAAGATCGAAGGGTGAGAAAAGAGTAGAGGTAGCAGGGCCCAGGGGGATTAGGTCAGATCGTCTTATTGCAGGGTAGATCTACAGCTTCCAACACGCTCACATCACACTCTCCGGGTGCACCATGAAGGGAGCAGCGCATCCTCTACCAGATGCAGGGTTCGCAACCTAGGGGGCACATGGCGCGCATGCTCTACTTTGCATAAATATTTTACCAGAGGCTGCCACACTTTGCCGAAGCGTGTGTCGCGGGCCTGTAGTCTAGCCGTAAGGAACTCCATTGTTAAAACATGCCAGAGGCGTACGAACCATGCCGCCACAGGTGGCGCTTCTGCTCTTTTCCAGTAAAGGGCAATGAGCTGTCTGGCTGCCCCCAGCATTTGGAGCGCAATCATCCAGTCATTACGGGTTAGCGCCATAAGCCCAGTTGGTCTGATCCCCAGTAAAATTGTGCTAGTGGCATCAGGCAGAGGAAACCCCAAGATCCTCTTGATATGGCTCAGGACCTCCTTCCAGAAGAGGGTTAGCGATGAACAGGACCACCAGATATGTAAAAAGTCCCCAGTCGCGGACCGACACCTCCAGCACTCGGAGAAGAGGCCGGGAACATCTTGTGGAGGCGCTGTGGTGTAGAGTACCACTGAGTCATCATTTTGTAAGCGTTTTCTTGCTGCGGAATACTATGGTAGACTTTGGGTATGTCGCGCCGCAGCCATTGCGTTGACGTGATGTCTGTGCCCGAAAGGGACTGCCATCGATTCTGGTATCCATGGGAAGGCGGCGTCTGGGGGTGCTGCAGGATATGATAAATTTTCGAAATCAAGTCTTTTGAGTCAGTGAAGTAGCGAGCCAATTTCTCGAATGGGGTGAAGGTGCGAGTGGCCGCCTGATAAGTCTCATCCGCCATTACCCAGTGTCTCAGTTGCATATACTGCATTTCGGCCTCCGGTGGCAATCGGAAGTCCTCCCTACAGTGCGCAAAGGATTTAAAGGTGCCCCCGTCAAAGAGGTCCGCAAGCACCCTGCAATTGCCCCGGGACCATCTGCGAAAAGCTCTGGTGCGATGGGCTGGTGGGAACCACAGATTCCCCTCGATTGGAGTATGTGGTGAGGGAAAGGTGGTGAGACCCCAACGCACTGCCACCCGATCCCAAATGTCCAACACCGTTTTCGTTGGCACCGCTATGTAGGCGCTCGGAGAGCGCCCCGCCTTGTGGTTCCACGCCAGATCCCAGATGGTATGTCCAGTCATAGCTCTATCCATGTGCAGCCACCCCTTCCCGCTTTCCGTGGTACCCCACTCGAATATGTAGCGGAGATGGGCAGCCCAATAGTACTCCACCAGATAAGGACACACCAGTCCTCCTCGGTCCCGGAGCGCTAGGAGGAGTGCCTGCGAGAAGCGGGGTCTCTTACCCCCCCAAATAAAATTGGTTATTTCCCTTTGCAGGGTTCTTACATAGTGCAGCAGGATGGGAGTAGGTAGGCATTGAAACAAGTATAGTATTTTGGGTAGAATGGACATCTTTATTGCATTTTTATTCTGCCCAGTTAAGATGGTATAAGTGTCTTCCATTTCCGCAGGTCCTCCAGCACCGCTAGTCGTCAATCTCTCTAATTAATGTGTGTCCAGCCCTCTAGTGAAGGAGACAACTGTAAGCCAAGGTATCGGATGTGTTGTGCTGTCCAGCGGTAGGGTGCTATCTGCTCCAGGTGGGGAATTTCTGTCTTCGGGATGGTGAGGTTAAGCGCCCAGGACTTGTCATGATTGATTTTCAAGCCAGAGACGCGTTCAAATAGGCCAAGCTTGGAATCTAGCGCTGGGAGGGACTCTCGGGGTTTCGGGAGTGTCAGGATGAGATTATCCGCAAAGAGTGCTACTTTATGATCAAGACCTCCTAACGGGATACCATGGATGTCAGGGACCTGACAAATCATATCAGCCAGCGGTTCTATCGCCAAGGCAAATAATGGAGGTGAGAGCGGGCACCCTTGCCTGGTTCCCCTTCCTATGTTGAATGGTTCTGTGAGTTGTCCGTTCACTCTAATCCTGGCCCGTGGCGCATTGTAGGGTGCCATGATTCTAGCAACCATGTTTGGACCGAGTCCAATCTTATGGAGGACTGCCCTGAGAAAGGACCAGTCCACTCGATCGAATGCCTACTCGCGTCTAAGGAGAGGAGACAGGCCGGGATCTGCCAATGGTGGGCCTTGCCCACAAGATGCGCCACCTTTCGTACATTGTCAGCCCCCTGTCTTCTCGGATAAAGCTCACCTGGTCGGGGTCGATCAGGCCCGGCATGTGGGGGTCCAGACGTTTCGCCAGTATCTTAGTGTAAATTTTAAAGTCGGTGTTTAATAAGGCAATCGGGCAGTATGACCAGCACATGGCCGGGTCCTTTCCGGGCTTCAGTATCAAAGCAATTTCAGCCATCCCCATGTCCAGGGACGGGCCCTGTTCGTCTGTGAAGGAATTAAACAACCGGAGCAGGTGGGGACCCAACTGTGCCCGGAATATGCGATAGAAGGATAAGGGGAGGCCGTCAGGCCCGGGTGTCTTCACCAGGTGTAGCTCCTGCACCGCGGAAGTTATCTTTTCCTGTGTGATCGCCTCTTCCAGGAGTTGGGCAAATTGGGGGTGGAGCGTCGCGCCGCTATAACTCTCCACCACTTCCTCTATGAGTTCGGGGGGCGGCCTCTCCTCAGTGTAGAGGGTCTCGTAGTAATCCTTGAAGGCTTGACATTTATCTCGTGCCGCCGCAACTCTGGTCCCGTTCGGTAGCTGCACGTTTGTTATATGGGCCTTAGCAGCTCTAGCCCTCAACCGCCTCGCAAACATTCTCCCCATCTTGTCACCTCCTTCATAGTATTTTTGCTTCAATGCCACTAGGGAGGTTTCAGCCCTATTGGCGCGTAACATCCTGAGCTGACCCCAAAGGTTGGCCAGATTTCTCCTCGACCTCTGGGTAGAGACCCTCTGGTCTTGCATCTCGGCCTCCCTCAGATCCTCTGGCAACTTGTCTTCCAGTGCTCGCGCCTCACGCGCCCTTGCTATCAAGAGGGACGTAATATGACCCCGTATCGTTGCCTTGAAGTCGTCCCCGACCACAGGGAAGGGCGTCTCAGGAAGGTCATTATGTGCGAAGTAGGAAATGATGGCCTCTCGGATGTCCTCAACATCCGCCGCATCCCGCAGGACACTCGGCGGGAGATGCCACTTCCTCTCCCTGGGAGGGCCGGCCGCCGGGTCTTGTAGGAGCAATTCGACATGAGCGTGATCGGAGATCGAGATGTCGGACATCTTCACCCCTAAAACGTCGCGGGAGAGATCAGGGGATATGAACAGGGAATAGTATGAGTATTCTCTTTTATCTGGGGATAAGTATAAGATAAGTATCGCCATGAGTCAAAGAGCCCAATGTCTGTAAATTGCTTACGCAGGTCCGAGGACATAGCCCCAGCTCCACTAAACGAGCCCTCACTCCGATCTAGCCTTGGGTCCCACACTAAGTTCAGGTCCTACAATAAGCGAGGAACCGTTCTGCAGCACATGTTCTCTCAGGAGATCTCTAAGGTAGCGGTCCTGCGCCTGATTGGGAGCATAAACGTTACACAGGGTGAGGCGTCGCCGTCTCACCTCCACGCCCACCCTGAGAAAGCGCCCATCACCACCCCAGAAAGGCTTGCCTTCCCCCCCGCCTGATGCCAGCCCTGCACAATATCGCCACTCCCGCTGTCTTTGTGTCAGTAGCCGCCCAGAATTGGAGGGGGTACTTTGGGTGAGCCATGCGCACAGTGTCCGCTTGTAGAAGGTGAGTCTCCTGTAGGAGAATAATGTCTGGGTTCTGACGTGTAAGATAATGCCACACCTGCTTGCGCTTGTTAGGCGAGTTAAGGCCCTTAACGTTGTGGGACAGGATCTTCAGGGGGCCATGCACACTCCCAGCTGCATTAGGTATCATCAGAAGTTGCCATCATTCCCATCGCCGCTAACCCATTCACACCCCAGACACGAGTCCACACCCATTCACTCCCCACCAACCTCCAGCATCCCCTCCCCAGGTCCCACGCAGAAGAGGAAAGAGACAGGAAAGAGAATAGAGGGAAATAAAGGAAAAAAGAAGAGAGAGACAAGAAGCTTGCAGCCAAGGAGGCCGGTCACTTAAACACAACAATCGCGGCCAACAGGGCCGAAGTTCTCTGGCCCCATTACAGGGCATCCTACACCCGCAGGTTTGGACGCTCTCCGGGATGTCACTCCCTTGGGGGCAGGCCAGGGGGGCCGTGGTGTTCTCAAAGTACATTTGGACATGGGGCTCCCACCGCCCCCAGTCACCGGAATCCGGGCACACAGCGAATAGACCGTCCGCAGCCCGACCCGCAGGCCGGCAACGGGAGGCGCGAGACCATCACATCAGGAGGGAGGCAACATGTCCGAACCCGTTTTCAGGGTGTGAGGGACCCCCGTCTGACTCAGTCTTGTCTCCTTCAAGAGACCGAATGTGGGCTATGAAGTCTTGTTTGGCCAGGCTGTGTGAAGCCTCTGCAGCAGGGGGAGTGCGTCGGCGCCTCTGTACCGTGGTCCAGTCCGGGCCAGCCGGCGTCCTCTTTCGGTTAGGAGGGCGGGTTGGGCTCGCCGGGGGAGATGTCGACATGTGGAGAAGTTGTGCCGCTTCAGTGTAGGATCTCAGAACTCTGCGTATGCCCTCCCATTGGAAAATGAGTGCAAATGGATGCCCCCATTGGTAGGCGATGTTCATGCCCCGCAGTTTTTCCGTCACAGGACGGAATGCTCGCCTTCTCTTCAGAGTGTTAGGCGCCAAGTCCTGGAAGATTTGAATCTTGTGGCCCTTAAATCATAGGTCTGACTGATCACGTGCTTTCTTCCATATCGCCTCCTTCTCCACAAAGAAGTGTACCCTGCTTAGGATGTCTGGCAAGAGTCCCGGTAAACCCCACCGGGGCCGCCACTCTGTGCGCCCGGTCTAGCGTGGGGGGTGACGCATCCTCATCTCCCCGGACCTCATGAAGGAGCTGCGCTACATAGTACATGATGTCTTCCCCTTCCTCTCCGAGTGGAACTCCCCGGATGCGGAGGTTGTTGCGCCGGCTCCTGTTCTCAAAGCCCTCCTGTTTGATCTGGAGTTCGATATTTTGCTTCTCAAGGGCCAACAGGCGCTGCCACAGGTGTTCTTGATCCTCCGTACGTGTGTCCATAGTTTTCTCTAGACCATCGACTCGGTCCCCTAGCTCAGTCACCTCCTTTCTGAGTTCAGTTACACAGGAGTGCACCTCAGACCGCAGGGACCCTATCTCCACTTTTAGCTCAGTCATAAAGGTGGCCATGAATGCCTGTGTAACCGGCGGGGATTCCGAAGCAGCCCGGGACGGGCCCTCTCCAGCCGCAGGTGGCCCCGTCTTGCCCCACATGGCCACCACAGTGTTATCTTTGGGGGTCGCCACCGGGTCGGACTTGGTGCCTTTATTAGAGCGCGTCATCGCCCCTTTTGGCCAGGCAGACTGGGGGAGAATCACACCCCTGCTCAGCAGGCGAGTCGAGTCTCCAGTAGGCCGGGGTCAGTCGCACCCCAGCTTCCACACGACCTTAAATGTCAGGCAATGTCAGGGGTCCCCGGGGTTATCGCACTGATTAGAATACGGCATAGGGAGTAGGAACACCCAATACTCCCGAAGGACCCCATCTGGGCTATAGGCCCCCGGCTGCAGATGAACAACAGTGAGCTCCTTTTTCCCTCCCCGGCTGAATCAGTGCAGCTCACCTCAGTTATGCAGCCAAGTCCACCTTCGCAGAGTCTCCTGGGGACTGCCTCCGGCCACCTCGGCTCACCGCATCCGGTCAGCACCGGCCCACCAGCAAGTCTGCCCCACCTCTCTATGTTCACTAGTCGGTCACTCCTCTGCGTCGTAGTGTTGCCCGCCCAGGGCCCGGTCTCAACAGATCCTGAAAGTGGGGTCCCCAGTCGGTCACTCTGTTGCTCTTTTGAGTGCGCCTGACTCTCCGCAGGCCACTCCGCAAGTGTGCCGTATGCCCCAGTCGCTCGTCCTCAGCTCCCAAAATGGCGGTCGCTGCACACCACAGGGCCTCACCTTACTGCCGCCGCCCACCTTCTGCCAGGCCGGGCTCGTCTCTGAGGATCTCCCGTCAGGCCGCCGTCCTCCTTCACCACCTCCACAGCAAAGCACACTCCGCCGCTCTCTCCAGCCGGGACGGGCCGCCAGGCCGTCCCCTCAAAACTCCGGGCACCACAAAATGGTGGGTCTTCAAGCACCGGCCCCTCTCAGAGGCCGCCAGTCCCCGGGGCGGGCAACAGGGCCTCCAGACACTCGCCCACGCGGGATACCAGGCAGGGTGGCCCGGGCTCGCGGCCGGTCACCTCCGGCAGACTCACCCTCGGCGCAGCAAGAGCCGAAGCCGCCTCCGTCGGGCCCCCAGGACGGCAGCGCGCTGCTCCTGATGGGTCGCCCACCTCCTCCGGATTGCTCACTGTCCGTTCTCCGTGCCGGCCGCCTGTGGGGCTCGAGACCGCAAGGTCAGGACGGTACAGGCGAGTCAGGCCGCCAGCGCCACCAATCCTCCTGGCAGTCAAATCCGGCGGGCCCCTGTCCCAGCCCTCAGGAGCAGGTCCTCGCACCTCTATGCGCCCGCACGCCATCAGGGCCCCGGAGGATAATCTCCGGTGACCGTCAGCACCGGTCAGCACCCAGGGCGTCTCGGAGCCAGCCGCCCCGTATCTTCTGCGCTGCTCACCCGTCAATCGTCAGGGGCCGGGCCGCCGCCGTCAGGCTCTCAAAATGGCGGGCGCCGTTCGTGAAGATCTGTCTCTCCGCTCGAAGTATCGCCCCATGGATTGGTGTCAGTACAACGCGGTTTTTTACAACGCATTCCGTTACATCAGAATTTTTACAACGCAGGATCCATTACATCGGATGCCATTACAACGCATGGCATTACATAGCAGATGCTATTACAACGCATGGCATTACATCGTAAGTATAGGTAAGTATACCTTTTTAAAAAAAATGTAATTAAGTTAATTTTATTAATTTAATTTAATTAATTTAATTAAAATACATTTTAAAATAGTAATTAATTTAATTTAATAAAATCTATTTATTTAATTTAATTTTAATAAAAATTGTAATTAATTTTATTTAATTAATATAATGAAATTAATTTAATTAAAATATTTTTTGAAATGTAATTTAATTAAATTAATTTAAATAATTTATTTAATTTAATTAATTTAATTTAAAAATGTAATTAATGTAATATAATTAATTTAATAAATATATTTTAATTAATTTAAAAATGGTAAATATAATTTAATTAGCCCTAAACACAAACCTACCCCTACCCCTGAACCCTAAAATACCCCTGTACCCCAAAACCCAAACCCTGCCCTAAAACCTAAAAACACCCCTGTACCCCAAAACCCAAACCCTGCCCTAAAAACACCCCTGTACCCCAAAACCCAAACCTTGCCCTAAAACCTAAAAACACCCCTGTACCCCAAAACCCAAACCCTGCCCTAAAACCTAAAAACACCCCTGTACCCCAAAACCCAAACCCAGCCCTAAAACCTAAAAACACCCCTGTACCCCAAAACCCAAACCCTGCCCTAAAACCTAAAAACACCCCTGTACCCCAAAACCCAAACCCTGCCGTAAAACCTAAAAACACCCCTGTACGCCAAAACCCAGCCCTAAAACCTAAAAACACCCCTGTACCCCAAAACCCAAACCCTGCCCTAAAACCTAAAAACACCCCTGTACCCCAAAACCCAAACCCTGCCCTAAAACCTAAAAACACTCCTGTACCCCAAAACCCAAACCCTGCCCTAAAACCTAAAAACACCCCTGTACACCAAAACCCAAACCCAGCCCTAAAACCTAAAAACACCCCTGTACCCCAAAACCCAAACCCTGCCCTAAAACCTAAAAACACCCCTGTACCCCAAAACCCAAACCCTGCCCTAAAACCTAAAAACACCCCTGTACCCCAAAACCCAAACCCTGCCCTAAAACCTAAAAACACCCCTGTACCCCAAAACCCAAACCCTGCCATAAAACCTAAAAACACCCCTGTACCCCAAAACCCAAACCCAGCCCTAAAACCACCCCTGTACCCCAAAACCCAAACCCTGCCCTAAAACCTAAAAACACCCCTGTACCCCAAAACCCAAACCCAGCCCTAAAACCTAAAAAACACCCCAAAACATATACCTCAGTACCCCAAAACATATACTCATACTTATTTTAAAAATTACTTAAATTAATATATTTAATTTATAATGTTAAAAAACATAAATAAATTAATTTATTTAAAATTAATAATGATTAAATTAATTATATAATATTAAAAAAATAAAAAATAAATGATATACTTACCAATACTTACGATGTAATGGTATGCGTTGTAATAGCATCTGCTATGTAATATCCTGCGTTGTAATGGCATCCGATGTAATGGAACCAGCGTTGTAAAAGCTGCGTTGTAACAGCATTACGACGTAAAAGTTGCGTTGTAACAGTCACATACCTGGCCCCATAGTCGTCGCTCGTGTGGACCAGCTGCCGGACACTCAGCCACAATGCGCCCACGCCTTCAGGGCACCCAAGGGAGAGGCTAGATGTCCCTTAATCCGCTTTAATGGCAAATATAGGCCGGCGGCAGCAGGAGCCCCACCAGAGCCGTCTGCTCACATCGCCGCTCAAGCCACGCCCCGTAATACCCAACTTTGAGGCTGGGCGTGAATGACTGGTCAAACCAAAAAGCCAAGAAGGACTGAGCATATGAAGTGTTGTTTTTTTTCCGGACTTCTGAATCCAAATGTTAGTTTTTGGCGAAGAGGCGAAGGAAAGCCCAAGTCGATTTGCACATCTCTGCTATAGGGACTTTCTTTGCCAGAGCTGAAGTTTGAGTCTTCAACCTGGTAGAATGAGCTTTGATGCCTTCTGGAAGTTTCTTTGTGTGCCTGGGCATAACGCAACTTGATTCACAAGATGATCAACCTGCACCACGTCCTCTTTTGGGCACCTTTGTCCTTCATCTTGCCGGTGTCACCAATGAAAAGTGGGTAATCGAGCTGGAAATGTTTGGTATAGTCACCATAAAAATTGTCCACCTTCTTAGTCCAGCTTAATGGGATGTGGAGGTGTGAAGAAGATAGGTGATGGAGTGCCCCAGGTGAAGGGGTGTGACCACCTTTGGCTGGAAATTAGCTGTGGTCCTCAGGGCCAGCTTGTCGAGGGGGGGCACCTAAAAGGAGACATGGCGCCCAGTGCTTGCAACTCACTGACATGCCTAACCGACGTTATGCCAATCAAAAAAAACATTTTAAAAGGAAGCACTCTCAACTGTGTAGCAGTTCAATGGGTGAACATATTAAAACCGAAAGGACAAGATTAAAATCCAATTGAGGCATAATGAATAGAGAAAGGAGTAACATATTGGTTAGACCCTTCAGAAATCCCATGATTGTAGGGGACTTGAACTGGAAGAATGAATTGGGAGACATTGAAAGGGTGACAGTGTTTTAAGTAGCCCTAAACTTTATCCATTAGATAACCCTTCTGAGGTAACCCCTGGGGGAACTGTAAGATATCCGACAAGCGAGCCTTTACAGCGTCTACAGACATTTTTTAACACCACTTGAAACCTATTCAATATCTTCCAAGTACAATGTTTTTGTGAAATATCAATGTGTACTTCAAATAACATCTGCCACTTCAAGAGGTGGACTAAAAACATTTGGGTCTCTTCACTTACAGGTGGTTGGGGTGCTACACTTGCCCCTCAAATAGAAAGATGAGGTATGCGCTGTGGGAGACACTGCAGGGGGACACAGAGAAAGGTGCACCAGATCTGCATATCACACCTTTGCTTCCAGTCTAGGGCTCAGACCTGATGATGGATAAATGGCTCGGGCCCGGTTTAGTCGTATCTTCAACTCCACCCAAGTGATATAGGAAAAAGCATGGAGTAGTGTGGAAAGTGTTGTGTGGCTTAGTTACCAGGAATGCTGGTGTAAGCAATTCTGAAACGTTTGCATTTGACTCTGTGTTGGTTCCTGGGGCAGTTGTAAGTTGGACACCGAACTGGTGGTTGTGTCCAGCTGATCCCCGCAGTTCAATAAAGATCTATTCTTTGAACTGCATCCAGTGCATTACTTACAACACTGGCAACGAGGAGACTTCTGAGTCGCTACAGAACCAATGCGTACAGACTATTTCAGGACTTTTTCAATTGCAACGATCGCATCTTTTCCTGAATTGCTCTATATTTATGGATTTCAACATGCTGTGGAAAAATCTGACGCACACATCTTTACACTGTGCGAAAATTGAAGGTGCGTATTTTTTTATCAGTGCTTTTTCATTGATGTTGGCCGTGTGACTGTTACGGAATCTCAAGTTTACTTGCGTCACTCTCATCCCTCCGTCACCAGCCATTCTTGTCTCCTGACAACGCTGGTGTTCTGGTGCAATTTTCATCTCACTGCGTTCCCCACCGGAGTTACAGGAACTTCGTCATCACACGAGGTCACGTTGCGTGACCTCGCAAGCGGCCATTTTGGTCTAATTGAGCTTTGCTACCGGTGGAACTTTCTGGCATCAGTCGGAGCCTCCGATTCATGGCATCTTGCTCTGCAGTGTTGTTCACCCGGAATGAAATTGAACACATAGATAACTCGTGCCATCTTTTGTCATTATTTCAATTACTGCAGTTGCAGTTATCTTTGTTTTGGGAGCTTGAAGATACTTTATCCTACTTGAGGGAGCTGCTGTTTTTTCATTTACCCTTGGTGAGGATTCTACTTTGGATGACATTTTTTGTGGTACTTCCTTCTCATTCATCATGAGCACGCAGAGTACAAGTACAGTCCGCATGAGCACACAAAGCTTTAACATTTCTGCTCTTTAAGCATTTTGGGAAACTGGATCTGAACCTGCTCTAAAATGGTTAGTGGAAAGCTTATTTCAGCTATTACATTGAGGCAGTGGATGAAGCCAAGAAGATGTCTGCGGATCAGAAAAAGAGACAACTTTTACATTCCTTGGGGCCAATTGGGTTAAAAGTATTTAAGCAGATGACAAAGTTACAATTGCAGGGGATTTTAATGTGTATGAATTAGCGTTACTACGTATGTATAGGTGTTACTAGATTCAAATTTTTTCAGAGAAAATAAGTTATTTCTGCATCAATTGATAACTGTGTTTCTAAGTTAAAAAGGTTAGCTTTGAATGCAGATTTTGTATATTGCATGATGATTTTATTAGGGACCAAGTGGTCATGCATACTTTTAATCCTACCTTCCAAGACAGACTATGGGTCAATGGAAACACACCCTTAGAGGAATTTCTTGCAATTGTACGTAAGGCAGAGATTTCTAGTAGGTGTGCTGTTGTTTTAGAGAACGATGTACTAGATTCCTTATTAGTTAGCAAGATAAATACTAGTACAGACTAACAGGTAACCCCTAGACACAGTAGAAAGAAATCCAATATCAGAGGGCAGACAAAATGTTACAAATTCGGCAGGGTGGATCATTCGGCTTACAGCAGAAAATGTCCAGCTACAAGACAGAAGTGTAGTAATTGTGGAATTTTAGGTCATTTCACAAAAGTATGCAGAAGGAAGAATTCAAGACGTGGGGGAAACTAGTAACGATGCAAAAGCAAGCCGTAAGTCACCTTAAATGAAT
The DNA here is from genome assembly GCF_964263255.1 of Lissotriton vulgaris. Classification (NCBI taxonomy): domain Eukaryota; kingdom Metazoa; phylum Chordata; class Amphibia; order Caudata; family Salamandridae; genus Lissotriton; species Lissotriton vulgaris. Next base: position 1,986,577,150 of record NC_141691.1, on the reverse strand, counting down.
AGTGATATTCCAATGAATGATTTAATTAATAACATCAGATGCAACCTGCTTCTCAACATTACCACCTGTGTTGGGCTGGTTCGACCAGAAAATGCTTAACATTGTTCTTGATCCTAACAGCAAGGAACAAGTCTTGGTTGTTGATTAGGGATATTCATTAGGAGAAAAAGTGGTCAAACTGTTTCCTTCTGTTTTTAGTGGTAAGTTAGGTAATTTGCAAGGATTTGAACATATAATTCGTCTTAAGGATGATGCGGTTCCCAAAGTTCACAGATGTCGCAATGTACCCTTATTAGTTAAAGATGAAGTTTCAAAAGAATTAGAAAAATTTGTGACATTGAATGTAAACGAACCTATTCAAGCGTCTCCTGTGGTTATTGCTCGGCGTAGCAACGGAAAAATCTGACTTTGTGTGTACTTACGCCTTTTGAACAATAATATTGTGGTAGACAGGTTTCCGTTGCCAAAAATGTACGAAATGGTAAGTTGTTTGAAAGGGGCGAAGTGGTTTTCCACTATTGACCTATCCCCAGATTACGTTATCTCCTGAGTCCAAAAAACATACAACTTTTATTACACCCTCTGGATGTTTTTTCAGCGCCTTTTGCTTAAGTTATTCAGTAAGGAAGAAGGTGTCACATTTTTTCAGGATGATATCTAGATTTTTGGCAAAGTAGAACTGAACACTAATCTAGGCTTCTCAAAGTATTAAGCATTTCGGGAAAAAAGGGCTTGCCTTTGAATTCTCAAAGTGCAAAATTGCGAGTAAAAGTGTTACATACTTAGGACATACTATTGATGAAAATGGGTTTATCTTGTTTCAGCACTTGAAAATGCGTTCACACCTACCAATAAGGATGACATCAGATCCTTTTTGTGTATGGCTGAAGTTTGTGCGAAATAGATTCCAAATTTCGTGAATATATGTTAGAATATCCGTCAATTACTTAAGAAAATTTTTAATTTTGAATGGTCTATGGAATGTGATAAGGATTTTCATACTATAAAATCTGCAAATGCAAACGCACCAAGTTTGAGGAGGTTTGACCCTGCTGCTGATGGCATCATTACTACAGATGCAAGCAACAAAGGTTGTTGCTGTGCTGTCCCAAGTAGATGAGGAAGGTAAGGAATATATCATTGCCTATGCTCCAGGTCCTTGTTTATTTGTGAAGTGAAATATCCCGTCATAGAAAAGGAGACTTTAGCATGTGCCTGGGGTTTGGACCATTTTAAATATTTTATATGGGGAAAGGTTTGTACCTTGAGATGCAACCACAAACCATTGGTCAACATTTTGACTGCGGAAGGTTCCACTAATGTTTCTTCCAGACTTTCCAGAATCTCTATGTGCAGGAAAATATTTACATATAGGATTGTTTATACCCCTGGAAAAGACAATGTGGTGGCTGACTTTCTTTCAAGAATGCCTGCAATGTTAGAAGAATGTGAAGATAAGTGGAACAATTTTCAAGTGGCTTTGGTTCCTGATTACGGTTGTTCTGCTATTAATAAGACAGAGTGGGATATGGAATTCCAAAAATATAAGATCTGGAAATGGTATTTTCTTTTGTTATGAATGGTTGACCTTGCAAAGATACCTTGATTGATACTGTTAGACCATTTTGGGAAGTTAGATCGGAACTCACTTTTAGTGATGTTTTTTGTTAACCCCTTTGCTGCGGGGGTAATTCCCACACGGTGCCGGACGTTTAAGCATTGCGCCCCGGTGCTCGTGACGAGCCCAGCTTGTCATGAGTCACAGTGGAGCTGGGCTCATGGCGAGCTGGGCTCGTCACGACTCCGCCCACTGATTAATTTCCCCACACAGGCGGGGAATCAATCGCGCGTGGGCATAGCACAGCCATTATGATGAGCCCAGCTCATCATGAGCACAGCTCCACTGTGACTCATGACAAGCTCGGCTCGTCATGAACACCGAAGGAATTAAGAGGTGAGAAAATTATTCGTCCGCACAGTTTACGTTCTACTATTGTGGAATTATTCCATGATGGGCATTCTGGTATTAGCAGAACTAAATCGGTTTTAAAAGTTTATTCTGGTGGCCGGGTCTGAATTTAGAAACTGAGAGAATATCGAGGGAGTGTAGTGCGTGTTTCAATGCTGACAAGTCCTTGAGAACCTTTAGACCTCGCATCTGTGACAGTATTTTTTCTAAAGAACCTTGGGATTCCGTGGCAATTGACATCATGGGACCAGTGAAGGATCAATCTGTTGATTCCCAGAAATATATAATTGTTCTTATGGATTTGTTTTCACGCAGCCTGTTCTAAAAATAGTGGACAATGGATACTGACGCTGTTTAAGAATTTTTAGATGAAGTATTCACTTCTGAGGGTATTCCTGCTTCTTTGATCAGTGATAACGTTGTTCAATTTTTGTCTAATAAATCTAGAACTTGTTTTGAGAGGTTGGGCATTAAGCATAGAACGAATTCCTTGTACAATCCTTGCGGTAATGGAATGGTGGAAAAGTTTAATCGAGTTTTAAAAGGTATAATTCAGTTGGCCATTAGTGATTCTCAAGATTGGGTCACTCAAGTTGGCAAAATGATCTGGGCATATTGTGCAACTTAAACTGAGGCTACTAGGTTACCTCCTTTTTTGATAATGCGTGGTCATAAACCTAGATCTAAATTTAATCCTGGTTGGATGTGTTTGTCTGGTGTTGAACATTGGTCTAAGAGACATTTGGAACAGAATGGAAAGTGTATATAGCAGAAGCAAGGAATATTTTGATTGTAAACATGGTACTAAACCGACTTCTTTGAAGTAGGAGATTGGGTCCGTGTTAAGAACCCCGGTTTTGTTTCTAAAGGTGAGTGTTTTTTTTTTAATGTCAAGGAGTTTGTTGAAGGTTTGCAAAATGTTGTCAGACTTAGGAATGGGGAGGTTTGGAATCTTAAGAGTTGTCTTTGATTGGCTGGAAGATGATTTTATTTTTGAGTCAACTTGTCACCCTGGTGGTAGTTCTTCTATTCCTCTTGATGATTCGCCCAATAGCGCCAATGTTGAATCTTATGCTCTTGAGGGGGAAGAAGGGGTGGTTCTAGCTCCTTTGTCTTCCATTGAGGATGATTCAAGATCTTATCCTTGTGATTCCCTGAACCTTGAACAAAGATTGTCTAAGGAAAGGAAAGCTCCTGTATGGTTAAAGGATTATGTTGTGAAGAATATGTAATGTTTTTACTACTTAGCTTTGCCGTGCATTTTTTTGTTGTTACTTAATCTTGTTTTTTTCTTGTTTAATTTTCCTTCTCCCTATTATTCCACCCTCTTCCTTTTGCTTGATATGGAAGGGGAAGTGTTGTGTTGCTTAGTTACCAGGAACGCTGGTGTAAGCATTCCCGGAATGTTTGCATTTGATTCTGTGTTGGTTCTAGGCCTGGGCTGAATTTGCGTAATTTCGCGTTCCGCATAAAACACAAAATTGCCCAAAATTCTGCGTTCCGCAATTTTGCGAATGTTTTTGCTTGTTTGCGTTCTCAAGATGCGTGTTCGCGAGATATTTCCCCTCGAGCATGCAAACTGCGACTGGAACAGGAAAAAAGCTTCGCGAACAAGCAATTCAGCGTGTAATTGAAATTTCTGCGTGTTCGCAGAGATTTTTTACCGTTTCGCAGAGATTTGCGTAACGGAATTCTGCAAATTCCACCCACCCCTAGTTGGTTCCTGGGGCAGTTGAAAGTTGGACACCGAACTGGTGGTTGTGTCCAGCTGCGTTCCTCAGTTCAATAAAGATTTATTCTTTGAACTGTAACCAGTATATTACTTACAACAGAAAGCTTCATTCATTTCAATCAAATTGCTTCACCCTAAGTTCCCTGCAACAGATACTGGATAGCACAAAAATAAGGACAATGGGTGTCGCTGCAAGTGTAAATTCTGTGCACCTGCGATGTGCCTCAAAGGTTGAAGATGTTTGTCACTGCCTCTGTGTACAATGTCCACTTTTTGGGAAGGAGAAGACAACTCAGGCTGTTGACCCAGACATTCAGGGCACTGGCCAGAACCAACCAAGCATTTCCATCTTATATGAGAACGCTAGCCGACAGACAAAACATTTTACAAACCAACAGCGGAGAACGCATTACTTAAATTTTATAGTTTTCACTCCAGGTCGCTGAGTGAAACCTTACCTTATGGCTCGTTCTTAAGACTGTAAAGCAACTGTAGCAACATAGAGGATTTTAAAATTCAAGCAAGAGACCTCACCAAGAAACAGGACCAGAGAATACCTAGAAAAATAAAATCACAAATGCTATGCAGAGAGCTAGAAACCAGAATAAAGACGCATTGTTGGAAGATGATGATAAAAGCTTAACAGAACCACCCCTAACCTGTGTAACCACTCTCAATGTGATATCCAACCAGTTAAAAGAACTTACAATGTGATATCCATCCAGTTAAAAGAGATCGTGAACAAGCACTGGAGGATCTTACAAAAAGGCAATCTGAACTGGAGAACACCCCTTGTTTCCTTCAAAAACGCAAGAAACTGAAAAGACAGCTTGGTATCCACATGCCCAAGGAAAACTATATCAGTGAACACAGTACGAAGCATTGGGCGTTACCAGACGTTATGGGCCACTATCCCTTTGGCAACTGTAGCGTGTGTGACCTGACGTACAGGACAACAACTTTGGATCTGGAACCGAACAAAACATGACACCTGAACAAACACACCATTTGCATTTTTAGTGACATCATCTATATGATAACATGCCCTTGCAAGCTACATTACATAGGAAGGACAAGTAGGAAGGTGAAAATAAGGATTTGTGAACATCGGAGCAATATCAGAATTGAACAGGAACACAACAAAAATGATGGACCATTTCTTAAAAACCAACCACATGATCAACGACCTGAAATGGATGGGGATAGAGCAACTAGAAATTCAAGGAGGTGACTCTCAAAAGTATCTTCCTGGAAAAAGAAAAGAGATGGATCTACTGCCTTTCCACTCATCAACAGGGCTTAAATGACGATATACCCTGGAATTCACTAATGCCCAGTAAATACGATACTTGCACTGACACCCTGCCTGCAGTCACACAGAAGAGCCTCATAGGGAATAGGTCAGACCGATCACACATAGACCTGTCAAAATTACTTGGTATGTTCCTTTTTGTAAAAAAAGGCTATCCTTTTCTCTTGTAATTAACCACAAGGTATATACATTGATGGGTTTATGAATTTGGAACCCCTCCTTTTCCAATTATCAACCTATATAATATAGGCTCAACAGCACCTCTGGAGTATTATTTATATTTCTATGCATTTTTGTTTTTATTTCTCATCTCAAATTTTACTGAACCACTTTGGTTCTAATGGCAAAAACATGCCTAAATAGGCTTAAACATTGACAGCACTTTCCATCTCACTTTGAGAGGCTAGGGATATTCACCAGAGGGGCTTGCCCACTCTAACCAATCAAATAACGTCATCACCGAGTCAACGCGCCTTGGGCATCAACGTAGGTAGGATGACTAATAACGTCCCTCGACCTTTCCTGGGGAGAGGTTCGGGTTAAAACCACAAAAGGGGCTTGCCCGCTTGAACCAATCAAGAACTTCATCCCTGCATTTACTTGCGTCAAAGTGGGCAGGGGGACTGTCACTTAAACATCCCAGGACCGGGGACACAGCTTTGCCAAGATCTCGAGAGTGAGGTATGTGTAGGTAACTCAGCAGGCGGCTGACCTTAACACAGTGAGTAATTGAAGACGAATTCCACTTGCTTGAAATGTGTCTTTGTACGTATCTCACATGCTGATACCGTTCTCTTTCCTCTCCTTTCTCCCGTACTAACACACATAGTGTTACTAAAGGCACCTCCTCCCACTGGGATCTAAGCTATGAAAAATATTTGTGCATTAAGCAGGTGGCATTATTAGTCTTTTGCGCACACACGGTGATCTCTAATTGAATAAATGTTTTGATCTTACGCGCCTCCTTGCCTGATTAATTGACGCGCCAGCACAATGTGATATTTTATCAATAAACAGTACTAACGGGCTCACTATCAGCCAGATGGCAAACCAAGTACGATCCGGTTCTCGCCTGATTTGGGTCTCCGCTTGTTAGCCCCATTACAACAGGCTTGAGATCTGTGCATGACATCTTGCATTTACTACTACATTCTTGACGATGCATCCACAACACCCACGGACGCACCAGTCAATTAAGGAAGAGACACTGCATGTTACTTGCATGGATGATGGGTCCCGATTATGGGAGACCACTTGTTTGTTCGTAATTACTGCATGTCTCTTTTTAGGTCTCGACTAGCGTTGCAGTGCATGCGCTGCTCGCTTTGCGAGGCATCCAGTATACACTATAGAGTGGAAGCTTTGTGGAAGCTCCACCCACTCTCCGCCCATATTTTCCATTGATTTAGTTCCTAAATGCTGGTTTCTGTTTGGTTTAAGGCTTTTTAGTCCTGCCTCATGACGACTGTGTCGTCATTTGTATCCTTCCAAGGTTACCAGCCTCTTTACTTCAGTGTTGCACGGTAACCATTTTCTTCACTTGCGTGCCTTCTGCACCTCTTCCCTCCCACAGTCCGTGCATTCTCAGGTTGTTTCCTACAAACGATTCGCTGTTGAAAAGTTTCATAATAAAACAGGATTTCCTAGGAGTCTCGGAAGTTGACATTCAATAAGATACTTACTGGGACAAATCATTGCTAAATCATGTTTGAATGGGAAAGGCTGCCTATGAGTGTATGCCAGGTGTAGTGATGGCATGTTCCTTTAATTGGAACCTTGTGTATGTAATAGGAATGTTCAGTGGCTGAGCAACGGTAACTGGGGCTCTGGTGTCATTCTTGATGTATCTTTACTGGAGCTGCATGTTATTCTTCACCTTCAGATTAAACGTCCTATTTAATATAATTCTACTCTTCTCATTCTTCTGTTCCTGATGTGATTGGAGTCACTACAATTTTGGCGACATGTTCAAGTTAATTATGATCGGAACATTGAGATTTGAATTTCAGTCATCACATATTGGTGAAATATGTACTGGATGATATATATATTTTTTTTCTTCTCTTTCGCAATTTGGAAAGGGGGGATGGTTGGGGGTGATCTGGTTTAGTTGGGTGTTCTGGTTTAGTTCTCATTTGTTGATCACATAGGTTTGTGCGGTATTTACTAAACATACATGGCGGATTATTAGGTCCGAGTTGTCAATGATTTTATGTTGTTGTTTTCTTATTTGTTTTTTATTTTTATTTTGTTTGTTTCTTTGTTAAGAAGGAGGATGTGTAGTGATGGCATGTTCCTTTAATTGGAACCTTGTGTATGTAATAGGAATGTTCAGTGGCTGAGCAACTGTAACTGGGGCTCTGGTGTCATTCTTGATGTATCTTTAATGGAGCTGCATGTTATTCTTCACCTTCAGATTAAACGTCCTATTTAATATAATTCTACTCTTCTCATTCTTCTGTTCCTGATGTGATTGGAGTCACTACACCAGGCCTTCGTTGCAAAAGGAGAAAAAACGTGAAAACAATTAGAGAGGGAAATGTTGTACCGGTAGAAACATTAGAATGAAAGTACTTCGCCTATTCTTCTATACATTTTCGGGTGTTTGGACTTCTTTTGGTGGGAGTGTGCTTGCTTCTCCCTTCTTTTCAATGGTGGTGGGGCTTGTTATTCAGATCTGCCCTCCCACACACTGCCGGTGGTGAGCAGAGTAGGTGCAGCTCTCTCTCTCTCGCCTCCTTCCGGGCCACGAGACCCCGGCAGATGCCTCCCTGCAGCTCCAGGCGGTCAGCTGAGCAGGCGCAGCTCTCTCTCCTCCTCCTGGGCTGTGAGGCACCAGTCGATTTCTCCCTGCAGCTCCAGGCGGTCAGCTGAGCAGGCGCAGCTCTCTATCCTCCTCCGGGGCCGCGAAACATCAGCAGTCACCTCCCTGCAGCTCCAGGCGGCACAGTGAGTGACCAAGCAGCGCAGCGGGTGGGAAAACAAAGGGTTTGTGTGGCAGCTACGTGGATGCCGTACAGGCAACCCCAGTGACACGCATGGCAAAGAATTTTGCGCACTTGTTGGTACTTGTGAAGCACATGTGGGCATTAGGGACCTGTAAATAGCAGTGAGCGGCACACAGACTGCCACTTACTTCAGGGTGGACTTTTGCCTCTGCAAGGGTCAATCTGTTATTTTTACATGTGGACTCCAGGGAGGGGCCGGTGTACCCCGGGAGCGGATATGCTGGCTCGGGCTCACAGAGCTGTGTGGGTCATTATTTAGTGATGAGCCCATGCACCCCCTCCTTCCCTCATTGAGCTTTCCCCTTTGAAGGGGGAAAGCTGGTTGTCAAAACTGACTCAATCAGAAAGTGCAGGCTGATGATCCCGATAGCGACACCACTTTCGCCGCTCGTCCTTCGCTGTGGTATGGTTCTGTCCCTTTGATTCTTGAATTGTGATGTTGCGATGCGTGTGACACCACCAGTTTGGAGCTTCGTGCCTCGGAGAGGGCACGCTGAGCAGAGCTGGCTGGGCATGCTGCCCCCGGAAACACCTGAGTAGAGAAAGCATTCGGCATTTGTGATTCTGCAAAAGGTTGCCTGGGAAATCCGGTAGAGGGATCGACCCGGAGTATGCCCTTCTAACAGGCAATTTGGAGATCGGGACTGAGATCAGCTGCAAGATTTGGGTAGGTGAAAGTGTTTCTTCGATTTGAAAGGGCAAGTTTGGTGCTTACATATTAAAGCATAGTAGATGTTTCAGCACCCTGGCGAATATACTGCATTCCTAAATACATATAATGTCACAAAGACGAGACCGATGCATTACATGCTTGTTTTCTTGCAGAACTTACCACATCCCACAGTGAAACCCGTTAGTTACGCACTTCAAACAACCATGCACACCCTAGCTTGTGCGCATAGTTGTCGTGTGTACAGATTTTACCCTGAGCTGCTGGTCCTGAAGAAAGCCAATAAATTGGACACTCATTAGCTGGAACATGTAGACCACTTCACTTGGAACACTATTTTTTTCACATGCTTGAAGAGACTTGTGAGATCATACTCTCTCATTCACATCCGAACATCTCGTTTTTAACTCTACCCCAGGGACCACATAATAAAGAGTTTGGTACCCCAGATGTAGTTTTAACTTCTCACTCTTAAGGTAGCCACTACTCACTTGAAACGTAACACAAATGAAAAAAATCAGCTACACTGTGATCAGGCGTCGAAGCACATGTAGGAGGCACCCGATGATGAAGAATGCCACCAACTAAGTTGGTGGGTTCTTCTACAAACCTAATGATTTCCCTGACTGGGCTATTTAAAGTTTTGCTTTAAGCTTGTTCTCTTTGTTGAGAAAAAAGTAGAGGTAATCTGCTAGGCTCAGCTCGGCAACAAGTCTCCTTCTCCTCTCCCATCTCTCCAACTGGTACCGCAGGGAAGCCGCTCTAGATCCTCCATCCTAGAGCATGTTGGTACAGTGGAGGTCAGGTGTCCAATTTTCTACTAAATTGGAGATATTTTACTTCAGATCTCTGGGTTTAAAACGTAGTAGAAAATGGGTATGCCCTTCCCTTCTGGGAGTTTCCCCCCTTCTTCCCCCCCCCCCCCTCGCCAGGGTTGGTGCTCAGAGGAGCACCTGTTGTTTCTACAACAAGAGGTTCTAACTTTGCTGCAGAAAGGTGCAATAGAGGTGATTCCTGAGCAGGAAAGGTGTCAGAGATGCTACTCCCGGTACTTCCTGATTCCCAAAAAGGACATAGTTTGAGGCCGCTCCTAGACCTCAGGATCTTAAATTATTACCTCCGGCAGAAGAAGTTCAAGATGTTGACGTGGCTCAGGTTTTTCTGGCGCTGCAGCAGGAAGACTGGATGGTGTTTGTCGATTTACAAAATAAATATTTTCACATTTCCCATCCTGAAGTTGGATCGAAATATCTCAGTTTTACCGTGGTATCTCAACACTACCAGTTTGCGGTACTTCCGTTCTGTCCTACAACCAGGGGTCATAACGAAGGTGATGGCGTTGGTAGCAGCCCATCTCAGGATATCGGGAATTCCTGTTTTCCCTAGGTGTACAACTGGCTGCCCTTCTTTCTGAAGTCTCCAGTATCCGACGTGAGAAGCATTGAAGGACATGTTTCAGTTAGATTGGGGCTCAGAGCTTCTTTACACGTTTCCCCCTTATTCCTCGAGTTCTGATTCGTCAAGACCGGGCCAAAGTCATATTGATTGCCCCGGATTGGCTAAGGAGGGTGTGGTACACCATCCTTCCTTACCTCTTATCGCGCCTTCCGCTCCATCTCCCTTTCAGGGCAGACCTCCCTCGCAGTCACTGGGGCAGGTTCTACACTCCCATCTCCAGAGCTTGCACCTTTATGCCTGGAGATTGAACGGGTCAACCGTAGTTCTTTCTCTCTCCCACCAGATGTTTTGGATATTATTTTATCAGCTTGAAGACACTATACCAAATCTGTCTAATCTGGTAGGTGGGCCAAATTTGTAAAGTGGTTTGGAGAGAGATCAGTTGATCCTTTGCATACCCAATTGTCTGATATTCTGAGTTTCTCTCTTTCCCTAGCACAATACTGTTGTGCAGTAGCTACTGTTAAAGCCTACTTGTTGCCTTGTCGGCTTTTCTCTGTTTGCCAGACCAACCCTTTTTATTTAAATCTCCCATTGTCATTAGATTTGTTAAGGGTCTCCCCAATAAGTTTCCCCCACTCCCTTTATCATGCCTCAGTGGAATTTGAATTTAGTTCTTACTTTTTTAATGGGTTCTCCCTTTGAACCCTTGCATAGTTATCCTTTGAGATTTTTAGCTTTTAAGACAATATTTCTGATTGCAATTACCTCTGCTATGTGGGTTAGTGAGCTGCAGGCCCTAGGCTCCAGGCCCCCTTTTACCTCATTTCATGTGTATAAGATGGTTCTTAGGACCAGAGCTGCTTTACTGCTTAAGGTGGTTTCTCCCCTCCACCTAGGGCAATCTATCACTTTGCCCACTTTCCATCCTCCCCCTTCTAAGGAGGTGAAGAGACTTCACCATCTGGACACCAAGAGGGCAGTCAGCTTCTACCTGGACAGGACTAAAGACTTCAGGTTGGACGACCAACTCGTTATCGGATATGTGGGCAAGATGAAGGGCAGGGCTGTCCACAAGAGAACGCTGTCCCGGTGGATCATCCTCTACACCAAGATCTGTTACGCCTTGGACAAGAAGGAGCCTCCTAAAGGTATTCAAGCTCATTTCACTTGAGCAAAGTCTTCTTCGGCTTTAGCTAGAGGTGTCCCTGTTGTAGACCTCTGCAAGGTAACAACTTGGGCCTCTCTCCACACTTTCTCAAAGCATTACTGCTTAGACTCAGGTGAGGAGGGACAGCCACTCTGCACGTTCTGTGCTGCAACATTTTTTGGTATAGATAGGCAGGCTCCCTCCTCCGCGAGTGGGACTGCTTTTGGATTCAATTCATAAGGTGAGTAATCTGCAGGCAGATGTATCCATCAGAAGAACAAGCTACTTACCTTTTGGTAACAATTTTTCTGGTGGATACAGTATCTGGCTGTGGATTCCTCACTGAACTGACCGCCTCTTTATACCGAAAAACAGTTGACACGTCATTCATGTATTTTATTATGATTTATTTGAAATAATGTGATACTTGTCACTAGGAAATGTCTATATTTTAGAATTTCTAGTTTCTTTCTTGGTTTCTCTATACTGTGTATACTAGTGGAACTGTTGTCGGTTCGCATCGAAGCCACAGGAAAAATGGGTGGAACTGACACCAACTTGCTGATGAGATCTTACATGGCTCGGATGACATCACGCGGAGTCATGTGCAGAACCGTTCCATTGTGAGGTCCTGGTCAACGTGGGAGAGCTATGGAGAAACGTTTCGTTGGAATGCTGCACATGGGGTAAGGTGAGGAATTCACAGGCAGATACTGTATCCACCAGAAAGTGTTACCGAAGGTAACTTGTTCAGCACCAGCATAGATGTAATACCCTTGTCCAGTGAGTATCTTATACAATCAATAATCGCAACCAAGGCAGTCTCAGTACTATAAGAGGATCTGAACCCCGATTGTGATGGGTCCAGGATCTTATTATCTTCAAGATAGGCTGAGTATTAATTAAACTTCTAGTGATATGCCCAAGAGTGGAAGCAGTGATATGAGGAGGAAATTTGATCGATTTCTATGATCAACTTTGGCCTATTTTTGTTTCGGTTGTAGGAGGCTGGCTCAGTATATAGTGTCCACCTATGATGAGTCACTGTGCTCTGACTCCAAGCAATCCTTATTGATAGTGTGTAGGTTCCTGAAAACCAGAGCTCTCAAGGGGTAACTGTGGAGAGCAGCTAAGGCTTATTCAGGTGGGGTGTAAAGTAAGTGCATTCACTAATACAGTTTATCAGTGAGCTTTTCCCACAGGAAAGAACCACACTAGGGCAGTATAAAAATACTTTGTATTTATTACTATACCCTAAACATTAACTTGGTATATCTCCTACCTGGAGATATCAATTACACACAAGGAATACTTTAGAAAAAGTAAAGTAGAAGGGGAAAACACATAGGGGATAAAGAGGGGGGCCAAGCCATATACTGAAATAGTGGAAAGTGAGATAGGTACCAAGCAGGACTAGAACCCAAGGATGGAGTACCCCAGGGAAAACAGAGAATCACCAAAGACGAGTAGCTAGGGACCCCACTGCGCCCTGGTGCAAACTGGGTATCCCGGGTCAAACGTCCATAAAAAATCACAGGGTAAGTCGTGGTTAGAATTTTACTGTTCCAAGACCTTTACCAAAGGACCCAGAAGGAACCACTTGGATCAAGGAAGGTTGGAGAGCCACCCCACCGATGGATACCCCAGGAACCAAGATACCTACATTAGGGAGCCCAGTGCATAGGGGTGAGGTGGAGTCAGAAGCACCGTAGATGCCAATGGAGGTTCATGGAAGCTCAGCTGCTACAGCTTCTCGTGGACCAGGCCAGTGGAACCTGGATGTGGAAACCAGATGAGAAGAACTTGCAAGCAGAGGGGACAGAGTCCAAACCACCCAGAGTTGACTAGAAGGCACAAGAGCACAATACCAGCCCTTGTGGTCGGTTCTTACTGTAGCATGGTGAGGTTAAAGCAGCAGCTGTGGAGCCCCGGTGACAGTGCAGGATCACAGGAGCTGTCCAACAGCTGTCCCACGCCGGTCGACGAGTGCTGGAAGGTCAGTGGCCGGCACCCTCACCAACAAGCGGTGGCAAACACAAACAATCCTATTGCCCCATAGCTAAGCAATACTACAAAGTTGCCTTAACTATATATAAAAAGGCTATTACTGCTCGGAAAACGATTTTTTTCTCGACCCAAATAGATAACGCCAGGAATTCGGCCAGAGAATTGTTCAGTGGTCACCTCCCTATCTACTCCTCCGTCGGGTCTCGGAGTTGAACCCTCGCAGCTGTTCTGTAATGCACTATCCACTTTCTTTATCACTAAAGTGGCAGATATTTATGTATCCTTTGGTGGGGATGCAGGGGCTAGATCCACTGTCAGCAGTAAGGAAATACCCCATATTAACCATGCCCCTCTCTCTTCATTTGTCGCCACCACAGAAGACCAAATCAGCAGACTTATCTCCATCACCAAGTCTGGATCCCCTTTGGACCCATGTCCTCCCTCAGTGATGGCTAATTTAAGTGAGGTGATTTCTCACCCACTTATGGAAATCTGTAACACTGCCTTTCAAACCGGCTGCTACCCAGCCCCGTGGAAGAAGGCAGTGATTAAGCCTCTTTTGAAGAAGCCCTCCCTGGGTCCCTCCGCCTTGTTCAGCTACAGACCCATTGCTTGTCTCCCCTTTCCTGCCAAAATTTGTGAAGCTCTGATGAATATACAACTCTCAGAGTTCGTCGACACTCACCAACTCTTAGACGAAACGCAGTTTGGCTTTAGGAAGGGACATGGGACGGAGACCGCTCTAATAAAAGCTTCAGATGAAATTAGAGCCATCATGGACCAGGGAGGTGCGGCCATCCTAATTCTTCTGGATCTGTCCGCAGCATTTGACACGGTCGACCATGCTAGTTTGGTCGACCGTGTCGCAGCTCTGGGGATAGACGGTTCGGCTAGAGACCTTATCTCATCCTTCCTGGCCGACCTTACCCAGACAGTCAGGTTGGGTAATTTCTACTCTCCCGTCTCTGCATTACCATGTGGAGTACCACAAGGCTCCTCGCTAAGCCCCACGTTATTTAACATCTACGTAGCGGACTTAGCGAGGGTAATAAAGGCCTATGGGGTGCCATTAACTTCCTACGCAGACGACACCCAACTGGTGCTGGCGATCCATAAGAATGGCACAGCGGTGGCAGCCAATTTCCAGGAGGCTATGCTTGCTGTCAGTATGTGGATATCCTCCAATTGCCTAAGGCTTAACTCGGATAAAACCGAGGTTATGACCTTTTGCAACCCCTCCCCAGAATGGTCTTCCATTTGGTGGCCCAACCAGCTGGGCTCTCCACTTGTCCCAGTGGAAAAGGCGAGGAATTTGGGAGTCATCTTCGACAGCAAGCTGACATTCAACCTGCATGTCAACAAGGTTGTCTCCTCTGCTTTCTTTATTTTAAAGAAAATGAAGAAATTGCTGCCTTACCTCCCCACCTCAGCTGGGAAGACCCTAGTTACCACCTTGGTATTTTCCAAAACCGATTATGGAAATGCCCTTTTTCTCAACACCCAGAAACTTGTGCTGTCGAAGCTACAGTCTATACAGAACGCGGCTGCTAGAATTCTCTTAGACATTCCTCGCCGCCAGCCTACTACCCTTGCCATTCGCCAGCTTCATTGGCTCAGAGTAGAGAGCCGAATTAAATTCAAGGCCCTCTGCATTGCCTACAAGGCAGTGCATGGCGTCGGACCCAAATTTCTGACTGAGGCATTTCAGCTGTACACTCCCAAAAGGCTGTTAAGATCTGCTAACACCTGCCTCCTACCTGTACCTCGCACAAGAACGGCAACTTGGGGAGACAGACGCTTTTTGGTGGCCACACCAAAACTTTGGAACCTTCTACCACTAAGTATCAAAAATGCCCCCAACTTGATGAGCTTCCGGAGGCTCTTAAAGACATGGCTGTTTGATCAGTGAACTCTATTATTGCGGTCCTGCTAGCTCACACATGCGCCGAGACACCTCAGGGTAATTGTTTGCGCAATAAAAATTCCCCCCCAAAAAAAACAATGGTTCGTGGAAGAAGATGCAGTGTTGCAGACCAGCAAGGTTGGTGGTACTAACCCAGGAAGGGTAAGTCGGGGCCAGCCCTCAGCACGCAGGAGAGCCAGCAGGAATTGATGGAGCCCCTCAAGGACCCTCTGGCAGCACGCTCAGGGAGCCGTAGGGAAGCCTCAACAGCACACAGGGAATAAAGGCCCACGATGCCGAGGTTACGTCTTTCTTGAAGCTCTGCAGTGCTGGAGGAGGGCCCTTTTTCAGAGCTGGAAGATCTTTAGGGAATGGAGCCAACAAGCCTTGGTAACAACAAACTAACACGGTGCACAGGAAGATGGTGCACAGGGCATGTCAGCTACATAGGGATTACAGACGCCCAAGTTGCAGGGAAGACTGATCAGGCCTCTAGAGAACCAACAAACCACCACCTGTGTTGCAGAGCCAGGCGATGTCCGTGGCAAAACTGGATCAGCAAACTGGTTGTCGGCGTGAAGGGGCCTGCGGATGCAGGGAAGGGACTCCTTCCCTCCGAGGGAGATTATTACTGCCTGGGATGCAGGCTGAGTCAGGCTGAGTCCTTGGTGACTCTGAGAATGTACAGCCGTAGAGTTGCAGAACTTTGAAGAAGCACAGGGATGAAGATGAAGCAGAAATCTACCCAACTGAGCAGTCTTGTCTTTGGTCTTGGCTTGAACAGCAGAGTTCCAGTGTCCACCAACAGAAGAGTCTTTTGCCTGTCTTTGGATGACATACAGTCTGATCTAGAAGTTGTTTTTGGGTCTTATCTAAGGACCCACCCTCAGGGGAGCCCTTAAGTAACCCTAAAAAGGAGAGGGACCTCTTCTCCGTTGACCAACCTATTAGAGGGGGTCAGGGACGGTACTCAGCTGTCCTAGCCAGTCAAATGCTTAACATTGCCGAATCAAGTGGCCACCTGGAAGAGCTCTGGGCACTTCACTACGGAGGCGGTCTTCAGGGGATGTGATCACTCCCCTACCCTTTGTGCCAGAGGGGTTTCCAAGGGCTCCTGAACTAGGCAGAAATGGTTTATGCATGGCGGGCACCAAATGTGCCCTTCAATACAGTCTGGCAGCGCTTGAAAGCGCCTCCACTCTTCCTAATTCTAAAGAAGAGGTGGTCACATCTTTCCTTCACAGGAAATCCTCTGTTCAGCTTTCCCTGTCTGAGATAAGCTCATAAGCAGGAGGGCAAAATACTGTCTAAGGTCAGCAGCAGCGCAGGCTACACAGGTAGATATTTGGGTGAGGGGGGAGCGCGGGGGGGTACTCTAAGGGCCCCCATGGTGCATGGTGTTGTGCAGCTAACACTGGAATCAGTGTAATTGCATGATTCCAACAGGTTCGATACCACAAATGGCCAGTTTCTTGGCAGCCATTATGTGACTGGGGATCTTGACTTGCATGTGTCCACTGTATACCTTATTATGGCTGTCCCACACTTAAAAAGCCTAAAGAATGGAATCTGAGGTTTGTAGGGGTACTTATTCTTGTGCAGGGGTACCCACACATTTTGAACCATGCACGCTGCCCTTTGGACTACAGAGCCTACCTTAGGGGAGATTTATAGGTTAAAAGTGCAGTGATCTGGATATAAGGGAAACCTTCTATCCACAGTGAAATTTGCAAGCACCATTTCAAACAGACTGCAATTGCAGCTTGGAAGACATTGTTTGCATGGACTCCCATGGCTGACATAATACATGTTGTAGCCCATGGGAGATCCCTGGTGTTCCAATGCCCTAGATATCTCAGAACCACATACTTATAATGGTACCCCAGTATGCCAATTATGGGGCGTGCTAATTACTTACCAGAGAATTTTAGAGGAGAGAGCACTCACACTGGGCTCCTGATTAGCAGGATCCAAGTGAACTACAGTCAAACACACTGACACCAGGCAAAGAGTGGTGGTATCTATGCCAGAAAGATCCTACTTTGCTACGTAGGCACCACCTGTGCAAATTTCCAAGCGCCAAGAATACTTCCCATCTCCACACATAGATTGAACTGTGCCTGAACAGCGGGTGCAAACTGGTGTGAAAGTAAGGCTGTAATGCATGGAGGACAGAGATCCAAAGGTGAGCCAGATTTGCCTTTTCCTAGGACCTTTAGAATCTGCTCAAAAGAGAAGGGTGCAGACTCTTCGGAACTGCAGGCATCATTTCAATGGCAGGGGGGTATTCTAGTTAAGCACCTCAGAAGACTGATCTGCAGAAGGGTTGAATTTCGGATTCATTTGTTTAATTTCATCCTCAAAAAGGTCCGCTAAGGAAATACACAGGTCTGGCGAAGCAGGAACAGACTGGGAGCAGGCGGAAGGGTTTACAAAATCATTGAGGATTTTGAATAGTTCTTTAGAAGAATAACCCGCCTGCTCAAGTTGAGCAACACTATTGGATTTATGAGCGAGTTTACTCTTCCGGTGATAGGAGGACTAAGCCAGTCTGAAGTTGACTTTAGTTTGTTTCCCATCTCTTTCCAGCTTTTTACAGGATAATCTCTCCTGCTTCAGCTACTTGGAGTACCAGGGAATATGGGTATAGGTCGCATTTTAGATCCCGTTTTTAGAGTAGCAAGACTATCACGTGCCAAATTTAGGAAGCTATGACTGAAAGCATGTTTTGGTCCGGGGAGGCTCCGCAGTTCTCCAAGGTGTTAGAGAAGGGGTCAGGGGTCACCAATCACCATTGTCGTGAAGCTATATGTCGACCTGTTTTAGGTTTCACAGTCCCATCAGTTTTTGGGATCTGGAACTGGATCGGCAAGTGATCTGTTTAGGTAAGTGGTAGTGGAGATTCACAGTGTATAACACCGGAATTTTAAAAATTAGATCTAATGTGTGCCACCCAGCATGAGTGGGCCTTCTGATTTCCTGGTCTTCACCTGTAAGCCCAGATCCGAGATAAATTGTGAAGTTGGAGGAATCTTCCCCATGATAATTAAAATCACCCAGCAAAAGAAAGTTTTACATGGGTAGCAATATATTCAGTTAAGGGAAGACTGAATTCTTTCTTAGGATGCTGCCTGTGGTAAACTTGTGCTCCGTTCCAACAGTCACCAAAGGGAAATATCTGAAAGAAACGTGTTTGTGTTGGATTCCTTACCATAGAATATCCCCAGGCGTCCGGCTGGATCCGGAAAGTTTTTTCGTCAGTAGTACCCCTGCGCGTCGGTAGGCGTCGTCTGCGGCTCTGTGTCCGTCGTTGGCGTCGTGATCGCCGGAATAATGTTGCTGGAGTACTTAGACACCGCCCTCGCGCATTGACATTAGTTCTGTTCTTCTTTTTTCCGCGCCAGCAAGCACAGATCCGGGAAGAGCACGTACCCTTAGTCATTTTTTTACTAACTTTTTGGACAAATTACTCTCTTTTTCGAGTTGACTCAACTCCTGGTACAAGTAGGAATGCCTTTGTTTCAAGCTGTCTGACGCCTGTCACCGACTGATGTCGGTTACCGACCCCTACCGCCGGTGTCTCTGCTGCTTGGGGGCCGACCATGATGACAAGTCGTGCCCCGACTGCCGTGCCTTCGATGGCTAGGTGGGAGTGTTCCCGTAAGCTCCTCGTGATCTGGGAGTTGGCTCCGTGCCGCTCGAGGTCCCGGTCGAGAAGGAAGTCGAGGTACCGGTCGCGGAGCCGCAGTAGTCATTGTTCGTTTGGATCCAAGTCCTAGCACTTGGGTAAGTCAAGGCATGGCAAAAAGAAGTCGAAGAAGCATCGTCGCTCTTAACCTTCCCCTCGCCGGTCGGGCGACTCGGGGAAGTTTAAGAGGCATCGTCGCTCTTTGACTTCCCCATGCCGGTTACGTGACTCGGCCGAGGGTTTGGGTGGCGCTGCACACGCAGCTCCGGCGGGGCCTGCGCAGTCGCATCCAGGCCTACACCCTCCGGTCCCTGGACTTGATGCAACTCAAGAGCAGATTAGAGACTTCCTTGTGACCATGAGGACTCTCTTTCCGCCGTCGAAACCCGCCGGTGCATTTTCGGCTGCCGCGGGTCCGACTGGGGGTCCTATCCCTGTGTTGCAGGCTGCTTCGGTCTCGGCGCCGCTGGCGACTACGTTCCCGGTGCCGCAGTACCCCGTGGGATCCAGGTCTGGATCCCAGTCGACACCAGTTGACCTTACGACTCCTCTGCTGGCGCCGCCCCCCACGGTGCCACCTCCGGTGCAGTCCTCAGATGCCCCGTCCCCAGTTTCAGCCCCGGCCCGTCCCCGACTGGTGAGATTTTCACCTATGCCCCGGCTCCGTCATTTTTGTCAGGACACTGATGAAGGGGAGGACTGGTAGGGGTCTGAGGATCCTCTGGCACAGCAGTGCCAGTTAAGTCAAGACTGACATGAGCTAGGGGAGGCCAGTGGTCTAGACACTTCGCCTGACACTGGTCTTATCTCTCCTCCTTCTGTGGCTATGGAGGAGGGTGCAACTTATACTGTGGTGCTGCGCAGGGCGGCCACGGCCCTGGGCCTTGAGCTCCCTGCTGCGGCCGAGAGGACTAACCTCCTCACCGAGGTGCTTCAACCGACAGTAAGCTTTGAGGAGCCTTTGCTGCATTTTAGTGAGGCCCTCACTGAGGTTCTGATGGGCACTTGGTCCAAGCCCACCACAGTTACTCCTGTGGATCGGAACGTGGCCCGGCGCCACCATCCAGCTCCAGGCAACCCCTGCTTTCTGTCCACCCATCCCACCCCTGAGAGCCTGGTTATCCAGGCGTCCACGTCCCAAACCGCATTCCCTACCGCACCCCTGGACCGGGAATCCAAAAGGCTTTAACAGTTTGGCAAGAAACTGTTCTCCTCTGTCAGTCTAGGGTTGCAGTCCATTAATACTGCATGCCTTTTGGACCATTACACCTACTCTCTTTGGGATACCGTGGAGGACGTGCTGTCCTAGTGTCTGGAGGGAGGCCAAGACATGGCTTGCCCGAGCTCTTGCTGAGGGGCGGGATGCAGCATGGTACTCCATTCGATGTGGACTATACACCACGGACTCGCTGAGCAGAGCGATTGCAACAACGGTGGCGATTCGTCGTCACACCTGGCTGAGGTCCACTAACTTTTCGGGGGCTGTCCAGAGCACTCTCATGGACATGCCTTTTGATGGCCGTCGCCTCTTTGGCGACAAGGCAGATAGCGCGCTGGAGCGCTTTAAGGACTCCAGGGCTACAGCCAAGTCCTAGGGCCTGTCGGCCCACGCCAGCAACCTTCTGCATTTCGCTCCTTTCGTGCACACGGAAGGGGCACCCCCGCACGTTCGTCCAGCCACAGAACCAACCTCAACGCAGTCACGGACGTGCATTTTGCCGTGGCGGAGCAGGGGGCCAGAGAGCTGGTCAGTCCACATCCCTTCCCGCAGCATCTGCCTCAAAGCTTTCCTAGTCCGAGCTTTCAGGCCCATTCCACGCCAGTGGGTGGCAGAGTTCGCCATCCCCTGCTCCACTGGTGTACCATCACTTCGGACAGGTGGGTGCTGCAAATCGTCTGAAGGGGCTACTCCCTCCCCTTCGAGACGACCCCTCTAGCCATGTCACCGCAGTACCACCGCATGTCGGGGGATCACTTGCAACTTCTGCAGGAGGAAGTTACAGCCCTCTTGGCCAAGGGGGCTATTGAGCGCGTTCCTGGGCCAGAAGTAGGGTATGGTTGTTATTCCCTCTACTTTCTGGTTTCCAAGACGGGAAAAGGGGGGCCTGCGCCCTATCTTGGACCTCAGGAGCGTCGACGTCTTCTTCCGGAAGGAAAAGTTCAAGATGCTGACTTTAGCTCAGGTTCTGGCTGCCCTGGACCCTGGAGACTGGATGGTAGCGTTGGACTTGTAGGACACTTATTTCCATATTCCCGTCCTGCCGGCGTTACCTGCGGTTCATGGTAGGCCAAGAGCACTTTCAGTTTACCGTGCTCCCCTTCGGCCTCACCAGTGTCCCTCGGGTGTTCACGAAAGTGATGGCGGTGGTCGCAGCTCATCTGCACAGACCAGGGGTTCCAGTCTTCCCCTATATCGACGACTGGTTGTTAAAGGCGGGCTCGCCCCAGACAGTCTTCTCCCACCTCCAGACTACGGCCGACCTCCTGCATTTGCATCCATCAACGTGCCGAAGTCGCACCTGATTCTCTCTAAGAAGCTCCTCTTCATCGGAGTGGTTCTGGACTTGCGCGGTTTCGGGTTTATCCTCCCGAGCAGCGAGTTGGGGATGTTTTTGCTCTGATTCCTATCTTTCAGTCTTTATCCCGAGTTTCGGTCAGGATGGCTCTATGGCTTCTGGGACTGATGGCATCCTGCATCCTGATGGTGCATCACGCCAGGTGGTAGATACGGGCTCTGCAGTGGGACCTGAAGTTCCAGTGGGCACAGCATCAGTGCAACCTGTCCGACCACGTCCTGATCTCAGAGGGCACTGCGAATCAGCTGCAGTGGTTGCTCACAAATCGTGATTGGGTCCATGACAGATTCCTCTCCCTTCCCCAACCGGAGCACACAGTGGTGACGGATGCGTCCCTCCTGGGATGGGTTGGCCACATGGGAGAGGCGGAGATCAGAGGCCTCTGGTTTCCAGCGGTGTACCGGCTCCACATCAACCTGTTGGAGCTTTTGGCGATCCGGCTTGCACTGAAAGCATTCCTTCCCACTGTCTGGGGAAGTGTAGTGCAGGTGTTCACGGACAACACCACCGCTAAGTGGTACTGCAACAAGCAAGGCGGGGTGGGGTTGTGGACCCTATGTCAGGATGCTCTGTGCCTCTAAACTTGGCTGGAACACCAGGGCATCACCCTGGTGGTTCCCTGAATGCCAGTGCAGACGAACACAGCCGTCGGTGCATAATGGATCACAAGTGGTGTCTGAACTCTGACGTGGCGCAAGGCCTCTTTCAGCAGTGGGGAGAGCCTTGGTTAGATCTATTCGCCACTTAAGAGAATGCGCAATGTCATCCGTTCTGCACGTTGGAATTTCCAAGGCTGCACTCGCTCGGCAATGCTCTTCGTCGCAAGTGGAGCTGCGGTCTGTTGTACGCCTTTCCGCCTATGCTGCTTCTGCCCAGAGTGCTGAAGAAGATCCCGCGCGACCGGGCCCAAGTCATCTTTGTGGCTCCGGATTGGTCACGAAGATACTGGTATCCCGAGCTACTCAATATGTCAATCGATCCCCCGATTCGACTGCCTCTTAGGGAGGACCTTCTGTCACAGCAACAGGGGACGGTCGAACCTGTCCAGCCTCCATCTACATGCGTGGAGATTGAGCAGCGGCAGTTGATGCCATTCGATTTGCCTCCTGAAGTCTGTAATGTCATTCTGGCAGCCAGGCGTCCTTCCACAAAAACGGTATACGCCTGCAGGTGGAACAGATTTGTGGCATGGTGCACAGCAAAGTCTGTGGATCCTCTCTCTGCCCGTCTTTCAGAGGTTCTCCTCTTTCTTCTTTCTCTGGCCCAGCAGGGTTCGGGTTCTGCTCCTGGCACTATCAATGGCTGTCTTTCGGCCATTTCGGCCTTCTTGAGGCTTCGTGATCAGCCTTCTCTTTTCGAGTCCCCTGTTGTAAATAGATTCTTGAAAGGCATTACTCACATGTTTCCTCCTTTCCCCTTTGTAATGCCTCAGTGGGACTTGAATCTGGTGTTAACCTTTCTGATGTGTGCTCCCTTTGAGCCGCTCCGCAACTGTCCCTTACGTCTTCTAACTCTAAAGACTACTTTACTGGTTGCCATCACTTCTGCTAGGAGAGTGAGTGAGCTCCAGGCTCTTTCCTCTAAACCTCCTTTCCTTTCTGTCCATCCGGACAAAGATGTACTGAGGACTCGTTCTTCTTTACTACCCAAGGTGGTTACTGCCTTTCACATTGGGCGGACCATTACCTTGCCCACCTTCTTTCTGCCTTCCGCATCCCTCAAAAGAGGAAGAGAGGCTCCACTGTCTGGACCCAAAACGTGCTCTCTCTTTTTACCTGGACCGCACACAACAGTTCCGGGTGGAAGACCAACTCTTTGTTGGCTACGTGGGCACTAAGAAGGGACAGGCGGTGCACAAGCGAACCATCTCTCGGTGGGTTGTGTAGTCCATTAAGATCTGTTATTCTTTGGCTAAAAAGGAACCTCTTGTGGGGCCGCGCGCCCATTCTACTCGGGCCACGGCGGCTACTACTGCCTTGGGTCGGGGAGTCCCTTTGCAGACATTTGTCAGGCAGCTACGTGGGCCTCGTGCACACGTTTGCCAAACGCTACTGCCTGGACATCCCAAGTCTGGAGAGACTGCTTCTTTGGCCGTTCAGTTCTCCAGGACTTCCTGGTGTGATCTTGGTTCGCAGACCCACCACCGGGGTTGGTATTGCTGGGGTATCTATTCTAAGGTAAGGAATCGAACACTACTGTGTTTCTTTCAGATGCACAAGTTACTTACCTTTGGTAACAATATATCTGTAAGAAACATTAGTTAGTGTTAGATTCCTTACCACCTCACCCATCCTCCCCGTTCTGCGAACCGATATCGAGGGTTAAGGCATTTCCCTGTCAGGGCCCTAGTTTCATGGCACCAGTGTTGGTTTCTTGCATGGCTCTGCGTTCCTGGTGCAGAAAGCTATGTACAGCACTGACGTCAGTGTGCGAGGGCGGCGTCTAAGTACTCCGACGACGTCATTCCGTCTATCACGATGCCGACGACGGACGCAGAGCCGCAGATGACTCCTACCGACGCGCAGGGGTACTGCTGATGAAAAAACTTTCCGGATCCAGCCTGACGCCTGGGGATATTCTAAGGTAAATAATCTGACACTAACTAATGTTTCTTACAAATATATCTTTACTGAAGGTAAGTAACCTGTGATTTACGTTGAAGATGCCTAGTTAAACCCAGTCAGCAGTTTAAGTGTCTATAAACGACACTAATAATATGTTGAAAAACGATTGCAATGCCATCACCCAGTCTGGCCTCTCTATCAAGTCTAAGCATGCTGTAATTTCCTGGGAGTGCTAGTGTGACTGATGGAAGGGTGGTAGAACTCATCCAAGTTTCTGTCAGAAAGCATACCTTCAGGGATAGGGAACAGATTAAGTCCCAGAATTCAGTTGCATGGTTTGGTAGAGATCTTGTATTCCAGAGAACGCCTTTAAGGCCAACGGGACATGTTGTGTCTATTCGATAGTATAGAAAAAAACCAAAAGGAGGGAGTGGAGAGTTGGTGTCCTACACGAAAACCTGTGGTGGATTCAGCCTCCCCTAACAATTTACTAGTAAACAAAAAGATCCACCCAAGGGAGATTGCAATTAATAAAGTTTGATCATGGGTCAAGTGTGTTTCAATCAATCAATCAATCACAGGCATTTATATAGCGCACTACTTACCCGGAGGGTCTCAAGGCGCTAGGGGGGGGAGGGGAGTGCTGCTTCTGCTCGAATAGCCAGGTCTTGAGCTTCTTCCTGAAGGAGAGGTGGTCTTGGGTCAGGCGCAGGTCGGTCGGTAGGGAGTTCCAGGTCTTGGCGGCCAGGTAGGAGAAGGACCTTCCTCCTGTTGTCGTTCTTCGGATGCGGGGGACGGCGGCGAGGGCATGGCTGGCTGATCGGAGATGTCGTTTGGGAGCGTAGAAGTTGATGCGGTTGTTGAGGTAGCTAGGGCCTTGATCGTGTAGGGCTTTGTGTGCGTGGGTGAGGAGGCGGAAGGTGATTCTTTTGTTGACGGGGAGCCAATGCAGGTCTCTCAGATGTCCGGAGATGTGGCTGTGTCGTCGGATGTCGAGGATGAGTTGGCTGAGGCGTTCTGGATCTGCTGGAGTCTCTTCTGGAGCTTGGCGGTGGTTCCGGCGTAGAGGGCGTTGCCGTAGTCCAGTCGGCTGGTGACGAGGGCCTGGGTGACCGTCTTCCTGGTCTCGGTGGGGATCCACTGGAAGATCTTCCGTAGCATGCGCAGGATGTTGAAGCATGACGAGGAGACGGCGTTGACTTGTCTGGTCATGGCGAGGGAGGAGTCCAAGATGAAGCCCAGGTTGCGTGCGTGGTCTGTCGGTTTAGGTGCGCTGCCCAGGGCGGGGGCCACCAGGAGTCGTCCCAGGCGGAGGGCGAGGAACCCAGGATGAGGACTTCCGTCTTGTCTGAGTTCAGTTTCAGGCGGCTGGTCGTCATCCACTCGGCTACGTCTTTCATCCCTTCGTGAAGGTTGGCTCTGGCGGCGGCGGGGTCGTTGGTCAGGGAGAGGATCAGCTGGGTGTCGTCAGCGTAGGAGATGATGTTGAGGTTGTGTTGGCGTGCGATGGCCGCGAGGGGGCTCATGTAGACGTTGAAGAGGGTGGGGCTCAGCGAGGATCCTTGAGGGACGCCGCAGATGGCTTCGGTGGCCTCTGACTTGTACGGTGGTAGTCGGACTCTGTGTTCTTCCGTCGAGGAAGGAGATGATCCATTCCAGTGCCTTCTCCTGGATTCTGATGTTTCTGCACTAGGGTGCGGTGGCAGACAGTGTCGAATGCCGCGGAGAGGTCTAGGAGGATGAGGGCCGCTGTTTCTCCGTTGTCCATCAGGGCTCGGATGTCATCGGTGGCAGCGATGAGGGCGGTCTCGGTGCTGTGGTTGGCTCGGAAGCCAGACTGTGAGTGGTCGAGGGATCCATTCGTCTCGAGGAAGGCGGCCAGCTGCTTGTTGACGGTCTTCTCGATGACTTTGTCTGGGAACGGGAGGAGCGAGATGGGGCTGTAATTCTTGAGTTCGTGGGGTGTAGGTTTCTTGAGTAGGGCGCTGAGTTCGGCGTGCTTCCAGCTCTCCGGGAAGGTGGCGGTGTCGAAGGAGGTGTTGATGGTGTCCCGCAGGTGGGGTGCGATGACCGCGTCGGCCTTGTTTAAGATGTGGTGAGGGCAGGGGTCGGTCGGAGATCCGGAGTGGATGGAGTTCATCAAGCGGATGGTGTCTTCGGTGCTGATCGGAGTCCAGGCGCGGAGGGTGGTGGTGGGCGGCGGTGGTTCGGTTGTGGCGTGCGTCGGTTGAGTGCTGAAGCTGTTGTGTATGTCCACGATCTTGTTGTGGAAGTAGGAGGCGAGGGAGTTGCAGAGGTCTTGCAATGGGGTGATGTCGTTGTTTCCGGCGTTGGGGTTGGAGAGCTCTTTGACGATGTTGAAGAGTTCCTTGCAATTGTGTGCGTTGTTGTCTAGCCGGTCCTTGAATGCAGTTTTCTTAGTGGCGCGGATCAGTTGGTGGTGCTTCCGGGTGGCAAGCTTGAGGGCGGTCATGTTGTCCGGTGTTGGTTCCCTTCTTCAGGCTTTCTCGAGGGTTCGGCAGTTCTTCTTGGAGCTCTTGAGTTCGTCGGTGAACCATGGGGCCTTCTTGCTGCCGGGTCTGCTAGGCGGGGTCCTCAGTGGGGCGAGTTCGTCCGCGCAGTTGTTGATCCACTTTGTGAGGTTGTCGGCGGCCTGGCTGGGGTTCGCTGAGCTGGCGGGGGGGTGTTGGCTCAGGGAAGCGGCGGGTTGGTCGGCTGTGATCTTGTTCCAGCTTCTTCGAGCAACCGGTTGCTGGTGGTGGTGGATCGTCGTTCTTCTGAAGGTGAAGTGGACGCAGCTGTGGTCCGTCCAGTGGAGTCCAGTGGCGTGGCTGAAGGCGATGTCTTTGCTGGATGAGAAGACGGCGTCGAGTGTGTGTCCGGCGAGGTGGGTGGGGGTGGATACCAGCTGCTTGAGTCCGAGGTTGGCGAGGTTGTTGAGCAGGGTGGTGGTGTTGCGGTCGTTGTTGTTCTCCAGGTGGAAGTTGAGGTCCCCCAGGAGGATGTAGTCCTACATTGGTGGGAAGCACATCGTGTTTCTTAAATACCCCTCACACATCAAAAATGCCCTCGGTGTCATGCTTCATCATAGGGGTCTTCGCATCCCTCTACAGAAAGAGCTGTGCTACTACAAATGAATACGCGGGAGCACTGATGTCATCTCTGTGTGGTGTGAGAGAGGTGGTGAGAGGTAGGGTCAGGAGTGAGTGGTAAGTGATTGTTAAAAAATACCTAGTATCATAGGAGTAAAACATTTTAATAAGCCTTGGTGCTGGAATTATTAAAAAAAGTGTGAGGTGGAGGAGGTTACAATCCTATACCCAGAAGTGGAGGGACGTGATACATGTTTGAACTAGAACGCTTGCTTAGGATTTAGGATTCCCCGCAACCTTCCCAGTAATGCAGGGATGGGAGCGCTCCCTGAGCACACGTACACGCCGATATTGCAGAAACTATATGGGCAATTAAGTACAGTATAAATAAACGCTCCAGTCGGCATGACTACAGCGACGGAGCCGCGAGGGGGACGATTATGCGAGGCAGCATCCTGGTATATGTGAGTACGGCATAGCCGCTTCAGAGAGGCCAGTTCTGTTCCCATCGACTTTAAACACCGACCTAATGCAGCAATTCTGAATTTTTATTTACAGACTGCAACTAGCACAGGGTTCCTTTCCTTCTAAGGCTCATGATGCCATTGGCTTCTAAACAACAAGTATTTTATCATTTTCTTTTCTAGGCTGTTTTCTCTGATTTCTAGAACTCGCTAGTCACTGAAAACTACCCTGGGACTTATTTTGTGTGTATGTTTTCTGTTACGTGTGTGTATGTCTTGTATTTGTCCCTTTTTACAGGACACTGCACTGGCACCAATATTTTATAGTTCGCTCCATGTCTAGGCACTGTATTTATCACTTATACAGGTCACGAATGTTACATCTGGAGTATAAATTATATACCTGATTTGTTCCTATATATTGTGTTTCTTTTAGATTGAAACTAAGGAATTTCCTTTCTGCAAATAACATTGAGACCATTGTGTCCCATTCTTGTAGCTTTTACCACCTGTCTACACATAATACTGATACTGTTGACATTGTCACACCATTCATGTGAGTAGGGTAGGCATCTGTGTACCCGTCCTGAAGAAGAAGCAGCACGCTTCGAAACCAGTTGGCACACACAGGAGGTTTTGTATATTAATAGAACACACCTCCACCTTACACCTTTTTAATAATTCCGGCACCAAGGCTTATTAAAATTGTTTACTTCTTTGATGCTAGGTATTTTTTAACATTCACTTACCACTCACTCCTGACCCTACTTCTCACCACCTCTCTCACACCACACATAGAGATTACATCAGTGCTCCCGCGCATTCGTTGGTAGTAGCATTGCCACGTTCCGTAAAGAGATGCGAAGACCCCTATGAAGAAGCATGACACCAAGGGCCCTTTTGGTGTGTGAGGGGTATTTAAGAAACACGATGTGCTTTCAATGTAGAAAACACACTTTACCCATGATCAAACTTCTTTAATTGCAATCTCCCCTGGGCGGATCTTTTTGTTTACTAGTGATTATTCGGCAGTTTAGACAACCCAGACACTGCAATGGTAAGCATCAGGGAGCTTTATTATTCACTGGAGAAGGGACAATCATCTATCCTTGTACTGCTAGATCGGTCGTCTGCCTTCGACACCATCTCCCACAGCATTCGGGAACAATGGCTCTAGGAGGTTGGTGTCAGAGGGAGGGCCTTGAAGTGGCTCAAGAGTTATTTAACCTCTTCTCTTCCAGGGGATCCTCATCAAAGTCATAAGCATTAGAATATTCCCGCCCATGCTCGGGACCCCGGAAACAATATAATATATGTGCCCCACATATATATAGACATATATATATAAATATATATATATAAAAATAAGCAATTGCAGCCAAATAAAACAATAGAGCTGGAATATGCTGTGAAGAATTTCCACCATACAGTGTATTTTGCATTAGAAACATGAGAAACAACACCAATGCTTGTTTAGAAACTGTTTTAATGCTTAGAAAACAGTAGAAATTCTTATAACACACTGTAAGCATATATAGCTCCCAGGCTGCATTGCAAATACCCAGTCTAAAAAGACTGAAAAGCTAACTTGTAGCTGAATGTACTAAAACTGACGCTGTGCCTTTAAGGCGCCTCTGCCCCTAGCTTCCCATCATGCCTCAGGGGTTACAGTTAGGTCAGTTGTTCTTTCCGGCTCCTTCAGGAAGGACCCTGGATTCACAGCTCCACACTTTTCTGCCTTTTTCAGTCAGAAAATCTTCTAAAGAACAATTTTTTGATTTACTTTGACTTTTAACATCAGGGTCAAGTAAATAACTGCTTAGCAGTCGATTTTTTGTGAGGTTTTCCTGTCAGGATGCCCTCATTATTTGATGATTGCCCTTCTTGTGGCCACAAGAAGGCAAAAACAGATTCTCATGAGGTCTGTATTTTATGCTTGCCAGAGGATCATGATCCTAAAGACTGTTAACATTGTAAAAATCTGTCTGACAGGACTCTTAAAGACAGAGAGAGGAACAGGCTCTATGGTCTGGCCCAGAGATCCATGAGAGGAAGATCTACAGAGAGGAAGAGTTCAAAGAGACCCAGAACTCCCTCCAAAGGCAAGTCAGAGCGTCCATCAACCTCAGCACCGGGCTCGGCGCTGAAAAAACAACATCTGATGGACAGTTCGAGAGAAAAAACTCCGTCGACGTCGGTACCGGCGTCGATGAGGAAGTCGTCGTCGAAAAGAAGTTCACCGACGACGAAGAAAGCTCCGCCGTCGTCAACCAGGCGACGATCGGCGTCGAGGCACAGATCACACCCGCCGTCGTCTCAACGTCGACAGGCTTCTAAGAGTGTGACACCTCCGCCGACGTCTCCACGGAGGTGCTCGGCGTCGAGGAGCAAGAGCCCCCTCGGACGCTCGCCGTCGAGGAAGGGATCATCATCGACGGCGCGTCGGCGCTCGACGTCGAGGATGTCTGATCCTCCGCCGTCGCCACATGTCAGGTCGACGTCAAGGGCATCGTCGACGACAGGACAACGTCGATTGACAGCTCCGTCGCCGACAGACCAAGGTCGGTCGACGTCGAGACCTCCGTCGACGGCAGGGCAACGCCGTTCGACGTCAAGACCTCGGTCGACGGCAGGGCAACGCCGTTCGACGTCGAGACCTCCGTCGAAGGCAGGACAACGCCGTTCGACGTCAAGGGAGAAGACTCCGTCGTCGGCTCATCATCGCCGATCGACGTCGAGGGACCACAGGTCAACGTCGAAGCATTCGACGTCGAAGGTTATCACTCCGTCGACGCCGCAGAGGCGTTCACCTTCGAGGGAGGAGAGCGGACAGGTCGCATACCCCCAGGGTCTCCCGATCACCAAGGAGGGAGCAACACAGATCTCGAACACCGAGAAGGGAGGTACGGACTGAGAGATCGAGATCTCCACGAAGGGAGCATCAGAGGGAATCACGTTCTCCTCGAAGGGAAGAACGACCTAGAAGATCACCTGTGAGGAAGGAGAAATCTCACCACATGAGGAGGAGAACTCCATCATCCTCCTCTTCATCTTCATCTAGATCTTCTAAAGGGGATTACTCTCCAACGCTGGCAGACAGCCCTCGCTCCAGAGCTTCCCCGCTTGACGACGTCAACACGTATCTGGACGTCTTACAAAGGGGTGCTCACAAACTTAATATAGAGATGGCTGTTCCAGAGGTGTCCACTACTGTGATTTTTGAGACCCTTCGTCACAAATCATATACACGGCCTCTGCTCCCATTGGTTCCAGGGATAATGGACCCAATCAAAGAGGTTTTCCTCACGCCAGCAACGATCAGGGCGGTACCGGCACGTATCCAAAAGAAATATAGGCCGGCCGACTCGGATCCTATCTTTGTGAAGGGAGAGCCTGCGGCGGACTCAGTTATAGTAGCCTCAGCTAAGAAGAATCACACAGTCGCTCCTTCTTCTTCAGTTCCTCCTGACAAAGACAGCAAGACGCAAGGTTCTTGGGGACGCAGAGTATGCAGCACAGCAGCTTCATCCCTGAAAGTCACTAGTGCATCAGCACTTCTCTGAAGGTACGATAGAGCTCTATGGGACTCCATGGAACGATTCAAAGAGAAATTGCCCAAGGAGGACCAGAAGGACTTTGAGGAAACAGTGACGGAGGGCTGTTTGGTGGCGAACCAAATGATTAGTTCATCTGCAGATAACGCCCTTGTAGCAGGACATGCCTACTCACATGGGGTATGTGCGAGGAGATCTTCTTGGCTGCGTTTAACTGGTCTCAAACCAGATGCCCAGCAGCGCATCCTCAATCTGCCCTTCTCAGGATCTTCACTCTTCGGGGAGCATGCCGATCAGGAAATGACCCGCATGAAAACAGAATTGGACACAGTGAAGGCGGTTGGTCTGGAGGAAAAGAAAGAGCAGTTCAAGCGACGCTTCAAGACCAACAAGAACCGGGGAGGCCAACAGAGGGTTCAAACCCCTCAATGGTCTCAAAACAAGCCACAAGGGAAAGCGCAATACAGAGGAGGAAAATCGGGCAGAGGCAGAGGCGGACATCATCAGTCCTCTACCACGCCTAGAGGAGGCAAGGCCTGAGCAGTGGCTTCCTCTGGCGCCGTTACCCACTCCAGTGGGAGGAAGTGCTTCGCAACACCTTGCAGAGTGGGTCAGCATCACAAAAGATCGGTGGGTGCTGAATATACTGCGCAATGGATATGCGCTACGTTTCCGGAAGAGACCACAACCGATTCCTCCAAAAAAGACTCGCTCGTACCATCTAAAACTCCTCAAAAGGGAGGTGAGCGTCCTCTTAAAGAAAAACGCAATCGAAGAGGTACCCCCATCCCAAAGGGGGAGAGGAGTGTACTCAAGGTATTTTCTAGTCCCCAAAAGAGACCAAGAGGACAAGTTCAGACCGATTTTGGATCTTCGAACCCTCAACAAGATGGTGGTCAAAGAGAAGTTTTGCATGCTGGCACTTCATCAGATATGTTCTCATCTACAAATTGGAGATTGGATGTGTTCGGTGGATTTACAGGACGCGTACTTCCACATTCCTATAACACCAGGTCATCGGAAGTACTTGAGATTTCTGGTAGGGAACAAGCATTACCAGTACAAAGTGCTTCCCTTCGGACTAAAATCCGCACCAAGGGTATTCACCAAGTGCATGGCAGTGGTAGCGGCATGTCTGCACAAAAGAGGTCTCTTTGTGTACACATATCTAGACGACTGGCTCCTGAAGAGTCCGTCCCCTCGTCAAGCCACCAAAGACTGTCACCTGTGTCTTCAACAACTACACAGGCTCGGCCTCCACGTGAACACAGAAAAATCGGTCCTGCAGCCCACGCAAGCTATCCACTATCTGGGAGCAGTTCTAGACACAAAGGTAGGAAGAGCGTTTCCTTCGCAGGAGAGACTATCTTCCATGGGGCAGAAATGCAGAAAGTTACTTCAGTTTCCTCGTCCAAAGGTGCGAGAAGTAGCGTCTCTATTGGGCTCCATGGTGTCCTGCATCTTCCTAATACCGAACGCCAGGTTGAGGATGCGACCTCTACAAGAGTCTGTGGAAGATCAGTGGGACCAAGCGACTGGAGATTGTGAGGATCGAATCATCCTATCTCAAGCAGCACTGACCTCAATACAGTGGTGGACTCGCCCTCGGAATGTCTTGCAGGGAGTCTCTTTTCTGCAACCTCTTCCTTTGCTGTCTGTGGTAACGGACGCATCTCTAGAAGGCTGGGGTGCTCACATGGGTCATCTTCAGATTCAGGGTCGCTGGTCGACCAACCTTCAAACATACCACATCAACATGCTGGAACTTCGAGCAGTTCATCTGGCGCTCAAAGCGTTCCTTCCAGCAATAACAATGGACAAAATCCTGGTTCAGACGGACAACACTACAACTATGTTCTATCTGAACAAGCAGGGAGGAACTCGATCTCGCCCTCTGTCTCTGGAGGCCCAGACAATCTGGCACTGGCTTCTGGCTCGGGGACTGTCGGTGGTGGCAGTACACCTTCCAGGCGAGCTAAACACAAAAGCGGACGCACTCAGCAGGCACTTCGAAGATCAGCCAGACTGGGTGCTAAACGACGAAGTAGTCGAAGAACTCTTCCGTTGCTGGGGTCGTCCAGACATAGACTTATTTGCGGACGACGAAAACGCCAAATGCCATGCCTTCGCGTCCAGGTTCCACCGGCCAGGGACGAAAGGGAACGCTCTCCTGCTGGAGTGGATAGGAATGTTCGCCTATGCGTTTCCTCCTCTGGCACTGATTCCGAAGGTGGTGGCCAAGCTCATCAGATCGAGCGTGGACATGATCCTAATTGCTCCGGATTGGCCGCGACAATGGTGGTATCCAGACCTGTTACATCTGTCCCTCTGTCCACACAGACGCCTGCCGTGCAGGCCAGACCTGTTGAGCAAAATGAACGGGAGGATCCTGCATCCCAACCTCCCGTCGCTGAACCTGACTGCATGGCTCCTGAGGTCTTGCAATATGGACACTTAAATCTGCCTCCAGAATGTATGAATATTTTAAGAGAGGCAAAGAGACCTTCCACAAGGGCGTCTTATGCGTTCAAGTGGAAAAGATTTTTCATTTGGTGTAAGGACCATGGCTTTGATCCCACCAAAGGTCAAGAAGAGGTAGTCCTTCCATACCTCCTTTACTTAGCTACATCAGGGTTGAAATACGCTTCTATTAGGGTTCACCTATCCGCCATAGTAGCGTACAGAAAATCCCCTACACAAACATCGTTTTTTCAGGTCCCAGTGGTTAAGGACTTCCTTCAGGGATTAAAGAAGGTCTATCCCCCTGTGAGAAATCCTTCTCTTCCCTGGGAGTTGAACCTGGTTCTCTCCAGGCTGATGTCTACACCGTTTGAGCCTATACACAAGGCCTCCTTGCAGCATCTCACTTGGAAGGCGGCCTTCTTGGAGGCAATAACCTCTGCGCGCAGGGTTAGCGAGATACAAGCACTCTGCACCAAGGAACCTTACACTGTGTTTCACCACAACAGAGTGGTAATGAGGGCTCACCCATCTTTCCTTCCAAAAGTGGTATCGGATTTTCATATAAATCAAACGATTACCCTTCCTTCGTTCTTTCCTAACCCATCGACCCCAGCTGAGAGGTCGTTGCACTCGTTGGATCTTAAACGGGTGCTAAAGTTTTACCTAGAAAGAACGAAGGACACCAGAAAGACAGACCAGCTCTTTGTCAATTATGGTTCAATGAGGACCGGTTTTGCAGCAGCCAAAAGATCCATCTCCAGATGGATTGTCTCATGTATCAAACTAGCATACCATCTGGCTGGCAAACCTTTGTTACAATCACCCAAAGCTCATTCCACTAGAGGGAAAGCAACCACAATAGCGTTTTTGCATGACATTCCTATGTCAGAAATATGCAAGGCTGCTACATGGAAATCAGTCCATACTTTTACAAGGCATTATTGCCTAGAGTCTGATTCCAGAGCGGATTCTCAAGTAGGGCAAGCCTCCCTGAGAAACCTATTTGGGTAGAATATGGCCTACTTTTGGGCCTACAACTATGAATGTTATCTGTTGATTCCTTTGCCCGCAGGGATGAGGTGAGGCTCGCTACTGTATTCTAATGCTTATGACTATTGATGAGGATCCCCTGGAAGAGAAGGATTAGTTACTTACCTGTAATCCTAGGTCTCTTCCAGGGGTATCCTCATCAAAGTCATAAGCAACCCTCCCGCCTCCCCGGGCAAAGGACTTTGTTTATTAAATAGGAGATGTGTTTAACCTGTTATTACCATGGTTTGGTTTTCAGTCTCCGAAAAGAACTGACCTAACTGTAACCCCTGAGGCATGATGGGAAGCTAGGGGCAGAGGTGCCTTAAAGGCACAGCGTCAGTTTTAGTACATTCAGCTACAAGTTAGCTTTTCAGTCTTTTTAGACTGGGTATTTGCAATGCAGCCTGGGAGCTGTATATGCTTACAGTGTGTTATAAGAATTTCTACTGTTTTCTAAGCATTAAAACAGTTTCTAAACAAGCATTGGTGTTCTTTCTCATGTTTCTAATGCAAAATACACTGTATGGTGGAAATTCTTCACAGCATATTCCAGCTCTATTGTTTTATTTGGCTGCAATTGCTTATTTTTATATATATATATATTTATATATATATATGTCTATATATATGTGGGGCACATATATTATATTGTTTCCGGGGTCCCGCGCATGGGCGGGAATATTCTAATGCTTATGACTTTGATGAGGATATGAGTCACGGTGGACGTGTGACGGCCGGGAGCAGTCATGACCACGCCTGCGATTGGAATGTCCAGAAATGGTGCGGAATTTGAGCAGAAGTGAAGAGGTTAACCGATCAAGCCACTGCATTCCAGATCGGTAACGTGGTTTCATGCAGTCGACCTGTAAGGATGGGAGTACCTCAGGGCTCTATTTTGTGCCCAACGCTTTTAATCTCTATGTAATTCCACTGGCCAGGGTGATCAGATCATATGGTTTTGATGTAGTGTCATACGCCAATAGCACTCAGATTCTGATCACCCTTGGTCCTTACCCCATGGACACAAAAACACGCTTTATTACCTGCATGTTGCAAGTTGACAGATGGATGAGCACTAACCATCTGCAACTTAATGGTAATAAGACCGAGGTGATACTCTTTGGGAAGGCACATGAGCACTGGTAAAAAGACTGGTGGCCTCACAAACTTGGCCCCTGTCCAATTCCTAGGCAGGCAGTGCGCAATCTTGGTATTCTAATTGATGGCCAACTATCAATGAAGAACCAGGTCAACAATCGATAGGCACCTGCTTTGGCATCATGCGCAGCTTGAGCAAAATCTTTAAATGGATCCCGATAGAAGCTAGGAAAACTCTAGTACAGGGACTCATCATCAGCCGGATAGATTACAAGAATGCCTTGCTGACCCCAATAAATGAAGATCTGCGGTCCAGGCTACAGGTTCTGCAAAATACAGCGGCCAGGCTGGTATTGAATCTCCCATCTAGATCACCCTCCGCACCAAGCTTAAAATTCCTTTTCTTGCTTCCTGTAAAGAAGAGAACCAGGTTTAAAACTCTCTGCCTGGCACACAAGATTACAAGATTATGTACGGTAGATGTCCCAGCTACTTAGCAAAGAGACTCAGCTGGTACCAGCCTCGCAGGCCATTAAGGTCCAGTAATACATTTATCCTCACCCCTCTCAGTCCGTACTGCCAAAGATGGCAAAAAATAATTTTCCTTCTTGGCGCCCACCCTCTGGAACAAATTGACCCCCCCCCCCCCCCCCCACCTACCTTTGCCTTGTCATTGATCACAACTGTTTCTGTAGGGGGTTAAAAACATGGCTGTTTTATCATTAAACCTGCAAGATCTTCTCTCTAGCCGGAAAGTCATAGTTGTTCATCAGCGCCATAAGACCTTTGGGTGATGTGTGCTCAATAAATATCCCTGATTTGATAAGCTAGTGCCATGTCGTGAGGGATCCACAACATGAATCCCCTGACACTGGCAATTCAATTTTGTATTGATAGCCGTTAAGTATGGCTAGAAGAGGTTAGAATTGAACTCGCATTTTTGAGCATATGACCCACACTGGTGAGGATGACTAGGTGCCCAAAAATGTAGCAGGTTCAGTGGGTATACTGTAGTACTTTTACAGTTAGTATTAGTTGTGTTTCCTTTGTTGATTGTTGTACTTTTTTGTTCTCCCCCTTTGTGTTTGGAGGTGCCTGACTTCAAAATGGCCACCCTCGATTCCTGGCACCCTATTGAAGGGCCCGTTTAACCTTAGCACCTTCGCTGCTTGAGATATTCCTCTCCTGTGCTGAGCCCTAATAGAAATGGGTGTGGTCATGACGAGCTGAGCTCGTCATGAGCACTGTGCCTCATGACGAGCTGAGCTTGTCATGAGCACCGAAGGGGTTAAGATGGCTGCCGATCAGGGCTGACTTCTCATGAGGTTTAGGTCCTGGTGCAGAGGCTCAGTGAAACAAGGTGCATGCTGGACAGTACAGTGGTGCACGTAGCTGCAGTCAGGAGGAACAGGAGCAGGCAGCTAGTTGGAGAGCCTGTGACCGGATCCAGCTTCCAGGGTCACAGGCAGTCTGAGAGAGCACAAACACAGGGTGGGCTCACACACAGGGTGGGCTCCTGAAGGCGCGTCTCTGGACCACTCATAGCTGTGCGCGACCGTGGTCTGCTCCCGAGGTGGCGTCTCAGGAATGTGGCTCATGAAGGACGCTCGCAGCAATCTGGGTGGGCTCCCGACTCCACTCCGTCGTCTTTACGAGGACAGCGATCAGTACGCAGGGTTCTTAGAATAACTTTTGTCGCCAGTTGTCGTGTCTATTCGGCAGTATAGACAACCCAGACACTGCAATGCTAAGTATCATCCTAGCGCCCCTTAAATTAAATCTGCCACAAAATTACAGGACCTTGGAGAGGCACGGTAGCTCTAGTATTTAAAGGCAATTTTGGCATAGCATTTTTGCTGACATGGTTGGTGTCATTAGCTTTGTCTCCTTGTGTGGTAGCTTTCATGGTGTCCCCTATGTAAGTAAACCTGCATTTTTGACAAGCTAGGGGACCCTCTACGCAGAGTGGAACGTAATTCATACAGTACTTTCCTAAAGGAGATATATGAGTTTCTAAGATTACATAGCATTTTGGCAGAGTAGCAGATTCTGACGGGATCCCTTACTTCCATAAAATAAATGTAAAAAAAGGTGTGCTGACAACGTTCGGGCGCAGACAGGCTTGCCTTTGGCGCACCAGCCATGCTTCCACTGCCCATCCGCATCAACATCCTCCTTATATGTGTGTCTCTCAATTAGCACTAGACTGCCGACTTCAAAGATAAGGGGCGGGAGCCACTCCAACAACTCACAACCAGGAAGTGGGGCAGCTGATGCTTTCTGTGCATCAACTACATAGACATACCCTATGCACACACTCAGTCTTTTTGTACACGTAGGTGGTGGTACATAAAATTCATAGTAACGCTAAACAGGCAGAGAAACAGTACATAATGACAAGAATGGAAAAGAACAGTGTGACAAGGGATGATCCTTTGGTCCTTTTTTTAATTTTCAAGGCTTAACAACAGCCAGCTGACACGTGTTTCATCGCATCACGCGAATCTTCAGGGCTCTAGGTAGCTGAGTTTGAGCCAAAGGTCGCTCTGCCGGTGATATTTCCGACCCGGTGGGGCCCAAGACAGTCTTGAAATTACAATATAGAAGAGGACGTGGACTTGAAGCGAAGTGCGCTTCTTGTATGTACCCGGGAACTGATGTTCTTATCTAGAGGGAGCCAATCGCTCCGAAATCTTAGGGTCCAATGTAGCGTTAATTAACCATGGAGCAACAACGGTTGCTCTGTGCCTTCGCAGTAAACAAATGTTGATATTGTGTAAAATCCAGAGGAGCTGTTCCCGGGTCGCCGTGTTCCTGGTAGTGGACTCTCTAAAACCCATTTTCTCATTTCTTGCTTTCTATGCATCAGTCACTTTACAGAGACCGCGGCAGACCTGGAAGCGAACTGAGCAAATGATCCAGTGACCCAAATTTTTAATACAGTAAAAACCCACCAGATAAAAATGTAATCCACATAAAATGTGCAAATGAGTAATGAGCGCATTAAAGCTTGCCTGTATTGATCTGGCTGCACATCCATGTCCTCCTATGTATATGTCCCTGAATCATAACCAGACTGCTGACTTCAAAGATGGCGACATGGGTTTTCCATCTCTGCTCTTGGGTTTTGATCCAGGTGCTCAATTTCAAGTTACTTTGTCCATTCGCTCTCTTTCCTGTGAAGTAGAGCAGGGTATCCTTGGCTCTGCCAGGTTCTCATAGCATGTAGATTGTGACAGCGGTAGGGATGTGCCTGTGTGATTGTCTAAGTCTATCAAGATATTGTTTCAGCTGATCCAGGTTTTCCTTCTTTTGTGCGACCATGTTTTGAGACCAGCATAGTCGCTGCTTCCAGCATTCTTTACCGGATATCCATTTGCTGGGGCCTGTATCTGAGATGAGAATTACTTCTGTTTGGCAATGATTTCCTGGACAAAATCATGATTAATGTACATTTTGTGGCTGTCGAGTGAGAAGGGGACTTGTTGCTTGACTGGCTTTAATGACTGCTTGGGCCTATTGATGGCGTATATATGGGGGATCCTTCTAGCGTGGTTACCTCCACTTTTTTCCTGATGTCAGTGTGGACTGGTCTGACTGTGATCCTTCTAATCCGGATCCCAGCCACTGTGCTTCCTCCCTAAATTGGACAGTGATTAGTACTTTGGTACCTTCCCAATTGGCTACTGGTGTACCCTTCTAAGACCCTAGTATATGGTACTAAGGTACCCAGGGCAGAGGTACACCAGGGGTCTCCCATGGACTGCAGAATGTATAGTGCCACCCATAGGAGACCACTTAAACTGTAATTACAAGCCAGCCGTTGCAGCCTGTGTAAGCTGGTACTACCACCACCAAGTTGATTATCCAGGCTTTGGAAGTGCAATCAGCCATTTAATACTTTTAGTGGACATTAAGAAAATTACGAGATGTCGAACTATATGCTGGCTGCACCGAAACTGGTCTTATCTGGTATCAAACATGTTGGAATCCTACACCAACACTGATTTCAGGGTCGGATGTAGGTTCCTATGTACTGCGGGGCAACCCTAGGGTGCCCCCCTGTATTTCTGGTATGAGCCCTTTAGGGTCTAACAGCAAGCTAGTGCTGCTGCCGACCTTCTCCTCCTTTTACTGCTGAGCGGAGCTCAAGCAGGGGAAGGCAGAACAATAGGTTTCAGCCCACAGGGAGGTGTGGCCACCTCCAAGACAGGACTTACTGTATTGGGCTAGGGTGGGGGCACTTGCCAGCGCAACCGTACTGCTTTGAAGGGCACATTTGGTGTCCTCTTTTCTTAATCCAGTTTGAGCCAGCTCAGGGAGCCCTTGGCTCCCGATCTAGTGTTGAACTGAACAAAGGACATGGGAGTAGCCTGATGAGCTCCTTGCTACCTGCCTGCCCCTGAGGATTACCGGTGCACGCTGCCCTCACCACGAGAGAGACTTTGTTTAGCCACCCTCCCATTCCTTTTGCTTCTACTAATGGTTGAGAATGCGGTTAAGGAGTCATGTTTTGACCTCAAAACGGGTTGCCAAAGTGGGGCATCTCAGATCTAAGTGCAGGCGTATTCAAGATGTTGTTGGTTTCTGAATACCTCGGGCAGAAGTGACCCGGTCAGTGGAGAAGGGCTGGGGACATCGGCTACCGCAAATGTCCCTGGCCCGAGGGGGTACCCCGTGATCCGCCCGTGGGAGTGGGGGTGATGGTGGTTGCGCCAGGGGACCAAGGTATGGCCCGGTGGCCTAGGCTCATCTTCCCCGAATGGGTGCCATGGGGTGTCCCTTTACTTGGTTGTTCTGGCGTGATACTTTTTGGGGGGCCAGCTGCCTTACTGGCCCCAGCTCCCTCTATATTTATGGAGTGGAGAGTTTGCATTGTAAACAATGCCATTAGGAACCTAGAGTGGTCAGTCATGACTCCATAGGGAGTGTGAGAATATGCTAGCAGGAGATCAGATGCACTAGTAAAAGTTTGCTGTATTAAACTGTATGGAGTTTGTAAATGTATGGAAATATTATGCAATGTGAAGACAACTGTTGAATTTTAATGTCGTGTTTATGGAGTGTAATAAATACGGCCAGAGAATGGGTACATTCTCAAACGCAAATCTGGTTGTCTGGTGTGGTTTTCATATGATGGTGCAGCTGTAATGTTGTTCTGGTATGGGGAGGGCAATTTCGGTCTTCCTTCTTCAGCACATTGGTCTCATGACGGTCCATCACCTATGGTTTAGTGTCTTTCATATGTTTATAGCTCACGTTGCCACCCATATTGCGGCCACGGTGAAGACTTCAGTGAGACTCCGCCATCTTCCCCCTTGGTTGGCCTATGCTTTCTAATGACCATATTTCTTTTCCCCACTCACTAAGCTTGTAGTGAGTACTGCTTTATGGGTTTCTTTTTTTTACGATCAATTTTATTGAGTTTTGGATTGAACAACAAACAGCCCCATTCCGAGCTAAATTATACATTGGGAGAATAGGGAGAAAAGACACACATCACATTGACATCAAGGCTACATAAAGGAATCAAGAAAAGCAGACCACACCATCTGTCGTCGAGTACCTTGACTGATTTCCCCCATATGCAACGAAATTTCTCGAGACACCCCCTGGCTACCTATAGAGGCCGCTCCTGCGCAGCACACCAGCCCACCCCCCGACGCCAGCGCCCTAGAGTGGGAAGGGCAGTGTCCAGCCAGTGAGCAGCAATGTCCCTCTTGGCGACCGCCAACGCAGTATTGAGGAAGAGCTTCCGAGGCCTGGAGCCGTCCAGTCCATCGGTGATGCCCAGCAGAACGCTTATAGGATCAAGAGGCCCCTCCCAGCTCAGGAACCCTGTCAGGTTTTGTGTTAAGAATTCTCAATACCCCTGAATTGCAGTACATGAACACACCATATGATAGAAGTCAGCGTGGGGGTGGGGGCAGTGAGCATCAGGCCGAAGCCCAGCGCGAGGAGACGCAGGGGCGTAAAATTGGTGGCGTGCAGAAAATAGACTTGGACCAGGCGAAGTCTTGCCGATACCGCAATCGTCCTAGGGGCCATCAGGGCGTCCCTCCAATCCTTATCCTCCAGAGCCCCAAGCCAGCCCTCCCACTTCTCTCAGAGCAGGGAAAGGGAGTTAGGGGTATTATTGGTGAGTGAGCGGTAGATCCGAGAGACTCCACCCTTCCCCAAATCCCCAGTCTGAACTTACGCCTCGGTGGGGTATATTCATCGATGTGTATAGGACAATCCTACCCAGAGTGTTCAGAGGCAGCGTGCGCCATTTAAGGAGGTCGGCGCGTATCCGCTTAACCAGCGGGGTGACATTGAGCTCCCATGCGAGGTCAGGGAGAAGGGAGATCCAAATCCCCAGGTACCTGAAGGACAGCCGCCAAAGCGGAATCGACGACTGCCAGTCGAAGCACGCGCATGATAGGTGTAAGGGGACAAGGACAGACTTGGACGGGTTAAGCTGCAGGCCGGAAACTTGTTCAAAAATGGCCAGCGCCCGAAGGCAGCGAGGTCCGATCGGGCAGGGTCAGCCAGGAAAGACAGCGCGTTGTCCACGTATAACGCGATTTTGTCCTCCTCTAGGCCAGGCCACCTCCAGCCAGTCAGGGAGTGGTCATTGCGAACAAGGCAGGCGAACAGCTCCATTGCCCGAGCAAAAAGGATCGGGTAAAGATGGACAGCCCTTCCGCGTACCCTGTCCAGTGGGGAAGGGGCGGGATAGCTCGCCATTAATGAGAACCCGGGGGCGGTGATAGAGTAGTCGCACCAGATTGCGGAATGGAGTGCCAAAGCCCATCTGGTCCAACACCGCATCCAAGTAGCTCCTGTCAGCTGGAGTCAAAAGCCTTCTCAAAATCAATAAGGAGAAGGCACAAGTATGGAGTCAGCAGGTGTTAATTGGCATGGGAAGGTGAAGGTGTCGGAGACAAGTGTCTAGTCCCTCGGAGAGGCATGAAGCCGCATTGGTCAAGGTGGACAAGCTGGGCTAAATGCAGCTGTATGCGATTGGCCAATTTGGAAGCCAAGATCTTGAGCTCCGTATTGATGAGTGAAATGGGACGATAGTCCGAGCAGCGCTGCGAGGCGGGTTGGGACTTAGGGATCACTACGATGGTAGCGAGATCCGTCTCCGGACGAAATGAGCCACACTCCGCCGCTTCTTTGTACATCGCTACGAGAGGTGAAAGTAGGGTATCGCGATAGGGCGAATGAAACTCCAGAGGGAGTCTGTCCGGCCCAGGAGTCCTACCAGCCGCCAGGCGCAAAATGGTGTCGGACAGCTCCGCAAGGGTGAGCGGGAGATCCAACACCGCGTCGGAGTCGGTAAGGCGTGGAAGAGGGAGCTTCTTCTGTTGGAGGAGGTCAGAGAGGGAAAGACCAGACGACCGTACCGAGTAGAGAGTAGCGTAGTAGGAGGCAAAGCATTGGGCCACTGTCACTGAGGCGCAGTTGAGCATTCCATCTGCGTCTGCCATTTCGACTATGATACGTTTGGCCATGGGGTAGGTGGCGAGGCGGTGGAGGAGCTTCCCATTTTTGTCTCCCCCAGCCATACACTCTGGCCACAGACGAACGCCAAAAAAGCTTCGCAGCTTCCAGGGCGGTCTGTCTAATCTAATCTCGTAGGAACGCCAATCTCCGTTCCTGGACATCAGATCTATCCTCTGGGTCCAGCACCTCAATCAGGGTGGCTTGCACTTCCAAATGTGTGAGCTGAGAGTTGTGAGCCGTGCGAGTGAGTTTCAACTGGCCCATGGCGCACCCCGTAGTAGGGGCCTTTCCAGCCTCCCAAAGGGTGCGAGAGGAGGACACAGAGCCTTGGTTAGTGGTAAAAAAGGTACAGAGTTCAGCACCAA
Source organism: Lissotriton vulgaris (assembly GCF_964263255.1). Taxonomy (NCBI): domain Eukaryota; kingdom Metazoa; phylum Chordata; class Amphibia; order Caudata; family Salamandridae; genus Lissotriton; species Lissotriton vulgaris. Next base: position 1,986,533,614 of record NC_141691.1, on the reverse strand, counting down.
TGCTGTCCTTGAACTGCTCGTCTTGGAGGAACCAAGCATTAAGTCGCCAAAGCGGTCGGGAGGATGGGGGAAGGGCCCCTATATGAAGTAGCCCTGGGGAATGGTCCGACAGGCCCCTCGGGAAAATAGAGGTTGCCTGGAGCCCTCTGCAGTCCTGAGCCGGCAGGTAAGCATAATCTAGGCTTGCATGAGTGTGATGAGAGGCAGAAGTGTGGGTGTATTGCCTAGCAGTCGGGTGCCACAGTCTCCAGGCGTCTCCGAGACCCAAACTGGCAGCCCATGAAGAGAGGAGACTGGATTGGACAGTCCTGGAGGTAGAGGGAGGGGACGCAGTGACAAGGCCTGGGTCCATAATGGTGTTAAAGTCGCCCCCCACCACAGTCAGTCCAAGGGGAAAAGCCGCGATCAGCGGGGTAAGTCCGCGGAGTGTAGGGGGGTCAGCAAAGCAGGAGGGGAGTAGACAAACAGGAGATTAAGCGGGCGATCCCCAAGGGTCCCTTTTAAAAGAATAAAGCAGCCCTGAGGGTCATGTGTCACCTTACTCGCCACTAGAGGAAGAACACGACGTTCCAGAATTGCCACCCCTCCGGACCCCCGACAAAACCCAGAATGCCATACAGCACCGTAGCCATAGCGGGCAAGGTAGGGGCAATGTTGACCTAACAGATGGGTTTCTTGAAGCATGAGTATGTCCACCACCTGACGCTGGGCGTATCTCAGGACGTCTGTGCGCTTAATCTTATCCAGCAGGCCGTTACCATTCCAGGACATTAGGTGGAGCGATGAGAGCGTGTTAGAATCGCCGAGGAAGAGGCGGCCTTGGGGGGAGCCGGGCCGCAAGGCAGCTTAGCAGGGATATTGGAGGTGTGGTAACTCCCAGAGCCCGTGGATAGGGTAGCGTAGTAGTGTGCGGAAAGTGTTCATCCAGGTGTAATGGAACAAAGGTGGTGCAGAAAACATTAGCCCTAAAAAACAAAACAAACCGGAGCAGAAGTTCCAACCCCTCCCAACCCACCACCCCACACTTCAGGAACGGAAGCATCTATCGCCTCAACAGTAACAGAACTAACACACCAAGCTAAAATGCTTGGAAACGGGGAAAGTCGTGGAGGACCCCTCCTCATAGTAGGATGTTCATGTTCTATACCATCGGTAAACAGTTAGTGGCCAAATGGGATACTGGTCTCAGTCTTGGCAACTGGTCTTGAACGACCCCAACTGGGAATCCAAACATCATATGAAAGGCTAACATCACTGTGATATGATCAGGCCGGCCCAGTGAGAAGTGTCGGGCTGCGGGAAAGATCAGTGTCCGGAAGATCTATCAAGGACGGTCAAGGCGAAGCCGAACTGGAGTCAGGGCGGCCTAGGGAGCCAGTGCGCCGCCCTGCCGGAAAGGTCTCCCCGGAAGGCCCAGACGTGTGGCCCTGCGAGGGGCCCGTCGGAGAGGCAGAGCACGCACGTCGCTGGCCCCTGCGCCTCCCGGACTGCCTGCAGCACGGGCGAAGAGCCGGCACGCCCCGCCGGGTGCCACCGGTAGCAGTAGGTGGAGCGTGATTCTGGGCAGGCATCTGCAGCAGGCGCTCTTCTGTTGCCCATGTCCACGCCTCTTCTGGAGTCTCAAAGAAGATGGATTTGTCCTGAAAGACCACACGCAGCCGCACTGGGAAGAGGAGTCTGTATTGAATATTAAGCGTGCGCAGCGTCTGCTTGACCTCCCCAAAGGAGGGCCGCTGAGACTGGACCACCCGGGTGTAATCAGGGAAGCTCATTATCGTCAGGTTCTCATGCTTGAGCGGTTGCTTCTTCCGGAATTCAGCCAGGAAAACGTCTCTTTCCCGGTAGTTGAGTATCTGCATAATAGTTGGTCGCGGAGGGGCACCCGCCTGCGGCCGGGGGGCAGCGATCTGTCCGCCCTCTCGATCGTGAACCAGGGAGAAAGCGCTCCCTCAAGCATCCAGGAGCGTATCCAGCGTTCCACAAAGTCCGCTGCCCGACCTTATTCCACACCCTCAGAAAATCCAACCAGGCGAAGGTTGTTGCGGCGGGCGCGGTTTTCCACATCTTCAGCCTGCCGGTGGAGCTCCTGCGTGTGGGACTGGAGCCGATTCACCTGGGCCTCGAGTTGCTGAACGTCGTCCTCCACGGCTGACACTCGGGACTCTGCCTCCTTAATCTGGCTTAATCTGGGTATTAGGGTTCCGAAGGTCCTGCCTGATCAGCGTTATGTCGACGCGGACCTCCGCAATCTTGCCCTCGACCGAGGACTGCGACGTCTGGATCGCCTGGAGAATTACGGAGAGGTCGGGTGCGGCAGGGGCACGCACGCCTGCAAGACCACCGGCAGCCGCAGCATCAGCGGTGGTGAACCGATCTATTCTGGTTTGAGTAGGTGGGGTCTTGGGTATTTTATCCCCGACCATGGTGACGTCCAGGCAGGACGGAGACGGGGCAACGGCTCGCCAGAAGCAATCTGGCCAGCCGGAAGGCAAGGAAAGAGGATGGAAGAGATAGGCCCGGGCGCAGTCCGCCGCCCCGCGCCGATCTGATCGTACTCGGCGAGGGCCTCAGTGGACCACAAAACAGTAAACAAAAAATCAATAGGGGGAGTGAAGAGGTAGTGCTAGAAAGCACTCAGGTGGATACACCCTCCTCCAGTCAATGGTAGATAAACAACCAGATCCACCTCTAAGAGGTTTCCTGTGAGCCAAGGTATTGAAGGCATACACAGGATTTGTTAAAATACCCCTCACACACCAAAAGGGCCCTTGGTGTCCTGCTTCATCATCGGGGTCTTCCCGCCTGCTGCGGGACGGGGCGTGCTATGACTACGCTGCAGCACTTAGATAATGTAAGTGCTATGTGAAGTGTATAATGAGTGAGTGCAAGTAGGGTCAGGGGTGAATGAAAAAAGTGAAATTAAAAAATACCTGGCCTTATGGGAACAAAAATTATTTTATTAGTTATAGGCTGGTATTATTAAAAGTATGTGCGGTGGAGAGACCAAAGTTGTCAATGAGCGTGTTCTCCTGGGGATGTCAACATGTTTCGAGGCCTTGCCTGCCTCTTCGTCAGGACTGAGTTAGATCTCACTGTGGTCGTCATCCAATGGTGAAAAAGTGTATATACAGGTGAGAAAAATAAAATAACAGTACTATACCTATGTGGTATGTAATTAATTCTAGTTAGAGCCCTGTCGGTATTTCTGAATCATGAACCTGCAAGATAAAAAATGAGATCACGTTATTAACCATGCGCTTCCCAATGCGCTTCTATATGTCTCCTGTGGAGGGAAGAGCATGATGACATAAGGTGACTTTACGTTTTGTGCAAGTATCATACTACAAGAAAAACACGTTTTTATTGCTGTGACCTATTCAGGAAGAAAAGGACACTACATAACGGAGAACACACATGACATAAAGAACACACTCATATCAGTATCCCAATCATACTGGTGAGGATGTATGCAAACCCCCCCTTAATTGAAAAAGATCAATGTAACCACCTCCACCCGTTTATACACTGTCTAGACATCTACACTTGAATTGACTGCACAGCGCATGCTAGAGTCATCGCGAGCTTCTCTATTAAGCGACGCGCACCCACTCGCCTACATGAGGGTCATCCTTAACGGATGTGGAGTCCTACTAACCCGCCTACACAGGATTTGTCCCACCACTTAATAACAGCGACCACGAGGTGATCCCGAACATTGCAATATGGCCGCCACGCAGTGCCTACACATCGGGCCCGGTTTAGTTCTCTCTAAACCAGAGGCGGTGTTCCACCGACACAGGTGCAACCAATTGTTCAATTTAATAGAGTATATAAGTGCTTCACCCGCTCCTCTCTCTCACACCACGAAAGCCGCGGACGAGGAAGGATGCGAGGATTTCTCTACTGGTAGTGAGTACGGCATAGCCGTGTTAGGGAATCCTGACTTAGATTCTTCTCCGCTTACTGGAACTGAATATGTCCATAATTTTTTCCTCACACCCACAGATGGAATTTCCACTTACCCCTCTTCCAGACCGGCTCATGGGGCACTGACTCCTAAATATTGCAGAATGTATTGGGCTGATTATAAGAGTTACCATGTAAAATTCTTTAGTTTACAGCTCACCACTGTTCACGCAGATCATCGCGTCTTTGAGTGTGTTCTTTGTCATGTGTGTTCTCCGTTATGTAGTGTCCTTTTCTTCCTGAATAGGTCACAGCGATAAAAATTTGTTTTTCTTGTAGTAAGATACCTGCACAAAACGTAAAGTCACCTTATGTCATCATGCTCTTCCCTCAACAGGAGACCTATAGAAGCGCATTTGGAAGCGCATGGTTAATTACGTGGTCTCATTGTTTATCTTGCAGGCTCATGATTCAGAAATACTGACAGGGCTCTAACTAGAATGAATTACATACCACATAGGTATAGTACTGTTATTTTATTTTTCTCACCTGTATATACACTTTTTCACCATTGGATGATAACCACAGTGAGTGACAGAGGGATCTAACTCCGTCCTGACAAAGGCAGGCAAGGCCTCGAAACATGTTGACATCGCCAGGAGAACAAGCTCATTGACAGCTTTGGTCTCTCCGCCGCACATATTTTTAGGTCTCGCGACCTATCAATGCGCGCAAGCGCATTGAGCGGAGCGAGAATTCAAGTAGCCAAAATCCTCGTCAAACCAAGGGCCTTCTGCTGCTGTTTTGTTTAAGTTCACGTGAATCACGTGACCAAACAAGCACGCGCATTCACGGCCGCACAGCACATCAAAGGGCTTCGCCCAGCATGCGCTCTGCGGCTTCTCCTCCCCTGTCTCGATCACACTCTCATCCCCTGCTGCTTCACACCGTGTCGCATTTTTTTTTTGGGGCTGTTTGACTTTAACCGGCTCTACACCGTGTCGCATTTCTCCTCCCCCCTCCCCTTCTCTGCTTCTCTGCCTTCCCTCCGTCTTGTTTCCATTTTGTCTTCTGCCATTTCCTTCATTTCATGTGCATTTTTTTTCATGTTTTAGTTTCCGAGGACTGTGTGCTTCTCTCGTAGGCTCTCCCGCCCCCATCCGGCTTCCCTCCAACCATTTGCCACACTCCTTGCCTCGGTCTTGCCTCCCCCTCCATTCTCCTCCCCTCGCTCGCATTCCCGCCCCCCACCAGGCTCTCCCGCCCGTTTCTCTTTTTTATCTCTGTCTCTCAATAAACCTGTTTGCCAGGATCCTCCCCTGGGCATCGCACTCAGGATGTATGAGGTGCAGACAGGTACATTAAGGTTTATTACTAGACTGCACTAGACTACATTGTACAAAATACCACAGCAAGACTCCTAGCAAAAAAAAACACATACACCGCGCCTGCAAAAGCGTGTGTCAGAAGCCACGTAATTAAAGAGCGCTCTGTTTAATGAGGAAGAAAACGAGAAAGCACTTACGGAGACATTTGTGAATATGTCAACAATGCAAAATCAGTGTGTATTGTTGATTCACACTAAATCAAAGCTATTTAAGAGAGGAGGAAGCTATCGTGTCTTAACGCTTCCCTGCCACTGCTTGCTGAAACCGCAGAAGTGCAATCAGAGGGCAGCGGAGATCCTCAGACGGGAAATTACCTCGGGCGCCATAGAAACAGGCAGGGAAGCCCGTCCAAAGCAACACCGCTTCTTTTTTCCAATCAATGGGCATTCGCTACCCCGGACGATCAATTAAAAGTCATGGAGAATAATTATTTGACATTACTTATTCGCCCAGTTGTGCAGCACTGCGAGGTCGCCTGGCAGTTCCCCCCACATACGCACCCAGTGCCCCATCTAAGAAAGCAGGCTCGGCCAGTCTCACTCCCACAAGCGGGGCAATTACTGGTAGCGCTATGATACTACCGCTACGGTAAACACCGATAGCGGTAACTACCAATTACTGCGGGGGGATAAGTAATAACTTTTCGGTAATTAAGTTAATAGCGTTTTCTATCTAAAATATTCCAAAGCCCACCTATGTGCAACAACCAACTTAACCTAACCATACAGCAGGCGTTGAACACCCCAGCCAAGCGCATTTCTACCAGAGGCACCGCACTAGAACTGACACGCAAACAGAGGCTGTATGGAAAGGCGGAATCCCAGACTGACAACTGCTGTTCCATATGAAAACGTGAATATACCCAAGGAAATTACTTGCATAGGTACACGAACGGACTAAATAGTGGAAATCACTGGTCAAAACACAATAGCAAAAAAGAAATCAAAAGTCCTGCCTTATTCTGGAACTCTCCAAAAAGTTGTGCCACTTTATGAGCAGTCCCGTCCCCATCAGTAATGTTGCAACTACTCCCCCCACACCCCGCACCCACACCTTCACCCCAACAGCCGAAGACCCATTAGTCCTCACAACACTTATGTACTACCCTTGTGGTTGGTTTGACCTTTTGCCGTGTCACTACCCCATGAACACCAGAGCACAGCCAGGCATTTGGTGGCTACCTGAAATGTTTCAGCATCTTAGAGGGAGAGAGCACCACGGGAAAGCACCAATGCCTTGATGCACTATGCTCACTCTGTTAACCTCGAGTGACTGCATAAATGTTTTGGCATTTGTGCACCCGACACTCTGAAGCAGCTACAAGATACAGGCAGATTTTAAATTACACTAACACCTATAAAACAGTTGTAAGCAGTCAGCCACCAAGAAAGCCTTTTAGCAGGAGGACTGAGACTTATAAAATGACGGGTGCAAGTCACACTTTTTGGGCCAATATTTGGATTAGGATAAACATGATCAATGAACAACTCCTCTGTATAAACGGGTTCAATATGCACTGCTTAATTATCTAGGGTTCAGCAAAATGTATCAATCATCACTACATATGGGTAGAAGAAACAAAGTCCACTGTAAACATCCTCAGACAAGATGATCCAGACATGGCACCAGATGGAATTTAATTCACTAATTCTGGCGAAAAGTGCAGAAATGGCTATTACCAGAGGATGATAGTTAATTAAACAAGCACTGGCGTTGCCAATAGGTCTCGCAGTAGGAAAGTTGGAGCTATTACAATTGCAAATACCAATGCCTTTTTTTTTTGTTTACATTTCAAAAACATAAAGGGCTTTGTCATTTACAAAACCAATAGCTCCAACTTTCCTACTGCGAGACCTAGTGGCAACGCCAGTGTTAGTTAATAATACCAGCCTATGACTAATAAAATAATTTTTGTTCCCATAAGGCCAGGTATTTTTTAATTCACTTTTTTCATTTACCCCTGACAATACTTGCACTCACTCATTATACACTTCACATAGCACTTACATTATCTAAGTGCTCCAGCGTATTCGCTAGTCGTTACACGCCCCGTCCCGCAGCGGGGCGGGTACCCCGATGATGAAGCATGACACCAAGGGGCCTTTTGGTGTGTGAGGGGTATTTTAACAAATACTGTGTATGCCTTCAATACCTTGGCTCACAGGAAAACTCTTAGAGGTGGATCTTGTTGTTTATCGACCACAAAACAGTGCCAGGTTCGCCAGATCACTGAGGATAGAGGCTGGGTGGGCGTCGGCCCCGGACCCGCAACGCGGGAGGCCAAGGTCAGCCAAAAAGGCAGGATCTGGGCGTCACGGCCCCAGATGACCGGAGCCAATGGTGGGGGCCCGCGACCAGGACCCCGAACCGCCTGAGCCGTGCGGCCAACCCAGAGCCCCAGGCGGGGGCAGCGGACCAGGAGAGCGGGCCCGGGCAGCCCAGGCCAGCGCCGAACCCTCCCTAGGCATAAAAAGAAAGCCGAGCCGCTGGGCCACCCACAGGCCCCCGCCATGAAGCCCAAGCACCACTGCCCGAGGTGGCAGTCGTGGAACCACCAACACTCAAGGTCAAGCACGAAGGCAAGATCTGGGCGTCACTTCCCCAGATGACAGGAGCCAATGGAGGGAGCCCACGACTAAGACCCCGTGCCGCTTGAGTCGACAGACACAAGGCGGCGGCTCCACCAGTGGAGAGTTAGCTTCTCAGGCGCACCGAGGGAGCAGCGGGAACAGAGCTCCTCCCCTGCCAGGCAAGGCGGATCCAAACAGGCCCTGGGCTCCCTAGAGACACAGTGGAGCTCTATCAAGCAGGCTGGCCGTCCCCCTGGCAAGCGCCAATGTCGGGACCAGGCCACAGACCCCCAGTAAGTCTCATGAGGCCGGAAACCAGGTGCTCCGCCGCAATGCAATCAGGGCCGCAGAGAGCCAACGGTTGCGGCGGCAGCCGCCATTTTAGGAGAGGCTGCAAGGAGATCCAGGGAACGACCGCACCGAGGATCACCCGGCAGCGCGGAAGCGGCGACCTCCGGACCTCCAGGTGAGCGGGTCAGGGATCGCGTGGTCACCAGGGTACCGATGGCAGGCGGAGGGGTCCAGAGCACTCCTAAAGTGCGACCGCCATCTTGGCGCTCCGCTTTATGGGTTTATTACGGTTCAACATGCTTCATGAGATTTTGACAAACTGTTCCATGGCCTCCAGCAGCTCACTTAACGTATTAGTCTGCTCTCCCATATAAACAAACATGGCCAAACCCAGTAGATCTCACTTTTGGAACCCATTGATTTGTCAATATTTTTTATCCATGCTGAACAGCATTCGCGACCCTGAGCACAGTGGCTAACGATTTTTTAAAAAGCCAGTTACTGAACAGAGTTGGATCTGTAACTTAAAAAAAAAAAAGTGAAAGTATTTTTTTCTAACAAAAAACAGGTTGCAGGAGGAAGCAAGAGGGTGGGAGCGTAAGCAACACGCAGGTCATGCGTGGGGAGAGGAGACGTAACGGGTGAGAGAGAAAGGTGGAGTTGGCACGGAAGAAGCATTCGGGCAAGCAGGCAAATGGGTAGTGAGGGACCTTTCGGCCAAATATTTACTTAAAACTTATAAATGGTAATATCTCTGGTTCTACTGGTTGGATTTTTGCCGTTCTTGTAATATTTTATTTTTTAAATTGTACTCTATTTCTAAATTGGTTTGTGTGAGAAATTGGGTTATTGGTTGCGGGGGGGGGGGGGGGGGAGGGGGGCATCCCACTCTGGCCGAAACCACAACCCATGTCTGTGTAAACCACAAAAATCACTAAATTAAACTGTGCCTCTTCTGGGAGCTTGGCACAAAGCAGTCAGGCATACTATTTATGCAGCACACAAATAGTAATGAAGTGAGAACACAACACAAGAAAGGTCAAACCCAATTAAGAAAAATAGAGTACATTTTGATAGATAAATTAATACCAGAACGACAAAAATTCCAATCCTTAGAACCAGAGACCTTCACTTTTACATTTTTAAGTAGATATAGCACCTCTCTCCCTCACCCCGTCCACAAACACACACCTTTTGACGTCTGCGATAAGAATCTTGCACACCTCTGCAGTACATGCATGACCCTCCTGGGATATCTTAGAGAAATGAGAACCATATCATGTACACAGCTTTCACACAGAAAGGTCCACGCTAGTTATAGGGAATCAAAGCTAAAGAACTATTCGTTTTTGCTGTTCTAGTATTCAATATTATATGGTTTTGCAGTACAGCTCACACAATGTAATTCAGACTTTCTAAATTTGACCACTTGGTACCGCTGTGGGCCGCTCCGAACAATTGCTGCTTGGTGAGCCTGAGTAAGCGTGTTTACGTTTTTGAAGATTAACATTCATAGATGGGGAGTAAATCAATTGTCATATCTTTTACTTCCGTGGTGGTAGTGTTGCCAAATATGACCTCTTCCAGTAATCCGCCATTTAGCTCGAGAACTACATTACCCACAATGCCTTGAGATGTTTTGGCGAGCGACTGAATGCAAACGAAGTTTTGAATGAGATCTCTGTTGTTTTACCCGCGAAGTTTAATCGATAACCAACAGGTTCCTATTCAAGTTGCTTTTTTAGAGGAACTCTGTGAGTAAATGCTAATCATTTCCAGGTGAAAGGTCGGGTTTCTGAAACGCATGCTTTGCAGACCCCCACGGTTCCCTTTCATTGTGCTGGGCGTTGAGATGCTACAATAATATAGGGTGACTGCTATGTTTAAGCTCCCAGTGACTCTGATTTATAAAATGTGTTTAGCTAAAGTTAACGGCCCCGGGTGGCTGCTTTTTCGCGCTCACGAACATTTATGGGGTTGTGCCGTGCTTACCAGGGTGCCTTGCCATTTTGCCAGGTAAACCTATTTATTATACTGTTTCGTGTTCCACTAATAAATATGTATACTCTTGACCTGTTTTTGTTGTTAAAGTTACAATGTTTTTTTTTTATCTTAACCCATGTATGTGACTTTTTTAAGCATATTTTTTTCCAGGTTAACTAACTTTAGAAATAACCGTTTTTTTAACTGTATGAAGTGCCGGGGGTGTTTGTATTTTTAGGCATCTACCGAAAACCGTAGAGGTATAGAAGAAATGCGTTTAGGAATACGAGTACTGTATAACTTAAATCCTCGAAATCTTGGGGGCCGTGTAGTTGCTCCTTCCTTACCATAGTGCCAGCCAACAGGGACATACAATAATGTTTAGTGTGCATGCGTGAAATAAGCTTATAAATTCATTTGAAGTACTATGTAATGACGGGTAGTAGCCTCAACTGACGGAACGCTGATTCACGTTAGTGCCGGTCACAACCTTTTCGCCTGGTATCAAGATAAATATACTCTTCATGTCGTAATATTTTACTTTCGAGTTGAAGTCTAGACTTGCAGCAAGAACAATTACATTCAAATGTTGTTTAAACTGTTTTATCAGCATGACATCTGCTTCAAGTGCTTAAGACGTTTTAAAGAAGGACGTAGCTAAAGAAGCGGAAGTAGGAATTCTGTCCAGGAGGAGTGGCATATGTAATGAAGGCGTACACGAACTAACAAGCATTGGCATAGCCAATAGTTCTCGATTTTGGGACCTTATACGTATTTAGTTATGCAGCACAATATCCTTGGTGCAACAACAACTGTTGCATGGCTAAACACTTAATAGGTCCCGAAGGCGAGGCCTATTGGCTATGTCAGTGCTTGTTCATGATTAGATCCAGAAATAGAAAGAGGAAGGTAGATAAGCGAGAAAGAAAGAAGAAAAAGATAGGGAAAGCGTGACAAAGGGAGAAAGCTGTTATGGAAAATAATCTGCATTAGTGAAATTAAGAGTCAGAGTGTAGAGTGAGGAAAAAAGAGGTAAGTAGAATCACAATAAGGCAGCATTCGTATGTGACAACCCTCATATTCAGTTAACTCATCTCCTAAATACAGATGTGTAATAAATGTAATATGCTGCTTATTACCGTTGTTATGTGTGGGGAGGGGCCATGACTCGTGTGTCTCATGATCCCCCTATGGTTTATGCCATAGTATTTTTTCATGTGTACTTATTTTAAATAGAGGCATTCACCCAAAACCAGATGACAAGGGGTTGAATATGTGCGCTATGGCAAATTCCCATTTAAGAGAGCTAGAACTATTAGGAGAGTTGTTTTCCCATGGAAAGTGATTATGTGCAATCTCTGACAGTGGAAAGTGTTTTTATCATGTACATTTTGGTGGACTGTGATAAACTCAAAATGCATTGCAGTAATAACTAAGCAAATGGCTGTTAAAAAGCGTAGTTGCTGTAAATCGCACATTATTCCGAAGCATTAATTTTAACTGTCATATTTAAAGATGAAGCGCTGTCATAACCCTCCAGTGCCGAGTCGGAGACAGGAATCGCACAACCTTCGTTGCTTGTACTTAACCTAGGTGAGCAACAATATAGATATGATGTTTAACATCAAAATAAAGGTACAGGCTCTTTAAAAAAAGTGGGTGGTGGTCTTTTTGGGATAGTTGTAAAATAGCAAAGTCAGTGATCTGAAGCACACCCTTGTTTTAAACACATGCTGTTCCTTTTGACATTTTCTCAATTTTGGCGTGCAGCACCCAGAAGTGCTCCATTCCTTTAGCACTTAAATACATAACAAATGGTAATCCGCTGGGTTGCGAATTCCAACCTGGTTGCAGAGCCTGATACACCTTAGTATTCTTTAATACACTTCAACAATAGTAATCCAATGTTCATCCTTTTATTTCTCATATGGTTTTCCAAATTCATCCATCACGTCAAAGGTGTGAGATTTCCATAAACGTATGCGTCTTTATGTATCCCAGAATTGCCCATCCAGGACTATTCGTGGACATTAAGGAATCTCAGATTCTCCCAGTAAACACGAACATGTAGCACTCAATGCATTTTGGTTATTAAATAACCTTCGTCAGGGGTTTCTGCAATTTTATAGAAAACACATGTATCAGTCACATATTTTTTTATAGTTAACCCACTCGCAACAGCAACGCAAATCAATGACTGCCACACTCCCCCAGAAACAAAAATAAGCGAAAACAAGCATGAAGAGCGATAAACCTCCCTCATAAACCTCCATGGAATACCCTAAATTAACTGTTGCAAAATTAATCAGAACCATGGATATGTGCTCTTTTACTGCCTTCTCTAAAAGTCTCCTTTAATAGAAGCCTGAACGTATGTGCTGCTCTAATACGATATATTATTATCTGCGTTCAAATTTACCCCAATTACTGTCCCATTTAAACATAGGTGACCCCATGCTTCCACAACATACCCCCAAGCCTCAGCCTCACCCATTTACATATGTCAGTTCATATCTATCTCTTACGCATACCTGCTCTAACCATCTCACTCAATAAACAACTTCCTCTCGCAGTGTGCGCCGAAATGAAAAAGGCTCGCTGGCCCAAACTGAACTAAATGAATTTAAATGGATGACCCTCTCCTCCGTAAACCAATCAATCTGCATCACGTGTGTTAGTGATCCACCCCTTTGAACACCTGACTGCGTCTTAATTTAAACATTGATAGTCAAAACTGCATTTAAAACAAACCCTATCCAATGTAGTGTGTGTCTTTACGAAAGAATTATAACCACTAAGAAAAAACTATTCCCAAAATTAGATTGTATCCGATGAATTATAAAAATGCAAGTCTTCTTTTGTGTTAGTGAATTCTGGCTCATTGCCTTTGACGTGAACTCATGACCTCCAGTGATCTTTACTTCTTTTATCATCAGGGTTCTGACAGAGTTGCAACAGTGTCGTATAAATTGCAACGTCAGTGATCTGAAGCACACCCTTGTTTTAAACACATGCTGTTCCTTTTGAAATTTTCTCCAGTTCGGCGTGCAGCACCCAGAAGTGCTCCATTCCTTTAGCACTTGAATACAAACCAAATGGTAATCCGCTGAGTTGCGAATTCCAACCAGGTTGCACTGCTTGATACACCTTAGTATTCATTAATACACTTCAACAATGGTAATCCAATTGTCATTCTTTTATTTCTCATATGGTTTTCCAAATTAATTGGTTGTAAAATACCCACTTGCTCTTTTTATGTGCTTATGCACTAGTAAAAACGCGAGATAAACGAGGCAGGCAGGGGTAGTCGGGTGCCAACGCGGACAAGATAGACGGCCTGCGTTAATTTTACATGTAAAATCTGTCACCCCGCGCATTGCACAGACTGTCGGACACGTGCATCCATGAGATAGTGCAGCCACTCTAGGAACTGCCTCACGTCAGAGCAGCGTGGAAGATGTCAGGGTGAAAGGGCGAGAAAAAAAGGGGATTGGTGGAAACCAACCCACGTGAGTCCGTAGAAGCAAATTTACAACATTTTAGGTGTGCATGTCTTGAAAACTGCCATAGTTTGGCACACAATGTGCCAATTTGTATGCCGGAGTGAGACTCATTCTGTAGGAGAATGAACAAAGAAGTCTGAGTTATGCATCATGACCATTTTTACTAAAGTATTAATTGCACTAAGCATGCCAATGGAAATGAATACAAAAACATTACGACCTGCTTCTAATATCACGCAGAAGAGGGCAAATCACTAACGCAATGTTGCAACAATTTGCAAACAATTTCCGAATGCGCATGCAAAGCTGCAGCTGTTTGCTCTTTTTCGAAGCACATACTTGTGGTGCGCCCCTGCAGGCTCCCGCAAGGTGTATGCCGGCACAAGCACAAGTATGTGCTTCCAAAAAGAGCTGAACGACGGCTAAAGGTCTCCTATGCAGAGCATGCGCGCTGCGTAGGCGAGACCTAAAAACCTGCTGCACAGTCTGCCACTTTCAGTGTATAAATAAGGGGGTTTTACCCAAACATGATCACTGGGACCTGGGTTCTATAGGTACTGAGAGGAAGGGGTCCCAGCATGAATGTGATATAATATAAACAATTCAAAAGAAATTAGTTACACAAACAATGAATGCATCCACACTGTTTAATTCACAATGGGATTATGTATACCGACTTTACAGACAACTGTTCAATAGTTTTAAACGGTTGTACAGTGCCCCAGGGGGGAGGGGTGGTGGGTTTGTGATAAGGTGAGGATATTGTGATGGGAGGGAATTAGTGACAGTAAAATCAGCTAGTTAACAAAACTGTATTGGCGAGTTATATACAGAGCAAAGGACCATCAGTTCAAAACTAGAGTCAACAAATATCATACTTCACAGAATACAATTAATGAAGAAATAGTGGCGTGAAGTTGACGATCAAACAGGTTATTGTCGACGTTTCGACCCTCAGAAGTTCGCAGGGATCAATCGTGCCCTTGCTGCGGGGTCTTCATCAGGACCAAAATAGGGGGCAGGCAACCTTGGTTAATTATTTAGCACACGGTCAAGGACTATCAACACACGTAATCACTTGTCGGTGTATGAAACGCCGAATGAATCTGGCCGAGAACACCGCTCACAATTGCGAGTGTGAGCGGCGTTCTCGGCCAGATTCATTCGGCGTTTCATATCACTGAGTTCTACACCCGATGACCCGAGGTCTGACATCTCGCAGCTCGGGATATAACTGCACGACAGTCTTTGAACTACACCATTTAACTTGTGCCAATTAATTCTTACTACTGGACTCGCACCGTGACAAGTGATTACGTGTGATGATAGTCCTTGACCGTGTGCTAAATAACTAACCAAGGTTGCCTGCCCCCTATTTTGGTCCTGATGAAGACCCCGCAGCAAGGGCACGACTAATCCCTGCGAACATCTGAGGGTCGAAACGTCGACAATAACCTGTTTGATCGTCAACTTCACGCCACTATTTCTTCATTAATTGTGTTCTGTGAAGTATGATATTTGTTGACTCTAGTTTTGAACTGATGGTCCTTTGCTCTGTATATAACTCGCCAATACAGTTTTGTTAACTAGCTGATTTTACTGTCACTAATTCCCTCCCATCACAATATCCTCACCTTCCCACCACCCCTCCCCCCTGGGGCACTGTACAACCGTTTAAAACTATTGAACAGTTGTCTGTATATTCGGTATACGTAATCCCATTGTGAATTAAACAGTGTGGATGCATTCCTTTTATTTCAAGCAGACAGATCGCACAACAACAAACATACCCTTGTGTCCTTGATGTGGTATTCCCTTGAACTGTTTGCCTTCAGACCTCTAATGACTTTATTTTTGCTGGCCTTAGGACTTGCACACTTTACCACAACTAACCAGTGGGAAAGTGCTTCTGCTCTCTGAAAGAAGGTAGGATCCTTCTAGCATGGCTATCCCCACTCTTTGCCTGGCGTCAGTATGTTTTTGACTACTCTGACTAGGATCCTGCTTATCAGTACCTCAGTCACAGTGCTTCCTCCCTAATTTGACATGGTAAGTACTTCTGTACCTCCACAATTGGTTACTGGTGTACCCCTATAATTCCCTAGTATATGCTACTGAGGTACCCTGGGCATAGGTACACCATGGGTCTCCAATAGGCTGCAGCATGTATTGTGTCACCCATGAGAGACCACGCAAATGGTGTCTCCAGGCATGCCATTGCAGCCTGTGTAAGTTGTTGCTAGCACTACTTACAACAGATATATGTTTTCTTATATCTGAGATCACTACACGTAAAACCTATGTCACCCCTAAGGCAGGCGTTTAAATCCTGTAGGCAGGGTGCTGGGTTATTTTTTTTATTTATATCATTTGTAGAGCGCACTGTAACCATGCGGGCATCCTGGCGCTGAGAGAATATGTCAAAGGGAAGCAATCATCGTGAGAGCAGGAGGAAGGTTTACCAACAGGAGTCTATTACTATTGCACCTGGGGAAAAATACCCTCGGAAAGAGCCAGGTCTTGATTTTCTTGCGGAACAGCAACAGTTCGTGAATTTTCCTGATTTCAAATGGAAGGCTGTTCCAAAGGCGGGCCACTGCCACGCTAAACGCTCTCTCGTCCTGGGTCGCTTTCTTTATCCTGGGTATTCTAACAAGGTTGGTGGAAGAGGAACGGAGGGTCTGGGTGGGCTCATACCACTGGAACTTGTCCTGGAGTGGCTTAGGGACATGACCATGTATTGCTTTGAACACGATGCATAAGGACTTAAATAGAATCCTCTGAGGTACTGGTAGCCAGTGTAAGTCTGCCAATGTTTGTGTTGTTGAAGATCGGCGAGTTCGGGAGAGTGCTAACTTCGCTGCTGCCGCCTGGATACTCTGTAGCCTGGCAATCAGATATCCAGGTGATTCCAGTAACTGCATTACAGTAGTCCAGGTGACTAAGAATGGTACTCCTGACTACAGTTGTTCTTGCCTGTACAGGTAACCGAGGCAGCAGCTTCCGAAGACCTCGTATTAGAGTGAAGCAACTGCCCACCAGTTTAACGTGGGTCTCCAGACTTAAATTTTCATTAAAACTGACCCCCAGATTCCGCACCGTATTCACTGGTGTCAGTGGACCATCCGATGCTAAGGGCCAGAAGTCTGATGGCAGACTTAGGGCAATCCTCCCCACCTTGCATTGTAGGATCTCCGTTTTTCAGCTGTTGAACTGGAGCAAATTCCCCTTCAGCCATTTTGCCATTTCGCGCATACAGGCGTGAAAGCTATCTAATGAATCTGCCTGAGCACCATTAAGGGAAATCATAAGCTGTGTGTCATCAGCATAGTTAATCACGCTGATGTTATGAGCTTTAATGATTCCCAACAGGGGTTGCATGTAAGCATTAAACACGATGGGACTGATGGAGGATCCCTGCGGAACCCCATGTAAGACATTGGCAAATTCCGATTGGTACGGAGAGAGTGCCACTGCCTGCCATCTGTCGGACAAATAGGATTGCAGCCAATTAAGCGCCATCCCTTTCACCCAAAGGTCTCCAGCCTTGTCAGCAGAATGTCATGGTTCACCGTATCGAAAGCGGCGGACAGGTCCAGCAAGATTAGAATTGCCCACTCGCCTCTGTCCGCTTACATTCGTAGGCTGTCCAATACCATCACAAGAGCTGACTCTGTCCCATGGGCCGGTCTAAAACCAAACTGTTCCTCCTCTACTATGTTATTTGTCTCCAGGAAGAGGGACAGGGACCTGCTGACCAGGCGTTCCGTGTTCTTAATCGGGTAGGGCAGAAGTGAAATTGGCCGGTAGTGCTTGTTGCAACTGGGGTCGAGGGTGGGTTTTTTCAGAAGTGGTGTGATAACAGCCTGCTTCCATTTAACCGGTACAATGCCTGTACTAAGGGATTGACCACATAGCTGTAGAAGAATGGGAAAGAATTCTAACCCAAATTCCTTCATGATTTTGTGGGGCAGAGGATCCAATGGTGACCCAGAGGAGATTCCGAGGGCCACTTGAGCAAATTCCTTCTCAGAAGGAATTGCAAAGTTGTCCAGGAAGACCCTGGGGAGGGGGAAGACTCTGCAGTTCCCTCTTCATTCTCACTTTTTGTCCCTGTGCTCTGAGGTGGTGATATGAGAGGAGGTAGATCTTCCAAACTCTCCACTATTTTATTCATTTTATCCTGGAAAAAGAAAGCCAGTCCATCCCACAGCTCCTGGGAGGGTTTGATGTTACTATTAGTGCATTCAGGATGTGCAATTTCTCTCACTATTCTAAAAATGTCCCTTCATTTATTGGTGCTTTTCAGTATGATGGCTGCAAAATGTTCTGCTTTAGCAGTAGCTTTTTCCTTTTTGTATTTTATTCTTGAGTCTCCAGTTATTTCTATCTTTTTCCGTGTAGTCCCTCCTCCACTGTCTTTCGGCCATTTTGCATGAAAGCTTGAGATTTCTCAGGCCCTCAGTGTACCATGGTGCAGACAGGCTGCCTCGTTTTCTGATGACTTTCAGCGGGGCAATTTGCTAGAGTTTCTCAGTTAAGAGTTCACAAAAAGTGCTGTAATTCTCTGTGATCTGGCTCACTGAATTAAAAAGGGTTTCTATCTGAAACAGGAGCTCCCCTGCTTTTGCCTTTCTTGACAGCCCTTTCCAATCTTGGCTGAGAAAAGTCCTGGCTTGTCTAGCTGCGGGCCTTGTATTGTTCAGGGTTTGGGCATTAAAAATAATTAAATGCTGTCCGACCATCCTACTTGTAGAATTTCTCCCATGGTCATATCATCCTCCTCTGCCAAGACTAGATCTAAAATGTTGCCTTCTCTATGTGTTGGTTCGATCACCCATTGTTTCAGTCCCAGATTGGCACAGGACTTTGTGATGTTATAGAAGGCTGTATCCAGTCTTCTGTTAGTCCACAAATTAAAATCCCCTAAGACTAAAAGTCTGGTGTGTGTGAGTGTCATGTTGTTGATTACATCAATCAGTTCCTGCTGTTGCAGTGCATTCATGGCCCCCGGCGGTCTGTAACAAACCATGCCAGTTAGACAATGTCCTGACTCATCTTTAATTGAGAACCCTAAAAACTCTGTGCAGGAGGTTTCATCTATGTCCAGCATGATGATCTTCAGCTCTTCCCTAAAAATAAGTGTGTGGGTGCCCCTGCATGAGAAGGACACGTCTACAAACCCGTAGTCTATTCCCCCAGGCTTTGTAAGTGCTGTCAGCCATTCTGATAAACATAGTAACAATCCGTCACTACGCAATGGCTAACTATATAGTGGCTGTGTCGAACCTGGGCATGGAGGTATGATTCCATACACTGGGGGGCACCTCTTGGAAACCCCCAGTACTCCGGTAACAGCCTTCCAGGGTCTGCCAGTAAGCAAGTGCTGCTGCTGACCTCAGAACCAATTCTGCCCTCCTGCTGCGTAGCGGAGCTCTAAGGGGACAGAAGAACAATAGATTTCCCGCCAAAGGGAGTTGTGTCTACCTCCCAGACAGAACTTAGTGTATTGGGGTGGGGGCGCTTGCCAACGCCACCAGACTGCTTTGAAGGGCACATTTGGTGCCCTCCTTGCATACTTCAGCTGGAACTAGTTTTGGGGGACACTTGGCTTCCGCTCTGGCACAGAACTGGACAAAGGACATGGGAGTATCCTTCCCTCGGTCCAGCCCCTCCTCTGGGAGGGCCCCTGAGTCATCCTTACCCCCTTCCTAGGGTATTTAAGGGCCTACCTGTGGGTGGATCATCCGATTCGTCATGGGACAAGACTCAAGACTGAAACCATGTTACTCTTTGACCGTCTGGGCCCTTGAACTTTACCTTGAAAGACCACTGCATCAAGGAAGACTCCTGCTGCTCCCGGTCTCGCTGTTCTGCAAGTCTTCGTCGTCTGTGTCTTTGCTTCTCCCAAGATCATTAACAGATCTGTGGCCATCAAAAGCACCCTTGGTGTAAAGGAGTCACTCCCCTGCATCTGCAGGCACTGCAACAAAGCTGACCGGCCTGCTGCTCCTGACTTCCCAAGAACTTTAAAAGGCTCAGCAACACAGGTGGTGTTTCTGCAACTCCATTGAGGCCTGACCTGTTCTCTCTGCAATTTTGAGGCCAGTTTCCCCTCATCGGAACTGCTGCGACTCAGCCTCTGTGCACCTCGTCGACTTGCTGTTGCCAAGGCTTGTTGGCTCTGCACGCCAGAGATCTTCAGGCTACATGAAGCTCTAGCACCTCTTCATGCCAAGATCGGCATCCTCACCGCAACCTCTGCACCTTGTTACTTGATCTTTGGGTTTCTGCTCGAGGTCCTCTTGTGACTCCTTTGCCCTTGGCCTGTGCGTCCTCTTGAGGGTCTTCTCTTGCTTCAGGGGGCTCCTCTGCTTGATCGGGGCCTGCTCTGACTCTCCTGATGTTGGTGATTCCCTTGGATCTTGCTGGTCTTAAAGTTGCTCCTCCTTTGCGGTCTATGACTATTGGAGCTGCCAAGGCTTGTTTATACTCCCTCCAGACACCGACCCCCCCCTGGTTCTTGACAACTAATGTGGGACAGCTTGTGCGTGGCTCCTGGTCTTCCTCAGCGTCACTTGGTCCTCACAGCTGCATCGACAAAGTCACCGTCATCCCTCCTGCATCTTTCGACATCGGTGGGCATTGCGCTTCCATGCCCCCTGGTCACCTCAGAGTGGCATAGACTCTGTCACCTCTGCTTGCAGGTTCAGCTCTTCAAGAACCCACCCTTGGATTTCATCGGACTCTTGCGCAGTCTTCACCAGCGGCATCTTTACTGAAGTCCTCGATTGTGGTCTACGGCGGTTTGCGATGTCACTTTTCGCCTTGCTTCCCTGGTGTAGGTAACCTGGTTCCTGTCAACTGGGAAGAATCCTTCTTCAAAACTGCAACCGTAATTTTCCAGTTGACTTCAATTGAGTATGTGGTTGTGTTTCCACTCTGCACACAGACATTGTGAGGTTCCTAGGTACTTACCATGGTTTATTCCTTTTTCTGTCCCCAGCTCTCCTGAGTCTCCTGGCCCAAGCACCGACTTCAGTGGCAGCTCGCATTCCACTTTTTCAGTGTTCGCCCTCACAGCTCTTGCAATGTGCTTGTAAAATCTGTTGTTTTTAATGTACATCTTGAAAGGTGCTTACATCTCGCCCTCTCGCTTTCTTGGCTTTTCATTGGTTCCTGTGCTTGCCACCTACGTTTCTTCCAATTCTATTGGCTGTAATATATTTTTCTTCATTTATCAATGCTTGTTTCTCCCCTGCTTCTCTTATCAGTTTCTCAACGCCAAAATACTGTTAACATCCACTTTGGTGGAACTATTATTTACATACATTTTTGTCTTTCTGCTTTTTTGTCTTGCACAGATTTATATAGCGCATAGCATGTATGCAGCTTATCACCCGGAGAATGTTGAGCTGCCGAGACTCAAACCGCGATTCCCAGCTCTCGAGTCAGATGCTCTGGCCGCTGCGCCACACCCCTCCACTCCTGCTATACTCTACTCTAATCCACTTTTAAAGATTTAACATCAAGAGCTGAGAGCGAATGCACTCTGTAGCCAAAACATAAAAATTTAACTGCCTTTATATAATGTCATGCAAAGGTCTCCAATACCTTCGGGTCAAGTAAAGGCTATATGAAATAAAAAACAAACTGCTGTAGCAGTTCCCCAAGCACTAATACTACTATACTGATTTGCACGCTAGAACAGGCTTCTATTATAGGTCCTTATTGTGCAGCTTCAGTTCTGAGTGTACAAATCTGCAACACCAGGCTTTGCTCCTAGATGTCCCCGTTACCGGCTTCAGCAGTGAGCGTACAAAACTGCAACACCACATGCTGCTCCTAGAGTTCCCTGTCATCGGCTTTAGTGCAGAGTGCACAAAACTGCAAAAGCACGTGCTGTTTCCAATAACCGGCTTCATTGCTGTGTAGAAGTATGCAAATTGCAATATCACCATTTCGGAGTGTTGAAGGATGCAGTACCACAGACTAGAGGTCTCTGTAGAGTGAGGAACCACCTTTCTCTGAAATCCGCGGTTGTATGCTTTGTTTATAAAGACTTCTAAACCGACATGTCTATTTTTAAAAACAAATCATTATATATTTAGAGGATAGAAATGTACCAGCAGCAGGAGTTTCTTATATTTTGCAACAAAAAGATTGAGAAATTCCTCATGCAGAAAATTAAACATCTACCTAACTGATCCTACTTTTTAGGTCTCGCCTGTCGATGCGCATGCGCATCGAGCAAGCGAGACTATGGGGGCTCATCGACTCTTTATCCAACTTGCAAGGAATCGTGGCGATTCCTTGCAGTGCACGAGAAATTTAAGCTCAATGCGCATGCGCATTGAGCTTAAATGCGCGTGCACATGCCCCCAGCCGCCTGCCTTGCCTACTCTCTCTCACAGCCTCCCCCAGCTCCGCCCCCTCACTACTTGATTGCACGGCCGCTAGGCCGTGCCTCCCCTACTCTCCTCCCCCCTCCTCCTCTCCTCCCCTGCCTGCCTGCCGCTAGGCCGCGCCTCCCCTACTCTCCTCCCCCCTCCTCCTCCTACTCTCCTCCCCTGCCTGCCTGCCGTGTCGCACCTCTCCCCTCTCCGCCCCCTCCCCTGCCCGCCGTGTTAAAGCACGTGTTCAATGGTACATTTGTCATAAAGCATTTTAAGGCCTGCATTGTTCGGCGGTTCGCTAGATAGAATGAGCTGTCAGCTTGCGGATTTTGGCTAGGCTTGGCCGTCGCCATAGAGACTTTGTGCTTGGCATCATTGTGGGCGTAACCGGGCGTTTCCAAACGACATGGTGTGGGATTTTTTTTTTCCTAAATGTACTATAGACTTCATACAACCGGACCTCCAACCCAAGTTCCTTTACTGTCCCATGGTATAATCAAGGTCATTGTTAAATCTATACTGGCTGTGTTCTTCAATTTCGCTTCGCCTTATACTGCGCACTGGAGAGGTACCGCAGCTGCTCTTTGAAGTATCTGCCTATAATGTCCCCATTTGCGGGAGAATTACTAAACTACTCGGGTAATACCCCGCTGTCAACTTACTGTTTTTGATCAGCTTTTGACTATAAATTCCTTGTAAAAAAATTAGAAACTGTAATGTATTTTGCGGATGCCAGTGTCTTCAGGAGGACTTGTTGAAATCACTTAATATGCTGACTTTAGATATGGTTTCGCCTGTCATTCTTTACGTGTACATTCAACGTGTACCATTACTGTATGGCCGCCGAGTTGCCGAGCTTTCTATTGGCGCTCCCCTGTCTATAGTCCTTTTTTTGTTGCTCTTAGAGGTTGTGCCTTAGATGGAGCTCCTAACGTCATCCTAGAGGCGTCAGAGAAGCCCCGCCTGTCTAACCGGCGTTTCACTGGAAGCTTCCTTTTCCTTTCACTGAAGGCTGCTGGCTGGAGAAGGGGGCACCCAGTATCTGCATCCATCCGCCGCACGCACAGCAGCCAGGACCATGCCCGAATACGCCACCCCACGGGTGCTGACCGCCGGCACCGGCGCCAGGATCAAGGGCGCTTACCAGGACCCTCACCCACACTCACCCTCACCCACACTCACCCTCACCCTCACTCACCCTCAACCCCTCACTCACCCTCACCCTCCCTCACCCTCACTCACCCTCAACCCCTCACCTACCCTCACCCTCAACCCCTCACCCTCACCCTCACTCACCCTCAACACCTCACCCTCACTCACCCTCAACACCTCACCCTCACTCACCCTCAACCCCTCACTCACCCTCAACCCCTCACTCACCCTCAACCCCTCACTCACCCTCACTCTCACTCATCCTCACTCTCACTCATCCTCACTCACCCTCAACCCCTCACCCTCACTCACCCTCAACCCCTCACCCTCACTCACCCTCAACGCCTCACCCTCAATCACCCTCAACCCCTCACCCTCACCCACCTTCACTCACCCTCACCCTCACTCACCCTCACTCACACGCACCCTCACCACCCTCAACCCCTCACCCTCACTCACCCTCAACCCCTCACCCTCACTCACCTCACCCTCACCTCACTCACCCACTCACCCTCAACCCCTCACCCTCAACCCCTCACCCTCACTCACCCTCACTCACCCTCAACCCCTCACCCACCCTCAACCCCTCACCCTCAATCCCTCACCCTCACTCACCCACACTCACCCACACTCACCCTCACTCACACTCACCCACCCTCACCCTCACTCACCTTCACCCTCACTCACCCTCAACCCCTCACCCTCACTCACCCCCACTCACCCTCAACCCCTCACCCTCAACCCCTCACCCTCACTCACCCTCAACCCCTCACCCTCACTCACCCTCAACCCCTCACCCTCACTCACCCTCAACCCCTCACCCACCCTCAACCCCTCACCCTCAATCCCTCACCCACCCACACTGACCCCCACTCACCCTCACTCACACTCACACTCACCCACCCTCACTCACCCTCACCCTCACTCACCCTCACTCACCCTCACCCGCCCTCACTCACCCTCACCCTCACTCACCCTCAACCCCTCACCCTCACTCACCCTCAACCCCTCACCCACCCTCAACCCCTCACCCTCCCTCACCCTCAACCCCTCACCCTCAACCCCTCTCACCCTCACTCACCCTCACCCTCAACCCCTCAGCCTCACCCTCACTCACCCTCACCCTCAACCCCTCAGCCTCACCCTCACTCACCCTCAACCCCTCACCCTCACTCACCCTCACTCACCCTCAACCTCATGCTAAAGATTTACAAAAAAACCCATAAACAATTCTAAAAGCACTAACTCTAATGCTGCGAGACCTATTGCATTTCTAATGCTTGTTATATCATTGTATCTGTGTTGATTAAATAGCAAATATTACTCTTATCCTTCAGATAACTTGTAAAATTCCCCATACTCAGCGTTATCAGAAGTAGGAATGTTTTCTCTGACATTGCTGAAGATTCTGGTTTAACGTTCCTTTCGCCATTAGTATTGACCCATATCAGGGATTAAATTGTAATCAACTGATGATGATGATGAATTGGCTTTTATAAAGCGCAACTTACACTCCATGGAGCATCTTGGCGCTAGAAACATCACGTGTCATAGGTGAGAAGGGAGGGAGAGTTGTCCGAAAACATAAAGGAAAGTGGAGAAGTACTTAATACAGAGAGGGTGAGTGATATTGAATTAAATTAACGCTAGACATAGTGTGTCAGTGGCCTTAAAAATCCATGTTTTAAGGGCTTTTCGGAACAGATTCTCTGAATGAATCAGTCGCATCTGGGGTGGGAGCTTGTTCCAGGCTCTAGCTCCTAGCACTCCGATGGATTTTCCACCTTTTGTGGTCAGTCTGAATTTGGGGACAGCTAATAGGTTTAAGTTGGATGATCTGAGTGACCTGGAGGGAGTGTATCTTCCAAACCTTTGGGATAGGTATGAGGGGCCCGACTGGTGGTAAGCTCTGAAAGTGATGAGTAGGATTTTAAATAAAACTCTCTTATGAATGGGTAACCAGTGCAGGGTTTTGAGTGCCATGGATGCAGATGATTTCCTGGGTAGTCTTAGCACTAAGCGGGCAGCAGCATTCTGAACCATCTGCAATTTGTGTAAGACAGCTTTGTTGGAACCTGCATAGATGCTGTTGCAGTAATCTAGCCGCGATGTAATGAGGGCTACTGCTACCGTTTTTCTGGCTGTCAGGGGGAGGAGGTCAAAGAACCTTCTGAGGCCTCTAATAATGTTGAAACAGGACCCTGCCACAGTCCCTGCTTGTTTTTTGAAGGATACGGCTTCATCAAACCTTATCCCGAGGTTGCGGGCTGACGTGATGGTATTAGGTGGAACTTCGGCGTCTTGGGGCCACCAGTTGTTAGGGGAAAAGAGGTTATTCTGACCAAAAGGGAGGATCTCAGTCTTGCCTGAGTTGCATTTAAGGTGGTGAGTTCTCATCCATTCAAAGGTTGCGGTGAGACAATCTCTCAGATTTTCTTCTGCCTTAGTTGAGTTGTTGTCCAATACAAGGATGAGTTCGGTATCATCCGCGTAAGATATTGTACTAATGTTGAATGATGTAATCAGTTCAATCAAAGGGGACATATAAAGGTTAAAAAGGACCGGGCTCAAGCTTGAGCCTTGTGGTACCCCTGTTGTTAAAGTTTTTTCCTCTGAGCAATAGCTTCCTAATATGGTGATTTGTTTTCTATGGCTTAGAAAATTTTTCAGCCATTTGAAAGCGGTTCCTGTTAGTCCTGATTCTGCCAGGCGGCCAATTAATATGGGGTGTGAAACCGTATCAAAGGCCGCCGATAGATCGAGCAGGATCAGGACAGCCTTTTTTCCTTGATCCAGTGCCATCTTAAGTGTCTCTACAGTATGTAGAAGGGCTGACTCTGTGGAGTGTTTTGCCCTAAAACCTGCCTGGTTAGGGTGTAAGAGGTGATTTTCCTCCAGGTGTTTAGTCAGCTGTTTGTTTACTGCTGCTTCAGTCAGTTTGAATAGCAGTGGAAGCAGCGAGATTGGGCGAAGGTTAGAGAGTGTGGTGGGATCAGCTAGGGGCTTTTTCTGTAGCGGTTTTACAGCAGCACGCTTCCATTCAGATGGAATGACGGCAGTGGCTAGAGAGGAATTTATGATGGAATTTATAATTGGGTTTACCATGTCTACTAACATGTGGAGCAGCAGTGGGGGGCATGGATCAAAAGGGGAGCCTGATTTACATGAGAGGATAGCTTGTCGAGTTTCATCGAGGCTAATGGGGGCAAAGTTATTTAACTGAGGTATACTGTTGGATAATTGTAGATTTTCAAAAGCGGGGTGTTCTGAAAGATCTGGGAAATCTTTGGTGATATTTAGTATTTTCATTTCAAAGTAGTTTGCTATGGAATTACAAAGTGTTAGTGACGGTGGTATCTCCTGCCTGAGGATTCTGGGATTCATGAACTCGTCAACTATTTTGAAAATTTCCTTCTGTTTGTTATTGGATAAATTGATGGCTTCTAGGAAATGGTCTTTTTTGGCATTTTTTATCATAAAATGATATTGTTTCCTAGCGGTTTTATAGGCGAGAGCTTCCGTAACATCATAGTTATGGCGCCATTTCTTTTCAAGGGATCTGACCTCAGTACGTTTGTTTTTTAAAACGGGGGAGAACCAGGGTGCAGATTTTTTATTTTGTTTTTTCCGTAAATTTCCTGAATTTGCAGGACCACAGAAATCTGTGACCCATTTACAGAAGTTATTATAATCGGATTCAGTACATCCTGTAATGGACGGTTTAGATTCCTCTGCGATGTGGTGCAGATTAGGTGAGTTTGCAAGTTTTTTCCAATCTTTCTGTGTCGAGAAGTCGATTTTTAGGTTGGCAGTGTTCGGACTTTTCTTTTTGGTTGTAAGTTTGAAAGGGATTAACCAGTGATCCGTCCATGTTTGGATGAGGGGGGTTTCGACAGTTAAGGTTTTGATGTTGGTACAAATACAGTCTAATATATGGCCTGCTTTGTGTGTGGGCATTTTAGTCAGTATTTCCAGCCCCAGTGTATCAGTTAAGTCATTAAGCCATATTGTATTGGGGTCGTTGGGCTTGTCTAGGTGAAAATTTAGATCGCCTAAGACTGTGAAATTGGCATATTTCAGGGTTAAGGTGCTAAGTGCATCTTCGAAGCTTTCGAAGAAGCCGTTTTGAGGTCCTGGGGGGCGATAGATTAAGGCTCCCACGAAAGTGTTCTCCTCATTGATCTGAAAGCAGAATCCCATACTTTCTGCCCCTTTTACGTCCGAGAGTTCGAACGTCGAGCATTTCAGTGATTCGCTGTGGATAATGGCTAGTCCACCTCCTCTCAGTTCCTGTCTATCGGTCCTCTGAATGAGGTATCCTTGGGGAACAGTTTCAGTTATGATTGGGTTGCACCATGGTTTTAGCCAGGTTTCCGTTATGAATAGTAGGTCAATGTTATTCTCTGTAATAAGGTCAAATATGTGCTGGCCATTTTTACATATTGACCTTGCATTGATCAGGGCTCCTCGGAGAGCGGTCGCGTTTTTCATAATGGGTGATTGTATTTCCGGGGTGAGGAGTGTTCTACAGATATGACAACATACAGGTCCTAACCACTTTTCGACATTGATCATGTTGTGACAGTGATTTTTATTGTGATTGAGGGCAAGTATTTGATCTCTTGTATAGGTAGGTATATGGTTGGTACATACCTTAGATAGGGCAGCATGATAGGCCCTGGGCCCGGCCGAGGCACGGACGGGCACAGACGGGCTTGCCTTAGGCGCGCCCGCTGCGCCCGTCCGCTGCGCGTCCGGAAATGACACATTATTTATGGACAGGAAAGCGAGAAAGAGGGGGGCGTGTCCTCGTCAGGGGGCGTGTCCGAGCTTCGCGCCGGTGACGGCGGGGGAAGCCTTTCTGTGCTTTGTGACTCCGAGTCAGCGTTTATATCGGCTGCACGGGTGCATCAAAAGCGTCAATGAAGGTAGGCGAGTGACAGATAATAGTGCTAAAATACAATTTTTAAAGTGACTCTCAATATTTAAAAGTTTCTGGCCTAGCTCCCGGCTTCCGCCTCAGGAGACACGAAATGGTTGTGGGGTCGCTTGTGGTCAGCGGCGCCTTTATACTGCGATGTTTGTGGGCGTGTCCTCGTCAGGGGGCGTGTCCGAGCTTCGCGCCGGTGACGGCGGGGGAAGCCTTTCTGTGCTTTGTGACTCCGAGTCAGCGTTTATATCTGCTGCACGGGTGCATCAAAAGCGTCAATGAAGGTAGGCGAGTGACAGATAATAGTGCTAAAATACAATTTTTAAAGTGACTCAATATTTAAAAGTTTCTGGCCTAGCTCCCGGCTTCCGCCTCAGGAGACACGAAATGGTTGTGGGGTCGCTTATGGTCAGCGGCGCCTTTATACTGCGATGTTTGTAGGCGTGTCCTCGTCAGGGGGCGTGTCCGAGCTTCGCGCCGGTGACGGCGGGGGAAGCCTTTCTGTGCTTTGTGACTCCGAGTCAGCGTTTAACTAACTAATTAATTAGATAAATAAATACCTGTTTTTTAAGTACCTGTTTTTGAATTGCTTACATGTGGTTAAAGAATTCTGACAGTCTGGTAGTTGCCCATATTAAGGTTTGTCAAATATTGTGTGCTAGCTCTGATTGCAAATCTTTTATCACAGTTAACTTGCTCTCAATAGGGCAAATAGAATGCAGTTGTCATTTTGTTCTCTTTTGTCTGTTGCGTTCTAGTTGGTTGGGCTGACAGTTGAATGATGTTGTTCCCACCCCTCCCCCGAAGTGGTTCATGTACGCATTACCTTTCAATATGACAAAACCGCACAACTTAACTACTGTGGTATGTTTTATTGTGTTGTCTTCAATTGCAACATGTTTTGTCTTGTACTGTCTTTGTTTTGTGATTTTGTGTCAGTTGACTTCAGCAGTGAGCATACAAAATTGCAATCCCACGCACAGCTCCTAGAGGTCCCAGTCATCGGCTTCAGTGCAAAGTGCTCAAAACTGCACTAGCATGCACTGCTCCTAGAGGGTCCCAATTACCGGCTTCAGCGTTGTGTAAACGTCTGCAACGCCACCAATTCGGAGTGCAGTACCACAGGCCCGTATAGAGGTCCCTGTAGAGTGAGGAACAAGCTCTCTGGGTAATACGCTGTTACACGCTAGTCTCTTAGCGCTGCATTAACCCTGCCTCCTTGCGCTGCATTAACCCTGCCTCCATGCACTGTAAAATGCTGCTGTGGTAGCTACCAGATACTCGAAGTCCTCTGGGCATTCCAGCAATGCTAGGCGTAAACTGCTGCACTAGTACCTGACGCCTATGCTGAGGGTAAAAGGCTGTAGTTTTAAAGCCTATTACTAGTGAGCTCTGGATCCACACACCAGTGCTGGATTTCAAAGTCCCTGCGGTCTGGTATTAGCGCTGGCAGTGCATGACTGAAGTGCCGCAGGCTGTTACTAGAGGTTGCTAGAGGCAAGTTGTGCTCAGATTGTTTAAATGTGCAGTACGGCAGGCTGTTACTAGAGGTCCCGAAGGCGACGCCTTTGACTTCTACATGGCCGTAGTAGCCCAAGTAGTTACATGGCGGCGTTTATCTGCCTGATGCCAGCACTGATGATATATATATTTTTGTAATAGTTATGTTTCCAATTTTCCTTTTTATACTCCGCCCAATAGCAGGTCTCTCAAACGTCGGCACTTTGCCATTCGTTATAAGACTTCTTTTAATCCAAAATTGTGAATATCTATCAGGCCTTTACAAATTAGCCAGCCTCAGACCTCATTCTGTGTGACTCGAGATCTCTTCCTCCACTGTCTTTCTCCAAGTGCAATCTGGCCCCTGTAGAGGAGACCCTGAAAATCATGATACTGTTAAGTCTAGTTCCCTTATTGATCCTTGTCCGACCAATGTTTTCCTCTTGGGAAAGAGTACCATTGTTAATTCGCCCTGCTGGTTAGTGAGTCTCTTAATTTTTATTTAGTTCATTCCCAGCTGACTGTAGCTGCATGTGCTGTGTCTCTTTGGAAGAAGTCATCTCTGGACCCCACTGTCTTTAGTATCGATCACCCCCTCTCTTATCCTTCTGTACAAAGCTTACAGAGAAAGTGGTTAAATTCCAGTCAAAACTTTTGCGGAGTTTTTTTAAATTATACTGCACAACTGCTGACCAAGCTAAAACATAAAAACAATATCTATATATATATATCAAAGATGCAGACGCGGCCACAAGAAATGATGCACTCCAGGGATAGTTATTTGAACCTGTTTAATGCAAGCTAACGTGTTTCCACCACCAAGGTCTTTGTCAAAGCAAATCAGCATTTCCCATTGTTCCATATCCCCTTAAGAGAGCAACACACACACCAAGATGTGAACAGGAAAGAAAGACTATCATACTTCATTGAATACATATGTACATAGAAAGACAGTCACTGTTATAAAAATACACAATGACCCTAATATTAAATAACAAAACAAAAGAGTAATAAATAAGAATCACAAGAGAAAATACATTTCATAATCAATGCACAATTGAACTCCAAGGTTACTCATGATTCCACAGAAATTTGATTAAATCAGTGTGAGCATTGTCATGTAAAACGAAACCACAAAAAATATAATGCTGACAACCCCAGTGTCTGATACAAAGTGAGTCTCATAACAGATCAAAACAGCTCTGTATCACAAACAAATAAGAGTGGTCCAACGAATGTGTAGCTCAAATGAGATCTTGTGAAATACACTCAGTGTAGCCACCTACGTGACAGGTCAAGGGAACACATTACTCGCCAAACACCTAACACACCATTGGTCATGAGCTACTAGTAAACTAACACCATACATCAAAAGGGTAACCACAGAAGAGGGAAAAAGAAAAGGGGAAAACACATTTGCCTGAAACAATGTGAATGAAAACAGATCAAAGAACAACTATCACCTTATAGATGATACCATAAAATAAAATCGAAAAGGGGAAACAGAAGCAATGGACTGTTCCGGAGAAACACTGGAAGAGGTGAGTGGTGGCTCGTCCTTTCAACCTAGGTGTACATAAAGCTCCTCATCCTGATTCCGGCCGCCCAGCTGTTTACTCTGCAGACGGATGATGTACTCCGACTTTAACCTCCTCAGCGCTCGTTCTCTGTCTCCCCCTCTCGCTTGTGTTGGAACTCTGTCAACACCAAAGAAGGAGATCTTGAGATTCTCAGTGTTAGGGGCATGACGTATATTGCAGTGTCTCGCCATGGGGTAAGACACATCATTATTCCTCATGGCTTTCATGGTTTCTAAAATTCTCTTTCTCACTGGAAAAATGGTGTTAACCACATACCGCAATCCACATACCCAGACCAGAATATAAACAACATCATCAGTATTGCAGTTGATAAAAGGCCTGGTTTTCCATTTTCTGTCACTGGGAAGCATCACCATTTTTATATTGGTAAAAAGTGTGCATGCTTTGCACTTACCACAATTGTAAAAACCCGGGAGTTACCTCAACCCTGGTGCTTCCAAGGGGGTACCCTGTCTCCTCATTGGAGTGCACCAGCATATCCATAAGGGAACTACATCTCCAATGGGATATCTGTGGGCTGGGGCTAACCAGCTTTCCAATAGTGAAATCCGATTTTACTAAGTGCTAATGTTTCTTAACAATAGCCCTGAACTCAGCAGATTCAGAATGATGGGTGGTAATCAGCCCCACTCCTTGCTTTCCTTCTCCCTTAGTTTTAGGCCTAAGGAGACTGCTCCTGTCCACTGCCCGTGCCTTTTTAACTGCTTCATCAACCACGTTGTGTGTGTGTGTGTGTGTGTGTGTGTGTGTGTACCCCCTGCTCAAAAATCTTTCCACCAAATTATACTGCACAACTTTTCACCAAGCTAAAGCCACTGTGTATTGTGCTTACTTACCTATTTGGAATTTAAGTAGTCCTGTGTATTTGTGTTTACATTTCAGTGTGGGTGGTATACCAATGTGTTAGTGAGTGTTGTGTAATAAATAGAACTATTTTATATATACACTGTGTGTTTCTTTTTCGCTTAACCTACACTACATGATTAGATCAGATCTGGTAAAACAAGCTGTTATACACTCCCTCAAATAAGCCTAAAGGCTGCTGCCACAGCTACCATTATTTGAGCTTTCTAAGGTTGTTTAAGACCACTAAAATCACCATAAGGGTTGTCTGGATTAGTTCAAGGCGCTTCATTTAAATAAGTGTGCACTATATACTAAGCCAGCCTTCTACACTCTCCTCTAAAGAAATATGGTAAGATTTGCTTAAAGCCAATTGAAATATTGAATGTACTTCTAAGTCACTATTAAGGTAGCACTACCTGTGCCCAGAGCCTGTGAGTTAATTGCTACTAGTGAGCATGTAGCTCCAGTTGTGCTGCTCTCTTAAGTAGCACTTTAAACATTTCTCAGGCCTGCCATTGCAGCCTGTGAGTGCAGGTTTAAACTGCCAATTAGACCTTGCACAATAAACCTTTTGCCAGGCCCAAAGCGTTTTTAAAAAAAAAAAATTCTTTTTATTGGCAGTTAAAATAAAAATACAAAGACTATACCAAACTACTAGCCAGTAGACAATTATTACATAATCATAAGCAGGATTATTCAACATGTACATTCCTGATGTTGATACAGGCACCCCCTCTCC
The DNA here is from genome assembly GCF_964263255.1 of Lissotriton vulgaris. NCBI lineage: Eukaryota > Metazoa > Chordata > Amphibia > Caudata > Salamandridae > Lissotriton > Lissotriton vulgaris. Next base: position 1,986,500,809 of record NC_141691.1, on the reverse strand, counting down.
TCCCACAGCTTTAGTAAATGAGCAATTTTACATCACGCAGCTAAACCTCACCTTAGAGAACCTATGATGGTATGAGCAAGTAACCAGGCCACCCATCCCATAATTTACGTGAGTAGTTGGACTGCATGTCTAAACCATAGCATTCCCATGCTCCCTGTTCTACCCCGTAGCTCTTGCATCAGGTGACGTGGTGTCACCTTTCCCTTGTGTTTACCTGCCCCATGTGAGAAAATGTCCCCAAATGTCCCGGGGTCTAGAGGCAGAGTGTAGTAACTACCAGAATGTGGTCAATTGGGAATGGCCATACGTGACGTCCCTCAGCCATTCCTTTATTGAAGGCGCCCTCTTCCTCCCCCAGTGTACGGCAATTTGGCGGTTGGCGAACAAGAGAAGCAATGCATGCAATTTGAAGACCTTGACTGGAGTATCTTTCACATAGCTCAACAGGCCCAGGAGAGGAGTGGGATCTACTGGAGTGTGAATCATCAGATGAATTAGTGTAAAAATTGTGAACCAGAACGATGTCAGCCGTGGGCAGGTCCATGCCATGTGTAAAAAGGTTGCTGTGGTGAAACTGCACCTCCAGCAGCTGTCGTCCTCACGCAGTCCCATACAATATAAACTGATGGGAGTCCTGTAAAAGCGGTTAAGAAACTTAAAATGTATTGGTCCGAGTTAATAGTTGGGGGGGTGGGGATAAAGCAGTGAGTTTACTGCAGCAGTACAGCTACTGGTCCTCCAGCAGCAGGGTGGGGAATTCGCCATTGCATGCTTGGAGTGCCCGCAGCTGTGTCAAGGAATCCTCCGTGTATTATGTCTACAAGGCGAGGAGACCTATAACAAGTGCTCCAGCGCAGGCAGTGTAGGCGAGGGTGCCGGGTAAGTTTCATGTATTGATCAGCAGGCGGCTCTTAACTTGTAGTAAAGGAATAGGTCAGCAAATAGCACTCCTCGGCGAGCGGGCGTGGTCGAAATGTGTTCCCAGGGTAGCGGTCTGCAAAGGTGTGCAATTTCATCTTTTGGGCAGCAGAGTTGCTTATTCCTTCGTCTATAAAGTGGAGCATGGGGTTATGCGCCAATGGTATGCAGGGGGCATACAATAGAGGAGCACCAAGTCTCTTACTCAGTTCGGTCCATGCCAATCTCAGTGTTTCCACTGTGTCAATACAATCTGTGGGACGGCAATAGGGCTGATAGAGAGCCACTCGTATGGGGACCGGAGCTGCCGCATCGGTTTCCACTGCTACATGGGGTTGGAATGCCGTCGGATGAACCCAGTAGTGTAGAAACTGAGCCTGCGCGCACCAGGCACATAGTTTCATGTCTAGGGGGCCCAACTCTCCCTGACAGGGTGTAAGCGTCAGCAAATCCCAAGATACACAAGCCTTCCCTCTCACCCATACCAGCAAAACCAATAGGGACCTGAGGAAATTAAAGGAGACGTTTGTGAGGGGAATCAGAATATTTACAAATAAAGACATTTTGGTAGTACCACCATTTTAACTAGTGCGATTTTCCCGGCTAACAAAAGCGGGAGCTTAGCCCACGCCTCAACCTTCTCCGTCAGCCAATCTAAGGCACAGCCAAAGTTCAAGGTCCAAATATCTTGCAGATTTCTGCTAAGCCAGACGCCCAAATATTTAACAGGCTCATCTGCCCATTTTAAGGGGTATTCAGAAGTGACAGGGACAGAAGATTCCGTCAGCGGAAAAATGACGGATTTGGCCCACTTTATGGATATGCCAGAAAGGACCCCGAATTTTTTGAACTTCCGAAGGAGGGGATTTAGATGGTCAGCGGGGTCTGTCACATAGAGCATCATGTCGTCTGCATATAACACTAGAAGGCTACGGGTGTGAAAGCTATTTCCCCTATCCGTACGGTGCTGCTGTATATGCGCTGCTAGTGGTTCCATCGCGAACAGCAACGTGGACAGAGGGCAGCCCTGCCTTGTACCTCACGAAGTAGAAAAGGGTTCCAACAAGACACCGTTTACTTGGATACGGCCTAGTGTAGAGGAGACGGATTAGGCTTATAAATAACGGGATAAACCCCATACGGCCCAGAATGGCAAACAGAAATGGCCATTCCAAAGTGTACAACGCTTTAGTAGCGTTGAGAAAAACCGCTGCAGCCTTCACATTAGGATGGAGGTAATGCAGAACCGAGAACAGAGTCTGGAGGTTATGTTAAGTGGACCGCCCCAGGATAAACCCCGATTGGTCCGGGCGGCTGTAGCCGGTTGGCGATCAGCTTCGCCAGGATTTTAACATCTTTGATTATTATTAGGGACAGTGGTCTATAGGAGTCCATCTCGGTCTCTGGCTTCCCAGGTTTTAGCAAGTTATTATTATTACTTCCCGCATGGTTGGTGGGAGTATGCCATATTCCTGTGCCTCTTAATATAGCGCAATGAGGTGAGGCGCTTGCTCTTCGGAATATGTTTTGTAAAAGATGGTGGTTAAGCCAGCAGGCTTTGGATTACCTTGGAGACATCCTCCACTGTAAACGGGAGATCCAGGTAATCCCTGTGTCTTTGACTAAACCAAAGCCGTTCCAGCGGGTCAAGGAAAGGCAGCAGCCCCTCCGGGCTGGACATTGAGTGGCGGTGTATAGGTTGGAGTAGAAATCAGAGAATTCATCCAGTATGCCAGTTTGGCCTCTAATAATAGTGCAGTACCCCCTGATTAGTTCGGGAATGTAGGCCTCAGAGCAATGGGGCGCGAATCATCGCCGCCAAAGACCTCCTCGGCCTGTCGCCCTCACCATATCTCCGCACCTCAGCGTATTTCCCCAAGAATTTTACCTCCCGCTGTGCTTCCTCCTCGAATTCCAGCAGCTTTCCCTTTAAAAGGGCCAATGTCTGGGGATTGTCAGAGGAGTAATACTGTGTTTCCGCATTCTTGATTTGAGCTTCCAGAGAAGCGAGCGTGCCACAAATCGCCTTAAGCACTCCAGCTTGTAGTGCACTTGCCACGGATTACCACTTTAAAGGCCTCCCAGAGAGAAGCTTCTATATCTACCGAGCCGGAATTCAGGGTGAAATAATCAGTCTGTCCTGATTTCCTTCATGAAGGCCTCATCCAAAAGGGCGTGCTGTGGGAGCCGCCAAGTAAAAAGGCGTGGGGGTGAGTCAGGGAGTGCTAAATGCAGACGGCAGGGAGCGTGATCTGACATATGGCCGGGATGCCTGTCACCCCCTCTCAACACAATCCCCAAGGATGGGAAGACTGACGCAGTTCTGAACTTTTGGAAGGCGGGAGGGAGTCACCCTCCCGGCCGTATTTATTAAAATATGAAACAAAATTAAAACATTAAAAAAGTTTCATATCATGTACAATTTTCATTCATTACATTTCGATGAAGCCATTTTCATTGGCTAACCTTAACAAATCTCTAATACAAAGGTTTCCTAGCCGAGTCTAACATCCTGCAAATGCATACATTCTAAATTAAAATTGTACATCCTAGCATTAAGGGCCAACGGCAAGGTCTTAACCGGTGTCAGATCCCTACTACCAAAAACTCTGGCCCTCACGGTGTGAGTGGCGGCCGCGCAGAGGACTGTACCCTCCTTGCCAACTCTAATTTCCCTTGTCTTGTCGGGGGCCCCCCTTTCCGCTCGACGCCATCTTAAAGGTCGTCCGAGCACCCGTGTGAGGTATATGTAGGAAGAACAGCGTGGACTCCCCCCAAACCCCCCCCCCCCCGGCCCCGGGAAATTCATAGGAGGGACATATAGCCGCCTCCTCCCCTGGAAGGGGCCAATGGCTGCCTCCCCCCGGGCGCTCCCATCCATAGTGGGTGGCGCCCCCCTCTAGGGACCTTCAAATTACTGCTCAGCGATCATGACCTTACCGCCCGACCAAAAAATAAATAGGACATTTGTTTATCTACTAAGGGAGAAAATATCATCCTGTCTACTTGTATCAATTGTTTACTCCTAAAAGAAAAAACAGTATCCTACAGACAGAAGTTTCATCCTTAATCTAGACATTCATTTTTCTTCTATACGGAGGGAAAGAAGATGTTATCAGAGCAAAACTTTATTGCAAAACTAACATTGCCATAAGGGGCTGGTGGGTGGGTCAAAATTGCTCCTCGTTCCGTCGAGGGCTCACGTGCAACGAGTGGGTGCAGCTTTCCAAGCACAGGAACAAGAGGACACTTCTTCGGATTCCCGCTCTCTTTATTCCTCTTCGGGAGGGCGTGTACCCTCCGCCGGTACGCCTACTGGGCGTGGTCATCGGTGTAGGTGTCTAGGACAACCCCTCTTGGGCGGGGAAAAAGGCGCGCCCCGGCTACGCCGCTTCGGGCATACCAGCCGAGACACGCCTCCTGCCCAAAATGGTTTCCCGGGAGGATCGGGGCACCCAACCATACGTTCGGGGGGACCGAGTGGTCGCCCATTTCCATATGGCCGGGATGCCTGTCACCCCCTCCCAACACAATCCCCAAGGATGGGAAGACGGACGCAGTTCTGAACTTTTGGAAGGCGGGAGGGAGTCACCCTCCCGGCCGTATTTATTAAAATATGAAACAAAATTAAAACATTAAATAAAAGTTTCATATCATGTACAATTTTCATTCATTACATTTCGATGAAGACATGTTCATTGGCTAACCTTAACAAATCTCTAATACAAAGGTTTCCTAGCCGAGTCTAACATCCTGCAAATGCATACATTCTAAATTAAAATTGTACATCCTAGCATTAAGGGCCAACGGCAAGGTCTTAACCGGTGTCAGATCCCTACTACCAAAAACTCTGGCCCTCACGGTGTGAGTGGCGGCCGCGCAGAGGACTGTACCCTCCTTGCCAGCTCTAATTTCCCTTGTCTTGTCGGGGGCCCCCCTTTCCGCTCGACGCCATCTTAAAGGTCGTCCGAGCACCCGTGTGAGGTATCTGTAGGAAGGACAGCGTGGACTCCACCCCCACACTCTCTATCACATCCGCCGTCGCGGATATCCGGGCCCCGGGAAATTCGTAGGAGGGGCATATAGCCGCCTCCTCCCCTGGAAGGGGCCTATGGCCGTCTCCCCTTAGGCGACCCATCCTTAGTGGGTGCCGCCTCCCAGTGGGAGGGGCCAATGGCCGCCTCCCCCCGGGCGCTCCCATCCATAGTGGGTGGCGCCCCCCTCTAGGGACCTTGAAATTACTGCTCACCGATCATGACCTTACCGCCACAGGCCGGATAGTTGACCGGCTATCCGGCCCCCCCTAAACTCCTCCTAAAGGTCATGCTTCCTCAAACCCCTTAGCCATGCTATGAAGTCTCCTATGAGTAAAACATTCCCCTTCCGGGACAGGTGAACCCCTTCATTCAGATACATGTGATCACCCCGAATACACCCATGAGGAATGCTATGCAACTGCGCAGAGCGAAACAATCTACCAATTTTGTTGTTAACCTTCTTCACCGAATGGTTCAGTGCTGACACTGAAAGGCCCCCCGCCATACCTTTCTGGGAATCATGTGGGACCAGGCAATCGTGCATCCCGGGATTCTTTTTGCCAACCAGCTAACGGCAGACAAAACCTGCTTGAGTAATACTCGTCTACCTAGTGTCACCAAGTCATTGCCCCCAAGGTGTACTATGACTACAGATGGCGGTGACCTCTGCCGCCCTAAGAGACCCTCAACAAAAGATTCGAATTGGTCAATACAGAGCCCGTCCCTTCCGTGGTAGGCCACTCTGTACCCGTATTCCCCAGCTGCGCGAGTCGCGTCACCTGCTTTGAATAAGTCCCCGGCCCGCCTCACGTATGAGTGGCCCACGACCCAAACCACTCTCTCCTCAGCAGGTGATCCATGACCGCTGGTCCCCTGGTACAGGTCGACTGCAAATTCCGCCCCGCATGACATGCTCGCGAAACTGTAAATCAAACAGAAGACAAGAAGCGTGAGTGCATGTAACTTGACTTCACAACATGTGCAATCGCACATACCTTTTAAAACAATTCGAGGACCATCGTCCTAACTGTTTCACCTCTTCCGCACTCTGACCCCTGGCTGTAGCCTCAGTAGCAGCCCCTATCCCAAAGGAGTGGGTCCCGAAATCGCACAGGTCCATGCCCGCCGCCGCGATTGTCAGTGCTAGTACCCTCTGGAACTGAAACCTCGTCAGTTGGGTGGCATCGATGTGCCTCAGCAAACTCCCCCCCCCCCCATGTATCCGCCCTCAGTGCCAAGTATTCCTCTATACACATTATCGGGCACGTGGGAGACCCTCGCATGCGCTGGACAACAACACTGCTCCCCATAGCTCCCTGGTCAGTTTTGGACCTAGCTATCGTGACCACCATCGAATCACCCCTAATTAGGATGTGATCCCTGCACAAGCCTCCCTCCACATCTTTCTTATTCCTTGCGACCAGTTTGCTTACCCGCATAGCCCCATGGAACGCTAATGCGAAAGCTGCCCGGAACAGAACTGCTTCGAATTGGGAGGAGCATGTCGTGACTAGTTTTGCCATGAGTAGGGACAACCTTTCTAAGCCAATCGGGCGTCTCTCGTCTTGCTTGCGACCCTCGAGGCGCTGCCAGCCGCGAAGGGCTTTTTTCGCCAAAAAGGAACCTGTTGGGTCTTTGATGCCATGCACCTGCGCCATGAATGAGATGGCCGCCCTGTGTCTATTGGCCGTTGCCGCTGATCGGCCTTCTCTGTGCAGTGCTACCAGGAACCCCAGGAAGGACTCCTCCTGACCCCAGCTCTGACTCCCTGTCGGACCCAAAAATTTACAATAGGAACGAAACGCTCCTTCGTATGCCTTCCTCGTCCTGGGGGCTAAGCTTGCTGCCACGAGGTCTTGTAATCCGGGGCACCGATTAGCCAGAGTGCTTCGGGGAACGGTGCCGCCACTAGGTCCGCTGTAGGTAGATAACCCCTGAAAGCCTGCATATGTGAACGAGAGAGTGCATCAGCCGCATGATTCAGTACACCCGGCACATGTTTTGCCCTGAACTGTACATTGTCTCATGCAAAGTAGCACAATTTCCTTCAGCAATCTCAAGATCCATTTGCAGCGTGCTGCCTGATTGTTAATGCATTCTACAACAGTCATATTATCAGACCAAAATACAACTGAGCGGTCTCGGAACTCGTCCGGCCATGCCATCAGAGCAACAAAAATTGGGAATAGCTCAAGGAACCCTATGTTACCTGTGAGACCGCTGGCGTGCCACCACGTCGGCCATGTTTGTGCCGACCATCGATTACCAAAGATGGCGCCAAATCCCACGCTCCCCGCCGAGTCGGTCCACAATCCCAGCTCGTCCGAAGACGCTGGCGGCTTGTTCCACACTATTCGACCGTTGAAGTCCGCCAGGAATGCTAACCAAATGCGCATATCCTGGCGAACCTCTGCAGACAGTCTCGTTCGGTGATGCCCTTCTTTGAGACCAACCATAGCTTGTGCAATAGAGCGTGAAAAGGGGCGAGCCATTGGAATCACCCTCAAAGCAAAGTTAAGCTGACCCACAGCTTGCTGTAACTGGGGCAGGGTCACTTTCGTCCTACCAAGGCAAAGCTCCAAGGAAGCCCTAAATTTCGATACCTTTCCCACTGGCAAGCGGAAACATCCCTCCACAGAATCGAGCTCAATTCCCAGAAACTCCAGTGAAGTAGATGGTCCAACCGTCTTACCTCGTGCCAATGGCACTCCAAACTCCTCCATGAGGATGCAAAAATCCTGTCGCGCCTGCACACATTTCATGTCGCCGGCAGCTCCCAAGAACAGAAAGTCATCTAGGTAATGCATAACATGCCTATGCCCTGTGGCCTCGGTGAATGCCCACTCTAAAAAAACAGCTGAATTTTTCAAAATAAGCACAAGAAATGGAGCAACCCATCGGCATGCATTTATCCATGTAATAACGTCCTTGGAACGCAAAACCTAGCAGACGCTGATCCTGTGAATGTACCGGGAGCAACCGGAACGCCGACTCGATATCTGATTTCGCCATCAGCGCCCCGGGGCCCAGGCGATTCAACATGGTGACGGCATCATCGAACGATGCGTACCGCACCGAACAGACTTCCGGGTCAATCACATCGTTTACTGAGAAACCCCTTGGAGTAGACAGATTATGGATCAGCCTAAATTCCCCCGGGTCCTTTTTGGGGACCACCCCTAGTGGGGAACAGATGAAATTTGCTACTGGCGGGTGCTGAAAAGGGCCAGCCACTCGGCCTAGGTTCACCTCTTTAGCGATTTTCCTCTCCACCACACTGTGCCGAAAGCTGGTTTTTACAAAAAGGTTCCCCACGAAAATCCCCCGCCGGGATGTGGAAGCCATATAAGAATCCCTTCCTCAACACCCCAGCAGAGACATAATCAGGGTATTTGTTTAACCAGGGAGTCATAGCCATGAGATCAACGGGAGTAGGCAATTGTACACAACGATCCCCCTCAGTCTTGTTTGGACCCTCCTCTACCTCCTGACCCGCTATTTTTCGATCTGCATGAACTCTCCGGGTGAGAGGAATTCCCACAACCCGCACACGCATGTTTGAACTTACATGCCCCTTGCGGTCTGTTACAGTTGCCTCTATTGTGCCCCCAAAGACCCCCCGCTTTCCACCATTCCCGCTGGTTTTCGGCTGGTGATCGCCACCGGTGCCTGCTCGAAAGGGCACCGCGGGCTGCTGGCAGGAAACCCCCGACCCATTCCCACCTGGCGAGGAAGTTCTTGCCGTGCCAGGCAGGAGCTGCTTATGCCAAGAAATCGAGTCGAGGCAATCCCATGTCAGAGAGGAATCATACTCTTTCGCTTTACGGAATTTCATGTCGTAACCCATCCATTCATTCCCCTCATATGTTTCATAAAAATCCATTATACGTGCCTGATAACAAGACAGTTCGGGCAATACCTCAGGCTTACGTTCGCCAATAATCTTAGTAAACATCGCAAAGGTCTTTGCCCAATTTGTTATCGTCTCCTCCACCCTGAACCCCGCCATTTTGGCGCGCCAGACGCTCGGGTGCCACAAATCTTTGTGTTTTAGCATACTCCATCTCGCGATGGTCAGTCAACAACGAAAACATATTGACATAATTGTCTGCCCATATCAATTCTTTCGTGGCCAACGGGATATGTTGAACCACCCTCTCCCGTCTTGAGGGTAATGAGCCCTCCCCCGCCACTGGCAAAGCGAGCTTACCCGGTTCGGTCGTTGTTCCCGCCGTTTTCTCGAGACCAGCTGCCGGTCCTTCCGGTGTCACCTGTGGGGAGACAAGAGGGAGATTCGCCTTCGCGGCATCTCGCGACTGCTGCAACTGCTGGATTAGTAATTTGGCCTCTTCGGCCGTGTCTCCGGGCGCCGTAGCACCCCCTGCCTTTTTGTTGAGCCATGCGGCCAACTGGGTGGCCAATTCGGGAGGCATATCCTCTTCGTTGGCGGGCGTAATCACAACCGGAATCGGTTGACCCGCGTCTGGGGTTGGTACCAGGCCATCGGCTGGTATGGCAGGGAGAACTGGGGGTACCTCAGGGACCGGAACCTCCCGAGCCCCCGCCCTCCTCTTAACCCGCTTCCCTCTACCCTCGGGGACGACTCCCGGCAATGCCGGGCCTATTACCTTCTTCGGGTTACCCGGCTGGTTCATTGCGGCCAGTTGTTTCTTGACATTCGCCAAATCGCAACCAAGCGGTGGGACTTTTCCGAAGCTTCTTTCCATTCTCGTCACCAACATGCGAAGCATCTGTTCAGTCTCGGAACCCTTTCCTGCCTTCTTGCCAGACATGGTTTCGCTCCTCAACTGTAGGTCGATCAACACGGTCCCGGATCCTTCGCTGTAAAGTCTCTGAAAGAGAAACACAAGAATTACAAGTTCTCAAAATTGCTCCTTGTTCGGTCGAGGGCTCACGTGCAACGAGTGGGTGCAGCTTTCCAAGCACAGGAACAAGAGGACGCTTCTTCGGATTCCCGCTCTCTTTATTCCTCTTCGGGAGGGCGTGTACCCTCTGCCGGTACGCCTACTGGGCGTGGTCATCGGTGTAGGTGTCTAGGACAACCCCTCTTGGGCGGGAAAAAGGCGCGCCCCGGCTACGCCGCTTCGGGCATACCAGCCGAGACACGCCTCCCGCCCAAAATGGTTTCCCGGGAGGATCGGGGCACCCAACCATACGTTCGGGGGGACCGAGTTGTCGCCCCTTTCCAGAAACCTGGTGAGGTGTAGTACCTCCTTGGTCCTAGTGGCAACATCATGTGACACCTACCAAAAATCTATCTGAGACCATGCGCTGTGATGCTCTGAATTGCAGGTGCCCTCCCTTAATTGTAGGGTGTATACGTTTTCAAATGTCAGTAAAAGTTTCTGTCCGAAATTTTAGCATGTAGGGCAGCACTGTCTGAGGGATGTAGTGCATGGGAAGACCCTTTCCTATCTAGGTCTTCGTCCAATATAGCATTAAAGTCTTCCCCCCATATGATCGTGTCACACCCAGTCACTTTAGCCTTTGCCCAAATGTCTTGAAAGAAGCTAGGAGAATCCACTTTGGGGCCATATAGGGTAACACTAACCAGTGGGATGCCACACAGTGTGCCTAGAAGTACAATGAACCTACCCTCTGGATCAGTGTGGAGTTCATGCTCCCGCCAGTCCAGCCCGCGCCTGAGTAATACAGCGACCCCTCCACCCCCTCCCTCCCCCCCTGGAGTAATTAGAATAAATGGAAGAGTATACTGAGCTCCAACGGTTATGTTTCAGCCTATGGGAGGGTAGAAGATGGAGGTGTGTTTCTTGTAGCAGTCAGACATCAATGTTGTGCCGTAGTAAGTATGCATGCACCAGCCTTTTGTCATTCAATCCGCGAATGTTCCAGGTAAAAAAATTCAGGCTCTGTGCCTGACGTTCGGCTATGTGTTTCTGGGCGGTATAGTGGAGCATTGGCGGCATGACCAATTACTAAACCACCAGGTGTGCATGGACAATCTGAATTGCATCATACTGGCTAAAACAATTTAACAATCCCCAAACCATCCCACCACCCACACTAACCCCCCAAACTGGTTGAAGAAAACCCACCCTCAACATCATTAAGAAACAGGTAGCAAAAGGGAAACCTCCCATAGGGGCGTAGAACCGCAGGCGTACTCCCCTGCCAAAAACAGGGTGGCTAAGAAACTGCAGAGAGTTGACCCTATGATATGAACAGTACAAACTTGTCGTCCACGTGTCTTACCAGTGTCTTAGGGAGCCAGAGTAATCTATGCAAATCATCTTGGCCGGGTGCAGGACACCCCCTCCAAGTCCACCATGAAACCCAATCAAGGCTGCCTCTTGGACGACCAAGCAGGGGATTACCTATACTCGGAGCACATAGCAGTGAAACGAAAGTGGGACCCAGCTAACGTTATCCCAAAAATGGTGAGAACTCACATTTACCATCCACCCGGTCACATATGTCGCCACACCGTGAACTCTGAATATAACCATAAAATCAACCCATTAATCATTGTCACTTAGCCGGTCCTCTGCAGCGGTCACAGATCTGGAGCCTTGTTTACTGTGCTTGCCAACGATGTGCTTCACAAACTTGAGGGCAGACTTGGCATCCGTGAAAAAGTGCGCAGTTCCATCATGAGTGACCTTAAGCTTGACTGGGTATAGTAGCGAGTAGGGGATTTAGGCCTGCAGCAGGTTACGTTTAGCCGGCAAGAACTCTTGCTGCGCCGACTGCACCGCAGGCATGAAGTCTGGGTAAAAAGATATTTGGTTGCCCTTCTGTGTAATCTTTCCTTTCTCCCTGGCCAATCTGAGAATAAGTTTGTGGTCCTGATAATTGAGGATGCGGGCCAGGACGGGTCTGGGTGTAACGCCAATCGGTGGTTTAGGGCCCAGCGCTCTGTGTGCCCTCTCAACCGCAAACACCGCTGAAAGATGAGGGTCAAAGAATTCTCATAGCATGTCAGCCACATAGGTCTCCATTTTGGCTATTGCCGTGGTCTCCGGTATGCCCGTAACGCGCAGATTATTGTGGCGCGACCTCGCCTCCAAATCTTAGTTTTTGGCACGGATGAGACCCAGCACTTTGTCCATCGGTAGGAGCTGCTCTTTTGTTTCCACCTGAAATTCGTGGAAGTCGGTGGTTCTGTTCTCGAGAATGTTCATCCTGGTTTCATAAGCTCCCACCTGAGACTTGACCGCATCTAGTTGGGAGGTGAGTGTGTCCAGCTTTGTGTTAATGTTCCACAGACTTGTAGGAGAGTAGGGTCTGCAATCCTATGATCACCCAGATTTTTTGCTTTTGTTTCACTGGTTTACGACTTTCTCTGGCTGCGGGCCTGCCAATCAGACCCACAGCCTGGCTGTTCTCTTTCTAAATTACGAGATGTACCCTAGGTGCATTTACCAATTGGTACTGGGCCACCTTATCAGACCCTGTAACTCAGGGCATAGGTGTACCCAGGGCCGCCAGGGGCTGCAGCATGTATTATGCCACCCCTGGCTGGCCTCCTAAATTTGACACAACTGGCTGCATGACAGCTGGGGCGAAGTCGTGTAATCACCCTTTGCTTTAGATATAGTAGCCCTATATCTAACCCTCCAATGGACACCCGAGTTCCTATCAGTCACTCCTATGGCAGGCCTTGACAATCCTGAAGGCAGAGTGCATGGGCTCGTGTGAACTAAGCTCTGGCCCGAGCCGAGCCCGGTTGCAGCTTGCGGAATCAAGACCCAATGGCTGTTCCATGATAACGCGTACCATATCGGTAACTTCGGTGTCGCGTTATCAAGACATGTCGAGTAAGGTGTCATACGAATCGAGATGCTGCCCTCTCACCAACTCTGGCGACGAGGTTAGCATTCCGCCCTTCTAGAGGGACACGACATGTACGTAACTGTGAACCCCGGTTAAAGTTAACGAAAGCCTCAGCTCCACAAAATGGATGCTGCCACCACAGACACGAGTCTGACCTCCTGCTGCTGGGAGTCCTTCCAGCGAGGAGCACTTGGACAAAGGGTTTCCTGTCGAGGGCGGTGTTCGCACCGTCCCAGACAGGGTTTGTGTATTCTGGGTAGGTAGGGCTTTTGCGAGAAGGTGACTGCGGAGTGGCACCCCGGTGCTCACTACGCATCTGCCGGTTAGAACCAGTTCCAGGGGCGACAGCCCTGGCCTGGGGAAAGTCCGGCAGGGGAGAGGGGTGTAACTACCCCCCTTCCTGGTCCCACCCTTAGGGCAGGACCTAGTCATGTACCCACCCCTTTCTTTAGGATAAAGGCCGGAGCGGGGACCCTTCCAAATTAGATCATCTTTGAATCAAGAATACTTTCTACGAAAGGACTTCAAGACTCTTCTCAAGATTTCTCCCTTGTGGCTAAGGAGTAGTCACATTGCATCAGCGGGCACCATCTAAGAACTCTGCGGTTTGCTGTAAGTCCTTCCTCAAGGAATCCGACGGCCCAGCTCGACGAGAACCGGCTTCCCTGGCATCTCTGACCTCTACCCACGTCATCAGCTCAGCTGTGATCTGTGGGTGCGACGAGACCTCGAGGGACCGGCCATCATCAGAACCTGCACGCTCTTAAAAACCAGCACGACCATCGAGGTAACTCTCTGGTGAGTGCTCTGGGGTCCGAGAAGCCCCGACCCTGAGCCGCTCCAGCACCGAAGTGCAGTCTCCCAGCATCTCCACAATCTGCGTGGGGCCCTTCTGCTCGCTGCTCAGCACGTTGTCTGGTCACTAGCCGCTGGCTTGTGTCCTTCTGTGACGACATCCGAAAATCAACACTGCCGGTCTGGTTGCTCCAGACTGGCCCTTGCTTCCATCTTTTCGAGAAGCACCCCGGACCCTCCTGGTCCACTCAAGACGCCGACAGCGACATCCGTCGTGGGACAGCTCGCACCTCCACCGTGGTCGCCGACAACGCCTCCTGGTCCGTGAGACTGCAGAGCCTAGCGTCGCCCACTCACCTGGTCGAGGTGACGGCCAACCGGTGCCTTCCTGGTACCCTCTGACTACTGGCTAGTAGTACGAACTTGGTCCCCTCTGCTTTCAGGTTTCATCAATCTCCGATCCAGGCTTGGATCTCTACGAACTATTCATCACTGGTCGCCGGCCAGCAACTCCTTTTCTTCCGGCTCCTGGCTCGTCAGCGAAGACCCCGACGCCTGTAAGACTTGCAGCCGCAGCCCTCGTGGCTAGGTAACTCGGCATTTCGGTGCCTGCATAGCCTCCTTACTCTAGGGTCCCGAGTCCCTCGCTTCCGACTCGCCTTAACCTTTCCGTGTCCCCGGACACTTGTTTTAAACTGTGCACTTGAAGTATTTGCTAAAGAGATTTGGTTTGTGCTTAGTACCCTGTCCTCATAAAGAGTACAGGGCTGTTGTGATTCTTAATAAATATACTGTTTATTTTCATAACACTTGTGTGGTGTCCTTTCACTGGGTGTTCAAGGGGTACGTGTGTGGTAAACAGCTGGCTTAACGCGCCCTCTCGAGTCTTTAGCCTTAGACTGCTCGTATCCACGCTACTAGGATAGCTGGTCTATAGGTTGACTTACAACCAAACACCATAAGGGTCGTTGGAACGATACATAGCGGTCGCTAGAATAGCGAACGTTGCATATCGGGCCAACTTCTCACAAGACTTGACTGCATCTCGAGCATCAGAGACCGCAGGTCTTCACCCTGTCCTCTGTCTCTGTCTCCGCTGGTCTCTCTGCGCCTGCCTCGAGAGCTGATTTAGTGAGCCTCGTGTTCCTCCTTTGGTCAAAATTCAGCTTCTGCTGCTTTGTCTTGCTTCCCCATGTCTCCTACCACCTACTGCAATGATGATGCACTTACAGCCTTCGCTTAGGCCTGCCGGGTGACACCTCCAAGTAGCAAAGAGCCCCACTCGCTGAAAACATCTCGTCTCTAGCTCCGTCCGTGGGCGTACGGGGCCCCACGCTCAGCCGCAGGCTCTAAGGAACTTCAGGTGTCCTACCCGCAGCACAAGCAAGCCACGGGGGTGCTGTCAGGATTGTCGGGTCCCATCAAGGAAAAAGACCATTAGTGAATGCAGTGAGCCACAGGTCAAGATTTAATAAGAAAAAGGGTTTCAGGCAGAACAAGATTTCAGAACGTACCGTTGCAATAGTGGCCTCCAGGAATCCAGAGTTGGAACAACAGGTTAGCGCTCTAGCGTTTGACCGCAATTACTAAGCTTCAGCTGTCGTGCCCATTCTGTGGCGCACTTCACTGATTATCTCAGGAGAGATGGACGTTCGAGTGAAAGCATTGCGTAGCTAGCTTAGGGAAAAGTCAACATCTGAAAAAGACACGTTAGTGATAGATTCCTTACCTTAGAATATCCCCAGGCATTAGACTGTATCCGGTAAATTTTGCGTAGCAATACCCCTGCGCGCCGGCAGGCGTCGTCTGCGGCTCTGCGTCCGTCGTCATTAGCGTCGGAACGACGTCGTTGGAGTACTTAGACGCCGCCCATGCGCGCTGACGTCATTTCTTCTTTTTTCTGCACCAGCTAGTGCAGATCCGGAGAAGCTCTACCCCTTAGTCTTTTTTGACTAAACTTTTTGATCTTTTTGATCATTTCTCTACTCGTGTCTGAGGCTCCTACGGTGCCGTTAGGGATGCGCGGGTTTAAACCCTGTTCCAAGTGCGACCGACTGATGTCGGTTATCGACCCCTATCACCGGTGCCTCAAGTGTTTAGGCCTCGACGACGACGACCACACCTGCTCCGACTGCCGGGCCCTGACGTCTAAAGCTAGGCATGAGCGGTCCTGCAAGCGACTGGAACTCCGGCAGTCGGCCCGCGCCGCTCCAGGTCCAAGTTCCACAGGAGGTCAAGGGACGGGTCGCGGGGTCGGAGGCCTCGAAGCTCCGGGACTGGACATCGGTCGTCTGGATCCAAGTCTTCAGGTAAGAGGCATGAGAGGTCGTAGAGACATCATCTTTCCTCCGACCCACCCCGACGCTCCCGTGATGCGGCCGGGGGTTCACCACCCACGCGGCTCCGACGGAGTCGCGGATGTAGCCGCCTGCCCCACACCTTCGGGTCCCTGGGCATGACGCGACGCCTGGGGAGATCGAGCGGTACCTCATGGCCATGAAGTCCCTCCCTCCTCAGCCGGGTTCCGTGGCGCCTCCGGGCCCAACGGCCCCGGCTGGAGGGCCTAGCGGGTCGGGTGCTTCGGCTCCGACGCCGTCGGGTGCTTCGGCCCTGGCGCCGTTGGCGACTTCGTTCCCGGCACCGCAGGCCCTCCCTGGATCCGTATCCGGATCTGGGTGGTCGCCGGTCAACCTCACCGGCGCCGGCCCTGCGGGTGTTGCCTCCGGCGCCTACTGTGGGCGCCATTACCGATCCTACCCTCGGTCCGGTTCCGGTGCCGAAGCGGCGCCGCTGGGCACCGCTACCGACTGCCTTTGGAGATTTCTATTTCCATGAACTGGCCCCATCGGTTGACCCTGAACTACAGGAGATGGGTGACGAGGATGATTGGGAGGGTTCTGAGGACCCTCTGGCACGGGAGTGCCAGTCTCAACAGGACTGGACATATGAGCTTGGGGAGGCCAGTGGACTTGACACTTCGCCAGACACTGGATTTGTTTCCCCTCCCACCGTGTCTACGGAGGAGGGGGCTGCTTATAGTGTAGTGTTGACGAGGGCAGCCAAGGCCTCAACCTTGAGCTCCCTGTCGCAGCCGTGAGGACTAACCTCCTCACTGAGGTCCTTAGACCGCAGACAAGCTCCTATGAGCCTCTGCTGCCGTTTAATGAGGCCTTGTGTGACGTTCTTGTGGGCACTTGGTCCAAGCCCGCCACAGGTCCGCCTGTGGATAGGAACGTGGCCAGACGCTACCGCCCGGCACCATGCTCTTTGTCCACCCATCCCACCCCGAGAGCCTGGTCATCCAGGCCTCCACTTTCCAGACCGCATTCCCGACTGCTCCGCCCGATCGGGAATCCAAGAGGTACGAACGATTCGGTAAGAAGGTGTTCTCGTTCCTGAGTTTGGGACTGCGGTCAGTCAATACCGCATGCCTCTTGGGCCACTACACCCACACCCTGTGGGACACGGTCGCGGAAGTGCTGCCACAATGTCCGGAGGAGGCCTGGGCAAAACTCGCCCAAGCCCTTGCGGAGGGTCGAGATGCAGCAGGGTATTCCATCCAGTGTGGGCTGGATACCACGGACTCACTGGACAGGGCGATGGCCACGACGGTGGCGGTTCGACGCCACGCCTGGTTGAGGTCCGCCAACTTTTCGGCTGATGTCCAGGCTACCCTTCTGGATATGCCGTTCGATGGCCGTCGTCTCTTTGACGTCAAGGCAGACAATGCGCTTGAGCGTTTTAAGGACTCCAGGGCTACGGCCAAGTCCTTGGGCCTCTCGGCCCCACGCCAGCATACGGGTGCCTTTCGCTCCTTTCGTGGCCAAGGGAAGGGGCGCCCCCACACGTGCTGCCAGCCACACGCCGCAGAATGTTCAACAGCACGGTAACGGCTGTGGAAATCGCCGTAGCGGCGGTCGGGGACCACGGCGAGGCCAGTCCACACCTTCCCCCGTAGCACCTGCCTCAAAACCCTCCTAGTCCGTGCTTTCAGGCCCATGTGACGCCAGTGGGGGACAGGGTTCGCCATCACCTCTTCCACTGGCGCACTGTCACGTCGGACAGGTGCGTGCTGCAAATCGTCCGAAGGGGCTACTCCCTCCCCTTCGAGGCAACCCCTCCAGCCATGCCACCGCGAATCCACCGCTTGTCGGGGGATCACTTGCAACTTCTGCAAAAGGAAGTCACGGCCATCTTGGCCAAGGGGGCCATCTAGCGCGTTTCAGGGCCGGAAGTAGGGTGTGGTTGTTACTCCCACTACTTTCTGGTACCCAAGAAGGGCAAAGGGGGCCTACGCCCTATCTTGGACCTACGGAACGTCAATGGCTTCCTCCGAAAGGAGAAGTTCAAGATGCTGACTCTGGCTCAGGTCTTAGCTGCCCTGGACCCCGGAGACTGGATGGTAGCGTTGGACTTGCAGGACGCTTATTTTCACATCCCCTTCCTGCCGGCCCACCGGCGTTACTTCGGTTCACGGTAGGCCACGAGCACTTTCAATTTACCGTGCTCCCCTTCGGCCTTACCAGTGCCCCACGGGTGTTCACCAAAGTGATGGCGGTGGTCGCAGCCCATCTGCGCAGGTTAGGGGTGTCATTCTTCCCCTACCTCGATGATTGGTTGTTAAAGACGGTCTCCCCTTATACAGTCGTCAGCTACCTCCAGACTACGGCCGATCTCCTGCACCTGCTGGGGTTCTCCCATCAACGTGCCGAAGTCACACCTGTGTCCCTCCCAGAATCTCTTCATCGGAGCGGTTCTGGACTCTGCGCAATTTCGGGTTTATCCTACCGAACAGCGGGTTCGGGATAATCAGGCTCTGATTCCGATCTTTCAGCCTTTATCCCGAGTCTCGGTCAAGTTGACGCTGCGGCTTCTGGGGCTGATGGCCTCCTGCATCCTTCTGGTGCATCAGGCCCGGTGGCGGATGCAGGTTCTGCAGTGGGACCTGAAGCTTTCAGTGGGCCCAGCATCAGGGCAACTTGTCCGACCATGTCTTGATCTCAGAGGGCACTGCAAGACAGTTGCAGTGGTGGCTCACGGACCGCGATTGGGTCAGTGGCAGATCCCTCTCCCTACCCCACCCGGAGCACGTAGTTGTGACGAACGCGTACCTCCTGGGCTGGGGGAAGCCACATGGGAGAGGCAGAGATCAGAGGCCTCTGGTCTCCGGCGGAGTCCCAGCTCCACATCAACCTTCTGGAGCTGCGGGCGATCCGACTTGCACTGAAGGCATTCCTCCCCTCTGTCCGGGGGAGTGTAGTGCAGGTGTTCACGGACAACACCACCGCCATGTGGTACTGCAACAAACATGGCTGGGTGGGGTCTTGGATCCTATGCCAGGAGGCTCTGCGCCTCTGGCAGTGGCTGGAACATCAGGGCGTGACCCTGGTAGTTCAACACCTGGCAGGTTCCCTGAACTCCAGGGCGAGCGAACTCAGCCGCCGGTGCATGATGGATCACGAATGGCGTCTGAACTCGAACGTGGCGCAAGGCTTCTTTCAGCAGTGGGGAGAGCCTTTATAAGATCTATTCGCCACAGAAGAGAACGCGCAATGTCATCAGTTCTGCACGTTGGAGTTTCCAAGGCGGCACTCGCTGGGAGACGCTTTTCGTCGCGAGTGGAGTTGCGGTCTATTGTAAGCCTTTCCGCCTATACCACTTCTGCCCAGAGTGCTGAAGAAGATCAGACGCGATCGGGCCCAGGTTATCCTTGTGGTTTCGGACTGGGCACTGGTATCCTGAGCTACTCAGCATGTCAGTCGATCCCCCGCTTTGTCTGCCTCTTTGGGAGGACCTTCTGTCGCAGCAGCAGGGGACGGTCCTCCACCCGAACCTGTCCAGTCTCCACCTACGAGCTTGGAGATTGAGCGGTGACAGTTGAGGCCATTTGACTTGCCTCCCGAAGTCTGTAATGTCATTCTGGCAGCCAGGCGTCCCTCCACAAAGTCGGTATACGCCTGCAGGTGGAACAGATTTGTGGCATGGTGCACAGCAAAGGCTGTGGATCCACTCTCTGCACCCGTTTCTGAGGTTCTCCTCTTCCTTCTTTCTCTTGCCCAGCAGGGCTCTGCTCTGGGCACTATCAAGGCTACCTTTCTGCCCTTTCCGCCTTCTTGAGGCTTCCTGATCAGCCTTCCTTGTTCAAGTCCCCGATTGTAAATAGATTTTTGAAGGGTATCACACACGTTTCCTCCTGTTCCTTTCGTGATTCCCCAGTGGGACTTGAATCTTGTGCTTACCTACCTAATGTGTGCTCCCTTAGAGCCGCTCCATAACTGTCCTCTCCGTCTTCTTACCTTGAAGACTGCTTTACTGGTTGCCATCACCTCTGCCAGGAGAGTGAGTGAGCTCCAGGCTCTTTCTTCTACACCGCCTTTCCTCTCTGTTCATCCGGACAAGGTTGTGTTGCGCACGAGACCCTCTTTCCTGCCCAAGGTTGTCACGTCCTTCCACATCGGGCAGTCCATTACCTTGCCCACCTTCTTTCCGCCTCCGCATCCTTCGAAAGAGGAAGAGAGGCTCCACCGTCTGGACCCAAAACGTGCGCTCTCTTACTATCTGGATCGCACACGCCAGTTCCGGGTGGATGACCAACTCTTTGTTGGTTACGTGGGCGCTAAGAAGGGAAAGGCGGTGCACAAGCAGACCATCTCGCGGTGGATCATCTTGTGTATCCAGGCGTGTTACTCCTTGGCTAAGAAGAAACCCCCTGTTGGACTGAGGGCTCTTTCCACTCGGTCTACGGCGACTACCACTGCCCTTGGCCGAGATGTGCCCTTGCAAGACATTTGTCAGGCAGCTACGTGGGCCTCGCTGCACACGTTCGGAAGACACTACTGCCTGGACAGCCAAGTCCGGAGGGATTGCTTCTTTGGCCTTTCCGTCCTCCAGGACTTTCAGGTGTGATTATTGGTTCGCAGACCCACCAACGGGGTTGGTGTTGCTGGGGTATCTATTCTAAGGTAAGGAATCTATCACTAACTTGTCTCTTTCAGATACACAAGTTACTACTTGTGTAACGATATATCTGTAAGAGACATTAGTTAGTGATAGATTCCTTACCGACCCGCCCATCCTCCCCGTTCTGCGAACCGATATCTAGGGTTAAGGTCATCCCCTTTCATGGCCCTAGTTTCATGGCACCAGTGTTGGTTCTATCATAGCTCTGCGTATCTGGCGCGGAAAAGCTGTGTATCAGAACTGACGTCAGCGTGCATGGGCGGCGTCTAAGTACTCCGACGATGTCATTCCGGCGCTAGCGACGCCGATGACGGAGGCGGAGCCGCGGACGACACCTCCTGGCGCGCAGGGGTATTGCTACGCAAAATTTTCCCGATCCAGTCTGACGCCTGGGGATATTCTAAGGTAAGGAATCTATCACTAACTAATGTCTCTTACAGATATATCGTTACACAAGTAGTAACTTGTGCGACGTGTTCACAGAAGAAGTCTCGTCCGCAGAGAAGTACGGAGTTTGTTGATTTTCGGATTTTCCAACAAGACTGTTCTAAATTGCATTTAGAGCATGTGTGCATCGTGAGGAGGAAGGTCTCTCTTTGGTGCTTGCACAAATGTTATTTCCGAGTTGTTTAGGTGCGAGTTCAGGAATAAGGAAACCGTGGTGTGCAGCAATACGTCACTAGCCTGGAAACGAATAATTTAAATATTAAAAGATACGCTGCAGTGAACAAGAGTGTTAATAGCGAGTGCAAGGATTTTAAACTCATTTTGCCACAGTTTTGGAGTGAATCAACTTAATTACATTGGAATTGGTAATTGATGACTTTCACTAAACAAAGAACTTATACATCTTTGTAAATACAAAAGTATACTTACCATACCAGAATCCATTTAAAAGACTTAAGCTGAGAATTACAAGGGTGAGGAATCTGCAAAATAGAGTGATGGAGATTAAGAATAAATAGTTGAGGAAAGAAAATGAATAAGAATTATCTTTAGTTTACAGCAAAAGAAGTCTAAGAAAATACATCAGTAGAAGAGGAGCACTAGTCACACCTAGACAGGGTAGGTGAACAGGAGGTTACACTACACATTAGTTTTAGAATAAGTATTGAATTTGTATTCGTGTGCAATTCTCTTACAGTTATTACTTACCTGTCAAGCTTGAAGTAATGAAAGAATAAAAGAAGTCGTCTGAAGCTGAAGTAAAGAATCAGACGTGTGTGGCAGTCTCCTCTCTGTCCCATCCCCTTTCCCCCTCAGGGTTTCATTGGCGTACATGCAACTAAACGCATGTGGCTGAGGAACCTAGGTGGGGCATTGGGAACTTGTGACATTCTGCTTGTGTGCTTTTGTGAAGAACACCTTTCCTGACAGAGTGAAGTGTCCACGTTTAAATTAGCAGCTGAGTATAATGGTGGAAGGTTGAGACTTTAAAAAGTTACTAGAATTCTTAGACGGTATACAAAGGGAGTTAATCTCAGTCAGGGAAGAGAATAGGGAGCTGAGAAAAGAAGATTTAACAATTAAAGTGAGTAATCTTTTGACTAGTCTCAGTTTTAAATATTCAGTATTCCCAGAAAGAAACCCAAATGAAGAATCAGTTTCCCAGCCTAAAATCACCACACAGGTCATTCATTCATTATCTCCTGTGATTCCATTGGCACCGTCTGAGCGTTTTAATGGAGACCCTCAAAAGGCCCAAGCGTTCCTGACACAATGTACTTTACATTTTATGTTTCGTCCAGCGGTTTTCTCGGATGCGCAGTCTTGAGTGGCATTTATTTTGTCTCATTTATGTGGAGATGTTGCATCTTGGTCCATTCCTTGGTTACCAGAAATGATCCAGTTTTATATGATTTGGACCGATTCAAGAAGGAATTTCTTAGAATTTTTGACCGAAGAAGAGTCTCACAAGCAACAGACACTGAGTTATTGGAGATTAAACAGGGCAGTCGAGATCTAGTTGCATATTTGGCCCAGTTTAATAAATTAGTAGTTGAAACGGAATGGTCAGAGAACAAACGAGCAGCAGTGTTCTATCGTGGCTTTAAAGACCAATTAAAGGATGCCTTAGCACAGGTGCCCAATAGACCCACGGAGATCTCAGCATTAATAGATCTGGTTTTGGAAATTTACTTTCGCCTAAGTGAAAGAAGAGGGGAAAAGAAGCGAGCATTTAGTCCCAAGTGTGGCCAGATTTGATCAAGCACGGATTGAGGGCAGTAAGGGAAATGACACAGCCCGTGGGGGAGAACCCATGCAGATTGGAACAATCGGGTTCCCTCTCTAAAGAAGAAAAGGAACGACGGAGAGTAAACAAGCAGTGTCTCTATTGCTGGGGTACAGGACATTTTGTTAGTAACTGTCCAAAAAACCCAAGCAAATACCGTCGGAAAACGCCTCGCACCACTAGTAAGTGGAGTTGGACTGGTAGTTGCAGAATCTAAAACAGCTCCAAATACCCACACATTGGCAAATACCTTACAATCTGCAGCTCCACACTTGGTGATGATGATGACTATGCTTCAGGAAGAAGATATTGGAAAAGATAACTGTTATGGTAGATTCCGGGGCTACGGGAAATTTTTGTGATTTGAAGTTCGCTGAGATGATTGGTCTGTGGGCAATCTTGAAAGAAAGAAGTCAAGCAGTTCGAGCAGTCGATGGAACAAATCTTTCACCGGGACCCATTGTGGGTCATACGGAACCAGTGGAGTTGGAATCTGAAGATGGACATCTTGAAACATTACAATTCAATCTAATAGATGCTCCGCAGTTTCAATTAAAAAATTGGGTCTAGCGTGGTTAACGGAACATAACGCTACAATCGATTGGGGCGCTCCATCGATAGCCTTGAACTCGGAATATTGTAAAGAAAATTGTCATAAGGAATGTAAAAGAGCGCAATAGAAAAGCCCAGTGTTTTACTTAAGTGAAAGAGAGGCGTCAATATGTTTGATTAATACCACTACTTTGCCTGAAGAGTACACAGAGTTTTCAGATGTGTTTAGTGAGGTGGAAGCAGAAAAGCTCCCTCCACATAGAGAATTTGATTGTAAGATTGATTTGGACCCTGGATCCAATCTTCCGTGCAGTAGAATTTATGCTTTAACCGAACGAAAAGATGAGCATCTGGAGTATATACATAAATACCTAAAAAAAATTGATTAATTAGACCGTCCCGATCCCCAGTCTCTTCTCCACTTTTTTTTTCCAAAGAAGAGTGGAAAATTAAGAACTTGTATAGGTTATAGGGTCATCAATCTGATAACAATTAAAAATTGCAACCCCTTGCCCTTAATATCAGTCTTATTTTAGATCAAGTAAAAGGACCACAAATCTATACCAAATTGGATCTGAGAGGGGCCTACTATTTAGTCAGAATTCAAGAAGGAGACGATTGAAAGACAGCATTTCGAACCAAGCATGGTCTCTTTGAATATCAAGTGATGCCCTATGGTTTATGTAATGTCCCAGCTGCCTTTCAGCATTTTATCAATGTGTTGACATAATTCATTTATTTATTTTATTTATTTTTTACACTTATAGAGCGCACTGATACCAGTCGGCGTCCTGGCGCTGAAGTGATAGTTCCAGAGAAGCGAAAGTCTAGGTACTTATTGGGAGAAAAGCCATGTTTTTAGATCCTTCCTGAATGCCAGGAGATTTGTATTGAGTTTGAGGGAGAGAGGGAGGGAGTTCCACGCCATCGCAGCTCCCCTGACAAAGCTCCTTCCACCCCAGCGTGCCCTCTTGATTCGGGTGGTTTTAACCAGCCCCAGACTGGCCGACCTCAGTTGTCTACCTGGTCTATACCACTGAAAAAGATCTTGAAGGAACACTGGGCCAAGGCCATGCAGTGCCTTAAAGACAATACAAAGGGCCTTGAACCTAATTCGTTTCCGTACCGGAAGCCAGTGCAGTTTATCCAACTCCTTAGAGACTGAGGAAAACTTGGGCAAACCCCCAATCAAGCGGGCAGCCGCATTTTGTAAAACTTGAAGCTTGTTGAGCACTCCCTGTTGTGCCTCGAGAAAAAGACTATTACAATAGTCAATGCGTGATAGGACGAGGGCTGTCACCACCGTCTTTCTACAGCCCTCAGGAAGGTACGGTAGAACCTTTCTGATAATTCTCAGAATGTAATGTACTGAGGAACTCAGCGCATTGACTTGGGGTTTGAAGGTGAGAAGGTTATCAATAACGACCCCCAAATTCTTCACCTTTGTAACAGGGATAGGAGGGGCCCCCATATCAGTGGGCCACCAGTTAGGGCTCCAAAGATTAGTACTTGGGCCAAAAATGATCACCTCAGTCTTTGATGAGTTCAGTTTTAAACAGCTTTTTGCCATCCAAGAGCTGACTGCCGACATGCAATCCTGAAACCTGCCTGCCACCTCCCTCTCAGTCCCCGAGAGCACCGAGGCCACAATCTGGGTGTCATCGGCGTATGATGTTAACTCTAACCCGAAGGATCTGATTACAGGGGCAAGAGCGGCTACGTAGATGTTGAATAAAGTGGGGCTTAGGGAGGATCCCTGCGGGACCCCCCCCGGGAGCTCGAAAGGTCTTGATTCATACTCCCCCATGGCCACCACTTGTACCCGCTCAGTTAAAAAGGCCTCCAGGAGCTTGAGTGCTTGGCCGCGAACCCCGCAGCCCTCCAACCGATCTAGTAACAATGCATGGTGGACGGTATCGAAGGCTGCTGACAGGTCTAAAAGAATCAGCACTGCCTGGCCCCCTTCGTCAAGCACCTTCCGGATCTCCTCTGTGGACTTAATCAGAGCCGTCTCAGTGCTGTGACCCTCTCTAAAACCATGTTGTGCTGAGTCTAGACCTTTAGAATTGCGCAGGAAAGAACAGAGTTGGGAGTTCATAATTTTCTCAACCAATTTCGCAGGCAGTGGCAACCTGGATATTGGTCTATAGCTGTTGGGGTCCGCAATATCCAGGGAGGGTTTTTTGAGGAGCGGGCTGATTGAGGCCCGTTTCCAGATCGTAGGGAAATTGCCTTTTTCAAACATTAAGTTGAAAATCCCTGCCAGTTGGTTCGCAATAGGGCCAACCGCCAGTTTAGCAATAGAAGTGGGGCAAGGATCGTAAGGTGAACCAGATTTGGTGGCTAGCAACAGTTTTGCTACTTCCTCTGCCTCCACAGGTTTAAAGGTTGAGAAAGTAGCCCCCGTGGATCCCGCATGGGAATTCCTATGGGGAGTGTCATGGAGGCTCTGAGCCACCTGAGGTTCAAGAGAGGTAAATATCACCTGAACTTTATTCTGAAAGAACTTTGCTAAGGACTCACAAAGTTCTAGATTAGGCGGGACCATCACCGCCTTAGGAGAGGCCAGACTGGTGACAGTATCAAAAAGTTCTTTTGAGGAGTTCTTAGCCTTCTCAATACGCTCCGTAAAGTATGCCCTCTTAGCTTGCCTGATCTCGTCTTTATAGGCCCTTTGGCCGGCTTTAAGCTTTTCCTTGTCATGCTCCGAATAGGTGGACCTCCAAATCCGTTCTAGCTTTTTGCATACTATTTTGGCATCTCTAAGGACGTCCGAGTACCAGGGGGCTGATGGCACTGACCTAGCGGGTCGACATCGTTTAGGGGGTGCCAACTTAAGGCAAGCATGATCAATCCAGTCTGTATATTCGGAAGAAGCTATGCTTACATCTGTCGGTCGGGCCGGGTCAGAGGCAAGAAGCAACTCCTCCAAGTCATTAGCTTTGATGTTTTTCCATGGCCTACACATACTGCTAGTTTGCCCCTCACCTGTCACTGTTTTAGCCTGAGGAATAAGGATGGCAAACCGCACCACCCCATGGTCTGTCCAGGGTAGAGGTTCGGCTTTTTGGAACATAAGATCAGAGCTGTTGGTAAAGATTCCATCTAAAGTGTGGCCAGCCTGGTGGGTTGGCCCTACTACCGACTGGATCAAGCCCACTACCGACATTACGTCTGATAAGGCCAAGGTATCTGAGTCGGCGGGATCTTCCAAATGGAAGTTAAAGTCCCCCAAGACAGTAAAGGAGTCAGCCCCAACCGCCTCCTCTAAGATACTGCCAACTGTTTCGAGAAAGCGGGACTTCGCCCCAGGGGGTCTGTAAAGCAGGCATCCCTTAAAGGAGTAATGGTTGGAAAGATCCAGCTTAAACCCCAGGGCCTCACACGCCCCGGAGGAAGTTGGAAAGAAGTGCCCTTGGATGGATGTGTGGTAAATAATGGCCACCCCTCCACCCCTCTTTTTTGGTCTATCCAAGACGAAATTAAGGAAATTAGGTGGTGTTGCTTTTACCAGGTCAGGACCTGAAGCTGCGTCCGTCCAGGTCTCAGTGACAAAGGCAATTTGTGCATTAGAGTCAAGAATCAAATCTGCACACTCCATGCTGTGCTTTACCAGGGACCTAGCATTAATTAATATACAATTTATGGTTATTTTTCCTCGTCTATTCGTGTGCCTGGGAGTCTGAGAGAGGGCTCTAATTCTATCCCCAGTAATGGGAGGGATCATAGCTTTACAAGCGGAACAGCAGTGTAACCCCACCTGTAGATCATTATCCGGGGCCATCCTCTGACATCCACTCCTCAGACTGTTCCCCCCTAATTCCCAGAGCTGCTTGTAGTCATAGCACAGTCTCTTACTAGGGTCTGAGGGAAAATTGACAGGGGTTATGGCGCTGGGCGCGGGTCCGGCGCGGACGGGCGCAGACGGGCCCGCCTTTGGCGCGCGGACGGGTGCAGACGGGCCCGCCTTTGGCGCGCCTTCGGCGCGCCGCCGGCGCGCCCGCTGCGCCCGCCCGCTGCGCCCGCCCGCTGCGCGGGCGAGATCTCGTGATCATTTTATGGGGCGTGAGGAGGGCGTGAGGCTGCGAGAACTAGTCCGCAGACCTTCCCCTCCCTCCAAGATGGCGGTTTCTATGCCCCCTTCCGCGTCAGCGTCCAATCGGCTGTGCGGAGGGTCGGCAGCTGACACCAGGAGAGTCCGAGGACCCGAGGCCCCCCGCCAGCGTTTATGACCAAATTAAAGCGGTGCGTGCAGGTTGAAATTCGGGTCGGTATTTCACAGTTAGCAGCTGTTATTAAAATCCAATTTTAAAATCAGCAAGTATTAACACAAAAACAATTGTACAAATCTCAAGGTAAAAACAAGTATAAACAATAGCTCGAACTCCGGCCCTAAGCCCCCGGCTTTCCGCCTCAGGGGAATATCATTGATCGGAACGCAATAGTCTATATAGATGACATTTTAATCTACTCGGACTATGTGGAAGAGCATGAAAAACTCGTTAAGAAGGTCCTACTGAAATTACGGGAAAACAGTTTATTTGTAAAATTAGAGGTGTGCGCATTTAATGTTTCCTCAGTAGAAATTTTGGGCTTCATACTTTAGCCAAATGGGATCACCAGGGATGAACACAAGATCAAGGCAGTGATTGAATGGGAATCTCCAAAGTCAGTGAAGGAAATTCAAAGTTTCATTGGGTTCGCTAATTTCTATAGTAGATTTATTCAAAACTTCTCCCAAAAGTTGATTCCTTTGACCAGATTACTGAGGAAAGGAGCTGACTTAGATTGGACTGAGGAAGCAGAAGAATCATTCACCCAATTTAAGAGATTTCACTTCGGCGCCAATATTACCCCATACAGATCCATCAGAACCGTTCTTTGTGGAAACCGACGCTTCAACCCATCCTTTGGGAGGAGTGTTGTCTCAAAGAAATAGAACTACCAGACAATTGCACCCAGTAGCCTCTCGTTCACAAAAAGTGACAGCAGCAGAAGTCAATTACACAATAACTGAAAAGGAGTTACTGGTCATCAAAGATGCGTTCAAAGAATGGAGACACTGTTTGATGGGTGCTAGGCATGTAGTCACAGTTTATACCGATCACACAGATTTGAAATTTTTAAAATCAGCTAGAACGAACACCAAGACAATTACAATGGTCCTTATATTGAGATGATTATGATTTCGTCATCACTTATCGGCCTGGTTCACAAAATGGTAAGGCGGACTCCTTGTCCAGATTGGGTACTGAAGGAGTGTTAGAAGAAATCAAGGATCAGACCATCATACCAGCAGAAAAGGTGATTGGTGCAGTTTTGCAAGAATCTCTAGAAGAAGGAAATCAGAATGTTATGGCCTTGGAAGAAATGGAAATTGGGTGAAGGAAGATTCAAGGCGAGAAATTCGAGATGGACTACCATATCATAATGGAGCACTCTATTTGCCCACACCTGAAATGCAGTGAAAGGCATCGAAGGAAAGACACAATAACATTTTGGCCTGTCATAAAGGAATTTAAAAAACTGAAGACTTGGTGAGACGACGTTTTTGGTGGCCAGACATGATTAAGGATGTGCGGCAATATGTGACCACATGTGAGATCTGCGCAAGGGGAAAACCGTAACGACAAGCCCCAAAAGGGTTACTGCAACCCTTGCCAACCCCACCCTATCCTTGGCATACTAGAACACTAGACTTAATAGTCGATCTTCTTTCCAGTCGAGGATTTGATACAATGTTGGTATGTGTAGACGCTTTTACCAAAATGGTCCATTTTGTACCACTAAAAGGGGTGCCAACAGCGAAGACACTAGCAAACACTTTTAGTCAGACCATAGTTCGTGCACATATAATACCAAAGATTTTAATATCTGACAGGGGTTCCCAATTCTTATCCTATTTTTGGAAGGCCTTCACCAAAAAACTGGGCATAGAAACCAGGTACACGACTAGCTATCACCCAGAGACAGACGGCCAGACAGAAGGAGCAATCCAAGTGTTAGAACAGTACCTCAGGTTGTGTTTATTAGATCAGGAGGGTGACTGGCCAGACTACTTGTGGGCAGCAGAGTTTGCGCATAAGAATGCAAAAAATCTTTCTACAGGCTACTCCCCTTTTTATCTAAACAATGGAAGGCATCCCCCTCAATCCTTAAGTTTTCAGGAGGTAGATGTTCCAGCAGTAACAGATTTAGTAGCATACATGACAAAGGTGCATAGTTTAGCTACTGAAAACTTAACCAAGGCAAAAGTTACAAATTTTATGCAAACAAAAAGAGGAGAAAAGAACCAGAGCTACAAGTAGTTGATAAGGTTTGGTTGAACACAAAGAACCTTAGGCTAAAAGGAGTTGGGAAGCTACAGCCAATATTTGTTGGTCCTTATCAGATTGAAAAAATATTGAGTACGGTTAATTATCGGTTAAAGCTGCCTGAGTGGTTACGAGTTCATCCAGTATTTCATGTCTCCTTATTAAAGAAGGTGACGAAAGATTTGCGAATCAACAAACCCCCCAAGCCGATCCAAACAGAGACAGGAGAGGAATTTGAGGTACAACAAGTTTTTGATGCTAAGATTAAGAAAGGACGATCGCATTATTTATTGGACTGGAAGGGCTATGGACCAGAGGAAAGATCTTGGGAGTTATCTTCTGATGTCCATGCTCCTAGACTGAATAAAGACTTTCATAGTAGATTCCCAAACAAGCCTAAGCAGAGAGGAAGTACTTTGAGAGAGGTTACTGTCGGGATTGTCAGGTCCCATCAAGAAAAAAGGCTATTAGTGAATGCAGTTAGCCATAGGACAAGATTTAAGAAGAAAAAGGTTTTCAGGCAGAACAAGATTTCAGAACTTACCGTTGCAATGATGGCCGCCAGGAATCCGGAGTTGGAACAGCAGGTTAGAGCTCTAGCGTCTGACCGCAATTACTAAGCTTCAGGTGTTGTGCCCATTCTGTGGCGCACTTCACCGATTATCTCAGGATAGACTGACGTTTGAGTGAAAGCGTCGCGTAGATAGATTAGGGAAAAGTCAGCGACGTGTTTACAGAAGAAGTCTCGTCAGCGGAGGAGAAGTACAGAGTTTGGAGGTTTCGGCTTTTCGAGTAAGACAGTTCTAAATTGCATTTAGAGCATGCGTGCATCGTGAGGAGGAAGGTCTCTTTGGTGCATGCGCAGTTATTTCCTTGTTGTTCAGGTGCAAGTTCAGGAATAAATAAACAGAGGTGTGCAGCAATACGTTACTAGCCTGCGAACCAATAATTTAAATATTAGAAGATACGCTGCCGTGAACAAGTGTTAATAGTGAGTGCAAAGATTTTAAACTCATTTTGCCACCGTTTTGGAGTGAATCAACTTCATTACATTAGAATTGGTAATTGATGAGTTTCACTAAACTAAGAACTTCTATATTTGTAAATGCAAAAGTATACTTACCACACCAGAATCCATTTATAGACTTCAGCTGAGAATTACAAGGGTGAGGAATCTGCAAAATATAGTTATGGAGATTAAGAATAAATAGTTGAGGAAAGAAAATGAATAAGAATTATCTTTAGTTCACAGCAAATGAAGTCTAAGAAAATAGATCATCAATAGAAGAGGAGCACTAGTCACACCTAGACAGGGTAGGTGAACAGGAGGTTACACTACCCATTAGTTTTGGAATAAGTATTGAATTTGTATTCATGTGTGCAATTTTCTTACAGTTATTACTTACCTGTCAAGCTTGAAGTAACGAAAGAATAAAAGAAGACGACTGAGGCTGAAGTAAAGAATCAGACGTATGTGGCAGTCTCTTCTCTGTCCTATCCCCTTTCCCCCCTCGGGGTTTTATTGGCGAACATGCTACTAAATGCATGTGGCTGAGGAACCTAGGTGGGGCAGTGGGAACTTGCGACATTCTTCTCGTGTGCTTTCACGAAGAGCACCTTTCTTGCCAGGTGCACACGGGGTGGTATGCGCAGTGTTGTAGGGCACTTCTCTCCATGGGCACTGTGAGAAGTTGGCCCGATATGCAGCGTTCGCTATTCTAGCGACCACTATGTATCGTTCCAAACGACACTTATGGTGATTGGTTGTAAGTCAACCTTAGACCAGCTATCCTAGTAGCGTGGATACGAGCAGTCTTCGGGCTAAACTCTAGAGGGCGTGTTAAGCCAGCTGTTATACCATCACATACCCCTTGAACACCCAGTGAAAGGACACCACACAAGTGTCATGAAAATAAACAATATATTTATTAAGAATCACAACAGCCCTGGACTCTTTATGAGGACAGGGTATTAAGCACAGAACAAAAGCTCTTAGAAAATACTTCAAGTGCACAATTAAAAACAAGTGCCCGAGGGCACGGGAAGTTCTAGTGGTCTCGGGCGGACCCGATAAGGCAAGTCGGAAGCGAGGGACTCAGGACCCTTGAGTAAGGAGGCTATGCGGGCACCGAAATGCCGAAGTTACCTAGGCACGAGGGCTGCGGCTGCACAAGTCTTACAGGCGTCTGGGTCTTCGCTGACGAGCCAGGAGCCGGAAGAAAAGGAGTTGCTGGCCGGCGACCAGTGATGAATAGTTCGTAGAGATCCAAGCCTGGATCAGAGATCGTTGATACCTGAAAGCAGAGGGGACCAAGTTCGTACTACTAGCCAGTAGTCAGAGGGTACCAGGAAGGCACCGGATGGCCGTCACCTCGACTAGGTGAGTGAGCGACGCTAGGCTCTGCAGTCTCACGGACCAGGAGGCGTTGTCGGCGACCAGGATGGAGGTGCGAGCTGTCCCACGAAGGTTGATGCTGTCGGCGTCGCTGGGCCCAGGATTGGGGCAACAAGCCTTGGCAGATTTCAGGGCCACGTGGTGGGCCTAAAATGGCGTCTTGAGTGGACCAGGGGGGTCCGGGGTGCTTCTCTCAAAGAAGGAAGCAAAGGCCAGTCTGGAGCAACCAGACCAGCAGCGTTGGTTATCGGATGTC
Organism: Lissotriton vulgaris; assembly: GCF_964263255.1. NCBI lineage: Eukaryota > Metazoa > Chordata > Amphibia > Caudata > Salamandridae > Lissotriton > Lissotriton vulgaris. Next base: position 1,986,468,534 of record NC_141691.1, on the reverse strand, counting down.
TTCAAAGAAGGGCACAAGCCAGCGGCTAGTGACCAGACAACGTGCTGAGCAGCGAGCAGAAGGGCCCCACGCAGATCGTGGAGATGCTGGGAGACTGCACTTCGGTGCTGCAGCTGCTCAGGGTCGGGGCTTCTCGCACCCCAGAGCACTCACCAGAGAATTGCTTCGATGGTCGTGCTGATTAAGAAAGCGTGCAGGTTTTGATGATGGCCGGTCCCTCGAGGTCTCGTCGCACCCACAGATCTCAGCTGAGCTGACGACGTGGGTAGAGGTCAGAGGTGCCAGGGAAGCCGGTTCTCGTCGAGCTGGGTCGTCGGATCCTTGAGGAAGGACTTGCAGCAAACTGCAGAGTTCTTAGATGGTGCCTGCGGATGCAGGGTGACTACTCCTTAGCCACAAGGGAGAAATCTTGAGAAGAGTCTCGAAGTCCTTTCGTAGAAAGTATTCTTGATTCAAAGATGATCTAATTTGGAAGGGTCCCCGCTCCGGCCTTTATCCTAAAGAAAGGGGTGGGTACATGACTAGGTCCTGCCCTAAGGGTGGGACCAGGAAGGGGGGTAGTTACACCCCTCTCCCCCTGCTGGACTTTCCCCAGGTCAGGGGCTGCGCGCCCCTGGAACTGGTTCTAGCCGGCAGATGCGTAGTGAGCACCGGGGTGCCACTCCGCAGTCACCTTCTCGCAAAGCCCTACCTACCCAGAATACACAAACCCTGTCTGGGACGGTGCGAACACCGCCCTTGACAGGAAACCCTTTGTCTGAGCTCTCCTCGCTGGAAGGACTCCCAGCAGCAGGAGGTCAGACTTGTGTCTGTGGTGGCAGCGTCCATTTTGTGGAGCTGAGGCTTCAGTTAACTTTAACCGGGGTTCACAGTTACGTTCATGTCGTGTCCCTCTAGAAGGGCGGAATGCTAACCTCGTCACCAGAATTGGTGAGGGGGCAGCATCCCGATTCGTATGACACCTTACTCGACATGTCTTGATAACGCTATACCGAAGTTACCGATATGATACGCGTTATCATGGAACAGCCATTGGGTCTTGGTTCCGCAAGCTGCAACCGGGCTCGGCTCGTGCCAGAGCCCAATTCACACGGGTCCATGCACTCTGCCTTCAGGATTGTCAAGGCCTGCCATAGGAGTGACTGATAGGAACCCGGGTGTCCATTGTGAGGTTTAGATATAGGGATACTAAACCTACAGCAACGAACGAGTACGCTACATTGCCCCAGCTGTCGTGCAGCCAGTTGTGTCAGTTTTTAGATGGCCATCCAGGGGTGGCATAATACATGCTTCAGCCCCTGGTATGCCCTGGGTACACCGATGCCCTGAGTTACAGGGTCTGACAAGGTGGCCCAGTTCCAATTGGGTAATGCACCTAAGGTACACATACAATTTAGCAAGAGAACAGCTAGGCTGTGGGTCTGATTGGCAGGCCCACAGCCCGAGAAAGTCGTAAACCAGTGAAACAAAAGCAAAAAGTCCGGGTGATCATAGGATTGCAGACCCTACTCTCCTACAGGCACCCCATCCACCAAGGCCACAGCAGTTTCAGATCTGGGCTCTCGAGGCGCCGGACGGTAGCAGGGCAATGTACCAGCAGGATCTCCACTGTAAAATGGCCGCTGCGGTGAACTCCGGTGCCTGCAAACAAAATGTTGCAGAAGATGCAGCTGGCTTCGAGCCAATGTCCAGGTGTAAGGTATCACAGGGCAGTAGCGATCTGAGTGCCCCCCGAGGCACACTGCACCATCACGATCCAGCGCGCGCCACCCAGAGTCAGCAGGCAGGCTCCACGTGCACACGGGCCGCCGGCGACACTGCCTCCCTCGTCCACACTCAACCAGTCAGCCTTTGCGCCGTCGCACCAGGGCACTGGTAGCACAGACGAGCCCCACCACACAGGATAGCCCAGCACAGCGGTGGGGTCGAGGCTCACCTCCAGGTCAGGCAAAGAGGGGCACTCCTGGCAGCAGTCCCAGCTGAGGCCACAGTATGAGGGCTGACGTGGGCTCAATTTGTAGAGCAGCCCACCCACGCCGAAACAAGATGGGTCCACACCGCACTCCCTCCACCAGCAGGGCGCGCTTCTCGGCTCCGGAACAGATCTTGGGAGTGCGGGTCATAGCGTGAGGCTCCGCTCTGTTTCTGCTATCGGTGGAGGTATTTACAGCTGGGTCACAACTCTCTGGCTATGCGGATTACAGCAGGTGGCGGAGCTCACTCACAGAGCGGCCATTTCGCTGCTCCACAGGCCACGCCCCCAGGCCCAAACCTTTTTAAATACATCTAAGTCACCCCTAGAGTAGGCCCTGGATAGCCCAGAGGGCAGGGTGCAATGTATTTAAAAATGAAGACGCATATTTTTAAGTTTTACATGACCTGGTGGTGAAAAACTCTTAAATTAGTTTTGCACTACTGCAAAGCCTCTTTCTCCCATAAAATAACATTGATGTTACATTATTTTGTTTAAAACGTTTATTTCCTAAAGGGAACAGCTAACTGTTGTATGTTTGGTGTCTTTGGAATTGTAATGAAAAATCCTAACTTAAAGTGTAGTCTCCTTTTAAATTACAATTTTGCCTTAGCCATGTGGTGCCTGCATCCTGTCTTTTGGTCACATGACCGGGTGTAGTTGACAGTTGGGCTTTGTGTATTCCTCCTAGACAGCCACACACAAAAGGGACCTTGGATGTGACTGAATGGGCCACCACTGGTAGGATGGGAGGGAAGATCCGGCTCACTTGAACAGACTTCAAAGGCATGCCTCTAGAAGCCTCTTCCCACTTAAGAGGCATCACTGACTATGAACACTGGACCTCAGACACCTTTTCTTCAGTATACCTCTGGACTTGTGGCCACTCTGCCAGGAACAACGACTGCTGTGCTGCTGAAAGGCCTAACACTTTGCTGGACTGCTGCTCTGAAGAACTTATGTCTGCTGCCCTTTTGCATGGGTGAGAAGGACTGGACAATGGATCTCTTGATCCCAGAATCCCATGATGACTCCAAGGGTCAGTTAGCTAGCATCCGGATCCTAAGCCTCAGGGCACAACATGCTTTCTACAACCTTGCACCTGGACTCTGCCATCTGAGAGTCTGCGCTGCCAATTTGAATGTGAATTTAAGGATATTTGTTGAGCGCTCGTTTTCCAGGCGGTTTCATGGCGCTGTTGAGGAGGGATCCTGAGTTAGATGGCAGGCGGATTAGATCATAAAAGCCTGTGAAAACAGAGTCGTTTTCAGGGTGCTGCGAAACTCCAGATAGGATGGCATTGCTCTCATAGGGAGAGGTAGAGAGTTCCAAAATTGCAGAGCCAAGACAGAGAACCTAGAACCTCCCATTCTGCTCCTCTTGAACCTGGGGACCACCAAGAGGTACAGAGAGGAGGAACGCAATTGTCTGCTGGGGGTGTAGGGTACAATTTTGGACTTAATGAAAGATGGAGCTGTTCCCGCAAGGGCCTGGAACTTAATACATCCCATCTTGAAAAGGGCCCTTTGTCCGATAGGGAGCCAATGGAGGGATCTTAGAAGGGGTGTAGTGTGGTGTGATTTAGGTAAGCCGTAAACAGAGCCGGCAGCTTGGTTCTGTACGAGTTGGAGCCGTCGGAGGGCGTAAGTGGGGGCACCATTGTACAGGACGTTACCATAATCTAAACGGGAAAGGACCATAGCCATGAGTATCAGTTTGAGGGCGGAGAGAGAAAAAAACGTGAAATCTTTCGAATAGTGCGCAAAGTAAAAAGCAGGAAGAGACCACCGTGCTAATCTGGGAGTGTAGGGTGAGATGCTGGTTAAGCGTGATCCCCAGAGTCTTGACAGAGGGAGAAGGAGAGGGGGGAGGACCAAGAGAGGGGGGCCAAAAAATAGAGGACCAGGGGTTGTTTACCACCAGTGAGGAGAAGCTCGGCCTTATCAGGGTTGAGCTTAAGATGGTTAAAGCTCATCCAATCCCTGACAAAGACTATCACCGACTGGAAATTATGGATAGAATCAGGGGAATCAGAGAGGTTAAAAATAAGCTGGAGGGGAGGAGCTTCGTGGGCAACCAAGATGGCCGCGTGAGCTCGGAGCTCCGAAGACCCTCCGATCCTCCGATCCTCCGAATTAATCCTGTCGTCTATCCTGTTCCACGAAAGTGGGAAATTGTTGGGGAACTGCTGCTGGTCCGGGACTCGTTGTCCGATTGAAAATCTGAGGTCCCTAGGTGGAGTTACACCATGTGCAAGTTTGGGGATGACGACGTGACCAGCGCCCGTGCCTGAACCGGCGATTGCGACACAGCCGTATGGTAGTGGAATCGAAAGAGAGTGACTGCCCCGCCTCGAAGCGGAGCTTGCGGAGTTCCGGAGTGTGCTGGTGCTGAACGGACGGCGAGTACGGCTGCGACTGCTCGTCGAGTTGGTGATCCGGCAAGGGCCAGGGGTTTTCCCGATCGTGGTGCCCGCTCGCTTATCATGGCGGGCAAAGGTGAACCCGACAGAGGGAAGCCCCGGGCCAGTAGAAAATCAACCTACTCCCAATCCACCAACATGGAACGATATGCCCACCCTAAGGGCTCACCCGGTGCCGCTGCGAGGCCTAAGGACCTGCACCGAGATGTGTCGCCGGATGATTCGGCCCCAACCCTCCGGGACGTCATGGGCGCCATCGCGGGCATAAAAGCCGAGATGCACAAGCAACATGAGGTCCTGACGCATAAGGTCGACACGCTGGCCATTGAGGTCAACTTGATCAGGGCCGATTTGGGCAAGACCAATGATCGGGTCAAGTCGCTCGATATAAAAACCTAGAGCCTGACCACAGACGTCTTGGACCTGCAATCAGAGGTTCGAGACCTGAAAGCTGCGAATTCGCTATTTGCCCGTAGACTTGAGGACTTTGAAGGACGTGCCAGGCGCCAGAACGTCCGAATTGTAGGTGTTCCGGAGGGGGCCGAGGAAGATGCCACCGACCTCTTTGTCGAGAACTTGGTCCAGAATCTTCTGGCCCCTGGGGTCCTCAGCAAGTTTTTCTCGGTTGAGCGAGCTCATCGACTGCCCGGAGGCCGCCCGAAGTAGGGGGCACTTCCGCGTCCCATCATCGCCCGTGTGTTCAATTTTTGGGACCGGGACGCTATCCTGCAGGCATCAAGGAGAGGGGGACCGCTGAAATTTCAAAATGCTGATATTAACTTTTTCCCGGACTTCACCCAAGCGGTGCAGAGGCGGAGGCAAAGCTTCACGGGCGTGAAGCGGAGACTACGTGAGCTGGGGTGAAGTACTCCATGCTGTTCCCCGCGAAACTACGTATCGAGCATGATGGTCGTGCATTGTTTTTCGACATGCCTGAAGTCGTCGGGGACTGGCTGGACACTTTGCCTCAGCGCCGTGAGGAACCCGAGGAACAGTCAGAGGGGGCAGCGGGTGGCCCTGATCCTCAGGAATAGAATGACCCTCTGGACATTATTCGGACAATGGGATTGCACAGGCAGTCGGTTACACAGTACTGTATTCTTTGTTACTATCCTCACTTTATGAACGGGGGAAACGGGGCGATAGGATAGACTCCTTTCTCCTCTAGGGGCTTTTTGTAGAGTAGTTTTCTGGGGGCGACAGGCACAGCTAGTTGGGGGGGCTCTTTAGTCTAATGCAGGGGTGCAGGGTGGGGGGTGGATGGGCTGATTGTTTTTTACTTGTTCTCTTTCTTCCTTTTTCTATTTCACGGCAAGGTAACTGTTATGCTGCTAACTGTACTGTAGCGACGCCACCCTGCAGGGCTGGCAGGGGCCTGTACTTTGACGATGGGGGGGTAAGAAGTCGAATGTCCTGTGTTGGAATGTTAATGGGCTGGGGGATCGTATTAAGAGAGGTGTAGTACTACAAATGTTTGAGATGCATGCCTGATGTCATTCTGTTGCAGGAAACTCATTTGGTAGGGAACACGTGCCACGTGCTTAATAGAAAAGATTTCAAGATGGTGGCACATTTGGGGTTCTCTTCGGGGTCCCGCGGGGCGGGGATCATGGTGCGTATGTCACTCCCATTCGAGATAGAATCCAGCGTGACTGATGAGAGGGGGCGCCAGGTCTCCGTAACGGGTAGGTGGGAGGGGCGTACCCTAGTTTTGGTTTCTGTTTACGTCCCTCCTGGTTTGCAAACGACTACGTTTCAGGATCTTGGGGGCGCCATTTTGGGTCTACCCGAAGGTTTGCTTATTGTTGGTGGTGACTTCAATGCAGTTGGCTCTGGGACCCTAGACAGGCATCCATCCAGAGATCTCCGGAGTGCGCAGTCCTGGCTTCCCGATTTCTTAGACACTATGGGGCTTATTGACTGTTGGAGGCTTCTTCATCCTACCCAGCGTTAGTACTCCTTTCACTCCGGAGCGCATGGTAGCCTCTCCAGAATTGATTACGTTCTGGCTTTGGCGGCCCACGCGTCGGCGGTCTCTGAGGCCCGACTGATGGCCAGGGGTATCTCGGACCACTCTCCGGTCTGGGTGTCTTTTGACTTTGACATTGTGGTGGCTAAGAGGGTGGCGCCGGTTAACCCGTGGTACTTTCGCAGCCCTAAGACCCGTGGACTCCTGGCTAATGCCATTGAGCACTACTTTTCTGAAAACACAGGCTCGGTTACATCGGCAGTATCCCTATGGGGGGCCTTTAAGACTGTCCTGAGAGGCGAGGCCTTCTCCTTAATAGCCGAGGCGCGAAGACGTAGGGACGAGGATGTGGTGCGGATAGAATCAGAGATCAAGGATCTTGACTCCCAATTGGAGACTGATCCGACACCTGCCCTGCTCCACGCTCTCTCGCTTAAGCAGTCGGAGTACCGGGACACTGTTACTGATGCTGCCAAGGCTATGGGCAGAGAACAGCAAGGGAGGATCTATGATGTTGGGGACAAGGCAGGCAAGCTTATTGCGTGGCTCGACAAAAAGGAGATGGCCTCCCGGGTGGTCCCTGAGGTGCTGGGGGAGGACGGCCTGGCTGTTACCGACCCCAGCGCTATAGTCACGGTTTTCGCCGACTACTTCGAGTCGGTTTATACCTCGGTCTCTGAGATGTCTGAGGCGGACTCTGACGCCCTTTTGAGAGAGATGGACCTTCCGTGTTTGTCGGATACTGAACGCGACGACATGGATAGATGTATAACTGCCGACGAGGTCGCACTTGCGATACGCTCTCTGAGGTCCGGCAAGGCACCCGGCCCTAACGGCCTCCCGGTGGAGCTTTATAAGATAAAACCTGACGCCATCGCCCCGCCCTTACGGGACATGTTCCTGGAGGCGCGAGAGATGGGCGTGCTCCCCCCGGACCAGAGGTTGACCACCATTGTGGTCATACATAAGGAAGGGAAGCCTAGAGACCTGTGCCGATCGTATCGCCCTATTTCTTTGCTGAATGCTGAGCCTAAGATCCTGGCTAAATTGCTGGCCAATCGGCTGGTGGGCGCGATTAGCGACTTGGTTCACCCTGATCAGTCGGGCTTTATCCCTCACCGCAACACCGCCCTTAACCTTAGGAGACTCCACGGGGCTCTGGCGAGGATCTGTGCTCTCCGAGAGCCGGCCGTTTTGGCGTCTTTGGACGCCACGATGGCCTTTGACTCCCTCGAGTGGAACTACCTGTGGGCGGTGTTGACGAAGTTTGGGTTTGGCCCTGAATTTATAGGATGGGTCAAGCTTCTGTATGCTAGTCTACTTGCCAACGTTACGGTCAATGGCCGAGTGTCTGCATCTTTTGCTCTCCGCAGGGGCACCAGGCAGGGTTGCCCCTTGTTGCCCTTGCTGTTTGCGTTGGCGCTTGAGCCTCTGGCTGCCTGGTTACGGTTCACCCGGATATCAACGGGATACGGTGGTCTCCCGGCTTTGAGGACCGCGTGTCTTTATACGCGGACGACATCTTGCTTTACCTCACCTCTCCCTGCAAGTCTCTTATCGTGGTATGCGATGTCCTGCATACCTTCGGTAGGTACTCGGGCCTGGTCATCAACTGGTCGAAATCACACTTTTACTTTTTGAGAGGTGAGACTCCACGACTCCCGAGAGGTTGCACCATACAGATCGCGAGGCAGGGGTTTAAATACTTAAGCATCTATATTTCAACCGATGCCAAGACACGTTATGCGAACAACTTGCTTCCCCCTCTTGCACGCCTGCGGCGTGACGTAGAGGGGTGGCGGAAGCTACCGCTTTCCCTGCTTGGACGTGCGGCGTTGTTCAAAATGATGTCCCTGCCCAGATTCTTGTATGCGCTCTAGAATACCCAGGACCCAGTCCCCTCCGGGTATTTCAGAGAGGTCGAGGGCTTACAGCGGGCCCTTCTCTGGGATGGCAGACCGCGCATTGCTATAGCTAAACTCACGCTTCCGTGGTATAACGGAGGTATCTCTCTGCCTGACATCCGGAGGTACTATTGGGCCTCCCAACTAGCCGTCCTCAACCATGGTTTCTACGGTCCAGCCGATAGCCCGGGGTACGCTATGGACCGGTGGCTCCGTGATGATGGGAAATATTACAGGGCGTTGTACTAGAGATCTCTGGATGGCAGAATGACCGGTCCGACTAGGACAGCGGTACACATTTGGAGGGCTGTCACAAAGGCACAGGGATGGAAAGGGAGACTTACTTTGGCCACCCCACTTTACGACTCTGACCTACTGGGTAAATTCTGGCATAATAAGGGGTTTGATCGATGGGACCTCATTGGTATCTCTAAGGTCGAAGACATGATGGCCAAGGTGAGAAAATCTTTCGCCACTCTACAAACAGTTTCAACTGGGAGCGACAGAATTTTTTAGGTACGCCCAATTGCGACACGCCCTTTTGGCATTGCTGCCGGAGGGTGAGAAGGTCCCTGAGTCATCCCCGTTGGAAGATAGGGTGCTGGATGGCCATATGCCGGACAGTGCCATCTCGTTGGTCTATAAAAAACTGATCAATGTCCGAGCGGACCTCCTTCTGAGTGTGAGAGAACAATGGGTGCGTGATGGTGTTGAGCTGGATGATGAAGATTGGCAGTGTGCGGTGTCCTCCCCCAAGGAGGTAGCAATCCCAGCCAGACTACGCTTGGTCCAGCTGAAAATCTTGCATAGAGTGTATGTGACCGGCCCTCGGTTGATACATATGGCCATTCGGTGGACGGACTTTGTAGACGTGGTTGCAGTGCATTGGCCACCTTCATGCACATTATTTGGGAGTGTCACGCGGTCGCTTCCTACTGGAGGCGTGTCCACGCGGTGATGTGTGAGGTGACTGGAGCCGACTTGCCGGCTGAGGCCCGGCACTGTTTACTGAATGTGTGGGGCCCCACGGACTACAACAATGCGCAAACCCAATGGGTCACTTTGGGAAACATGGTGGCAAAGCGTGACATTGCTCAGAAGTGGGGTGCTACGTCGCCTCCCTCTGTGGAATTGTGGAAGACCAATATGGATTAGTGTATGGTTCGTGAGAAAACAGTGTATGTGGCCCGGGGCAAACCCAAGAAGTGGCATAAGATCTGGGGGGCCTGGAACGAATCCAGGGGTGATATGTCTCCCACCCGACACTGCCCCATTGGAGGAACGACTTTCCCCCTAGCCTATAATTCCAACCCAAATGCCACTACATTGCATATCCTGTACTCTTTCCCTCCCGATATCGTCCATTTTGCACTGTTCATACGTGTACTCTTTGGGTCCATGGCCCAGCCTCTCCCTGCTCTGGGTATTGTCGCATTCAGGTTCTTTCGCCTTTCCTTTTCGAACTGGTTCTGGTGCTCTTTTACTGTGTTTTATTTTGTTATCATTTATAACGTAAAACTAAACCTTGTACGATTTTATAATATGCACTGTGTGCACTGACCATCCTTCCTTTATTATGCTGCCTAGCCTCGGGGATGTAAGGCTAAATAGCTGTGTACTTTGACTCGTAAATAAAGGTTTTCCCCAAAGGAAATTTAAAACAAAAAAATGAGCTGGAGGTCATCGGCGTAATTCAACACCGTGACCTCCATCCTCTGCAGAGCAGAAACAAGTGGTAAGATATACAAATTAAAAAGAAGAGGAGAGAGAGAAGATCCCTGGGGGACGTCACATTGCACTTTGCGGGCAGAGGAGGAAAAATTCGCCAGGCGGAGGACTGCCTGTGAGCGGTCGCTCAGAAATGAGCTGAGCCAGGCCAGCGCAGAACCTCCAATGCCTGCCGCCTCGACATGGAAGAGAAGGATGGGGTGGTCCACCGTTTCGAAGGCGGCCGACAAATCAAGAAGAAACCAGTGCCTGTGGGAGGTTAGCATCTTGCCCCTCTCTAAGTGTGTCCATGACAGAGACCACCACTTTTTCGGTGGAACTGAAGGACTGGGTTCTTTAAGACCCAGCGGTGCCAGGGCACAACACCTGAAACCTTCGTGGGTAACCTGCTCCGGCGTACGAATGACAGAGACATGAGACACTTCCTTCGGCGTCAAAGATTTCAAGGTTTATTTACTGCAGGGAACACAGAAGTCACGACAAGTACAACACGTGCAACTTGGGGAGACTGCTTCAAATTGGTTCTGTGGATCGCTCCTTTTATACAGTTTTTACCCATAGGACAACATGGTACACAAAAGTTTACAACCCGGTTCCCACCATTATCCCCCAGAGGGGTCGCTTTGGTCACTTTGATACACATAAGGTCCGGAACATAAGTGCGGAAACATTTGGCGGTTCCCAACTGTAAAAACCCATCTTCCCAACATTAGCGCATTCCAATCGGCAGTAAAACAGATCGAAATAGGAACAAAGACAGGTGCAGAGGAAGACGGAGACAGTGGGGAGATCGGAAAGGGTGTAAAAGGGGAGGTATCGGGAAACACGAGATACAGGCATCAAAAGGGACGTGCCTAATGAGATGCACGGCTGAGACAATAAACCGGCACGGCGAGATGAGCCTCGAGCGGGGCCATCTGCCTTACACTATCATCCCCCTCGTCATAAAGACACTTACAAAGAACATGTGTCTTCCGCAAATATCTTGGGAGTCCCAGGGTCGCGAAGCGGACATCGTCCGTTCGCTGGCTACTTGAGGGCAAGAGACAAAATGGATGCCGTATCTAAGATGGAACCCGTGGGTACAGATGAAAAACCCACATAACAAACGAACGGTTTAAGTTAGCACAGCGAAACTGCGCACACTTACTAAACTCGTCATTTGCGGTTCATAGATACCAGACTCGACCATATTCGTGCGAGTCGGAAACATCACTTACAATTGTCACAGAACCTCAGACGCTCCTTTTGCCCTCATGTAGGCAAGCACTAGTCGGAATCATATTCGATATTCATCAGACCATCGAGATGTTGCTGTAGCATAGCTCTGTCCAACCGAGTCCCCTTGGTAACAGGTGGCTGTCTCATACACGTTGTAGCACAGAGGCCACATAAGGCAGGACCGCACTGCACACAAAGGCAACACGTGAACAGGAACGCCACAACGACTCCGATGATCATCAGAATCTTCCAACCCCAAGTCGACATCAGGCCCCAAAACCATCCAAGTAGCGTCCAATCCCCTACATCCACGTGTATGGATTCGGAGATCTTATGCAACTTCGAGATGGCTTGATAGACAGTCGGAGCGTTATCAGGAATGAAAATACAGCAGCTCGAATGGATCACCTTACATACCCCACCTCGATCTGCTAAGATCACGTCTAAAACCATACGGTTTTGTAACGTCATAAGTCTATCCGCCTGAAGTTCAGTGGTGATATTACCAAGGGCACTGGCAGTAATATTAGCTGTTGATTCTACCACTCGAGTCAACTGTCTCAGGTTCCTACTATTAACCATAGGTCCCCAAAACGGGAGGAAACCCTTGAAAAAGTCTCCTGCCTCTTGACCGGCAGTATCCTCTTCGCTAATTACGCCTCTCACAACTCTAGTCTTGTGATAATCTGCATCTACAGTGAACGTCGGAGGCAACAAGTTTGCGATGAAGCATGAGCCCATGAAGTCAGCGGGCAACCATGCATATGCACGATCATGACAGATAAAGTATGTACCCTTGGCGGCCAGGAACACAGGGGACGAGACCATCGGCAGAATGTAATTTTCAGTGCAAGCACTCTCTCCAAGTCGGGCTTTCGATCTTCGGCCACGACCTATGAGACAAAAATTACCAATGTGGGGTACGACCCATATCGGAGGCGAGCTTTTAAGCTGCTTTTCACTAGTGAACACACTATATTCGCCTCTACTTAGGACCCTATAGGCTTGTACCTCTTCTTCGGGAATAAGCGAGGGATCATAGATATCGCTATCTAAATCCTCTATTGCTATCGACAAAGGTTTTTGATACGAGGTAGGACCAGAGTAGGGGGAACGTGGTTCTCGAATGGGGTGGAAACCCAGTGCGCTTCGAAACATTGTCTGAAATGCTCGAGCAGACCCTTGGGAACTATACGGTAACACCAGATATGGAATTCCCTTATCCGTAGTATGTGGCATCAACCCACACACCCAACAATTAGTAGTGTTAACCACTAACTGATGCTGATGGAGGAGCTGAATAAAGGAATTATTGCGGAATTCTGCACGTCTAGCCTGCTCGTGTTCAGGTAAGATATGAAAAGAGTGAGGAGAAGCAGTGGAGGTAAGTTTAGGGTCCGGGGTAGGAGTAGGTGTAGCAGAAGGTAAGAAGTAAAACATCGTGTAATACACCCCACCCGCCAATAATGCAGAAACAGTCAAAAACAATACAAATATTTGGAATATAAAACATTTGGTACGACTGAGTTGCTGCAGCTTGAATCTATGAGCCTGAGCTCCTTCCAAATCCGTCAGCTTCGAAAATGCCATTCCCTATGACCGTCCGCAACGTTTCTTGACGCACTTCGTTCTGTGTAGCAATAGTCAATCCCTAGGAGTTCCCAGGAACCGACGGTCTTTAACCTAGCGTCAAGACCTACTAACCAGAAGGAAGTACGCGCGCGGCCCTACGGCCTTTATTTCACAAGTGTATATGCAAAAACAATGTTTCTCAGCTGTGGAAGCAAAAGTGTAAGGAACGAAGCTCAATGAATATGTACAAAATAATTACAATGGTACGAATGTTCAAACTGATCGTGGAAAACGGGATAATGCAATTATCAAGGGACAGAACAGGATCTTTTATTAGTCTTTAGTACTGGATCGCAGAAAGTATCGGGTTTTCCCAGGACGTGTCTGTTCGTCAAACAAAGGATCCGTTGAAGGGACAGCGTCCTGTTGATCAGCTGAATGTTTTGGTCTTGAGTCTTTTGCTGACAAATGTTCAACAATGTCTTTCTGCTGCACTGAGGATTCTCCGACAGGTTGTGCGTCACTGAAAGGTACAAACGCCGGCAATCCTTCGGTTTCAGTTGATGCAATGCCTTTCCTCACCCACGAGTCTGCTGGCAACGGGATAGGGACTTTCTTCGTATGGGTGGCGTGCACCCAATTCTTCCGCCCCTCAAGACGAACTGCAGTTCTCGTGGCAAGGAGGACCTGGTAGGGTCCAGTAAACCTCGGGTCCAAGTTGTTCTTGCGCGAAAAGTTCCGCGTCACCACCCAATCTCCGGGCTGGAGCTGGTGGCCTGGACCCTCCGTCTGCGTCGGCAATGCTTCGTGAACCTGTTGGTGAATTAACCTCAGTTTAGCAGTCAAGTCATGAAGATAATCGATCAACATTGGATACTCAAGATCACGAAAAATACCTGGCCTAGGAACCCCCCAAACATTCGCAGGACGACCGAACACTATTTCATAGGGACTAAGCCCTACTCGGGAGTGTACAGTCGCCCTAGTTGACAGTAATGCTAAGGGTAAAGCGTCAGGCCACGAAAGACCAGTCGTAGCCTGAATCTTTGCTAGTTTTAGTTTAAGGGTGCCGTTATACCCTTCAACCAAACCAGCTGACTGGGGATGGTTGGCACTATGGAATTTCTGATTAATTCCAAGGCCCTTGCATACACTCTTCATCACACTCCCCACAAACTCACTTCCGTTATCTGACCACACAATTCTAGGCATTCCGTACCGAGGAAAGTATTCCTTCAGTAGGATTTTCGCAGTAGACAAAGCAGTATTGTCTTTGAGAGGATAGGCCTCGATCCATCGGGAGAATGCGCAAACCACAACTAAAACGTATTTCAGGTTATTGCATCTCTCCATATGGATGAAGTCCAATTGAATCACCTCAAAGGGACATGAAGGGGGAGCAAAACTGCCAGGAGGAGTTGGGGTTCCCTTGCCAGGATTGTACATCATACACACCATACAGTTCTTAACCAAGCGTTCAGCACATTTCGTAATACCATCATTCTTCCACACAGGGGACAGCAACTTGCAAATACCTTTCGCGCTAATATGTGCTAACCCATGCGCCATTGTCACAATGGCCAGCACATACGCATCCGGTAACATCCATCTTTTCTGATCCGACAAATCAATCCAACAACCATTCGCATCCAACTTTCCCGTACTTTCTTTCCACTTCGTCTTTTCAGTGTCGGTGGCCTCATTCTGAATTGCTTTCACACTCTCGATAGTGTCCTCACACATACTCGATTCTGTAGGCCACCTAACCGAACTCGTCACATACATTCGAGTGCTAAGGTTCCGGGCAGTCTCCTTAGCAGTCTCATCCGCAAACGCATTTCCACGACCAACATCATCCGTCACCTTACGATGCGCACTACATTTAACAATCGCAACTTGCTTAGGTAACGTAAGTGCATCCAAAAGATCATTCACAAGCTGGCCATGCTGAATCTTCGTACCATGCGATGTTAGAAAACCTCTCTCTCTCCACAAACGTCCAAAACTATGGGCGACGCCAAATGCATATTGGCTGTCGGTAAACACATTCACACGTTTCCCTTTCGCTAACACACACGCTCTAGTGAGAGCGATCAGCTCTGCAGCCTGGGCAGAATTCTGATTTAATCGTGCAGTCTCAACAACAGTATTTAACGTTACAACAGCATAAGCAGTAGTCACATCACCATTCGGCAACTTGAAACATGAACCATCCACATACAGTGTACCATCTGGTTCTTCCAATGGGGTGTTTTTAAGGTCCACTCGACCTTTTGTCTCCTCCTCTGTCCTCAAATAACAATCGTGTTCTGTTATTTCATCTGACTCTGAGCTAATTGGTAACAAAGTTGCCGGGTTCAGGACATTACAACGTTTTATTTGAATGTGGCTAGCCAACAGCGTCAACTCGTAACCAGACAACCTCGCACTCGTCAAGTGCTGAGTTTTCGTACGATTCAAAAGAGTATCGACTGCATGCGGAACCATCACCGTAAGCATATTATCCATGACCAATCCTGCTGATTGTCCGATGGAGACCGCGGCTGCCGCTGTTGCTCGTAAACAACTCGGCAATGCTCTAGCTACCGGGTCCAAGGTCGAGGAAAAATATGCACATGGACGTTGCTTACCACCAAAAGGTTGCGTTAAGACGCTCAAAGCACAACCTTCTCTCTCGTGAACATATAATGTAAACGGCTTGCTATAGTCAGGAGTACCTAACACAGGAGCCGAACACAATGAATCACGCAGTTCAGAAAAACTTTTCTGACATTCTTCCGTCCATGGTAAAGGAGTCGAAACATCCTTGCACGTAAGAGCCACTAATGGTTTCGCTAGCAATGAAAAATTTGGAATCCATTGCCTGCAGTACGACGTGATACCTAAAAAGGCACGCACATCTCTTTGGGTTGTTGGCACAGCCATTCGCGCAATTGCTGCAATTCTCTCTGGGGTCAACCGCCTTCCCTCCATTGACAATAAGTGACCTAGATAGGTTACTTCTTGACAACAATATTGGAGTTTAGAAGGGGACACCTTGTGATTTAACTCGCAGAGATGTTGCAGCAACGACACCGTAGCTATTTTGCAAATGTCCTGAGTATCTGCAGCTACCAATAGGTCATCGACGTATTGGATTAAGGCCGCACCGGCCGGCAACCTAAACGCATCCAGTTGACCCTTCAAGGCTTGACTGTAAATCGATGGACTTTCACAGTAGCCCTGAGGAGCGCGTTTAAACCGGAAGCTGCGTCCACCAAGAGAGAAACCGAAAAGGTCTCTGCTCTCCTCTGCAATCGGGATGCTGAAGAACGCATTCTTCAAGTCAATCACCGAAAACCACGATGCAGAAGCTGGAATCAGAGTCAGTAGCGCCGTGATGTCAGGCACAACGGGGAACTGAGGAATCACAATTTTATTCACTTCCCGTAAATCGATAACAAAACGATAAACAGGTGGTTTCGAAGGATCAGTAAGTTTTAGAATGGGTAGTACAGGGCTGTTGCACACGTTTCCCCGTGTCTCCTCAATAACGTCTTTCTCGATCAAATCATAGATGATCGCCAACAATGCTCGTTCCCCATCAAGAGAGATACGATATTGGGGAATACGTGGCAATCGCACATTAGATTTCAACTGAACAACATAAGGTGAGATATCAAGTAGGCCCACATCATTGGGACCTGTTGCCCACAAAGACGCAGGAAGAGAACTCAATTCCGGTGGAAGCTTATCGAGAGACAAGTACATGGGAGAGACAACCCTCTCTCCCAACGTAAGCTTTACACCCGCAGGAGAACAATACAAAGTTGCATACAAACGTTTGAGCAAATCCAGGCCCAAAAGATTTTCACCACAACCCGTGGTTAAAATCAACGGAGCTTCGAGCTCACGAGGCCCATTTTTAAGGGGCAAAGGGCACGAAACTGGATTGCTAACGGGGGCGCCAGAGAATCCAACGGAAACATTTGTTAAGCCAGACAAAGGTGCGCCAGGGAGTTTCGAATGCTTAATGGAACTTTTCGCTGCACCAGTGTCCAACAGAAAAGGCTCAACGACGCCCGATGTAGCAACTGCGACGTAAGGCCCTCTCTGATCAACCGGAACTAATACCACTCCCTTTCCTTGTCTATGGCTGTCCTAGTAAGTACTGTCGTCAGTTCCCTGATCGACGTAATAATCGTCTACATTGTACTGCGCAGATCGTCCTTGCGACGATCCACGTTGATCAAAACAATTATCGGAATTTGATGAGTTATCTGAGCGATCATTCTGAGCTCCACGACCTCTACCACGTGGTGCCTGCTGCGAACCACCACGACCTCCTCTAGATGAGTTACCACTATTACGTTCATTTAAAACAGGACAATTGAATTTAATGTGACCCTCTTGTCTACAATAAGCACATTGATTGTACCCCAACGAGGATCTTTGGGAAGAGGAGTCATTACGAGATTGTGGTCGGTTCGATTGTGGCTGCGATCTATTTTGTTGCGAATTATTCAGATTCGAACGTGGAGGATACGCTTGCTGAAGCAACACTTTAGTTTTAAGCTCTTTCGTCTTTTTATCAGCACGGTCGTTTTCTTCTTTCTCCCTATTCTCATAATATTGTGCCGTAGCCAATATCTGAGCTGAAGTAGAAACAGCCCACGCACTTTCTGAATTTTTCAATTTATTGCTCAAATCGGGCAATAAGTTCGAAACAAATTTATCCACGAACAACCTTTGACCACCCTCAGTGCTCATATCCTGACCACTATGATCAATGAATGCCTCCTCGAACCTCGTAAAGAAGTCGGAGACACTCTCCTCCTTCTTCTGCTTACAAGCTGACAATTTGTCCCAATTTACCCTCATAGCTGGCATAAGAGTTTTCATTAACGTGATTATCCTTTGAGGAAGATCAACAATCAGCTGGTCGGGTTTAGCACCACCAGTTTGTCCGGCATCTGCCGCTACAATGGCAGCCCAAGCACCACCTAATTCATTCGGATGGTTTTCCTGACGAATCTTAGCCCATACCGGTTGCGGTACAACGTTGCCAAACAGCATGTCCATGTCGGCAAGATTCATTATCGTAGCGTCTACGAGCTGCGATAATTCTTTGTAATACCCTGCAGGATTTTTGCGAGGGTCAGGCAAAGATTGCTTCACCTGTAACACTTCTGAGCGTTTCCATGGGAGGTGTATCCATACTCTCTGGAAATGCCCCAGTGTCGGAGGAGCAGCATTAGGATTAGGTGGCATCCAAACCGGAGGAACTTCGCACATAGGAAATTGACCAGACTCATCTGGCTGTCTTTCGACATCCTCAACAAACAAGGCTTGAGGTATAGGAGTGGGACGAAAAGATAGCAACCGTTCAACAGCACGTCGAACATTGGTATCCACTATCAGTCCAGCCGAGAACTGAAGTTGTAGATCAGACAGAGCGGTCAGCACCTCGTCAGGTGCATCGGCCGGTATCTGATCACGAAGGACCTTACACATTTCCTCGAACACAAATCTCTGGGTTGGTATATTGAACTGACAAAACGTGTCGAGTACAACACGTGGCGGATTTCTAAGGGGGTGCGTCATCCAACCCATCGCCATATTATATAGCGAAGCACGTTCCCTATTACCAGGAAGCTGACTACGTCTCTGAGGACCATCTGAACCAGCGGACCCAAGAACAGGTCCGAGCGAGTGAAAGAAACTAGCCGCAAGAGGAGAATTACGACTACGAGTAGAGGGAGAAGTATAGGACACAGGACTAACAAGTGACGGAGTAGAGACCGAAACAAAAGCAGGGGTTAACAGAGCAGGAGCAGTAGCGTGAGCAGGAGTATGTGGAAGCGGAGGAGCAGTAGGAATAGCAACAGCCAAAGGAGCAGGAACAGTCGGAAGAACGGGTGCAGGTTGAGGAACAGGCAAAGGAAGAATAGGTGCAGGAACAGGTATAGGGGGAATCACAGGGGCTGTGGTACCCTGTACGTACGGAGGTGGCGATTTCATAAGATAGGACATTAAAGGATCCTCAACTGACTCATCCTTCTTTTCCGGCTCCGTAGGCAAAGCAGGATAGCATTTATCTATAGTCATACGCTGTAATCTGTCAAACACTTCCTTTTCCTTAACCTCCTTATCATGCTGAAATTGCTCTGCTTTCTTTACAATGGTACCAGCACTATCTCTCTGATTTCGCTTAGTCTGTCTGATTTCTTTCTGTCGGGCTTCTTTACGCCACAACCGAAAGGCATCAAACATGGCCGGCCTTGACTTTTTCGCGAACAATTTAACCTCTAGATTATCTAAGATCGGGGCCTCGAAGCTACCATGCGGTGGCCAGCGAAGGTCACCGTCCTTCTTTGTGTATTTGATCCAGTATTCATTAAAAGTAATCGGGCCCAGCCCATGTTTACTGTACAGTTCATAAGTCGGAGTTCCAACCGGAGGTATCGGACACGAGTCCTCCAGTCGGGAATCCACACCACAAGGTCTGAAACAACTAAACAAAGTACTACGACCAGGCATCTTGCACACTAGCCGAGTTTCACAAACTTCAAGGGTTACGGGATTTACCACGTCCCAGCAAAGAGCTAATACCCTCGGTTTTTGGCGGCTGCAGTCGTCAAATAACACAACAAAGTACGCTAGCAAAGTGTCACCGACAAAAACACTCACACAGCGTCAACAAAAAAAGAACACTCGCTAAAGTGTCAACAACCAAGAACTCTGGGAGCGACCCACAAATACTTAACTCAAAGATCGATGGCGTCTCCAGGAAGGCCCGTCAATCGTCTCGCTATACCAAGGTCTACGCCAGGCGCCAAAACAGGTCTACAGTCAGGGCAGCAGTCCGTCGCAGCCGTCAGGAGGCGGGAATCTTCGCGGGAAAAGTCTTCGGGCCACTTGTTTCGACAACAGGATCGATGAAGCGGAGTGCACCTTCCCTCGGAGATTTCACACGAAGTTCCTCACGATCGTCGGGCTTGGACCGGTACCACTGATGCAGACCCACGTTGGGCACCAACTGAAGGACTGGGTTCTTTAAGACCCAGCGGTGCCAGGGCACAACACCTGAAACCTTCGTGGGTAACCTGCTCCGGCGTACGAATGACAGAGACACGGGACACTTCCTTCGGCGTCAAAGATTTCAAGGTTTATTTACTGCAGGGAACACAGAAGTCACGACAAGTACAACACGTGCAACTTGGGGAGACTGCTTCAAATTGGTTCTGTGGATCGCTCCTTTTATACAGTTTTTACCCATAGGACAACATGGTACACAAAAGTTTACAACCCGGTTCCCACCATTATCCCCCAGAGGGGTCGCTTTGGTCACTTTGATACACATAAGGTCCGGAACATAAGTGCGGAAACATTTGGCGGTTCCCAACTGTAAAAACCCATCTTCCCAACATTAGCGCATTCCAATCGGCAGTAAAACAGATCGAAATAGGAACAAAGACAGGTGCAGAGGAAGACGGAGACAGTGGGGAGATCGGAAAGGGTGTAAAAGGGGAGGTATCGGGAAACACGAGATACAGGCATCAAAAGGGACGTGCCTAATGAGATGCACGGCTGAGACAATAAACCGGCACGGCGAGATGAGCCTCGAGCGGGGCCATCTGCCTTACAGTATCATCCCCCTCGTCATAAAGACACTTACAAAGAACATGTGTCTTCCGCAAATATCTTGGGAGTCCCAGGGTCGCGAAGCGGACATCGTCCGTTCGCTGGCTACTTGAGGGCAAGAGACAAAATGGATGCCGTATCTAAGATGGAACCCGTGGGTACAGATGAAAAACCCACATAACAAACGAACGGTTTAAGTTAGCACAGCGAAACTGCGCACACTTACTAAACTCGTCATTTGCGGTTCATAGATACCAGACTCGACCATATTCGTGCGAGTCGGAAACATCACTTACAATTGTCACAGAACCTCAGAATGAAGAGGGCGGAACCCTGCTTGGCACGGAGCAAGGTAGCCACTGTCCTCGATGAAAGAGCGGAGAACTTTAGTGGAGTGGCGTGGAGTTCAAGGACTTTGGCCGGGTAAGGGAGAAGGGAAATAGGCCGATAGTTTACCAGCGCTGTTGGATCTGCGCCTGGTTTTTTTAAGATTGGGATGATGGTGGCTGATTTGTGACAAGAAGGGACAGTGCCTGACTTGAGGGTTTCATTGAGAAAAGTGAGAGGAGGGGAAGGACAAGTCAGGAAGATTTCGGGCAGATGTCAGAAGGGGATCCAGATTTGACGCAGGGAAGCAGAGAGAGAAAAATGTCTTCGGACAGGGGAATTATATGATCAAGGTGATTGGTATTGGGTGGTGGGTCGGGATTTAAAAAGGCTGGGAGAGGAGGGGGAATGTTGGCCTTAACCCCTTCCATTCTCATGACAAGGTCAACTCGTCATGGGTGTTACCTGCGCTGTGCTTATGACGAGTTGACGTTGTCATGAAACTATAGTATTCATAAATCATCAGCACAGGAGGGGAAAACACCCTAGCAGCCAAGGTGTTAATGTCTGCAATTTTATTGATAACGAAATTATTCAGCGAGTCACACAGGGGGTGGGAAGGTATGGGCTTGGAGGAGGGCCTGTCCGAGGAGGCTTATTCAAAGATTGTGGCCAAGTGGTGCCATCCCAGTCCCTTGACCCTTGGAAGTGGGCCTGAGGTGCGGTGCCAGCTTCTGTGGATCCAGCGGAACAGACTCCTCTCCTGCATAGCTCAACCACGAGTAAAACAGACGCATCTCTGCTGCTGTGTTGATTGGACCCATCACAAAGACCCATATAGCCCCAGCAGCCCACAGACCTTTGGAACTGCCGATGTGTGACATTTACTCAGCATAGGCTCTGGCATTCCTCATCTCAGGCAGCCTCCAAAACAATTCCAGACTCCGCCTTACAGCCTTGGAGCTCATCAGAACCGATGCATCGCCCAGACTGCACGATGCATCCTCTACGCTGGACACCGCATCGCAAGTGCTAGTCAATGACGCAGGACCTTGCATCTTAGCCTTGCCACAACTCAGCACGGATGCATCTTAGACACAGATCCTGGCTGCGCTCTGCCAACCAGGATTTAAGGTAGTTTGTTCAGCAGGCCTAATTGGGTCCCTGTAGCTGGCTCGCACTTGACCTGAACTTGACCACATATCCACAGCTGACGCTTTGTGCTTTTTGGCACTATTTGAACTTAAATATTTAAAATTCCATACCTCTGTTCCCCCGATTGGTTTTTGCTGTATTGGTTTAGTTTTATTTATTAAACAAGGCTCTATTTTTAGGTTTCTCCTGCACAACACTTGCACTGTGCTTGAGAAGTCTATTGTTTTTAATATAATCTTTAGAGGTACTTGCATCCCGCCTCCTCTTTTTCCTGGCTTCTCATTTGTTCCTGTGGCTGCCACTTACCATTCCTCCATTTCTATTGGCTGTAGCATATTTTTTAGCATTTACTAAATGCTTGTTTCTTGGCTGCTTCTCTTATCAGTTTCCCTCTGCTGAAATACTGTTAACATTCACTTTGGTGGAAAAATATTTTTATAAAGATTTGCCTTTTACTCTTGCAGCATATTTATGTAACAATTTATCACTCTGAGAGATTAAGCCATTTACATAGAATCATAGGATGTTGCTTGGCGCCACTGAGACTCTAACAGGGAATCCTCAGCTCTCTAGTCAGCAGCTCTGGCCACTGTGCCACATCTTCTCCGTTCTTGTGTCATCTGTCATGTAGTTCTTTCCTTCTCACGGACGATGATTGATGAAAACCGTTCTTTATTCATTACATGGGCGGAACCAATGCATTTACCAATGTTTGTTTCTAACTTGTTGTGGCATCCTTTTTGTATGGTGTTTTCAAACCCCTTCGATGCTGATGACGAGCTCAGCTCGTCATCAGCCTCGGGGGCGTGTGCGGATGACTAGCTGAGCTCGTCATCCAACGCGACTTTTTGAAAAAAAGCTGCGTAGCGCAAAAATTACCGCCGCAGCGATGAGGTTAAGCCTGACTGCTCTGTGCCAAGCTACCAGAGAGTTAAGCACCGGTTAAATTTAGGATTTGCCATTGTCTCACTCTGATAAGGACTGTGGTTTCTGCTTGACCAAGGCTCACACTTGCAGTCAACCAACAACTCAATTTCTTACACCTTAAAACAAACGACACCATTTTGCCTTTCTCAGTACTTGATAGCAGTATCAGATCAATTAGTAACAGTAATGATTTTATTATGACTAATTCAAATTCAAATTTTAAAATATGCGAGTGAAAATTAAACTTTACTAGGGTCTGTGGAATCAGTATATATATATTATTATTATGTAGAGCTAACTCGACCCAAAGGTATTGGAGTGCTTTACTTGAGCACCAATTACGTTACATAAGGACACATTACATTTTGTAAGGCACAGGACCTTTAGTGATTTGCACAGAATCACAGGATGTTTAGCTGATGCCAAGATTCGAAAATGGTTCCCCAGTTCTGAAGTCTACAGCTTGTCCCAGACACTCCTGTTTTTCCCTTCACATCACTTTCCTTCACAGTCTCTAACTCTGTTAGACACTAGTGCTGTTTTTCTCCGTCCTCTTTTTGAAATCCTCCATCTGCATATCTAGCACGTCATCTCATTAATCATTGTCTTTTCAGTATATCCTTTTCCATGTATTACTTGTCACCTCCCCTTTACCATGTCCCTTTTTTATCCTTCACACTAGTGTGAATACACACATGCTTTTTCTACCCATACTTGCCAATGTGTGCACTTCAACAAATGTGTATACTAATACTACAACTACACACACATGGTAATTACAATTGGCAATATATGTGACCATCGCTATGTCTGCTCTCGAGAAGTAAAGTAGTGTAATCCGCTGGATCCCGGCAACTATTTCTGGGCCAAGGGAAATATCATGAATTGTTCCTGATGTCATTTTCCGGCACAAGGCACAATTCGTTAGTGTCTGCACACCTTTCAGAGCATCAACTTGTAGGCAGCAAGGGGGCTTTCTTTTTTTGACTTCCAGGTGAGCCCAAACCAAAGGACTGAATTTAAGGGTTATCCTTTTTTTTTGTTCAAGTATATCTATGCTGCCAGGCATCTGGAGCCTAACACCTAGATGCCAATGCAAGGGAAGGAAACAAAAGCACACAGAGTAATTACGACTTGGAGGCCCGTTTTTCACTTTGTTCAATGCCCCAAGTAAGAAGTACAAAAGACAAGCACATTTTGGATGGAATATGGAACAAATCAAACATTCATCCCAGTCAAGAGATCTGTGTTAAATCCATCGTTCTTTTGCTCACCATGCTACCCAAGTTTAGACCCAGCCATATGCAAATCAGCCTTGGCCCAGCTACTAATGGGAATTGTTCAGACCGATCTGCCAAGCCAGGTCCTCTCTGGATCGGAAACAACCATCCTGGGACCGGATTCATGGTATCACCCCATATCAGCCAGGCTAGCTTGAATCCTCTTTCCTTTACAGCTTTAGTAAGTGCTGACGATTACTAGCAAGTCAAGTACTACACTCTGGTGCAAAGACAACAAGCACTGGGAAAGCCAATATGTCTTGCCGATGAGAGCTTTTGGCTTTGACACAGTTTTGTAGCCATTCTGCTTTGCAGTGTGGATAAAACTAATTTAAAAAGCTCTGTGAGATGGCCAGGGCTAATGCGCTGTAAAATACATTATTATTAAATAGTTAATTCACGCTGGATGCTCCATAGTGCTTTTTCAAATTATTATTAGCCATACTGAACACTAGCCACACTGCTATAGGGCCTGACAACAAATTATTACCAAAGTTTTCAATGCCCATGCTGTACAGCATGAACAAGAAGCAATAGCAGAGCCAATAGTCTAAAAGGTGCGACCTGTTGGCTTTGGCATTGCTTGTTAGGTCTCTCACATCACTCCTATGAGTCAGTTAATCTATCCATTTGTGAAAAAGAAAAAAAACATAGAACATTTGATCCTATTAAATGAAGAAAGCAGTTGTGACTTGTCTCAGTGAAAATGCATTTGGAAGCAGATAACATCTGTGGTCACAATGCACATCCATTTCATGAGAGAAAAGGGCTTTGTTGAAGTGCATGTGCCATAGTAAAACATAGCTACCCATAAGGAGGACAGGGAAGATGAAAAAATAAAAGTAGTACCTCAATCACAGCATGACCAGCGGAAGGTCAGCAGTTAAGCTTTTAGCAGTCAGTTTTTGGTCCATACTCCAGATAAGCCAATAAGCAGGCAGCACATAAGAGGGATAATGAAGCCAACAAATGTTAGATAATGGGTGGGGTGGAAGCCCCTTGTTGCATACAATATTTCTCGCAAACAAGAGCACATTCGCTGTCACAGTAGAGACCTAATGCAGCGCATGCACTGCCACAGGTGAGACCTAAAAATTATAACTGGCATTGCAATTACCAAATGCCTGTGGGCTGAATGAAAATGGGACTAACGCTATCAAAAAAGCAAGTGTGTAAAGGAGACTGAGCAGGGCTAGGCTGACAATTTTGCCTAGCAGGCAACCCCAAGTGGAGGTGTGCCAGGTTTGGAATATGTCACTGTAGTTCAGTGTTTCGGATTTGGAACTTCAGGGAAAGTGAATAAATGAGCAGTGCACAACCTACAGTGTTCTGTACATGGGAGATACACATTACATGCACTAGAATGGTCTGTTGACGTAGGTTGTTTAATGCAAAAGCGTCATTTTAAAGCATCATGTGTGCTTGGTAAAATCCCAGAATTGGATACTTTGTGTCTCTATCATATTGTTGTAACCATATGATAAGTGTTCATGTGACACCCCTCGTGTCCCTTCCCACACCTACTTTGAATTGTTTCACATAATTTTCAAACACACTGCACACCCATATCACAACTGTTACTGTACTGTAGCATTTACATGCCACTTACTACCTATAGATAGTGTGCTGAAGCGCTTGCACACATGGGTAGTTTGCTAGCCCATGTAGGATGTGTGCTTGGAAGGGCGTTTTTTCGCTATCAACCTTATTTCGGAAGTGTTTCCATGTTGTGTGCGATGATCACCTGTATGTGTTTATCGCATTATTAATAGTGTAGGAGTACGTTTTTATTTTTTAGATATTCTGGCTGCATTAGTTAACTCTCTAATGTCCTCTTTTGGCATTTATAGTTATTATACAGCAGAGTTTGTTCCTGTTTTTATATTTTTATTGCATTAAAGTCGACCACACTGATATCTTGTGAGGCTGTACAGGTATTGGGAAGAGGTGAGAATGCCAATTTATGTGCCCAGATGAACTGTGATACAGTCCTCCAGTGTGATCATCATGGTAAGGAGATTAGAGAAGGGCAGTGTACATAGCTAATGGACCTGCTGTTTCACACTAAAGGCCCTCTGTTGGGCAGCATTGTTTGGCAGATCGTTCTGTAATATGCCTACTTTGAAGTCTGCCTGTCCAATTGCTGTAGGGAGTTAAATTGCAATGTTCTGGGATAGGCACTCGTTTAGAGGGCCATTCTAAAATCGTTGCATCTCGTCTAACTTCGCTGAAACAGGATTGATTTTTAGCATGTGGTCAATCTTGGTTACAAGTGGCTTGCAATCCCAATTTTGTTTATTGAGCAATTCAATTTCCTTGCCTACTCCATGACCAAAGGTGAAAGACCTTTTTTGCACCTAACTATATTTTCTATTTTAAATAGATGCTATTTGAAGTGTGCAATTGGGAAGCTTGTTTAAGTCCCTCTTACCATATATCCGTAGGCTGGTAATTGGCCCATAGTTCACAGCTCATATTGTCTGATTTCGTGCTGTTAAGCTTCAGATAATTTTTCATCATCCACGTGCCTTTGGCATGGAGGCCATCATCCAGTCCATATTTCTGCGGGTCTTCTGGGCTATCCATTTTTAGGATGACTTGAGTGTCACCTGCCTAGTACAAGCATGTGAAAGTGAACGGATTGTTCTGGTCAGTTAACAGTGAGGTATATTTTGAAAAGAGACATTATGGATCTGTGGGACCTGCACAAGGTAGCATGTGAGGAGCTGATGAGAAAGGACTAGGAGACAATCGATTTGAATGCATTCCTCGAAGGTGCGACCTGTGTAAAAGAGTCGTGGGATGGACTTGTGTCAAATGCTGCTGATATGTCAAGGAGTACTAGAGCAATTACCCTATTTTTGTCCACTGTGAGGTAATTGGATCATAACTTTTAGATATCCGGGCACATTTTATGCCTATACCCGCGTTTAAACTAGATTGCTCAACTAACTTCATGCAACTCTTTTCATTAAAGTTGGATAAGGCTGCTCTTTTGAGTAGTTTGCAAAAGAATAAACCATTGGATATGAGGCTTTTTCTCCTGAGTGAACATATCCTAACTCAAGTTATTTATTCTAATTCACAAATTATTAGAAGCATGCCATTAAAGATCTTTGAAGTGACAGGGTTTGAAAATTATCCTGATGGCCTACTTTTATTGTGATGTGGAATTTCTTGTTGGAGATTGTGTTGAAGGGGGTTGCAGATTGAGATCCATCCATACATGGGGTCTGTCTGGTATGGGTGGGGCATTGGCTGATTTGTCCGTACGGTACTTTGCCTCTGTAGTGTGCATCGACTGCCGTGCCATGCACCTCAATGCCTTAAAGGATAGCTCTTTCAAGCTCCTTGCCGCTTGATGTGCGACGCCACGATATTCTCTATCCCGGTCGAGGGGAATGTCCCGGAATCGGTTGTGGAGACCTCAATCTTCTTTGAAGTTGTGCCACTCTGTTCAGTTCCGCAGGAAGAAGAGTAAGAAGTAGATGAGATATTGGGCTTCATCCCTTCTGACAAACACATAGTCACTGGAGTTCTGGCTCCGCGGTTGAGGCTGCGCCTGGGCCGTCTCTGCACCTCCTTGAATTTCCAGGAGCCAGAGCGATCCTGACCTAGCTTCAAGAAATTTGTCACCATGCCCCTCATGTTTGGGCAGCCCGTTGCTGCTTGTTTGAGAGTGGTCTCTTCTCCATGCACCCCTGCTACCAGACTGGTCTCTTGGATCCACAGATGGTTTCTGACCGGTGCTGGTCACTCTACCTTCCCTGACGCCAGTCCCTCAAGCTTCTTGTTGCCCGCTGCAAGGGTCTCGATCCTGGTCGAAAGGAAGATCCCAAGTCACCTTTGGGTAAGTCCCACAAAACGTAAGAAGTTAAAGAGGTCTACGACATCTCCCCGTCAGTCGAAGTCATCCGACAAGCCATGCCATATTTGGGCAGCAAGTTCCCGCTCACATGCTTTCGGCTCCTCTGGTTCAGGAGGGCCCCCCACTGTTTGTGTTGGCGGTTCTGTCCCTGGCTCTTGTCAGGCCCCTTGGATCCCCGGATGGATCTGGACCGTTACCAGACTTTCATCTCGACATTACCCGGGACCGGTCCCAATGCCGACACTTCTAGTGCCATGCCTATTCTCATCCCCAACTCTGACACAGAGCCGGATGGGCATCGTCTGATGCTGACTTTTGCTTTCCAGGCCAGAGTCCGAGCCCTTTTCTTTTGGGCTGGAACTTGGGGAGGATTGGGAGGAGTCACTGAACCCTGAAGACTACCGGCTTCTAGATCACACCATGCACTGGTGTAAGGAATGGATATGTCCCAGTGGACTGGACGGCTCTCCAGATACCAGCATCTTTTCTCCCCTTACCGTAGCTATAGAGGAGAGGGATTCATTTGCTGTGGTAGTGTGAAGGGCGATTGAGGGCCTTGACCTTTGCCTACCCTCAGCGGCAGTCGAGACTAAAGTCTTGACAAAGTAGCTTCAGCCTGTCGTGATCCCCTCAGAATTTTTCTCCCATTTAATGAAGCCCTTACAGATGTCCTGCTTGAGACTTGGTCCAAACCATGCACAGATGTTCCTGTGAGCAGAATGATTGCCTGCTGCCACTGCCCCGCCCCAGAGGACCCCAACTTCCTTGCCCCTCCTGTTTAAATCGTGTCACATTCCCCAACACTCCACTGCAAAGGGAATTTAAGAGGCTGGACACCTTAGAAAAGAAAATGTTTTTTGCCACCAGCCTTGCACTGCAGTCCGTTAACACTGCTTGCTGTTTGGGCTGTTACTCCCATGGCCTGTGCGATTCACTTATACAGGCGCTGCCCATGGTCCCTGTGAAGGCCCGGGCCATACTTTCCTAAGCTATGTCTGACGGGAGGGATACAGCAAAGTTCACAATGCAATGTGGGATAGACACGACCGTCTCACTGAGCAGCGCATTTGTTTTCTCAGTGGCCTTATTGCACCAGTCCTGGCTGAGAGCAACTAGCTGTTCCGGGAAGGTCCAAGTGCCTGTTATGGACATGCCCTTTGATGACTTCTGTCTCTTTGGAGACAAGGTTTTATGTGTTTCATACATGGCATATTGTAGTTTTCTAAAACAACAAAAAAACTTGAAGGTCTGGAAGGTTGAGCAAAAGAAGTGGCCACAAAGAAGTGTCACACACCACTATCACAACTAACGGTGAAAGACCATCAGATGTAAAGAAGTCCTATCAGCCCACCCATGTGGCGGAACGTCGTCATCTAGGACCTTATCAGCAGGTTCTTGTATGGCCAAGCCCAAAGATAATGGCTTGGTGCCAGTAGATCCTGATTCTGAAAGAAGATGAGTCCTCACCGAGAGTGGTGCTGATAGGGTGCAGTGCTCAGAAAGATACGTGTCATGCAATTCCTTGCTGTCCTATCATAGTTTCCATCCCCAGGCACTTCGGGATCCCCTACCGGTAGGACAATTCCTAAGAGTCAGAAGAAATTGTTCCTCTAAGACCTTATTTCAACAACATGCAAAAGAATTATCAATGCAGCTAAGGGAACGACATTATCCGAACCATTTGGTTAGACGTGCCTGTAAAAGAGCGTCTAATAATAACCGAGAAGCGCTCATTGAACCCAAGAGCAGACAAACATCCACAGATCGTATGACCATGGTACACACTTTCAACACCCTTTCCAATGGGGTGAAGAAAATTGTCCTTAAACACTGGAAAATATTGAATATAGTGTCGGGAGATGTTCCACGTCCCTTGTTTGCCTTTAAAAGAGGTCCTAGTATCGGAGACAATCTTGTCCACACTAGACCAAGATACCATCAAAAAGAAGTCACTAACACTCTTTGGAATACAGAACCGGTACGTGGTCATTATCCGTGTGGAGGGTGCGCCGTCTGTCCACAGACATGTAAAACCCTGACAATAGATATAGGGACTAACAGACCATGGCGCCTAAATACCCACACAAATTGTAATTCAGAAAAACTGATCTATATGATCACATGCCCGTGCAAGCTGGTGTACATCGGACATACTACCAGGAAGATTAAGCTCCGTATAAGCGAGCATAAAAGCACCATTCGGTGCAATAAACAATCAACTCGCTTAATGAATCACTTTTTGGAACTCAAACATAAAGCAGACGAACTCAAATTGGTAGTGCTGGAACAACCGTTCATTCCCCCGCACATAACTGATGTGTCACGTTTTTTGTTCATCAGGGAACAACGTTGGATATTCAAACTCAGGACGGATGTTAAGGGGTTGAATGATAATATACCTTGGGTATCTATCTGAAAGTTGATAACCCACTCATAGTATCAGGTATAGTTCACCCATTAGTATTTTCCAGTTTACGACACGGGTTTTACCATATAGACACGTGTCTCTCCACATTGTAGTAAGCTGGCCGCGTTACATTAGGACTTTTATTTCCTTTGAAACATAGAGGTTTCTTGTTCTATGAACAGTATACACCACTAAGGGCCATTACAATTGTGTTGAAATTGAACATATGATATGCGCCCTCTCTGGTTTTTACTTTAGAAGTACCTTTAAAATCTCCTAAACTTTGGGTATATGAAGAGGATAAGCTAATTGCAGTGTTGGTAGGTCTTGGCAAGATCCACTTTGTCATTCACAATACACCTAATGCGTGAGAATATCTATAACAAAATTATACTATTATACACGGAAGCAGCGTTCCATGATAGTAGTCTTCTAGCTGCACATGCACGAAACACATATATCTAAACATCCAGTAAGATAGATGCAACTCCCGCGACCGTCGCAACTACCCGACCGAGGTAGCATTCAAGACACGGCACCATACGAGTCTGCGCATGCGCGAGGCAGTGATAGCTGCCCGCGGCATGATGTAGCGGCTAGACAGGCGCGCATGCCCAGAATCGAGCAGTTCTGTGCCGCGCTTTGATTTGACGTCCCGGATGAGGGGCGTACCTCTTCCATAGGTGTTCGGTATTTGCCAATGCCATTGCAATTAACGGAGGTATAAATACGCGGTTCCTTCCGTCCGTCGGCACCTCCCCTTCGGTTCAGGCACTCTCCTGGAGGTACCGACGGACAGGTAAGGACGCTAGGAACCCGCTCTTGATTCGTACCCGCTAGCCGCCCTAGTCTTGCTTTGCAATAAGTCTTATGTTATCTCATTTAACCTGGGCGCCGGTTTGGGAACTTGTAATCGACTTTAGATTACAACATTGCAATTACAAATGCTGATTTCGATACTTAGACTCTAAAGTTGTCTTCATAATTCCTAATTTCTAATTTTTAATTCTGCAAACTGGGAATATGATGTAACAATAAATCTCTAATGGGATGCAGCCCTCTCAGTGCAGCGCATCGTGTTTTTTGACCTCATGGGCTATCTTGAACAACCAAGTTTTTCTATTTATTGTATTATAACCTAAGCACATATTAAGATAGTGACAGTCATCATGTCCTGAAATTGTCCTTCTCCATATGTCCAATAGAGCGGGGCCTCTTTATCCGAGCCGTTGCCGGGTGAGGTGAGGCTTACTTCCCACACAAAGCTAGGTAAGTGCATGTTAGATTTATTATTTTTTATTGTACACAGATTATCTGTATGTGACTATTTACAATGCACAGGATACAATTTGGCCGTCATGAAATTGACTGGCCCACTGAGTGAATGAATGCCACAATTTGAGTCCACATCACATTTATCTAAATTCACGTTGCTCCATTGTTGTCATATAAAATTTTCTTTTTTGATGTCTGCAGGAAAGGATTCCTCGTTACACAGTTATTTACGAGGATACGGTAGGGTGGCCTATCTAGCCACACCATTCCATCTTTGTAGTCATGTTGTTTTCTTGTTTTAATTATAATTTTTTCACACTAACTATGGTGGATGTTGCAGTAGCTAAAAATTCAGCCTGGCCCTGAAGAATGCCGGTAAACTGATACCACAACGGCAGAAACATGTTGGCCTAAATCTTATATGCTTACTGTACAGTGATATTCTCGCACTGTCATCACACTTTTTTTATATTTGACGTCTTGGTAGATACCAATAAACATATTTTTTTACCTTGACCGTCATTTTAATCACCGTTACGTATCTTTCTGAGCACTGCACCCTATCAGCACCACTCTCGGTGAGGACACATCTTCTTTCAGAATCAGGATCTACTGGCACCTAGCCATTATCTTTGGGCTTGGCCATACAAGAACCTGCTGATAAGGTCCTAGATGACGACGTTCCGCCACATGGGTGGGCTGATAGGACTTCTTTACATCTGATGGTCTTTCACCGTTAGTTGTGATAGTGGTGTGTGACACTTCTTTGTGGCCACTTTTGCTCAACCTTCCAGACCTTCAAGTTTTTTTGTTGTTGTAGCATAGTTCATGAGGGGTATGAGCTTGATAGGTTGGTAAATATAGTCCCCTAGACCCTCCTTTGACAGTTGTTTTTCCATATTGTAGTTTTCCCTATGTTCGCCTCACTGTGCACGGCACAGGCGGCATTAGCTTAGCACACAATTCTACATAATCACGTTTGCATCTGTGCCTTGGAAGGGATCCTTGAGTCAGTGCAAGCCTTTACTTGGGTATTTAAGAGCTCCCCTGTGGATGGCTGCTCAGACACATTGTGGAACAAGACTCAACTCTGAAACCAAGATACTCTTCGACCTTCTGGACACTTGGACTTCATCTGCAATCAAGACTGCATCAAGGAAGACTGCTGCTGCTCCTGGCCTCGCTGTTCAAATCTTCTGCCTCATCTGTGCTTCGCTCAGGTTCCACAGAAGTCATGTAGGCATCAAGGACATCCGGAGAAATCTTCCTTGGAGTGAAGGAGTCACTCCCCTGCATCTGTAGGCATCACAATGAAGCTGACCGATCTGCTGCTCCTGTCATCCTACAGACTTCCAGTGACTCAGCAACACAGGTGGTGGGTCTGTGGCTCTCCAGAGGCCTGACCTATCTTTCCTGCAATTTGGAGGACAGTATCCCTCGTCAGAGCTGCTGTGTCCAAACCCCTGTGCATCGCATTGACTTGCCGATGCCAAGGCTTGTTGTCTCTGCTTTTCAGAGATCTTCGCGCTAAAAGATGCTTCAGCACCTCATCACTCGAATATGAGTGTCCTCACTGCAACCCTTGAAATGTAGGCCTCCATCTTTGGTAAGCTACCAGAGTTCCTCTTGTGCCTGCCGCCTGTGTGTCCACTTCAGGGTTGTCTTTTATTTTAATGGGCTCCCCCGCTTGCTTGGGCGTGCTCTGCACTTGGGGAGTCCCTTGGACCTTTCTGGCCCCAAAGATTACACCTTTTCATTCTCTATGCCAGTTGTAGCTTCCAAGGCTTATTAGTCCTCCTGTCGAAAACTGAATACCTAGACACGCACATCTGACGTGTGACAGCTCATACATAGCTTGTGGTCTTCCCCAGCTTTACCTGGTCTCCACAGCTGCAGCGATGAGGTCCTAGTCAAGTCTCCTGAGCTCCCTGCCAAGAGTGGACATTGTGCTTCCATACCTCCATGTCACCTCTGAGTGGCATGGACTCTATCCCCTCTGCTTGCAGATTCTCCTCTTCAAGAATCCGCCCTTGGATTCCACCGGACTTCTTCAGAGACTTCTCAAGAGGCCTTTTCTCCAAAGTCTTTCATTGTCGTCTAGGGCAGGTTCCGATGTCACTTCACCCATATGCACCTGGCTTCCCTGGTGCAGGTAACCTGGTTCCTGGGGCATCCAAGATTAGGGTGGCTCTTAAAGCTTCTGTTTGTGAAAGTGTTTCTTCGGGGTCCCCTGGAAAGGGTCTTTTTCCTGAAAACTGGAACAGTAACTTCTCGATAAACTTCCACTGGGCAGGCGGCTGTTTTTCCACTCTGCACAGCCTACTTCCGAGGTACTTACCTTGGGTAGTTCCTTATCCTCTGAGCTCCTCGGAGTCTTCTGGTCCAAGTCCCGTTTTTTCTTGCAGTTCGTATTCCACTTTCTTAGCATATGGTTTGGTCTCCCCTAGAGGACAGTGTATATTTGTGCTACTTAGCTGATTTCTTTACAGTATTTTCATGTGTACTATTGACATCTCCAGCTAGGAGATATACTAATGTGTTGGTGATTGTGTAATTATTAGACTTCTTTTTATCAACACTGACGTTATTTTTCATCTAATCTACAAGCGTCTTTACACTCCAGATAAGGCTGAAGGCTACTCTCCACAGCTACCTCTTTGAGAGTTTTCTATGGTTATCAAAGACCACTAAAATCACCATATGGGTTGCCAGGATTAGTGCAAGATACATCACTCCTTTGAGTGTACACCATACACCAAGAAAGCTTTGTACAGGCTTCAAGCCAGGTCTCTATCTGCCCATCCCCCACGGCGCATAAGCTTCTCAACTTCTGAGTGGCCGAGGACATAGTACCCACAGACCCTGTGGGTTGGGAAACCAGATGTCGATCAGCCACCACTCCCCTGGGCGCTGAAGCCTCCAGACCCCTTTAGTTTGCCCTCTTAACATCATTGGGCACCCAGTGGGAGGCATGATTTGTGTTACAAAGGTGAGATGACACAGGAATATGCAGAAGTCTTCTCTATTTCATCCTTCCACCACCACCGGTTCCAGTCAGCTCGAGTCAGCTTTGGAATGTTGGCAAACAAAGGCACGGCATATGCCAAGAGGGGCATAGGGGAGGGTGAGCGGAATTTACCAAAATGCATGAGATTATACCACACCTCCTTTACATAGGGTGACCAAAGGAAAGGAGAGGAGGAGGCAAGGAATGGGAAAGAAAGGGAAGAAGGTGAGAACTGGAGAAAGGATGAGGAGAAATAAGGGTGCACTGGAAATAACCACACAATAAAAGAAACACCTTATGCTGTAGTGTTTACCCACATCAAAAAGAAATCATAATGAACAGTAGTGCTTTGCACGCATTGGTTCGTATCTCATCCTCGTTTCCAATGTTACAAAGATGAGATGAGAACGGAATATGCAGAAGTCTTCTTTATTTCATCTTTCCACCACTACAGGTTCGTGTCCGCTGGAGTCAGCTGTGGAATGTTGGCAATCATGGGTTCTTCAGATTGCCCGTAGGGGCTACTCCCTCCCCTTTGTGACTACCACCCCACCCATGCCACCCACTTGCAGCATGCTGACAGAGCATTCTCCCCTTTCTCCACCAGGAAGTGGCAAAGGAAGCCGCAGAGAGGGTGCTGATGCCAGAAATTGATTGAGGTGGGTATTCCTGCTA
This sequence comes from Lissotriton vulgaris, assembly GCF_964263255.1. Lineage (NCBI taxonomy): Eukaryota > Metazoa > Chordata > Amphibia > Caudata > Salamandridae > Lissotriton > Lissotriton vulgaris. The sequence goes on along the minus strand of NC_141691.1, from coordinate 1,986,433,202 downwards.
CTTTACAGTGCCGAAGATGGACGGAGGCCTTCGTCCCTTCCTAGACATGCGTCTTCTTAATTTCTTCTTCAAGATGGAGAAGTTAAAGATTCTCCCACTCGCTCAAGTCCTGTCTGCCCTGGTCCCAGGAGACTGGAGGGTAGTGTTGTACTTTCAGGACGCATACTTCCACAATCCCATCCTGCCAGCCCATAGGCAGTACATGCGGTTCACTGTAGGCCAACCGCACTTCCAGTTAGCTGTGCTTTCTTTTTGCCCTTTCCAGCGCCCCTCGAGTGTTCACCAAGGTGATGGCGGTTCTCACAGCTCATCTGCGGAGATTAGGATTGTCAGTCTTCCCCTATCTTGACGATTGGCTGTTGAAGGCGGGCTCACCCCAGGCTGTCATGTACCACCTACAGACTTGCGCTGGGATTCACTATCAACATGCCAAAGCCCACCTGACTCTTTGGCCTATCCTACCAAACAGTGAGTCCAGGACATTCAGGCTGTGATATCCATGTTTCAACCTCTATACTGGATCATCCTGCTTGTTACACCTACCGCTGACACATGTCGCATCTGCAGAGGGGCCTGAAGTTTCCAGTGGGTGCAGCATCAGTGTAATATCGCTGACATGGCCCATATCTCGGAGGGATCTGCAAAAGATCTGCAGTGGTGGATAATGAACCACGATTGGGTCAGTGGGTCAGTGGCAGACCCCTTTTCCTTCTCTAACCACATCTGACAATGGTGATAGATGTCACTGCTTGATGGTGCAGCCTTTGGTCTCTGGCTGAATCCGGACTCCACATAAACCTACTGGAGCTCCTGGCGATGTGGTTGGCATTGAAAGCCTTTCTGCCCTCCATCAATGACATTGCTATTACAGATGCTCATGGACAACACCGCCGCCATCTGGTACTGCAACAAACAACACCCTGCTGTTCTTTTACCCTCCACCACATCCCTCTCAGGAAGAGTAGCGACTTTACCGACTGGACCTAAAAAGAGCAGTGTCATTCCACCTTGACTGCACGAAAGAGTTCCAGGTGGACGACCAACTCTTCGTGGGGTATGTCAGAACGAAGAAGGGAAAGGCAGTGCAGAAACAAACTATCTCCTGATGGACTGTGCTCTGTATTAAGATCTGCTATGCTTTGGCCAAAAAGCAACTCCCTGAGGGTTTGTGTGCTTATTCCACTAGAGCGAAGTCTGCGACCACTACATTAGTACGCAGTTCCGATCCGGAATATCTGTAATGCAGCAGCGTGGGCTTCTCTGAAAGCGTTCATGAAGCATTACTGCCTGGACAGTCAGGTCCGCTTGAGACGGCGCTTTGCTTGTTCGGTCCTGCAGGTTTTTCTAGTGTGAAACAGTTTTGCAGACCCACTTCCGTGTAGGTATTGCTTGGGTATCTGTTCTAAGGAAAGGAATCTACGGCTAGAACTCTTTATAAAATGAACAAGTTACTTAACTTCGATGAGGCCTTATCTGGAAAAACTCCATCTGGGTTACTTACTTTGGAGTGATTTAGGCATTGGAGGTAACCACCCCCTGTCTGTCTCTTTGTGGGCAGAAACACCTCTGAGGCAGTTATTTGGAAGCCTGGACAACACTATGTAGGTTTTGTCTTCATAGCTCTTTGCAAAATCTCTTGTATTTAAAAACATTAAATCTTAAAAGGAGTCTTAGATCTCACCCATTACTTACCTTAACTTACCATTAGCCTGCCCCCACGTCACTTAAGGTCCCAAGTGGCGCTGAAGTCACACTTTTTTTCCTAGCCTTCTGTTGGTCAGCGCCTCTTTGCCTCAGTCGCCTTCCTGGGCTACGATTATCCGTCCTGCCTGGACCAAGTACTGCTTCCAGTGGACAGTATCCTTCCACTGTAGGCTCCTACAGTTTCACCTTTGGTTTCTGGTTGCAGCCAGGCTGGGTCACTGACTGCAGCAGTTTCTGGGCGCATATATCTCACGTCACTCAGCAAATGCAGCTGGAGCATTGCTTACAATGATCTGTGCAGCCATGGGCTGGTGTGATTGTGCTCCTCTCATGCTCGGTTGGGGGACGGTCGGCTGCCTTTTCATTAAAACGTTTAGTGGAAACATTGGTGAGGTCTTAACGGCCTTGCTGGGACCACTGGTAATTAATGCTTAGTGGCACTTCACCCACAGAAATGTGCTGTTTTACAAAGTTTCTTTTGCTGTTTTTTATGTAGCATGATCTCGACCTGAACATGTAAAGCGCCAATGAAAAATTTCCTAGCTAACGTAACAGAAAGTTTCAATTCTAATAAGGCGAGTGTAGGAAGGTGGATATCTGACTATATGGTTACCCCAACTTTTTGCCTAGTGTTTAGCTGGTTTTCGACTTAGTTGGCCTGGGGCCCTGATTAGCAGGATCCCAGACCAACTATCTGCTATCACTGTAAAATGGACTCCATGTACTTTAGGTACATCTCCAATTGGATATTGGGTCACCTTATGAGTCCCTGTATAGTGTACCATAGGTACCCAGGGCATAGGTGCATCCAAGGCCTATCAGGGGCTGCAGCATGTATTATGCCACCCCTGGCTGGCCATCCAAATTGACACAACTGGCTTATCACTCAGCTGGGGCAAGGTCGTGTAATCACCCCTTGCTTAGAAATAGTATTCCTATATCTAACCTTATATATAAACACATATGCACTTATAAGTCACTCCTATGGCAGGCCTTATCAATCCTGAAGGCAGAGTGCTTGGTGTTATGTGAGATGGTGCTCTAGCATGAGCTGAGCCTGTCTGCAGCTTTTAGAACCATGTCCTTATAGCTGTTCTATGACATAGCCATACCATACTCTCTTAAGTGCAATATAATCCTCGCTGTTAATGCTAACTTTGGTTTGGCTTTATCAAAACATGCACTTTGGAATACTACCCCCTCGCCAGTTCTGGCGATGGTGGTAGCATTCCACCCTTCTAGATGGAGAAGACATGTTCTTGTTAATCCCGGTTAAAGTTAACCAGAGCCTCAGCATCACAAAATGGATGCTGCGGCCACAGACACAAGTCTGACCTCCTGCTGCTGGGAGTCCTTCCAGCAAGGGAGGCCTGGACAATAGGTTTCCTGTCTTGGGAGGTGCTAGCACCACCCCAGACAGGCCATAGTGTATTGGGGCAGGGAGGGCTGAATGAAATGAGACACTGCCTGCCATGCATAGCCCGGTTCAAGCCAGTTGCTGGGGCACTCCAGCCCCAGCTCTGGTGCGAAACTGGACAAAGGGAAAGGGGTGTAACCACCCCCTTCCCTGGTCCCGCCCACAGGAGGGACCTAGCAGGTAATCCTGCCACTTTAATCAGTATGAAGCTAGAAGCGGAGTCTAGAGACTTTAGATTATCCTGAACTGAAACTTGAAACGAAACTCTGGACCTTCGACATTCTATTGCAACTAGAAGACTGAAGAATCTCCCTTGTGGTCAAGGAGTGACCAACCTGTGCAAACAGGCACCAACAGCGACTTGCCGGTTTGCTTTGTCGACACTCCCGCCGGAGCCGAGCACAGAGCCAGACAGGAACTGGACTTCCAGACTTCTCTGACCCCGACCCACATCTGCAGCAGAGCTGAGACCCGTGGAGGCGACGAGAGACGTGGGACCGGACATCTTGAAAAACCTGCTTTTTGCTAATTGCGCAGCTTCTGAAGCACCCTCAAAGTTGTGCATTGGGGATTGAGAAGCCCGAGTCCCGAGCCACATTTGCACTGACGCACAGCCCTCCACGCAACGAGTGCCACGTGGGGCCTGCTGTTGCTTTTGAGATCGACGCGCCTTTCAGGTCACTTGCCCGTTGACTAGTGGCCTCTGTGAAGGCGAACCTTTGAATCTACACCGCGGGCCTGGTTGCTCCAGGCTTGCTCCCGCTTCCCTGAAAAAGAGAAGACCCCCAGACCTTGCTGGTCTGACTCGAAGCGAATATTCGATTCCTGCGTGGGTTGCATTTGCCAAGACTTGTTGGGTCCAATCCGGGTTCCGACACCGCAGACATCTAGATCCATCGTGGGACAGCTCGATTCCAGCACCTGGTCGTCGTCGACGCCTCCTGGACCCTGTGGCTGCAGAGACAAGCTTCAAGACATCACCTGATTCCTTCCTGGTTCCTTCCTGGTCACTGGCTTGTGACCCAGACTCTGTCACCTCTGCTTTCAGGTACTCTTCATCCTCGATCCACCCTTGGATCCAACCGGACACTTCTCTCCTGGTCGCCTGCAGCATCTTTCTACAGGTCTCGATAGGATTCAGCGACGAAACCAGGCACAACTTGACAATTTTGCACCCGGCTCCTGTGGGCGAGGTAACACGAGTACTCCGGTGCTCCTGTGGGTATTGACTATCCAAGTGTCCTAGTTTTCAGTAGCTTTTTCCTAGTCCATCCGGAAGTGTCCCAAATCAACTAGTTTCTGACTTTTACGTTCCCATTGTATCCCTAAATTGCATGTTTGTTAAGACACTGCACACGCTTCCCGTGGGCCTCCTGCTTCCTAACCTTTGGTAGTTCAGTGTAGCCCCAGCGATGCCCTAGGCCTACTCCCTGTTAGTGACGTGGTTCTTATACCACTATTTTAGTATATGGTTTGCAACGCCCCTAGGGCTCAACTGTATTTTGTGCAACTTATTGTATGACAATTAAGTATCTTGTTATGTGCTTTTGCCTCTGACCTCATAAAGAGTTCAGAGGGGTTGTGTTAGTAATAAATAAATATATTTTATATATAACCTGTGTGGTGTCCTTTCATTTGGTATTCAAGGGGTTACATATGGTAAAACAGCTGGCTTCACATGCTATCTGAAGTTTTAGCCTAAGACTGCTTTGTCCATGCTACCACTAGGATAGCTGGTCTATAAGGATGACTTTACAACCATCACCATAAGGGTTGTTTGGACTGATACAGGGTGCCCACTAGAATAGTGGACATCACATATCAGGCCAACTTCTCCCAGCGAGGAATATGCATTCTAATCTTCACTTTTACACAGAAGCCAATCTTTAACAACAGACTTCATTTCCCATCAAACCGTGGGAAAACTGTAGTCAAACAAATAACCAATGAACATTGTCCACAGTTCACCAATAGGGGTCCTCCACTACATAGTCTGCCCTCACTGGCCCTTCCTTCTCTTTCTGAGTACGAAATCAGCCGGCCAAAACTCCTCAGGCGTCCTGTTTATTTGAGTCAGAACCTACGGAGGCTAATGGAACCATCAATTTGTGCAAAAGTACAAGAATCATCAAAGTAAAGAATGACAAGGCAGACAATCAAACAAACTCCGCAGATAAATTCAAAGGTCAAGCAATTAAATGCATCACAAATGTACACCCCGAGAAGACATCTCCCACACTGAAAGAACTTCAAGCCCATCCTCCAAGGCAGGATCCCAAAAATGTGTTACTTACTAACATACGGGGCGGGAATCTTGAGTCAATCCCCTAGGGTGGGAGAATCCTCTCCTTCTAGTCCTTAATAGAATTGAAACTTTCCGTTACGTTTGCTAGGAACTTTTTCATTCTATGTCCGGACTGGAGGCGAGGATTATGCTAGTCCAAAGCTTGCTCACCACGAGGTGAGCCATATCCAGCACTGGCTTGAAGTAGAACCTCTTAAAGGTTGAGTCCGAAGACCAATCCGCCGTGTTGAGAATATCCTCCAAATGGGCGTCCAAGCCAAAAGCCTTGGAAGCCATCACCCTTCTGACCGAGTGGGCACCAAACTCCCTGAAGCTGATCCTAGCTTCCTGCATCACCCACCTAACCCATCTAGCGATGATAGGGGAAGAAACCGCCCTAAAAGGCTTGCGGAGGGAGATGAGGATCTGGCGCTCTCCAGGAGGTCGAAATTCCTCTGTCAATTTTTCGTATGCTTTGAAACCACGAACAACACAAAGTTTGGAAGATTCCGGGAACTCCGGATACAAAATCACCCTTGGTGAACATTCTGGAGGAGATATCCAATGCCCTCACATCAGAGACCCGTTTGCAGGAAACCAGACAGAGCAGCATAGCCAGCTCGGCCGACAACTCTTTCCTGGAAGGAAACCTATTGGGCTGCCAGGACAGGAACAATTTCAAGACCTGGTTAACATCCCATAAGGCTGAGTAACGGGGTTCAGGGGGCCAGGAAAGCCGGACACCCCTAAGTAATCTGCAGACCAGGGGATGTTCTCCCACTGGAGAATTGCCCACAGACACGTGGCCCTCTAAATTAGCAGAACGAAAAGTGTTAATCGAGCGATATGCGAGACCGACTGAAGCCAAATGGGCTAAGAAGTTAAGCATATGAACTATGTCTGCGTACACTGGATTGGAACCCCGTCGCAGACACCAACGGGACGATCTGGTCTAAGCGGATCTGTATCGTTTATCGGTACCGTCCGCCCATGCCTTAGCCATGAGGTCTTCAGCTGTCGCCGAAAGGCCTGGGACTTCCCATTGTCGCCTGTAATCTTCCAGTCGACAAGCCGCAATGAGTTCTGAAGAACTAGGGGATGAGGGTTCCCCTTCGGGATTGAGAAGGAGAGGAAGGAACAGGGGGAGTAGGATTGGAGAATCCCAGGAAAGTTCCAGAAGAACTGGAAACCACATCTGAGACCTCCACAGAGGAGAAGGGACTACCAGCTCTGCTCCCTGGCGCCGGACCTGCTCCGTGACACGTGTCAGCATGGCGAAGGGGGGAAAGGTGTAGCCCGCTTCCAGGCTTCAATTCTGGAGAAAGGCATCCGTGGACACCACCAGGGGATCCGGCCTCCAACTAAAGTATTGAGGCAACTGGTGGTCGAACCTTGAGGCAAAGAGGTCAATCGACAAGGGACCCCAGAGTTCGTTCAAATAGCGAAAGACCCCCGAGTCCAGTTTCCAGAGGCTTGCATCTCTAAAGTGCCGGGACTGAAAGTCTGCCACAATATTCTTCCGACCCGGAAGGTACTCCGCTGTCACCGAGACGTGGTGTTCCAGGCAATATTGCCAAAACCCGGCGGGCAAATCAGAGGGGGCCCTGAATCTGTGCCCCCCAGATGGTTGATATAGTGGACCGCTGAGACTTTGTCCATTTTGAGCAGGACAGAAGACTGAATGTGATCCTTGGTCCAACAACGCACTGTGAAGGAGCCTGCAAGGAGTTCCAGGCAGTTGATGCTCAGACTGCGTTCTTCCGGAGACCACAACCCTCCTGTAGAGAACTCGTTGCACCTGGCACCCCAGCCCTGATTGCTGGATTCTGATTCGATAACTAAGTCTGGAGCGGACCCGAAATGGCACATCCGTTCCAAGCTTCCATGTGTTGTAACCACCAATGAATCTCGACCCTTGCATCCTCGGACAAGGCTACTTTGTGAGAGATGGGGAGCCCTCTGCGAAGGTAAGACGCTTTGAGCCGCTGAAGGGCGCGGTGATGCAAGGGACCCGGGAAGATCGCCTGTATGGAGGCTGAGAGTAGACCGACCACCTGTGCAAGCTCTCAGGGACACAAGAGCTCTGGCTAGAGTCCTCCTCAGCTTGTGACAGATCTTCAAAATCTTTAGCATCTGTAGGCTGAGAGTAGAGGGCATTGAGTCGATCACAAAACCTAGAAAGGTTAGAGCTTGTGAAGTAGAAAGCATCGACTTTGCCTCGTTGATGACAAAACCCAGACCCTGAAGGAGGTTCACGGCCACCTGAAGATGTTGAAGAAGACATCTACCTCGACGATAATCAGGATATCGTCAAGGTAGACAATCATCCGAATGCCCAGAGCTCTCAACCATTCCACCACTGGGTGGAGAACCTTGGTAAAGCACCAAGGAGCTGAAGAAACGCCGAACGGGAGGGAGGCGAACTCGAAAACCTGGTTGCGCCACATGAACTGCAGGAAACAGCGGTGGGGGGGAGATCAGGACCACCAGATAGGCATCCTTCAAATCCAGGCGTACCATCCAATATTTCGGACGCAGCATGTCTCGCAGGAGGTAGATGACCTCAATCATGAAGTAGCGGTATACCAGCCACTCGTTGAAGCTTCTCCGGTTTATCACCAGGCGATTTCCCCCAGCCGTTTTGTCTACAAGAAAAATATTGTTCAAGAAAACCCCGGATGAAGAATAGTGGGGACTATCGCTCCTTTGGACAGGAGGGAGGCAACCTCCTCGTCAACCAGTCAAGAGTCGTGGATGGAAAACTGCAAGGGATGTGGTCTGGCGTGCTGGTAAGCGGTCCCCAGGAACTCGATATAAAAACCCTGAATGGTCTGCAGAACCCACGGGTCCCCGTGACAGAAGTTAGGCCTGGAAAAAAATTCCCCAGCCACCCCCCTATTTTTAGATGGGAAGAAGGGAGTAGACTCACCATTGGAAGAGGAAGCAGCACTGCGGAAGCCTCGTCCCTTGCCTCTCTTGCCTCTCGTTGGGTAAAAGTTGCTTAATCGGCTTTGATCTTGGTACTGGCCTTTAGCGGAGCCTTGCCCAGATGGCTGGTTGTTAGTACCTCGGTCGGAAGAGCGGCCCCTGCCTCGACTGGCCCGCGGAAAACCTAAGGGAAGTCTTTTTTATTAGTCGACTGGGCCTTGTCAAAGAAAGTGAAAGTGTTGACAAACTTCCCCAGCTCCTTGACAAAAGGTTCCTCAAACAAACCCCCTTGGGCCACCGCACCAGCTTCTGTATCCGCGAGGTCTCCAAGTTTGGGGTCCACTTTTATCAAAAGGAAACGCCGGTGTTCTGTGGGAAATCACACAGTTTGCATTGCCTAGGAACACAATGGCCCTTTGAGCCTAACCTGACAAGGATTCCGGGGAGATGAGTGCCAGATGTTTTCATCTCTTCTGCCAGGTCAAGGATCTTGGTTAACGGACCAAGGACATCCAGCAGTTTGTCCTGACAGGACCTCCAGGATCTATTGATGCCTTTCTTGGGATCAAACATGAATTTGTACAATAAGGACGCCATGCTGGTGTCTATTTCTGGAGTTAGGGCGACTTTGCCAAGGACATTCAGCTCTTAAACAGTTACGGGCGTCCTTCTCCAGGGGCTTCCTAATTCACATCTCTAAGCATTTAGCCACTTGGTCTGCCGGGGCCCAGTCTGATGAGCGAGGGTGCACAATCTCATCCGGGTCCAAAATATCTGAGCAGTCGGGTAGGGTAGAAGAGTCTGTTGTTGGCTTTGAGGGGCCCGGCTCGGGGTCGTTACTCCCCGAAAGCTGTGAACCAGAAGGGGGGGGGGCCTGGGGGAGACGGGTTGAGTGGCCAAAAAGGCTTGTTTGAGCCTATCAAATGCAGAGGTGTCTGTCCCAGCTTCCCATTGATGTTTTGGCGGCAGAGGTAACACTGCCAAGGTCGCAGGGAAGGGAGTGGCAGGTGGTGTGGCTACCACCGGAACATTAGCCAAACGCGCTAGCGCCTGATCAATGCGCTGAGTAAGCCGCTCCTCTAAGGGGGCCATGGCTTCCCCCACAGCGCAGTATATTGAGATGTCCACTGCCTCATAGAACTCCTCATCCCATTGGAGGTTGGTCAGGGCATCATCCCCTCCATAGGAGTCGTCATCATGCTCCTGCTGTAGGAGAGTGGGGTCTGCAATCCCCGATTTTTGCTTTTTGCTTCACTGGTTTACGACTTTCCCTGGCTGTGGGTCTGCTAATCAGACCCACAGCCTAGCTGTCTCTCTCTAAATTGACATCCATGTACCTTAGGTGCATATCTAATTGGATACTGGGTCCCCTTATCAGTCCCTGTACAGTGTACCTTAGGTATCCAGGGCATAGGTGCACTCAGGGCCTACCAGGGGCTGCAGCATGTATTATGCCACCCCTGGCTGGCCATCCAAATCTGACACAACTGGCTGATCAATCAGCTGGGGCAAGGTGGTGTAATCACCCTTTGCTTTAGATATAGTATACCTATATCTAACCCTAAAATGGACACCTATCCTCCTATCAGTCACTCCTATGGCAGGCCTTATAAATTCTGAAGGCAGAGTGCTTTGAACTATGTGAGATGGTGCTCTAGCATGAGCTGAGCCTGTCTGCAGCTTTCAGAACCAAGTCCTTTAGCTGTTTCCATGATAACGCTATACCATATACTCTAAAGTGCATTATAATCCTCGCAGTTATTGCAAACTTTGGTATAGCATTATCAAAACATGTCGAGTAAGGTGTCATACGAATTGGAATACTACCCCCTCGCCAATTCTGGCGACTGGGGTAGCATTCCTCCCTTCTAGAGGGACACGACATGTATGTAACTGTGAACCCCGGTTAAAGTTAACTCGAGCCTCAGCATCACAAAATGCTAAGGCTCGAGCTGGAAGTCTGACCTCCTGCTGCTGGGAGTCCTTCCAGCGAGGGAGGCTTGGACAAAGGGTTTCCTGCCTTGGGAGGTGCAAGCACCACCCCAGACAGGATTTTGTGTATTGGGTAGGACAGGGCTGAAAGGAATGAGACATGCCTGGGGCACACAAGGTGTCCCTGTGCATACACCGGTCTAAACCAGTTCCTGGGGCTCTCCAGCCCCAGCTCTGGCGCAAGACCGGACAAAGGATAGGGGGTGTAACCACCCCCCTTCCTGGTCCCACCCATAGGAGGGACCTAGTCGTAGTACAGTCCCCTTTAGCAGGATAAAGGTAGGAGCTGGTCCCATTCCAAATTAGATTAATCCTGAACTGAAACTCTACAAGAAACTCTGGACTTTGACTTTCTGAACAGAAGACTGAAGAAATCTCCCTTGTGGGCAAGGAGTTTCCACCCTGCACAAGCAAGCACCATCAGCGTCCAGCGGCTTCCCTTTGTCATCTCCCCTCAAGGATCCAGACTTCAGAGCCCGACGAGACCCGGATTCCCTGACCTCTCCGACCTCTACCTACATCTGCAGCACAGCTGAGATCCTTGGGTGCGGCGAGACACGTGGGGCCGGCCATCTTGGAAGAAGCAGCACTTCGCTCCAGCGCTACTTCTGAGGTAACCTCGACCAAGTGCTTTGGGGACTGAGAAGCCCCAGCCCCGAGCAGCTCCTGCACCGAAGATCAGCCCTCCAGCATCCACGAGATCTGCGTGGGGCCTTTCTGCCTGTTTGCTACTCGACGCGTTTTCTGGTCACTTGCCGGCTGGCTAGTGACCTCCTAGACGACGAACCTTGAAATCCAATCTGCTGGTCTGCTTGCTCCAGACTGGCCCTTGCTTCCCTGCAAAGGAGAAGCACCCCGGACCCTCCTGGTCCGCACCAGACGCCGTTTCCACTCACCGCGTGGGTTGCCTTTGCCAAGGCCTGTTGACTCCAAATCCGGATCCGACACTGCCGATGCGAGAGCCTGCGTGAGACAGCTTGTGCCTCCATCCTGGTCGTCGAAGACACCACCTGGTCCACGTGGCCGCAGAGTCAAGCGTCCACTCTCACCTGATCGCGACGACAGCCTCTGGTTCCACTCCTGGTTCCACTCCCGTCACTGGCTAGTGACTTTGAACATTGTCCCCTCTGCTTTCAGGTCTTCAGCATCTTCGATCCACCCTTGGATCACACCGGACATCTTCCTCCTGGTCGCCTGCAGCATCTTTCTTCAAGGCTCCATAGACTTCGACGCGGAAACCCGACACACTTTGACACCTATGCACCCGCAGCCCGTGGGTGAGGTAACACGAGCATTTCGGTGCTCAAGGGTAGATTGACTCTCCTAGTGTCCAGTTCCACTGTCGTTTTAGTCCTAACTAGTCAGGATTGTCCATACTCACCTTTTTCTTGAACTGTACTGTCCATAGACGTTGTTACGCATCTCGCGTGTGAGTTCACACTCGACACACGCGTTCCGTGGGCCTCCTATTACTTACCTAAAGTTAGGGTAGCGTGGTCCCAGCGATCCTACAGCCTCTGGACAGCTCCATTCCTTCTATCGACTTCCTTAAACCACTTGTTTAGTATATGGTCTGTTGCGCCCCTAGGGCAACATTGTAAATCGTGCAACGTAAACGTATTTTTCCAAAGAGATTGTCATGTGCTTAGCCCTCTGATCTCATAAAGAGTTAAGAGGTGTATGTTAGTTAATAAATATATTGTTTATTTTCATAGCCTTTGTGGTGTCCTTTCACTTAGTATTCAAGGGGTTATATGTGGTAAAACAGCTGGCTTCACATGCCAAAGGAGTTGAGCCTAAGACTGCTTTGTCCATGCTACCATTAGGATAGCTGATCTAGAAGGTTGACTTTACAACCAATCACCATAAGGGTTGTTTGGACTGATACAAGGTGATCACTAGAACTAGTGAGCATCATATATCAGGCCAACTTCTCACACCTGCTCCATGACAATAGACCGAACAATAGAACAGACCAAGGAGGTAAGTAATATTAAAATGGTCTGGGCCTCAGACACTGCTGGAAACACTCCAGAATAAGCAAGGCTGGGTGTCACCCGGAAGATGGGGCGAGACCTTGCCAGTTTCATATGGGAGAACGAGGTAGAAGCCTCCCTGGCACCCAAGCTAGGTGAAAAAATAACGTTTTTTACACAGCAATCCTAAAAAACGCTGGCCTGGACAGGTGCCTTCAAGCGATCTCGCACCCAATAAATACAACCCAGTAGGGCTTAGGAAGCGGTAATACTGACTCCACACAAGTGGCGAGTGGAGCGTGAGCTATACAACGAGTGGCTGCCTCAGGCCAGCACACCCACCTACGGAGCCGGTAATTAGATAAACAATCAAAACAGCGCACTTAGTTAAAAGAACAAGCCAAATAGCGCATGTAGAACAAAGCGTATAGCAAAAACAATAGTGCTAAAAGGACAGCTTGCATACAATACAAAACATAAGCAATGAGGAAAGCACTTATCTCGTCTGCTGAGCAGCGAAGAAAGAGGACGAAGGGCCAGTGAGGGCAGACCATGTGATGGATTACCCCTATTGGTGGACTATGAACAATGTTCATTGGTTATTTGTTTGAGTACAGTTTTCCCACGGTTTGATGGGAAATGAAGTGTGTCAAAGATTGGCTAATGTGTAATAAAGTGAAGAATAGAAAGCATAATCCTCGCCTCCAGACCTGATGTAGAATTACATTTCACAAGGAAACTTTGTGGCTCAATGTTTAGAGCGGCAGACCATGATGCAGAGTTCTGGCCAGGGTTCGATTCCCGCCTCGGCGGGGTCTCGGGCTTAATTTCCTCTGACCTGTTAATTCTCGCCTCGGTGCCTATTCTAATCACGGGCCCCACGCTGCAACTCTGGGCAATAGCTTGCTTAGCCACCACCCCATCCACCACCACATCCACCGCATCCACCATCACCACATCCACCGCATCCACCACCACCACATCCACCATCACCACCACATCCACCACCACCGCATCCACCACCACACCCACCACCAATACATCCACCACCACTACATCCACCACAACCACCACCCCATCCACCACGACGACCGCATCCACCACCGCCACCACCCCATCCACCATCACCACATCCACCGCATCCACCACTACCGCATACACCACCACATCCACCATCACCACCACATCCACCATCACCACCATCACCTCCACATCCACCATGACATCCACCGCCACATCCACCACCACCACATCCACCACCACCGCATCCACCACCACCGCATCCACCACCACTACATCCACCACCACATCCACTACAACCACCACTACCACCACCACCGCATCCACCATCACCACATCCACCACCACCACATCCACCACCACATCTACCACCACCAAATCCACCACCACCACATCCACCACCACCATTGCATTTCCAATGCTTGTTTTTCTTGACTTTAAGCCATGTTGCAAAGCAGCTAGCGCAGCTCTGGAACATGTCTAAAATACAATTGCCAAAGCCAATGAATCTTGTTGGCTTTGCCAATGCTTGTTTTAAATAGATTGTATTATTTAATTATTCTAATTGCCATTATATAGCGCCTACTACCCCATACGATGCGTTGAGGTACTTTACATCTGGCAGCACGCTGCTCCGGTACCCAAGGTTAGTGGTTCGTCCATATTGATTACTGTTATTGAGAGTAGCTTTGTGCACTCAAGCAGCCTTTCCATATTTTTTATGCGGGACAAAATGAATGATGGACTACATCACTAGAGGTTAGTTGTGATCATTAGTGGAGTGGTATGTGAGCTGAAGCACGTGGTTTAGATTAATAGAGGAGTAAGAGGAGATTAGATTTTGTTATAACTTTGCGAGGAAGGAGATATTGTGATTTTTTAAATGAGTTGTGAGGAATTTGCTGAAATGTTATAAAAGAGTAAGGCGAACATGCATGCGTCAGAGTAGGTTCTGCTCAGAGAGAGGAGGCATGCAAAGAATAGAAGGGGAGGACGATTTAAAGAGAAAAAAAAATGATGGAACACAGACGTTTTATTGAAGGTCCGTTTTTCATTCCGGTATTTAAGGAATGTAGAGCAGTAGCTGCACTTGTAGTTTGAGCTGAGTGGAAATTCTGTTTTTAAACTGATTAACTGTATGCTGAAATACGAGAATGCTAGCACTAGGCAGCCAGATTGATTAAAAAAAAAACAAGAAAAATAATGTAGATGGGGAATAATGTACTTGACAAAATTGATAACCTGCTGAGCGATTGTGAAGAACTTCTTACTTCAGCTCCAAGTGTTTTACGTCCATCAGCGATGAGATCTCACTCTCCCAACTACCTAAACAGTCAAAGGGGAAGAAAATGATCCTGGGATGTTAAACACCCAAAATAGACCGGCTCAGGCGGTCTTTCTAATCAGGGAAGAACTTTCACTGTTCTGTTCCTGTTCTTTCCCCACAGGTTACCACTGAAGATCCATTACCTTGTAGCAATCGCTTTGTCCTTTAGTTTGAACCTTCGATTGATCAGGTTGTTGCCAGTTATCCTGTAAATATATCTAGGATATACGAAGCCCCTTCACCTACCTCATTTGATCATGCTCATTATACTGCTATTATTGTAGAATTAGAAATGAAGTGGGTTTATTGAAATTGTTGGTCTCTTTACTGATTGAGTCCCTGAAACAGGTCTCCATACTTACCAAAAAGTCGGTAAGCTCTGGAACTAGCATATTATCTGCGACGGTTTCTAGTTTGTCTTGTTATTCCATTTAATCAATTGATGGTTTCTCCTGATGTGTGCCCTATTGGTTCCTGCTCTCACCCCGATTGTGTCTGTTCTTCATCTCCCCCTGCTTATGTCTCATAGGTCTTCTCTGGTGGATGTACTAATTCTGCTTCTATCCTGATGATTAATGTTCCCAAACTGACCCCGAAGGCTGGACATGAAGGGGAAGAATCTTTTAAAAATAGGGTGATACACTGGATCCGTCATGTTGGGGGTTGTTGGTCACTCATTTGTGATGGCATAATCAGTGTCAAACGGGCAGCTGTTTTTCATTGTCCTTATGATCAAATAGAACTGACCTTATGGTCCAGGATTTTGGATGACAATCTGATGGCTTAGTATATTGGGTCTTGTCCTCCACCCCAGTCAAAAATTTAAATATCCTAGAACTTTCAGATCTCAACATCTAGCTAATGGACCCTGTTTGATGCCATCTAATCCCCTTGTATGATCTTGTGACTGGGGCACCCCTACTACATCATAGAAGTTGACTCTCCCCTTAGGATGGTGTACTGACAATCATCTACTAGCATCCTGAATGGTGAAGGTGATTTTCATTTGGCCATTCAAGTCCCAGCTGGGTCGAAGCTGTCTCCAGCAGCTTTAACACGGACAGCTGTTTAATCAAATTTCCCTTAGTGCCACATAGACCATTCTCAAAGGTGTTATTCCTCCTCTACGAGTGTTTTTGACCCTCATATATCTACATCTAGTCAAGCTTTAGACAGACCACCTTTAAGAGACTATCCGTTACCTATTAGTATCGCTGACTGATGTAACTACTTCGTAGACAGCTAGCCAAGTTCTATCTACTAAGTCTGTTAATAACTTTTTATCTTTGAACGTTGCTGGTCTTCAATCTAAAACCATCCTGTCCGATTGAAACTTCTTTATTGAGTCGTATGACATTTGTTTGTTCCAAGAAACCTGGAGTTTGAAACCCGTTTTTAAATCTGGATATTTAAACTATTTTGTACCTGCCACCTGTGGACCAGTTGACATGCCGTCAGGGGGTCTTACCATATCGGTAAGAATGGACCTGGGCTGTAAATTTCAACTGCTTGGTATTAATTCCCCAGACATCCCATCTATTTAAGAGATGGGTTAATTGACATTGATATATTTAAGATATATGCTAGAGGGGAGAAGTGGAGACGAGTGGCTCACTGGTTAGAAGCGGCAGACCCTGAAGCAGAGGTCAGGCCGGGGACCAGGGTTCAATTCCCGACGCCGCTGGGTCTTGGGCTCAATGTCCACGGACTCGATAATTCTCGCCTCGGTGCCTACTCTAATCATGGGTCCCACTTTGCAACTCTGGGCAATAGCTTGCTTAATCTCCACAACAGCCCCAACAGCGCTAGGATACCTGGCTTCACCTTGGGGGTGCCCAGGATGGGGCATCTCACAGGGAAAGCCAGGAAGGGTTCCACAGCAGTATACAGCGCCAGGATGCCCCGAGATGGGGCGGCAGTGCGCTTCACAAGTATACACACATTTACATTTACAGGGGTTCCGTGAGGCCTAAGGACACACACCATCACAGCAATTTTTTGCTGGCATGCCATTCTAATTCGGGCTTAATAGATGGGGGCTACTTTAACACCCCCTTTGAGCCCCTAGACAATGACAACTTTATTGGTGTAAGCAATGAGGATGAGATCTGGGGAATACCGCAACATGACCTTCCTCCAATCTCAAGGTGGACAGAGGCTGCTGTACAGTTGAAAGCTTTTACGCTAGATTTTGGCCTTGGAGCCATGAATGGCAGTGCTCTCTCTGACAGGAACGGTGCTGACACATAAAACAATTCAATCCACTCTAGTTGCATTGATTATATCCATCTAGACCTCCGTCTTTTGTCATCTTTGACTTGTCCTTTATTTACAGGATTGAGAGTGATCACGACCCCCTGAGCTTCTCCATGAACTTAATGCTCCAGAGGAAGAACTGAACAGTTGCCAATAATCACTAGGGATGTCACCAGATTGAATGATATGCAACATCTGATATGGCCTTGATAGCATTAAGGGATGTGATTGAGGCTGATAGATTGCACAAAATACCTTGGCTAAGGCAGGTTCAACAAGCATTTGCAATGCAATAGGTCTTGCATTAGGAAAGTGTGAGCTATTGGTATTGTAAATGACATTTTATTTTTTAATATGTGTTGGCTTTGAAAATATATAAATTAATAACATTATTATTCACAAAGCCAATAGCTTACACTTTCCTAATGCGAGTCCTATTGGCTATGGCAATGCTTTTTGGTAGCAAGCAAGGACAGTGCTGTTGTGGTGCTGAGTGATGATGCGGTTGGGCTGATTGATGTGGTGGTGTGTTAGAGTTATGTGGTGGTGTATTAGTGATGTGGTGGTGTATTAGAGTGATGTGGTGGTGTATTAGAGTGATGTGGTGGTGTATTAAAGTGATGTGGTGGTGTCCCCGAGTGATGTGGTGGTGTCCCCGACTGATGTGGTGGTGTCCCCGACTGATGTGGTGGTGTCCCCGACTGATGTGGTGGTGTCCCCGACTGATGTGGTGGTGTCCCCGACTGATGTGGTGTCGCCCCCGAGTGATGTGGTGGCGCCCCGAGTGATGTGGTGGCGCCCCCGAGTGATGTGGTGGCGCCCCCGAGTGATGTGGTGGTGCCCCCGAGTGATGTGGTGGTGCCCCCGAGTGATGTGGTGGTGCCCCCGAGTGATGTGGTGGTGCCCCCGAGTGATGTGGTGGTGCCCCCGAGTGATGTGGTGGTGCCCCCGAGTGATGTGGTGGTGCCCCCGAGTGATGTGGTGGTGCCCCCGAGTGATGTGGTGGTGCCCCCGAGTGATGTGGTGGTGCCCCCGAGTGATGTGGTGGTGCCCCCGAGTGATGTGGTGGTGCCCCCGAGTGATGTGGTGGTGTCCCCGAGTGATGTGGTGGTGTCCCCGAGTGATGTGGAGGTGTCCCTGAATGATGTGGAGGTGTCCCTGAATGATGTGGAGGTGCCCCTGAGTGATGTGGTGGTGCCCCTGAGTGATGTGGTGGTGCCCCTGAGTGATGTGGTGGTGCCCCTGAGTGATGTGGTGGTGCCCCTGAGTGATGTGGTGGTGCCCCTGAGTGATGTGGTGGTGTCCCTGAGTGATGTGGTGTGTGGGGGTGTGAGAGGGTGAGTAAGGGTGAGAGGGTTGTGAGGGTGAGTGAGGGTGAGGTTGAGGGTGGGGGAGGAGGTTTGAGGGTTAGGGTCCGAAGTAAATTGTGGCTGGGCAGACATCATAAGAGAGAGAGAAGAGACTGCATGGTGACTGCGTTGGTTAGTTTCAGAATCAGGAGGGGCAGAGTCCGCAAAGTCTGCAAGGAATAACGTGCCTAAAGGCAAAGCATAGCAGATGTAGCATTGCAGCTAGCAAGTCGAGTGTTTTCAAGCTGAGTGTCCCTAGAGAGATGGCAACACAGCAAAAGCATTTGAGGAGCAAGGCTACTGTAGACAAGCACGGTAGGCTTTCACTTTCGTCCAGAAACTAGCTCTCTGCATTGCTGTGGCGGGGGTGGATGGGGGAGCGGCAGCCTTTGAAGTGTGATGCCGAGGCACAGACAAATGGTGGTTGTTATGTGGCTGGCATTATGTGTGCACGCGCATAGATCACATGAACTGTATGTGATCTGCAGCCTTTTTGGTAGACTGTTCTTTTCCGCTCACTATAATCTCGCCGGAGCAATGCGCAAGCGCATTGGCTCAGGCGAGACCTAAAAACTGTTGTCAGCCATCGGTCTTGGGATTTTTGGGATAACTCGCTTTTTAGCCCACCATTGACATGGGGCTGTTGAAAGAACATTTCTGTCGAAAATGCAATTAGAGCAAGCATTGGTCATCCTTCGATTGGAAGCTTTTATGATTTTAAATCTACATTTTATTTGGAATCCTATTGGGATGCAATTTTATCATCTTTGATAGGAAATTATACTTGCATTTTAGGATAAGCACACTGCCTCATGAGATGTTTTCTGCTAGACAGGCCCCAGACGAAGATGTATTGTGCTCTATATGTAATACTGTTCCTGAATCTGTTGGACACGTTCTATTTCCCTGCTCCAGATATACTGGTATTAGTCACACATGGATCAAATCCACAGGCAGGCTGATAGGGACATGCAGTAGTCAAGCAGCCCTTAGAATTTTCAAATCCTATCGGAACCTGGTATATTCATGTGCTGTTGCTAAGTTCTTGGGCAAAATGTTGGTTATTCATGCAAAGACTCTGGTTATTACTGCATAACCCAAATATTATCCCTGAGTCTGTAAGGGCAAATATTTTGCCTCCTCGCATAGATCTGTTACCATCAATTTTTATGTGGAATATTAGCCATTTTTTATTTTATTGCTATATGAATGTTATTGGAATTCACAAGGAAAAGCTATTGTTGTTCAGGTACACTACTTGTATATTACTTTGCAGCCCTTGTTTTTGTGCTCTATTGTGCCATGTTTGAACGCACAATGGGTGTGTAGAGAGGATACTTTTAAATTTTGCTTTGTTTGCTCTTTGTGTACGTGTTTGAAAAATTGCCATTCAATTCTTTTAATCTGGCTTTTCTGATGTTGTGGTTTTTATTTATTCTTCTCAAACTAATTGTTCGAGGCATATGAGCTGCAGATCATACACTATGTATAGATCGCCATCTGGTGTTGGGCCTGATGTTTGCACCTGTTTTTGTCTTGTAAAAGTCTTTGGAAGTCACAAGATGGGCGACTCCTCCTTCGGATGATAGTGCGCATGGGCATCGGCTCCCTCTTCAGATTGTTTTTTTCCCGCCACCGGGCTCAGATGTGTTTCTTGCGCTCCAGTTTGGAACCGTTATCGATTCCACTTTTGATGCACAATCCTTCCCTCTTTCTACGGTATTGTTTTCGATCGCAAACCCCAGTCGACGCGCATCTCTCCAACGTCGAAGTCATCGATTCCGATCGTTGACGAGGGCCTTCGAGCCTACCTGGGCCTTGGCATCTGGCTCATGGAATGGACTCCATTCAAGAAGTGTCCTCAATGTGGGTCGAAGTTTCCCCACACTGATCTGCATGAGGTGTGTAATCTCTGCCTTTCACCGGAGCACGAGGCCAGAGACTGTGCAGCTTGTGCCTCTTTCTGCTCCAAAAAGACCATTCGGGATCGTCTAGCTCGAAGTACAATGGCTCGCTCATCGACATCCATTCCCGACGACATATTCCAAGAGGTCGTCGACGTACCAATACAGGAGCGGGTCGAAGAACACCTCATCGAACTCCTCCGAAGTTGACTCAGACATCGAAGACCTCACTCTTGCGCAGCATGTCTTAAGTAAAGATGTCGACCCTGACCCCCTCCATACACCATTGAAAAAGGCTTTGGTCACACCTTCACCTTCAGGCCCAGGTGCACACCGAGAGACTGCTTCCCATGCCCCGCCCTCGGGCCCGGCATAGAAGCCTATCAAGCCTTCAGGCCACTGAGGCTTGAGTCAGTCTGCCATCGGTACAGAACCACGGTCACCAGCACCCAAAAAGAAACCACCCTCCTCCTCCGTGCTGATCGCTGCCTTCACATCCAAGCACTCTGCATCGAAAACAACAAGCACCAACCCTTCGACTCCGAAAAAACACTCGGAGCCGAGCAAAAAGCCACTCCCTAAAAGTTTGGAATCACACCCTTCGAATTCGAAAAAAGCTTCGGAACCGAAAAAACTGGTTCCACAGACAATCACAGAGACGAGAAAACATCACCATTCCAAGCCAAAAGACCACGAAACCGTTCCGGAGTTGGTGCAGCCTAAGGCTCCCGAACCGAAAAAGTAGGTGCCGAAAGTCCAGCCTCCATCAGAAGAGCTTTTTACACCAGATCCTAAAAAAAAGACTCTTATAAAAGACCCTAAATTTGGTCAGCTCATTCTAAGTTCAAAGAAGAGACCATTGGATATGCCTGCACCTACTCCACCTCCTAAAAAGTGTGACATTGCCACATCTCCCCTCATGATCCCTTCTCCATCCCCTACTCCAACTCCTCCTCCACCTTTTCCTCCACCTCCCCCACCACCTTTTCCTCCACCTCCCCCACCACCTTTTCCTCCACCTCCCCCACCACCTTTTCCTCCACCTCCCCCACCTCACCATTCTCCTACACCATCCCCTCCACCAACGGACGATGATGATAGCTCCAATGACACGGTGGTTGCAGATGAGCAGCAACTAGGGGACCCTAGTCCACCTTCTTCCCCTGATCCATGGGACGATTACAACACACCAGATGTCCCTAATGTGCCACAGGAGGACGTCTACCCCCTCTAGGTCTTCCCCTTCAGAAGACACAACTGGATTTAATCAGCTACTCTACAGAGCTGCCCAATACAATGGGGTTAACTTACATACAGCTCATGTGGAAGAGGATTTCCTAAAGGACACTTTTGATACCTCCCAAAGGTCCACCTTTATTTTGCCTATGCTAAAAGGGGTCATCAAGCATGCACCTGAAGTTTTTAAAGATCCTGTGAGGGCTAGAGTTATTAACCCCAGGTTCGAGAAAAAGTACAAAGCCGTCCCTGCAGACCCAGCCTACATTAAGGGCCCCGGATCCTTCGATTCCCTGGTAGTCTCCAATGCTAGGAAAAAAGCCAAATCTCAGACATCAGGGGATGCTCCACCCCCGATAAAGAGTCTAAACTCTTGGACGCCTCTGGCAAAAGAACAGCGTCACAAGCAGCTAACATATTGTGTATCTCCAACACTCAAGCTCCGTTAGCCAGGTACGATAGGGCACATTACAATGAGCTAGAGACCCTATTACAGCACCTCCCAGACAAATATTAAAACCGGGCCAATTGCCTCATACAGGAGGGAAAATTCATCACTAACAACTCTATTCGGTGTGTTCTGGACGTAGCAGATACCACCTCTAGAGCCATCAACACAAGTGTCCTTCTACGTAGACATGCTTGTCTACGCATTTCAGGTTTTAAACCTGAAGTACAAACTTCCATGTTAAACCAGCCATTCGATCAGGAACACTTATTTGGACCTAATGTAGATTCATCACTTGAAAAAATTAAAACAAACACAGCTAAATTAAAGGGAGCCTTGCAATCGCAAGCTCCCAGACGTTCTTTTCGTCGCTCCTGCTACAAGGGTACCTCCAGAGGCTATTCCTCTGACAACCCCTCCACCTCTTACAAGGCTCCCACCTAGTCTACATTCACCAGAGGTTACCCGAGAGGAGGCTACAGAGGCAACAATGACAAAGGTAGAGGCAAGACCAACAATACCCGATCTGCCTCATCCCCTACCCAATGACTTCCCTCCGCTCCCCCTGGACCATTCCACCTCGGTCGGGGGAAGAATACAACAGTTCCTTCCTGTCTGGAACAACATTACCACAGACAGGTGGGTGAGACAAATCGTTCAATCAGGTTACTGTCTGGAACTTACTTCTACTCCCCCAAACATACCACCCAAACCGTGTCCAATGCCGTTGGAACATTTATCACTGCTGAAGCAGGAAGTCATCTCCCTCCTACAAAAGAGTGCAATAGAACCAGTTCCCTTGCACCAACAAAACACAGGAGTTTACTCTCTGTATTTTCTCATACCAAAAAAGGACGGCTCTCTGAGACCTAATCTAGACCTCAGACCACTAAACCTGTACATACACTCAGACCATTTCCACATGGTCACACTTCAGCAGGTTCTTCTTCATCTTTCACAAGGCGACTTCCTTACCACTATATATCTCAAGGACGCATACTTTCATGTTCCCATTCACACATCTCCAAGGAAATATCTCAGGTTTGTAGTGGACGGTTAACACTACCAATTCAAAGCACTCCCTTTCGGAGTCACCACAGCACCCCGGGTATTCACCAAGTGCCTGGCGGGTTATCTCAGAAGACAACACATTCACGTCTTCCCACATCTGGATGACTGGCTAATAAAAGCCAGCTCATACAGTCAGTGTGTACATCACACCCACGCCACTATTCAACTACTAAACGACTTGGGGTTTTC
Organism: Lissotriton vulgaris; assembly: GCF_964263255.1. Classification (NCBI taxonomy): domain Eukaryota; kingdom Metazoa; phylum Chordata; class Amphibia; order Caudata; family Salamandridae; genus Lissotriton; species Lissotriton vulgaris. The sequence continues at coordinate 1,986,410,101 of NC_141691.1, read as the reverse complement.
AGTAAACCATGCAAAGTCTCATCTACAACTGTCCCACATACAGCAATATCTGGGTGCCACAATAAACACCTCAAAAGCACTTGCTTATCCCAGTCAGGCCAGGATAGCAAGCATGAAAACCATCATAACCAAATTTCCGCTTCAACACTCTTCCAGCTCGAGTGTTCATGCAGCTCATCGGGAGGATGGCCTCTTGCATATTCATAGTGCCTCATGCAAGACTCCAGATGAGTCCTCTCCAAGAGTACCTAGCACGACAATGGCTCAAGGTCAGCTAACATGTTTAGTTTTGGTAGACTGTCGCACTCCTCACTCTCTGCAGTGGTGGAACACCAAAAATCTTTCCAAAGGGCGACCAATCATAGAGCCAGTGCCACAGATTGTTTTGACAGCGGAAACATCGCTCTCCGGCTGGGAACTCCTCTATTGCAACACATCATGCATTGCAGGTGGATTCCTCAACAAAAGTTACTCCACATCAACCACCTGGAGTTACTAGCCATATTCCTGGCCCTAAATGCTTTCCAGAAACAAATATCAGGCATAGCTGTCCTAGTCCGTACCGACAATATGACAGCAACGTACTACATACAGAAACAAGGCGGGACACACTCCCTACAACTTTCCCAACTAGCACAAAACATATTGAGAAGGGCTATTCCCCAGAACATTTTTCTCCTAGACCAACACGTTTCAGGAGTCAAGAACAAGATAGCAGATCTGTTAAGTAGTCAAACTCAACAGATTCACGAATTGAAACTTCATCCGCAAGTTCTTCAACAGTTTTTCCACATGTGGGGACAACCAGAGGTAGATCTCTTCGCTACACACGAAAACGCCAAATGCCCAAGCTTCGCCGCCAGATATCCACACCCACCGCCCAAAGGCAATGCGATAATGGATGAATTGGTCAGGCAGATTTGCGTATGCTTTTCCGCCTCTCCCACTCATTCCACTGGTGGTGCGCAAACTGCAGCAACACTCACTGAATCTCATCCATGTTGCTCCAAGACAATGGTGGTACACCACATTACTGGAACTATCTGTAGTCCCACACCAAAAACTACATCTCTCCCCACGCCTCTTAACCCAGAACCGTGGAGGGATCAGATACCCAGACCCAGCACAGCTCAACCTAGCGATCTGGCTCCTGAGGTCTTAGAGTTTGGTTACCTTGACTTTCCCCCTGACTGTATGAACGTTATCAGAGAGGCTAGATGCCCCGCCACTACAGCATGCTATGCAGCCAAGTGGAAAAGATTCGTAACATACTGTAACAACACAATATCAATCAACTAGATGTGTCTATGTGTTATCATATGTTATCTATTACACCTTCAAAGGTCTAATCTAGCATACACATCAATTACGTTACACCTAGCTGCCATAGCAGCCTACTTACAAAATAGGCAGCACTTATCACTATTCAGAGTACCTGCCATCAAAGCTTTTATGGAAGGTCTCAAAAGAATAATTCCTCCCAGGGTACCACCCTCACCGGAATGGAATTTGAACATTGTTCTCACAAGACTAATGTGCCCTCCATTCGAACTGCAGCATAAATGTGAATTACAATTTCTTACATGGAAAGTTGCTTTCCATGTGGCCATTACTTCCCTTAGAAGAGTTAGTGAGCTACCAGCACTCACTATTCACTACTATGACTTCCAAAGACTTTTACAAGACAAAAACAAGTGCAAACATCCGGGCCCATCCCCAGATGGCGATCTATGCATAGTCTGTGGATCTGCAGCTCTACATGCCAAGAACTGATGCATACTGGTAAGTAACATTTTCCTTTTGTTACTTATTTATACAGCTTTTTATTGCATGACTATCTCTGTATTTATTGTATGCTTTTATGACTTATATTGTCGAAAAAACAAATGGAAATAATGAATCTCTTTGATGTTCCCCCACACACACATACAGCATATCTACCTTCACTCACTGCATAGAGTTGCTTGTGGAGAAACCATGAGTAATTATGTTAAACTTGGCTCGGTATTTAATAAGGCAGGTGAGAACTTTTTAACTGCAGTATTAGAAGAGTTTACAAAAAGGAGCTGTGAATCAGTCGTTACAATGTCGGAATCTGATGTTTTGACTCAACAGTGCGCTTATAATATTCCCTTGTATCTGCAGGGCTTTCTTCGCACTCCTCTCTCCCCACGGAGGTGGAAGGGTGTAGATTACATGATAAGCGTCCTTCCCAGTCTGGCCTTAGGGTGATTGAGGCAGAAATACTACTGGACTGGTTATAGGATAGAGGCATGGCCCAATGCCTGGGCGGGCAGATCCCAAACTTTATTTATTTCTTTTTAGCATCCCTGTTGTCCAGTGGTGGCAAATTAGAGATATTAACCCAATCCCTTCCCTTGTTGCAACCTAGTTTTACGACTAGCACTGTCACTTTTGGGACTAGTGAACTGGAGGGAAGGACGTCCGAGTGATACTAGGCCTCAAATTAGCCAAAATGTGTATTTTATAGGAAGATGTAATTTCTACAAAATATTGAAAATATTTCACAGGTAGGAAACTTAAGTTATGTATTTTTTTTTATTAAACATCCCTGCTGTTAAGAGAAATGCTAAACACACTAAAGTGAAATTTAATTTCACTACCAGGTGGGAAGAAGAAAATTATGAAGATGGTGTGAAATGGAAATTTCTGGAGCACAAAGGTCCATTTTTTGCACCTCCATATGAGCCACTTCCAGAAGATGTTAATTTCTATTACGATGGTGAGTGAATTGTTTTGATTATTGGCTCTTCTTTTAGAATGTGTCTTTGTTATGAACCTCATCAGTCTAAGTACCAGGAAAACTAGCTTTTCTCTATACAATTGGGGCCCATTTTAGATTTGCGATTATTGTTGCAGTTCCATTTTTTTTGTTTCTTTTTTATTTTATTTGCCAACACCAGCCTCAATTGTCTTGTACTGCCAGGCTTTCTCACACTTACGTGGAACAAATTCTTGAGTGACACTTGGAGCAATGCGATTCTCCCCATTGTTGATAAACAATAGTAAAAATCTCCAGACTCGGTTAAAACCCCCAAGACTTTTTAAAATAACATTTGTAATCTCGATAATCCATTCAGGCTAAAAGAAACACCAAAAAGAGGCTCCATTTCTGTCCTATTTTTGTTTAACTACATGTAACCAATTAAACATACTGGTCCATAGTAGGGGACATTAGACTGACCTCTCTTCTGTTCTAACCTGGTTTTTTTTAATTGAAAAACAGAAGGGAAATTGTAGCTTCTAGCATAGGCTATAAACTGAGTGCAAATCAATCTTTATGCGTTCCAGAATCTGCACTTTCTCATTATGTTCTAAAGGGCCATTAAGACTGATCATCGAACACATCAGCATTTCTAAAGGCGATTCTGAAAGATTTTTTATCATTATTCACTTCAGTCTTTCGGCTACAGTTTTGTAGGGCTACCGTTTGTTTTTGTTTTGTGTGAAGATCGTGCCCATTTTGCCTTTCTTTTGCATTTAAGTTTTTACCTAATGATTATCCTAGGTGTCTTACTGGTGCTTTTGATAGGTGCTCTTCTTGTGAAGGGAACTACTTCTCGAATAGCGAGCATGATGTTTTCATCATTTGCTTTTCGGATTCTCACTCCATAGCGTAATTAAAATTTGTCTGGAGATGTCCTATAGAATACAAAGGGACAAGTGCGCAGTGTGCCTTACAGTGAAGCAGGAAGTAGGGCTGAGCACCTTCAGAGTTAATCTGTTCTAACAGGGCAGTGGAACAGTCATGCTCCTCACATTCCCTTGTTGCAACCTAGTCTTACCACTAACACTCTCCTACTGTTACCAGCATTGACTATTCTTTGCCGTTGAGTTTTATGTTTTTGTCATTAAGTCTTGGCATCCTGGGGATGTTTGCCATTGGCACCCGTGCCATGGAGTTGTCATACTTGGACATGCAGTGGCAGTTACTTAGTCAGAATCGGGATGATCCCTTCTTGCTGCAGCATACAGAACCCTTTGCTGAGAAGCTTCTTGTTGTGTCCTGTGACAGAAGTAGACACTGGTAGCCAAGTAGATTTAACATGTACCTTTAATCTGTAGTCGGTTCAAGTACATCCAGATGGTTGGTAAGTACAACAGACAGGTAGTCTAGGTAACAGGTGAAGTATATGTAGATGAGCCAGTAGTCAAACCATTAGTTCCAGGTAGAAGGAACCCCCTTGTAATAGCAAACCGCACCAGGAGCAGCCTGCCTGCTGCTCAGCCTCTCGCTCTCTCGCTCTCTCGCTCTCTCGCTCTCTCGCTCTGTCTCTCTCTCTCTCTGTCATTCCTCACTCACACAGACACCCAACATTCCATGCATCACTGCATTCCCAACATTCTACAGTAAACCTGCACATTGGCTGAGCAGCAGGAAGAAAGGGTGAAGTGTGGAACATAGAATAACTATGCAGGGCATAACACTTCTGCCCTTTAAAGCTGCTGAATCCGACCCATATATTCAGCTACCAGAACAGTCATCGTCCTGGAAGCAAAACAACCTCTTGCTGCTGCACATTTTCTGCCTATTTTGCCTGCTCCTGTTTTGTATATGTAGGAAGACCGGTTGGAATATATGTGCAGTCCAATTATGAGTAGAAATGTTAAGAAAAAAAAAATGCGGCATTACTCAATAAAATAAGCCTAGGCAAAGCAAATATGTCTCGCCTACGAGAGAGCTATTGCCTTTGTCAATGTGTTTTAGCCATGGTGTATGCCAATTTGGCTAAAGATGAGTGGAGTGGTGTAGAGGGGTGTGGTGTAGTCAGGCACAAAGTAGAGTGGCGTAGAGGGGAGTGGCATAGTGAGTGGGGGTAGAAGTATGTTCCCAGGGACTATGTGGGTACATGCTGCTGAGCTGCTGAAACTCCCACTGCCTCCAGTAAACTCAATAGTCGTCATCAACACACAGCTGAGAAAATAAATATTTATAGTTACATGATTGGCACAGTTTGTGACTGAGCACATCTATAGAATATTATCCTCTGCTCCACTGCATGCTGCCAGCCTGAGAAACCCTCCCAGACCTTTATACGTTTTTCAAAAAACATGAAGTAGAGATGTCATAATGTAGGAGCCCAACATAATTTGCTGCTCAAGAAACATATTATACTTCCGGACATGCCAGGTTAGCGAGTAGAGTCAGTAACCAATGTGATACATTTGCATTGTGATTTTTTTCCCGCCCCTCAAAAAATGAAGAGGACCAAGACCAGTGCCCCACTTTCCACTGAGTGGGCACTGGTGCCTCTTAAAATAAGAGCTATGTTTAAATGAACAGCAACAGAATCTCTTGGTGGAATCCGGTTAGTCATATCTGCATGTTCTTTACTACCTACTCCTCCATTAGAGTTAAATCTGACATATTTATGAAAGTACACTGAATTTGGTACTGGAACCATGTAGAGGTATTCAACAAACAATTCGGTCCTTGGGAGGCAAACTGCCTGGGATTTCATTTGATAGTGATCCAGCGCCCCTAAAGAAATTCTGTTCATTAACACTACCCAACACCACGTTACTCACCATTTATCATAATTCTCACAAGGCCCATAAGAAACCGAGACAGATATTGGGCAACTGAATCATGTGACCTAATTAATCAGAACCTATTCACAAGCTATTTACACATTATGTACAACTGCAGTTTATCTTCATCATAAACATAGGAAAATAATGGAAACATTTAATTAAGTCACTAAGGTCAATGAATCAACTGATGGTAACTAGACTAAGGAAACACAAGACCAGCTTGTCATTTCAAAATCTAATGTATTCATTTTATTTATTCGAAGCAAAGAGCATCTTTATTTGGATTTCTTTTTATTAGCAAAACAAAAGCATTATTTTCTGTAAGGCATATTAGACTGACATTTCAAAACAGATCAGATTGCGTGAATTAAAGCAAGAATAAGTCTCATTCCCTAATCTCCCTGTCTAAACTCCCTATACCTGAAAGGGAAAATCATTAGAATCAGCTTTTCTTACGTGCGCCAAAAGTCCAGCATCATCTCACGCCCATCAGGTTTCAAGAACGAGCGAGCAGGCCACATCCCTAGGGGCCAGGTTTTATACCTTTTCTCTATCTAAAACTTACTAATTCAGCATTCCTTTAACAAAATCCAAGCTTTTTATTGGCTGCTTTACGTCAGTCCACTATTAGGTCATTTGTTTCTGACCAAGTCCAGGGCACATCATAAGCCCTTATTGTTCTTAGATTTACCATCCTTCTAGCTTCCTCAAAAGTGTAACATTTGTCCGAGTGCAATGTTCACTTCCTACTCTTGGCAGACTTTCCAGGCTTTTTGTCCTTGGTGCTTTCTCCAAGAACACGTACGACTCGACCATCAACAGTTCCGTTAATTAATCCATTGTTGTAGCAAAATTGAATTTTTTTCACTGCACGTGAGTGAAGGCTTCACTCTGGTCATCTTTTCAGCACTGCCAGGCAACCATTTTCCGAGGCCCACTTGAAAAACTAATATTTAAAGAAACACAACACATTAATTAATTTGAGTAATGAAAAACATTGTTACCCACCCACCATTGCTAATGTTGACCCATTAGTTTGTTACATAGCTTTAAGCAAGCCAGCAGGATTTCTCCACGAGCCTTTGCCACATAAAAGACACGACGTAAACAAAAGCACATTTAATAGGCACATGCCATTAATTAAACAGCCGCACTTAGTATTTGACAAAAACAATAGACCTGGTCAATTTATTATTTTTCAACAAACTTGCAGGTGCAACATAGAGCGCATAATGTTAAACCCACGTGTCATGTTTTGCAATTTATTCTAGGTTGGTTTAGTACATATCATGCATAAACTCTTTAGTACGATTAATTATGGAAGTTTAACTTCGCGAGTCAAAATAAATTTATTTCTGAAACTCGCTCCATCAACTCCCTCATCTGGTGATATAAAAATCACCACACGCCCAAAATTTTACCAAATTTTAATTTTTGACGTCATCATGTTTTGAACACTCTTTGTGTAGGTTTTTCTAAACTCCAGACTCGGCAGTTTGTCTACAACTCTCATATTGTTCTTTCCGAAACTCTTCCAACTCTATCTCCTTCTCCTGTTCCTTTCTGCGTTTATAAATCCTTCTTTTTTCCCTCACATACTTCTTTCGCTTGTGAATCATGCAATTAATTTTTAACAAAAGTGTCACTATGACTATGATTATTACAGGATAAAGTATCTTGCCAATGATTGAACTGCCAATCTCTTGAACCCAGTTTCCAATTGCTGCAAATCTTTTGCTCAGTCGTTCTGAAAAATTGTCCTCTTCCAAAGGTTCAATTTCTGAATGGAATTCTGTGATATTTTTGATTATCATCTCTATGTTTTGGCTCTTATCTGGGATATAGGTACAACAATGCTGGACATGTAAAATCCCACAGACTCCTCCTTTTGCTAAAAGGATGTCTAAGGCAAGACGGTTTTGCATAACCATCGAGCGCATGGCAATGATCTCAGTATCAACTAATTAAAACTAGTTGCAGTGTCTGTGGACAATCTATCTACAATTGTGGAAACTTTTCTGATTTTGATCGCATTCAGGGTTATTCCTACCATAGGAATGATTGCACCAAATATGTCACCCATGATTTCTGAAAAACTCTCCCTCTTGTATCTGTTCAGGTGCTTGCCAATTTCAAATGAACCTTTTGCATTTCTGTCTACATGATCAATCTTTGGAAACACACAACCAATATAACACGTCCCATACCAATGGTCTGGGAGACTGAAGTAGGCTTTGTTCCCACAAACAAAATAAATTCTAGGGAAAATTGGGTCTTTGCCACCATTAAATCCCTATCCCCCAATGATACGATAAGTATCCTCACACTGACTTGCACCCACAAAATAGTTGTCGTATAATGTTTTATCTCTTCTAATGCAGAATTTTCCACTAACAGGTTCATCTATGTGTATTGCAGCGTTCTCATTTCTAGCATTGAGCTTTTCATCCTCTTTCTGCCAAAACTTGGATTTAGTTTGTTTCAGCATTTCATTTCTCTTGTAAATCGCCCTTCTCTCCTCAACCAAATCAAGAAAAGATTTTTCTTCAGCTCTCATTTTGCATGTTAAATTGTTCTTAAAAGCGTACTCATAAGTTAATTCACTAGTCACTAGGAAAAATTCCCTCATCTGCTTAGCAGGTTTAACTCTGTTCACGCTATTTACAACTTTTAGGTTTGCAAAAATCTCGTCATAATCTGAGTAATAGTACTCCAGACGACCTGTTTGGTAAAACAAGCTAGCTATAACACTGCACGTAATGCCGTAAGTAAGGGGTAGCATGTTATAAGTAGCCCCCTCTGAAACAGAAGCAGGAAGCTTCACACAAACATAACCGTCCTTGACACCCATGACTTTTACGTATTCTGACTGGAGTCTTGAAAAAGAATTGCTAGAAAAATCACCACCAGATCTATCTTGGTGGATCTCTGGTTTGTGCTCAATAATTTTGTTAGACTTGCCATCATGATTAACTTGTTTAGTCTCAGCCTTGCTTGTCATGTTAGCTTTGTACTTCTCCTTATCTATCCCAAACGGAAAGATGACTGCCAAAATCAACCAGACCTCCAATCACCTTACATTTAGGAAAATGTTAAAAACTAATCTGTTTATGGAGATATAATTAATGGCTGTCCCCTCTTGCATTCTCAGGCTATCTGTATAGTAGTTTTGCCACCTGTTGCAGTCAAAGCGCGGAGACAACCCTCCCGGGCTCGATTCTTGCGCTATAGAAGCAAATAAATAAATAAATAAACCAAACCAAAATTATTAGGACCACACAAATAGAAGACATTTTGCAACATCTTCTAAAAAATAGCACACCTCGAATTGTCAATATAAGGCATTATCTCTTTTTTTTAAAGAACAGAAGCTTTTTTTTTTTTGAACAGAAGCCTTACACAAAAAATCAAAAATTCAAAAATAATATATATACCCGCCTTTTGAATTTTTTTTTTTTTTTTAGAACTTAGTAACCCTCCGACAGCTTTTCTTCGACCTTGCGTCTTACATCAAAGTGTTTTTTTATCTAGCACAATTTTTTCGACCTTGTGTCACCTAACACAATTTTTTCAGCCTTAAGCCAAAAATAAACCTCAACTTGAAAGGAAAACAACTTCAATCATTGTCACTGGCTTCTTCTAAATCTTCCTGACCACAACTTCTAATTTCCACTACTGGTGATATGATGCTGTACGTCCACTCAGGGGACTTGTGCTTTTGATTTGGCTTTAACACTCTTTTTGCTCTGCTGCTAATCACTTCTATTTTCTGTCCTATCTGATTTTTCTCATCAGAGTCACCTTTTTGACTTGAAATCTCATTGATCTGCTCTTTTGACTTGTTCACTAATCTGAATTTTAAGCTCTCTCTTGGCCAATTATCTCCTTTTCTTGTGAATTTCTTCTTTGGCTCTGTTTCATTACATTCAGCTCTCCAAGCTCTTTTTCTGAACTTCCTTATTTCAGAATCTTCATCACTCTCATCTGAGTCGGTTTCTGAGACTTCAAATTTATATCTATGATCTTCTTTACTCAGCAGTTTCACTCCGTTAGGAACATCATCCTTATAGCTGGTACTCAGTAATTCGTCTTCTTCTTCTGGAATTACTTCTAACTTCCCAGTTTCAGAATTTTTGTTCCTGCTTTCAGAGCATTCAGTCTGCTTTTCAATACTCTCCTGATCTTGATTATCTTCTGGCTCAGAGTCTTTTTCTGCTTCTTTTTCTAGCAGATCTTCATCATTTTCAGAATCTAGAATCACAATCTCTAGATCTTTTTCATTTAATGCCTTATTCGCATTTGAATCTTCCAGATGTCGACCCTCTTGTTGATCTTCAGAATCTAGATTTTCTTCAGGCTCTTCTTCAGAATCTGAATCAGTTATTGTGTCACTATCCTCATCAGGATTATCAGGTGCTGGCACATGTATGGTGTGGCTAGTGTGGATCCACCGTTTCAGACCCTTACACTTAACTGCATTTGTTGTGACAAGTATTACCTGTCTTGCTTTTTGCCACCTGGGTACGAGACAGTTTCTTCTAAGATGCACCTTGGTCCTGACCCAGTCTCCAGGTAACAGATCATGAGCTTGTTCCTTTTCTTTTGAAATCACATCAGTTCCCACCTGATGGAATACAGAAGTCACCACGTCAGACAAGTTCTTGCAGTATTCTATAATTGCACTATCATTTATTCTCAGAAGCTTATTAACTGGAACAAATGCTTGTCTCATGACTCTGCCCATGAGTATTTCATGTGGGCTTAGACCTGTCTTTTTATCTGGTGTACTTCTCAAAGACATCAGAACAAGTGGAAGTGCATCTGTCCACTTCATGCCTGTTGCTAAACACATTTTAGCCAGTCTATTCTTTATAGTACCATTAATTTGTTCAACAACACCTGTTGCTTCTGGTCTGTATGCACAGTGTAGCTTTTGTTTAATGTTCAGGGCTTCACAAATCGATTGTAACAATCTGTTTTCAAAATGTGCGCCACGATCACTTTCATCTGTAACTGGAAAACCATACCTAGGTATGATCTCTCTCAAAAGTAATTTTGTCACAGTAACTGAGTCATTGTGACGAATTGGGAAAGCTTCCACCCATCTTGAAAACAGACAGACAATCACAAGGACATATCTCAGCCTGTTGTGGGGTGGCATGTCAATGAAATCCATTTGCAACCTAGTAAAAGGACCACCCTCCCGTCCTATGGTTCCCAGGCTCACAACTGTTTTTCTGTTTGGGTTCATTTGTTGGCAGGTCAAGCATCTTTGGCAAAGTGATTCTGCAATAATCCTAAACTTAGGATTAAACCATGTCTGACTAAATAGCCTAATCAGAGTCTCTTCCTAAATATCCTGGACCATGGTACATCCGTGCCATGTCTGCAATCATGCAATTTGCCATTACTGGTCTGCCATCTGTGTAAACCCAAACCTCATTGTCTTCTCGCTGTCTGCAACCTGCTTTTAGCCATGTCTTTTTCCTAATCATCTGCCTCATCTTGTAGATCTTTTACTCCTTGCCATGTCTCAACTACAGATATTAGCATAAGTGAGTTGAAAACATGACTATTGTCTTTTTCCCGATTAATTGAAAAATTGTTTTTCGCACAATACCTGGCAATCTCATCAGCAAAGGAATTACCTTTAGTAATATAGTCTTCGCCCTTTTTGTGCGCTGCACATTTCACAACAGCAATTTTTTCTGGTGACTGAATGCCATCAATCAATCTTTTGATCCATTTTGTGTTCCTGATTGGTGTTCCCGCAGAAATTAAATAACCCCTTTGAGACCAGAGCTGGCCATAGTCATGGACTATGCCATAACCATACTGACTATCAGTCACTATGGTGATCTTTTTTCCTTTAGCTCTTTCACATGCACGAATCAAAGCAAATAATTCTGCCACTTGAGCTGAACGAATTCCTTCAAGAGGGGAACCCTCAACTACTTCTGCAACTGTACAGACTGAATATGCTGCTCTCAAAATGCCCCTCCTGTTCTTAGACGGGAACCATCAACAAAGTAAACAAAATCTGATTCTGGCAAGGGTACATCTTTTATGCCTTGCCTGGGTTTAGTGCAATAATCTAAAACATACAAGCACTCCTGGTCAATGTCAGTTTCATTTCTGATTTCTGTAATGATACCATCAGGCAACAATGTGAAAGGATTTAAATTCACACATCTTGTTATTGAGACATTATCTGATCCCAGAATAATCTTTTCATATTTGGTCAACCTGTTACTTGTTACATGTTGTGTCTTGCTTCTGGTAAGAAGAATTTCAACTTAATGAGGTACATATACTTTTACAGGAAACCCCATTATGATACCTTCACTCTGCTCAAGGCTTACACTTGTTGCAGCCACTGCTTTTAAGCAACCTGGCAATGCTTTTTCAACTGGATCAAGAACAGCTGAGAAATAAGCAATTGGCTTTTTCAGTTTTCCATGTCTCTGAATCAGAACTGATAATGCACAACCTTCCCTTTCACTGCAGTACAGCTAAAAATTCTTTGTCGTAGTCTGGCATCCTCAATGCTGGAGCTTCACAAAGACTTCTTTTTAGCTGCTCAAAAGCCTCTAACTTAGTCTTTGTTAAGGTAATCGGGTCCTTTATGTCTGCTTTTGTCAGTCTCTGTAGTGGTTTCGCAGTTACTGAAAACCCACTAATCCATTGACGACAATAATCTACCATTCCTAGAAATATTCTGACCTGTTTCTGTGTTGTTGGAGGTTGTATTGCTCGAATCATTTTAATTCTTTCAACTGTCACTTGTCTGATTCCTTTTGCAATTCTGTGACCAAGATATTTTACTTCTTGTTTGCAAAACTAATTTTGCAGGCGACACTTTATGTCCCTCATCTGCCAAACAATTCAAAAGGGTAATGGTACCTGTCACACAATTCTCTTGTGTTTTTGCAGCCACGAGAAGGTCATCAATGTACTGAACCAATGTTGACTTACCAAGTAAATCTAGATCTTCCAGGGATTTCTTTAACAACTGATTAAAAATAGATGGACTCTGTATACCCTTGAGGGATACTACACCATGCTAGAATACGCTCCTGGAACCTGAACGCAAAAATGTGTTGGCTCTCTAGATGCAGTAGAACCGTAAAGAAGTCATTACACAGGTCTATGACCGTGTACCATTCTGCATCATGCGGAATCTGATATAGAATTACCGCAGGGTTTGGTACAACTGGACAACATGGAACAACTATCTGATTAATTTTTCTCAGGTCCTGAACAATCCTGTATGTTCCGTTTGGCTTTTTGATACCCATAATCTGTGAATTACATGGGCTGCTCTCAATTTCTTTTATAAAGTTCCCAATTACAGGAATGACACCCTCAATAGTTTCAGCTTTCATTTTATTCTGAGGAATGTTTGGAAAAACTACTCCTTGTTTTACTGTAATTTTAACTGGGTCCACATGCTTCATCAAACCCATTTCATCTCCAGTTAAATCCCAGATTTTTGGATTGACTGGCTCTTTTAGTTCCTCAGGTAAATTATTTTTGTCAAAAGCAGGAAATAATTTACTTTCTTCTGCTTCAACCATTAGCATTGTCAATTTGTAAAGGCCATCTTCTTCCAGAGTTTGAAGCTCAATACCCTCTGGTGAACAATATATTTTGCAGTTCATCTTACACAAAATGTCCCTACCTAACAGATTTACAGGACTGCTGTTAGACTACAAATCTGTGTTTGTCTTTGAAATTGCCAATCTCAATTTTAACTAGTTCTGTTAAATCTGTTTTAATCTGTTGATTTTCTACACCAACTACTTGGGTCGACTCACCAGAGAGAGGAAGGTTTTCTATTTCCACTGATCTAACAGTAGAACGGGTAGCACCTGTGTCCACAAGAAAAATGATTTCTACATCATTCACTTTACCATTTACAAATGGACCAGCCTGATCTACCTCAAGAGTGGCTCCAAGCATACCGCATACCTGGTGTTTTGGAGGAGCGAGGCAGAGACACAGTGGGCAGCCAGAAGAACCGTCACCGCCACATAGCAGGAACCGCCGCCACCAACCGCGCCGCCGCTCCGGGACTACACATCCCGGCAGCCTCAGCGGCGGCGCGTTGCCCTGACGCGGTACGCCCGCCAGGAGGGGCTGTAAAAGCAGTGAGCCCTCGGTGGAGCGGGAGGTGTTTACCGCATACCTGGTGTTTTGGAGGAGCGAGGCAGAGACACAGCGGGCAGGCAGAAGAACCGCCACCGCCACATAGCAGGAACCGCCGCCACCAACTGCGCCGCCGCTCCGGGACTACACATCCCGGCAGCCTCAGCGGCGGCGCGTTGCCCTGACGCGGTACACGCGCCAGGAGGGGCTGTAAAAGCAGTGAGCCCTCCGCGTCGCGGGACGCCCGGGGCTAAGCCCGGGCAAAGGGCGGGCCCTCTTCGGCCCTCCAAGGCCACACAAGGCTCGCTTGGCCATTCCATTAACGTTTACATCCTTGCACTTGGGATTAGGTTCACCACACAAATCGTTATATAGCCCCAGAAATGTCTACATCTGTGGCGGACGAACTTCCACCTAGGGTAGGTGTTTCCATCCTGGGCCCCCTGGATAAATTCTTTTCAAGGGCTATTGCTGAAGTCGACAGAGATTTGGCTTTGGCAGAGCGCCGAGCCGCTCGTCCGCTTTCAATCGAGCAACTTAAAAATACTGCACTAGACTCTTGTTCCAAAGTTGTCCCTGATCCACATTCGGACACTGTGTCCCTGGAAAACACAGACGCAGATCTGTTAAATACGGAGAATATCCCCTTGATATTCCAGGTCAGCTCGTCTCCTAAAAATGATAAATCTACTACCTATCAACTTGAGCTACCCCTCCCTAGCAGTAACCCTATTATCAACCTCGTTACCCCCAAATCACTTAAGGCCTCTGAGCACGCAAGCCCAAGCATTATCGAGGCACAAATACCCTTGGATGTTGAACATCAAATACAACCCCAAACAGTGACTTCTCAATACACGGGCACAAAAACATAGACTGTTATTAACTATCCAAAAAAGAAACAGGCAATTATTCGTTCACAACCGAAAAAACGTAGAAAAAGAGGGCCGGGTAACACAGATACTTCTGCCCGCAAACAAATGCCTTCAAAGGACTCACTTAGGAAAGAACTACTTCAGATAGCTGAAGGGGCACCCAATGCAACTAAAACAAACTTCTCTCCCATGTTCCACCGTCTATAAAAGATTTTGTTTATGCGATGGAACACTTATTGAAAGCTCTTCTACTTCCAATAGTAGAGAGAGTCAAGAGATTAGGTGACCAATTGGATACTCTCATGGGTTGGCTTACTCAAAAAATTGCTACTAGTAAGGACTTGGTTAATTCTTCTAACACAAAGGAGGCAGATAAAACAGCCAAAGAGGTTAAAAGCACAACTGAAGTAAAAACTTCCACTATACAAGCATCCTCAGCTACATTGAGGTCAGCTAACAAAGTTCTTGTTGCCCCATCAAAAACGCCTCTAAATCCACTGGTACAGTCTGCTCAAATAAATTCCCTTATGAAATCAGCGAGAATGGGGAATACAAAATCCTCATTGGACACAAATAAGGAGGATTTCAAATATAAAAGACCTCCACGTGAAAGAAATGTGGACTTACCCCCAGCTGCTTCACACAATGTTATTGTTTTAACGGGGGTTTCACCTTTACCATCATCAGGATCATATGAAAGTCACACTAGCCTCAAAAATAAAGTCATCTACTGGCTAAAAAACAACAGGCCATTGCCACCCCACATAAATGGCGAGATCATCACGGTGAGAAGAACTAACTGGGTTGGCCTACGTCCTAAAGACATAGAGGGGGACGTAGTGATCATCACTTTCAAAGACCCTAGAGTCACCGCACATATTAGGGACTGGTTTTCAGACTTTAACAGAGGCCCGATTACACCCAAAGTACCATCATATTTTTATCCCGAATCATTAATGCCTAGAAAACCATATCGCCCCAAACAACACTATGATAACCTTTCTTTCCAACGGCACCAAAGGGTACCCCATAACCGGTATCCTCCTAGGCATGGAATGATGGAAAACACATTTCCTCTGTACAACTCTTTTCCCCCTAGGCACGAAATGATGGAAAACATACTTCCCCCACCTCCTAGATATGACTTTGCCGGTTATGGCCAATATTTCCCACCCATAACTCCCTCATGGAATCTTCCCTGCTATAACCATTACGAGCCACTTTGTGGTTTGGACGAGATTGAATGACTCTCCCCAGCTAAAGCTGAAAACCTGGCGAGGGAGAAGATAGTTGGTTTATCTCCAAATATACCACCTACAAAGGGACATATGGGGTGCAGAAAGTCGGGAGAAAAGGGGCTAGCAAACGGGGCCATTAAAGTGAATTTAGTAACCACACCGCCACCTGCCCACCAGCAAAATATTATAAATATTTTTTCTACCCACTTGGAAAATAGAAAATCATCTTCCAAATTACAGATTCTCAGCTGGAATGTGGCTGGCATTTCTTCAAAAATTGTTCAACCGGCATGGCTGGACGTGGTAAATTCCTTCTCAGTTCCGTGTTCCAGGAGACCTCGGTGCAAACCCCGATACATCTATTGGGCTTCCAGACCTTTCATTCTCCAGCGACAGTGAGTAAGCAGGGCAGACATAGGGGGGGTTTGGGTATATATGTTAGCGTTGATATAGGAACTAGGATTCAGAAACATCTTCTCAGGGATTCCTACCAAATAGTTGTCATGGAAATAGGCTTATCCCGGAGTCTTTTAATTATCAACTTTTATAATAATATGCCTCTAGAGGGATTGGAGAAAGTCTTACAAGACTTGTTCCATGTTGTCATTTCGATTAAAGAAAGGTGTGGGGGCGAGTGTGTGACAGCGTTTATGGGCGATTTTAACTGTCACATCTGCCAAAACGCCTTAAGGGGTTTGCGTGTTTTTTCTCCCATACAAGAAAATGATTTTGATGACAATTCTCCAAACCATTTTTTACATTAAAAAATAGGGGAGGTATCAAATAATTTTATGGTTTCTTTTAATTTAGCCTTTGCAAACGATAAATGCTCTCCAC
The DNA here is from genome assembly GCF_964263255.1 of Lissotriton vulgaris. Taxonomy (NCBI): domain Eukaryota; kingdom Metazoa; phylum Chordata; class Amphibia; order Caudata; family Salamandridae; genus Lissotriton; species Lissotriton vulgaris. The sequence continues at coordinate 1,986,393,447 of NC_141691.1, read as the reverse complement.
CGAGACCATTCAAACCTTCCTTTCATGGTAGAGCAGCAAACTCTACTATTGATTTTATTCTTTTTTCAAAGATGCATGCTTCCTTAATATCCTCTTGGGATACCCTTGATAACCCATATGGCGACCATTATCCTTTGACCCTATCCATTGTGTTATCTCTTCCCACCAATCGGCATGACAACCCCCCAATAAATTACGAGCAACCTATTAAACTGGGGGCACTAAACGGCTATACCCTAAAATGGGAAAAAATTAATCCAGCCAGCCTTCTTAAAAACCTATTGAAGCTGAGGTGGGAGGAGGTACACACATGTTTGTCTTTGACGGAACAGCCCCAAACTATCCTTGAAGCTTTTATGAAAATACAGGACAGTTAAAAAAAGCTACTTACTCGCCAGTTCAAGCCAGGCCCTATTACCCCTAAAGGGTGGTTCGATAAAGTCTGCACCAGAGCATTAAAACTGCTGAAGAAAGCCCTACATGCGACCCCAAAGCTAATTATGGAGATACGCCAGGCTAGACTTAGATATCGCCTAGCCATAAAAAACAGGAAAAAATCTTTGAAGGTGGAAGCTTGGCAGACTCTGTTGACAACCTGTGAAAGTCGCGACTCGTCAGCGTTTTGGAAGTTCGTAAATACCCCACTGCCATGGGTAAAAATGCCTGAGAGGAGTTTTGACCTTGCAATCGATGGAGATACATGGGCCGCTTACTTTCAACAACTATATAGTAAACCTACTCCATCTAATATTTCCCCATCAGATTCCATTCTTTCCTCAAATACTACCACAATGGTTTCGAGAAAAGGTCCTAACATTGTTTTTTCGTGTGAGGAGGTTACGCTCGCTATAAGGGAGAGCCCCTCCGGGAAGGCTCCTAGGCCAGATGCCATCCCAGCAGATGTCTTCAAGGAGGAAATAGATTTCTGGGCCCCACTTTTAACCTCTGCCTTGAACTCTGCAAATGTGTATGGCCAAATTCCAACCTGGGCAGAGGCCATTGTGATACCCATATATAAAAAAGGAGATAGGCATTTACCATCTTGTTACCGGCCCATCTCTTTGCTTGACTCTCTAATGAAGGTCGCGGGACGTATTATTTTAAAACGCCTACATAACTGGACAGAGGAGGCAGACGTACTCTCAAAATTCCAATATGGTTTTCGCACTGGAAGGGGCACAGTTCAACAGAGCTTAAATCTACATCTTATGTCGAAATACGTGGAGGCAAAGAAGGGTAACCTCTTTGTAACATATATAGATTTAAGCTCAGCCTTCGATTGTGTAATTCCTGAACAGCTATGGAAAGTTCTCGAGCCCCTAGGGATGGACCCATCTATCCTCAATTTTATCATCAATTTGTATAGAGATGCGGGTGCAAGGGTGCGGTTTGGTCCGAGGGGGGAGTGTTCACCAAGGTTCACTATCACCAGAGGGGTGAGGCAGGGGTGCATTTTAGCCCCCCTGCTTTTTTCTCTCTATATAAATGCCATCGGTGAAGATTTGAAAAATACTGAATGTGATTATCCGAAGGTGGGAGGTCATGCCGTCCCAATCTTGTTGTATGCCGATGATGCGGCTATTTTGTCTCAAACAAGATTGGGGCTGCAAAGAGCAGTCACCGCATTCACTCTTTTTATGCACGAAAGGGGCCTGAAAGTGAATATTGGCAAGACATTTTCCATGGTATGCAGCAAGAGAACAAAGAAAACCCCATGTCCCATATTCATTGAAGGTCAAAAAATAGATACAGTTGATCACTTCCCGTATCTGGGTATATGCGTCCATAGGAAGGTGGCATGGCAGTTTCCCGTCAAAGCTAGGAAACTTGCTTTTGTCAGAGCAATTGGGGCGCTTCGAGATTTTGCCAGCAAAATAGGGGGGAGACCAGTAAAGCAGCTTATCATTATATACAAAGCCAAATGTGTCTCAACAGCAATTTATGGGGCTGGCCTTTGGGGGATTGATAATATCTCATCCATCCAAATAGTGGAAAATAACTTCCTAAGGTATCTATTAGCGATACCAAAATCAACATCTGTATACATGATCCACATAGAGCTAGGCCTACCATTCATTTCAGATGTAATCAAAGTTGAGCCGCTTCTTTTGTGGCATAAAATCTGGACCACCTCTGAGACTGCTTTAAATCAAGAAGTAATTTTGGATATTTTTAAACTGGAGGGGGTAAAAAACACGAAATGGCTGGCATATGTTAAAAAATGTGTTTTGTGAAATTGGCCGACCAGAGTTTTATACCGACCCTAAGACTTTGGAGCACATCTCAAGGAAAACCCTGAGAAAAATCCTATTGGATCACCTGGAAGCCAAGAGGTGGGCCATTCAAAAACTAAATAAAACAATCCAGGACTACCAAAGAATTAACCTGAATAAGGGGCTTCAACTGTATCTCTCCACTGACTTTTCTTGTTTTACTAGAATGCTTCTCTCTAGATTTAGGCTGGGCTCTTCTTTCGATTTATAACATTTCCTTCATGTAATAATTGGTCTCGAAATTTGTGCCCTTGTCCATGTGATGACATTTCTATTCAATCGAATATTCATTCTACATTATTTTTCACATATTACATAGTCCCTAGGAAATCTTTATTGAGACCTTTACTGAAGAAATGGGGCTTGAGGTCTTGTAAAGATGCCTTTGAGCGATTACAACAGCTGGACGATAGGGATGTCATATGCATTATGGAACAGTTTTTGAAATTGCTGCTTAAATTTAGGAAGTCCTTACGATACCCTATGTGAAAATGCTGCTTAAATTTAGGAAGTCGCCAAGATACTCTATGTATATCAGTATTCTTTTTAATCCTGGGTTCTCCTAACCTTTTTTAATGAAAGTGGTTTTTATTTTTTTTGTTTTTTATGATGATTATGTCTTTGATTGTATAGTTATCTTTTAACAAATGTAATGAATGCTTTTATGATATCCTTTGTGAATATCGAATAAAGCTTATTTTGATTTGATTTGATTTGAGTGGCTCCAAGCACACACTCTTCCTCCTCTCTCAGGCACCGTCATGTGTAATCTTCAGAATAACTCCCTTCATTTTCTTTTAACCAAAATTGCTGAGAAAAATTTGACACATTCACTCTTTGTGGACTGTTTACCTGATCACTCCCGCAGAATCCTGTTTCAGGACTGTATCTCTGCCCATTCATACAGTTTGGAAGTGGCGGTTGAGGAATTTGGCTCTGCTGATTCACTACCTGTCGCTGTAGCTGCTGACTTATCTCGTTTAACTGTCGCTGCTGATTTATCTCACTCTGCATCTGTGGATTTAATGATGCATTTTTAAAATTTCTGGGCGGATTCTTGCATTCACGCTTCCAGTGTCTAATTTTGCTGCAATTGAAACATGGGAGCTTCTGTTTGAGCTCTTCGAAATTTGCATTAAATTTTGGTTTACTAACAAAGTTACCCTCAAATTCACCTTGATTCTGGTGAACATTTTTATTTTCTAAGGTCGCTATTTGCTGTTCAGCTACCTTCACCTGTGCCCACATTGCCTTTTCCTTGAGCTTCTTCTGCTTCGCGTCTATCTCATCACTGCAGTATTTTGCCTTTCTCAGGATATCATCAACTGTAAGTGACTGCCAACCTACAATTCCATTTCTGATCATCTCGCTAATTTCAGGTCTCAGGCCATAAACAAACCTGTATATTAAGTGGCTCATGTCTTTCTCACTTAATTTTTCATAGCCACTGTAGTGTTTAAATACCAGCAGTAACCTTTCATAAAATGAATGTACTGACTCTTTTGGTTCCTGATTTGTTCTGTCAATCTTAACCCAGTCCACTTCTTTTGGGGCAATTTTGTTTTTCAACCAGACAATTACTTTGTTATATAAATCCATGACATCTTTAGATGGGGAACCTGTTATTATGTCTCGAGCAGGTTCTTCTTTAGGCCAACCTACAGAAATTTTACATTGTGTCCAAAGATCTGATGGGACAACAATGTCAATCCACAGAACTTTTGAGACCTTGATGAATCTGTCTACCTGGCGATACCATTCTACCGGCTTTTCTCTCAGCCGAGGAAAATCATTTGTAAACAGTAGAATGTCCTGTCTTGTCCAAGGGACTTGCACATATCCTCCGCCAGCTATTTCTCTCATTGGGAATTCAGTAACTATTTCTCCTTTGTCTCTCTTGTCTTGCTCTCTATTCTTTGACAATTTCGCTTTCCATTTGCCTAATTCACCCAATCTTTTTAGAAACACTATTAACTCTTTCACATGAGTTATTCTTCCTTGTTGTTCAAGTTTTCAATGTCTTTTTCAGAAAAATCCACCCTGTAATGTTTCTGCAAATGTTTGTCTACTCAAATCAATTTCTAATTTAGCAGCCATTTCCTCTAATTGATCATACTTGTTTTTCGTTTTCCATTGTATGCTTTTACAAATAAACAGTAATTCACCATCCTGATACAGCTTTAAATTGGCAGATATAATTGTCCTCGTATAAGAAACTGATCACAGACTTATACCAACAACTCCTCCTCACCAACAAATTCACACACAACGCAGGAAGGGTCTGGTGGGAGAGAGACTTGGGAAGGCAGCTCACAAACAAGGAGTGGGGGGGCATATCCTTACCTTACCTTACCTTAAATCGGACGACTAGAGGTGGAGGCATTGCGATGGCCACCAAACGGTGTTATCCTTGCGAGTGGAAAGCCGCTGAACTTTTGGGGTGTGAGGGTGCCTTATTTAAAATAGCGTTTAGTCACCAGTTTACCTTCTCTGGTTTATTAATTTACCGGCCTCCGGGCTGCGACTCTGTTTTTAGGGCTGCTCTTCCTGAGTATATTAGTACAGAGGCACTAACATGCGCCAATTTTAATGTTATGGGAGATCTTAATCTCCATTTGGACTGCCCCTCTTTACCCTCCATCAGGAGCTTTCTGGCGGATCTTGAGGCTCTACAGCTCTTGCAGATGATTAGTTTCCCCACACATAGAGGTGGTCATATTCTTGACCCTTTCTTTACAAACCTATGAAAACGGCATGTTCTCTGTCTGGTTCTCCTTTTCTATCACAGGACAGACTTGTTCTTAAACGACACTGGAACAAATTAAGACTGGAGGATTTCTACCATCTGCTCGAGGACGCTCCTTTAGGCTCGCTCACCGAGGTCGATCGTGGATACGATGCCTTTTGTGAGTGGATATCTGGTGCCCTCGATTCTCTGATTCCTATGTGTTGGTCCAAGTGTCGTCGGAAGGAGCGGAGTCCTTGGTATGACAGTACCTTGGCATCTCTTAAGAGGGCCTGTAGACAGGCCGAAAGATTATGGAGGAAGTCGTATGACCCAGATTTGAAGATCTGTTATCTGGCCAAGGTCAAGATCTACCACAGGGCAGTGTGTCAAACTCGCGCTTCCTTTTATGCCCAACAGTTTCAGAATTCTGCTAATCCATCGAAACTTATTTTTAAAGTATTAAAGGACGTGATGGCGAAGAGAGCAACTGCGGTGGAAATATGCTCGGACACCCATTGTGAGGGTTTGGCCTTCTTCTTCTATGAAAAAGTGCAAGCCATCTATCGCACTTTCCCAACGGGTTCCATGACGCTAGAGCAGGTTGGTTGCACCTTAGGTGAGGGGGAGTGTCTTTCTATCTTACCCCCCTTATCTATGGAGGTGTTTGACTCTCTCTGCGCCAAAATAAAGTCTGGATCTCCAGCAGACCCGCTGAAACCGGCCCAACTTAAGACTTTGGGGCCAGTCTGCCTCACCCCGGTGCTGTCTTTGATCAACCTGTCCCTCTCTTCTGGAGTGGTTCCCGTCAGATGGAAGCAGGCAGTAGTCACGCCAATCATGAAGAAGGCGACCCTCGACCCCCTTAAACCTGAAAACTACCGCCCTATTTCCCTTCTCCCTTGGGCCACGAAAATAGCGGAGGCCCATGTGAATGCCACTCTTTCAGACCATCTTGGTAGGTTTAACATTCTTGACCCTACTCAGAACGGGTTCAGTGCGGGTCACAGCACGGAACGGCCCTTCTCTCTAAGGTCGAGCATTTGCGTTCCGTGCTGGATTCAGGTCGGACGGCGGCACTATTGTTATTAGATCTCAGTGCCGCCTTAGACACGGTCTCGCACGGGATTCTGCTTCGGCGCCTTGAGGAGGTGGGCGTCTCTGGCTCCGCCTTGCTCTGGTTTCGACCCTTCCTTACGGATAGGTCATTCCAGGTGGCGATCCCGCCCGGTAAGTCGTCATCTTACCCGTTAGACCAGGGAGTCCCACAGGGGTCATCACTGAGTCCCACCCTTTTTAATCTATATGTGAGACCGTTGGCTGCGGTCATTAAGCGGTGGGGCCTGACTATGGTCTCTTACATAGATGACACGCAGCTGGCGGTCACACTGAGCGGGGACTCAGGTCTGGAGGCTCCCAGGTTCTGTGAGGGTCTGCGGGAAGTGGCTAACTGGATGAATTCCAACTGTCTCCAGTTAAACACCAAGAAGACGGAGATTATGGTGGTTGGTAAACAGGTGGCTTTGTGGGGCGACAAATGGTGACTCCCCTCCCAGCGTCGGAGATAAAAAACCTGGGGGTGTGGCTTGATCCTTCTCTGAGTTTCATCTGTCATACCAAGAAGGTGGCGGCTTCTTGCTATGGCATCATCAGAGGACTTCGACCCATCCTCAAATTCTTTGATGCACCCACAAGACAACTGGTGGTCCAAGCATCAGTGCTGTCCAGGTTGGACTATGCCAGCTCACTACTGGCGGGGGTTAACCAGTCAGAACTCTCTCGTCTGCAGCGGGTTCAAAACGCGGCGGCCCGACTGGTGACAGGTCTGCCTAGGCGGTGCCCGGTGTCCAATACCCTGCGCTCTCTCCACTGGCTCCCTGTGCAGCAGAGGATTAGATTCAAGGTTCTTTGCCTTGCATTTAAAATCCTCAAGGGTACCTCCCCACAAATCTTGGAGAAACTGCTGATTTCCTATGTCCCCTCCCGCACTCTTAGATCGTTAGGCCAGAACTTAGAGTGGTCCCGCTTTTTAAGTTGAGCAGAGTTGGTGGCCGCTCCTTTTGAGTCCTGGCGGCGAGCTGGTGGAATTATCTTCCTCCGCAAATCCGGGCCATCGATGAGCTCCTTCAGTTTAGACGGGCCATCAAGACCTTTTTATTTGTTTAGCCCCTTTGATGTGTCTCTTCTCCTTTCTGCTTGCTCTTAATGCTGTGTTGTGTTTACCTTTTCAAAGCGCCAGGACGCCCCTTTGCTGGGGCAGCTGTGCGCGGTACAAATAAAAATAACAACATAACATAACATAACATATACCACAGGGCCAGACACTCTGCTTACCACACATGCCTCACAGAAACACTGACTAAGGTAGCTTCCTACTGGTACCATACACCAGAACGTCTACACCAATGGGATCCCCGGGTTAGTGCCCGGTGCTGGAGGGGCTGTGGATAACAGGGCACCTTGGAGCACCTATTGTGGAGCTGCGACTACTTGCAGCCCTACTGGACATCCATTCTTGACGAGATAGACTCCCACTTGGACACTCAACTTCCCAGATTCCCGGCATATGTCTTGCTCGGTCACCCGAACACGCTAATGTACCCATTGAAGTCCAGGAGAGGGCGACTCATAGCAATAGCATTGGGGGCAGCTGTACAGAACATTGTGGCACACTGGCGGTCTACTCAACCGCCCCCACACTGTGGCTGGTTACATAGACTATGGACGATATTGGGGATGGAAAAGTTATCTCTAACAAAAACGGGACGGGCGAAGAGTTCGCTGCTCTTTGGCGGCCGTTCATGACCCTGCTTACTGGCGAATTCAGGGAGCTAAGTTGCCCCCGATACTTGCGCTTACTGTGACTAGTAGACACTCCAATTGAGGAAGCCGAAACCCAGCCGCTGAAGCGGAAGACCATACCCCGGGTTTAACATACATCCCCATACCCGGGACAGAGGACTGTCTTCCTACACTTGGTTTTTCTTTTTCCTTTTTATGGCTTGGCTTAACTGGACAAGGAGGGGACGAGGGAGGGAGTGGGAGGGGGCGAAATTCGAGACCCAAGCTTCCCACGACAGGGACCCTGTTCCAGGGACGATGCTTGTATTTCTATTGCGTTCCGAATGATGGAAGCTCCCTGTATGTGGCTCAGTACTGATATACTGATTGGCGATTGTGGTCTCTTTGTTTTTTCTGTTCTGATGAAAATAATAAGATTTAAACCATAAAAGTTAAATGTGGCATCCTCGATTTCCCTCTGTGAATTTCTGTTAATTCTGAAAAACATTTTTCAGCCAGTTTCTGAATTTCCGCATTTAATGGAACAGTCAGAGCTGAGTGTCTTTCTCTTTGGTCAAAAACTGGTACAACAGGACCGATTGTTACTGGTACTGTTACTGCTTCCATGCTTTTAGTTAGTTGCTGTATTAATTCTTCTTTTGCTCTTAAATATTATGAAACATCTGGTACATCCCCAAGTCTCTCTGTCCTCATTACATTCCTTGGGAATTCATTTTTCTGTTCTGGAATCCCAGGATAATTTCTGTTTTCTCCTGGTGTACTAGAATTATTTCTTGACCCTACTCTTTAAGGCAGTCTTAAAAATCTAGGTGAATTTTCATCAATTTCTCTGGGAGGTGCACTTGGAGAAATTCCTGAAGAAATTCTCGGGGTAGACTGTGAATCTGGTTGATAGGGCGGCGGTTTGCGTTTAGTTGAATAAATTCTTATAAAACCGCATCATCTAATTCTTCATCAATATTATTTTTCTTTTGGGTATTCTTTTGACCTGGTGTTTCAGTAATCATTACTCTTACTGGGTACAAACCATCGCACATGTCTGCTTTTCTCCAACGTCGTACTCTATCTTAATGAGTTTCCCTATTAATGTCTAATCTCTGGCCTCTTGTTAAACCTCTGGTTTCTCGTTCAAGTTCAAAATTTCAACCTCCCATCCAACTAAAGCTTCAAACTGTGTAGGTCTAGGCTTTGGCACAAGAGCCGTCATTCTTTCTCTCAGGTTTTTCAAAACTTTAATATTAAATGACCCATCTTCTGGCCATGCTAATACACCATCATCTTTGGTATATTGCATCCAATTATCAAACCAAAGG